>NC_134207.1:118183374-119433374 GCF_965140235.1 Caretta caretta | reverse complement strand
AATGACTTGCAAAATGAAAAACCCCAGTGAATGCATGACCAAATGGCTTTGTTTTTTTTTTTTAATTCAAGATAAATGTGAGCAGACATACGAAAGCAAAGAGACAGCAACACACAGAGGAGACACAGTGAATATTCAGAAAAGACTAAAAACCTCCTGCAATTCACATTCTAATATAATGCTTGGGCACAAAATATTGGTATGTGAGATAAATATACATACTTCATACTATTCCTTATAACTAAGGAAAACAATCCAGCCAAAAAGAAAATGGAGGAGAAGAATGAATAGCAGTCAGGGGAAAAGAGAAACTAATTAAAAAAACCTGACATCAGTTTTGTTTTCTTATCAAATTAATTGAATTAATTTTAAAAAAGCTAAATCACCAGAAACAATTAAACTCAAACTTTCAAAGTCTCCCCCAGCTCACTTGCTAATAATGCAAATGGCAGCTGCATTCCTTCGATCAACTTGTGTCCTTTGTTACAGTTAAGCAACCCCACAATAGTCAGTGAGATCGCATGGGCTAACAGACAGCATGACTGACTGACCCTCAAATCCTAAACTACATCAGACTGGGATTCCTACGGGAATTATCCAAAAATAGCAGCTTCCAGACCATTCACCATGCAGGAGAAAGTGAACTATCTATTTCTAAAACTTGTTTTGAAAGCATGTTTTTAAGATAGACTCCGACAATAAAGGATGCAGACTGTTAATACAGCACTTTGAGCCTGATTCCGCCCTTCTCATCTACATCCTGCACACCCACTAAGGGTATGTCTACACTGGAAGTGTAATTTCCAGCTCACGTAGGCCTGGTCTACACTGGGGGGCAGGGATCGATCTAAGATACGCAAATTCAGCTACAAGAATAGTGTAGCTGAAGTCGAGGTATCTTAGATTGATTTAGAATCACTTACTTCGCATCCTCGCAGTGCCAGATCGATGGCCGCTGCTCCCCCGTCGACTCCGCTTCCACCTCTCGCCCTGGTGGAGTTCCGGAGTCGACAGCAGAGCGATCAGGGATCTACTTATTGCGTCTACACTAGACGCGATAAATCGATCCCCGATAGATCAACCACTACCCACTGATCCGGCAGGTAGTGTAGATGTGGCCGTAGACATACCTATGCTTGCTCCGATTCAGCTACCTCATGTAAAAAACAAGTGTAGCCGCAGCAGCACAAGCAGCAAGAGAGGCTAGCCACCTGCCTATGTACCTAGGGTCCTGGATAGGATCATAATTGGGGAAGCTAGGCCATCCAGCTCATCGCACTGCTGCGGCTACACCTCTATTTTTAGGGTACTAGTTCAATCAAAGAAAGTGCAGGTATGTCTGCTTGAGCAGAAAATTACACTGTCCAACTCCAGTGTATTATCCAAGCCCTTATTATGGTTGCATATTTAGAGCGACAACTTCTTAAATAACCCACAATTTCCCTCATCTCATGCCAGCTGATCAAATAATTGGTCCTATCAGTGTTCATAATATAGTTTAAAGTAATTAAAATCATGTTCTTCACTAAGAATAGAGTTTGAAAGTTTGTAAAATAAAAGTCCAAGAACAATCTTGCCTACACAATCTCTTCAGTTTCCCACCACCCTCTCTGCACAGTACATATTCTCAAACCCAAATCCTCATTAAAATTATATTGGACTGTACCATATGGGACTGCTTTGCTATTGATGAAGATACCAATTTCTGAGCAAAGAATCTCATTGTATTTTGAAAGATTGGACTATCTCCCAACATATGAAACATACAAGGACATTTAAGTAACTATTTATAGAGAACCAGATTATACTCATTGTTCCTCAAGGCCCTTCCCCTGAGACCCTTACATCCTAAAATAAGCAACTGAAACATATTAGATAAGAAGTCATGGCTACACGTTTGAACCCAAATACTGCAAACACTTATATATATGCTTAACTTCACACATGCAAATAGTCCCACTGACTTTAATCGATTGAAGCCATAGCAATTTCCCCCATCACCACTCCTGCTCCTTCTTAAAAAAAATGAAATTACCAAAACAGCTCTCCAACTGCCAGTACTGTGCATTTATGGCTCCGCACAAGTTAAACACATTAGACAAAGAGTTTTTTGGAAGGACAGAGAAAGATAAATGCTTTACTCATCTAATGACCATCCCTACTTTATCTGAACAAGTCATATAGAAACGTGCTGTGTAATTCTACTAAGTATTTCATTACAATTTTAAGATGACTCAGTTTGTGCTCCATCCTTGGAATGGGATAAGTGAATATGTAGTTGTTTTTACATTTGTCAGGGTTCCCTCCCCACTCTGAACTCTGCGGTACAGATGTGGGGACCCACATGAAAGACCCCCTAAGCTTATTTCTGCCAGCTTAAGTTAAAAACTTCCCCAAGGCACAAGTGAGTTAGACAAAGATTCAGGAAAAGGACCACTTGGAGTTCCTGTTTCCCTAAAACATCCCCCCAAACCCCTTCACCCCTTTTCCTGGGGAGGCTTGAGAATAATATACCAACCAAATCGGTTAACAAGGTGAGCACAGGCCAGCCCCTTGGGTTTTTAGGACACTAAAAACCAATCAGGTTCTTAAAAACAGAACTTTATTATAAAAACAAAATAAAAGAAGCACCTCTGTAAAATCAGGATGGAAGGTAATTTTACGGGTAATCAGATTCAAAACACAGAGGATTCCCCTCTAGGCAAAACTTCAAAGTTACAAAAAAAGGGATAAATGTCCCTCTTAGCACAGGGAAAATTCACAAGCTAAAACAAAAGATACTCTAACGCATTTCCTTGCTATTATTTACTATTTCTGAAGTTTATATGTATCTTTCAGTAGGAGCTGGATTACTTGTTTGGTCTCTCTCTGTCTCCGGAGAGAACACAAAAACCCAAAACAAAAACCTTCCCCCATAGATTTGAAAGTATCTTCTCCCCTTATTGGTCCTTTTGGTCAGGTGCCAACCAGGTTATCTGAGCTTCTCAGCCCTTTATAGGTAAAGGAGGGATTTTATGCTACCCTTAGCTGTATGTTTATGACAATGTTATTTAGAGTCATGTAGCTGACACAATTAAACTTTGGATCAAATGCCCTGATGCTTGTTTGGAGACATACAGTGTCATTTACTTTTGGTATTTTGATATGCCTTTTCATTAAGGCTCTATTTAAAAAAACAAAAAAACAAAGCCATAAGCTACTGACTTAGGCAAACTGATACAAAAACATACTATATAACAAAACAAAACTATGGAGCAAAGAAAATAGGCACTACAATGGAAAAGATTTTTCCCAACTCTAATCCTTATAATGACCTTGAAATCTAGAAAGGAATCTATCTGATCTGGGCTTTCAGACAATGTTTTGAATGTATGGAAACACATAGAATGAGAGGTTTCAGAATAGCAGCCGTCTTAGGGTATGTCTACACTACGAAATTAGGTCGAATTTATAGAAGTCGTTTTTTTAGAAATCGGTTTTATATATTCGAGTGTGTGTGTCCCCACAGAAAATGCTCTAAGTGCATTAAGTGCATTAACTCGGCGGAGTGCTTCCACAGTACCGAGGCTAGAGTCGACTTCCAGAGCATTGCACTGTGGATAGCTATCCCAGTTCCCACAGTCTCCGCTGCCCATTGGAATTCTGGGTTGAGATCCCAATGTCTGATGGGGCTAAAACATTGTCGCGGGTGGTTCTGGGTACATATCGTCAGGCCCCCCGTTCCCTCCCTCCCTCCGTGAAAGCAAGGACAGACAATCGTTTCGCGCCTTTTTTCCTGAGTTACCTGTGCAGATGCCATACCACAGCAAGCATGGAGCCCGCTCAGCTCACTGTCATCGTATGTCTCCTGGGTGCTGGCAGATGCGGTACTGCATTGCTACACAGTAGCAGCAACCCATCACCTTGTGGCAGCAGACGGTGCAATAGGACTGGCAGCCGTCATCGTCATGTCCGAGGTGCTCCTGGCCATGTCGGCCAGAAGCGCCTGGGCAGACATGGGCGCAGGGACTAAATTTGGAGTGACTTGATCAACTCATTCTCTTTAGTCCTTCAGCAGTCCTATTGAACCATCTTATGGTGAGCAGCCAGGCGATATGGATTGCTCGCAGTCGTATTGTACCATCTTCTGCCAGGCAGGCAAGAGATGAGGATGGCTAGCAGTCCTATTGTACCATCTTCTGCCGAGCAGCCCTGAGATGTGGATGGCATGCAGTCCTTCTGCACCGTCTGCTGTCAGCCAAAGATGTAAAAGATGGAGTGGATCAAAACAAGAAATAGACCAGATTTGTTTTGTACTCATTTGCTTCTCCCCCTTCCCCATCTAGGGGACTCATTCCTCTAGGTCACACTGCAGTCACTCACAGAGAAGGTGCAGCGAGGTAAATCTAGCCATGTATCAATCAGAGGCCAGACTAACCTCCTTGTTGCAATAAGAACAATAACTTAGATGCACCATTTCTTATTGGAACCCTCCATGAAGTCCTGCTTGAAATACTCCTTGATGTAAAGCCACCCCCTTTGTTGATTTTAGCTCCCTGAAACCAACCCTGTAAGCCATGTTATCAGTCGCCCCTCCCTCCGTCAGAGCAACGGCAGACAATCATTCCACGCCTTTTTTCCGTGCGGACGCCATACCAAGGCAAGCATGGAGGTCGCTCAGCTCACTTTGGCAATTAGGAGCACATTAAACACCACACGCATTATCCAGCAGTATTCCAGCACCAGAATCTGGCAGAGCGATACCGGGCGAGTAGGCGACGTCAGCGCGGTCGCGTGAGTGATCAGGACATGGACACAGATTTCTCTGAAAGCATGGGCCCTGGCAATGCATGCATCATGGTGCTAATGGGGCAGGTTCATGCTGTGGAAGGCCGATTCTGGGCTCGGGAAACAAGCACAGACTGGTGGGACCACATAGTGTTGCAGGTCTGGGACGATTCCCAGTGGCTGCAAAACTTTCGCATGCGTAAGGGCACTTTCATGGAACTTTGTGACTTGCTTTCCCCTGCCCTGAGGCGCATGAATACCAAGATGAGAGCAGCCCTCACAGTTGAGAAGCGAGTGGCGATAGCCCTGTGGAAGCTTGCAACACCAGACAGCTACAGGTCAGTCGGGAATCAATTTGGAGTGGGCAAATCTACTGTGGGGGCTGCTGTGAAGCAAGTAGCCCACGCAATCAAAGATCTGCTGATATCAAGGGTAGTGACCCTGGGAAATGTGCAGGTCATAGTGGATGGCTTTGCTGCAATAGGATTCCCTAACTGTGGTGGGGCTATAGACGGAACCCATATCCCTATCTTGGCACCGGAGCACCAAGCCGCCGAGTACATAAACCGCAAGGGGTACTTTTCAATAGTGCTGCAAGCTCTGGTGGATCACAAGGGATGCTTCACCAACATCAACGTGGGATGGCTGGGAAAGGTACATGACGCTCGCATCTTCAGGAACTCTGGTCTGTTTCAAAAGCTGCAGGAAGGGACTTTATTCCCAGACCAGAAAATAACTGTTCGGGATGTTGAAATGCCTATATGTATCCTTGGGGACCCAGCCTACCCCTTAATGCCATGGCTCATGAAGCCGTACACAGGCAGCCTGGACAGTAGTCAGGAGCTGTTCAACTACAGGCTGCTGCAGCTCAATCATACACTGGAGCATACTGGTTTGGTCCTCCAGCAGCCTCAGCATTGAATCCTGCCTCCTCTCATCACGCTGCCGCCACAATTGAGCTTCAGCCCTCTCTTCAGCCCGCCACTTACTCTTTTCAGCCCACCACCTCTCCTCCCGGTCATTTTGTGCTTTCCTGCACTCTGACATTATTTGCCTCCACGCATTCGTCTGTGCTATGTCAGTGTGGGAGGACAGCATGAGCTCAGAGAACATTTCATCACGAGTGCGTTTTTTTTTCTTCCTAATCTTCACTAGCCTCTGGGAAGGAGAAGATCCTGTGATCATTGAAACACATGCAGCTGGTGGAGGAAAAAAAAGGGACAGCGGTGTTTAAAAAGACACATTTATAAAACAGTGGCTACACTCTTTCAGGGTAAACCTTGCTGTTAACATTACATACATAGCACATGTGCTTTCGTTACAAGGTCGCATTTTGCCTCCCCCCACCGCATGGCTACCCCCTCCACCCTCCCCGTGGCTAACAGCGGGGAACATTTCTGTTCAGCCATAGGCAAACAGCCCAGCAGGAACGGGCTTCTCTGACAGGTTTCAGAGTAATGGCCGTGTTAGTCTGTATTCGCAAAAAGAAAAGGAGTACTTGTGGCACCTTAGAGACTAACCAATTTATTTGAGCATGAGCTTTCGTGAGCTACAGCTCACTTCATCGGATGCATATGAAGTGAGCTGTAGCTCACGAAAGCTCATGCTCAAATAAATTGGTTAGTCTCTAAGGTGCCACAAGGGCTTCTCTGAGTGTCCCCTGAAGAAAAGCACCCTATTTCAACCAGGTGACCATGAATGATATCTCACTCTCCTGAGGATAACACAGAGAGATAAAGAACGGATGTTTTTTGAACGCCAGCAAACATACACTGCAATGCTTTGTTGTACAATGATTTCCGAGAACGTGTTACTGGCCTGGAATGGTAAAGTGTCCTACCATGGAGGACGCAATAAGGCTGCCCTCCCCAGAAACCTTTTGCAAAGGCTTTGGGAGTACATCCAGGAGAGCCGCGAATGCCAGGGCAAATTAATCCTTTCACATGCTTGCTTTTAAACCATGTATAGTATTTTAAAAGGTACACTCACCGGAGGTCCCTTCTCCACCTGCCGGGTCCAGGAGGCAGCCTTGGGTGGGTTCGGGGGGTACTGGCTCCAGGTCCAGGGTGAGAAACAGTTCCTGGCTGTCGGGAAATCCGGTTTCTCCGCTTGCTTGCTGTGAGCTATCTACAACCTCCTCCTCATCATCATCTTCTTCGTCCCCAAAACCTGCTTCCGTGTTGCCTCCATCTCCATTGAAGGAGTCAAACAACACGGCTGGGGTAGCGGTGGCTGAACCCCCTAAAATGGCACGCAGCTCATCATAGAAGCGGCATGTTTGGGCCTCTGACCCGGAGCGGCCGTTTGCCTCTGTGGTTTTCTGGTAGGCTTGCCTCAGCTCCTTAAGTTTCACGCGGCACTGCTTCGAGTCCCTGTTATGGCCTCTGTCCTTCATGCCCTGGGAGATTTTGACAAAGGTTTTGGCATTTCGAAAACTGGAACGGAGTTCTGATAGCACGGATTCCTCTCCCCAAACAGCGATCAGATCCCGTACCTCCCGTTCGGTCCATGCTGGAGCTCTTTTGCGATTCTGGGACTCCATCATGGTCACCTATGCTGATGAGCTCTGCATGGTCACCTGCAGCTTGCCACGCTGGCCAAACAGGAAATGAGATTCAAAAGTTCGCAGTTCTTTTCCAGTGCATCTGAGTGGAGAGTGCTGTCCAGAGCGGTCATAATGGAGCACTCTGGGATAGCTCCCGGAGGCCAATACCGTCGAATTGTGTCTACAGTACCCCAAATTCGACCCGGCAAGGCCGATTTAAGCGCAAATCCACTTGTCAGGGGTGGAGTATGGAAATCGATTTTAAGAGCCCTTTAAGTCGAAATAAAGGGCTTCATCGTGTGGACGGGTGCAGGTTTACATCGATTTAACGCTGCTAAATTCGACCTAAAGTCCTAGTGTAGACCAGGGCTTAGTCTGTATTCGCAAAAAGAAAAGGAGTACTAGTGGCACCTTAGAGACTGAGAGAGTAACATTTAAAATACTAGTAAATGTTACTAAGTGACAAGTGTATCACACTTACCTTATCACTTACAAAACCCAAGCACTAAAGATCAAGGAAATTAATAGACCTAAATCTTATAGTGCCCCAAAACTCTAATTAACTTCTATCAAATAGAAATACATATTTCATCACAATACCCCTGCTGACTTCAGTGGAATCAGGATTGGCCCCTTAGTATATCCAATGACTGTACTGTTATGGGATGCGTTAAATTAAACCATTTTGCGGCTGGTGGGTGTAACTGCCGCTCTCCATTAGAAACAGTTAAACTCCTTTATGAAATAATTGTTGTCTCCAAATCAAAGGACAGGCACATGTCACCACTCAGAACAAAGGCACACCTGAGGCAACTCAGGAATTTGAACTATGCAAGCAGAGTGCTCCCTAGGTATCCTGGAGTGTGGGGGGGAAACATGTGCGTGAGAAAGCGAGAATGACACAACGGACAGATTGTCACAGCCTGGACAAGCATAGTGTGGTGCTGGCTAAGAGTTTCTTTGCTTACAGCTTCAAGGAAAAAACAGGATTTTGTACATTCCTTTGTTTGTACAAACAAACAAGATTGCATCAAAGGTACCCGACTCCACCCTCAATTTCTCCCCCTAAGAAGAACCACCTGCAAGACCCCATATTTTTGGCTAGCCACTCAGGCCAAAAAGGGATAACACCATACTTCTTTACTGGTCCCTTCACAGTGGGGATGGAAGATTGGTCTGTCATAAGAATTGTAGATAGGTGGCACAAACTTTCTAGCTCATATCAACTGGGGTTATTAGCGATAAGGACAGAGTGGAGGAAGACCAAGGGACATGTGGATAGGAGGAGGTTGTGACAGAATAATATCTTGGACAAACCTTACTTAATTGAGTTAAGCCTTATTCAACTGAGCTTAATATCTTTACATTTTAATACAATTAATTTTCATCTCTGTGTCATTGTATTTCCATGAGAAGAGTAAACAGGAGAACAGCAGGCAGGGGTGATTAGTTAAATTCACTCAGGTTGTAATATCTCCAGAGAAACTCTACTCCCTGGAAAGATCCACATATACTAGTTCAAACTGGATTCTCCAGAGACCAATAAATGATTTTTGGATAAATAGCCTGGTTTTAAACTGGCTCAGGGCCTTCTTCCTGATCCAGCAAATGGACAAAACCTCTGGTATGAAAGACCCTAGACCTTAGAGTAGGGTTGGAAGGACTTGGCCTACTGAGGTTCATAAAACTGGGTACTTTTTCTGAGCTGAAGCTGTGTTGAACTTGTTATCACAAAGGAAATCCCTTGGGCAGGGTACTGAAGGATTGCTCCTGCCAGAGCCCATGTTAGAACTGGGATGATGCATGCCAATAAGCTTATATCAGAACTATGCAGCCTAGAAATAGTTGGTCAGAAGGAAGTGGGACATGAGTCTCACCAAAGAAATGCAATGGGTGGGGAGCTGAAAGCCTGACAGTGGTGCCCTTGCTGGAGCCCCAGGGGAAATACTGGTGCAGTTGGTCTGAACTGTTATATGGATGGCCTCTATCCAGGGGTGGCTCATCAGCTTAAGCAAGTGAGGCACAGCTTAACCAAAGAATTCAGAAGCCAATTCCCAAAAGCTACATTTTTGTGTATATAAAGATTAAGGACAGTTATTTTTTTTATTTATATATACATATATCCAGAAGAAGCACTTGTGATTGGATTTAAATTCATGTTACTCACACCCTCTCCATCTCCGTAATGCCAAAAAAATGTAGTGCTGTAGATGAGGCTCAAATCACAGTATAGGTAGTAGTGCCTCAAAGCTGCCTTGTAACTATGGCAACTAACCCTGCTGAGGAGCCACTTTGAGGGCACTGTTGTGCTAGCCAGGGCTTGCAGAAGTTAAGGCAGTTCTGCCAGAATGGATGCAGGGTTCCCTCCCAGCACTGATACAGTGGAAATGCAGGGGGCCTACCTACACCACTGAGGGGCCTAAGACACAAGGATACAAGTCGCAGGGGAAGCTGTAGACATCCTGGGTTGGCAGATTAGAGACTCCCGGCCAGGATTACAAAGAACCCAGTGAGCCCCTGGCTGTGGGGGGAGGCCACCCCACTGCTGAACAATTCCTGCCCTGGGACGGCTCCCACACTCCTGGCTGGTGAGAGAGTGCTGTATGACAGCAGAGTTGCAGAGGGCTCCCTGCACAACCACAGGGCCAGTGACACTGGACATCTGCAAATGCAATGGGGAGGCTGCTGCCTTGGAAGGGCAGAACAAAGGCACTCCCCCTTCCAGGCCAGGACTGCAAGGAGGAACGTGTATATTGGAATGTCAGAGTTTGTGATAGGTGCCTCACCTGTCAATCACCAGCTGCCACTAACTGAATCCCAGCTGAAAGGAGCAGCAGAGTGGATAGTCCCCAGCAGACAGCGAAGAATGAACGAGACAGAAAAATAGGTTTCAGAGGAACAGCCGTGTTAGTCTGTATTCGCAAAAAGAAAAGGAGTACTTGTGGCACCTTAGAGACTAACCAATTTATTTGAGCATGAGCTTTCGTGAGCTACTGAGCTCACTGAGCTGTAGCTCACGAAAGCTCATGCTCAAATAAATTGGTTAGTCTCTAAGGTGCCACAAGTACTCCTTTTCTTTTTACAGAAAAATAGGTTTGTGAGCTTGACTGTTGGGATGATTTTGATATAGGTCAACATGTGTTGATCAAATGCCTCAGAGGGGAGGATACCAGGCCCAAACCTTTTGTCAAGTCAAAGCTGATAAAGGATACACAAAAAACAGCCACATTTTTGGCGTGCTATTAATGTCATATGAGCCAAAAAAAAGCTACCAAAGTTGAACTCAGCTGTTTTATAGCAGAGCAATGAACTATTTTTTTTTTTAAAAGTACCTTTGAGAGATGATTCAAGTCACCAAATTAGAATCTGGATTTCAAGCACTTCAGTGTTCAGAAGTATTTGGATCTGAAATTTTGGTTCAAGCTTATGTATTGTATAACTATTACAGTGCTTTAATATCTTTTTTAAACTTGACAGGCACATTTCAAATGAAGGTTTTTTTTCAATCAACCTAATGGATTTACCCTCTCACATGCACATGTCTGAAGATGACGAAAATATCTACCAACAAATTGTTTCCCTCGGGTGCTCCTGGCTGCAATGTAATAGTTTATCTTGTTTGGAGTGTCAGAAGCCTCAAATTTCTCCCCGGAACCCATTTTACTTGCTCACTCCATCCTTGTATATCATGCTCTCTATGTAGACACATCATATGGGAGAACTTGACAGAGCACTATTGGAGCTGAATTGTCAATTAGAACAAGATGATAAAGGTCACAAGATCAAGCAGCTTACAGATTTACACCTCAGCTTGCCCCATAGTAAGTGCTCATATAAACAAACACTGACAGCCTATTTTGCCTGTTACTACTTGGAGCACTTCTGTCATTGAGGATTATGTGCTATCTTTAGAAAAGATCAGCAGATCTCCTTTGAATTATTCAACAGTGGAATTACTGGTTTAAAATAAACTCCTCTGTTTTGAAATAAAGGACCAGGTTCTCTCTGAAAATTTACAACTTTAAAATATTGTGGATCTGTGACTTTCATTCAGCACTCTCTGAAAATCTTTTAGAACTTAAAGGGACACTTTGGGGTAAAAATCTGTTTTTAAAATCAGTTGATGTTACTAAAAAACCAAATTCATTCAAAAAGAAAAGGAGTACTTGTGGCACCTTAGAGACTAACCAAATTATTTGAGCATAAGCTTTCGTGAGCTACAGCTCCCATCCGATGAAGTGAGCTGTAGCTCACGAAAGCTTATGCTCAAATAAATTGGTTAGTCTCTAAGGTTCCACAAGTACTCCTTTTCTTTTTGCGAATACAGACTAACATGGCTGTTACTCTGAAACAAATTCATTCACTACCAATACTATTTGGCAATTCATTCAGCCTTGATGAAGAAAAGACTTGTCAGTTTCACTTTCTGGTTCTCACAAGCAACCACAATACTGCAGGTTTTTTGGTTACTAACTCTTTACAAGACAGTTTTAAATCTTCACTGAACAAGAAGTGTTCGAGTTCCAAATACTGCAACTATTTATACATATGCTAAACTTTAAGAATGAAATTAATTCCACAACCTCAGTAGGACTACTTGCATGTTTATCTTTAAGCATGTAAATATTTGAAAAAGACCTAACATGTTCATGCCACTTTAAAAGTTTATAAAATTTCTATTATATTTTCTCTCTAACACTGACAGCAACTGTATCACTGCAGAGAAGAGAACATGTGAGACAGCTTGTGACCCCTAGAGCTGTTTATATTAACTAAACACTGGGAATAAACACAACTTGATAGCAAGACTATTACTTTTAACTTAGAAAGATAACATGTCTTAAATGACAAAGAAGTGGTTAAAATTCAACAGGACTATTTTGTAATAAAAAATGACCCTGCAGCCTGCAAAATAAATTGAGGGAATGAACTGAGCAAAAACAATTTTTCTGGCAGCAGAAAACACCTATTAGCCTATGTGTGAAAAGTGAGACGCTAAAACAAGAGTTACCTAGCTCTGCAGGAGGAAGAAGTTTGTTACACGTTAACATCAGCACTAGAATTTTTCTTCAAAGGCCAACCCTGGCCAAAGCCAGCAGAAGTGACTGTCACTGATGCCTCACTGTAAGGATGCCTGTTGCCAATACATAGACCACCCGGACCCTTTCCCCTCCCTGCTGGGCTCTCTGGCCCCTATTGTTCCCTAGTTCTCCCTCTCCTTGGGAGTAGCTGGGTGTTCTCAGGGACTGGGGTGGGTGGCATGTCCTGTAGGGTGGGACCCTGGAGGAGGGAGCTGGAGCTTGCACAGGACCTCACAGCCATGCCCACAGTGGGGGGAGGGCAGGGAGGCTCCATGTTATTCTGCACAGGCCCCCGAGGGGCGCCCCGGCCTGTGAAACCTTCCACTCCTAACCAGGAGCCAGCCAGGCGCTGGACTGGGGTTTTCGGCGGGTCCCGCCTCGCAGCAGGCTAACAGGACGCCCCTGCTCGCTCTGTCAGTGCCCAGCCCCCTTCCCTCCCAGCCCGGGAGCTCCAGCCTCTCTGGCGCCCCGCAGCCGCTCACCTTGCCCCACAGACCGGGCGCAGCCGCAAGCTCCGGGCCAAGCGGAAGGCGGCGGCGGCGGCAGCAGCTGCCATGCAGAAGCCTGGCGCAGAGAGCAGGCAAGCGAGCTCCGGCTCGTCGGAGGCGGCTGCAGGACAAGGCCCCGGGGGAGGAGCCGCTGCCACCGGCTCCTTCCCTGTCCTGCGGGGCGCGCCTGGCAGGGGGCGCCTGGGAGCGGGCTGCGTGTGGGCGTGAGGGGCGGTGTGTGACATGTGAGGCAGGCGTGGGGGTGAATGAGGTACAGACACTGTGTGTGTGTGTGTGAGAGAGAGAGAGAGAGAGAGAGAATTTGCCTCTGAGAGGGGCAGTGAAGCTGTGGGGAGAGGAGAGATTGTGTGTATGGGGAGAAGTGTGAGCGAGAGAGACGCCAGTGTTGGCAGCGGTTTCAATAGTGACTTTAACCCCATTTAGTAGAGTTGGGACTTCGCCGTCAGATCTTTGTGTGGCAGAAAATGCAGCATCCACCGGAGTGAAATGTGCGGTGCAAGAGCAGTTCTGCACTAGTTCTACAAACCAGACGCAGACACATGTCTACACTAGAAAGGTAAGTCGACTTATATTAGGTCGACTTACTGCCACTGCAGTAATTACTGTGGTGGTGCATGTTCACACTACCCTCCATGGATCGGTAGTGTGCTTCCTCGCCAGGAGCGCTTCCACTGACGTAAGAGGTGCAGCAGCTCCCTGCCAGAAGCCCTCCTGCAGCACATGCTCCTGTGCAGCCCCCCTTCCCGGCTCTCCATTACCCAGGGGGAACGGAGGGCAAGTGGCCCCAGGGACTTCTTAGCCCTGGTGAGCGGGGTCCAGATGCCTGGGCTTCTTGCCCTGGCTCTCAGCTGAGCACAGGATCCAGACACCCAGCTGGGCTCTGGTTGCCTGGCTTTCTTGTCAAATTCAGGGCTTTTGCCGTGAAATTGAGAAGACACCCAACAGCCAATGTAAGTAAGGCAGTTAGAGCACATTAAAGCAGCCCCAGGCACCCTAACTCCTGACCTGTCCACACTGGCAAGGCACTTATTTACAGCTGGAGCACTCCTGGTAATCCACCTCCAAGAGAAGCATAACGCCTTGGCTGAAACGCCATGGCACCAGTGTAAACGAGGTGTTGCATTACTGCGCTGTGATCGGCCTCCGGAAATGTCCCATAATCCCCTTAAGTCAAGTGGTCACTCTTGTCATTGGAAGAAAAGGAGTACTTGTGGCATCTTAGAGACTAACCAATTTATTTGAGCATAAGCTTTCGTGAGCTACAGCTCACTTTATCGGATGATGAAGCTGTAGCTCACAAAAGCTCATGCTCAAATAAATTGGTTAGTCTCTAAGGTGCCACAAGTACTCCTTTTCTTTTTGCGAATACAGACTAACACGGCTGCTACTCTGAAACGACTCTTGTCATTGTTTTGAACTCGCTGCAGGAATGCAGATATGCCTTTCAAAGCTCCGTTTCTGACAGCTGGCTGCTTATCTGCTCCGAGACAAAGGAACCATTACTGTGGAATGCTGCTTGCTGTGAGTGTGGGGTGGGGGGGAAGGGGGGGTCTGCTGCTGTCTGAACGTACAAGACAGCATGCTGACACACTCTCAGCACCCCAAAAACCCACTCTCTCTCCCCTCACATACACAAAACACACTCCTTGTCACACTCCACCCTCCTCCGCATTTGAAAAGCACGTTGTAACCACTTGAACGCTGGGATAGCTACCACAATGCACTGCTCTCTGTGGCGTTGAAAGAGCTGCTAATGTGGCCACACCAGTACGCTTGAATCTGACAGTGTGAACACACTGCAGAGCTTTCCCTACTGTGCTCTCCGAGGGATGATTTAACGCACAGCACTCTACATCTGTAAGTGTAGCCATGCCCACTGCGTCACCCTAACTACACTGACAATAAGCCTTATGCCTCTCATGGAGGTAGAGTTATTATGTCCGTGTAGTAGGGCACTTACATCAGTGGGATGTAAGGTTGTAGTGTAGACACTGACATAATTAGGTCAACATAAGCTGCTTTACGTCAACCTAACTGTGTTGTGTAGACCAGCCATAAGACTAAAGCCTCATCTACACCACAAATACTTTGCTGGTATAGTAGCTTATGCTAACAGAAGGAGTTTTTCTGCCAAGCCAGGAATATTAGCTATGTCAGTTGTGCTCTTCTGTCAACATAGGTCAGGTGTACGCCTAAATATTAGGTCAACCTACCTACATCACTGAGGACTATAAAAAATTGTGTGCACAAAGCTCTGTAGTTATGTTGACCTAGACCACAGTTTAGACACAGCTAGGTTGATGAAAGCATTCTTCCATCAACCTAGTTACTGCCTGTTGGATGGGTGGATTAACTACATCAATGAAAAAATCCCATCTGTCAATGTAGGAAGCGTCTACAGTACGGTGCTACAGCGGCACAGCTGCAGTGCCATAGCTGCTGTGCCACTGTAGTGTAGACATGCCCATAGTTGACATAGTTGCATGTACGCTGGGGGTTTACACTGCGGTTTTTGTTGGCAAAGCTAGCAGTATGTTTTTTTCACACCCCTGACCAACAAAACTATGCCAAATAGGGGCACAACCAAAATATTCCTAAAGAGGGGGCCCAGACCTAGCCGCAGGCTCTCCTCCTGCTTCTCCCCGCTACCCAGTCTTGAGCTCTCTCACGCTGACTCTGCACTCTAACCCATGCTCCCCTCCCTGCACCCAGCTCCACACACACACACCCCTCCTCCTGTCTCATACCTAGCCCTGCACTCTTCCCCGCACATTGCCCCACAGCCACAGCCAGCTCCATCTTTCCCCCCTGCGCCTAGCTCCGCAGTCTCCTCATCCCTCAAGCTCTTACCCAGAGAGGCAGTCAGGCTGAAGACCACCATTCCCACCAGTGGCCAGGCAATTCTGGGAACCCCAGATTCCATCCTGCTTCTGTGTCTGTTTTCCCAGGAAGCATTAAAAGCCCAAATCCACTTGCCCCCAGAACTCCTGGGTACTGGAGGTTCTTGATGCCTCCTGCTCCAGGGATTGGGGGTGCCCAGTACCCATGGACACTGATTGGAAGGACTGCAAAAACGTGTGGGAAGAGTAAGTGTATGGGGTTGCAATGCCACTCATATTTGGCCCGGCAATCTCTCCGTCATGCCAGCTCAAGTGAGGGGTTGGAGCGGGGGGTGGGGGAGAGTTGGACATCTTGCTCCCACCCCACCTTGTTGCGCCCTTAATGCAAACCAAAGTTCCTAGAGTTGACCTGGCCTAAGTGATAAAGAGCAAGGTGATCTGAGGACTCCAGTAACTGTCTGAGTTTCCTCACTGCCATTTTCTCAACCATCTTTCTCAAGAAATGTAATTTAAGATAGTCAATGAAATTGGGGATAGTCAGCAAAATTGCCAGTGTCAACACTTGTTTTTTTGAGCAACTCTAGTAATAACTTGCTCCAGGAATGCTGGCACCCTACCCTCCCAAAAAGAGACATTAATAATTTTCACCAGTGAATCCAGAGTTTTTCACTTGATTTCACTAGCCATGAAGAGATGGGTCCAAGCTGCAGGTACCAATGTGAATATTCTCCCTATATTTCTAGAACCTTAGTGAACAAAACTGGCTAAAACTCAGCAGGAAATGGTATTTTTTCTTCTCTGTGCACATATCTGTCATCACACAAGTAGCCAAACCTAATTGACCCAGAGTAGCTTACAGTGTAACAAATGGAAGATGTCTGTTTAACTGCCCGTGAAGACTAATTTAAAATAACTGGTTGCTGGAAGATCAAAAGTGAATCTGTCCAGGAAGGAACCTTGTCATAGGAATAGAAGTTCTAATATGAATTCATCAAAGAACTTCTTCAGCAAGGGTCTCATCACCCAGATGATTTAACAGGTTGTCTTATAAATCTGGATGACCACTTAATCTGCTTCTACATATTGTACCCTGGAATTAAGTAAAACTGGATCTAGGGATGTGCAAATAACAATGGCAATTAGGAGTCAGGGCACTGGGCTGGAAGTAGAGCTGGTCAGGGAATTTTCAGTCAACGTTTTTTCTTTGAAAAATACAGTTTCCACAAACTACAATTTTGATTTTGCTGACATTTTTAATTTTCTTATTTTTTTATCAAGTTAAATTGAAACATTTGACCCAAATTGATATATTTTAACATTAATCTGTGCCCACCTGAGCTGTCATGGTGCCTTATGGGATTTGTAGTTTGGGTTTCTCATGACCCTATAAGTGTTGATTATACTTATACACCAGGAAGCACCTAATGCAGGGTAAACAGAATAGTTCCTTTCTTTTATTAGGTAGGTGTGTGATGCCATAAATTCCCACAGGGGAAATTTAGAAACCTGAATTCAGGTTATGGCGGATAAAAATCTATTAAGTTAATTTTAAAAACATATCTACTTGTCATT
This sequence comes from Caretta caretta, assembly GCF_965140235.1. Taxonomy (NCBI): domain Eukaryota; kingdom Metazoa; phylum Chordata; order Testudines; family Cheloniidae; genus Caretta; species Caretta caretta. The sequence continues at coordinate 119,416,060 of NC_134207.1, read as the reverse complement.
TTGAAACTAGAATATGCATTCTGTTAGTGATTTGAGATCTCATCAGTTGGTTTAGATTTTTAAAAAGCATTCCTGTCCTCCTTTAAGGCATAAACTTATTGTCTGATGGGTTTCCACATTCTACCGATGAAGAAGTTCTTGAAGTTTCAGCATATACTAAATACACTGGCTATGAACCTAGAAGAAAAGCACAAAAAATGTTACTTTCTCAAAGAGTAAAAGGAATAGTATGCCATCACTCCTCCGAAAACTCGTAATAGAATCATAGACGTGTAGGACTAGAACGGACCTAGTACAGTCCCCTGGCCTCAAGGCAGGACTGCATAATAACTAGACCATTCCTGACAGGTGTTTGTCTAAGCTGTTCTTAAAAACCTCCAATGACAGAGATTCCACAACTTCCCCAGGCAATTTGTTCCTGTGCTTAACCACCCTGACACGTAGGAAGTTTTTCCTAATGTCTAACCTAAACCTAACTTAGAATCATAGAATATCAGGGTTGGAAGGGACCTCAGGAGGTCATCTAGTCCAACCCCCTGCTCAAAGCAGGACCAATTCCCAATTAAATCATCCCAGCCAGGGCTTTGTCAATCCTGACCTTAAAAACTTCTAAGGAAGGAGATTCTACCACCTCCCTAGGTAACGCATTCCAGTGTTTCACCACCCTCCTAGTGAAAAAGTTTTTCCTAATATCCATCCTAAACCTCCCCCACTGCAACTTGAGACCATTACTCCTTGTCCTGTCCTCTTCTACCACTGAGGATAATCTAGAACCATCCTCTCTGGAACCACCTCTCAGGTAGTTGAAAGCAGCTATCAAATCCCCCCTCATTCTTCTCTTCTGCAGACTAAACAATCCCAGTTCCCTCTGCCTCTCCTCATAACTCATGTGTTCCAGACCCCTAATAATTTTTGTTGCCCTTCGCTGGACTCTCTCCAATTTATCCACATTCTTCTTGTAGTGTGGGGCCCAAAACTGGACACAGTACTCCAGATGAGGCCTCACCAACGTCGAATAGAGGGGAACGATCACGTCCCTCGATCTGCTCGCTATGCCCCTACTTATACATCCCAAAATGCCATTGGCCTTCTTGGCAACAAGGGCACACTGCTGACTCATATCCAGCTTCTCGTCCACTGTCACCCCTAGGTCCTTTTCCGCAGAACTGCTGCCTAGCCATTCGGTCCCTAGTCTGTAGCGGTGCATTGGGTTCTTCCGTCCTAAGTGCAGGACTCTGCACTTATCCTTATTGAACCTCATCAGATTTCTTTTGGCTCAATCCTCCAATTTGTCTAGGTCCCTCTATATCCTATCCCTGCCCTCCAGCGTATCTACCACTCCTCCTAGTTTAGTATCATCCGCAAATTTGCTGAGAGTGCAATCCACACCATCCTCCAGATCATTTATGAAGATATTGAACAAAACCGGCCCTAAAGTCTAACTTGCTGTAATGAAAGCCATTGCTTCTCGTCCTAGCCTCAGAGGTTAAGGAAAACAATTTTTTCACCCTCCTCCTAGTAACAACCTTTTATGTAAATGAAAACTATTAGCGTGTCTCCCCTCAGTCTTCTCTTTTAGACTAAACACATCCAGTTTTTTCAGTCTTTCCTCATAGGTCATGTTTTCTAGACTTCTAATAATTTTTGTTGCTCTCCTCTGGACATCCTCTAATTTATCCACATCTTTCCTGAAAAGTGGCGCTCAGAACTGGACACAATACTCCTGCCAAGGCCTTATCAGCGTAAAGTAGAATGGCACAATTACTTCTTGTGTCTTGCTTACCACACTCCTGCTAATACATCCCAGAATGATGTTCACTTTTTTTTGCAACAGTTGACTCATATTCAGCTTGTGACCCACTATAAACCCCAGATCGCTTTCTGCAGTACTCCTTCCTAGGCAGTCGTTTCCCATTTGGTAGGTGTGCAACTGATTGTTCCTTCCCAGTTGAGTTCTTTGCATTTGTCCTTATTGAATTTCATCCTATTTACTTCTGACCATTTCTCCATTTTGTCCAGATCATTTTGAATTCTAATCGTGTCCTCCAAACTACTTGAAGTCCCTCCCAGCTTGGTATTGTATGAAAACTTTATAAGCATACTCTCTATGGCATTATCTAGATCATTTATAAAGAACCAGGAGCAAAGGGGACAGCCTGTAGCCCCTGGCATCGCTGGCAGTGGGGAGCAGGCCCAGGTCCCTCACTGAGCTCTGTCAGGGTCTGAGACAGAGTCGCTGTGGCCCTGCCTGGGTGCTGTTTAAGGGCCGCTGCCACACTTGGAGATAAAATCCCAGGAGGGGATCCGTTCCCATGGAGTCCTATTGTATCAGTGAGGCTGGGTTTGGAGCAGGGCCAACGCCTTCTGGGTCATGTCCCTGGGCAGGCCGGAGACACTGCTGAGGCCAGAGGGTGACTCCTGTCTGACGGAAGTGCAGAGACATCATCTTCTGGTTTTGTCTTGATCCCCACTGCCTGCCTCACCGCAGTCGGGCGATGCTGCGCTGCTCCGGGTTGGGGAAAGAGGGGGAGAGGGAGAGACCCTACAGAGCAAAGGAGAGCCAAAACTTCACTAAATCCTTGATTCTGCTGGCCAAGCACCCCAGCTGCTGGTGGGAAGTTATCCAACCCTGCCTCTCCCAGCAGGAGGCGCTGCAGGGCACAGTGCAGGAGCACTGGCTGTGAAGGGTTGTGAGCAGAGTCCCCCTCGCCTACAGGTGGAGTTGCCCTGGCTGTGAGTTGTGTGACAGAGATTCAGCGAGGGGAGCCCTGCTTTCTGTTATGTGCCAGCCCTGCCTGCCTCATGCCAGCAGGCAGCGGCTCAGGAGTGCCCACTGGGCAAGAGTTTGCCCCACTTTACTGGTGAGCTGCCCCTACAGAGCCAACCTGTCTGGCACTAATCAGGGGTTAGTGCTTGTGCTGGCTGCTGAGGGAAAATGAAGCGAACTTGCATTGGGCTGGGCCCCTCTGCCAGGGCCCCTCATGCCACGCACTGTATTGTTCCATGCTGGGGGGATTAAAGCACTGGCAGAGCTGGGGCTTGGGCCCCTTCACCACCTTAGCAACTTCCTGCTCCTTCAACCCTTGTGTGTGGGAGAGTTTTATACTACCTCCGCCCAGCCCAGAGCCTGGAAGTGGCGGTTGGGTCGTTGCACCAGGCTGCCCTCACCTTCCTGGAATCCTGCCAGAGCAGTAGATCCAGCTCCTGCTTTTCCAGGTGTCCCTTTCTGCCAGAGCTTTTCACAATGGCTTCTTGGAAAAACACTCAGAGGCTGACAAAGGGGAGAGAGAGGCAGGAGAGGCCTGCTTTCCTACTGCAGAGATTCCTAGCCAGGGGCTATGGGGTACAGGCTCAGTACATCTCTGGGCAACATCTGTGTCTCTGGGCAGGAAGGAGTCATTCTAGGGAACTTCCCCCCACCCCCAGAAATAGAAGAAAAGCCTGGTAGCTGCAGCTTTAAACAGCTTCCCGGGATGGTGATAGACTTGGAGTGGTTCAGACAAGATTAGCTGTGTTTTCAAAAGACATGATTTAATCCATCCTCTTGGCAAAATTCTGCAGCTTGTATGTGCGAGCATGAGGCTGGAGGGTCTGGGATCCCTTCTGGTTGGAATCTGTGATTTCCTGTTCATCCCCTTCCTTCATGGGCCATGGGGAGAATGGGATTGCCCATATTGGCCTTAACGTGCTTCCAACACTTGCTGCTGTGCATTGGGATGATGAGCATAACCAAATTTGGGAATTGGTCCTGCTTTGAGCAGGGGGTTGGACTAGATGATCTCCTGAGGTCCCTTCCAACCCTGATATTATATATTGAACAGAACCGGACCCAGGACTGATCCTTGCGATCTATTCGATATGCACTTCCAGCTCAGCTGTATACCCACTGACAATTATTCTCTCGGAACGGTTTTCCAACCGTTATGCACCCACCTTATAGTAGCTCCATGTAGGCTGTATTTCCCTAGTTTGTTTATGAGATGGTGATGCAAGACATCAAAACCTTTACTAAAGTCAGGATATACATCTACCACTTTCCACCTATCCACAAAGCTTGTTACCCTGTCAAAGAGTGCTGTTAGGTTGGTTTGACATGATTTGTTCTTGACAAATCCATGTTGACTGTTATTTATCGCTTTATTATCTTCTAGGTGTTTGCAAATTGATTGCTTATTTGCTCCGTTACCTTTCCAGGTACTGGATGGTTCACATCAATGGAGTTTTCGTATTTAGTTAACAGAATTACATATTATTTATTTGCACAGGTAATTTTAGGAAACTCTCATCATTGCACTATCATAGGAACATCTTCAGAAGTGGTAGCAATGGTGGGAGAGGGAGTATAGACAAGATTGAGGCATTCTATGGCATGAAAAAATATAGATGAAGCCTACTAGGCAGGCCTAATACAAAAGGAAGAACATGGCATCTCCAAACTAAGTAAAACCAATGTGACTTGAGAGGAGGGTGAGAAAATGAGAATCTTCAGCTTTTACCTTCTCTACAAATAATTTTTAAAAATCTTGAGGAAGAACCCAACAAGAGAGGCCATCGTTTGTAAGATTTTTGGGCCATATGAGCTGAAAAATTTCAGTTTCAAGAAGGGACCATTAGATTGTTAGTCTGATCTCCTGTATAATGCAGGCCATTGAATTTCATCCAGTTACGTCTATGATGAGTCCAATAATTTGTGTTTGAATAAAGTATATCTTCTAGAAAGATATTCAGTCAGGATCTGAAGACATCAAGAGATTGAGAATTCTCTGCTTTGTTTGGTAGTTTGTTCCATTGGTCAGTCACCCTCACAGTTAAAACATGTGTTCTTTATTTATAATTTGATTTTGCGTGGCTTTAACTTCCAGCCATTGGTTCTTCTTATGACTTTGTCCACTAGATATTTTCCCCAAACTCTACAGGGATTGAGCTGTGGAACCTTCTCAGGTCCCCTGCTTATCCCCCCTTCCCCAACTCCCTCAAATGACCACCACTTGCCTCTTCACTATTCTCAGCCTGTGGGGACACAGAGGGGACTCAGCTGGTAATTTACGAAGGACACACTCAAATTGTGGTGTTTGTGAGGAGGTATTGTAAACCTTTTTCTTTTTTATTACATAACATTGTTTATCCAATGGCTATGTGTATAACATATTACAATCATATTGCTAGAAACAAATTACCAAAATTAACAATATAATTCCAACAATAAATATGGATATTTATGAAAATTTATCAAGTCTTAAAGGTTTCTCAGATAGAATATAAGGGGGAGAATGAGAAGTACACTAATTACGGAGACATTTAGACATGAAGAAAATTGAAGATTTTGCTATTTATATGTAGTTATCTAGCACTAAGCATTATCAGAAAAAATATTTGTGCTTTATTTCCCTCCCGCACCCCTCTTCCCAGGAGAGAATACATTTAGAGAAAGGGCAGCACCTAACTATAATTTTAAGTAGTCTTGCAGGAACTTTGATAAATATTTGATGGGTCTGAGCAAACATCAAACATGCTTTTGTACCTGGCGCAGAACTGTAATAATCAATGTTTTCTCCCACAAATAGAAGAGTTCAAATGGTAAATTTACTCTCCCATCTAAAATACATGACTGACCTACTTATTAAAATAACTACATCCCTGGAGGAAATAACAGCACTCCACAGAGATCAAAAGCCAAATCTCACTTGTTTGAAATGTCTGCGTATCTTGAGCAGTATTATACAGGTACCACTGTAAAATGCACTTGTCATTGCTTCTACCTACACAGAATACTGCTCAAGTCAAAGGCATCATAGAGCTACTTTCTAAATTATCTTTAGTTCATTATGGTAAATTTTCTCTCACTTGTAGCTGTGCAATTCTATAAATAGAAGGCAGGAATATCAAAATGTGCTTTTCCTCCCAAACATAAAACATGAGTGGGTATACTTTCAATTAAATAACCCAATTTTAGGAGAATGAAAGCTTTCAGTTGCCTCTTCTGCTTCATGAGCAGATTATCTCCAAGTGGTACCTATTATCTTTTAGTTCTCTATGCTAACTGTACTTCTGGGTTGCAGAATTCACCTTCATCAACAATTAGGGAATGAATGAATAAATAAATAAATAAATGAAAATTCAACCCCTCTTTTTATCAGCATATTATCTAACTAAAGAACCAGCAGAGCTAGTTCATAATACCATGAGCCTATACCACAGCTAACTGTGAAAGCTGTTACTTTGAGAGCAGAATGAAACTGTGACCCCTATAAAAAATTCATAGGATTGCAGAACATAAAAGTGTAAACTGTGCTAACTGCAATGCATGTTGCCAGCTGTGTTTTTCTAATGCTGTGGGTATTGCTAAAAGCTTAGGAATGGGCTAATATAATGGTGTCAAGTAATTGTGAATGTAAAAAACAGAATTCCTCAATGGAGAGTAAGCAGTGGTCCATTTAATCCTTTGCACTATTTCATTACTTATACATTATATTATTTAGTAAGTGTGCTTACTATACCTTTAGCACACTTATTCTGTCTGTTCTCACAGCATCATATAGCAGAGTTTTTCACATCCCAATAATTCTTTAAGATTATCTTAATTAATTAGTTTTATTACAATAGTGTCTGCAGGCCCCAACCAATGATTGGGGCCCCATTGTACTTGGCATGGTGCAAACAGAGAATAAAAGATGGTCCCTGCCCTAAAAAAGTTACAATCTAAATTGAAGACAATAAAACCTTAATATCTACTATTAAACTTTTCTTCCTCCAGCTTCAGCTCATGACTTTACATTTTAACTGTTCGTTGATGACAGAACATACCATGCCCTTGTGTGTTCCATTAGGTACTTGAAAACCATAATGGCTAAGATTTTAAAATCCCAGCTAATTAAATCACCTTTCAATCTCCTTCTCTCTCTCTCTTTTTTCTCCTCAAACTGTATCTATTTAAGATTTTGAATCTTCTCTCACGAGACAGTCCTTACATACCATTAATCAATTGTGAAACACTTTTCTCTATTTTCTCTAATACCTGGAAATACATCTTTAAAGTTTTCCAAAATTGTATATAACATCTCAGATGCAGAAAGGAAGCATGATCTAGTGGTTAACAACAGGACTAGGAGTCAGGAAAGCTTGGTTCTGTTCCTGGCTGTGCCATAGACTTGCTGTGTCACCTTAGCCAAAATTAAATCAAATACAGCTGAATTTTCAAAAGTAGCCACAGATTTAGGATGTGTCAGTTTCTGTGTCCAGTTTGAGACACTTTGGATCTATTTTTTCATTAGAGTTGTGAGAGTTTAGTATTTCTGAAAAGCTGGCACAAGATTTCTCAAGTTGGGCTCCGAAAAACTGATCTACCTTAAATTCATTTTGAAAATTTTGGCCTTAACCTCCTAGTAACTGTTTCCCTCTCTGTAAAATGGAGGTAATAATACTTACCTCACAGTGGTGCTGGTGAAATTCATTAATGTTTGTGAGTACTTTGAGAGCATCAACTGAATGATGCAAAGTGTTTTTATTGGGCCATATCCTGATATCACTGATCAGTCTTCCTTCAGGCAAAACTCATAGAGAAGCTAAGTAAGCTAAAGCTGAGTAAGGACTGAGTAGAAACCTCAGAATATGGCTGTTTATCAAGGAGTTTCATTTTCAGTTTTTATTTTGTTTAACATTTCCTGGCACTGTGTCAGTGCTTATCACAAAAATTAAAAAATGGGTGAAAACCCGTGCAAAAAATTAACCTCACAGTTTTATGGATAAATATCAGGGTTAATAATGGGGAATGGGAAAATAGAAAAAAAGCAACAGGTAGAGAAAAGTAAGAGTATTGAAAGTAAAAGCAGTTTAATGCCGTGGTTTATTTCATGAACTGTACATTAACAATATGTACACATATACACACACACATGCATGTGTATGCGTACTGCATTGCCTTACTTTAACAGACAGCTTTGCACGTACACTTAGGCTAATTTATTATTACCTAATGGAATGTACTGGATTTTCTCAACATAATTAGTATTTTCATGTACTGGAGTGGTCCAAAATTTGGATGAAAATCAGTAAAAATGGAATAATAACTTTTGTAAAACCTGGGAATATTTTTAGGTAAAAATTGAAAATGAAGGACCTCACCCATTATTAAGTAAAGCTTTGATCCTGAGATCTGAGCAGTACCCACATCTATGACTGAGAGCAAGTTCTCAGAATCAGGCTTCAAATCCTGAATGCTTCTATGCAGCAAAGCACTTCAACCCAGTTAACTGTAAATACGTGAGTTATCCCATTTAATTTTAATAAAAAGAAAAGGAGTACTTGTGGCACCTTAGAGACTAACCAATTTATTTGAGCATAAGCTTTCGTGAGCTACAGCTCACTTCATCGGATGCTTGAGCTTATGCTCAAATAAATTGGTTAGTCTCTCAGGTGCCACAAGTACTCCTTTTCTTTTTGCGAATACAGACTAACACGGCCATTACTCTGAAACCTTTAATTTTAATGGGATTACTGATGTGTTTAAAGTTAAGCACATGATTAAGTACCTTGCTGAATAGGAATGGGGTTGTTCAGGTGTTTAAATGCTTTGTTGAATCAGGGCCTAAATTCTAAGGAAAGGACTCTACCCTGAAAGGTGCTGAGCACCCTAGATGTAATCTAGCAGGTTTAATTTTAATCGCCTGACTATTCTATTGAAGTCAGTGGGAGTTTTGCCTGAGTAAGGACTTCAGGATTTTGGCCTATTTTTAAAATTCTAAATAATCAGAGTTATGCAGGATTTGGCATAGGCTTTGAAAATTTATAATAATAATTATAATATTTAATTAGAAATAATATTAAACATGAAAACAGTTAATAGAAAAATTGTATCAAATATATCTTGTTTTGAGCTGCCTGCAACATTTCCTTTGTTTTCAAGAAATGTTTAATTTGTTGTTTAAAGTTTGTAACCAGTTTTTATATGAAACTGGGAGGCAGATTTTTAATCTCTAAAATTACATATAGATTCACAAGGCTAAATTTTACCCTTGAATATGCATGTGAGGCTCTCCTTTGAAGCCAGCGAGAGCCCTCCACACACATCTGTGTGGAGATTTTGGCTCCAAGATATTAACATTTTTGTCAAATAAAAATGTGTTGTTACACCTAGTTTAAACTTGATACAATCTGAAATAGCCAGAAATTTCATCACCTGAAATGTCATATAATGGAACACTAATTCAATGTTTACTATTGCAGGAGTGTCAGCACCAATATAATGAAGCTATAGGACTCTCTAGAGAGGGCAGCGTGAGCTCATTTGGTAAGTTGCTTTAGGTTTATTGTTTGTCAAACAAGTCCCTAATGGCTGGCAATGCCCTCCTGTAGAGTTTTATTGCCACTATATGTTAATGATGAGTCAAAGATGATTGTATTTTTTCAGCTGCATTTTTTTATTGTTGCTCCTCCATTTAACTTGATGTGGCATATCTTCAGATTTTGTTTTTCTTTTCCACATATTTTCCAAATATACCTATTTGCTTGCACATTCCTCACATTCTACACTATAGACTTTGGTTGACCCAAGTTACATCCGCATAAAGATGTGTTAACTATATGTAAAGATGTGTTAACCCCCGGCATAGACAGTGCTATGTCAATGGGAAGGCTTCTCCTATCAAGATAGCTTTACTGCCTTTTGGGGAGGTGGAGTACCTACACCAATGGGAGAAGCTCTACCATCGGCCAAGGTAGCGTCTTCACTGAAGGCATGGCTACACTTGCTGATGTAGAGCGCTGTGAGTTAAACCAGCCCTCGGCGCGTGCAGTAGGGAAAGCGCTGCAGTGTGTTCACACAGTCAGATGCGAGTGCACATTTGTGGCACTTGCAGAGGCATTGGGAGCAGTGCATTATGGGCAGTTATCCCACAGAGCACCTCTTCCCATTCTGGCACTGTGGCTTGTGGGAAGGAGGGGGCGGGGCATTCCGGGTCCTGTCTCAATGCCCCGTGATGCATCGCTTTGCATCCCAGCAATCCCTGTGCTTCCATCCACATTTGCCGCCATCTTTCAACGTTTTTTGTACTGCGCGTTCTGTCTTCCCTTTCAGTCTGCGGAATGGATCCCGAAGTGCTGAGGAATATGCTGATGGGTCTCGCCAGCATGTCACGTTTGGCAGTTGAGTTACTCCTTAAGCTACAAACTGACAGTGAGGAGTCCAATGATGATGTTGACTCGCATAATGCATACAACACAAAATTGCTTGTGGCATTAACGGACATTCTCACCACCGTGGAATGCCACTTTTGGGCTCGGGAAACAAGCACTGAGTGGTGGGATCACATCGTCATGCAAATCTGGGATGACAAGCAGTGGCTGCAGAACTTTCGGATGAGAAAAGCCACTTTCCTGGGACTGAGTGATGAGCCCCCATCCTGCGGCACAAGGAAACAAGATTGAGAGCTGCCCTGCCCGTGGAGAAGCGGGTGGCTATTGCAATCTGGAAGCTGGCAACTCCAGACAGCTACCGATCGGTCGCTAACCAATTTGGAGTGGGGAAAGTCGACCATTGGAATCGTGTTGATGCAAGTTTGCAGGGTCATTAATCGCATCCTGCTCAGAAGAACCATGACTCTAGGTAACATGCGTGACATTGTGGCTGGCTTTGCACAAATGGGTTTCCCTAACTGTGATGGGGTGATAGATAGCACGCATATTCCAATTCTGGCACCAGCTCACCTAGCCTCCGAGTACGTTAATCGGAAGGGCTATTTCTCTATGGTTCTCCAGGCGCTTGTGGATCACCGTGGGCGTTTCAAATGAAGGCTGGCCCGGAAAGGTGCATGACACACACATCTTTTGGAACACTGGCCTGTTCAGGAAGCTGCAAGCTGGGACTTTTTTCCCAGACCAGAAGATCACTGTAGGGGAAGTTGAAATGCCCCTTGTGATCCTTGGAGACCCTGCTTACCCTTTAATGCCATGGCTCATGAAACCCTACACAGAGTGGTAGCAAGGAGTGGTTCAACAACAGGCTGAGCCAGTGCAGAATGGCTGTGGAGTGTGCTTTTGGCCGTTTAAAGGGCCGCTGGTGCTCTCTGTATAGGAAGCTGGACCTGGCCGATGACAGCATCCCCACGGTTATATCCATGTGCTGTACCGTCCATAACATTTGTGAAGGGAAGAGTGAAAGATTCACTCACGGATGGAACTCAGAGGTTCAACATCTGGAGGCTGAATTTGAACAGCCAGAGAGCACGGCTATTAGAGGGGTCCAGCGTGGGGCTGCAAGGATTAGGGATGCCTTGAGGGAGCAATTTGAGGCTGAAAGCCACCAGTAATGTTTCGTGCCCTGCACAGAAGTGAAGAGCAGTGGTTCCAATGTTAGTAGAAATCTGTGTTTTCTACACTGACTTGCAGTGCCTGTTGCTTTCCTGGGCTAAGGTATCTTTTACTTAATGCAATAATAAAGAATGTTTTCAAAGCCAAAAAATCCATTTATTGAAAAGAAACACAACTGCTTGGGAAACAGAATGGGCAAGGGTGGGTAGGGTGGGGAACGGTTCAATCACAGATTTGCGTATGTCCTGTTATCATACTCAGCCTTCCTGTCTGGAGTGCCATCCAATGAGTGCTGCACTTCAGGCTGGCTAAAATGCATGGTGATGGGGGTTGAGTGCAGTGGGTAACGGTCATAGTTTGCAGGGCTGGGTGGTGAAGCTACAGGTGTTGGAGGCAGCTGGTGGCACTAAGAACCTGGATGTGGGGGAAAGTGGGTTGGAGATGACATGGGGGCACCAGGGAAAGAGTTTTGGGACAAGGGCTGCAGGGGGGCAGGCGCGGAAGTGCTCTGCCTGCATTGCTACGAGCACCTGTATCAAGTATGCTTGGTGCTCCATAATGCTTATCAGCCACTCCGTGCTTTGGTGCCGGTGATCTGCATTCTGCTGGCAGACCCTCCTTTCACTCTCCCGCCACTCCTGCACTTTTTGATTTTCATTAAGGGAGTGATGCATTACTTCATGCAGCATGTCCTCTTTGCATCTATGTGGCCGCTTCCTAATTCTTTGGAGTCTTTTGGCCGGTGATAACAAGGATGGCTGAGATCTCAAGGTTGCATCTGTAAAGCCAAAATGCAACACTTAACAGAGGCAGCATTGTTCACACCAGACAGAGCAATGATTCCACCAAACTTAAAGACAAGCACAGTCTACACAATAGCAGAATTTGCCCATCCCAAAGCGAGCGCACATAACCCACAGGAGCCCCAAAATGGTGAGTAAGCACAGGGGCAAGGGGGACTGATTGTTTTATGGCCCTACTCTTCTCTGGGTTCTGTGCCTTGGGGAGAGCCAACAGTTGCAGGGGGGCCCTATACTGAACACTGTCCCCACATTTTCCACAGGAGTTCATCCTGGAAGATATCTCGCTGCTGAGGGTGACCTGGGAAGCAAGGGAGGGTCTTCTACTGCAATGCGGCTTCCGCCCTGGCCCATATGCAGCTTGCCTGTGTGCAGCAATGGTTCCCCCACCCCTCATGGCACAGTGGCGCGGACATGTCAGCCTGACTGAGACAAAGAGCACAGTAGCTCTGCCAAGGAACCTACGCAAGCACATTGCCCAGCTTCTGCATGAGACCTTTGAAGAGATCATTGAGGGCAATTACCACAATGTGAGAGTGCACATCAATGCCCTATTCCGCATCTAGGCATGCATACAGCCCTAACCGTCTTCGCCCCAAGAGCCTGCACCGAACAACTTCCTTCCCAAAATAAAAGCCGCTTACCGGGCACCTCCTCTGGTGTTTGTCCTTCCCCAGGCACCGTCCGCTGCGACTGGCTACCTTCCTCCTGGCTTGAGAACAGCTCCTGGCTGCATGAATCTAGGGATTCTGGGCTGTCTCCCTCCTCCTCAGCACCCTCACTCCTGCTTTCCTCCTCTTCCTCCTGCCTTGTTGAACTGGGCTCTGAAGTGTCCATGGTGGTCCTGAGAGTGGAGGTGGGGTCGCCCCCAAGTATTATGTCCAGCTCTTTGTCGAAATGGCAGGTTTGCCTCGCGGGCTTTGCGGTAGGCATTCCACAGCTCCTTCACTTTAACCCTGCACTGCAGTGCGTCCCGGTCATGGCCCCTTTCCATCATGTCCCTTGATATCTGCCCAAAGGTATCATAATTCCTACAGCTGGAGCGCAGCTGGGACTGGACAGCTTCCTTCCCCCAAATGCTGATGAGGTCCAGCACCTCATCATTGCTCCATACTGGGGATCGCCTGGCGCATGGGGGCATGGTCACCTGGAAAGATTTGCTGAGAGCACTCCACGCCTTGCTGAGCAAACAGGAAGGGGATTTTCAAAATTCCCAGAGCATTTAAAGGGCAGGTTTGATGGTTGGTCACCTGAGGGCAGGGCAGTAGAGTTCAAAGTGGCTAGAACAGGCATTGTGGGACACTTCTGGAGGCCGATCAGAGTGCATAATAGACCAGGGCATCCACACTGACGCCACAGCGCTCCAGCCGGGGTGCAGCAAGCATTATGCTTTTCACTGAGGTGGATTACCAGGAGCGCTCTAGCCGCAGAGTCTGGGTGCGCTACGTGCCTTGCCAGTGTGGACCCGTCGTGAGTTAGGGCGCCTGGGGCTACTTTAATGTGCTCTAACTCGCAAGTGTAGCCAAGCCCATATATATCTGCCCAAAGCAAGTGGTGGTAAAAATGCATGAACTGTCAACTTATTTATTTATTTATATATTGGTTAAGAAAAGGCCCACATCCTGCAATATATTCCATACGGGCAGACCCCTGTAACCATACAGAGCCACATTTGCTTTAATAAGTCTCTGCACAATGGACATGAGTCAGCCCACTTGAAGCAGCTTACAGTATCAGGGCCCAAATGTGCGATATAGTTTACTCAAAAGTTAAATCATATGCAGTGTGATGGGATGTCCACTCCATACATGGCTTGAAGGGGTAAATTAACCAATTAACCTTAGGCTGCACCTGGAGAAAACCTAGGGAGTGCGAGTACCTAATTCCAGATGAAGTCCAGCTGGGGAGAGGAGATACACAGGATCTATAAAGAGAAGGAGTTGGCAGGCTGGGGGAAGAAACCTGCAGTTGCACTCCCTGATATAATGGGGAAGATCAGGCAGCTGTAAAGGGAGAGTAGAATGCAATCCAGGAAGGTGCAGTAAGGACTGGGAGAATAAAAGTCCAGAGCTACTGGGTTGAGGGTCCCTGGACTGCAACCCGATGTAGAGGGTGGGTCTAGGTTCCCTAGTAGCCCCTGGGGACGTGGCACAAGCCATGCAGAGGACAGCAGACTGCCTGGGAGTCCTGGAAAGAGTTTGTTACATGCCCCCAAAAGGGGAAACAAATGTGGTCACCTGGCCGGAGGGCCAAGTCACGAAGAGGGAGCCCCTTAAGTGGCAAATGGTGAGAGGACAGGTAGGAGGAGGTGCCACCAGTGAGTGGACTCTGTGACATGCAGCTTCTCCTATCACACTGATTTAAAAGGAGTTATATCATACGTGTTTTGGGTCATAGGGTTTTAGTTAGGGACTTAGCAAAGATAATATTGATATGTACAGGTAATAGGAAGGAAGAGTAGTCTAGTGGTTATGGCATTAGCCTGAGACTTCGGAGACTAGAATGCAATTCCTTGCTCTGTCACAGACCTTGGGCAAATCGCAGATGGCCAGGAAGGTGCTTTGGTGCCTAAAGATGCAGATAGAAGTCTAGTGGGATTTTCAAAAGTACCTAAATGCCTAATTTACAATATTTTTGTTGGGGAATTTTCTAGTTTTTCAAAAATAAAGATTAGTTTGTCACAAAAACTTTTTGTGTGAGGCCAACATTTTTCAAACTTAAAATTAAGCACCATCTTTTCATTTTTCTCTGAATTGTGTTCTTGCCTTCTCCTTTGTTTGTCATCTTCTCATCACCAACAATCTCCTCCTCCTTCCCAATCCTCCTTGCTTCTCTTCCTTAAATTACTCCCTTAATCTTTTTCTTTTACACCATACACCTTAAATCTATCCTAGTGCAAGTAACCCTCCAAAACCATCTCACCCGTAACCTACACATTGAGAAAGCTGTCTTAAGTGATTATCTCCCCACACCCCAAAGTCGGGACGTGTGGAGTGCCCTTCAAATTGTTTTTCAGAGTCTCAGCTTTTAGGGTTTGTTTTTTTAAAGTGAGACTCTGGCTGTCACGATTGCGGAGAAAATCTTCAAAATGTGAAGAAAGTGTAACAGATGCAGAGACATCTCCCTGAGTTTGCAGAGAGTCTGAAAAATAGCTTTGATGTGTGAACTTCCCCAACTATTTCAGTAGGTGCTATCTAGGTTGCCAGTGACAATGTTATAACAGTCAACATTGGTATTCCCTTCTCATCAAAGCATGTAAGAAAGAAGAGGAAAGTGTTATGTTATGATAACCTACATCAGCATTTCTCAAAAGGTGTTGGCAAGTGAAGGACTAGCCAGGGTTGTGTGGCAGAGGTATACATTAAAATATGTAGGCCTTTAACCACACACAATGGGGCATGATTGGTTTCATTTTCCCAACTGCAGGGAGGCTCAGCTTTCAAGGGATTTGGGACTCACTGACTTAAGGGGTTTCAATCATAGAACTGGAAGGGGTCTCAAGAGGTCATCTAGTCCAGTCCCGTACACTCGTGGCAGGACTAATTATCTAAACCACTCCTGACAGGTGTTTGTCTAACCTGCTCTTTAAAATCTCCAATGATGGAGATTCCACAACCTCCCTAGGCAATTTATTTCAGTGCTTAACCACCCTGACAGTTAGGAAGTTTTTCCTAATGTCCAATCTAAACCTCCCTTGCTGCAATTTAAGCCCATTGCTTCTTGTCCTATCCTCAGAAGTTAAGAAGAACAATTTTTCTTCTTCCTCCTTGTAACAACCTTTTACATACTTGAAAACTGTTATCATGTCCCCGCTCTGTCTTCTCTTTTCCAGACTAAACAAACCCATTTTTTTCAATCTTCCCACATAGGTCATGTTTTCTAGACCTTTAATCATTTTTGTCACTCTTCTCTGGACTCTCTTCAATTTATTCACATCCTTCCTGAAATGTGGCACCCAGAACTGGACACAATACTCCAGTTGAGGCCCAATCTGAGTGAAGTAGAGCGGAAGAATTGCTTCTCGTGTCTTGCTTACAACACTCCTGCTAATACATACCAAATTGATGTTCGCTTTTTTGCAAAAGTGTTACACTGTTGACTCATCATTTAGCTTTTGATCCACTATGACCCCCAGATCCCTTTATGCAGTACTCCTTCCTAGGCAGTCATTTCCCATTTTGTATGTGTGCAACTGATTGTTCCTTCCTCAGTGGAGTGCTTTGCATTTTTGCTTATTGAATTTCATCTTATTTACTTCAGATCATTTCTCCAGTTTGTCCAGATCATTTTGAATTTTAATCCTATCCTCCAAAGCACTTGCAACCCCTCCCAGCTTGGTATCATCCACAGAGTTTATAAGTGTACTCTGTATGCCATCATCTAAATCATTGGTGAAGATATTGAAGAGAACCGGATCCAGAACTGATCGCTGTGGGACCCCACTTGTTATGCCCTTCCAGCATGACTGTGAATCACTGATAACTACTCTCTGGGAATGGTTTGTTTATGAGAAGGTCACGCGAGACAATATCAAAAGCTTCACTAAAGTCAAGATATACCACGTCTACCGCTTCCCCCCATCCACAAGGCTTGTTATCCTGTCAAAGAAAGCTATCGGGTTGGTTTGACACGATTTGTTTTTGACAAATCCATGCTGACTCGAACTTCTCACCTTATTATCTTCTAGATGTTTGCAAATTGATTGCTTAATTATTTGCTCCATTATCTTTCCCGGTACAGAAGTTAAGCTGACTGGTCTGTAATTCCCTGGGTTGTCCTTATTTCCCTTTTTATAGACGGGCACTATATTTGCCCTTTTCCAGTCTTCTGGAATCTCTCCTGTCTTCCATGACTTCTCGAAGATAATTGCTAACGACTCAGATATCTTCTCAGTCAGCTCCTTGAGTATTCTAGGATCCATTTAATCAGGCTCTGGTGACTTGAAGACATCTAATTTGTCCAAGTAATTTTTAACTTGTTCTTTCCCTATTTTAGCCTCTTCTGACCTACCTCATTTTCACTGGCATTCACTACATTAGGCATAACTAGAGATCACCAATAGACTGTACAAACAGGAGGAGGGAAGTTGGTGGAAGCTTTTCATCAGCTTTCATGGTAGAGGGCCCTTAGAAGTCTTACTCCAGGCCACAGGTAGAGAAGAGAGAGGTTGCAGAAGATCATAGCTCAGGGAGTGCCATAAGGCCATGCCTTGCCCTCAGCCTGTAGGCTGGATGGTGAGGCCAAGTCCAAGATATAATGAGGAGAGAGATAGTTCAGTGATAACTGCCACTAGTTAGGTACTTTGGATATTGCTTTATAAACCTAAACAAACCTGTTTCAGCCTCCGGATAGACACTCTGCAACAGAGCACCACCCTAAAAGGGGCACTGTTACCTTCTGACATAGGAGATGTGTAACAGGGTGCTGGCCAGGAGGCCCTGAGCCAGGCCCCTGTTAGCCCAGCTCCAATTAAAAAGGATTAATTGGGGCTGGCTGAGTATGCCATGCCTAACTGAAAGAGGAGCACCTGTGGGCCTTATTAGCCAGGGGGCTATATGAAATGAAGGGAAGGGAAGGGCAGGGTAGGGTCACAGGCTGTGCATCCCTGTTGGCTGGAGAAGTTAGCTGTCCCCCAGGTTGCTGGTTTACAACTGTCTGTAAATAGAAGGTGGTAGGAGGTGACACTGTTAATAAAAGAAGCATTGGTAATTGCACTTGGAGGAGGTCTCTGAGGGCAAGCGAAGGCCTTGTTACAAGATGTCATGTGACATATAACAAAGCTGGAATAGAGAATGCATCCATCCATACAAAGATCAGCCCTGCCATCTATGCAGTCATCCACCCCACCTGTCAAAGGGCCAGTTGCCCAGGCTAGGCCTAACTTTATAACCGATATAAATAAGAAGGAAACAAATACAAAATGTAAATTACAACTCCCTCAGAGAAATAGATAAGTTTAATTTTCACTCTTGGTTGCTATCAACCTTATCCAAACATTCTTCTGAAAAGTCCCACTAGGAAAAAAAAATCCCTGGGCACATGCTTCCCCTGCTGTCAGCTTCTTGTTGAAAAGCAGCATCTTGTTTGCCTAAGTGAAAGAAAATAAGATGAAGATACAGTAAAAATGTGACAGTTGCAATACTTAGAAAACAAAGAATAGAAAATGACAAAGCTCTAATTCACTGTTCTTATAAATAACTAACTAACAATCTACTCTGTGTTGCATTCAGAACTATCGCTTTTGGGATATTGCAATTGAAGTCTTTCCTATTGTACCTTTTGTTTCTTCATGCCTTTCAGTAAAGAGAGGCCAGCTAGCTCTGGGCCAAACTTTCCACTCTGTTACAGGGATGCAGTCCTGCTGAAGCCAAGAGGATTACATCACTGTAACTGAGATGAGAATTTGGGTACTGTGTGGCTGTAGAGCTAACTGGTGCAGTCTGGAGAAGGGTACTTGAGGCAGAAAGAATTCTGGCCTTTATAATAATTGGCTTGTATTTTTATGTGGCTGGGTGAAAATAAAGGCAGTTTACTGTCTACTCAAAGAGGAGGTGCAGGCTGCAAGGCGCAGATGACGTGTGTCCAGCTATCATAGATTAGTTTCATAGAATATCCTAGAATTAGCTGGAGGATGGCACACTACCACCTAATGCACATATTCATCCACCCACCCCATGCACCCCAACCAACACTACCAATCTTATTCACTCACCCCCACAAGGGTGCCTTGTGTCAAGACTAAAACTTGATAAAATAATCAGTGTTATAGAAATAGTAGTGGAATCTTATTTCTTTTCTCTTCTGGACAGCCCCAATCATCTTCTACTTTAGTGGAAGCACAATAGATTTATCTCCACCATATTCACTGGAGGCCACTTTCTTGTTCCTGTTTAAAGTGTTTTTCCTGAATACAGATGATATGCGATATGTGCCTTAACACTACAATACTATTGGTCTCAGCCTGTTTCAGGTATAGTAAACTTCTCAAGAGAATTAAACTGGTTTATTTTGGGGGACCTTGGATATATGTGTTGTTGGGCTTGAACATATGAACATAAGAACGGCCATATTGGGTCAGACCAATAGTCGATCTAGCCCAGTATCCTGTATTCTGAAGTGAGCTGTAGCTCACGAAAGCTCATGCTCAAATAAATTGGTTAGTCTCTAAGGTGCCACAAGTACTCCTTTTCTTTTTGCGAATACAGACTAACACGGCTGTTCCTCTGAAACCTGTATTCCAGTAGTGCCCAATGCCAGATGTTTCAGAGGGAATGAAAAGAACAGGAAATCATGAAGTGATCCATCCCCTGTTGTCCATTCCCAGCTTCTGGCAAACAGAGACTAGCAACACTCAGAGCATGTGGTGGCATCCCTGACCGTCTTGGCTAATATCCACTGATGGACCTGTCCTCCGTGAATTTGTTTATAGTTAATATTTACTACACAATCAGAGTGTCACTCTAAAACAATGCTTGATGTACACAGCTATATTAATGCCTACAGAATTTTTATGTATAACTCCACTTCATATCAGGACCTAGAGCAGTGGTTCTCAAAGCCGGTCCGCCGCTTGTTCAGGGAAAGCCCCTGGCGCGCCGGACCGGTTTGTTTACCTGCCGCGTCCGCAGGTTCGGCCGATCGCGGCTCCCACTGGCTGCGGTTTGCCACTCCAGGCCAATGGGGGCTGTGGGAAGCGGCGCAGGCCAAGGGACCTGCTGGCCGCCCTTCCCGCAGCCCCCATTGGCCTTGAGCGGCAAATCGCAGCCAGTGGGAGCCGCGATCGGCCGAATGGGCGGACGCGGCAGGTAAACAAACTGGTCCGGCGCACCAGGGGCTTTCCCTGAACAAGCGGCGGACCGGCTTTGAGAACCACTGACCTAGAGAACATCAGCATAAGTAATCAAAGTTACTAGTGTAACATCTCTGAGATTCACATTAGCACACTTAACTGTGTTATTGAAAGAAAAATTTCAAAGTTCCTGCAATTAAAAGCTAGCTTCATTATCAACTGAATATATCATAGGACGGTACACTTAAACAGTATGTCAAGTTTGAAAATAAGTTATCCTTTTGCAAAGTAAACTACAATACCACATAGAAGCACAAGGGAGTTAAATGTTAGCTCATCTCTAATTCCTAGTGAACAGGTGTCCAAATCACACCTTGTCTTCACAAATTTTCATTCTTGTTGACAGTCTCAGTAGAGAGGCAAAGTATTGAATGGACATGGAGAATGAACTGTACTCTCACCCCTACACAGGGGAAAGAGAATGAGAGGTGCAGCTGTTCAAAGAAAGGAAAGGAGAGGGGAAAATGCTCAACACATGAGAGTTGAAAAGATCTGATTATGAATAGAAGGGGTTAAGCGTGGCAGGAGAGAGAAAAAGGATGAAATGAAAGAAGGGAATAAGCAAGAAAAGACAGTGAAATTAATTCATTCATGTGCCTTTATTTTATGTTTTTTTGGTTTTTGTTTTGCTTGGTGCAGTATTTGCAATAAATTTAGCCTAGCACCTTCTTCTGTTTGTGTCACAAAGAAATATTTATTTATTCATTTTTTTTCTAAATGACTTCAGTGTTGTCTGGGAACATATTTCAGACTCTGGATGGCTTGCAAACTATTTGACATGAATATTGCTTTGAATGCTTTGTGTTCATAGTACGTTATTCCTGCTCTGTGATTGGTCACCTTGTTATCTGTGGCTAAATACTACATTCTATACCCAAACACTGTAACTAGTCCAGACTAGGATATAAAGGCATATTCTAACACCACCTATCTAACATGTTCTAAAAGTCTAGTGTGGGCAAGACACTGTAGACTTTAATGTGTGCTCACCAGGCTTAGCTGAAGCATTCCTTATCACATGTCAAAGTCTACACTGCCTTGTCTACACTTGACTGTTAGAACATGTTAGTTAGGAGGTGTTCTAATGCCACATCTTTAACAAGACAAACCCACAGACAGAAGGGGCCTTTGTAGACTCCATCCCTCCTTGTTTTGAGAATTATTGCTTGATATTAAATACAAATGTATATGCATAACTATGCATGGGCCTCTGTACAAGCAGCTGGACTCCACTTACACTGCATCCCATGAAGCAGATGGCAGCCTACAATAATACCTAGTTCTTATATAGTGCTTTTAATCAGTAGATTTCAAAGTGCTTTACAGAGTAATGAATAAAGAAATAAATAAAATGAGTTGGTTAACTTTTGGAGGCAGGGGCCTTGTCTAGACTTCAACTTTCAGTCATGTTGTCACATATGTTCAGTAATATGATTGTGCTAATGTAGGCAACTTCACAAATGTTTGTGCCTGGGAGTGGTTTACCCTAGGCTGAGCCTGGAACAAATCTTTGTGAAGGTTGGGTGTGTTCAGTTCTATGGCAGGGGTCTCAAACACATGGCCCACGGAGTTATTTCCTGCAGCCCGCCATAGGCGCCGACTCCACCGGCAGCCAAGCTCCCCTCACTCCCCACCTCCCCGCCTCCCCTCCCAAGCACACTGCCCTCCTGCTCCTCCGTCTACCTCCCAGTGCTTCCAGCCTCCAAACAGCTGTTTGGCAGTGCTTAGGACTTTACAGGAAGGAGAGGGGAGGAGCTAGGATGCGGTGTGCTCAGGGCAGAAGGTGGAGAAGAGTCGGGGCCAGGGCAGGGATTTGGGCAAAAGAGTAAACAGTATAAAACTAACAAGGTACTGTATAGCCAAGGAGGGGACATTCTTAGATCAAATGTTCTGGGCAAACCATAATTTGGCACCTTCACAAAATAATCAGGTGCTCTTGGAGGTGATGGAGGGAGTGTTGGGCACACCCTCGTTTTCATCCCTAGAGCACTCTGGTGAAGACACATTATGTTGACAGAAGAGCGCTCTCCCATTGGTGTAATTACTCTACCTCAATGAGAGGCAGAAGCTATGTTGGCGGGAGAGCATCTTCTGCTCAAATAGTATGGTGTGGACACCACTTTAATTTGATGAAAGTTACATCACTTAGGAGAGTGGTTTTTTCACGTCCCTGAGTGACGTAACTTATATCAACTTAAGCGGTAGTATAGACAAGCCCTAAGGCTAGGCATACTGTTTTCCATAAAATGTGTGGAATCCTACAAGACAGTGAAAATGCAAAGGACACTATCTGAAAGTGTGAAACCTCATCTTTCTGAAGCAATAGAGAAGAATCTTTTGATGCTTGCACAGCACTTAAAAATGAGTTCAAGTCATGTAGCCATTTCTTTCTATTTGTCAAAGTCAGCAACTAAAAAAGAATAAGGTTATGTCTACACTGGCAATTGAGTGACAAAACTTTTGTCGTTCAGATGTGCTAACACCCTCTTCCCCCCCAAAAGACAAAAGTTTTGCCACAGCAAGTGTCAGTGTGAACAGCGTGTTGTTAGCAGGAGTGCTCTCCTGTTAACAACGCGAACGCCGCTCATTGGGGATGGAAGTATTTTGTCGGCCAAAGTGCTGACAAACAGTGGCTACATGCCTGACTTTTAGTGACATGGCTGTGTCGATACGGCAGTGTCGCTAAAAGCTGTGTAGTTTAGACAAAGCCTACGTGTCTAAAAATGAAGCAGATATTTCCAAGCAACGAGGGTATGAGGGCTGTTATGAGAATCTTAGAATATGTGAATCAGCAGACCTGGAAACAAATAATCAAAATGATGAAAGAAATATACCATCAGAGGCAGAGCTCAAATTATTTGCACAGCCAAAAACGATCGTCTTTCAATTACTTTTCAAACACATAAGTATAGGCCCTCAGTATATCATTCTCCAGCTACAGTGGTGTTGCATGATGTACAATAAATTTATTAAATAAGCATCAGAGATTCATTATACAACACACTGTTTCTTAGTGCTGTTGCCCCTTTTTGACCCACGTGGCTAGTCCAAATTCGGGGCTCTGGGTGTGTTCCAGTGAGGAGAAATGGTGATGGGTATTTTTGGATGCAGTCTTATTTATTTATAAGGAGAGTACAAAGCCCTGCGTCTCTGACTTCAGGAGGAACCAAGAACAAACGGAGCAGTTTCTTAGCTTACAGCCCAAGCCTCTTTAACCAACAGCCTTCCCTGCCTCTTCCCCCACCCGCAAAGTATTCAAACATACCAAAACACAAACAATATTCAGCAAAAGCCCTCTCACTGCCCCTTCTCCCAGGGACGTCAGAACAGGGGGATGATGGAGGCATGGACCCTCCACTCCTTACTGTCTGTAAGGGCGAGGAACGGTGGGGGGAGGAGGTGGAGAGGAGTGAGCGAGGGGTGGAGTCTTAATTGGAAGAAGCAGCACAGAAGTGGGGCCTCAGGGAAGAGGTGGTGTGGGGATGAGGGTTCAGGGAGAAAGGGGCGGCGCAAGGGTGGGGGCTTGGAGAGAAGGGACGGTGCAGGGGCGGGGCCACTGTTCAGACACTAGTGGCCTCTCCCACTTTTAGGGGGCTTCCGCTGCTCCTGCTTCTGCCCATTCAGTCCAAACTCCTGGGTGGGTTCACAACTGCCTTTTGTCTTAGATGGGGGGTTTCAGATTAACGCATCCTGACAGTTATGGTAATTGAAGGGCATATTCATACCAAATCTCAATGAGGTTTTAACTCAACCCATAACAAGGTTTCACTCAGTTGATAACAGTATAATTTAGAAACATAAATGTTTGAGATTACAGCAGACTGACATGGTATAAACCTGGGTTTCTAGCATTAGAGACTCTATTAAGAACAGTACTTCCCATGACATACAAAATATGATGTGATGTGAGCAAGCAACATGGGGAGCAAGGGAAGTCAGTTTTGCTTTGTTCCTGCTTACAGATTGCAAGGCATTTATTCACATGGCTGAAAGAAAAGATTAATTGATTCGATTCTTCTTCAGATATTTTAATTTTAATAAACTCACTGAAGGAACAAAAGATATTTCAACCAAAGTACAATCCTAATGAAATGCACCTGGTGTATGGTTATTATATGAGAATATAAAATTGTTTATCAGCTTTTTTGCATGCGAATTTCCTTTGGATGGGCTTAAAAAGAATACTCAATTATAGACAACTTGGTTCTTAAAAGTTTGAAGTATTTGGTGGTGGGGACTGTCAGTGCTGAATCACTTTAAACACTACTGTTCCAATTCTCAGGGTGCTTCGGCCCCTTTGTGCTCTACTTCAGAGGTGAGAAACTTAACCTTTTGGGTGAGACGGTTAATTTCATGTAACTGAATGGCAATGCCTGCTGAAACATTATTAGTGGTATAAATCAGGCTCAGTAATGGTCTCATCAACAAGTAGTAGTGATGTGTGTTGTATATACATGGAAGGGGAAAAAAACAACCCCATTTCCTTTCCAAGTTATCCCCCTGCATTATGCTTAACTTAAACACAAATACTGCAGTGAAGAGGGTCTTATTTGTTATAATTACAACTTGTAATGTCCTGCCCATTTGGTCACTTTCTATACCTTTATCTTATTTTTCTTGTTTAAGAAATTTACCCCTGATTGTAACTTCAGATTATATCTGTATAATGAACTGTATTTATGTTAAACAACTGGGGAAAAAATCTATTCTGCTGATAAGCAAATATGTAAGTACATGCTTTTTGCAGCAAGAATCTATTTGATAACTTACTAACAATAACCTTGTCTTGCAAATTTGATGCAAGTCTCCTGAGTGACGCAACATACATAAATACAATAAAATTGAGTCCAATTCATGTGCTTTTAATATAAGCTTTTTTACTGACAGGTTTCAGAGTAACAGCCGTGTTAGTCTGTATTCGCAAAAAGAAGAGGAGTACTTGTGCCACAAGTACTCCTTTTCTTTTAGCTTTTTTAATGTAATTTCCTAGGGATTTTTTTAAAAGGGAAAGGTAGAGACAAGTTCTTCTATGTAGAACTGTAACAACTACCCAACAGGGCTTGAACTATGGACTTCCAGCATTATAGCACTGATGTTTATCACTTGCACAATAGACTAACGTATGTGTACACTACGAAATTAGGTCAATTTTATAGAAGTCAATTTTTAGAAATCGATTTTATACGTCCCCACTAAGTGCATTAAATCGGCGGAGTGTGTCCTCAGTACCGTGGCTAGCATCAACTTATGGAGCGATGCACTGAGGGTAGCTATCCCACAGTTCCCGCAGTCTCCACTGCCCATTGGACTTCTCGGTTAAGCTCCCAATGCCTGATGGGGCAAAAACATTGTCACAGGTCGTTTTGGGAACATGTCATCAGTCGCCCCTCTCTCTGTGAAAGCAACAGCAGACAATCATTTTGCGCCTTTTTTCCTAGGTTACCCGTGCAGACGCCATACCACGGCAAGCATGGAGCCCGCTCAGCTCACCACTGCTGATGTGAGCATTGTAAACACCTTGCGCATTATCCTGGAGTTTATGCAGAACCAGGCTAAGAGATGCCAGCATGAGGACGATTGTGATGAGGACATGAACACAGATGTTCCTGAAAGCCAGGGCTGTGGCAATTGGGACATCATGGCGGCAGTGGAGCTGGTTGATACAGTGGAACACCGATTCTGGGCCCGGCAAACAAGCACAGAGTGGTGGGACTGCACAGTGTTGCAGGTATGGGATGATTCAGAGTGGCTGCGAAACTTTCATATGCATAAGGCCACTTTCCTTGAACTTTGTGAGTTGTTTTCCCCAGCCCTGAAGTGCAGGAATACCAAGATGAGAGCAGCCCTGACAGTTGAGAAGTGAGTGGTGATAGCCTTGTGGAAGGTTGCAACGCCTGACTGCTACCGGTCAGTCAAGAATCAATTTGGAGTGGGCAAGTCTTCTGTGGGGACTGCTGTGATCCAAGTAGCCAATGCAATCACTGATGTTCTGCTATCAAGGGTAGTGACTCTGGGAAATATAGAGGTCATACTGGATGGCTTTGCTGCAATGGGGTTCCCTAACTGTGGTGGGGCGATAGACGGAAAGCATATCCCTATCTTGGCACCGGACCACCTTGCCAACCAGTACGTAAACCGCAAGGGGTACTTCTCAATGGTGCTGCAAGCACTGGTGAATCACAAGGGACGTTTCACCGACGTCAACGTGGGATGGCCGGGAAAGGTGCATGACGCTCGCATCTTTAGGAACTCCGGGCTCTTTGAGGAGTTGCAAGAAGGGACTTACTTCTCAAACCAGAAAATTACTGTTGGGGATGTTGAAATGCCAACAGTTATCCTTGGGGACCCAGCCTACCCCTTGCTCCCATGGCTCATGAAGCGGTACACAGACAGCCTGGACAGTAGTAAGGAGCAGTTCAACTATTGGCTGAGCAAGTGCAGAATGGTGGTAGAATGTGCCTTTGGACATTAGAAGGTCGTTGGCGCTGTTTGCTGACTAGATTAGAACTCAGCGCAACCAACATTCCCACTGTTATTGCTGCTTGCTATGTGCTCCATAATATCTATGAGAGTAAGGGGAAGATGTTTATGGTGGGGTGGGAGGTTGAGGCAAATTGCCTGGTGGCCAATTTTGAGCAGTCAGACACCAGGGCGATTAGAAGAGCACAGCTAGGTATGCTGAACATCAGAGGCTTTGAAAACCAGTTTTATGACTGGCCAGGCTACGGTGTGACAGTTGTGTGTGTTTCTCCTTGCTGCAAACCCGCCCCCTTTGTTGATTTTAATTCCCTATAAGCCAACCACCCTCCCCACTTTGATCACAGCTGGCAAAGGAAATAAAGTAATTATTGTTTTGAAACCATGCACTCTTTTTTTATTAATTAACAAAAAAGTGAGCTAGCTGACAAGGTAGCCCGGGTGGGGTGGGGTGGGGTGAGGGAGGAGGGAAGGACAAGGCCACGTTGCTTATTGTAGCCACACTGCAAATCAAAACTGTTTGCATGACAGCCTTCTGTTGCTTGGGCCATCCTCTGGAGTGGAGTGGCTGGGTGCCCGAAGCCTCCCTCCCCTCCCCCCCATTCTTGGGAGTCTGGGTGAGGAGGATAGGGAGCTTGGGGAGGAGGCCAGGCGGTTATACAGTGGATGCAGGGGGAGGGTCTGTTCTCTTGTTGGCTTTCCTGCAGCTCCAGCAGACGCTTCATCATGTCCGTTTGCTCCCCCCTTAGCCTCAGCTCGCCTCCTGCCTCTGCTCTTCACGCTCACTTAATGCTTTTCTGGCCTCTGTCACTGAATGCCTCCATGCATTCAGCTGTGCACTATCAATGCGGGAGGACGGCATGAGCTCGGAAAACAAGTCATCGCAAGTGCATTTTTTTTCGTGTTCTAATCTGCGATAACCTCAGGGACGTAAATGATAGGGGGAGCATAGAAACATTTGCACCTGGGAGGAGATAAAAAGGGAGAGTAAAATTTAAGATGATACATTTCTGAGAACAAAAGGGAGACTCTTTCACAGTGAATCAAGCAATTCACAGCAGACAGCACATGTGCTTTAGATACAAGCTTGCATTTTGCCTTTTATATTGAGCGCCTGCCGATATGGGGACACATCACACACAGCTGGGCAACAGAATTTGGTTTCCGGGCAGCCATGGTAAGCCAAAGGGTATGCGGGGTTGGTTTCTTACGCCTTCATAACAAGTGGGAATGGTTTCAAACTGCAGCGCCGTCCTTTCCCATAGCAAGCAATGCTGGTTGGGTTTCACATTTAAAAGGAGGGGCTGCGGTTTTCAGGTGGATGTGCAGCACACACCTCCCACACCCCGCCACGTGGCTATTCTCTGGGATGATCCCTTTTAACCAAGCACAAACAACCCAGCATGAACGGGGTCATTTTACTATTCCCTTACATAAATTCCCCTACTTCAACCAGGTGACCATGAATGATATCACTCTCCTGAGGCTAACACTGAAAGATATAGACAGAATATTGCTTGAATGTGACCAAAACCCAGGACCATTGGCTGCCATGCTTTGTGCTGCTGTGATTCCAGACTACTTGCTACTGGCTTGGCATGGTAAAGTGTCCTATGGACCGTGGAGGACGAAATAAGGCAGCCCTCCCCAGATACCTTCTGCAAAGGCTCTCAGAGTACCTTCAGGAGAGCTTCATGGAGATGTCCCTGGAGGATTCCTGCTCCATCCCCAGACACATTAACAGACTTTTCCATTAGCTGTACTGGCCGTGAATGCATCCCAATTCTTCAAGGCAAATCAGACATTAAACACTATTGCTTTTAAACCCTGTACTGTAGTTACAAATGTGCACTCAACAGAGCTGCCTTCTTCAGGTTCAGGGTTGGGGATCCTGCCTTGGGAGTATATTGGCTCCAGGGTGATGAAAAGGTCCTGGCTTCCAGGGAGAAGAGATTCATCGCTTGCCTGCTGCGCATTCTCCTCCTCCTCCTCCGCATCCACAAAATCCTCCTCCCTGTTGCGTGAGACTCCCCCCTTGCAGGTGTCCATGGACAGTGGTGGGGTAGTGGTAGGGTCCCCCCCTAGAATGCCATGCAGCTGATCATAGAAGTGGCATGTATGGGGCTCTGATCCGGAGCGACCGTTTGCCTCCTTTGTCTTTTGGAAGGCTTGCCTGAGCTCCTTGACTTTCACGCGGTACTGCTGTGTGTCCCTGTTGTAGCCTCTGTCCTTCATGCTCTGTGCGATTTTGGCATATATATTAGCATTTCTTCTTTTTGATCGGCATTCGGCCTGCACAGATTCTTCTCCCCATACAGCAATCAGATCCAGTGTCTCCCTTTCGGTCCATGCTGGAGCTTGTTTGCGATTCTGGGGGGACTGCATGGTCACCTGTGCTGCTGAGCTCACCACTCTGACCAAACAGGAAATGAAATTCAAAATTTCCTGGGGGTTTTCCTGTGTACCTGGCTAGTGCATCGGACTTCAAAGTGCTGTCCAGAGCAGTCACATTGGAGCAGTCTGGGATAGCTCCCAGAGGCCACTACCGTCAAATTGCGTCTGCACTACCCCAGATTCGACCCAGCAAGGTTGATTTTAGCGCTACTCCCCTCGCCGGAGAGGAGTACAGAAGTCGATTTTAGGAGCCCTTTAGGTCGATGGAACGGGGTTGGTTGTGTTGACGCAGTCATTTTAAAATAGTACTAACACGGCTAAATTCGACCTAAACCTGTAGTGTAGACCAGGGCTTAGTTTATTAGCTGCTAGGAGAAAATTATTATCTAAGGCCTTATCCTACCTGCCACCACCAGTGTAGACAAGTTTAACTACACACCACAGTAAAAAGCAGGCTGCCTCTACATTGCAGTGTGTAGCTACATCTGGCAATGAAAGGTTCTGACAGAGGGTAGGCAGTGGGACACTACACTGCTAAAAATAGCAGTATAGATGAGGGAGGAACTGCTTGGGTGTGTAGAGAGCTGGTACATACCCTAAAGTTGTGGCATGTCTTTACTCTACTCTCCTAAGCAGTGCCTGCTATTTATACCCATGCCAGCAGTTTTTGCAGCGTATGTACTCTATATGCTGCTGTAAATGTAGATATAGCCTAGGCAGTGGGGATGGGTGCTGAGAGTTGTGCTGGGTCTAGGCATGGTCAAGGAAGCCCAGCTTAACTCTCTCCTTTCCCCACCTTATGAGGTGGGGAAGCTCCTGCCACACGTGATGCCTCCAGAGGAGGCAGCAGAGATGGACTGCTTGTGCAAAGGGGTTGAGGAGAGCCCGACTTGACTCTTTAGCCACCCCCTACATAGCGGCTTTGGTAGCTCCTGGCCTAAGTGTTGCCATGCAATATGCTGCTGCTGAGTGTTGGGCATATTTCCGATCCTCCCTTAGGTCATGTCTCCAGGCAGAGTTCCTCTGGGCCATATCCACTGGCTCCCTGTGAGCAGTGAGTGCTCTCCAGGGTTCTCTGCTTTGTATTTCCATCTGGTTCCTTGATTTTGACTCTATGACCTCACTCCCATCCCTGTTTTATCGTTTTTTGCTTCGCAAACTCTGTTGACGCCTGGGTCCAGTGGCTCCTCCCCTTAGGGGAGGGGGAGGGGCTTTATATGTGGGCAGGCTTGCACCCGCCCTTCCCTGGCTATTCAATAGGTGCTGCTGCTGTTGTTTTGCCAGTGGCAGTGTATGCCCAACATTTTAGAGCGTGTCCTGAGGAACACAAGGGAGAGTAGGGAAATGTGATGGTCAAAACTTTAAATCTTAGCAAAACCTGAACAGAATTTAATGTGACAAAGAAAAGACAACTCTCTAGCCTGGAGGCTTTCCCCCAGCATATTTCAAAGGCCAGCTGCAAACAGTGGAGGTTTTAGTGTGTGTTAAAAAAATTCAAACATTTTTTATAACGGAAAGTGTTAGGCAACCTAAATACAGGGGTTGCCACCAGCTCCCCCATAATACCTTTTATATTTAAAAAAATACACACCACAACCATGACATTTTCTTGCTTCCTTATCTTCCATAACTGACGTTTATCATCTGTAATCGATCAGTAGGAACTGATAATTAATTGATTTCCCTATGAATGAAAACAAAACATATAAAATCACTGAGGAATAGCAGATATGGACTCTGTCCTGTTAGAACCCTTCAGTGACCTATGTAGCTGCGACCTATGGAAACCAGATACAGGAAACTGGACGGTGGATGTAGTCTTCATTGTAAATAAACCTGCTGTAAGGGGAAGAAGGACTCTTTCAATAGTGGGTCTAAATCAGAACCTCAAATCCAAACTCCAAGGGGATGAGGTGGACAAGAGTTTCTTCAGGCAACTAACAGAAGTTACTAGATCACAGGCCCTGGTTCTCATGTGGGAATTCAATCATAGTGATATCTGGTGGGAGAGCAATACAGCAGTGCACAGACAATCCAGGAAGTTTTTGGAAAATGTAGGGGACAATTTCCTGGTGCAAGTGCTGGAGGAACCAACTAGGGGCAGAGCTCTTCTTGATCTGCAGCTCACAAAGAGGGAAGAATTAGTAGGGGGAAGCCAAAGTGGATGAGAACGTGGGAGGCAGTGATGATGAGATGGTCGAGTTCAGAATCCTGACAAAAGGAAGAAAGGAGAGCAGCAGAATACGGACCCTGGACTTCAGAAAAGCAGACTTTGACTCCTCAGGGAACTGATGGGCAGGATCCCCTGGGAGAATAACATGAGGGGGAAAGGAGTCCAAGAGAGCTGGCTATATTTTAAAGAATCCTTATGGAGGTTGCAGGAACAAACCATCCCGATGTGTAGAAAGAATAGTAAATATGACAGGCAACCAGCTTGGCTTAACAGTGAAATCCTTGCTGATCTTAAACACAAAAAAAGAAGCTTACAAGAAGTGGAAGCTTGGACAAATGACCAGGGAGGAGTATAAAAATATTGCTCAGGCATGCAGGAGTGAAATCAGGAGGGTCAAATCACTTGGAGTTGCAACTAGCAAGGGATGTTAAGAGTAACAAGAAGGGTTTCTACAGGTATGTTAGCAACAAGAAGAAGGTCATGGAAAGTGTGGGCCCCTTACTGAATGGGGGAGGCAACCTAGTGACAGAGGATGTGGGAAAAGCTAATGTACTTAATGCTTTTTTTGCCTCTGTCTTCACGAACAAAGTCGGCTCCCAGACTACTGCACTGGGAAGCACAGTGTGGGGGGGGAGGTGACCAGCCCTCTGTGGAGAAAGAAGTGGTTCAGGACTATTTAGAAAAACTGGACGAGCACAAGTCCATGGGGCCGGATGCACTGCATCCGAGGGTGCTAAAGGAGTTGGCGGATGTGATTGCAGAACCATTGGCCATTATCTTTGAAAACTCATGGCCATCAGGGGAGGTCCCGGATGACTGGAAAAAGGCTAATGTAGTGCCCATCTTTCAAAAAGGGAAGAAGGAGGATCCAGGGAACTACAGGCCAGTCAGCCTCACCTCACCTGGAAAAATCATGGAGCAGGTCCTCAAGGAATCAATTCTGAAGCACTTAGAGGAGAGGAAAGTGATCAGGAACAGTCAGCATGGATTCACCAAGGGCAAGTCATGCCTGACTAACCTAATTGCCTTCTATGATGAGATAACTGGCTCTGTGGATGAGGGGAAAGCAGTGGACGTGTTATTCCTTGACTTTAGCAAAGCTTTTGATATGGTCTCCCACAGAATTCTTGCCAGCAAGTTAAAAAACTATGGGCTGGATGAATGGACTATAAGGTGGATAGAAAGCTGGCTAGATCATTGCGCTCAACGGGTAGTGATCAATGTCTAGTTGGCAGCCGGTATCAAGTGGAGTGCCCCAAGGGTCAGTCCTGGGGCCAGTTTTGTTCAATATCTTCATAAATGATCTGGAGGATGGCATGGATTGCACCCTCAGCAAGTTTGCAGATGACACTAAACTGGGAGGAGAGGTAGATACGCTGGAGGGTAGGGATGGGATACAGAGGGGCCTAGACAAATTAGAGGATTGGGCCAAAAGAAATCTGATGAGGTTCAACAAGGACAAGTGCAGAATCCTGCACTAAGGACAGAAGAATCCCATGCACTGCTACAGACTAGGGACCGAGTGGCTAGGCAGAAGTTCTGCAGAAAAGGACCTAGGGGTTACCGTGGACAAGAAGCTGGATATGAGTCAACAGTGTGCCCTTGTTGCCAAAAAGGCTAATGGCATTTTGGGCTGTATAAGTAGGAGCATTGCCAGCAGATCGAGGCACATGATCATTCCCCTCTATTCGGCATTGGTGAGGCCTCATTTGGAGTACTGTGGATGTGGAAAAATTGGAAAGAGTCCAGCGGAGGGCAACAAAAATGATTAGGGGGTGGAGCACATGACTTAAGAGGAGAGGCTGAGGGAACTGGAATTATTTAGTCTGCAGAAGAGAAGAATGAGGGGGGATTTGATAGCTGCTTTCAACTACCTGAAAGGGGATTCCAAAGAGGATGGATCTAGACTGTTCTCAGTGGTAGCAGATGACAGAACAAGGAGTAATGATCTCAAGTTGCAGTGGGAGAGGTTTAGGTTGGATATTAGGAAAAACTTTTTCAGTAGGAGGATGGTGAAGCGCTGGAATGGGTTACCTAGGGAGGTGGTGGAATCTCCTTCCTTACAGGTTTTTAAGATCAGGCTTGACAAAGCCCTGGCTGGGATGATTTAGTTGGGGATTGGTCCTGCTTTGAGCAGGGGTTGGACTAGATGACCTCCTGAGGTCCCTTCCAACCCTGATATTCTATGATTCTAAAGCACCCTGATCTTTGAGGAAAACTCAGACTTTGACCCACGCTGTGGCTCATCTCTAGTAATAAGGAGAGACTTTAAATAGACATTTAATTTGGTTGGTGACCAAGAAAACTGCTTTTAAAAATACTCTGATATTATAGAGAGAAGGTGGGTGAGGTAATAGCTTTTACTGGACCAACTTCTGCTGGTGAAAGAGAGACTCATTCTAGCTCCACAAGAGGTTGTCTTCAGGTGATTGAATAAGAGCTCTGTGGAGCTGAAAAGCTTGTCTCTTTCACCAATAGAGGTTGATCCAGTAAAAGATATTACCTCATCCCCACCCCCTTTCCCTCTCTAATGTCCTGGGGCCAATGTGGGTACAGCCACAGGCACCGCTTTCCAAAGTGCCAGGGGCTGCTTGAACCCCAGCTCTGCCCCAGGCCCTAACCCTGCCCTACCTCTTCCCGGCCCCGCTCCACCCCCACCCCGCCTCTTCCCGCCCAGTTCCGCCCCTCCCCTGAGCGCCCCACATCTTCACTCCTCCCCCTCCCACCCAGCCTCCTGCACGCTGCAAAACAGCTGATTGCGGTGGGCGGGAGGCACAGGGAGGGAAGGGGGAGGTGCTGATTCGCGGGGCGCACGAGCAGGCTGGAGGCGCTGGGGTATGGGGCAGTTGGTAGGGGGGCTGCCAGTGGGTGCTCAGCACCCACCATTTTTCCATATGGATGCTTCAGCTCCAGAGCACCCATGGAGTTGGCAAATATGGGTACAACACCACTGCAAACAAAATATGTGATATTATAGTGAAACAATAGCAAACTTGTAAGCATTATTATTTTTGTGATGAGGTGTGTGCCCCACAATGGCAATGACAGGGTTAAGAGGCGCTGGAGAGCCCAATTAGCCCTTGCTGTGATGCCTGAGTGGGAGACAGATAATTAGGGAATGATAGAGGAGCCCGCAGAAAGATGTTTGTACCCTGTGGCTGTCCTTGAAGCGAGAGAGTAGCTGGGGAGAAGGAGCCTTCTAAAGTAAGCCTGGAAGAAAAGAGAGATTCCAGGGAAGGAGCTCTGAAGGTCAGTGGCTTGGGAGAAGCTGGGCCTCTGGCACTCCGTAATAGAGTGAGGAAGAATTCTGCAGAAGGTTGAGCCTGGGAAGGGTGGCAAGAATTCTTGAGATTGGACCTTCTTACCCCAGAGGAATGGGATTTTTAGTGTGATCTGTTTGGAGGGCCAAGCCACTGCACAGACCACAGAAGCCTGGAGGAGGGTGAGGCAGAGGGATTGCAATGCTGGGTCTTGTTGTGAGGAAGTGCTATGGGATGGTGAGTCTATGACAATTTTATATTACATTAGTGGTTAGAGATCACATCTGAACACATGGCCCCATTGTGCTCAGTGCTGTACACATATACAGTAATGTTGTTCTAGCCTCAAAGAACTTACTGTCTAATGGGGAGTAGTGGTTCTATCATCCCCATTTTATAGATAGGGAACTGAGGCACAAAGAGACTGAGTGACTTATGTCACACAGGAAGTCTATGACAAAACCAGAAATTGAAGCCAGTTCTTGAGTCTTTCCAATGCCTTAAATGCAAGATTATCCTTCTTCTCTAAATGTTGAAGTTAAAGAAGCTAGTGCATGTGGCTGAATGGGCTGCAGACAACCACTGTGTAAAGAGTGTGCCCTAGAGGTCCAATACTGGTAATAATACTAGGATTTTGGGTCTAATGCTATTTGCCAGCAGCATCAATAGGTATTTCCACTTTGCTTGTAATCAGGTGGCTATCATGTTTTAAAAAGGAAAAATAAATAGTCTATCCGGTGCCCTACTAACAGTCAATAAACCAGTTAATTTCTTATGTCTGCTCACTCATTGGTGGATAATGTGTATGGAAAACAACAAGTAGTCATCTAGTCCGCCCTTCGCACTGCAGCACGGAGGAATGTTTCCAATAGATAAACTTTATCTAGGTGACCTCTAAATATTTCCAGTGACCTCACGAGTATTCCACATTCTAATTGTTCTTACTATTAAAGAAAAATGTTTCCTGATGTTGGTTATAAATTCTTTTAAGAAGACTACCATGCCTAATTCTGCTCTCTGACATGACCAGAAAAGCTCCTTTCTCTCGCCAATGCAGACACCCTTTTAAGTTTTTGCAGACTTCTCATAACCTCTTTTCTCTAAGCTATATGCATTGAGGAAAGTCATAGAGTTTAATGTCTCTTCCTACAAGTCCTTTATCAGAGTAGTAGCTCTTCACTGAATTGCCTCTGATTTTCAGTATCATTCTCGTTACTGGGGTGTCCAACTTGCATGTAGTATTGCAAGTGTGGGCTTTAATGCTGTATAAGGAATGAATAGTCCTTACTTTCCAATCCTTGTTGCTTTACTGTATCGTAATGTTATTTTGCTTATGTTGTGATTAGATTTTCACCGTCCGACGTTCTCATTTACACCAGTTTTGCACTCATCCCTTTCAACATTCATTTTACATTAGAAAAATAATTTGAAACATTTAACAAAATTCTCCAGATGTTTTTATTAATGGGAAAATCAGAGGTGAAGAGACAGCCAATGGTAAAATGTTGCTAAGCCTCTGTTTCAAGATCTGGATTGTAAAACTTCTGCCTTGCACCAAGTAATAAAACCATACTGAATTTGCTCCTGCACTACTATAAGAGCCATTCCCATTTCAGAGACCCACTTTGACTTTTTACATAGAACTGTTGTTCAATGAGACTAAAGCTGTGAAAAATCTGTTACAGAAATGACCCTTCCCTTCCCAGCCAGTTCAGAGTTTTTTCTTCTGCTACTGTTGGTTGTTCCTTGGTTTTTGTTTTTTGTTTTGTTCTGCACAATTCAAGGGCCAAATACTCTCCAAGCCAGAGACGCATCTACTATTGGAGTCCTCTTTTCCTCCTCCTCCTCCTCCACCAACAAAATGACCAGAAGGTCAAAATATGAGACTATCCAGAACAAATAAAAAAACCCACAGCTTAAGGGAGTTCTTTTTTTAAAGAGCAAAAAAGCAAACCATTACAATTTCTGAAAGCCTCATCTCCAAAGAATTATCAGCAAAGTAGCTCAGAGTAAATGCACTCAGTATCATACACAGAATAATCTATAAATATGTCTGTGAGGGGGTGGGGAGAAGCTTCTTATTCTTGGGTCTGATTCTGAGATGAGCTGGACATCAGTAACTCCTGATCATTTCAAGGGGTATTTCAGGTGCTTAGCACCTGTCAGGAACTGACTCTTCATGACTCTGATGGTTTCCAGGGTTCTGTATAATATGAATTAATTCCCTTTGTAACGGGGTATCCATCCCCACAAGACCTGAAGGGGTTAAGATGGCTAGCTGGGCCAATTAACTGCCCAGGCTTCAGATGGAGGAGGAGCAGCCAGGGAGCAGAGATTAATTAAAAGAGTCTCAGCTAGACAGGAGTAGGAGGGGCCTGTATAAATCCCAGGAGCTGAGAGCAGAAGGGGGCTGCAGGGAAGTAACCTGTAGCCACTCCCTGGGAGAAGGGATGTGTGTTTAGGGCTATAGAGGCAAGTAGCTTGCAGTTACTCCCTGGGAGGAGGGAGTTGGTAAATCCAGAGAGGGAGGAAAGCTAGAAAGGGAGGAAAACTCAGGGGAAAAGAGCAAGGCATTGGATAGTATGGGCCTTGGTCGCTGAAGAGAGGGTCCCTGAGGTGGAAACGGAGTAGAGGTTGGGCCCAGGTTCCCCTATCAGCCACTGGGGAAGTGGCACAGACCAAGCAGTGGAGAGTGGACTGCTTGGGACAGTCTGCCCTGAAAGACTTTGATACTCTGGAAGGGGAAGGACCCTAGTGACCTGGCTGGAGGGCCCAGTCACAAAGATGAAGCTGCAGTTCCTGGAGCAGGAGGGGCTGCATGGTGAGAGAGGATGATGGGTGGGGAGAACGCTGCAGGAAGGTGCGGCACCTGGAAGGAACTAATCCCCAGGTACCACTAGCAGTGAGTGGACCCTGTGACAGCCTTCCATGCAGTCCAATAAATGCCTCTGAAATTCTACATTTCATTCTGCAAATTCCCTTGTGATACTGTAATGTGAATTCATACAGTATAAAGGAGCTAGAGGGGAATCCATGAATGCCTCAGTGAGGCTGGTAATAAATTAAGACCAGTATTACACTTTTAATTTACTGTAGATACTTATAATCACTTATGCATCACATAACAGAACTAGATTTTGAAGAAAACAATTATCTTGTGATCATGCTTCATGGTAAAGAAAATGCAGTATTCAAGTAATTCATGCATCTCTAAACTTATTTGACTTTAAAGGTTTCTTGTGTTTCAGTTTAAATCCGAACTGTATCAGCATCTAAATTCACAAGTGTCAGCATGATTTTCTCATACAATAATTATATTATCCAAATATCAAAAGTAATTTGACACCTGGAACTCTTATCTAATTCTCCAGAGGTTCCACAGCTATATTAGCCACAGTCTTCCAAATAGACAATGAATCTTGTGTCCAGCTATAAATACACATTTTCCTATTGTTTTGCTTAGTCTTTGCTTTTTCAGCTGAGCAGACTGGTAGGCTGTACACTAGCATTTCTTATAGTAATTTTCAGGGATCCTAGTTTTCTTTGATAAAACAAAATTTTCTGATTTAAAAAACCAAAAAAATCCACATTTTTCTGTGATAAAAAAGAAATGCTAAACTTTCATTTCCGTAGTCACAATATATTATCAATATACAGTAGAACCCCGTTTATCTGAGCCTCCATTATCTAGCTCTCAGTAACAACAGAACCATCAGCCGCCCAGAGCTGACAGTGGCTCAGGCGCAGGCGGTCAGCCCCAGGTGACCAGGGCTTGGGCAGTGGCTGACCACCGTAGGCGTGCCCCGCACCCATCTTAAAATAAGGGATAGAAAGCATTTTGCCAATTCTCCAGATTATCTCAATTGTTGATGATCTGATCTGGCCCTGGTCCCAATTAAATCAGATAAATGGGGTTCCACTGTAAATTTAAAGTACATTCAGAAATCAACCACAACAGGGGGAGGTTGTGTGCATTCAATAAGTGACCCTGGTGCTTTCAGTAAAATTTTGTTAATAGTTATTGTGTTTTATTTTTTCACAACACATAAAAACTAACGATTCTTTGTAAAAACGCAAATTCTGCATTTTCCATGGGAAACAGATTTCTAGGTTAACTGGTAATTTTGGAAAAAACAGTAAAAAGCATCACAATAAAAGTGTCAGAAAGGAGAGCACACTGTCATTTTATACCGTAGGATTCCCCCCTTGTGATTAAGTGGTTGGCAACCCAACTAAAAGTTCTTCTAATTCAATGTCAAGTCCTGAAATGGATTTCACACCACTGTCACAATTGATCCATTTACTGCAATGCTTAACCAATGGCGCCTTCTGCCTGGTACTGGTGTGACTACCTTTTTATTTGTTTGGGGCTGGGAGGGGGAGTTAAAGCTTCTCTGTGGCCTTGCTACTTCTAACTTTGCTTGTTGGGAAGCAAAATGCAATCTGGAACATTAGAAATTGTATGTTTTTTTTTTTAAAGTGAAATTCCATCTCTTAACTAAGAACTTTTTCATTTGGGCAGGAGTGTAGGGGGGAAGGTGAGTTAGTCAAATGACATTTTTATTTAGATAAGAACATAGGGCACAATATGGACCAGGATGCTCAGTTTGACTAACTTACAATCATGCAATCTCAGTGAAGCCAGTGAGGTTGCAGATGCAAGGAATAAAGGAGGAAGCATGCAGCTCTCCCTCCTCTGATAAAAGCCTGAGAAAAGATCACCTGACTCTTCCTGATGTGGGTAAGCAGCACTGCCCCAGGGCTCTTTACCTCTTTGACTGTGCAGAGGGAGCTTACCCTTCCTATTTCCCTTTACTCTGACAGTGGTGCAGAAGTGTAGTTGACATTGGATCTTAGCCCCTTGTTTCTCAACTAATGGGGAGAAGAATTGTACAAGCCTTAAAATACATCTTAAGATCTCACTCGAGTCTCTGACTATCTCTGGACTGCAAGTCAATATAACTTATTTTATCTGAAAAATGTATTAAAATGAAGTCAGGTGAGAACGTCTCATGGGCCCATGTCACAAGTCCAGTCGAGCACCCCCTTTTGGCCACTCACCAGACTGGGAGGGGATCCAGCCGCTGGATCCTGTGTGTGTTAAGCCTCCGGAGTCTGAAAGGAGTCCAGACAGTGTTCATATCTTGGGGCCTTGAGGAGTACACTCCAAGTATGGATCCTCTGTCCAGCACCCATGTCCCCACCCCCCAACAGCTGCAACCACACAGCTTACTGCCCAGCCCCTGGACCAGTGCTGACCCCTCAGGCTCCCTCCATAGCTGAAACATGCCGTCCCAGTCTCCAGCTGTGTGGGTCTGGTCTGCAGTTTACCTTATCAAGGGGCACAAGGCATGCACAAAATTCACAGACACTTTGCAAATGGATTCTGGCACTATTGCTCCTAACATAATCACATGAAATAGACAAAAATAAATCTTACATGCACTTCCCCTTTTCCAGTTTTGTCACCACTCCAGAGCATTTCTTGGGCTGGGATCAGAGTCCTCTGGGGCCATCTAAGGTCCTTCTGTTGCAGTGTATGACTTATCTCCTCAGACAAGGAGCCTTTTGTCACCACCTCACCTTCTGATTTTGGCTGGTCCTTCCTCTTCCCCTCTCATGGCCAAAACTTTCTGTGTGGCTCTTTGAGTCTTCCACCTCTAGGGTTTTTAAAGATTAGCATCAACATGTTGGTGTCTTTAGCCTTATTTGCACTACAGATGCTTTGCAAGTGGAAATGCAGCTTATACCAACAAAATGAGTTGTTTGACTTGTATAGTTAAACCACCTCCCATGAACAACATAAGCTACATCAGTAAAAGGACACGCTTGCGAGTGTAACTCCTTCTACGCTTTTGCTGGCATAGCTATGTTGGTGGATATGTGATTTTTTTTTTCTGCTATCCTAGCCAACATAGTAATGCCACCAAAACTTTGCAGTGGAGACCAGGCCTCTGTCCTGCATTTGGGAATTTGCCTTTCTCCAATTACCAACCCTCTGTTGGGTATGTGCTTAACGTCTTGTCAACAATGCTGGATGCATAAACCTAGAGGCATTCCATGATATGGCAATTGTCAAAGTAACAGCTTCCAAAGATCAACCAGAAGAGTTTGAGGCATATTCATATGAGACTGGATGTATGAGATGTAAGGATCTGTAGCAGGAGAGGGGAAGGAACAGGAGCTCTAAGGTGAAGTAGGAGCATCTTAGGGATAGCATTGTTTTCCTTATTTTGATAAATTTCCTCCTTCAGTTTCAAAAGGCGAACCTTTACCATTGTCATTTTGTGACTCTTTACCACTGTCAAATGACTATCACCATAACTGTACGGATATCAGTGGGACGAGCAGGTAGAGGGAGGGGATCTCCATGAAATAAGCAAATAGATGCTCTCTAAAGAGACTCTGACGTGCTACCTGCAAGACTTGGGTTATTTTACGGGCTTGTAGAAGGTGCCAGATAAACAACCGTGGAGACTGAAGGTCTATATTTATCCACAGAAGAATGGAGACGTATGCAAACTTCCCATAAGCCTCAACCCTGTTCTCAAGGGAGAACCCCTGTAGGGGTGAGAAACATCTCTGTCAGTTTTCTGCTCTGAGGCTAGCTGGCAAAAATTAGGACTGTGCTTGCTTGAAATTAAAGGAGAACTGAAACTCCAAACCCTGGCCTACCTGCCTATTTACTTCGTTTAATATTGGTGATTTCAACAATTTTTAAGTCAGTTTTTCCTCCCTAAAGTATTTTTAAACATTGTTTTCTAGTAGGGCTGTCAAGCGATTTAAAAAAATTAATCACAATTAATCATGCAATTAATTGCTCTGTTAATAATAGAATACCATTTATGTAAATAATTTTGGATGTTTTCTACATTTTCAAATATTTTGATTTCTATTACAACACAGAATACAAAGTATACAGTGCTCACTTTTTATAGTGCAAATATGTGTAATAAAAAATAACTATAAAACAAAAATAGTATTGTTCAATTCACCTAATACAAGTACTGTAGTGCAATCTCTTTATCATGAAAGTTGAACTTACAAATGTAGAATTATGTACAAAAAATAACTACATTTAAAAATAAAACAATGTAAAACTTTAGAGCCTACAAGTCCACTCAGTCCTACTTCTGGTTCAGCCAAACGCACAGACAAACAAATGTGTTTACATTTGTGAGAGATAATGCTGCCCCCTTCTTGTTTACAGTGTCACCTGAAAGTGAGAACAGGCATTCACATGGCACTGTTGTAGCTGGCATAGCAAGGTATTTATGTGACAGGTGTGCTAAAGATTCATATGCTCCATGCTGCAACCACCATTCCAGATGATATACGTCCATGCTGATGACGGGTTCTGCTTGATAATGATCTAGAGCAGTGCAGACCGACGCATTTTAATCACCTGAGTCAGATGCCACCAGCAGAAGGTTGATTTTCTTTGTTGGTGGTTCGGGTTCTGTAGTTTCCACATCAGAGTGTTGCTCTTTTAAGACTTCTAAAAGCATGCTCCACACCTCATCCCTCTCAGATTTTGGAAGGCACTTCAGATTCTTACACCGTGGGTCGAGTGCTGTAGCACTCTTTAGAAATCTCACATTGGTACCACCTTTGCCTTTTGTCAAATCTGCAGCGGAAGTGTTCTTAAAACGAACTACATGTGCTGGGTCATTATCTGAGACTGCTACAACATGAAATATAGGGCAGAATTCAGGTAAAACAGAGCAGGAAGACATACAATTCTGCACCCAAGGAATTCAGTCACAAATTTAATTAACACTTTTTTTTTTAACAAGTGTCATCAGCATGGAAGCATGTCCTCTGGAATGGTGGCCGAAGCATGAAGGGGCACTAATGCATAGCGTAGACAAAGACCTAAGTGACTTGCCTGAGGTCTTGCAGGAAGCCCATAGCAGAACATGGAACTGAGCCTGGGTCACCTGAGTTCCAGACTAGCTCCTCAACTACTGTATCATCCTTCCTCTCAACGTTATTTTGTTTCCAGGTTAGATTAAAACACCAAACCCAAAGAATTTTTTCTTCCTGTTTAAATTTAGATGGAGCCAAAAACTTGAGGCGTTCACTCCAAACTTTAGGCCCAGATCTTGCTGAGATGATGACAGGCTTGGACCATTACTGCCATGCAGTGCGAGTAAGGGTGCTTGCTTGCAGATCCCTTTGCTGGATTGGAGTCTTGGGGGCAGATCCAAAGGCCATTGAAGTCAATGGAGAGACTGTCACTGACTCTTTCCATTGACTTCAAAGGCATTTGGCTCAGGACCTTAATGGGCAAAATTTTTAAAAAGTCCATTCTTATTTTATCCACTTCACCATCATTTTTACTATCTGCTCCATATTTTCAATGAAACTGTTGAGGTCATTCCCACTACAATAATAATCACCACTTCTTGCAAAAAGACAGACACATCATAAACATAGAGAGTGCTGAGATACCATGATGATGAATGTGCTGTACATGCCTAGATTGATGTGCTAGATACAGAGTTGTGTGAGAGTTTAGAGATGGGTCTTCAAGGTAGAGGTGTGTGTTAAATGCAGTTAATAGTTTTTAAATGTAATATGTTATATAGCAGTCACATTTCAAAATAAGTCTGTTAGAAGTCTCTCTGGTTCTAATCAAAGTGATAGGATAGCTTTTCCTGGGAGTATGCTAAGATTGATGTGCACTGTTACTTATGCAAATAACCATCTTGATCAATATTTAGCACAACTCTAGCTCAGTTAGTCTAGTGTTGGGTCACTAATTAGATAGGAAACAGAAAATGGGTAAAGCTAACGTTAAGTGAGAACAAAATCAGTAACACTTTAACATAATGGCCTGGTTAATTTCAAAACGGTATCACAAGAATGATAAACTCCAGATGTAACCATTTGCAGCTTGAGTTTTTCCATTGACTTCAGTGATCTTGAGTAATACATAGGGGCATGCCAGGGGAGTAATGGAGCACACAGAACTCCACCTGATCTACAGCTAGTGGCTGAAGGTAACGTACTTTAAAGTAGGCTGCTCTAAATTATGCTAGGGTTGTTTGGGCCCCTACCTGCCCTGGGATCAAAGGAAAGGAAAGGTCCTTGTGCTTCCATTCTGCCACCAGTCCCATTTCCCTTCAGCCTTCTTTCAAGTGCATGGCAGTATGGCTTCAATGGAACTGTGCTACCATGGGTTCGACCGGTGACTTTTGTTCCTACAATCCTATTTTAGGAGGTGCATGAGCATGAAGAATAAACTTATTGGGTATGCTGACCCAGTCAGTGCAGATTAGGCAAGCAAACTCCGTGGATTTGGGGAAGGGAAAAAAACAGATGGTCTTGCCTGTCCACTTCCTACCTAGAGTTGTCAGGCATCCTGAAGCTCTCATGGAGGTGTTTCTGTGGGGGAAGGTTGGAATAATACCAAAGAGGCAGAATTCCTTCTTGTGTCCCCTCCGGTCCCAATCTGTTCTTTGCCTGGATCTGCTAAACTCTTCTTCCTTCCACCCACAGTGTCTGAGGGGATGATTTTGCTCCTGTTATGATAAATCTGGCTCAGAAGCCCATGAAATGTGATACTTGTTATAACAGTCATTCGTGGCAACTTCTTCAAGTGCTTGTGTAATTTCTCTGTAAATCCGTCCACAATGAAGATGGAAAAAGAGAGAGACTGTGAGATTGCCAAGCATTTATGGAAAGGAAACTCCATAATGAGAATCAAGGTAAAAGGCTTAAATGAATATGTGTGATATTCAACCCAAGGAGCCTGATTCTCATCTGACTCATTTCACACTGACTTCAACTGAGTGATCTTCACTTGCACTAGTGAAGAGGAGAATCAGGGCCAAGCAAGCTGTTTTATTACAAATGGCTAGTAGCTCCATAATTTTAATCATGTGACTTTGTTATTCACCTTCCCAGTAGTAAAAAATGGTTTGGATAAACATATGGGGCCACATTCACTGTCTCACTGCACTGTTGGCTCCAGTGGGATTGCATGAGTGAAACTGAGAGCAGTATTTGCTTTGCATTCCAGCTGGTTCAGATACTGAAAACTGCAACATGATTGCAAACTCTATAAGAATCCCTTTATGTACAGGCCAATTTGTGATCTCATTCAGACCCTGTGCAACCAGATGTGAAATAGATAATACTGCACAAAGTCAGACATTTCTGTCCACACTTGCAACAACATGTCTGTATTCTTAAAATATAGTAAGTATATATTCATTTATCATAAAAGATGGGATTTTGTCTGCCAAAAATTCATAGATTCCAAGGCCAGAAGGGACCTTTGTGATCATCTAGTCTGACTTCATGTACAATGCAGGCCATAGAACTTCCCCAAAATAATTCTTAGTTCATATATTATAGAAAAACAGCCAATCTTGATTTAAAAATTGTTGGTGATGGAGAATCCAT
Organism: Caretta caretta; assembly: GCF_965140235.1. Taxonomy (NCBI): domain Eukaryota; kingdom Metazoa; phylum Chordata; order Testudines; family Cheloniidae; genus Caretta; species Caretta caretta. Next base: position 119,371,390 of record NC_134207.1, on the reverse strand, counting down.
CATGACCCTTGATAAATTGTTCCAATGGTTAATTACCTCCACATGTTAAAAATGTATGCCTTATTTCTAGTCTGAATTTGTCTAGCTTCAACTCCTACCCATTGGATCCTGTTATACTTTTCTCTGCTAAATAAAGAGTAGTCTGTTATATTTTGTTCCCTGTGTAGGTACTTATTGACTGTAATCAAGTCACCCCTTAACCTTCTCTTTGTCAAGCTAAATAGATAGACTCAAAGAGCTCAGTTACCATAACATGAGTTTTGTCATTCTTTAATCAGTCTTGTGACTTTTCTCTGAACCCTCTCCAATTTATTAACATCCTTCTTGAATGGTGGGCACAGGAGTTGGATGCAAACAGTATTCCTACAGTGGGCACATCGGTGTCAAATAGAGAGGGGAAATAACCTCTCTACCTTTACTTGAGACTCCCATTTATGTATCCCAGGATTGCATTAACTCTTTTGGTAACAGTATCATGCTGGGAGTGCATGTTCAGCTGCTTATCCACCATGACCACAAAATGGTTTTTAGTGTCACTGCTTTCCAGGATAGCATCCCGCATCCTATAAGTAAGGTCTACATTTTTTTTGTTCCCAGATATTTACATTTACATTTAACATTACTAAAACACACATTGTTTGTTTGCTTGTGACCAGTTTACCAAGCAATCTAGATCACTTTGAATCAGTGACCTGTCCTCTTCACTGTTTACCACTCACAGAGAGAGAGGTGCCTAAGTCTGGGCTGCAGGGAGGTGCCTATCTCTGCAAGTGACCCAGAAGCCTGGGAAAGATGAGTGCTCCTCTGCCTAACTTGCATGTGGAGCCTGATCTAGTAGGCATGCTCAGAGGCTATGGTAGTGGAGGGGGAGGAGCTCCCTTATCTTTAGCCCAATGGTTAGAGCACTCACTCAGGCTGTGGGAGACCACCAGTTTAATCCCCACTCTGCCTCATGAGGATAAGAGATCTGCCACCTGTCAAGTGAGTGCTCTAACTAGAGCTGTAGAGTCATTCAGACTCCTCCTTCGGCCCAATTAATATTTAATTATTTAATTAAAGAGGAACAGCTTCAACAGGAGGAATTGACGGAACCTGAATATATGAGTGTCCCATAGCCCAGTGGTGACAGAACTCTCCTGAGAGGTGGGATATTCCTATTCGAATCCCTTCTCCTCATCAGGCAGACAGGGAGACTTATACTGGGGGTCTCCTACATCCTGGGTGAGTGTGATAAACACTGAGCTAAAGATTATGAGGGAGGTAGTCTTCCTGTGGTTGTTTTGTTTGGAGTTAGATGGGCTTTGAGCATGCTTACTGGATTGGGTCCCACATGTGAGCTAGGTGGAGGAGCACCTATCTTCCCCTGGTTCGTGGATCACTCTGGGGCGTAGTAGGAGATAAGTGTCTGGGCATCTAGAGGGAGGCAGCAGTGTGCATGCCGAGAACCATAAGCACCTAGGGAACTTTTACTGCAAAATCTTAGGACCCAAGTGAATATAAGTGCCTACAGAATTACATGGCAGCAGAGCGGGGATTTTGTGGATTACAATGGCACCTAAAAATACAACTTCGGCGCCTAACCACCTTTGGGGATCTGGAGCTCAGAACTTAAGGAAGGAAATATTCCAGTACATAGGCAGGAAATAATATGATAACCTAGCGTTGCCAGGTGTCTAGTTTTTGACTGGAACACCTGGTCGAAAAGGGACCCTGGCAGCTCCAGTCAGCACCAACCGAGTCATTAAAAGTCCGGTCGGTGGTGCTGCGGGTCTAAGGCAGGCTAGTCCCTACCTATCCTAGCACCACGCTGCACCCCAGAAGCAGCCAGCTGGTCCGGCTCATAGGTGGGGGGCCACGGGGCTCCGGGCACTGCCCCCGCCCCGAGCACCAGCTCCACACTCCCATTGGCCAGGAACCGCAGCCAACGGGAGTTGGGGGTGGGGGCGGTGCCTGTGGGCGAGAATGGTTCCAACAGGTGCGGTTGCCCACCCCCTACTGCACCCCAACCCCCGGAGCCACGCTTGTGGAAAAGAGCAAGTGAGTGAGGGTGAGGAGAGCGAGCAACAGAGGGGGGGGGATGGAGTGAGTGGGGGCGGGGCCTCAGAGGAGGGGTGGGGCAGGGTGTGGGGCAAGGGTGTTCAGTTTTGTGCGAGTAGAAAGTTGGCAACCTATGATAACCGGATTACTAATATAGAGTAAATTGTAACAAAGAATTACTATAAGAACCACCAAAATTTGCCTGGCAGACACCCAAAAGAGCAGAGGCCAACATTTTAAAAAGTGACTTAGTGATCTTCTGGATTTCTCAATTTTTGAGTGCCCAGCCTGAGTCTGTTTAGAAGGCCCTGGTTTGTCAGGAAGCGTAGAGCACTCGTGTGCACTGAAAATCAGGCCTGTTTCTCCAGATGGGCACTCAATAACTGAAGTTTTTGGAATATTATTTGGAATATTATAATATGCTTTTGGAATATTAACAATTGATAGATGTGCCTGGTCTGCTAAATGTTTATGTAGAGATTTCAGTCAATTCAATAAAAACACTAGAAACTACATATTACAGTTGTAACGATGCTCACTCTGTAATATGGTAACACCCTGTTAAATAGAAAGATCTGAATGTGTTCCTACATACTGTCTCTTTACACAAAAGCTAACTGTTGTAATGACTATTGCTTTTGTTTCTGATATTTACAACTTCTCAGGTGTTCTTCTTTCATATGTTTCACAAGTTGATATCTAGTTTGTTCAGCCAGCTAACTGCTGCATCATCAAAGGTAGCGAGATGTAGCAGTCTGCCCTCCAGTCTTCTAATTGTGAGCTCCACAACATATTTGACTGTCTGCATCATTTCCCCACTATCACAGTGTGAAGATTGGGCTAAGCCAAATTTCTGCATTGTGGCAGCCATGCTGGCCATTCCAGTGAGTAACCTTTTAAGCCTAGTCCAGGATTTGTGTCCTAGGCTACAAACAGGTGGAAGCAAATTAGGGTTTATGAAATTTGTCAGCATATCTGTCTCTATCCCAGAGTTGCTGCCACTTTGCAAAGACATAACTGTTGGCCCTGAAATGTTATCTGAGATGGGCAGTGGGGCAGCAGCACTGGATATAAGTGCATGAATGGCTGCTACAAAAGGATGTCGCAAAGTCAGTCATGGCAGGCCAGCAGGAGCTGCTGGTGTAGGTGTTTTCTTCTGGAGGTGGGCTGACCTTATAGGAAGCGCGAGTTGTTTGTTTGCACCTGTTGGAACCATTGTCAGCTTTGTGTGCAGCAGATTGTTTTCACCCATCATAGCCCTCCATGCAGTTTTGAGGGTAATGGCATCTTGTTGAAGTTTCGAGGGAGCTATTTAAGCCAACACATTTAAATGAGATGTTAAGGTTTAGCTAAGGCAACCACCAATGAGATGTGTGGCTGTGTTCAGCTCCAAATCAAAGAGATGCATATACTGACTTCTGCTGCACAATATTCCACTGGAGCAAATACCAGTGTCAGGACTACAGTTTGTTAAACATTTGCCTCCACTCCCCAGGAGGCTTCTAGATCAGAGCATTGTGGGAGGAGATCTTTTTCTTTAAGTGTTCTAGATAGGACTGATGTGTTAGACTGGCAGTCCAGTTTGACTCCTAAATAAGTGACAACTACCTGGAAAGGGAATGAATGATCCTCAGTATTGCGTGTAAAGGGTTAATGGGCTCGGTGATTGTTGAGATGGAAGGTAGTGGCCCCTATTTTATAGATTCCCTTACCTTCATCAGTGGCATTAAGTGACCAGAGTATTTATGTCTTGGTTGAGTGAGCCTTCCATGTTGTGTAGATCATATCCACATTAGATAGACAGATGTCATCTGCGTATACATACTTATCAACCTTTGTTGTTGCTAGGTCATAAGTATATGTAAGCAGTGTCAGGATGAGCTCCACCCTGACATCTGGTGGTGAGGTGTGGCAAGTTGTGGAAAAGAACTTCAGGGGCCAATCTCATTTGCATAGGCACACCCACCCCGCCTAGAATGAGACCATAGCTGCCCAAATGGTCACTTTGGCTGCTGTGGGGTCCCCAGTGTCTCTGTTATTGGGGCAGGAAGAATAAATTGTTATTACCCTGATTATGGGAACTGTGCTTGGAACTGTACGTGGCCTTTTGTTATGATGGAGGGATTCACCATCAACTAAGTAGCACTCGCTAGGCAAGGGTCATGGGTTCCAAAACTGTGTGAATGGAGAGAGGCTGGGGACAAGTATTAATACTTGGTGGCATGGGCCCCTTGGTGAGGGCCTTACATGCTAATTGCACTTCCTCCTCTCTCCACTGTGGAATATCAGAGCTAATTTTGATTTCATCAGAAGTCTAGTTATAGGCTGCTGAGCTCACTTTGGGCTGACAGTGCACCAGCACTGGGGCTTCCCTACTACAAGCTGAATTCACCTAAGAGCTGAAATCACTGAGTGTTGTGTTAAGTAGTGGGGGAGCCTGAAGATATATTGTGGAGCAGTTTGCGGGCCGGCTGGTGAAGCAGTTCGATGCGGAGCAGTGTGTGGATGGCAGAAGCGGCTTGTGGGCCGTGGAGCTGAGTGAAGGAGTTCGTGGAGCGGCTGGCGGAGCAGAGCGCAGCTGAGTGAAGGAGTTCGTGGGGCGGCTGGCAGAGTGGAGCGGAGCGAAGGAGTTCGTGGGGCGGCTGGCGGAGCGGAGTGCAGCTGAGCGAAGGAGTTTGTGGGGCGGCTGGCAGAGCGGAGTGCCGCTATGGAGCTATGGGGCAGTCAGCTTCAGATCACGTAAGGTGCCTCTTACCCCCGTCCCATTTCCACCCAGGTTGGGAGGTAAAGCTCCGCAGATAAACTTTCGAACTCTGGGGCTGCCCTGACCAGGGACAGAGACTTTTGGGGCATTGGACTTTTGGGACTTTGGGTGATTTGGGGTTGCTGGACTCAAGAACCAAAGGGAAAAGGGCATGCCCCAATTTGCCTGGGGTGGGTTCTTTTTTTTTGCTCATGGGTTGTGTTATGAATCCTGTTGGTGGTGTTTCCCCAACATAATGCCACATTGTTTCTCTCTGTTATTAAAAGGCTTTTGCTACACTCAGACTATGTGCTTGTGAGAGGGGAAGTATTGCCTCTTGGAGGCGCCCAGCGGGGGTGGTATATATTTGTCCCAGGTCACTGGGTGGGGGCTCGAGCCGGTTTGCATTGTGTTATTGGAATGGAACCCCTAGATATTGAACCCGGCCCTTGTTGCTGCCAACTCTGACGGGCAGAAGGGTTACATATAGAAGCTGAAAATGACAGGAGCTAGAACCAGTCCCTGTGGAAGTCTATTACGGTGACACCTAAGCTGGCTGACTTTGTCTCCAGCTTGCAAGATGAAGCTTCAATTCACTGTCATTTCCACGATAATCCACACCATGGGCTTACAGGAAATAGCATGCAACAACTTGGCTGTCAGCCCCACATGCCAGTCAGTGTCACGTACAGCTGACAGATCCATCAGAACAGCACCAACTTTTCTTCTCTTCTCAGAGGCATCTTCAATGTCTCGTGTCAGGCGAATGACTTGATCTTGGGTACACCAGCCTTGTCTGAAGCCAGCCTGAACAAAGGGCAGATGTGGTTTGATAACCTCATTGATGTGCTTCAGAATCAGTCTCTCTGTAAGTTTGTATGTGACACAGAGGAGAGAGATGGGTCAGTAGCTTTGGGATCTTTCCAGTGACTTTCCTGGTTTTGGAATGGCTATGCCCTTTGCTCTGCACAAGATTTTTGGGATGCAGTTTCCTGGAAATATCGGTGGAGGAACTGAAGCAGTCAGATTTTTGACCTCTCTGAAGTAGGAACTCCATCTGGATATAATCCAGGGTGGAACCTTTCTGTTTTCATATCTTTATGTCCTGGTCTTGCTCTTTGTCCAAAAAAGGAGCCATCAAGTATCAATCCACATTAGGAACCTGTCACCACTCTGTAATCTCAGTTCTGACTGCACGGCTGAAAGGTTTATCCGAGTTCTGTGTGTGGCTGTTAGCCACATGCTGGGATGCGATGGCATTTGTGGTGACTGGAAACTCCTTGTGGCTGGAATCTTCAGAATGTCTTTTGATGGTCTGCCAAGCTTTCTGGCTACACAGAGTAAAGACCATCTTTATGACTGACTCTCTCCATCAGTCATGCCTGGTTTGATTCAGCAGTTGAATGAATTCCTCACAGTTATTACTGGGCTCCTGTTTGGTATTAGCTGATTTGAATTCCTAGTAGAGCTTAATTGCCTCTGATGACCACCCAGGGATATACTGTCAGTGATAGCATCTAGGAATCAATTTCTTAGCAGCTGCCTGAATTAATTCACTGAAGTCTGGTAGCAGTCATTTATATTGGCTGGACATGTCAAGTCCAACTCAGCCAGTTTGCTGACAGATGTCTCTAGTTCTGCTTGCAAGACCTCCCACTGAGCTTTCCAAAGATTCCACTGGGCCTTTTGTAAGCTGTTTGTTGATATCCGCAGGCCCATGGTGATCAAAGACAGCTGATTGCTGAGACTTTGGGAAAGCTTCAAAGCTTCCACTCTATGACCAGTGGTGGCAGTTGCCCAGTGCACTGGGAGAGAGCCTGTTGCACATCTGCTACTGTGAAAAATTGGTGTTTGCTTTGTGTTATAGAGGAGTTGAAAGTCAATGACTGATGCTCACTCCATTAGACTCCCTCCGCCTGCATTGTTATCAGGGTATTCCCAATTGACATGACAGAAATTGAAGTTGCCACAGTAGATGGGAGGACCTGGAAAGATGGGCAGAGTGGGGATTGGCCAGTTAAATGATTGAAACTTGTAGCCATTAATCAGTGGAAGCTCATTTACCTTTATTGAATGCCATTCTGTGATGCCACTTGGTCCAGATGCTCATACAGTGACAGCGGACAGCCATTCTCTAATGTAGGATGCCATCCCATACTGATTGTGATGGTGATGAGTCATGACAGCGTAGCCTAGAACTGAAATGCATGTCAGTGGTGGAATGCGTCTCCTGAAGCAAGATGATGTGTGCATCCAGGTTTGTAGCTAAGTGGAAGGAGGTATCCCCCTTTACCGCCGCAATTCCCTCAATATTAAAATGCAGCATCCTGAGAAACAGCCCCAGGAGTTTGCAGCTCTGGCCCATAAAGGGGGCCTATTGGAGGATGGTTCTTTTGGGCTGATGGCTTAGAATGCAAACTGTATTCTGCATTTTTGTCTACTTTCGTTTCACTTTATGCTACTCGTGGGGAATGCCATGAGAAGGCAGCAGAGATGTCCCCCACCTATATTTTTTTTTAAACATATGTTGAAGTGAGCTTAGTGTTTGTGAAAGATGCCAGGTGGATAGCTCTGAAGAACTGAAGTCCTCTATTTATCGATAGGACAGTGACAACTCAAGCAGCAGCCATGCAAGCATTCCCTCCACGAATGTGTCTCAACCTTGACATGGGGATGCCACCAATAAGAGTGAGAAATTAAGTCATCCTCTATTCAGTCCTTGGATTCTCTGCAGGTGGATTGATTTAAATCACAGATTTAAATCATGGTTTACTCAGCTAGCAGGAAATCTTGATTAAATCATCAGCTTCAATCGTGTTTTGCATTTGTACTTCTATTTTCCTAAAGAAAGGTTGATTCTCATTAGTTGGTAACTATTAAAACATGTTGATTTGCAGCTAAATATAGCCTTTACACTAAATGTGGCACTTCTTTTTGATAACCAGGAAAATGCACTATATCTATACTCATTTATTTAAGTACTTGTATAGCTAAACTAATATTTATTCACATTCTTAAGTTTTACATTTTGATTACATTCAAAAATGGTAAATGATGTATTTTTATTCACAAAATTAATAATTTTTACTGGCAATTTGTGTTAAGTGCTGTTTGGATGGAAATTCAAATTCAATCAAAAATGCACAAAAAAGCATTGTAATTTTTAATTAAAGTATTTTAAATGTGTTGGATACATAAGGAGAAAAAAGTTGATCAAAACATTTTGCATTTAAAACTAACCAGTTTATTAAACAAAGGAAATATCTGTAGTTAGTAAATTTAATTTATTGTTTTCAATGATCTCTGTGTTCAAGATTTTAGAATTAATAGAAGTCATCCTTGCATATGTAGTTTTTTTTTAATTCATAGATTAGAAGAGGGAAGCAAATTTTCCTGCTTTTTCAACTCCCAATTAGTTTCTTAACCTTGAATGAACTAGTCATTAACTGGACTTTTTGAATAAACTGAAAGAAAATATTCTCTTTGCACTTGCCGAAGAGGCTACTGATATCACAAGCGGATTTAGCACTTCAGCAAACTCTGGTTTGAGGTTGTTACCCTGTAACTTCCATCAGTTCACTGGTTTGAATCTCTTTAAATCTTGGCACCAAACATGTACTACTTAATATTTTTTTTTGTATTTAATATAAATGATTTTAATAGATTATAAATTTAGGCCTGAGCATACATAGTCAACTTCAAATTAAATTTTAAATAGTTTAAAAAAAACCCCTGTTTTTAATTTAAATTAAACTAATTTAAATTTTTAAAAATCCACTTTTTTAATCAATTTTTATCCATACTGCTTCTTGCTGAGGCTGCAAACAAAAGTATCAACTGTATATGTGGGTTTTGAAATATGGACACCTGCCCACTAGGGAATAGTCTGGACTGGACTCATTTCATGTAGGTCACTGAAAAACCATCCGATGGTAATGACTTTGTGAGTACTAATGCAGGGCTGACACCAAACAAGCATCCCCTATTACCAGTTCAATGAGCCATGCACTCCAGAAGCATAAATAACTGTTCTCTCTCTCTTCCTCTGCCCCCATGGATCACACACATTTTCTAGCATTTGAACACTTGTTGAGGACAAAGGCTGAAGAACTTGCACTGTGCTATGAGTCATACAGACAGAAATGCATAAAGTGTGGGCCAGATCATGACTATCAGAAACCAGAACTAGAGCAAGAATATTTTTATGCAGGAATTATTCTTAGTGCTGCCTTCTATTCAGCTATGTCAGAGACCAACTGGAAGCAGGAAGTAAGACATTTTTCAACAAGTGCAGTACTTTTTTCTTTTTCTAAAACAACTTATTGACAGGGAGTATTTTCACTTAATTTATCAAAGGGATTTTCCCAACAACACACTAGGTGATCATGTGGCTTCCACTCAGAGCACTGATGTGGTTACATGCTTAGGAAAACTGGGCTGGGGGGAGGGTGACCAGACAGCAAATGTGAAAAATCGGGACGGGGGTGAGGGGTAATAGGAGCCTATATAAGAAAAAGACCCAAAAATCAGGACTGCCCTATAAAATCAGGACATCTGGTCACACTAGGGGCGGGGGGCAACAAACCCTGCATGTTTCATAAAAGGTTTTAATGTAAGATTTTTTTGTAAATAGTTTATACACTGTATCAAGAACAGTAGCAGATAAACACCAAGGTTCATGGGGTCCATGCCTAGGGGCCTCAGCCAATTTGGGAGCCGCCACAGTAGCACAGGAAACTGGGTAGAAGTAGGGGGCTACTGGCACCGGAACTATGGCCCTTCCTCCTGCTCCTCATCTTCAAGGCTGTGGCCTCTGGCCAGGCTGGAAAACAGAGCTGGGCCATGGTAAGAGCTGCCCAGGGAGCCTGAGTCGCTGTGGGGAGCCCCAGACCCTCCACCTGCCGTGCCCGAGAGCAGTCCCCAGCCTATGTCCCTGCCCCCACCTCGTTGTTGGTGGGACCCCGAGGCGGGGCCTCCAGTCTCACCACCTGCTCCCTCCCCAGGGCCTGCAGACATGCTCTGCAGGGAGAAGAAGCCCTGCCCTAGCCTGGGAGATGGCAGGGAGCCCCGAGAAGGTCACAGACCATGAGGAGTCAGTTAGGGAGGTCTCCAACAGTGCAGCTCCAGCTGCTACAGGCCGAGGCTCAGCAGCTGCCACACTCCACCTGGGATTACTCAGTGCCTGTTCCTGGCTACTGTTGCTAGGCTGTCCCTGCCGGGTCTCCCATGTTCCTGGTGGCAGCCTGCCCCCACTGCTGCCTGGGCTTTGTACCTGCAGCAGCAACCACATGTGGCATCGTTCCTCCTCTCACCTCTGGCCCAAGGCTTGCCGTTTGGGGATGCAATGCCCCACCTCCCACAAACTATGCCCATGCCGCTGCCTTTCCGTGCCTGCCCAAGGCTACTATGCCCATGTTAAAAAAAGAGGGGCATAGTCCCATTTCCCCCTCTGGTTCTGGCACCCCTGGGTCCCCAGGAGGTGGGGGGCCCAAATGTTCTTTGTGCCCAGGACCCCAATAAATCTTAATCTGCCTTTGAAAAAATATCTTATCCTTAGACAAATTTAAGATTAATTGGGTCAAGAATAGTGCAGATCAAAAACGTGATTTACTGATTGTACAGTGCAGTTCCAGTTCAGATCTAGAAAGTGTCCGTTTTTAGAATATCTGAGGTTAGCCAGAAGATCAAGGCACAAAATATACTGACAATGAAGTAATGAAGGCAAAGTGAAGGGGGCGATTTCATCTAGTTTATTCAAGAACTACTTCTGACACAGATTTCAGAGTAACAGCCGTGTTAGTCTGTATTCGCAGACGATTGGAATTCATTTGCAAATTGGATACTATTAATTTAGGCTTAAATAGAGACTGGGAGTGGCTAAGTCATTATGCAAGGTAGCCTATTTCCCCTTGTTTTTTTTCTACCCACCCACCCACGCCCCCCCCCCCCCCCCGATGTTCTGGTTATACTTGGATTTATGCTGGAAATGGCCCACCTTGATTATCATGCACATTGTAAGGAGAGTGGTCAGTTTGGATGGGCTATTGCCAGCAGAAGAGTGAGTTTGTGTGGGGGGGGGGGGGGGTGAGAAAACCTGGATTTGTGCTGGAAATGGCCCACCTTGATTATCATGCACATTGTAGGGAGAGTGGTCACTTTGGATGGGCTATTACCAGCAGGAGAGTGAGTTTGTGGGGGGGGGGGGGGGAGGGTGCTGGAAATGGCCCAACTTGATGATCACTTTAGATAAGCTATCACCAGCAGGAGAGTTGGGGGGGAGGAGGTATTGTTTCATGGTCTCTGTGTATATAATGTCTTCTGCAGTTTCCACAGTATGCATCTGATGAAGTGAGCTGTAGCTCACGAAAGATCATGCTCAAATAAATTGCTTAGTCTCTAAGGTGCCACAAGTACTCCTTTTCTTTTTGCGAATACAGACTAACACAGCTGTTACTCTGAAACCTGTCATTATGCAAGGCACTGCATTTAGCCGTATGGAGTGGAAATCTATCAACTGCATGAAAAAACTTGTACAGATACAGACAGACATCATCTTCCTTTCCAAATGCAAACAGATGGATATTGTACCAAAAGGACTGAAAGTAAAAAATCCATTACAATCGACATACCACACAGACTATGCTGACAGCTTGTGCCACACGCTCTCAAAGAAACTGCGGAATCACCTGATCAACATCCTCTACAGCAAACAGGGAAAGATTAAGAATGAGCTCTCAAAAATGGATACTCTCATAAAAAACCGACCTTCCACACAAACTTCCTCTTGGCTGGATTTTACTAAAACTAGACAAGCCATTTACAACACACACTTTGCTTCTCTACAAAAGAAAAAGGACACTAAACTTTCTAAACTACTACATGCTACAAGGGGCCACAGCAATGGTTCTCTCAACCCACCCAGCAATATTGTTAACCTATCCAACTATACTCTCAGCCCAGCAGAAGCAGCTGTCCTATCTCGGGGCCTCTCCTTCTGCCCCTCCACCCCCACGAACATGATACAGTTCTGTGGTGACCTAGAATCCTATTTTCGACGTCTCCGACTCAAGGAATATTTCCAAAATACCTCTGAACAACATACTAATCCACAGAGGCCTCCCTACCAACATTACAAAAAGAAGGATTCTAGATGGACTCCTCCTGAAGGTCGAAACAGCAGACTGGACTTCTACATAGACTGCTTCCGCCGACGTGCACGGGCTGAAATTGTGGAAAAGCAGCATCACTTGCCCCATAACCTCAGCTGTGCAGAACACAATGCCATCCACAGCCTCAGAAACAACTCTGACATCATAATCAAAAAGGCTGACAAAGAAGGTGCTGTCGTCATCATGAATAGGTCGGAATATGAACAAGAGGCTGCTCGGCAGCTCTCCAACACCACTTTCTACAAGCCATTACCCTATGATCCCACTGAGAGTTACCAAAAGCAACTACAGCATTTGCTCAAGAAACTTCCTGAAAAAGCACAAGATCAAATCCGCACAGACACACCCCTGGAACCCCGACCTGGGATATTCTATCTACTACCCAAGATCCATAAACCTGGAAATCCTGGGCGCCCCATCATCTCAGGCATTGGCACCCTGACAGCAGGATTGTCTGGCTATGTAGACTCCCTCCTCAGGCCCTACGCTACCAGCACTCCCAGCTACCTTCGAGACACCACTGACTTCTTGAGGAAACTACAATCCATCGGTGATCTTCCTGATAACACCATCTTGGCCACTATGGATGTAGAAGCCCTCTACACCAACATTCCACACAAAGATGGACTATAAGCCGTCAAGAACACTATCCCCGATAATGTCACGGCTAACCTGGTGGCTGAACTTTGTGACTTTGTCCTTACCCATAACTATTTTACATTTGGGGACAATGTATACCTTCAGATCAGCGGCACTGCTATGGGTACCCGCATGGCCCCACAGTATGCCAACATTTTTATGGCTGACTTAGAACAACACTTCCTCAGCTCTCGTCCCCTAACGCCCCTACTCTACTTGCGCTATATTGATGACATCTTCATCATCTGGACCCATGGAAAAGAAGCCCTTGAGGAATTCCACCATGATTTCAACAATTTCCATCCCACCATCAACCTCAGCCTGGTCCAGTCCACACAAGAGATCCACTTCCTGGACACTACAGTGCTAATAAACAATGGTCACATAAACACCACCCTATACCGGAAACCTACTGACTGCTATTCCTACCTACATGCCTCCAGCTTTCATCCTGACCACACCACACGATCCATCGTCTACAGCCAAGCTCTGCGATGCAACCGCATTTGCTCCAACCCCTCAGACAGAGACAAACACCTACAAGATCTCTATCAAGCATTCTTACAACTACAATACCCACCCGCGGAAGTGAAGAAACAGATTGATAGAGCCAGAAGAGTTCCCAGAAGTCACCTACTACAGGACAGGCCTAACAAAGAAAATAACAGAACGCCACTAGCCGTCACCTTCAGCCCCCAACTAAAACCCCTCCAATGCATTATTAAGGATCTACAACCTATCCTGAAGGATGACCCAACACGCTCACAAATCTTGGGAGACAGGCCAGTCCTTGCCTACAGACAGCCCCCCAACCTGAAGCAAATACTCACCAACAACCACATACCACACAACAGAACCACTAACCCAGGAACCTATCCTTGCAACAAAGCCCGTTGCCAACTGTGCCCACATATCTATTCAGGGGACACCATCAAAGGGCCTAATAACATCAGCCACACTATCAGAGGCTCGTTCACCTGCACATCCACCAATGTGATATATGCCATCATGTGCCAGCAATGCCCCTCTGCCATGTACATTGGTCAAACTGGACAATCTCTGCGTAAAAGAATAAATGGACACAAATCAGATGTCAAGAATTATAACATTCATAAACCAGTCGGAGAACACTTCAATCTCTCTGGTCACGCAATCACAGACATGAAGGTCGCTATCTTACAACAAAAAAACTTCAAATCCAGACTCCAGCGAGAAACTGCTGAATTGGAATTCATTTGCAAATTGGATACTATTAATTTAGGCTTAAATAGAGACTGGGAGTGGCTAAGTCATTATGCAAGGTAGCCTATTTCCCCTTGTTTTGTTTCTACCCCCCCCCCACCCCACCCCCCCGACGTTCTGGTTATACTTGGATTTATGCTGGAAATGGCCCACCTTGATTATCATGCACATTGTAAGGAGAGTGGTCAGTTTGGATGGGCTATTGCCAGCAGGAGAGTGAGTTTGTGTGTGGGGGGGGGGGGGGGTGAGAAAACCTGGATTTGTGCTGGAAATGGCCCACCTTGATTATCATGCACATTGTAGGGAGAGTGGTCACTTTGGATGGGCTATTACCAGCAGGAGAGTGAGTTGGGGGGGGAGGGCGGAGGGTGAGAAAACCTGGATTTGTGCTGGAAATGGCCCAACTTGATGATCACTTTAGATAAGCTATCACCAGCAGGAGAGTGGGGTGGGAGGAGGTATTGTTTCATGGTCTCTGTGTATATAATGTCTTCTGCAGTTTCCACAGTATGCATCTGATGAAGTGAGCTGTAGCTCACGAAAGCTCATGCTCAAATAAATTGGTTAGTCTCTAAGGTGCTACAAGTACTCCTTTTCTTTTTTCTGACACAGACTTTCAAACAAAATTGTTTTTATGATCTTCATGTTTAATGGGTGGGATTTTAAAAAGTTCCTAAGTGACTTAGGAACATGAGTCCCATTGACTTTCGATCATCTAGGCCATTCCTTTCAGGAATTCTAAATTTAGCCTGGGTCAGTTCATTTTTTCAAAAGTCAAATAGTATTTCTAATTTGTAGTTTTGCCCAACTTGATGCACTTCCTTGGTCACTTCCTTTTCATGTGGTGGTAGCATCCTGAGCCCCTGATCAGAATGGGAGCCTTATGGTACCAGGTGCTGTGAAAACTTAAAACCATTGTCCCTGTTTTGAAGAGCTCAAAATCTAAGGAGATGAGCAGCATGCAAAAAGTGAGAGAGATGGAGACAATCCAATACATATCTCTTTGTGATGGGATCTACAAACACCACATTGGTCCGGAAGAGATTAAGGAGCTTCTGGGAACTAAATAAACCCTACCTTGCTTATACCTGCAGTAGGCGTCAGGGATGGTGGAGAGATTAAAAAGAGAGAGATCGGTTCAGTTAGTGACTGACTGGACAGGAGGGCAAACCTTTGGCTCTCACTCTGAGAGAGACGCCCGGGTGGAGCCAGGAGCTGCTCACAAGACTGTTGCCTATCAGAGTCTGCATGGGGCAGGGTAGGCCTGGTGAGTTTTTTTGATTTGCAATTGGTGACTTGCCTGTGGTTTTGGAGAAAAGTGGTGCCCCACCTGAAGGGGATGACAGCCAAATAAAAGTAACCTTCTGGGTTTTTAAAATCATTTGACCAAGGACTCTGTAGTGGTTTGTCTTGAGACCAGGAGTGATGTGGGTCACATTCTAATATAAACATGTTTGTGTTTTTGTGTACATTTGCTATGTATGTTTTTACTTTTTTAATTACATGAATAAATAACTTTTTCCTACAGATATCCCAATAGTGACCCAGATTTCTCTACTAGTTTGGGGACAGTTTATATGAGGAGGAAAAAAAATATCAATCAGGCCTAGACCCAGGTGCAGGAGAACTCTTAAATATTAGTCTCACAGTAGTGAGACCATAGTTAAGGTTGCACCAGAATTCTGTTTTACAGCATCTCACCTTTTTTCTGAACCCTTTTTTATAAGTATGCCATGGGAAATTTGAACCACATTTCCACTAATAATGTGTGTGCGAGATGATCTCCAGTGTGCTTCCTATGTATGAGTATTTAAATGAAACTTCGTAAAACCTGAACACCAGAAAAGTCTGACTTAGCCCTGCCCCCCATGCACATTTGCTGACCCTGCTGCTGGCTGAGCAGTAACATTGTAACATCAGAGATAATCAGTCACTCTTTACTCACTCCATCCAGTTCATTTGCATACTTGGGGAGAGTCGCTCTTGCCCTGGGTGTCATGGCAATGGATGCCTTTGATAACTGATTTACCTCAGAGGACCAGAACATTATTAACAGAGAAGAGTCACAGGCAGACCTGTAATGAAAATGCCCTGGATTTTTATATACTCCTTTGGGTTTGTACTGGGTTAAGTTCCACTGTTTCTTTTCACAGTATAATTGGTTGTAGTATTCCTCGTAAAGAGTTATATGAAAACAAATACACCCCCTTATATGTATATTTACATGCTTCTTACAAATTAGAGGCTCTAGCTTTCTGAATATTTACTTTGTTAAAGAAAGCAGGAAATTATAGATGAGTCCCTACGCAGTTTTCTGTTAAACAATTTTTTAAAAAGTCATTTAGAAGTTTCAGTAAAACTTTTGTTTTAAAAATTAAAAATTTTGTTTGAATGCAGTTTAATTTAGTTACTGTCAATTTATTGACACAGAGTAATGAAATATGGAGCTTTGCAAAGATACCTCTCTCCTGGGAAGCAGTGACTCTGAAGAAGATTTGGGGGTTGTGGTGGCTAATCAGCTGAACAGGAGCTCTCAGTGGGATCCTGTGACCAAAAGGGCTAATGTAATCCTTTGATGCATAAACAGGGGAATCTTGAATAGGAGTAGAGAGGTTATTTTTACCTCTGGATTTGGCACTAGTGCAACCACTGCTGGAATAACGTGTCCAGTTCTGGTGTCCACAATTCAAGAAGGATGTTGATACACTGAAGAGGGTTCAAAGAAAAGCCATGAGAATGATTAAAGGATTAGAAAACATGCTTTCTAGTGATAGATTCAAGAAGCTCAATCGATTTATATTATCAAAGAGAAGGTTAAGGGGTGACTTGATTACAGTCTATACTACCTACAGAGGAAACAAATATTTGATAATGGGCTCTTCAATCTAGCAGAGAAAGGTATAACGTGATCTAATGGCTAGAAGTTAAAGTGAGACAAATTCAGATTGGAATAAGGTGTATGTTTTTAACAGAGAGGGTAGTTAACCCTTGGAACAATTTATCAATTTTAAAATCAAGATTGGATGTTCTCCAAAATAATTCCTAGAGCAGATCTTTTAGAAGTTCTATGGCCTGTGTTAGCAAGAGGTCAGACTAGATGATCATAATGGTCCCTTCTGGACTTGGAATCTATAAATCTAAAAGTAGGTTTAGAAGGATTGGGTTTTTATTGGTAAATGTCAGTAAAGGTCAATTTCACTGTACATACTCAAACAGACAAAAAATATTTCCATAGATAATGATTGAAATTTGCTGATAAGCAAAATTAGAAAAATGCTCCTTGAGAGCTTATTAGAGTTTGACTTAAGGAAATTTACTCTGTATATTTTGATAATTTGTGTTTTACTGGTTATAAAGCTTTAACTTTTTGAATGTCTATATGTACTGTCATTAAATAATTGTCTGATTCCCCCCCACACATAACTTCCTGCAACTGTGAAAATTTAAATTGATTAAGATAATTTTAATAAATTCTTAAAAATAAACATTTATTATCCATTGAAATTATTAAAAAATTTTGCTAGTACTAGAACAATGGCAATAACAAACAAATTAAGACAATAAACATATAAGTACTTTGTTATTTAAATAGCATATGTATAAAATATCTTCTTTGCACTAAAAACTGAGGAAATTCAGAACAAAAAAAAAACGTTCTTTAACATTTAAGGTTTCTCTCATCAATAAACTAAGCCCTAAAAAATTAGTCAATATAAAATTAAGGTTTATAAAGGTTGCAAAGTTAAGCACTCTCAAATTAGGAAATGCCAGAATGAACACTGCCCATGCAACCTAAATGGAGCTCCCTTGTGCATATGCATATGTGTGAAAAGTCTGTAAGTAGCCCAGCATCACATAGGAATTCTGTAATAGAGGCAGGGTAGAATCCAATTCCCCAGGATGGCATTCAACTTCACTAATCATAATGTTATACCAATAAAATAAAAACCAGCAGGATCTTATTAAAGGGAAAAAGGCAAAATACCACATTTATTGTGAATACAGAAAGAATCATAGTAAGCAGTTAGTTATAGCTATAACATTCCATTCAATCTCATATTTATTCACACATTCATTCATACAAACACACACACACACACAGGTTCTGCAAGGTTGTTATCATAGTTACCAGCCTTAGAGTTGCTCATGCCAAGCCACTGGCCAGGTGGCCTGGACATGAGGAGGGAGCAGGGCCTCATCAGATGCACATCTGATGCTCCTGGAAGTTGGTTTGCAGAATCAGACCCCAAAGTTCTCACTTTCTAGAGTCCATTTTTATAGAAAAAAGAAAAGGAGTACTTGTGGCACCTTAGAGACTAACCAGTTTATTTGAGCATAAGCTTTCGTGAGCTGTATGTTTTTTTTCGTGAGCTGTATGAAGTGAGCTGTAGCTCACGAAAGCTTATGCTCAAATAAATTGGTTAGTCTCTAAGGTGCCACAAGTACTCCTTTTCTTTTTGCAAATACAGACGAACACGGCTGTTACTCTGAAACCTGCCATTTTTATAGGAATTTCTTCCTGTGCCAGTCTATGGGAATTGCTTCATCATGCTGTTGCTGAATCAATCAGCAGATAGCACATTCCTGACGGCTCCGTGCTGCCAGATGTTATCTTGTTCTTTGGTTCTCCCATCCTTGAGGCTGTTGGGTGGATTCCAGTCTGCCCTCCGGGGGTCCTCTGGTTATTTCCACTTGACGCCTTCTTCAGCCGATGGACACTGGATTCTTAGGCTGGCACCTCCCTGATCATTCAGTTATTATCCACACCAAGCATCCATCCACGTACATCCTCCATCTCTATTTTAATCACAATTGTTAACAAGGCGAGATGAATACAACAAAAGGGCGGGGAGTCTCTGGGTGTTGTTTCTATTGTTACAGAGTATTGCTTTGAGTCTCTCTCTGTGTGAATTGCTTTGAGAACAGACTCTGTCTTAGAACGTACTAACACAATTAGCAGCTTGCAAGTTTCACACATAGAGAGAGAGAAACAGTACCAAAAACCAAGAGACCTCTTAATTAGTAATACCCTGGAATGTAAACTATGGGGAATCAAACTCATTTGTGATTTTAATACAGAACTTCTTTAATATGATCCAACAATGAGACCATCTTTTCTCTTCCTGCAATCCCCTGCCTCATTCACTAGAAATCTTCCAACTTCTGCAGCAAATGAGTCAGAAGTCCTACAGACATCGGCCTCCTACACAGCCCTGATTCATCCCCAGAGTAGATCCATCCTGTGCACTATAGGCAGTGGGTATAATAGGCCAGTGCAGTGCAGCTGAGGCCGCTGGTTGCAGGGAAGTTTTTGATGCTTATTATGCGCCATTCAGCTTCTGGGGCAGCTGAGGAGGCAGTATGTGCTACTCAGCTTCCTGGGTTCACCAGTAATCTTCCTGGACTCCAGGGAGATTTACTGATGAACCCAGGAAGCTGAATAACACATACCACCTCCTCAGCTGCCCCAGAACCTGCATGGCTCATATAAATAGCTCAGGTTCTTTCGAAGAGATGCCATCTTTTCCCTTGGGGCATCTTGAGGTCTTGGGAGGGGAGGCGAGGAGTGGCTGGCGGGCCAGCCCAGGGCTTCTCCGGGGGGGGAATGGGGGGGCTTGGGGCCCTGACCACTGGGAAGAGGGGCTCAGGCAAAAGGGATGGGAGGGAGGGGGGCTAGCCTCCCCAAAGGGGAGCTCCAACCGCTTCCCATGCTGTGCACTGAGTGAGATAAGGGTCCTCTGTGTGTCTGTGGAGACTGGGTGGGGGAAGGGAACCATGTGATTAAAGGCTGTATCATAATGCATACGTACAAGGGGGCAATTAAATTTGAATGGGCAATGTTTATTCTGGCATTTCCTAACTTGAGAGTGTTTGACTTTGCAAACATTTAATCCTTGATTTTGTGTTTCCTAACTTTACCCCTCTAATTTCCTAATAGTTTATTTATGTGAGCAAACTTAAGTAATGTTAAAGGAAGTTTATCTTTGCAATAAACAAAAATGTCTTTCCCAATAGACATTCTTGCATGGAACAAAGAATTCTTGACATTTTGGAATGACTTTTTGTCTGGCAGTTTCTATCATGTTCCTACTGGAATGTACTATACTGTAGATTGGCAATGCCTCTGTGAGGAGGAATTTACTATCTTAGGGCATGGCTACACTTGCAGATGTAGAGCGCTTTGAGTTAAACCAGCCTTCGTAGAGCTCAGTAGGAAAAGCGCTGCAATCTGTCCACACTGACAGCTGCAAGCGCACTGGCGTGGCCACATTAGCAGCTCTTGCAATGGCCACAGAGAGCAGTGCATTGTGGTAGCTATCCCAGCATGCAAGTGGCTGCAACGTGCTTTTCAAGTGGGGTGGGGTGGAGTGTGACAGGGAGTGTGTTGTGTGTATGTGGGGGAGAGAGAGTGGGTTTCTGGTGGGCTGAGAGCATGTCAGCATGCTTTCTTGTAAGTTCAGACAGCAGCAGACCCCCCCCCACCTCTCTTTCTCACACACAGCATTCCACACTAATGGCTTGCTTTGTCTCGGAGCAGATAAGCAGCCAGCTGTCAGAAATGGAGCTTTCGAAGGGCATATCCGCATTCCTGCAGCAATTCCAAAACAATGACAAGAGTGGCCATTTGACTTAAGGGGATTATGGGATGTTTCTGGAGGCTGATCAAAGCGCAGTAATGCACCATCTTGTTCACACTGATGCCTGGGTGTTTCAGCCAAGGCGCACCAAGCGTTAATCTTCTTGCTGAGGTGGAGTACCAGGAGCGCTCTAGCTGTGGAGTCAGAGCGCTCTACATGCCTTGTCAGTGTGGATAGGTAGTGAGCTAGGGTGCCCGGGCTGCTTTAATGCGCTCTAACTCGCAAGTGTAGCCAAGTCCTTAGATTTCTCTGCAACACCACTTACTTTCAGGAAAACTTGGAAGAGCTGCAACCCCCTCCTTCAATCCCCTACTTTCTAGACTGAGGGATTCAAGTGACTTCATATGTTCCATTTTTGCCAGAGATCATTTACTTCTGATACTGTATAATACAGGTCTGATAAACAGGAATTCTGAAAGAGACCATTATTCCCTGGCCTAAATCTTATGTCCTGGATTAGTATTATAAAGACTGCACTCCTACTCTTACCAAAACAATGCAGTAGAAGCAGTTGCATGTCTAGGACTTTCTGTAATTTGCCTGAAAAGCAAGAAAAAAATTCCCAGAAAGGCAAATATCGGGGGAGCGGGTACCAGAGACTCATTTAAATTGAGCATTTGTGTGAATTTATAGATATTTATTTGAAATACAAAAAAGAGAAATCTTCCTTGTGTTTTATAAAAACAAACTAAGGATGTGCCAGTAGCCTACATATCTCTGTAATCATGCAGGAAGTGAGTGCATCTCTCAAAAAGGTCATCCTCCATTTTTCAAGTGCAGGCAACACACTTTCTTTGAGTCATAGAACTGAAGACTAGGTACACGTCACCTCAGGACAGGATGCAGAAATAAAGTTTCTTGACACCTTAAATTACTGCTTCTTGGAGTAGCTAGTCCTGGAACCCACAAGAAGAGAGGCAATTCTTGATTTAATCCTAAGTAGAGCACAGAATCTGTTTCAAGAGGTGAATATAGCTGAACCGCTCGGTAATAGAGATCATAATATAATAAAATTTAACATCCCTGTAGTTTGGAGTCTCATGGGCAAGTCACATGTCTGTGCCTGCTTCGCTTAGTCATAGCAAAGGCCATTCCCTGTACTCTAGTTAGAACGTCTTCAGAAAATCCATTAGGTGTAGATAGGCTTCTTCCAGATCCATTGTGTTAGTTGATGAGCCATCAACTTGAATATAGGGCTGTCAAGCGATTAAAAACATTAAACGCCTTTAATCGCACAACTAAAAACATTAATCATGATTAATTGCACTGTTAAACAATAATAGAATATCATTTATTTAAATATTTTTTGATGTTTTCTACATTTTCAAATAAATTTATTTCAATTACAACACAGATTACAAACTGTACAGTGCTCACTTAATATTTATTTTGGTTAGAAGTATTTGCACTGTAAAAAACCAAAAGAAATAGTATTGTTCAATTCACCTAATACAAGTATTGTATTGCAATCTCTTTATCATGAAAGTAGAACTTACAAATGTAGAATTGTGTACAAAATAAACTGCATTCAAAAATAAAGCAATGTAAAATTTTAGAGCCTGCAAGTTTACATTTGCAGGAGATAATGCTACCCGCTTCTTGTTTACAATGTCACCTGAAAGTGAGAACAGGCATTCTCATGGCATTGTTGTAGCCGGCGACACAAGATATTTACATGCCAGATGTGCTAAAGATTCATATGTCCCTTCATGCTTCAACCACCATTCCAGAGGACATGTGTCCATGCTGATGACGGGTTATACTCGATAACAATCCAAAGCAGTGTGAACCGATTTGATAGCAGCCTTCAACTACCTGAAGCGGGGTTCCAAAGAGGATGGAGCTATGCTGCTCTCAGTGGTGGCAGATTACAGAACAAGGAGCAATGGTCTCAAGTTGCAGTGGGGGAGGTCTAGGTTGGATATTAGGAAAAACTATTTTACTAGGAGGGTGGTGAAGCACTGGAATGGGTTACCTAGGGAGGTGGTGGAATCTCCATCCTGAGCCCTGATCCACACTAAGGGGTTAGGTCAAATTTAGCCGCATTAGGTCAATTTTAAAACGAATGCATCTACACAACCAACACTGTTCCATCGACCTAAAGGGCTCTTAAAATCAACTTCTGTACTCCTACCCAGCGAGGAGAGTAGCGCTAAAATCAACCTTGCTGGGTCAAATTTGGGGTAGTGCAGATGCAATTCAATGGTATTGGCCTCTGGGAGCAATCCCAGACTGCTCCAATGTGACCGCTCTGGACAGCACTTTGAAGTCCAATGCACTAGCCAGGTACACAGGAAAACCCCCAGGAAATTTTGAATTTCATTTCCTGTTTGGTCAGAGTGGTGAGCTCAGCAGCACAGGTGACCATGCAGTCCCCCAGAATCGCAAACGAACTCCAGCATGGACCGAAAGGGAGACACTGGATCCGATTGCTGTATGGGGAGAAGAATCTGTGCAGGTCGAACTCCGATCAAAAAGAAGAAATGCTGATATATATGCCAAAATCACACAGAGCATGAAGGACAGAGGCTACAACAGCAGTGCCGCGTGAAAGTTAAGGAGCTCAGGCAAGCCTACCAAAAGACAAAGGAGGCAAATGGTCGCTCCAGGCCAGAGCCCCTGACATGCTGCTTCTGTGATCAGCTGCATGGCATTCTAGGGGGGGACCCTACCACTACCCCACCACTGTCCGTGGACACCTGCAAGTGGGGAGTCTCACACAACAGGGAGGAGGATTTTGTGGATGAGGAGGAGGAGGAGGAGAATGCACAGCAGGCAAGTGGTGAATCTGTTCTCCCCGGCAGCCAGGACCTTTTCATCACCCTGGAGCCAATACCCTCCCAAGGCAGGATCCCCAAACCGGAAGCCGGAGAAGGCACCTCTGGTGAGTACACTTTTGTAACTACAGTATGGGGTTTAAAAGCAATAGTGTTTAATGTTTGATTTGCCTTGAAGAATTAGGATGCATTCGCGGCCAGTACAGCCACTGGAAAAGTCTGTTAATGTGTCTGGGGATGGAGCGGGAATCCTCCAGGGACATCTCCATGAAGCTCTCCTGTAGGTACTCTGAGAGCCTTGCAGAAGGTTTCTGGGGAGGGCTGCCTTATTTTGTCCTCCACGGTAGGACACTTTACCACGCCAAGCCAGTAGCAAGTAGTCTGGAATCATTGCAGCGCAAAGCATGGCAGCGAATGGTCCTGGGTTTTGGTCATATTCAAGCAACATTCAGGCTATATCTTTCTGTGTTAGCCTCAGGAGAGTGATATCATTCATGGTCACCTGGTTGAAATAGGGGAATTTTTGTAAGGGAACAGTAAAAGGACCCTGTTCATGCTGGGCTGTTTGCACTTGGCTAAAAGGGATCATCCCAGAAAATAGTCACATGGTGGGTTGTGGGGAGGTGTGTGCTGCACATCCACCTGAAAACCGCAGCCCCTCCTTTTAAATGTGAAACCCAACCAGCATTGCTTGCTATGGGAAAGGACGGCGCTGCAGTTTGAAACCATTCCCAAGTGTTATGAAGGCGTAAGAAACCAACCCCGCATACCCTTTGGCTTACCATGGCTGCCCGGAAACCAAATTCTGTTGCCCAGCCGTGTGTGATGTGTCACCATATCGGCAGGTGCTCAATATAAAAGGCAAAATGCAAGCTTGTATCTAAAGCACATGTGCTGTCTGCTGTGAATTGCTTGATTCACTGTGAAAGAGTTTCCCTTTTGTTCTCAGAAATGTATCATCTTAAATTTTACTCTCCCTTTTTATCCTCCCGCAGGTGCAAATGTTTCTATTCTCTCCTGTCATCTCCATCCCTGAGATTATCGCAGATTAGAAGGTGAAAAAAACGCATTCGCGATTATATGTTTTATAAGCTTATGCAGTCCTCCCAGACTGATAGGGCACAGCTTAATGCATGGACGCATTCAGTGGCAGAGGCCAGGAAAGCATTAAGTGACTCCGATGAGCAGAGGCAATCCTGAGGCTAATGGGGGAGCAAACAGACATGATGAGGCATCTGGTGTAGCTGCAGGAAAGCCAACAAGAGCACAGACCCCGCCCCCCGCATCCACTGTATAACCACCTGTCCTCCTCCCCAAGCTCCATATCCTCCTCACCCAGATGCCCAAGAATGTGGGGAGAGAGGCTCCGGGCACACAGCCACTCAACTCCAGAGGATGGCCCAAGCAACAGAAAGCTGTCATGCAAACAGTTTTGATTTGTAGCATGGCTACAATAAGCAATGTAGCCTTGTCCTTCCCTCCTCCCCCACCCCACCCCACCCGGGCTACTTTGTCAGTTCGCTCACTTTTTTTCTTAATTAATACAGAAAAAATGCATGGTTTCAAAACAATAATTACTTTATTTCCTTTGCCAGCTGTGATCGAAGTGGGTAGGGTGGTTGGCTTACAGGGAATTAAAATCAACAAAGGGGGCGGGTTTGCAGCAAGGAGAAAGACACACAACTGTCACACCATAGCCTGGCCAGTCATAAAACTGGTTTTCAAAGCCTCTCTGATGCACAGCACACCTAGCTATGCTCTTCTCATCACCCTGGTGTCTGGCTGCTCAAAATTGGCTGCCAGGCAATTTGCCTCAACCTCCCACCCCACCATAAACGTCTCCCCCTTACTCTCACAGATATTATGGAGCACACAGCAAGCAGCAATAACAGTGGGAATGTTGGTTGTGCTGAGGTCTAACCTAATCAGCAAACAGCGCCAACAACCTTTTAACATCCAAAGGCACATTCTACCACCATTCTGCACTTGCTCAGCCTATAGTTGAACTGCTCCTTACTACTGTCCAGGCTGCCTTCATGAGCCATGGGAGCAAGGGGTAGGCTGGGTCCCCAAGGATAACTATTGGCATTTCAACATCCCCAACAGTAATTTTCTGGTCTGAGAAGTAAGTCCCTTCTTGCAGCTGCTCGAACAGCCTGGAGTTCCTAAAGATGCGAGCGTCATGTACCTTTCCCAGCCATCCCACGTTGATGTTGGTGAAACGTCCCTTGTAATCCACCAGTGCTTGCAGCACCATTGAGAAGTACCCCTTGCAGTTTACGTACTGGTTGGCAAGGTGTTCTGGGGCCAAGATAGGGATATTGGTTCCGTCTGTCGCCCCACCACAGTTAGGGAACCCCATTGCAGCAAAGCCATTCAGTATGACCTCTATATTTCCCAGAGTCACTACCCTTGATAACAGAATGTCAGTGATTGCATTGGCTACTTGGATCACAGCAGTCCCCACAGTAGACTTGCCCACTCCAAATTGATTCTTGAATGACCGGTAGCAGTCAGGCGTTGCAACCTTCCACAGGGCTATCGCCACTCGCTTCTCAACTGTCAGGGCAGCTCTCATCTTGGTATTCCTGCGCTTCAGGGCGGGGGGAAAGCAACTCACAAAGTTCAAGGAAAGTGGCCTTACGCATGCAAAAGTTTCGCAGCCACTGTGAATCATTCCATACCTGCAACACTATGCGATCCCACCAGTCTGGGCTTGTTTGCCGGGCCCAGAATCGGCATTCCCTGTATCAACCAGCCCCACTGCCGCCAAGATGTCCCAAGTGCCACAGCCCATGCTTTCAGGAACATCTGTGTCCATGTCCTCATCACAGTCGCCCTCATGCTGAGGTCTCTTAGCCAGGTTCTGCACATACTGCAGAATAATGCGCAAGGTGTTTACAATGCTCACAACAGCAGCTGTGAGCTAAGCGGACTCCATACTTGCCAGGCTATGGCGTCTGCATGGGTAACCCAGGTAAAAAGGCATGAAATGATTGTCTGCTGTTGCTTTCACGGAGGGAGGGGCGACTGAGGACATGTACCTAAAACCACCTGCGACAATGTTTTTGCCCCATCAGGCATTGGGAGCTTAACCCAGAATTCCAATGGGCAGCAGAGACTGCGGGAACTGTGGGATAGCTACCCTCAGTGCACTGCTCCGTGAGTTGATGCTAGCCACGGTATTGAGGGCGCACTCTGCCGACTTAATGCGCTTAGAGGGGCCATACACAATCGACTGTATAAAATCGATTTCTAAAGATCGACTTCTATAAAATTGACCTAATTTCGTAGTGTAGATACCATTAGAGGTTTTTAAGGCCCGGCTTGACAAAGCCCTGGCTGGGATGATTTAATTGGGTTGGTCCTGCTTTGAGCAGGGGATTGGACTAGATGACCTCCTGAGGTCTCTTCCAACCCTAATCTTCTATGATTCTAAGAAGAGGGCAGTATTGTCTCCTGTAACTGTAAACAAACTTGTTTGTCTTAGTGATTGGCTGAACAAGAAGGAAGATTAAGTGGACTTGTAGGTGCTGAAGTTTTACATTGTTTTGGTTTTGTACACTTTTTAATTTCAGTTACAACAGAGAATACAATATATATGAAAATGTAGAAAAACATCCAAAATATTTAATAAATTTCAATTAGTATTCTATTGTTTAACAGTGTGATTAAAACTACGATTAATTGCGATTAATTTTTTTAATTGTGATTGATTTTTTTGAGTTAATCGCGTGAGTTAACTGCGATTAATTGGCAGCCCTACTTGAATACTTCATTCACAATGTGCTGGCTAAATACCTTGTGGGTGTTACCACAAGAGTAAATATTTGAGATACAGGTACATGCCTACAAATAGGATAATCATATTCAGCAAATCATAACTTTGCCATAGACACCTTACAAGATTTGTTGCAATGCTATTACAGTGGTAGCAACTTTTCAGAGATCTCCTCCAATGTATTCAGACATCTTTGAATTTAACCCTCCAAAGCAAGACTATCTCACATTCCTGTTTTAACAATGCATAGTGTCCCTGCCGCTGAACTCTATTTTCAGGATTCTTTTCCAAGTGTTTCATCTTATTTCCTGATTTTGCAAAGTTTTCCTCACTGTCTAGCAGGGTAGCTCCTGACTTACTGTGTGCAGCTCATCCTTCAGTAAACCCTACTACACTGCAAACCCAGTCTGCCCTCCCTTATTTAAAGTGAAACGGTGACTATAACATTCTAATTACTAATATATCAAAGTCCAAAGCAAAGTAAATCACTGACAAGTGTGTTAAAATGTGTGTTGGGGCCAAACTCTCAGTTATCTGTGACTGGGAGGATCTTCCACTGCAATTCAGGGTATAAAACTCTGTCCTCCTTCTAGGCTAGCAGTATAGATTCTCTCCCTTTTAATACCCCAAAAGGTCATATTTAGGAGCCTGTTTCTTTTCCTATTTCATGCTGAAATCTGCCTGGGTTGCTAGATCAGAAGGTGTCTCAGTGGAGAGAGCCCTCCTAAACCCTCTGGCTGATGGTGTTTATCTGCTCATAGCTGGCACTGATAGAGGTCCTTTTCATTTGCTTCCTTTCTCACCAGCTGACAAGACATAGGTTAATCTTAGGACACTGCGCTGGCTTATCCTAGTTTATAGAGGGAACAAACTTTAAGCTAATAAAAATGATTGTGAAAACTCCCATCTCACCTTACACATCAGTCCACGAGTTATATGCCAGTCTGGCTATTTTCTGGACTATAAAACTTTCACTACTTTAGTCTTCATAGCACTGCAGAACCACCACAGTGAGGGCAAGAGAAGTTGCATTCTATTCTGTTTCATGCATCAGTAGATTTGTTGGCTGAATTCTATTCACAGAATCTCTTCTACTGGTGATGATGCATGGGCCAGATCAGACACAGCATGACTTGCAAACCCCAGGCTAAATTCGCAGAGATTGCAGTTACAAAAGCAATTTTTTTAACCTTGTAAACTGAGAAAATTTTATGCTGATGTCTGAGACACAAACATGGCCACTTTCAGAGTAATTTTTGGAGTGCTATGGCACTTTATGCACGTCAGGAGGCCCAATTCTCCTCACACACAGATTTTACATGAGTGTAACTCTATTGACTACATGAGAAGAGAATCAGGTCCAAGACTTCTGCTGGATTTTTGGGCCAGCTTTTGAAGAGTTGGGCTGTAGTCATAATGTCCTCTTTTCCCAAGGCCACAGTCTCTTGTGTGCCCGCCCTTTTATGGAGTCCAGTCGTGTGAGGTGTTGAGTAACCACAATTCTCATTAAACTCAAAGGGAGTTGAAGTCACTCGCACTGCAGTGGAAGTGCTCAAGATTTCTCAGGAACATTCATTTCCTCCATCCCCCTCTAATTCTCTCTTGGGACACTCCACTTCAGCTTCTCTTCTTTTGAGGCCCTTCCACTTCTCCTGTGCCTCTCTTCTCTCTATGGTGGTTCTCCCTCCTTTAGACCTCTCTTATTGTTTCTCACCCATCTGCAACACAGAGGAGTGGAAGAATCTCCTGCATATGGCCACTTCACAGTTGCCTGTCATGCGGCGGAACTGCCTTCTCTAGACCCTATACCTTTGGGTTAATTTCAGCCAGTGTGTGATGAATTCAGGAAGTGTTAAACAACTCCCTTGACAGTCAGTCTCAAAATAGATACATTTGATAAAAGCCAGAAGCCCAAGATACAGTAGTTCTAATACAAACCAAATGCAGCCTTACAGCCTAATAACTATCTTATTTCTTTGCTAATTTTTGATGTTTTTATCAAGGAATTATCTTACTCTTTGGTGACTAGAAAGGCAAAGGCTGTGTGGGGAAAGTAACATATTAGCAACTTACCCTCTGGTGCATCTGTTTGCACAGACACATAAAAAAAAAGTAACTGAATGCCTAAATTCTTATTGTGTACACAATTACCCATTTTGTGTGGACAATGCAGATTACTTGCCTTGCAAAAAGGTGCATATTCGTGGAGGCCTGCTGAAAAATTTGACTTGAAAAATAAAGATACTCAAAGAAAGGCGTACCAGAAATATGACGGGGGAGAAGAAAAGAAGGGACAATGAAATAAATTAGAAGAAATAGACAAAAATTTAGAAAACTCCTCTTATTCAGAAGATACTTCAATTTTTCTGATAAATACTGCATTCAGTTTAATATCCCATTACATTCAAACATGTAAAGAGGTGGTATGCTTCTTTTTACGCTCGTGTTTGTGAGACTGCGACATACATACCTGTTTTTCAGTGGTGAAATAGTGTAACTACACAATATCCCCCCTCCCCCAGCCCTAACTTATTCACCTCTCATTTTCCAAAATGGAAGCTTGAATTCCCCCATCTCCTCATAAAATGGTGGCATTTAATCTAACCATTGTTTAATCTCCGAGCCCACCAGCAAATTCAGCACTTGTCTGTTGTTCCCCTGTTATTCCACCAGAGCTGCCACTGTCAGATGCTTGAAAGCCATTCCAATCATTTGCCTGTTTTTCAAAAATTTCTTTCAGGGGTACTTTCCTATCCCCTTCTTGTTCCTGTCATTGCTAATTCATCTCGATACTGAGTTACTAGTAGTTTAAAATGATTTTGATTGCATACATCCTATTTTTTATTCCAATTCTCCTCTGCCCTCCCCCCCAAAAATCTTTGCTTCATTTTTATTGATATGCATTTCTACATCAAAATAGAACCTGTATAATACAGCCCTTGTACAAATCATATCATAACCCTAGATTGTTACTTTCATGATTATATATCAAAGTAGACAGACAACAAACACTTATACAGGATAATAGGAGAATTAGAGAAAAGACACTTAATTTGACAAGGCCGGGTCCTCAGCTGATGTGAATCAGTGTAACTCCACTGAAATCAGTGGTGCTATACCAGTTTATGCCAATCATACACTTCTAATTGAAATGTGTTCCCTCTAGTAGTGGGTATAAAACAAGAGATCTCTTTTACTGCCTCTGCTGAATTATTGAGTTGTCTCCTTGATAAATTATTAATTAGGTTTTTAAAGAGCTAATTGATATTACTGCACAATAGCTGCATTTTAATTAGAATTTTTATAACTGCTTCAAGAAATGTCTAGTTCACAGATTTGTAATTTGAATTTAAAAAGAATTCTACTTAAGGGATGTACTTTGTGTTTGTACCAATATATGCTACTTTTAAAAATATAAATTTCTTTTTCTGCTGGGTCCTTGGTTCTAATGTCTTTTATCCTTCTTCTATCTTCTTCTCTCCATTGCTGGAATTAACACCACAGGCCCTCTGAATTAGGGCAATGAGGGATGATGATGTTGCTCTTCACTTCCAGTAGTATCTTTAAAATTATCAAGGATTGAAAGGATTTTAAAATACAAGTGATAGAAGCTCTAATTTTACTCATCAGGGCCTATCCACCCTAGGGTAAAAGATGTATTTTAAAAGATGTTTGTTAACATTCTTTAGAACTCTAGTCTACACAGGGCAAATTGTATTTTAACACATATTAGTTGGTCTAGGTGAAATCTGGGGATGTGCTTTTTATCCTAGTGTAGACAGATCCTGAGAGGATGAGCTCTGGCTCCTCCTCCAGTTGAGGAGCCAGGTGTTTAATATACAGGGTCTTCCCTGATCTGACTTGATTCACTCTCAGATGGCTTCTATAGCAGCTGATGCCATTATAGAGAGGAAATGTACTTTAACATACTAACTTGCTGTACTATTCAAATCTCTAGGGGAGGAAACAGTCTTTTGTTTAACTTAGTAGTTATTAATCTGCCATGGCTATTGTTGAAAAGTGCAGCACCATTCCAGTCTCCCAGAGTCTGCAAGTTCCTGCTGGGCATGACAATGCTTTGTAATGGAGCTTCCCAGCAGGACCCCAAAGGTTGATTAAAATGTTATAACTTCTCTCTGTCTGATTATATGAATTAGGGAAATTCTCCGTGCTCAAAGTGCCAGGAGACTTTTGCAAATTGCATATCACAATTGGCCTATGTTACAGAGACCATTCACACAGTAAATCTGGAACACTCACTTCTGTATAACTTCAGTGCTGATTAAAAATACTTTTTTTGGTTAGATATAATTTAGAAGTGCAGAGCAATTTTTTTAGCTCTTTGCCTTAATACTGTCGGCCTCGAACAAACAGGTGCATCGAAATCTTTTCTGGAGGTGTAAATTGATTTATTCTGGGGCACATAGGATTTATATATTGTGGTGGTTTGGATTCATTTATAGTTAATGCTACTTAATAGACAATAAGAGTATCACTCTGTTTCAGCAATGTTTGTTGTACACAGCTAAATTCATGACTGCAGCATTTTTATGTATGGCTCCAGTTCATATTATGACCTAGGGACCTTCATAATAAGAAATAGAAATTACTAGTGTAACACATATGTGATTCAAATTAGCACATTAGTTACATTACTGAAAGCACAACTTCAAAGTTCATGCTATTAAGTTAGTTTCATTATTGACTGACTGAGCATGATATGGGATGATACACTGAAACAGCACAAGAAATTTGGAAATAAGGTATCCTTTGCAAAGTAAAATACAATACAAGGGAAAAACACAAAGTAGTTAAATGTTAGCTGGTCTTTGACTAAGTCCTAGTGAACAGGTTTTCAAACCACACATATTGTCATCACAAATGGTCATCTTTGTTGCAGTATCTGTAGAGAAGCTAGGGATAGAATTGATGTAGAGAATGAATTCTTCTCTCCTACCCCTACATGTGGGAAAGAGAATCAGAAGGAAGGAGATGCTGCTGTCCAAAGAAAGGAGAGGAGAGAAATAATTCTAGAGAAATTAGTGTAAAAGGTCTGAAGCTGGATAGAAGCGGGTAGGCACGGGAGGAAAGAACAAAGGATACGGAAGGGAAGACCTCGCTTTTAGCTTAGTGAAACTAATTCATTTACTTTTTCTAGTCTGTTTCCCTTGCTTGGTGAATTATTTGCAAGAAACATTTCATTCAATGAATTTAGCACCTTGTTCTGTTTGTTTCATTTTTTCTAAATGACTTCAGTATTGTTTGGCAACACATTTCAGGCTATCAATAGCTTCAAACTATTTGACATGACCATTGCTTTGAATGGTTTGTTTCCATAATATGCTATCCATGCTCTGTGATTGATTATCTGTAGCTAAATATTGCTTTCTATTAACAAAAACACTGTAACTGGAGAAAGAGAAGAGAAAATAACCAAATTCCACAGTGCACACAAACCACTGAGGTAGAAAAGGCCCTCATTGCCCCTTGTTTAGAGAAATTACCCCTTTCAATATTGTTTAAAAAAATAAAATATTGGTAACTATGCATGGATCTCAGCACAAGCAGAAGGACTCCACTTACCCTGCATCACAAGAAGCAGATGGCAGCCAATAAAAATTAATGTTATTTTTTTAGAGGCAGGAGCCTTGTCTAAATTCAGTGTTGCCAACTTTCATTACTTTATTTGAGTCTCATGATATTTGGTGCCTTTCTTAAAGCTCCAGCTCCTGGAGTCATGTGACTAGGTGAGACTCTACTTTTTTAGTAAGTTTCTGTCCCTCACATTTGAAAAGATAAGTTGAAGTGATTTTTTTTAATACTTGGGTTGCAGTTTTAGTTGTTGATTGTAAATGCTAAAGTAGACACTTAACAAATATTTATTACAGGAAGGTCACTTATTCCTGGTCATGAATCACCCTAGACTGAACCTATAAGAAACATCTGATGTGTCTGTTTCACATTTACAATTGCGTTAAATAACACGTTAACTGGCAATTAATATGCATTAGAACAAGATAGAGAATTCAAGCCTAGGGAAGGCCAGGGATGGAGACAGGTAAAAATGCACCTGCCTGGTCCTCAAAATATTAAACTGCTCCTGTAAATATGAGTCCACCATGAAGATAGTGGCTTGCCATTCTATACTTGGGGTAGTGATAAACAGAAACATTCATTCCCCAGGGCTTTCAGCATGGCACTTTATGAGCGCTGTAAATATTAACTTTAAAAAAATACATGGCAGCTGATATTCTGTAAATACTTTTTACCATAAATTAAACACACTGCATCTAAATTCAGTGTATACACTGAGTTATGCTGATTTATACCAGCTAAGAGTCAGGCCCATTGACTTAAAGGAGTAACTGTAAAAAAATGTTTGTGCTTATTCTGTTCCTAAAGTTATATTTCTTGAAAATATTGATGATGCATTGTCGTCTCCTAATGCTTCGATGGAGTCTGCTTTGTTTCCAAAATTCTGAAAGATTTTTAAAATTTTTGTTTGTTTGTTTTTTAAAGATGAGTTGAAGGGGGGGGCAGGAATTTGTTATGCTGGAACCACAACAAATAGTATATCAATACACTGTTCTTAGTTAAAGCTATTCTGTAAATTTTCAAATCTCCGGAGAGAGAATTGTATTTTCAACTACTAGAAAAATATTTACAGTAATAGTGATATAGTAAATACATAGGATTGTGCCTCTGAATGCAGAAACTTGTCATTATTTTTCAAAAAGCAGCTCATTAAACTGTCTGGCAATCTTGTTTGTTGTACAGTGCTCCGAAGGGTTAACTAAAAGTCAGCCGTGATGCTGTAATCCTCAGGGACTGCCACCATGCTGCAGTGTTGTTGTGTAAGATCAGTTTTTCGGGTGAAGCAGTATTTGATCCAGCAGCTGGCTCAGTCATGTCTGTCATTTTGGTTTTCTGTCCAAAACAACATGGCTGACATAGCAGGTAAAGCAAATGACTAACGTACTATGTTTGAAACCTCAGTCCTGTCATCCCCTGCTGTACCTGGAAATAGATTACCTCTGAGGAAAAGTCAGAAGCTTTTCAAAAAATTGATACACAATACATCAGGAATGTTCATCCTGGATTGGAAAATGTATGACTGTGCATTTTCTCAAGTACCAGCCTTCCTAAATGAAATAACAAGATGCAGATCAACCTGTCTGTCCTCTGTCTTACTTTTTATGTGCTATAGGCAATTTTTTTTCTAACAAAATATAATAGCCAGAGTGGGTAGCTGTCCACAATATCACTATTTCCCAAATTCTGTGGTAGCCTTGCCCTTAGATTGACATTGTAACCTTCTGGTATGAGACATGAAGTGGGGCATATCCACAATTTAGATTCTGTATAAATGTTTTTGGTGATCAGTGTCTAGTTTTCCCTTTATTTTAAAACCATTATGAACATTATATTAGGAATGGCAAATGTGATTTGAAAATATCAAAGCTGGCCTTAACATTGGCTACCTCTGCAATCAATCCATCTCTTTTAGGTTCTTAAATGCCCACCCCCACCATTATTGTAGTATCCAAGCACCTCACAATCCTGCTGTGAGGTACAGGAATGCAGCTCTTCCAATTTGGTAGATGCGGAACTGGTGCACAGAGTTGAGTAAGCATAAATAACACAGGAAAGTCTGTGACAGAGCAGAGAATTGAACCCAGATCTCCCAAAGCGTAAAGGAGTACTCTAACCACTGAACTATTCTCCTTCTGTTTTGTCTTGTCTTAGAGCTCCAGTGATACTAGGGAAAAGCCACACCTTTTTGGTAACACATTTTTAAAATCTCCCTTGCAAAGTACATACTAGGCTCTTGAGTCATAACTGAAGCAGAAGAAGACTCTTGTATGCCAACCTGCAGAGGACTAGAAACACAGAGAGAAGGAGAAGAAAGCCTCCTTACTTCTGAATCTGCACTACCTAGTGACAAAACTACTAATACCTCCAGGAGGGCATAACAACAATACAGTCCCACATATCTAAACCCATTGGATAAGAAATTAAATACCCCTTTAATGCCAGCTAGAACCACAAAAGACAACTAAATCAAGGAAACACGGAGCATGGGATTATAGGCCAAGGAAGGAGCTCATGGCAACAGCAGACTGAGCAGTTGGCATCAGGGCACAGGAATTTCCTTCAAAGGTAAAAGAAATGCAAACATGGTGTGGAGCAGGGAATGGAAAGCAGAAGTGCTGTGATGCATTTGTCTCATTGGGAAGTAACAGGAGTCTGGTGTAGGATGATGAGTGGGACACTGAGTTTTAGGGGGTAGGATTAGGCAGGTAATGTAGCTACAAAAGGCCATGTCTATTGGGAAGGGCAGGTGAGTGCATATATGGATGTCTGCCTGGGCCACTAATTGTCAATGAGGGGTTGAAAAACTCTTCAGTAGGAAATGATACAAAGTTCAGGGGATTTATAACTGATTTTAAATACTACTATTGTATATCTAAGGTACTAACCATGCCGCTTTTTCATACAAATGTGATTAAGTACTAAATAGGATTTTTAGTGATTAGATTTATCATTACTGATGGGATTTCTAAACTAAACTGGGATCCAATTGGATAACTAGTTTTGTTGGAGTTGATGTAAATCAGAGCTTCACATTCACTCTCTCAGTCTAAACTAGGGATGACCAACCTGAGAAGGAGCCAGAATTTACCAGTGTACATTGCCAAAGAGCCACAGTAACACATCAGCAGCCCCTCATCAGCTCCACCCCCCCCACTCCCAGCACCTCCCACCCATCGTCAGCCCCGCCGATCAGCGCCTCCCCCTCCCTCCCTTCCCGATCAGCTGTTTCGTGGCATGCAGGAGGCTCTGAGGGGGAGGAGCGAGGGCACAGCAGGCTCAGGGGAGGGGGCGGGAAGGGGTGGAGTGGGGGCAGGGCCTGTGGCAGATCCTGGGGTTGAGCACCCCCGGCACATTGGAAAGTTGGAGCCTGTAGCTCCAGCCTCTGAGTCGGTGCCTATACAAGGAGCCGCATATTAACTTCTGAAGAGCCTCATGTGGCTCCGGAGCCACAGGTTGGCCACCCCTGGTCTAAGCAATGTGCTCTGAGCAGCCAGATGAATTTGGCCTGATTCATTACTGCAAAATGTTGCCTCTACCACCATAAAGAGGTCATGAAGTAAGGAGCTTCCCTTTCTGCTCTCGAACTGAAGTAACATCTCTACACCACTTCCTTCCACTGGAGCCCCCAGGGCAGGGGTCATATTGGGGATGTTCCTAAAGGAGTGGGTGCATAATCAGAGCACTGCTGCGCTTTGGCTATTGGCTGCTGGAATGGCCCCTTGGAACCATAGGCAGCAAGGCATGCATCGGGAAAGCCCTCAGGCTGCTCTAACCTGCATCAGCATAAAGCAGTTCCTTGGCCAGCCCAGGATGGGGGTAGCACGGAGGTGACATAAAACCATCTTTGATTCCTCCCCTTAGGCTTTGCATTGAACTCAGCTTTGGTATAGGGATGACTGGGCTTAAAAAGGGCAAGAGCTTCGCGATTTTCCTCAGACATTCAGGCCTTGATTTACATAGTATTTTTTTTTGGCCCGGTTTCAGTTATGCACACTCAATTAATTGTGACCCTTTATTTTTGCACAAGTGAATTCACTTTTACATGGTGCGGTACGGTAAGATGTGCAGATCAGTGGCATAGCCAGGATGGGACACTTGGGTGCGCCCCAACTTTGGTGGGTGGGCAATGATGGGGTGGGCGAGGGGAGATAGGAGGGTTCGGGGATGGCTCCCCGCACCCCCTCCAGCTGGTCTTGCAGGGGGGCAATGGACACTCTGGCGAGGGGCCCCCCATGCCAGGTGCACAACCAGGGAATGGGGTTGAGGTGCAGGGGCTTGCCCTGCTCCACCCGCCTAGTGCTTCTGCCAGGGATGGGTCAGGGGCTCGCCTAGCTCTTCCCACCCAGTGCTCCAGATGGAGAGCAGTGCTGAGGGCTCACCCAGCTCCGGCCAGCGTTCTTGCCATGGAGTGGGGTCAGGGGCTTGCCCCACTCTGCCCGCCTGGCACTCTAGCTGGGGAGTGGGGTTGGGGTGTGGGGGCTTCCCCGTTCTGCCTGCCCAAAGCTCCTGCCAAGGAGAGGGGTCAGGGCATGGGGGCTTTCTCCGTTCTGCCCACCCAGCGCTCCTGCTGGGGTGCGGAGATGGGGTGTGGGGGCTTACCCCACTCCACCTGGTACTCCTGCCGGGGAGCAGGATCCAGGGCTCACCCTGCTCCGCCCGCCCATCCAGTGCTCCTGCTGGGGAGTGGGGTCAGGGCACGGGGGCTTGCCCCACTCCACCTGCCCAGCATTCCAGCTGGGGAGCAGGCAAGCCCCCACGCTCCAACCCTGTTCCCCGTCTGGAGCACCGGGCGGGTGGAGCGGGGTGAACCCCTGACATAAATATAAAGGGAAGGCTAACCACCTTTAAATCCCTCCTGGCCAGCGGGAAAAAACCCTGTCACCTGTAAAGGGTTAAGAAGCTAAAGATAACCTCGCTGGAACCTGACCAAAATGATCAATGAGGAGACAAGATACTTTCAGAACTGGGGGGGGGGGGGACAAAGGGTTCTCTCTGTCTGTGTGTGTCTTTTGCCGGGACCAGAGTAGGAATGCAGGTCAGAACTCCTGTAAAGAGTTAGTAAGCAATCTAGTTAGATATGCATTAGATTCTGTTATGTTTAAATGGCTGATAAAATAAGTTGTGCTGAATGGAATGTATATTCCAGTTTTTGTGTCTTTTTGTAACTTAAGGTTTTGCCTAGAGGGATTCTCTATGTTTTGAATCTGATTACTCTGTAAGGTATTTACCATCCTGATTTTACAGAGGTGATTCTTTTACTTTTTCTTCAATTAAAATTCTTCTTTTAAGAACCTGATTGCTTTTTCATTTTCTTAAGATCCAAGGGCTTGGGTCTGTGTTCACCTATGCAAATTGGTGAGGATTTTTATCAAGCCTTCCCCAGGAAAGGGGGTATAGGGTTTGGGGGGATTTTTGGGGGAAAGACGTTTCCAAGCAGGCTCTTTCCCTGTTATATATTTGTTAGACGCTTGGTGGTGGCAGCAATAAAGTCCAAGGGCAAAAGGTAAAATAGTTTGTACCTTGGGGAAGTTTTAACCTAAGCTGGTAAAAATAAACTTAGGGGGTTTTTCATGCAGGTCCCCACATCTGTACCCTAGAGTTCAGAGTGGGGAAGGAACCTTGACAGCCTCCAACCCCACTTCCCTGGTGCCCGCCTGGGCTGGTGGGGCCCCTGGCCAGAGTGTCCATTGCCCCCTGCAAGGCCGGCTGGAGGGGGTGAGAAGAGGCGGCCCCGATCCCTTCTGCTCCATCCCTCCTGCCTCTCCTCCCCCATCCCCGTCATACCCCTCCAGTTTCACTCAAGTTCACTCAAGTTTCACCCATCCCCATCTTCTAAGCAGGGATGAAAGTAGGCCGGTACGGGCCGATATGGCACACCGGTAAAAAGCTGTACGCAGCCAATGTTTGGTCTGCAGATGTCGCTGCCCCCTTTTGCTGCTGACTGGGTGGGGAAGAAAGGGGCAGCTGCCCCAGGGCCAGGGCCTTTTAAATTGCTGCCAGAGCCTTCGGGCGGTGCGGGCCAGGCAGCACGGATGGGCTGGCTGGGGGATGCTGACCCCAAGCCCCGCCCCTTCTGCCCCAGGCCTTGGCCCCCATACCGGTAAGACATTAATATTACTTTCACCCCCGCATTTACTTAATCCCCCCTCTCCTACCCAAGATTCTTTCTCTCCCACACACCGCAGCCAGCTCTCCTTGCTTCCAGAGATTGGAAAGAGATCTGTTGAGTTGGGTCCCTAGGCTACCAATAACTTTGATCAGCTGCTTGCTCTGCTTGATCTAGTCTCAAACCAAGCAGAACAAGCTGAGTTGGAGGAAGATTAAGTTACTGTGCACTAAAGCCACTTTACTTTTGAATGAAAGCATCCATGGGGATGGGAGCAGTGCAATGTGCTTTAAGGTATAGCATTGACTTCACATCTGTAGTTGATTCACTTTTAACTTTCTTGAGTGTCCCCATGTAAACAAGCCCTTAGCTGGCCACTCTGCAGGGGTTTTTCTGGGAGTGGAGTGCAGAAGAGAGAGAAGTGGAGCTTTGGAGGAATCATTTCTGTTGGACGGTGTGAGGGGGAGGGGTATGAAGTGAGCTTAGAGCGGTCACTGTTACCAAGGAGTGTTCAAAGGAAGGCAGTTGAAGCACAGAGAACATTTTTCCTGTTGGCTTTGTTTACTTTTTACTGCATCCTTGCTATTAACTTATTAGGCAACCTGCAACCACGAGATCTGCTTAAAGGAGCAGCAGGTAAACTGTGCTTACTTTGCAAGTGGAGAAATGGCTTTCCTAACTCCCACCCCTGGAAACTCTGCCTAAGATCAGAATGTGAAGCTGCATCATTTCCTCCGTGTACATCATCAATAATAAAGGTCTGCAGACCAAATTATGCTCTCTATTACAACTCTGCCACCCCTTTGTCTTCAATGGGTTGCTGACCTACCGTGGGTGTTGCTGATCTGTCCTGTGACTAGAACTTTGTAAATAATTCTGTTGATGCACAAGAAGGAATTCAGTTCAACTCAACTCTGTTAGCTGTAATGGCTCTACAGGGCTAACCATTAGAAACAGTAAAAATGAATTCTATCAATGTCAGTAGAAAGGATTCTGAACACACACAAGTGGCAGATCTGTTGAAGAATAAGGCATTACAGAATAGTTTATTTTTCAGAGTAAATTCTACTGTAATTTGTTGAAAGTGTTTTGGTTGCCTCTACAGTCAGATTGAGAAACAAAAATATAAACTACCTTAACAGGTACAAAACTGTCTGCTTTTTTCCCTCCAATAGTTGCTAATGGGACCAGAATTTTTTCCATTCTAACCTATCTCTGTGGTTTTTAAGATATCTTTCTAGTTGATTGTTATTTATGCTTTTCAAGTACTTGTAAAGAAGTGATTTCATGGTTAGAATATTGTAGGCTTGATTCTCACACACACTAAAATGAATATAAGGAACTCTCTATGTCAATATAGGAGTGTCCACATGAAACTGGTGCATCTTTTGTGTGTAGACAAGGCCTAAAAACTATGACCAATGCCTGTCACAAAGGTGTTTACTCATCTGTTTTTGAACCAGTTTTTCAAATCTTATTTAGTACCATAAAGCACATAAAAAAGAGCTCAGAGAATCAAAGAACAATCCCCAAAGCATTGCATCTTCCAGCGCTCAAACAAAAAAGCTCTTCTGTGAATTAGCAGGGAGAGTAGTCTGGGCATAGACACTGACTCTGTGGGTACTCTGGGGCTCACGCACCCATGGAAAAAAAATAGGGGGTGCTCAACACCACCAGCCACAGTGGTTCTGCGGACCCGGGGCTGGCCACTGATCAGCTGTTTGGTGGCGTCCCAGGGCTTGAGGGAGGTACTTGGGAGTAGAAGAAGGCAGGGGGACGGAGGGGTCTCGGGGGAGGTGGAAGAGGGGGAGTTAGGGCGGGGCCTCGGGTTGGAGCTGGAGTGGAGCACCCACCGGGCAAAAGAAAAGTCAGCGCCTGTGAGTCTGGGTATGCGTGTATAAATAAATATGCTTGGCGTTCTGCTCTCCTTCAGGATTCCTATGGTTAGTGCACCAGGAGCGAACATTTACATGTCAATACCAGAATGCTTTCCTTGCTCTTTCAAAGCCAGGTTGTTTGAGCCCTGAAGCTGCCTGGGAAGGGTTTGGGTGTTGCTTTTTTTCCCCCTCTGTACACTGCCATAGTCACCGGCGTGCAGACCTTTCTCCCAGTAGCCTGTAGTACATCTGTTTACTGAGGATGTATTTAAAGATATCTCTTGCCAAGCCCTTTCATAAATGGCTGGCTGAAGATTGTCAAGCTTATAAAAGTCAATATGACATATTTAAAAGGAGTGTGAAAGATGGGAACTAATGCTTTAACTATGTCACCGTAAACACAGTAAATCTTTGCAACTGTCTCCTCATTCATTCTACCTGAAAAAAAATCTTTGCTCTCAGTTGTCTCCTGTTTATTTAAGAACATAAGAGTAGCCATATGGGGTCAGACCAATAGTCCATATAACCCAGTATCATGTCTTCCAACAGTGGCTGGTGCCAGATGCTTGAGAAAGAATGAACAGAACAGAGCAATGTATCCAGTGATCCAGTCAGTGGTTTAGGGACACCCAGAGCATGGGGTTGCATCCCTGACCATCTTGGATAATAGCCATTGGTGGACCTATCCTCCATGGACTTATCTAATTCTGTTCTGAACCAATTTTGGCCTTCACCACATCCCCGTGGCAATGAGTTCCACAGGTTGACTGTGTTTGTGTGAAAAATACTTATTAAAGTTTGTTTTAAACCTGCTGCTGATTAATTTTATTGGGTGACCGCTGGTTCATGTGTTATGTGAAGGGATAAATAACACTACCTTATTCATTGACTCTACACCATTCATGATTTTATAGACCCTTATCATATTCCCTCCCCTCTTTGTTGTCTCTTTTTCAAGATGAACAGTCACGTCTTTTTAGTCTTTCCTCATATGGAAGCTGTTCCATACACCTAATCATTTTGTTGCCCTTCTCTGTACTTTTTCCAATTCTAATATATCTTGTTTGAAATGGAATGACCAGAACTGCATGTAGTATTTGAGGTGTGGGCGTACCATGGTTTTATATAGTGACATTATGATATTTTCTGTCTTATTATCTATCCGTTTCATAATGGTTCCTAACATTGTTGGATTTTTTGACTGCTGCTGGACATGAGCACATTCTATCCACAATTACTCCAAGATCTCTTTCTTCAGTGGTAACAGCTAATTTAGATATCATCACTTTGTCTGTACATTTGGGATTATGTTCTCCAGCGTGCATTACTTTGCACTTATCAGAATTTAATTTCATCTGCTATTTTGTTGCCCAGGCAACCAGTTTTAAGGCACCTTTGTAACTCTTTGCTACCAGCTATGGATTTAATTATATTGAGTAATTTCGTAGCATCTGCAAACTTTCCCACCTCACCGTTTTTCCCTTTTTCCAAATTATTTATGAATATGTTGAACAACACTGTTCCCAGTACAGGTCCCTGGTGGACCTCACCCTTTGCCTCTTTCCACCATGAAAACTGACAGTTTATTCCTATCCTTTGTTTCCTATCTTTTAATCAGTTACTGATCCCTCAGAGGCCCTTCTCTTTTATCCCATGACTCCTTACTTTGTCAAAGGCTTTCTGAAAGTCCAAGTACAGTATATCCACTGGATCACCCTTGTCCACATGCTTGTTGACTCCCTAAAAAAATTCTAATAGATTTGTGAGGCATGATTTCCCTTTACAAAAGCCATATTGACTTTTCCCCAACATATTGTGTTAATCTAGGAATGTGATAATTCTGTTTTTTACTATAGTACATTTGTCTGGTACTGAATTGAGGCTTACCAGCCTGTAATTACCAAGATCGCCTCTGGAGTCTTTTTAAAAATTTGGCATCACATTAGCTACCCTCCAGTGAACTGGTACAGAGGTTGATTTAAGTGATAGGTTACATACCATAGTTAGTAGTTCTGCAATGCCATATATGAGTTCCTTCAGAACTCTTGGGTGAATACCACCTGGTCTTGGTGGCTTATTACTGTTCAATTTACCAGTTTGTTCCAAAAGCTCCTCTACTGACACCTCAGTGGGGGACAGTTCCTCAGATTTGTCACCTAAAAAGTGGCTCAGGTGTGGGAATCTCCCTCACATCCTTTGCAGTGAAGACCAACGCAAAGAATTAATATAGCTTCTCTGCAATAGCTTTGTCTTCCTTGAGTGCTCCTTTAGCACTTTGATTATCCAGCGGTCCTATGGATTGTTTGGCAGGCTTCCTGCTTCTGATGTACTCACAAAAATTAACCACATTTTTTTTTGTCTTCGCTAGTTGCTTTTCAAATTCTTTCTGGCCTGCCTAATTATACTTATACAGTTGACATGCCAGAATTTATGGTCCTTTCTGTTTTCCTCAGTAGGATTTGATATCCAGTTTTTAAAGAATGTCTTTTTGTCTCTACTCTACTCATGTTGTTTAACCATTGTGGTGTTTTTTGGTCCTTACAGTTTTTTATTTTTTTTTAATTTCGGGTATACATATACAGTAGAATCTCAGTTATGAACTGACCAATCAACTACACACATGGGCGGCATGTGAACCCCCCTCAGGGAGGCTAGCCTCTACTGCCCCCATTCCCGCCAGAGGGGCTCCCCCACCATGGATTGGAGCTTCAGCTGAACTGCCCCAAGTACCAACAAGCCTGCTCCAGCCACCCCGAGTCCCAGGCTGCCAGCCAGCCCACCCTAGATACTCCGGCTGCCCTGATCCCTGGCATGGGCCACCACCAGTTTTGGGGGTGAAGGGGAGTGAGGGCGGGGCTTTGGAATGGAGCATGGCCAGTCACAGCCTGGGTTTGGGGAGGCTTCGCCTCCCCTGGCCTATTATACCTGCTGCCCATGACCACATACCTCATTTGGAACTGAACATAATCGTACGTAATCAGGTGGCAGCACGGACCAAAAAATTTTAAAAAAAGCAAATGCAGTACAGTACTGTGTTAAATGTAAACTACTAATAAAAAAAG
Organism: Caretta caretta; assembly: GCF_965140235.1. Taxonomy (NCBI): domain Eukaryota; kingdom Metazoa; phylum Chordata; order Testudines; family Cheloniidae; genus Caretta; species Caretta caretta. Next base: position 119,327,724 of record NC_134207.1, on the reverse strand, counting down.
GGAAAGTTAAAAAAAAAAGATTTGACAATATAAGGAAACTGTTTCTGTGCTTGTTCCATTTAAATTAAGTTGGTTAAAATCAGCATATTTCTTCTGCATAGTAAAGTTTCAAAGCTGTATTAAGTTTACAACTAAACATTGGCTTTTGAAAGAACCACCATAACATTTTGTTCAGAATTACGAACATTTCAGAGTTACAAGTTTGTAACTCTGAGGTTCTACTGTAGTTTGAGCCTCTATTATGGTGTTTTAAAAAAGTTTCCATGAAGCTTACAGGCATGTCTCTCTTGTGACTCTTCAACTAGTGTCCTCATTTTGTGCAGTTTTCTTCTTGAGATTAAATGCTACTGTGGTAGGCTTCTTTGGTATTTCTCCCTCACCCGCCCCCCCTCAAGGATGTTAAATTTAATTACATTATGCAATCACCAAGTGGTTCGGCTATATTTACCTCTTGGACCACATCCGATGCACCACTTAAGACTACATCAAGAATTACCTCTCCCCTTGTGGGTTCCAGGAGTAGCTGCTCCAAGAAGCAGTCATTAATGGAATCTAGAAATTTTATCTCTGCATCCTGTCCTGAGGTAACATGTTCCTAGTCAATAGGGGAATAATTGAAATCCCCCCATTATTATTGGGTTTTCTGTTTTTGTAGCCTCTCTAATCTCCCTGAGATTTCACAATCACAGTCACTATCCTGGTCAGGCAATCAGTAGTATATTCTTGCTGATTAATACTCTTATTAGTCAAGCATGGAATTTCTATCCATAAAGATTCTATGGTTGTTTGATTCATTGAAGATTTTCACTAAATTTGACTCTATGCTTTCTTTCACATATAGTGCCACTCCCCCACCAGAGCAATCTACTCTTTCATTTTCTATATATTTTGTACCGTGGTATTACTGTGTCCCATTGATTATCATAATTCCACCAAGTTTCTGTGATGCCTATTATATCAATATCCTCATTTAATTCCAGGCACTCAAGTTCATCCAATTTAGACTTCTTGTGTTTGGATACAAGAACTTATAAAATTTGCCAATATTTAGTTGTCTGCCTTCATGTGATGTAATTGAATGGATACTTTATCAACATCTATCCTCTCATCTTTACTAGGATATAGAATATCCCCTTTAATACATTCTCCCCCAAGGGATGTGTCTGTCTGAACCATGTGTCATAGATTCATAGATATTAAGGTCAGAACTGACCATTATGATCATCTAGTCTGACCTCCTGCACAATGCAGGCCACAGAATCTCACCCATCCACTCCTGCAATAGCTATGTCTGAGCTATTGAAGTCCTCAAATCATGGTTTCAAGACTTCATCCCTTGTCCCTCCTCATCTGTTGACTTTGCCCCAGCCCTTAGTTTAAAAAAATCCCCTGACCTTCTTTTTAATTTTACATGCCAACAATCTGGTTGCATTTTGGTTTAGGTAGAGCTCATCCTTCCTGTATGGACTCCTTTCCCAAAAGGTTCCCCGGTTCCTAATAAACTTGAATCCCCTCTCAACACCATCATTACATCCACGCATTGAGATCCTGCAGTTCTGCCTTTCTAGCTGGCCCTGTGCATGGAACTGGAAGCATTTCAGAGAATACTACTGTGGAAGTCCTGGACTTTAATCTCTTTCATAGCAGCCTAAATCTGGCCTCTGGGACCTCTCTCCTACTTTTCCCTATGTCATTGGTACCACAAGCAATGGTTCCTCCCCAGCACTATACATAAGTCTGTCTAGATGTCGCAAGAGATTCAAAACATTCTCACTCAGCAGGCAATTCACCTTGCGGGTCTGCTGGTCATCACAAACCCAACTATATTTCTAATAATTGATCCTCCCCATTACTATTACCTGTCTCTTCCTAACACCTAGGTTCCTCTCTAGAGGGGTATCCTCAATGTGAGAGGATTCCATGACATTATCTGGAAGGAGGGTTCCAACTATAGAATCATTCTCTCTGCTCCAGCTTGATGTTCTCCTTCCCTGAGACTTTCATTCTCCTCAACAGAACAGAGGCTGTCAGCCTGGGGTAGGACCACCGAGCTGTGTCCTGTAAAGTCTGATCTATGTACCTGTCTATCCCCTTAGCTCCTCCAGTTCAGCCGCTCTGGTCTCAAGAGCCCATACTCTGAGGGACATGAGTTTTTTGCACTGAAAGTACACATATATCTCCTGCCTACAAGGCAAGTAATCGTACGTGCTGCATTCAGTGCAATAAACTGGATAGACTCATAGACTTTGAGGCCAGAAGGGACCATCACAATCATCTAGTCTGATCTCGTGCACACTGCAGGCCTTAGAACCTTGCCCATCCACTCCTATGATAGACCCATAACCTCTGGTCTGAGTTACTGAAGTCCTCAAATCATGATGTAAAAACTTCAAGTTACAGAGAATCCACCGTTAACACTAGTTAAACCTACAAGTGACCCAGGCCCCATGCTGCAGAGAAAGGCAGTCTCAGTCTGCTCCTGGACTTCTGCCTGCATTATTTTTACAGTTGCAGGTTTTGGGTGTTTGTTTTTTTGAGTAGGGTTGTTTAGGTGTATCTGGCTCTCAGGCTCCCTCTCTAAACTCCCTCGCAAAACTCCCCCATTCACTAGCTCCTCTGGTCTCTTAAACCCTGTTCTACTGGAATTAGTCCTGCCTCTTGTCAAGGGATCAAGGATGGCAGACTAAATCCTTGCTATGAAGCGCTCATCATTGGCTAGCAGGCTGCTAGTCTTAGCACACAGCCAACCCAAACAGATCACACTATAATTTCAGTCAAGCAGGAACACAGCAAGCAAAGAACAAACAAACAAACAAACAGAAAACCAACTCCCCACAAGGGTCCTTCACCTTTCTCACAAAACTCCCCTGTTTGTGCTCCTGTTTGCTATCAGACCACCAGCCAACTAGCCAGATAGAATGGAAAAAGGCATCTAAAGGGTAACCCTTTACTTAGGATTTGTATAAAAAAAAATCTTTCATACTGCAGGCCTTCATATTTGTGTGAACAGAATTGTGATTACTTTAATTTAAATAGAGATAGGCAGTTGATAGCCATGACGTTATTTCACAACCTCCCAAGAACTCTGACTGGTTTCTCAGCACTCTAAAGCAGTTTATCAGACAAGTTTTGGCATGAAAGATTCCATTTTCTTTCTTTGAGAAACACATCAGATTTGACTCATTTGTATTAGAATAGCACCCAGATGCTAGATCCTGTACATGTATACATGCACACACAAAGTATCCCTACCCTGAAAAGCATATAATATAATTTAAGATTAGCTGTAACAAACAAATGACAGGAACACAGTAGGCTAGACTAAGAACAGTGATAAGAACATGTAGTTCCATAGACTAGTGCTATGTCCACAGTTTACGTAGGTTCAAATCATTCTGTGTTTAAGTAGGATTGAAGCTAACCAAACCAAACCTTGAAATCAGTAATCCCAATTGGTCATCTGCCTGTAGAAGATCTACAAATTAGTCTGGAATGACTAAACTTGCCACTGTCTGTGCTTATCTGAAAATCCAAGAACATACCTCCCTTACACCCAGGAGTTAGTGTACTTCTGTGTTGGGAACGAAACTTAATTATGAAAATTATTCTAATAGTGAAGGCTTTCAGGTTGCTGTCTTTTTAATTTGAAAAGAAAAAATGGGAACGGGAAAACTCAGGTTATATACACTGAAAAGAAATCCCAATTTTTGTAATCATCATATCTTTGAACTAAAGACATTATTGTACACAGGGCCTGATCCAGTGCCCAGAGAGGTAAGTTGAAAAACTCCCATTGCCTTAAATGGGCATTGGGTCTGGCCACGAGTAGGGCTATGGGAATAGTGGCCCTCAACCTTCCCAGACTACTGTCCCCCTTTCAGGAGTCTGATTTGTTTTGTGTACCCACAAGTTTCACCTCACTTAAAAATGACTTGCTTACAAAATCAGACATAAAAATACAAAAGTGTCACAGCACACTATTACTGAAAAATTTATTACTTTCTAATTTTTACCATATGATTATAAAATAAATCAATGGAATATAAATACTGAATTCAGTGTATAGGATATAGACCAGAAAAAACTAGTCATTGTCTGCATGAAATTTTAGTTTGTAGTGACATTTACAACAGGCTACATAAAAAGCACTAGCAAACTAAGTAAATATCTAGATGAGTTGATGTACCCCTTGGAAGACCTCTGTGTATCCCCGGAGTACATGTACCCCTGATTGACAACCACTGTGTTGCAGCACTAAACTGGGACTCAGGAGATCAGGTTCAATTCTCAGGTCTTCCATAGATTTCCTGTATAACTTTGGACAACTCACTTAATCCCTGTGCTTCAGTTCCCAATCTGTAAAAAGGGAATCAAATTTCCTCAACTTTTACCTTTTCTGTTTAGACTGCAACATCTTTGTGGCAGGGACTCTCTATTATGTGTATACACTGTGCCTAGCACAATGGGGCCTTTGTCTGGGCCACAGGGTTGTAAAATAGCCCATCAACTGATATTATTCCAGTTTGTATGCTTGAGTAGAGGCTATGACTGCTCCATAATCCATCTGTGAAGTAGAGCCATGCAAATAACTGATTTTTTTGGTTTGCTGGCAATTTGAAGAAATTGGAAAAGTTTGTTTTGGGCCAATTCCACCTTCCGGCCACCGCCCCGCACTGAAAAATCTGAAAAATCAAAAAATTTCATTTTGGGTTGAGCAAAATATTTCATTTAGAATGAAACATTTTGTTTTGTTGAGTTTTGAACATTTTTATACATTTAAAAAATATTTAATAAAAGGGAAATTTCTAAAAAGAGTAGTTTCAGATTGAGTATTTAAAATATTTCATTTAGAAAACATTTGACACAAACCACTTCAATTTTTTGGAATTATTTTAGTCTTTTTTTCTGACCAAATCAATTTATTAAAATTCACACAAATTCACAAAATGTTTCACTTGATTCAGATCTGCATTTATTTTATTTTATTTTATTTTATTTTATTTTATTTTGCCAAGGGGGAAAAAAAGTTCAGGTAAAAAAACTTTAGAATCATACAATATTAGGGTTGGAAGAAACCTCAGGAGGTCATCTAGTCCAATCCCCTGCTCAAAGCAGGACCAACACCAACTAAATCATCCCAGCCCAGCTCTAATGTCAGGTTTATTAAGTTTAATCTAGGTATACCACTCCTGAACCTATTCTGGATTGGCTTGAATAGTCCCTTCATAATGCACAAGAACATACAAAGATGATCTTTACTAGACTTTATTCACACCATCTCAGTGCAGCTCCATTATAGTCCAGGATAGTGTATTGAGAGCCTTGCAGTAGTCTGAGAGTACAGAAGGCCCCATTTTAGAAAAGCACTTACACACATACTTAAAGTTAAGCTTATCTTAATAATTGAACAAGGATGCTTTCCTGAATTGGGGTCTGAGAGAATATGATTGCACGTAGGAGTAATGCTTACTAAAGCCACAATCCTCCAATTTTTTCCCCGCATACCTAACTTTAAGAGTGAGAGGGAACATGATAACAGTTTTCAAGTACATAAAAGGTTGTCACAAGGAGGAGGTAGAAGAATTCTTCTTAACCTCTGAGGATAGGACAAGAAGCAATGGGCTTAAATTGCAGCAAGGGAGGTTTAGGTTGTACATTAGGAAAACTTCCTAACTGTCAGGGTGGTTAAGCACTGGAATAAATTGCCTAGGGAGGTTGTGGAATCTCCATCATTGGAGATTTTAAAGAGCAGGTTAGACAAACACCTGTCAGGAGTGGTTTAGATAATTAGTCCTGCCATGAGTGCAGGGGACTGGATTAGATGACCTCTTGAGGTCCCTTCCAGTCCTATGATTCTATGTATGGGCAGTAGTCCTCATTAATTTTATTGGAACAACTCACTTGAAGCATGTACAGAAATCTTTGCAGGATCAAGACCCTTAATGAGTATTATTCTCTTATTTCTAAACACATTTTCAAAATTTTAGCTGGCTATATTTATAACACTACCAGTGTGCTCACTGCTTTACAGAAAGAGATGAAGACAAGGTACCTGTCACAAAGAGCTTACAATTATTTTAAATATCTTTTGGGAGAGGTTAAAATTTTAAATTTCAGTTTAACTCTTACAAAGAGAGAACTAAAGTGGAAACGTCACATTTTATTTGAAATCTGTTTATGAAAACAAACTTCTGACAAACATAAGATAAAGTGGTCTCTGTTGTTCTTGGACTGAAGATAGGAAGCAAAAATAGATGATTTACCAAATGCTCACCAAAAGGACATTGGCTTCCTAAAGAAATAAATTCCTCAGATAGAAAACTATGTTTGATCTCAACAGCGCTAGCCCTGTTTGACTTATCCAGAAATTTGTATCACATGCTACTGTTGTTTGGATCTATAACTGGAGAATGTACAGTATGTTACATGACCAGGGTTTTCTTTTAAAACTAGTTTTTAATCTCAGTTTGTCCTTTAGATCCAAACAGTAGATGAAGTGCTATTCACTTCTGAATATAACTATTAAATGGTGAAACTTCCTCTCCTGCTGCTCTTCTTTTTAAGAGTGAAATTGATTAACCTGTGTTAGAACTGTACATTTACATTTTAATTGAAAACTTTAAAGCAATTTGACTACTTTACTAAATTAGAGCTAGCATCTTTTCTCTGAAACCAGGATCAATCCAAAGTTACTTCATTGACCTCAGTGCCATTACTGCAGATTTTAACACCAGATTACAAGAGTACAGAATTTGGCCCTCGCTGGTAATTCCACTGCTAATACTAACAGAATCTGCTTTGCTGGGGGTTGGGAGGGGGGGCAGGGAGGGTTTCTAGAGATAAAAAAGGAGATGTAACCCATTTAAAGGAATAGGCCAATAACTTCAAGCTTGGGGTCTGAGTTTCAGAAATGCTAAGCATCCATATGTCCAACTGAGGTAATAGTGGGTGCTCAGAAGACTATCTGAAAACCAGACCCTCAAATTAGTTATCTAAACAAGAATGGCCTGATTTTCAGAGGTTCTGTGCTAGGCACCTCCAGCTTCCATTGATTTAATCTCTGAAAATTGGAGCTTTTATTTAGCTGCTAACTGCAGTTAAGTACTGTACCTAATTTTGGGCTCCCTAGTTTGAAAATCTTGGCTTTAGCTCTTGGGTCTGAATGCTGTTATTATTTCTGTTTCGGTAAAAATGGGCAAAATCGGGTGGCCTGGATTATTTCACCAAATGTTTCAAAGATTTTTTCACTTCCAATTATATTCCTGCTTAATGTATTTCAGAAAGTATTTGTGTTGGACGCATGCAAAATGTTACACAAATATCACAGATGCTTTCCCAGATATAGATAATAGAAAAATGCTATGCTTTGCTTATGCTGTGAAATTAGAAAGCATGGCCATCTTTGAGTAGTAATGATAATACACTATATGTCAACAAGAGATTGGGGTTTGAGTGATATAGTTACTGTTCTGTAGGCTTGTTGGTATATAGCTACAAAAGTTTTTGTTAAAGTAATAATCCAAAATTATTTAGTTCACCTAGGCATATACAGGGCCATGTGTTTGCTTCCTAAATTTTGATCCATTTAAGGTAAATATTCCCATGTGGAATAACATGAACAAAGATGTCTAACTACTCAGTAAATAGTCTTGCATACCTGTGTGACGTGACGCTCCATATTCTTTATAGAAATATGCTTATTATATGAATATGGCATTATCAAGATATATTTTATGCAAGATGGCTTATGTAAGATATCATTGGAAAGGTTATAATTTACTGAATATGAGTATCCAGTTTGTATGCATGTATCATTTCTGTATCTGGAGTTAGGAATATTGACTATGTAACAATTAAAACTGTGGTTATACTTGGAGACGCCCACCAGACAACAAGCAATCACCTTAGTCTGCAGAAGAGAAGAATGAGGGGGGATTTGATAGCTGCTTTCAACTACCTGAAAGGGGGTTCCAAAGAGGATGGCTCTAGACTGTTCTCAATGGTAGCAGATGACAGAACGAGGAGTAATGGTCTCAAGTTGCAGTGGGGGAGGTTTAGATTGGATATTAGGAAAAACTTTTTCACTATGAGGGTGGTGAAACACTGGAATGCGTTACCTAGGGAGGTGGTAGAATCTCCTTCCTTAGAGGTTTTTAAGGTCAGGCTTGACAAAGCCCTGGCTGGGATGATTTAACTGGGAATTGGTCCTGCTTCGAGCAGGGGGTTGGACTAGATGACCTTCTGGGGTCCCTTCCAACCCTGATATTCTATGATTCTATGATTCTAATGGGCCATTAGGAAAAAGACAATGAATCTTCGAAGATGTGGATCCCCCATCTTCTGGGAGTTCCTTCCTGTGGACATTGCAAATAAAGCTGTTTCATGGTTGCTTTGACACAGCAATGTCAGGTGATAATGTCACCAGGTAAAAAGTGCCACCTTGGACACTGCTGGTCCTTTCCCACTGGAAACAAAGGCTTCCTGACTTATGTAAATTCTGCTTAAGGCAGGGGAGTAAGGCAAACAGGACTCTTCTCCATTGCCTTCCTGCCCAAGAAGAAAGACTGCTGAAAGTACCTGAAGAAACAAAGGAACTGAGCAGTGGGAAAGGCAAGGGCTGAGTCCAGACTAAGACAGAAGTCTAGTCTGTAAAGAGAAACAACTGAAACTCTAAGCTACAGAAACTCTGCAACTTTCCTAAAATAACATTTAGGGTGAGAAATTACTTCTTAAAACCAGTCTCTTTAAGATCTTAAGCTTAGTATGAGTGTTTTGTTTTATTTGCTTGGTAATCTGCTTTGTTCTGTTTGCTATCCCTTATAATCACTTAAAATCTGCCTTTTATAGTTAATAAACTTGTTTTTGTTTATTACTAAACCCAGTTTGTGCAATTTATAACTGGGGGGGGGGAAGTTGTGCATATCTTCCTCCACATCGAGGGCGGGGGTGAATTTATGAGCTTACATTGTATAGATTTCTCTACAGCACAAGACAATATTATTTTGGGTGTACTTTCCAGAGGGGAGCTGCACTTTAGTGCTGGGCAATTTCCTAGCTGAGTCTTCTCACAGAGAGCTGTTTGCAGACTCTGTGTGATTCTACAGGTGGTGTGTCTCTATCTGTGTGTGTGTGTGTGTGTGCTGCCAGAGGCCAGAGAGCCTAATTCAGCAGAACAAGGAGAGGGTGCCCAGCCTAGTGGAGCAAGCAAGCTCAGTGAAATCCCAGTACATCAGGTGGCATCCCAGAAGGGGGGTACAGTTGTCAAGTACCCAATGTTCATTTTAAGGCTTCCTTAATTTGAGCTGTGTTTTATACTTACCTTTCATAATTGTATTAAGTGCAAAGATGTCTGTTAATAGAACATTATGGTAGCTCAGTTAAAATAATTGAGTCCGTAAATGCAAAAATTAGCATTTCAATAGCAATGTGCACCTATAGCTACAACATAGCATGTTCTGTTTGTTTTATGGTATCTATTTCACAACGGTGTAATAATAAGCAATATATTCAACTGAAAAAACAGTACAGCCTGTGATTCTAATCCTGCAGTTTGATTCCAGTGCCTGTATGGAACCCCAGCCCCCCTGGTTTAATAGAGCCCTCTGTGTCCACATGGGTTTCCCAACAACAATCAGATTGCAGGACTGGGACTTAGCTATGCTGGGTACTTATATGGCCTCCATTACTGTAGTATCTGAACACCTTATAATCTCTTCAATGTATTTACTCTCAAACCACTCCTGTGAGGGTGGGGAAGCACTATTATCCCTCTCTGAGACATACATTGAGTGATTTGTCCAAGGCCACACAGGAAAGTCTGCAGTGCAGGGAATTGAACCATGGTCTTCTGACTCCTAGACTCATTCCTCACCATGTCTCTGTAACATGGCCAAATTAATGCTGGTAATGGAAACTTCACTTTTGCATTTCTTGATTCTGTGATTGTAACTGCACAGATTTAATGTTACACTACAGAGGGGTTTTGTTTGGTTTTGCTTCTTCGTCTTAAATTTGCACAATAACCTAGATGTTACAAAACTGATGCACTGTAGCATACTTTAAATCCCACATTTTCATCTGCAAACATGCAGTCTTTATTGACTAATCAATTGCCAAATTTGATTTTGAAAAAAAAAAAAGCTGTTTCTTGAGTTATCCAGGTACAAACAAAAATCTGGAAAGAATTAAAAATGAAAATGTTAATCTATTTTAAAACCAACAGAATAAAAAAAATAACATTTGGCCTAAACATAAAAAAAGTAAAAAAACCCACATGAGCTCTGACCAGGTATGTCACATTTGAACTTGGAAAATTTTTTGTCCTGGCACTTTAAAGCATATTATCATGCTAATGTGCTATCTCAGCCATAGCTTTAACATCTGTCTACCATTCCTCTATAGTGCGTACTGTTAATTGTAACTGAAATTGTTGGTACTGAGGAAAGAATCTGACTCAAATTGCCCAAAGTGCAAAACTCAACAATGACTTGGAACTGTCCCTGCATATGGTCCAGAATTGTCCTTTACATAGTCCCACAACATGATGCCTGTATGAGGTGCTTTTATAACTGCCTAGATTGCTAAACCATCCTGTTTCCATTAAAGTCAAGGGGTATTTTGCCATCGACTTTAACTGAAGCAGGTTTGGGCCTCATGACTGCATGGGAAAAGGTTAGTTAACCTGCATGTCTTTTTGGCATCCTAAGGGATGTTTCTTGCTGTACTCCATCATGTCTTGCTAAGAAGAATGCTACCACTTAGCAATAGTCACAGCCAAGGAATACCTGTAGCTACCTTATACACTGGAAAAGCAATAGACCCTTCGCAACCTTGCAAGTGGCAGCTAATCTTCTTCTTTTTTTCATGTGGCTGGTGTAGAGCAGCAACTACAATTTCACCTGAAGGTGATCAAGCCAAAATGGCTACATCAGGAGTAGCAGAATTTATTGCAGTGATGCCTCCTTCATATTTATAAATTGGGAAGTAGGTTGTGATATGTTCTATGGTCTGTCCTGGGGTGCCACACTTGCATGCACGGGAGTCCTTGATTTTCAATTTGTGCCTTAGATGTCCCCAACTACTGGGGTTGGTTCGAATTCGGTTCAGAGCTGACCAAGATGACCATGACCCGGGAACCTTCTGTGTGGGATCTGGCACAAGATGCTTATTTTTTAACGCTTGTTTAGCCCAATCTGCTTTCCAAGCCTCCTTCTGTTCATAGCCTGATTGCATGAGGCTAAGCGAATGTTCCCATAAAGGCTTGCGGGTCTTAAGGCATTTGCGGGGGAGAGGGTTTGACGAGGTCTTGGTGGATAGAAAGACATCTGTTCTCCTGGACTCGCTGAGCTTCGCAGAGTGTCTCAGCAGTTCAGCGTATCGGTGGGGGAGCAATGTTAGACAGAACAGGTAGCCATGGTGTTGGAGTCAACTTACGGATTCCAGCATCACTGTATTCAGCTGGGTATCAACAAATTGCGTGTGGCTGCATCTGCTCCATACTGGTGCACAATATTCAGCTACCAAATATACAAGTGCTATTGCACATGCTTGCAACACTAATGCCGATGCACCCCAGGTTGTACCTGGGAGTGGAAGATGGCAGCCTTCACGCGGCCCTCCCTGTTAAGTGAGAATTCATGACGAATGCCCTCAACTCGATGATGGAACATCACTCAGCAATCTCCTGGGCATCAGAGCAGCAACTCAGTGGCAGCTAATGCACCAGCTAAACATACCCCCTTAGCAAAAGATGGTATAATGTCAAACAAAACCCACACATTGGCATTGCTGTGTGGGACATGTTTTTGGAATAGGTTCCTATGGAAAAAATAATTGCTGGAGCGCACAATTTTCTGTCCCAAGTATCCATGACGACATAAAATATGTTGTAGGCTTACTACAGAGAGAGAAGTTGAGGTTGGAAGGAAACAATTTCACCAGGAAACCCACATATCAAAATGCTGTATATGTAAAGCAGGGGAGCATACATCTCCTTTTTCATTGCTTTCTGACATGGGCTGCTGCTGTTTAGTTTGACTTCTGATTATTTGGTTTTGTAATGGGATATATATTTGCAAAGTATCAGTCCACGTCAAAGACTCATTTATTGTCCATTTGCTCCTGTTTGCACCCCATTACAAACTCATTTACCAAATGAATGTGAAAACAAATGTGAGTTCAGTGGAAAGCCTCACTGAGCCTGGGTGTGATTACAGCCATATGTAACAGCTCATAAATGGTGTCAGCTAGAGACTATGGTTAAAATATTACAACACAGGAGCTTGTCATTTCCTTAACAAGAATTCAGTATCTGTATTTCCCGTGCCCTTTTCCTGATGCTGTTAAGCCAGAGAATTCTTCCAAGAGCAGTCATCTGAAAAGCTAAATAGCTCCTTTGGAACAGCTCATAAATGCTGTCATCTAAAACAAATGCCATTGTGCTGTAAAATGGTGTTAAAAACTGCAGTAGTAACAGCTTAGTGTACTACACCAGCACAAAAATGGAGAGGAAAATCAAAACCAGAGCCTCTGGAACAGTCAGTCTGGCAGGTGAGCAGCTGCAGAAGCTCAGCTAATAGGATATTCTCACATTCTCAATCAGACAGACTGAAACACACCTCCGTTTCAAGATCCGTCTATTGGCCATGTCAACTACTAAAGCCGCATTTAACTTCAGTCAGGTATGCATCTCTCCAGCACTCAAAGAATGACACCATTCTCCCACATGTCAGCTAATCCCAAATAGAAAGAGTGCTGCTGTTTGCAGAGATCCCTCCACACAAAAGAAAAGTTAGATCCCCTCTGCATAGATGCACCAATAAGAATACACAGCATTGCAAATGATACATCAGTCATCTTGCAAACAGGCAGCCTCAGAAAGGAAACCTCAAGAACAGGATCCCCATAAACTACATTGGTTCCTTTGGGAGTGACTCTCTTGTGTCTGACATAATCTTGATCATGAATTAATGTTTTCTTACATGTAACTCATCTCCATTCCTCTTCTACAGGAAACTGTTGTGGTTAATCAAATTGCAAAGAGCGTGAAAGAAAGCAGGGCAAACTATATGAACCTAGTGCTTATACCCAGCCAGGGCTATACTGTTGTATGCACTTTACTCACTTAGACCAGTTTTCTGAAAGGAAAAAAAACAAACCAAAAGAATCCAGCTAACACAATTAAATCAAACCTTGCTGCTGCTCTGGTGCAGTGCTTATCTGTCTTCCTTTTGTGCTTTACAGTCTGGTTTTTCCCTCTACTGCTTAGATCAGTGAGGGATCATTATGGGTCAGATCAAAAGCTGTTTGAAGTGAATGGAAGAACTTGTATCAGCTACAATGGATTTAGGATAGGATCGTGGGGCAGAACCATCCCTTGGGTATGGCGAATCAGAGTGACCGCTCCGGGCCCTACATTTTGGGGGGCCCTGCACTTCAGTGTGCGTGTGTTGTGTGAGTGGTGCTAGACTGGCCCGGGGGGGGGCCCAGGCCGGCCTGGGGGGTTAACGGGGGGCCTGGTGCCAGCAGCAGGGGTTGGGCCCGCATTCATCGGTGGGAAGTGCGCATTGTATTTCTTTTTCTTGCTCACCCACCGCCGCACTGGCCACCAGCATCCTAGCGCCACCGGAACACGCCAGTGCCAGGCTGACCCCATCCATTGCCCTTCTGCCCCGGACCCCTCCCTTTTCCGGGGCCCCCTAGCACAGGGAGCCCCCTCGCCCCTAGCACAGGTGCCACCCTGTGACTCTCCATTGTCCCTCATCCCCCAGCACTGGTGTTCCCTCCCCACACCAGATTTCACCCGTATTAAAAAATGTTAAGGGGTGCCCATAGAGCAGGGGTGGGCAAACTTTGGCCCGAGGGCCACATCAGAGTGCGAAACTGTATGGAGGGCCGGGTAGGGAAGGCTGTGCCTCCCCAAACAGCCTGCCCCCCGCCCCCTATCTGCCCCCTCCCACTTCCCGTCCCCTGACTGCACCTCTCAGAACTCCCCACCCATCCAATGTCTCCCCTCCCCCGCTCCTTGTCCCCTGACTACCGCCCCCCGGGACACCACCCCCTATCCAACCCCCACATCCTCCGTCCCCTGCCTCCCCCGAACCTCTGCCCCATCCAACCTCTCCCTGTTCCCTGACTGCCCCCTGGGATTTCCTGCCCCATATCCAACCCCCCGGCCCCGGCCCCCTTACCATGCCACTCAGAGCAGCATGTCTGGAGCCACGCTGCCCAGATGGAGCCAGACACGCTGCTGCGCTGCCCTGCATGAGCGCGCAGCCCCGCCGCCCAGAGCGCTGCCCGTGTGGTGGCGTGGCAGCAGGGAAGGGGGGACAGCAGGGGAGGGGCCGGAGGCAAGCCTCCCCGGCCAGGAGCTCAGGGGCCGGACAGGACTGGCCCGCGGGCCGGATATGGCCCATGGGCCATAGTTTGCCCACCTCTGCCATAGAGGCTGATTTGTCCCAGGCCCTGCACCCCCCTAGGGACAGCCCTGTCGTGGGGCCTTGGAGAGCATCTGCTACAAATGGCTAGTGCCAAATAGGCATAATAGGCCAAATCCTGTACCGTCTACTCTGTCTTTACTCCAGACATTATCCTATTGGCATCAATAGACATGCCTGAGTAAAGATTGCAGGATGTGATCCCATTTTAGGAATTAAAAAACAAAGACTTTTGTAATACACAAGGATTCTCTTGTGGAGCAACCTGATAAATTTTCATATGCAGATTCACTCATGGACATAGATAAAAAGGAAACATTTTGTTTCACAATTTGCAACACATTTACTGTTTTGCATCTTTTGTGTAAGCCTTTTTATTTTCCACTCATACTGCAAGCAATACTCACATTGACTTTAATGCTAAATTATGTTTTAATGCTTGCAAAAACTGAAAAAAAGACAGTCTTTCCACCTGCAAAGAAGAATACCATGAAACTCCCTTTGCTCTACATCTTTGCCCATAAATGAAAATGTAAAATAAGCTCTGACTGCCACACTCAGAAAAGCAAATAAATCCTGCAAATGGAACATTATACCTACGTTTCCATTAAGTGTTTGTATCAGGCTTTCACATAACAGTCCTCTACAGGCCAAGGCAACAAAGAAAGAGAATGTAACAGGAAAAAGGAAAATGTATAATCATAACACCAAAGCAGAAAGTTTTTATTTCATTTAGACTAGTTGGATTAATTTATTGTTTTGCTTTCATTTCATCTTAAGTGTAAAAAAAAATATCCCACTGAAGAATTTTGCTTCAATAAGGACTTGAAGATATGGCCCCACTTATACTCAGTACCTGGAAGAATTTGAAATTTGTTGTTGTTTTGGAGAAACATTTAAACTAGGATACTTTTCAAAAGATGAAAATAGTTTATAATGGGGAATGATAATATTCCATGAGCCAAACTGATGTACAGAGCCAAGAGTAACATCTCTGAGACAGAACAGATAATTCTTGGCTACTGAGAAAACAGAGCTGGAACAGATATATGACACCTTTGGGAGCCATTTGAAAGCCAAAGGAGTATGAAGTATGAGTATTTAAACTCTTGCATTTTGTCTGCATTTCTTTTGCTGCTCTTGCTAAATCAGCTTAGTTTCAAACTAGCACTTACTTCCTGCTTGATCAAATAAAGATAGAATGTTTGATATCAATTTATCAAAGACAAATTGTAACCACAATGAACAGATGCAGGAGATGGGTTTTAGAAGTTATAGCTTTGAAGTTGTGACTATCTTCATGAGTTGAAAGTGAGCAGGAAAAGAATAATTTCTTGAAAGAAAATGAAAATGGTGATAGTGTTTTCATTTTTTTATATCTGTAGTCAAGGGGATCTTTTATAAAAATGCTGCTTTCTAACAAATTTGTTATATTCTAAAGGCTAGAGACACTACATTTTTAAATTACAGCGGACTTGCATAGCTGGCTATAGATTAAAATGTTCTTTGTTAG
The DNA here is from genome assembly GCF_965140235.1 of Caretta caretta. Taxonomy (NCBI): domain Eukaryota; kingdom Metazoa; phylum Chordata; order Testudines; family Cheloniidae; genus Caretta; species Caretta caretta. The sequence goes on along the minus strand of NC_134207.1, from coordinate 119,311,776 downwards.
AGTGAAAGTGTTTTAAAATTTATGGAATATGTAACTATGTAGCCTAATATTATTTATTCTCATTCTGTTGTGGGTTGCTTAGCAAATATAGGCTCTGATCCAGCAAACATTTACTCACCTGAGGAACTTGAGATAAGAGAGAGAATAGACCCATTACAGAATTTCCTGTATAAATTCAGCCATTTTTATCCTGTCTTCTCTGAATAAGTAATGAAAGGGAAACTGAAGACGTTCTTAAAACAAAACCTCCCCCCTTTTTTTGGTATGCTTTCAAAGGAAGAAAGAAGTGCATCTAGTTATTGTTACAGAAGTCTATTTAGAGCTGTATTAACAAAATTTGAGACAATTACCACATGTTTAATGTCTTGAGAAATCTGAGTAGCAGACTTCCTGTTTTCTCTGCCAGAGTAAGTGACATAACAGAAACCATGTACATAGAGTTAAACCCAAATTCTAGTCCCATTTTTTTTTTTTTTTTTTTTTTTTTTTTTTTTTGGTTCTTGTCATTCACTCTGGCAGAGTCACAAAAATAGTAAAGTTATTCATCCATTAACAGGGATTCTTGTTATCTCAGAACTGGCCTGTTACCACTGCCAACCCCACTAATATTTGTAGGTGACACTGTTGTTCTTTCTGCTCACACACATACCCTGAACAACATAGTTCAGATATAAACTCCAATAACCAAAAACAGTGAGAGAAACAACCCCAGCTCCCCATTGTCAGTGTCTCTAATCTTAAGGTTCCCTCAAAAGTATTAGGAAAATAGCAATGGAAACAACATGCCCTGACTTAAACACCCCAAATCTCCATGACACTGAATTCTTCTCTTCTCCAAAATACTTGTTCTTGAAAGAAGGAAAAAGCCTTAACCTGATAGAGGATATGGGGCAGGAGACAGCAAAAGAGCAGAGATTCAGCTTGGAAAATGTAAGTTAATAGATACGAGGAAAGATAATTCAAATAGACTGCAATACATACTCCAAACACTTGGGAGAAAACAAGGAAGCAGCGATACCGAAAGAGACCTAGGGTATGTCTACACTATGAAATTAGGTTGAATTTATAGAAGTCGGTTTTGTAGAAAGCAGTTTTATACAGTTGATTGTGTGTGTCCCCACACAAGTGCTCTAAGTGCGTGTAGTCAGTGGAGTGTGTCCACAGTCCCGAGGCAACCGTCGACTTCCGGAGCGTTGCTCTGTGGTGGCTATCCCACAGTTCCCGCAGTCTCCACCACCCATTTGAATTCTGGGTAGAAATCCCAGTGCCTGATGGGGCTAAAACATTGTCACGGGTGATTCTGGGTACATATCGTCAGGCCCCCGTTCCTTCTCTCCCTCCGTGAAAGCAAGGGCAGACAATCGTTTTGCGCCTTTTTTCTTTGGTTACCTGTGCAGATGCCATACCACGGCAAGCATGGAGCCCGCTCAGCTAACCGTCACCGTATGTCTCCTGGGTGCTGGCAGACATGGTACTGCATTGCTACACAGCAGTAGTTAATTGCCTTTTGGCAGCAGACAGTGCAGTATGACTGGTAGCCGTCATCGACGTAGTCCTGGGTGCTCTTTTAATTGGGCGCCTGGGCAAACATGGGAGTGACTCAGCCAGGTCATTTCCCTTTTAAGTTTCATCTCGTGGCAATTCAGTCCTACCGGCAGTGCACTGTCTTTTAACCTCCAGCCAGCAGAAGATGATGGCTAGCGGTCATACTGCACCGTCTTCTGCCGAGCACCCAGGAGATGATGACAGCTAGCGGTCGTACTGCACAGTCTGCTGCCAGCAAGATGTATAAAGATAGATGTAGTGGCTCAAAACAAGAAATAGACCAGATTTGTTTTGTATTCATTTTCTCCTCCCTCCCTCCTTCCCTCTGTGAAATCAGCGGCCTGCTAAACCCAGTTTTGAGTTCTGTCCTTGAGGTTTTGAGTTCTATCCTTGAGGGGACCATTCAGTTTCTTGCAAAGCCACCCCCTTTGTTGATTTTAATTCCCTGTAAGCCAACCCTGTAAGCCATGTCGTCAGTCGCCCCTCCCTCCGTCAGGGCAACGGCAGACAATTGTTCCGTGCCTTTTTTCTGTGCAGACGCCATACCACGGCAAGCATGGAGCCCGCTCAGATCACTTTGGCAATTAGGAGCACATTAAACACCACGCGCATTATCCAGCAGTATATGCAGCACCGGAACCTGGCAAAGCGATACCGGGCAAGTAGGTGATGTCAGCGCAGTAACGTGAGTGATGAGGACATGGACACAGACTTCTCTCAAAGCAGGGGCCTTGGCAATGTGGGCATCATGGTGCTAATGGGGCAGGTTCATGCGGTGGAATGCCGATTCTGGGCTTGGGAAACAAGCACAGACTGGTGGGACTGCATAGTGTTGCAGGTCTGGGACAATTCCTAGTGGCTGCGAAACTTTCGCATGCATAAGGGCACTTTCATGGAACTTTGTGACTTGCTTTCCCCTGCCCTGAGGTGCAAGAATACCAAGATGAGAGCAGCCCTCACAGTTGAGAAGCGAGTGGCAATAGCCCTGTGGAAGCTTGCAACGCCAGACAGCTACCGGTCAGTCGGGAATCAATTTGGAGTGGACAAATCTACTGTGGGGGCTGCTGTGATGCAAGTAGCCCACGCAATCAAAGATCTGCTGTTATCAAGGGTAGTGACCCTGGGAAATGTGCAGGTCATAGTGGATGGCTTTGCTGCAATGGGATTCCCTAACTGTGGTGGGACCATAGACGGAACCCATATCCCCTATCTTGGCACCGGAGCACCAAGCCCGTGAGTACATAAACCGCAAGGGGTACTTTTCAATAGTGCTGCAAGCACTGATGGATCACAAGGGACGTTTCACCAACATCAACGTGGGATGGCCGGGAAAGGTACATGACGCTCGCATCTTCAGGAACTCTGGTCTGTTTCAAAAGCTGCAGGAAGGGACTTTATTCCCAGACCAGAAAATAACCGTTGGGGACGTTGAAATGCCTATATGTATCCTTGGGGACCCAGCCTACCCCTTAATGCCAAGGCTCATGAAGCCGTACACAGGCAGCCTGGACAGTAGTCAGGAGCTGTTCAACTACAGGCTGAGCAAGTGCAGAATGGTGGTAGAATGTGCATTTGGACGTTTAAAAGCGCGCTGGTGCAGTTTACTGACTTGGTTAGACCTTAGCAAAACCAATATTCCCACTGTTATTACTGCTTGCTGTGCGCTCCATAATATCTGTGAGAGTAATGGGGAGACATTTATGGCGGGGTGGGAGGTTGAGGCAAATCGCCTGGCTGCTGGTTACGCGCAGCCAGACACCAGGGCGGTTAGAAGAGCACAGGAGGGCGCAGTACGCATCAGAGAAACTTTGAAAACCAGTTTCATGACTGGCCAGGCTACGGTGTGAAAGTTCTGTTTGTTTCTCCATGATGAAACCCCCCGCCCCTTGGTTCACTCTACTTCCCTGTAAGCTAACCATCCTCCCGTCCTCCTGCTGTCAGAGGCAATAAAGTCATTGTTGCTTCACATTCATGCATTCTTTATTTATTCATCACACAAATAGGGGGATAACTACCAAGGTAGCCCAGGAGGGGTGGTGGAGGAGAGAAGCACCAGGAGGGGTGGTGGAGGAGGGAAGGACAAAGCCACACAGCACTTTAAAAGTTTAAAAGTTTAAAACTTATTGAATGCCAGCCTTCTGTTGCTTGGGCAATCCTCTGGGGTGGAGTGGCCGGGTGGCCGGAGGCCCCCCACCGCGTTCTTGGGCGTCTGGGTGAGGAGGCTATGGAACTTGGGGAGAAGGGCAGTTGGTTACACAGGGGCTGTAGCGGCAGTCTGTGCTCCTGCTGCCTTTCCTGCAGCTCAACCATACGCTGGAGCATATTGGTTTGATCCTCCAGCAGCCTCAGCATTGAATCCTGCCTCCTCTCATCACGCTGCCGCCACATTTGAGCTTCAGCCCTCTCTTCAGCCCACCACTTACTCTCTTCAGCCTGCCACCTCTCTTCCCGGTCATATTGTGCTTTCCTGCACTCTGACATTGTCTGCCTCCATGCATTCGTCTGTGCTATGTCAGTGTGGGAGGACATCATGAGATCAGAGAACATTTCATCACGAGTGCGTTTTTTTCGCCTTCTAATCTTCACTAGCCTCTGGGAAGGAGAAGATCATGTGATCCTTGAAACACATGCAGCTGGTGGAGAAAAAAAAAAGAGGCAGTGGTATTTAAAAAGACACATTTTCTAGAACAATGGGTACACTCTTTCATGGTAAACCTTGCTGTTAACATTACATACACAGCACATGTGCTTTCGTTCCAAGGTCGCATTTTGCCTCTCCCCACCACGTGGCTAGCCCCTCACATCCCCCCCACCCCGGCTAACAGCGGGGAACATTTCTGTTCAGCCACAGGCAAACAGCCCAGCAGGAACAGGCACCTCTGCATGTCCCCTTAAGAAAAGCACCCTATTTCAACCAGGTGACCATGAATTATATCTCACTCTCCTGAGGATAACACAGAGAGATAAAGAACGGATGTTGTTTGAATGCCAGCAAACATACACTGCAATGCTTTGTTCTACAATGATTCCTGAGTACGTGCTACTGGCCTGGTGTGGTAAAGTGTCCTACCATGGTGGGTGGAATAAGGCTGCCCTCCCCAGAAACCTTTTGCAAAGCCTTTGGGAGTACATCCAGGAGAGCCACAAATGCCAGGACAAATTAATCATTAAACATGCTTACTTTTAAACCATGTATAGTATTTTAAAAGGTACACTCACCAGAGGTCCCTTCTCCGCCTGGCGAGTCCGGGAGGCAGCCTTGGGTGGGTCCGGGGGGGACTGCCTCCAGGTCCAGGGTGAGAAACAGTTCCTGGCTGTTGGGAAAACCAGTTTCTCCACTTGCTTGCTGTGAGCTATCTACAACTTCATCATCATCATCTTCCTTGTCCCCAAAACCTGCTTCTGTGTTGCCTCCATCTCCATTGAAGATCTCCAACATGGCTGGGATAGTGGTGGCTGAACCCCCTAAAATGGCATGCAGCTCATCATAGAAGCGGCATGTTTGGGGCTCTGACCCGGAGCGGCCGTTTGCCTCTCTGGTTTTGTGGTAGGCTTGCCTCAGCTCCTTAAGCTTCATGCGGCATTGCTTCGGGTCCCTGTTATGGCCTCTGTCCTTCATGCCTTGGGAGATTTTGACAAATGTTTTGGCATTTCGAAAACTGGAACGGAGTTCTGAAAGCACGAATTCCTCTCCCCATATAGTGATCAGATCCCGTACCTCCCGTTCGGTCCATGCTGGAGCTCTTTTGCGATTCTGGGCCTCCATCATGGTCACCTCTGCTGACGAGCTCTGCATGGTCACCTCTGCTGATGAGCTCTGGCCAGCCTGGCAAGCTGCAGGTGACCATGCAAACAGGAAATTGAAATTCAAAAGTTTGTGGGCCTTTTCCTGTCTACCTGGCCAGTGCATCTGAGTTGAGAGTGCTGTCCAGAGCGGTCACAATAGAGCACTCTGGGATAGCTCCCGGAGGCCATTACTGTCTAATTGTGTCCACAGTACCCCAAATTCGACCCGGCAAGGCTGATTTAAGCGCTAATCCACTTGTCAGAGGTGGATTAAGGAAATCGATTTTAAGAGCCCTTTAAGTCGAAAAAAAGGGCTTCATCGTGTGGACGGGTGCAGGTTTACATCGATTTAACACTGCTAAATTCGACCTAAACTCCTATTGTAGACCAGGGCCTAGAGTTAGTGATAATGGACAAAAAATTAGACATGAATTTTCAATGAAATCTAGTAGAGGCAATTCTGGGCTGCATGCACAAAGAGATCAAGTCATGGAGAAGGAGTTATGGAGATAAAAGTCCCTCTTTGTTCAGCTTTGGTGAGGGAGCCATGGAATATTTGAGTTTAGTTCTGAGCATCTCAATATGGATTTATCTAAATATATATCTCATGCCATCATCACGGTAAATATTGACAAGTAGAAGGGAGATTAGAGAAGAGCAACAAAATATATAGGGAGCCAGAGGAATTGATTTATAAAGAAGGAGATCAATGTATTTTTGTTTTTAAGATATATCCAACATTCTGGGGGAATGTAGAAATTTCAGCATGTGCACTTGTGAATGAGACTTCTATGACTGCTAAATTATACAATCCCATCTGTCTTGACTGTTGACTTGTCATCCTACTGTTTTACACTCTATTTATCTGTGTATTCACCTAACGAGTATTGTCTGGTTCCTAGACTGAGCTCCTAAAACAGTGGTCTACAACCTTTTTCACACAAAATCACTGTTTTAATTTAATTACAACCCAGGGTCTGCTCCACCCCTTCCATGAAGCCCCGGCCCGCTCACTCCATTCCCCCCCTCACCCCTGTCACTTCCTCTCCCCCACCCTCACTCACTTTCATTGGGCTGGGGCCAAAGCGTTCTGAGTGTGGGAGGGGGCTGCAGGCTGAGCCTGGGGCAGGGGGTCTGGATGCAAGAGGGGGTGAGGGGTGCAAGCTCTGGGAGGGAGTTTGTGTGCAGGAGGGGGCTCAGGGCTGGGGAGGGGGTTGGGGTGCAGGAGGGGGTGCAAGGTATGGGCTCTGGGAGGGCGTTTGGGTGCAGGAGGGGGCTCCAGGCTGGGGCAGAGTGTTGGTGTGTAGGAGGGGGTATGGGGTGTAGGAGGGGATAAGGGGTGCTGGCTCCAGGAGGGGCCTCAGGGCTGAGGGTTGAGGTGCAGGCTTCCACTGAGCAGCACTTACCTCGGGCAGCTCCCAGGTGGCGGCACAGCAGGGCTAAGGCAGGCTCCCTGCCTGCCCCAGCCCCACACTGCTCCCAGAAGTGGTGAACATGCCCCTACAGCCCCCCCCGGGGGGGGCACATGGCTCTACATGCTGCTCCTGTCTGCAAGCACCGCCCCCACAGCTCATGTTAGCTGCAGTTCCCCGTTCCCAGCCAATGGGAGCTGCGAGGGCAGTGCTTGCCAGCAGGAGCAGTGCACGGAGACCCCTGGCCCCCACAAGGGCCACGGCAGTGTGCTGGCTGCTTCCAGAAGTGGCATGGGCCGGGGCAGGCAGGGAGTCTGGACTTTTAGTGGCCAGAGATTGCAATCGACTGGCAGAGGCTCCAGGATCGACCAGTTGATTCCAGTCTACAGGTTGGTGACCACTGACTTAGACAGACCTGAAGGAAACTCAAAACACCCACCCCTGCAAACCCATAAATGCTGGCTGAAGGCTGATTGTGGGCATAGGGTGGGAGTGATTTGTCTAGTTTTAGAAATAGCTCTGTAACTCTGGCACTAAAAGGTTTCAAAGTTACCTTCCTTGATGTCTCTGACTCCTGTCATAATCTAGATCACCCAAATCCTGATTCCTCAGACTCTTTCGCATAACATAATTTATGCAGATATTTCTTGGTCTTTTTTTATATCTACATCTTAGATGTCTTATTTCATCCTATTCAAGTTTATAATTTGCTCTGTGAGCTTTTCATAGCTCTCTGGGAACTTTTCAGACTGTTCCTCAAGGTTTAAGAGCAAATACTTCTACAGGAATGCATTTTCTTTTGCGGAGTCTTGACTTTTCAATGTACAAATGTAAGATGTCATTAACAGCCTCCACTGGTCTCCCACCAGAAGGCCTTCCTATTTTAAAGTTACCCTGCAGCAAGCTCTGATGTGGGGTAGATAATTGCATACATTTATGAGTACCCCAGAATGCTCAAGACAGTGAGATGCCTGCTGCTTCTGCTGTCCTACCCCAAGAGGCACTTTACAACATATCCTGTAGGAATACTCTGCCATAAAAGATCTTGGGAGGAGCTTTGTTCCAAGATTTACTCATCATCTGAGTGACTGTCTGACTCCTACCACATACTTGGATCAATTCCAAAGTCTCTGGACCTCATGAATACTGGGTTTCCTACTGGCTAAAAACTAGTGCTGAAGAGATGGAAGACCTCAACATTCTGGTGCCTACAGGATTCGGCTTTTTTGAGATTTATGATATGGCTACCTTGAAAAGGATGGCTGGCAAGGCTTAACAGACTCAAAAACCTATAGTTTCTTTTCCTTATGATGATCATCCATAAACCTCAGTATGATTAATCGTCCATCCCTTGTTACATACTGTAAACATTTACATAATTCTTTCACTTAAATATCGTTCATTCATGAAAAAACTCCAGATCACTTTCCTATCTTTCTTCCCTTCTGGTTTCTCACAGTCAGTTCATACCTTATTTATTTCTGGGGTGCAGTCCCCCTTCCTTAGGTTAATTGTATAACTGTGTATCCCTACTAATATCCAATAAAATATTTAATTAAAAGGATTCCCATAGGACAGATATTAAGGAATATTCCTTCATTGACATGGGGTGGACTAGATGACTAGGTGTGTTCTTTCTCTATTGTCAGTGATTCTTTGGGACATGTACCCTTCAGATGTCTCAGTGTCCATTCAGGTTGTCAACAAGGATGGCCATTAATCCCGATTATAATGAGTTTTGTGATTTGGATACCTGGCCACTAGGGACTGAGCTCACAAAATTCATTTCACAGATAAATCATTCTAATCCTTTCAAAGTGCCGTAGTCTGTCCTGTCTCACGTGTTCTATTCCTTGCCATCTGTAGGTCAGAAAAAAACTAAATAACTAACTCCTTCAACAAACTAGGAGCCCTGTGACTTTCAATCATTTTAATAGTCAATTACAGTCAAGAATATTTGTTTTTCCCCTTCCTCTGACATAGATCCAATCCATCACAAATCAGTCATTGTGGACTTGCAGAAACTGCACACAAAACTCCCAGCATAGCCATTAGTGTCACATAATAAGCCATTTATAGTCTTTTATTAATTGAACATTCACTTTATGTACTAAAAGTGAACACTGTTAGTGTGTCTTCAGGCCTGTATTAAAGCTGGATAGATAGATTACATGTAGAAAGGCTTGTGACTTGAATGTGAGCCAGTCGTCACATGAATAACTATATCAAACTTCAGTGTTCAGTCTTCATAAACAAAACCACATCAGTGTGCTCTGCTTTGATTTTACTTGATCAGTTTTAAACTAACCTCCAGTAAGTGTTTAGTATCTGATGGCAAATCAAAAAAGTTGTCAATGTTAAAAAATAAAGCAAAGCATTTACGACCACATTCTGATACTCTTATCTGTACTGAGTAGTTCCTCACTCTTCTAGTAGTCTCATTTACTTCAGTGGGACCACTCGAGGAACAAGGCACTATTTAACATGATTCAAAGTATAAGATTCTGACCCTAACTATTAGGAATAATATTTGTATTTACCAGTCTTCAGAAAAATTAAAACACAGTATAGCTCTGTTTTCTAAAGCCAACTGCATGTATGAGCAAATAAAACAAGTGTTATAAGAAATAAGAAGAAATATCCTTCTTCAAAAGACAGAAGTAACTTTTTTCAAACAAAAGGATAAATGGTATATTAAAGTTACCCTGAAAAACTCTATTCAAAATAAGATATCTAATAAAGCTAATCAGCACATGCTGATTGCTCCTTTGCAAGTGCTGCTGGGATTTTTTGCATTTTCTTCTGCATAATTCAATATCTGATTTTAATAACACGAAGAACTATTTACAGTTCCCTCACCTAAAGAATACCTCTAGTCATGAGAATTTTGCTCCCTTCAGCGGAGCTTATCTGCTTCAATAATTACTAGTAAATCTCTCCGCACGCAGAATAAGAGAATTGAACTACACCATAAAAAGGGTCATTCTCTACTCTCCATTCATCTTGATAATCTTCATTGCTGTGTAAACAATAATAGACATTATTATGATTCATGTAGAAGGAGCTCTCAGCTACACATTGGCTCCAGAAATTCTTCCTAAAAATAAGCAGTGTAATTAGAGGCAATAAACAGCAGAAATATGAAGTCATTTAGAGTTTCTGGTTCTAGACTGAATGCTCCCTATGCAGTAGCTGAAATGCATATCTGCACCAATACTGATTCCTAATGTGATCAGACAGGTTTAGCAACTTGTTTACCATATAGGCCTTTGTTTGCTATCTTATTTACTTATACCACCTTTTGTCTCAATCCAGCAAAGCACTTAAGCATGTGTGTAAATTTAAGCACTTGCATAGTTCCATGATAGCCCATTGAGGATCACAGTTACTACTCACAGGCTTTTTTTCCCAGCTAGAACATAAATAGTATTGCAGTTACATGAAAATAAAAATGAATCATACAGTAGATCTATGCCTTTATCTTATTTTCGCTCACCATACTATTTTTTCGCAGGAGTGGGTGGGTGAGATTCTGTGGCCTGCGTTGTGCAGGAGGTCAGACTAGATGATCATAATGGTCTCTTCTGACCTTCATATCTATGAATCTATTAAATAAATATCCCTATAGAGGCCTCTCTTTTTCCTTTCTCTGACACTAATGCCTGTGCACTTACAATTGACTCATTTTGGCGCATTGGAGCAGTTAGCCCTATTTCCGTTGAAACATTTTAAAACTAACAAAAAAATATTCAGTGCAAGATATTTTTTCCCAAGCTAATGGAAAATTTAGGATCAAATTTTGCTTCCAGTGGCGGCCATGTAACTCCATTGGTTTGGCGTTGCAGAGGTGTAACTAAGCAGATCTGGGCCAAATATTGACAGCAAAAGACAAAAAATTTAAAAATCAGGGTTTTGCTGTTAAAAAGGCAGTAGTGAATCAAGATGGACCTGTGTGTCACTGTTATTACATCTATAAAATTGGGATAATGATACTGCCCTCCTTTGTAAAGTGCTTTGAGATCCATGCATGAAAACCACTATATCAGAGTTTTAGAGTAGCAGCCGTGTTAGTGTGTATTTGAAAAAAGAAAAGGAGGACTTGTGGCCCCTTAGAGACTAACAAATTTATTTGAGCATAAGCTTTCGTGAGCTACAGCTCACTTCATTGGATGCATATCAGAGCTAGGTATTATTATTATTTATTATTTATTTGTCATCACAGTGAACAATGACAATAGCATTCTAGATGTCATCAGGAAACAAAAAGCCAATTTGTGCCCTGGTTTTCTTTAGATGTCTTCTGCTCTTTCTGAAGGACTGATGCTCAGGGCTGGTTATGAATACATGATCTTAATGCAATTAAGTGTGAGAGCTAGAAAGAAAGCATTTTCTGTTATGGGACATGGCTCCGAGATGATCTACTGTAGCAGATATGATCAAAACGAAGGCTGATCATTTTCAAAGCATTTTGCAAAACTCACCTAGTTTTTTAAGGTTTTTCTGCAATTATCATATGCAAAGTGTTAAAAAAAAAAGCAAGCGCATAAATGAATCTGAGAGGGTATAGTATAGAATTACAGTGTTATCTGCTATGCAACACTTTCAGTATTAACCACTTACATACTATTGGTGAATGACTCGTCTTCAAGGTCCAGCCATAGGCTAGAAATAGCTTTTGATGGCTGGCATGGCTGCTGCAGGACCATCCCAGACTTAGGTGTCCTCTCCTCCTCACTGCCACTCAATCTTCTCCCTCACCTTGAATTTTTTTCTACTTCTCTCCCTGCCTCCCTTCCCACCCACCACCTCTTGCCTGTACACTCCCTCATCACAATTTTTGCAATAGTTAGATGAGCACAGAGCTGTTTAAATGTGAATACTGGAGAGTTTAAAATTCACTATCTAGTAGTACCTGAGTGAGTGATCTTAATGTTTGCTTTCCACAAGCACTGTCTCACTCAAGTTCAGCAAACCTGAAAGGGATAGGAGCATAAAGCAAAGTCGCTTTTAAATTTGGACAAAATGACTTGTGGAAAATATTTTCTGGTATTTGCCCAACTGCACTGAATAGAAACCTGGAAATATCTTTCCTGTTATAATTTGCACCATCCAAGATCTGCACTTCACTAGGGATAAAATTGCCATATCACGTCACCACCTGTTTTATGCATATCTTTAATCTAGTGATAATTTACATCAATTATTTTAAGGAATCTCCATTTTTTTCTTCCAGTTTTGTTTATAAACAATATGTACAGCCTTAAAAGGAACCAGAACTGCTACTAGATTATGGAGAAAAACATGAACTGGTCGAAATGCTAGTTCATTATTTAAGAGTGGATATTGTCACCACAGGTTTAGTTTACCTGCTAGGCAAAATCCTTATGTTCTATCAATGAGGCCACCAGATGACTGTTTTGAGTTTATATATTCTAAATCCTTTTTCTTTAAGTTTCTTTATGTGCTCCTCCAAGTTTGGGTGCTGCCTTACCCCCCATAAATTGCACAATATTATGTTTCTCTTCAGCAATTATCCTACCGTCTCCCAACACAACATGTGTGTTTGTCATTTAAATTTCCTTGTTGATGCAGGCAGGCTATTTACTGGATACATTATACAACAAACCTAATTTGTACATAATATATTGCCTAATGCTGAATTCATGGCCATGATGAAGAAGATAAAAGGATGAACCTAACACTGTTTCGACAATTTGAGAAATGATTACACAGGAAACTCCCTAGCAGTGTGGTTGAAAAGAAATGTGTGTGGGTGTGATCTGTGACTTATTCAATATGAATCAAACTAAAATGGTCTATTTCTGCCGTGTCAAAAGGAGGGCTCAGAATGAGCCCTTAAATCTCTTAACTGTTGACAAGTGAGACCAAAATAAGCCAATATCATTCTACTGCTATCTATTGAGTAAGAATTGTGATGAACATAAAAAGAGAAGTGATGAAAAGAATGGAGGATTTTTCATACTTCTACATTCTTTTGCTGAGAAATTATAATCTCTTCTTATCAACTGCTCTTTTCTTCCTCTAACTGTGTAATGTAATAGGACCTCATCCTAAATTTCTTTTCTAGCTCATATATTTTAAATCTACAGTCTTCAGCTGTTCCAGCTCTCTATCAGGAATTGGCAATAATTTAGAAAAATCCTTAGTTAATCTCAGATATTAGCCTTCTGCAATCTGAACTATAATAATATCAGTTTTAGTAATATTGTATAAGATTGGTTGGTTTAATTGTTTCATGAATTTCATTAATATCCAATATCTGGGAATCCCCATGACAGGTAAACCTCTCTCTGATATTTTAAAATATGATTTATAAATGTAATCTTTTAATTTGTCTGCCTTTCCCAGAACTTTCTGTATAGTCAGCACTCATTGTCCATTAATTAGGCAAAGGAAAACAGCAATCTTATTGATCGTATTGGGCAGCGGTTGCTATTTTAATTTACATCAAAATTATCTATTACTCAGTGGCAGATTTAGAGTTAGTGGGGCCCTGTGCTCAGCTTCATTTTTGGGTCCCCTTCTTGGGACCCAGCCAAGAAAAAGAACATTCTCTCTTATCTCCCCCCCCGCCCCCATTTTTCATTCTTTTTTTTTCATCCTGCTTCTATACGTAATAGGAAGTAAATGAAAGTAAAGTGAGGTACTCTGATTGTTTTTGTAGTCTAACTGATTTTTCCACAGACCACTTGAAAATCGCTGAGGGTCTCGGCAGACCACTTAATGATCTTTCCAAATATTGTTTGTACCGTTAGCTAACTATTGTAAAGCGTTTTGGATAAGAGCACTTTATTAAAAAAAATGTAAAAAAGCATTGGGGTGCGGGGTCTGGCCAGGACTCATGTTGCAGGAGGGGGCTCAGGGCTAGGGGTACAGGGTCTGGGAGGGAGTTAGGGTGCAGGAGCAGGCTGGGGGTTGGGGTGCAGGGTCTGGCCAGGAGTTAGGGTGTTGGAGGGGGCTCAGGGCTGGGACAGGGGGTTGGGGGGTGGAGTGCTTACCTGGGGCAGCTCCCATTTGGTGCAAGGGGTGCAGGTAGGGATGGGGTGATGCAAGAGTCAGGGTGGGCAGGGGGTGAGGGGTTGGGGGGAGTTGCAGAAGTCAGGGAGGGCAGGGTGTGTGTGAGAGGGGTGAAGGAATCAGGGCTGGGAGTGTGTGAGAGGGATGCAGGAGTCAGGGAGGGCAGGTGGCAGGACTGGGTGTGTGTGAGGGGGGTGCAGGAGTCAGGGCTGGGGGTGCAAGGTCTGGGAGGGAGTTAGGGTGCAGGGAGCAGGCTGGGGGTTGGGGTGCAGGGTTTGGCCAGGAGCTAGGATGCAGGAGGGGGCTCAGGGTTGGGGCAGGAGGTTGGGGTGTGGAGCACTTACCTGGGGCAGCTGCCATTTGGTGTGAGGGGTGCAGGTGGAAGTGTGTGTGTGTGTGTGTGTGTGTGTGTGTGTGTGTGTGCAGGAGCTCCCATTTGGTGCTCAGGGTGGGGATGTGGATGTGGGGGGGGTGCAGGAGTCAGGGAGGGCAGAGGTCTGGAGGGGGTCAGGTGGGTGCAGGAGTCAGGATAGGGGGCGGGGGGTGTGGGCTGGGGTTGTGGGGGTGCTCCCAGCCCCCTGCCCTGAGTGGCTCATGGCAGGGAGCATGGGGGGGGCAGGTATATGCAGGGGGAGTGTGGGGGCCCTGCCTTTGCTCTGCCCTGCCACGATTCCACCCCCTTCCCCAGGGCCTCACCTCCGCCTCTTCGGCGCCTCCTCCCTCAAGCGCGCTGCAGCTCCGCCCTTCCCTTTCCCCTCCCCCTCCTCCTCCCCTTCCCTCCCGGAACAACCTGGTGCTCCCTTCTGGAGCAACCTGAGCACGGACAAACAGCTGTTCAGCGGCGGGGAAAGCACTGGAAGGGAGGGGTGGGAACACGGCACGCTTGGGGGAGGAGGTGGGGAAGAGGTGGGGAGGGGGGATCTTGGCTGATATTGGCTGCAGGGCAGCAGGAGCCCCAGGAGCCAGCAGAACCAAACATCTGCCCCCACAGCTGCCTGGCCCTGGGGTCCCTTGTCATTGGGCGGCCCCGTGCCAGGGCACCCTGTGTTTCACTGTAAATCCACCTCTGCTATTACTGCATTTTCACAATGAAAAGATATGTCAGTAAAAGCAAAAATGCAAAGTCCTATGTCTGCTCTACACTACAAAGTCACATCGGTATAACTACATTGCTCAGGGATGTGAAAAATCCATATATATATCATTTAGCTATCTCAGCCTGAGCATAGTTCCATATATATGGAACTCACTGTCAAGGACAGATGGACAAAACCTAGATATTAGGCTAAGTGCCAGGGATTCCAGAGCCTGCAGTTAGTGGAAAGTCGGGACAAAATGGTGTATGTGCGTTAGGTTTTAAATGGAACCATGCTCATGTTGAGATATATTTCCAGCAGAAGCTGATTCCAGAGGGAAGGGCACCCTGGAATTTTGAAGGGAGCCAAGGCTTCCTTGGCTCCCTTCAACTTCATGCTTACACCAATAGCCAAAGCATTCCCGTCAAATGCAGGGGATTCTGGCATAGCAGGGAAATATGAGCTGTAACTTAATTGACTTAACTCCAGGTAGAATTTTGAAGACAGTAATCATTACCCTGAATTTCTTCTAGATGTGAACTGGATGTTCATATAAATGGAATGCAGTCACAGTTTTGAAGAAATTATTCCCCAGGGGACACATACCAGAGCTGGTTCTTTAGGTTTATGTGACTGGTGCTCTGAGTTCCTGGGCATCCACCATGTCCATCTTAGTTTCTTATCCCTTCAAAGCACAGTTAGAGCTGGTGAAATTTTTATCTCCTGAAATCTTTACAAAAACACTGAGTTTTGTTTTTTGATTCATTGGACTATATAATTAGTTAATCCTGGGGCGTTGGCAGCCTACGGTTTTGTGAAAATGTTCAAGAATCCCGAAAATACCACATTTTTTTAGCCAAATGATTATTCTTATGAAAAGGTTAGCCAAAAAAACTGACATGTTGTTTTCCAGATTTTCCAATATAAAACCTCAGTTTTCCAGTCAGAGAGTAGAAGCAATACAATCCTGGGCATAGTCTGCCAAATTCTGATCTCCATTATATTAATACATTCCCACTGAAATCACTCTTTGGTCCAAACTATTGTCCTGCTTAGAGGACTACTGGTTCATTTTATGAACTGCTCTCATTGGTTAGCAATTACAGAAGCATCCCAAGTAAAATTCAACATGGCACACATTATATGGATTACAAGGTCTCAAGATGTAACTGTAAACACAGAATCATTACCAAGCAGCTGTGTTTCTAGTAGGGTCGCATAGGGATGGGTTCTTAGCCCTATGCTCTCAGTAATCTAGAAGACAACTATAAAACAATCAGTGATAACATTTGTAGAAGATAGAAAGATTGGGGGAGTGGTAAATAATGAAGATGACAGGTCATTATTGAGACCAAAGGTATGCACACCACAAGTCTTAAATACTATAAAATTTTGCAGTGAAACTGGAGGTGCATATTTACAGACAAACCATCACTTTGATTTTAATGGAACATTACACAGGTGCAGGGTTTAGTGCTAGCAAATTTGTCTGTAGTATTGTAAAAACTATGGCCCCAGTCAATTTGTACTGTTTGGGATCCATCTGGATGAAAAGCATTGCAGTTAAAAATATACAACCCTTATCATTAACATGATGAACATTGACCTCTCTGATGTTCTCAGCAAAAAGAGATACTCGGCACTTATTTAATTCTGACTTACTCATAGCAAAATGTTAGAAACAGACTTGTTGGCACAGAAGGGAAATGTATCTATGTTCATTTTAGTCAATGACTTAATATATTTTGAGATAGCACAGCTCAGGATTTCCCAAAGACACACAAAATACATCACACTGGAGTCTGGTATTAGCTGATGAAAGAAAAATCAGATAGTGGACCACAACTTACAAGTAAACAATTAGAAAGATTATCTTTAAATCAAGTTTTACCAAGAAGACTGTTAAGCTAAAACTGGAGAGAGATTATCAGATACTACAGTGATGAGCATGGTATTTGAAACTGGATAGAATAGAATATCTCAGTGTTTTGGAATATAAACACTCTCAGATCAGAGTGTGGCTCATCAGCAACTGGTGACGAACAGTTGCTCCTGTCCAAAACACCCTGTTCAAAACAACGTCTGAAGTTAAAGATAGGACCCCATTAGAAGTTAAGGATAAAGTAAAGGAAACAGATCACACCAAAAGCTGCATTATGAACAGATGTACAAAAGTGATTCCAAAGTTATATATTCAGGAGGGGACAGATATACAAAGGTATTTAGCTGCCTAAAGATGCAGAAAATCCATGGGAGTGCTTAGGTTCTTTTGTAAATCCCACTAGGTGCCTATCTGCATCTTTAGGTGCCTAAATACCTTTGTAAATCTGGCCTTAGGTGACCATTTACATAAGTTCGTTGGCAAATGGGTACTATGAAGCAAACTGCAAATGGAAAGCTACTCAAGTGCAATAGACAGCTAACTAAAATAAGAGAGATTACAAACAGTAAACAAAACTTTGTGTGACCATAGTTAACAGAGGAAGAAGTATTGCACTAGAACATACAGTTGCAACTGCATCACAGTCGTCTGATTATACCAAAATAAAGTTAAGTGAATAGAGAAAGCCAAGGTCATGTGAAAGTGTTACCAGCAGAGAGAACATTCAGTGGAAGCATAAACTGTCATCCAATAAAACAGCGATTGGATAACATTCTGCTTTCCTGATGGGGTGACCTCAACCAATGAAATTACACAGATGTAACAAAGACAAATTTGGTGCATTATGTGTAGTGATAGATATTGCGTATCAGAAATAGATGAATTAAAGAAGCAGAATATTCCTTTCTCCTGATAGCAGAAATAAAACTGGACCTTCAGTCCTGAGAAAGGTGCATTTTTTCAGGGAAGAAGAATTATCTTATATTTGTTTCATTTTAGTTTAAATGCTTTTAACCTGGGTTGGGCCAAGGTTCTCAAATCTTTAAAATCTCTTTTAAAAAACAGACGTTACACAAGTTTACTGGTTTATAGGGTGCATGTAACAGCCTCGGAAGTGTTAGCCAGCACCGAGCTGTTGCTAGGCAATAGTGTCCTGCTTTCAGGATTACTGATCAGCCCGTGACTGTTTGTTCTGATGATGTAATGCCTCTATATTGTTTTTCATTTGTTGACTGTACTGTCATTTTAATATCATGTGAAAGAGTTTTGGGTGGAGTTCTGCTAATATGATCTGAGCTCAGCAGAGCTCTGTACCTTAGACAATGTTCCAGTTTCAGTTTTTCTGATGATGATTTTGAATTAAAGAGATACTTCATGTTAAAATATTATAAGACATAACAAAACCAAAATATCCTTACCTGTTCTATGCCCCATTAGATTTCCAAAGCTCTAGGAATTACAAAATTGCATTCTCACCGTGTATGCTGTTTCCTTTTTGCTTTTCTCTCAGTAATAAATTTAGTCAGTTTCACTTTTGTTTATTGACGGCAGAGTCACTTTTCTTTCTGGTTCTCATGCACCATCACAATTCTGCAATGCTTGGGTTGCAAACATGACAGTGAAATATTTAAATCCAAGCAAACTACCTTTCTCACTGAAATTTTAAAAATGTATGTTAATACATACATTTATAATCATAATCGTGTCAAAACTTTAACAAAAGCCAAATTTGGGTCCTAAGTTACATATGTGTCTCTTTAAAATTCCTGATAAAGCACCTTTCTAATTCACTTCTAGTCTCTTCTAGTTATTACTCCAAACACCACAAATTAAAATAATTTTGGTTTTATTTACATCTGACAATTAGGTACAGTGTACTCTCTCACACAATCTCTGCCATACAATCCCATTGATGTCAGTGGGGTGGCATCGAGTATACATCAGTGCAGAACATAGACATTATATTGCAAGCTCTTTAGAGCAGGAAATGTGATGTTATTCTGTAGAGTGTCAAGTGCTGCAAAGCTACTATATAAATCCTTAAGTTAAAAAAACAACCACCACCTTTTCTAATGGTTTGTCAAGATTTTATAGAAATATAAACAGAGAAAGTTCATACCCTAATTCTAATTCCCATCCCTCAGATTCAAATATCTGAAATACAGATATTAACACAAATATTCTGTGTCATAAGTGATTATGTTAAGTAAGCATTGAATCCATTTCCCAACTCCCAGCCAAAGTATCTTTGCCAAGCATTGAGGAGATGTAGCAACGGAATGAATCCTGCCTCAAGGCTGTCCTAACCCTGACAAAATCCTACTAAAGTAAAGACAAATTTAGAATTTATATTTTCTTGTCGCTCAGGATTTTTTTCAACAGAGAAAAGAGTTGTAAGACCTTCCCCTTTAACCTATTTTTTAGATAATGCTTTTTACTTGTATGTAGATTGCAATTGATAGTTTTCTCACAATTTGTCTAGAGTATACCTTTGTGCTTAAAACAGTGGTTTTGATGCCCCAGTATGAAACTGTCCCTTTCATGAGGACAGTGGGGATGGAGAGTGCCATCAATTAGGATGAGAAGAGAGATCTTTTTCTTCATAGGTCAGAACCCTCCCTGCACTAGATCAAATCTTCCTGGCTGTTGACCAGTACTGGGTGGACCATAATCCCTTTTTTTGAGATGAGCAGGCAGTGGAGTCAGAAATGGCATAATGGGCACACCAGGTCTAGTACACTATGTCATGTAACCCTTTGCTTTAGTATGGATGCCAAAAAAAAAAATAGATTGGGAAGAATTCTCAATGCCATTTTATTTGTTTTTAAGGTCACAGAAAGGAAGTAAAGAAAAGTCCTTCTGATCAATTACTGTAGAATATGACCTTACAGGGAGCAAAGCTTTATCTTATAACTTAATTAAATTACCATGATTCTGTGTGTACAGCTATCCAACCAAGATTTCCTTTTGAATTTCAGTTTATTTGCATAAACACATAATTCTTGCAAAGTAAATTCCCAGTTCTATTGTGTTAGACTTGTTATCTGAGACTGCATTGGGCAATCTTTCAGAGCAAACCAGTGTCATTCAACACCTCTGAACTATAAATGGACGTCAGCTAGTTACATAGGGCCAAAACAAAGTACTAATTTTTTCCAACCTCTTAGTTGCTGTGACAAATGGAAAGCTGCAGGCATTACACTGACATGTGAAGCTTGAAGAGGGCAGCCTGGATGCAGCTCCTGGCTTCAATCTTTGTTTGGCCATTAGAGCACACATTGTTTGAAGGAACTAAAACTTTATGGAAGATGACAAAAAAGGGATCAAATCCATTGTTTTCTTTTTGTAGCTACAATATATAATGCAAATGTATCCTGTGTGGAGACAAATGATTGTTTAACAATATACAAGGATGCACTGAGGGATATTTTGAGTCTGTTTTTCTAGCAGTATTTATAAGACACGGTGAGCAAGTGATTTTCCCAAACTGTTCTAAAACAAAATGCATATATGGCAGAGCATCAAAAATTCACCTCCTTGCTGGGGTTTGGTTTGATTCACAAAAGGAACTCAAAATAAAACAAGACAAAATCCAGCCCAGATTTTCTGCTCAGATTTGGCTGCTTCCAGGAGTCCTCTCCAAGGATTGCTCAGCCTACATCCCAGATCCTTTCTCTCCAGAGAGCCACTTCTATTTTCCTTGTATATTCTGTCCCCAGTGAATCAACAGAACCCACACCTACTATCAGGGTGTGATGGTTTAGTTAAACACTGTCAGCTTGCTAACAACAATTATTATTACCAAACATTGTGCACATTGTTGTGAATATCCAAACTGTACCATATAGACATGTCAGCTACTTAACAAGTCAGCCTTGCCCTCTGTGTGACCTAAATGGAAACATCCATACTATAATTTACAGCAGTGAAATGGAGATAAGACAGGCAAGTTGCTCTCTCCATTTCAGGGAGACTATATTATTCTGTTTTTAATTCCCTGCGTCAAGGATATTCCATCATTTGTGTTTGAAGTCACTCCCAATCCAGTATTTGCAGGATGCTATCCCATAACAAGCCTTGCCACAAGGTTCTCTTTGTATACTCATTGCTTAATAGAGCTTTCCATTACGTTTTATTTTGTTAGTAGACTAAGAGTATGTCTACACTACAAAATTAGGTCAATTTCATAGAAGTCGATTTTTAGAAATCGATTTTATACAGTCGATTGCGTATGTCCACACTAAGCGCATTAAGTCGGTGGCGTGCGTCCTCACTACCATGGCTAGCATCAGCTTACAGAGTGGTGTACTGTGGGAAGCTATCCCACAGTTCCCGCAGCCTCCGCCACTCATTGGAATTCTGGGTTAAGCTCCCAATGCCTGATAGGGCAAAAACATCGTGGCGGGTGGTTTTGGGTACATGTTGTCAGTCGCCCCTCCCTCCGTGAAAGCAACGGCAGACAATCGTTTCGCTCCTTTTTTCCGTGCAGACGCCGTACCACAGCAAGCATGGAGCCCGCTCAGCTCACCATCACCGCTGCTGTTGTGTCCTGGGTGCTGCTGTCAGCAGACGATGCAGTACGACTGCTAACTATCATCATCCACCGCTTCAACTCTGCTCTCCTGCTCTTGTAAATGAGCTCAGTCTCAATAGACTTACTTCCCAGACCAGAAAATTACCACTGGGGATGTTGAAATGCCAATAGCCAAATCCACCTGAAAACCTGTGCTGCTGAGCTTGCCACGCTGACCAAACAGGAAATGAAATTCAAAAGTTCCCAGGGCTTTTCCTGTCTACCTGGCTTGTGCATCGGAGTTCAAAGTGCTGTCGAGAGCGGTCACAATGGAGCACTCTGGGATAGCTCCCAGAGGCCAATACCGTCGATTTGTGTCCACACTACCCCAAATTCAATCCAGCAAGGTCGATTTTAGCGCTACTCCCCTCGTCAGGGAGGAGTATAGAAGTAGATTTTAAGAGCCCTTTAAGTTGACGGAACGGGGTTGATTGTGTGGACGCATTCATTTTAAAATCGACCTAACGCAGCTAAATTCGACCTAACCCCATAGTGTAGACCAGGCCTAAGGTTGCATTCCAGCCTTTTAGCATACAGATTATAAAATGTGACTCTTACACAGTCTTCCAGTCTTAAAATGTGGTTACAAAGGGTGTGTCTAAGTAAGTCAATCTAATATAGGTCGACTTACCACAGCTACCACACTAATTACTGCCATGGTGCATGTCCACACTACCCTCCTTCTGTTGGTGGTACGCGTCCTCACCAGGAGCGCTTCCACCGCCCTAAGAGGGGCACTGGGGAGTGGGGGAGGTGGGGAGCTGAGAGCCCCGGTTCTCAGCTCCACTGGCAGCTCCCTGCCAGGAGCCTGGCTGCCCCATAGGCAGAGGTGAAAGTAAGCCGGTAAGCCCCTGTACGGCGTACCAGCAAGAGCTGGTGCACCGTACTGGGGCAGCCCGCAACACAAGCAGGTGCTTGGGGCGGTACCTTTCTAGAGGCAGCATTCCTGCGCCGGCCATCCCTAGAAATGTGCCCCCGCTGCTCCAACTCGCCTCCACTCCGCCTCTGCCTGCTCCCCTGAGCGCGCCACTGCCGCTCCGCTTCTCCTTCCCGCCCAGGCTTGCTGCACACCAAATAGCTGCAGCGCGCTCGGGGGAGCAGGCAGAGGCGGAGTGGAGGCGGCTGGGGCTGGGAGCGGTTCCTTTACCCCCCCCGTTACTTCCTGCGGCTCCCCTCCCCCCCCACGCTCTAGCTCACCTCTGCTCTGGGGGCTATTTAAAGGACTGGGGGGGGGTAGAAGCAGGGAAGCCACAGGCCCTTTAAATAGCCCCCAGAGCCCTGGGGTGGCGGGGGCTTCAGGGACTATTTAAAAGGCCAGGGCTCCAGCTGCCTCTGCCGCCCCGGTCCTTTAAATAGCCGCTGGAGCCCTGCCACTTCCCCAGGGCTCCAGCGGCTAATTAAAGGACGGGGCAGTAGAAGCAGGGGAGCCCTGGGCCCTTTAAATAGCCTCCGGAGCCCCAGGCTGCTGCTGCTACCCCGGTGGGGGGCGGGGGTGAGGAGGAAAAGGAGGGGCGGCACTTACCTTGCAGGGTGGGCTGGGGCTGGCTCTGACCCCTCAGCCCCGCCCCTTCCGCCCTAGGCCCCGCCCCTTCCGGGGGCCAGAGCTGGCCCCAGTGTACCGGTAAGTCACTCGACTTACTTTCACCCCTGCCCATAGGCTCCCAGGCTCCTG
Organism: Caretta caretta; assembly: GCF_965140235.1. NCBI lineage: Eukaryota > Metazoa > Chordata > Testudines > Cheloniidae > Caretta > Caretta caretta. The sequence continues at coordinate 119,288,792 of NC_134207.1, read as the reverse complement.
TGGGCTGTGTCCCCCTCCTCTCCACATTCCCCAAGGGGAACATGGGGAAGCCACCTGGGGCTTCTCGCCCCAACTCTCAGCCAGGAGTGGGGTCCTGCCGTGAAACTGACAAGAAAGCCAACAGCGGATGTAAGTAATGCAGTGTCTACACAGACCCTGCATCACCCTAACTTTACTGACATGAGCCCTGTGCCCCTCATGAAGGTGGAGTTATTATGTCAGTATAGTACTGCACTTACATCAGTGAGATCAAGGCTGTAGTGTAGACACTGACATAATTAGGTAGACCTAAACTGCCTTACGTTGACCTAAATGTGTAGTGTAGACCAGCCCAAAGATGGTAAATATGGAAGCAGCATAAACTAATTCAGTTCTCAGATAAGTCTATAAAATGTATTCATTCCCAGCCAAAGTCCAGAATGCCAAGCAATTTGGATTGACAGCCTTCCTCTTTTTCAACAAATTTATTCTTGGTCATCTTCAAAAAGAAAACGTGTGTAGTGCTGATCTAGCATGGGCCTCTTCATCCCAAACAGAACAGCTCATCCACTCTTGAGAATTACTGTAGTAGAAAAAACCAGGATATTCTCTGGGGAGGGTGTTTTTCTGGTTTCAGTCTCCAACAACAATAGCATTTTTGGGACAGGTTCTCCTCCCCCTAATGCCTCATCCTAACCACAGACAATGGAAGCATTATTTTCAGGTCAACATCTCTGCCTGTCAAGCACTCCTGCAGCAGAAATAGCAGGAGAACGATTTCAAGCAGATGCAAAGTGCTCAAGGCACTGCTTTAGGTGTAACCTCTTGAATTCCATAGCAAGTATATTTAAAGTGCTTCACCTCCAGCATCTTTGGCCAAATGTAACAAACCTGTAGTAGAATGTAATGTGGATTGCAAGGGACAAATGTTAGCTGCCTATTCAGAAGAATGCCCAGGGCTAAGTTCTTCTAGCTTCTCTAAACGTTATACTTTATTCATCTCTTTTGTCTGTATTTAAACTAAAACCTTTGACTATTCCTTGAGTAACACATCTCCTTTTTCTTATTGTAGTAATATAGCCCTGCTGCTCAGAATATCTTTCTTTGTTACAGAGAAAGCTGCTCTTATAATTCAGCCCCTAGGACTGCAGGGGCCAGGACTCTGTCCTTTTTCAGAAAGAACAGTTGCAGCACACACTGCTATTTCCCCACATGGGGGGCCCCATCACTTGTGTAAATAAGGAAGGTCCCCATTGATGTCAAATGGGTTACACTGATGTGAAACTAGAATCAAGCCCCTTGTGAAGCATACTCTTCTAGGCAGGTTTCAGAGTAGCAGCCTGTATCCTCAAAAAGAACAGGAGTACATGTGGCACCTTAGAGACTAACCAATTTATCTGAGCATAAGCTTTCGTGAGCTACAGCTCACTTCGTCGGATGCACAGAATGGAACATATAGTAGGAAGATATATATATACACATACAGAGAACATGAAATGGTGGAGTAGGAGGCTAATTAATTAAGATGAGCTATTATCAGCAGGCAGTGAGAGAGAAGCACATGCATCTGGAGTGCAGGGATGATCTAGTTACTAGTACCTCTCAATTCTTGTCCTACTTTGATTTAAGGCCAGTGTCCTGTGAGCAAAATTTTGCTCTGAAATCCATGCAGTTACTCCTGATTTACATTCACGTAACTAAGAAAACAATTTGGCCCTGTATGTTTTTAGGACCGTTGTCTAGTTTACTAGGCCTGATTCTCCACTCTGTTACACTGGTTTTATGCCTGTTGAAGTCAATGGAGTTACCCTGGTGTAAAACTGGTGAATCGGGAATTAGGGCCACGGCTTAAAGCAATCCTCCTGCTGTCTTAGGGCATGATTCTCCTCTCACTTGTGCCAGCTTTATAACACTGTCATTTCACTGACTTCAGTGCAGTTGCTCCAGATTTACACTGGGATGGGAAGTGAGAGGAGAACTGAGTCCTTAGGTTCTAAAAAAGAGGAAACTTGATTTCTTTTTATCTGACTCCCCTGGATTTTATTACCTTTCCCTTCAAATGTTCCTTACCCCAAGCCTGAGTGTGCCCCTTAGGTTGAGTGGTATCTTACTCCACAAGTAGCCCCATTTGGCTTGATGGTGCCTTGTAGGCACAGCCTTGTGTTGAAGAGAAAAGAGGGAGTGCAGAGCTGCACTGAGACACAGAATGTCCTCTGAATCTCTACAGCACTGAAGCAGTGTTCCTGCTGCTACACTTCTTTGTGCTTCGCAGCTAACTCCCCACACTCTGTTGGATAGTGCATAGAAAAGAGGGTAAGGGGAAAAGCAGTTTCTACTTTACCCCAAGTACGGAAACTGCCATTCTGCCTGGTGGCCATTATGTTAGCAATTTAAGTGGGAGAAGGTTCTTTGTGCCTTGTGTCCTTGTAGTGTACTGACATAAGAGTGACCCCGTTGAAATCAGTGAGATTGCTTTGTGGAGTGAGGCTGGCAGAACTGGTCCCCCAGATAGATAGATACATACATCAGCCATCTCCTAACTATAAGGCTTAGAATGAATTTGCTGTGCCGCGGTAGCTATCCTGTATCAAGATTTATCTAGTATGTAATTTTATTAAAACACTTAGGATCCATCATCCCAAATGAAGTTTCCACACTGCAAAGACATGGTATTCGGTCTGTGTCAATGATTCATTATTAGCAGTGTCTGTTTGTGGGACCATATAGGCAATTTTTCCCAGATACACGGTGTGTTCCTGATTGTAGAACACATCCAAGAGGATTAATTTCTAACAGCAAATTGTATCCAGTGTTTGCTTTTTCCCCCAATCAAAGAACTTAACTTTGGCAACATGTTGAGTTTTTGCTTAGTTTATAAAATCACCCTTTTCGTTTCCTTGTTGAAGCAATTCCCTGAAAAGAAGCTCATGCTGTAAATCTTATCAGTGTTCTCACTCACTTTTGGCAAAGCAAATTGGTATAACAAAACACACTGCATGGTAGTTAATAGAAATCCTGAACTCAGATGCAACTGTAGGGATTTGGCAAATCCTTTTTTGTTAATTTTCCATCAAAATATTTCCATTATGTCACATCTCACTGTGACGGTTCCTGGGGTGCCCAGGACTGTGAGTCACCTTGTTTTCCCCCAGCCTCAAGTGAGAGAGAGTCTTGCTGGTGCTTCACTGGGTGTCAGCTCCCTGACACCCCCAGTCTATTAGCTACTCAAACATTCTGCTCAGGGCTATGCAGGGCCGGATTTAGGGGCAGGAGACCCAGGCAACAGCCTGGGGTGCCAGGCTTTGGGGGTGCCAGGCTTCGGGTGCTGTTTTTGTAGTTAGTGACAAAAGGGAAAATAGAATGTTTGAAGTAACAGGTTTCAGGTATTCCGTATTTGCTTATATATGGAATGAATAAATACAGATTTACAGATCCTAGCATGCAAATTTATCGTCCTATATGACAGGGATAATTCATGCATGCAAATCATGCATCAAAGTCATGAACTGGGCTACAAATGCAATAAAAAATAAGGTATTCAAAAGTTTAATGGGGGGGGTGCCAAAGATGCTCCTCGCCTGGGGCGCCATTTGGTCTAGGGCTGGACTTGTGGCTATGCCAGTCCTTACTTTGCCTTGCAAGTTAACAGTAGCTGCACCCCAGTTCCAGAGACCCTTTGAAATGCTCCCCCATGGTGTTTAGCCCCTTATTCACCGAACACTCACAAAAATATCAGGTCTGCTGTTCCCAGTTTACACACCAGCTTGGATGATTCAATTTAGGATCAGCTTCTTGTATAACACCACAGCACTGAGTTATTTTTACAGTAAAACCAATCATAAATTTATTATCAAAGACAGAGATTAAATAAAAGAAAAGGAGTACTTGTGGCACCTTAGAGACTAACCAATTTATTTGAGCATGAGCTTTAGCTCACGAAAGCTCATGCTCAAATAAATTGGTTAGTCTCTAAGGTGCCACAAGTACTCCTTTTCTTTTTGCGAATACAGACTAACACGGCTGTTACTCTGAAACCAGAGATTAAATAGATAGTAAGGATAATGGAAACTGAAAGTTTATCTATAAAACAATATCATAGCACATTTTCTAGGGAGTCAGTTTTACTTAACAAGCTAACCTGTCTAAGGAAGTTTATTTCACCCCAAATATCTTTGTTTCAACCAAGCCTGGTTGAGATCCTGTTTTCATAAATGTGAACACGCTGTCCAATTATTTCCTCAGTTGCAGAATAAAAGGGTGTCTTTTTGCCTTCCCCTGGTATTCTCCAGAGTTTATTGTTTGCCCCCAGACTCAGGACAACCCCCTATGGTTCAGTCTCCAATATGCTGTCTCTCTGTTGACTTCCCATCCTCCTGTTGACTTCATATGTAAATGGTGCTTCCACTATGTTGGCTTACAATGCTTAATTTACATGTAAACCAACATAGATGAATATACATCCTTTGTCTGGCAGAAACCTGTGTGTCAACCCTGTCTTGATTCAGACATTAGGAACATATTTTCATTATATATATATAACTTGATAACAATGATATTAATGTTCATCATGATCCTGTCTTTCATTTAAGACCTCACATGATATCATTTATGGTTAGCTACCACAAAAGCAGTGTAATAGGTATAGTCAGTTTGTCAGGCCTGTTTGAAGTTTCTGTTACACAACAGTGATCCCTCTGCCAGTTGGCACCAACGGGCCAGTGTGTCACACTCACAGATTCAAGTATGCCGTGTTTATTAATATGGAATGGAATAGCAAAGAAAAACATCTTACCTGCTACTGCAGTTTTCTAATGAAAGTAGATTTCATGTACATCTGTCACTTTAGATCAGCTATCAGATTTGAAGGCTCACTGCATGGAGATATCTGCAGAGCTATTTAGTAGGTTGATCTCTCCACATCAGAGCTGCCTCAAAGTCATTTTTCCATTTGTAGATGATTGTTGTCTGACAGGAGGAGGAGATCTTCTTCTTTAAGATACTATTGTACAAGCTGAAATTGTGAGAACACTAAATTCTGCAGAAGTCGCAGCCCAGGTCACCTAGTTCAGAGCCTAGCTCAAATGAGTTTGCTATTACGAACATTTACAGTTGGCACTGTACAATACATTAAGGGACTGCTCCTTCTCCAATTGCAGTCAATGGCAAAACGCCCATTGATTTCAATGGCACAGGATCAAGCCTTTAAAATTTGGACTATAATCTCACTAAGTCAAGGAATCTTAATTTTAATCAGCCGCATTACAAGAATCAGTGTAGCCTCTTTCCACTGTTTATTTTACTTTCCTCTAATGGTAATTTATATTATAGTCAACAATCCTAAAATTATCAGATTTACCCAAATGAGCACAAAAGCTTTCTCCAGACCATGAATGAGATGAGAGTTGGTACATTTTACACAATTTTGTAACAAAATTCAGCCATCTATAACTGGCATTATATCCTAAATCAGTGGCTAAAATGAAGCCAAATCAAAGTAAAGGCAACAAAATCTACTAACACGGCATCATTATTTAAGAGACATTTACTATAACCACAAAGCAAAGACAGATTTACCAGGATCTTGGCTTTCTCATATCAATCCTGGAAAGTTAAGGGTAGCATTTTCAAAAACTGTCAGTGTTGGCCTAACTCTATTCCCGTTTAAATCAATGGAAGTTCCACTGACTTAATTCAGAACAGAGTTAGGCCAGTGTTTAGCGCTTTAGGAAATTCCATCCTAAAATGTGAAAGCTCCTGTAAATTGATGGAGGAGTGGATCAAGTGTTTCTCCCCAACACTTGAGGTTCATGACCGTAAAAATCTCAGCCCATCTCAGGCTACAACTCTCTAACAGCTGACTGTGGAGTTCTACCTCTTCAGAGGTCCTTTCCCTTAGGACTACCAGGTAGCTGTTCTTTAGAGTTTCCTGACTTTCAATAGAATGCCTATGAGGCCTTCTGTCGCCAACCCAGCTTCATTACTCCACTTTGTATTTCTGTGGGAGGTTTGAGCTCCCTGTTTACTCCAGGAGTCAGTGTTTGTCTAACTGACTGTCAGTAATAGATAGTTGTGATGGTACAGAGGCTCTACCTGAACACCAGCTATTAGTGCTCTGTAGTTCACTGAACCTTGGAGTCTTAAAAAGGGTCTTCAGTGCAGGCAAGCAGGACTTTCTGCTCCAGGGAAAGGTCAATAGACCATGAATCTTCATGCTAAAATGAACAGCTCATCCTGCTGCAGATCTAATGTCTTGAGTTATAATCACCTCTTTCAAGAAATAGGATGCTGTAGAGGGGTGGTTACCCGCTCCTTCCCTGTGGGGCTTAAAAGCCAGCCCTGGGAAAGAGCCAGGGCTGAGGCAAGAGAAGCTAAGCTGATTGGGGAAATGGCTGCAGCTTGGCCATGCCCCAGTCAGGCCGTAGCTGGGCCTATAAAGGGGCTGCTAGGCTGAAGCTTAGTCAGTCTCTCTGTGTTCAGAGAGGGAAGGGCCTGGCTGCAGGGACCTGGGGGAATACCTAGATTGGGGCAGGGCTGAGGGGGAAAGGCCAGGAGAGTAGGGAAGCTCTGGCCAGCTGCGAGGCCTAGATTAGGGCCTATTAGGTACTGGGGTTGCAAGGGGGCAGCCCACGGGTAGACAGAGGCAGCAGGTCCAAACCCCCTCGCCTGTAATGAGTGGCAGATACACTGCAATCTGCCCCGGGGAACGGGGCTAAGCGATGACTGGCAGTAGCCAAGACTCAGGTGAGGTGGGGGTAGTGGGTGGGAGTTCTCCAGGGAGGGGAGACTCTCAGGGATTGTTGGGGTTTACTGCCAGGGGGCAGCACCCCAGTGGGAGGAGGCACCGGGTCCTGGGAGGGACTCGGGCCACCAGTAAGGCAGATCACCAGACGGCAGAGGGCACTCCAGAGGCTGACGAGCTAATTCCCAAGGATAACCAGCAGGAGGCACCGCCGGGTGAGTCCGACTCTATTACAGATGCACTCCTTGTGGCAATACAAGGAGTATATTTTGTGTGGTTCACTTGAAACACCTTGATATAGTTGAAAGTGTTGGCATTCTTAATAAATAAGAAGCCTATAAAGATAATTAATTAATCCAAATGTAGGGTCCAATTTTGTGAGATGCTGAACACCTTCTCATTGAAGATGGTGGGAGTTAAGGGCACTTGGCATCTTTTGCAGGACTGCATCCTTTCACATAGTGAAAATTAAATCTCCTTCTAAGATTAAAATCAACCATTTGTAAAAATACAGTTCTGCCAGATCTTCAAATCACAAACAGCTTTCCTAATGTGCTGAAGCAAAAAACAGACACTGACAAAAAACAAAACAAAACATAGGTCAGTGGATGTAGTGCACTATGATGTATATATCTGTCTGATCTAAAAATTAAAGCTTATAATAACTGTAGACACACTAAACTGCAGGGAGGAGTTTTATTATTTAACAAGAACATTCAGCTGCACTTGGACTGTTGCCTTTTTTAACTTGGGATAAAGTTAGTATTTGTTCCTTTAAAAAAAAAAAAGAGGAGAGGGAAGGAAAGGCTGTATGGTAATTACTCATCACATTTTTCCTCTCTCAGAGCAGTTTTAGCCCTCATTTGAAGTATTAGAAAAATCCCTCAAACCTCTAATGACTTTCAAAGGGGTAAACAGTCGACTTTTTAAAGGGTGACTGTTATTGAGGTTGCTTTGCTCCCTTCTGGGACCTGCACAAATCAGAATAATACAATATATGTGAGGGGTTTTTTGTTTTTTTTTTTGGCAAGAAGTAAGAGAGAGAGAAAAGAAGCCTTTGAACTTTGTACTCTGCTGTCTGGTGTGTGCCTAGAACTCTCTTGATACCAGAATCAGCTTTCCACAACTGTACCATTCTCATATTTTAAAACATTCATTCTGGCTGCTTTGCTTTCTATGGTTGGTGTTTTATTTGCACATGTGATCATGGAAAGCAAATTTTAAGCTCACAAGATCTGGTGTATTTGCACCAAAATGGCACTTGTTTATATAACATGGGATGCTGATTGACACAGCAAGTGACAGAGTTCCCCAATTCTCTCAGCAGAAACCTGATACTGAGTAAATTAAACAAGGATCTGATCTCACCCTTTGTAAGAGGGACCACACAAGCGCACTTGGGCCATGTCTACACTAAAAGCACTTTGCTGGTATAGCTATACCAGTACACAATACCAGCAATAAACTAGTGGGAACATGACTTATACCAACAAAACTGCACTTTTCCTAGTATAGCTTATTCCAACCTCACTGAGCTATACCAGCCAGAGTGTGGTTCAGCTGTGAAAACTGCCTCTATGCTAGGGTTTAGGTTGGTCACAAAGCACATCTCATCATACCCCTGCCTGACATAGCTATGCTGGCAGAATTTTGTACTGAAGACATGGCCACAGCTACTTTGTGTAACTATAATGAGAGAATATGAAATATAAACCCTGACCCAGTCAACAAGTCTTACTCAGTGATTTCCAGGAATGATACTGTGGGCAAGGCCTGTGAGTAGAGCTGATCTGGAAGTTATTTTTAATTGCAACATTTTTCTCAGGGTTTTTTTCTGAAAACTGAAAATCAGAAATTTTTTAGTTTTAAGATTCTGATTTTCAGATAACTATTTTATGTGTGTCTGTGTGAGTTTCAAAAATCTTTGTTTTGTTTGTAACCCTCTGTTCTTGCTCACTTTCTCTTAAAATCTTTATCTTCATTAATAATTTGTTTTCAGGATAAATAGATTACAGGGCTGTGTTATTATATTGGAGATGATATTCAGCTGAATCAAACAAGCTGATATGTAAATATTATTACCTTGGGAGTAACGAACCTGGTAGTTACTGTGAGAGTCCCATGATGGGGCAGGACACTACAGGGGGATGCTTCTGAGGTTTTCAGGTATGAGGGTACACCAAGTGTTTACCTGCCAGGGAAAGCAGGGGCTGGCAGAGTCCAGAGGAGGATGCTTGAGTGGCTGAAGGGCTGTTTGTGTCAGGGAGCTGACATGCAGCTATCACAAGAAAGACTCCCTCTTGTTGGAGGCAGGGGAAGGCAGGTGACCCACAGTCATGGACACCCCAAGAAAAGTCATTTTCCATCAAAAATACCTTTAGATGGAAATATTTTGACCAGCTCTACCCGCTAGACCTCTTTACCTACTCTTCTCTCCAACCTGCTACCCTGAAATATTCATACCCCCATTGGGTTCTTTGAAGCCCTCCACTTGATTATAAGAGGCATGCTTATCTTATCAAAGAACACAAAAAATGCCATGTGACCAGTCACAACACAGCTGCAATTTCAGATATCAAGTGCCAGATATTCTTGGTGGAACTGTTCATGATCAATCCATAGAGTGAAAAAACATGAAACAAACAAACAAAAAGCACCAAGGAATTACATATAATGAATGAATGAGTGGAAATTGCAATTTGCTTGCAGATGTTCTGTGAGCAGACACAGACTAAATAAAGGGAGTAAATAATTCTCACTGAATCATTCACTCAGTGCTATTTGTGTCATTTTACTACTTGTCTGAGTCTGCAGGAGACCACCTACCTAGTCTCATTGCAGAACGAGGGCCTGATAACACAGTCAATAGGCACCTGAGAAAAAGATAAGCAAGATATCTAGGCATTTATACTATACTCCCCACTATGTTATCTGATGACACTATGTTATAAAGATAGAGGCCATTTGGGTAATACAGATCTGAATCCATGTTCAGATTTCAAACACACTCAGAGTTAGGGGGTCTTCAAAGTCTGGGGGGTTGGTTTGAGCCAATCTTTACTGAAAGGAAAAGCAATGTTGAATGTTTCCTCATGACTGCAATATTTGATCTGAGAAAGCAATAAATGTTTCCATGTTCTCATCCAACCACTTTTGCAAAGGAATTTGTGATAGTCAAGAAAGCTTTTGCTAACAAGAGGGTCAAGGCGTTTCTTTTGTTTCTTGGTAAAATAGCACCATCTGTGAGGGAAAACCATTCCTTTTAATGGCTAACATGGAGCAGAATAAACTACTGCAATTCCTAAAAGAAATTGTGTGGGCTGAGGAATGGGAAAATGTCTGGCTGTATGAAACAAATGGATTTTGCTCCTTACTTCTTATTGCAAGATCCAGATTGTGGCTGAACAGGTTCTACAAGTTATTTCTCCTGGTTTTGGTTTGATGAACAAGTTTCAGGCCCTCAGGAAAATATGTGAATGCACGTGAGAATGGATAATTGAAGCTGTGTTATTAATTATATTATATTTTGGTGCCTAAGAACCGCCAAAATCAGGGCCCTGTTTTGTGAGGCACTATACAGACACAGAGTAGTAGACGGTACCTGCTCGAAGAAAGTACAGTCTAACAGACAAAACAGACAGGGACACAGGATGGGAGAAGCAGCGTGAACAATGTAATGACAGGAAATGTTTTAGTGCCCCCCCTTTTTTTTTTGGTGGGTTTAGTTAGGAGTGGATAAGCTAAATGGAAAAACAAGGGAAGGGAATGAGGATGAAGGGGACAGGACGGGGAGAACAGAGTAAGAGGGTGTGATACTTCCAGGGGGTACGCAGGGCTGCGGGGCACGCCGCTCATGCCATGGGTCAGCTCCCCAACTCCTCTGGCCACAGGCAATACAAACACTCCCTTATAGGCCTATGCAGGCCCCACTCTCTCTCTCTCTCTCTCTAGCGATAGGCACACTCCAACCCCCGAGCTCTCTGAGCATCTCTCTGGAGTGTCGAGCCCCTGTTCCAATGGACATTCGAAGTATGCACAACTTTGCTGCTCCCAAAAGAACACCAGTTACAATTCAGATTGCCACTCCACTTAACTCACAGCACTTAGATAAATGTATAGTGAAAACAAGTAAAAGTTTATTTAGCAAAGTACAACAGATTGGGTGATAGTAAATAGAAATATTGGAAACAAATGGTTATATGTAACATAAAATCATAACAGGCATTCTAGAGCCTCAACTTAATTAACAAGATACTCTCCAGTCTAATAAAATATTGCTCATTCATGCTTTCCAGCCACGTGGGCTGTGATCCCCTTTTCATGAGACATGACATGCTGTCAGCTCGTCTCCTAGGTGAAGGATTCAGGGTGTCTGTTTGCATCCCCAGATATATCAGAACAATCCATTGTCCTTATTCATAAACAGGGAGCTCACTGCTGATAGTATTTTCCAGTGGCTTTCCTCTCTTGTCAATATCACAATCTCCTGATTATCCTAGCCTCAGGCTCAGTATGCAGATAGACATGGATTGTGAGCTACACAATGACCAGACAGGGAGATAAGTGCCTGTTACCACCTACCTGCAAGGAACATTCTTCTTTGAAAAAAGAAAAGGAGGACTTGTGGTACCTTAGAGACTAATAAATTTATTTGATGCTCAGATAAATTGGTTAGTCTCTAAGGTACTACATGTCCTCCTTTTTCTTTTTGCGGATACAGACTAACACGGCTGCTCCTCTGAAACCATTCTTCTTTGAGGGTCTTCTGTGTTCCCACTTTGGGATGCACTGACGAGATGCTGCCAGAACAGTAGAACTCCCTGTTCTGGCACCTTGCCCCTCTCCAGTGCTTGAGCCATGCTCAGGGGACGTGGCTACAAAAGGGACATGGCATCCATTGCCACCTCAGTTCCCTCCAACCACTGCAGAATTAGGACATGAACCTCTCCAGATCAGTAGTGGATAAGTGCCTCTAAATTCTTCTTGTAAATAGTTTATAATATAGTTTAGTATTGGGATAAGCTAGTTTCCATAGAGTAGTCATAGTCATTAGTTAGTTAAGGTATGGCAGAGTTCAATGTGAAGAAATGTGGGTTTAAGAGATGCGCTTCATGTCCGGAGGTCTTCCCAGCTACTAACACATGTTCATTGCCTGAAATATTTAGGCGAGAATCAGTCACCAACATGCTGTGCTATATGCAAACCATTTACTCCTCCAGCCTGAAAGACTTCAGGTTCTACTTTTACAAGAGGCTTTCTCAGCCAAGCTTCTAGGATCTGACAATTCGAGAGGGTATGAAAACAAGAATAAGAGACCCGAATCTTCTGACTATGTCTGGATCCAAGAAAGCTCTATCAGCAAAGGCTTTAGTGGCCAACCTCTGGTTCTAAGTTAACTGAGCTTCCAATAACTAAGGGTACGTCTACAGTATGAAATTATTTCAAAATTATTCTATTCGAATTTTCAGAAGCTATTTTATACATTCAGTCTTCTGTGTCCCCACCAAAGCGCATGAATTCGGTGGAGTGCGTCCACAGTACCAAGGCTAGCATCGAATGTTGGAGCGGTGCACTGTGGGTAGCTATCCCACAGTTCCCGCAGTCCCCGCCGCCCACTGGAATTCTGGGTTAAGCTCCCAGTGCATGATTGGGCAAAAACATTCTCACGGGTGTTTCTGGGTGTGTGTCATCAGTTGCTCCTCCCTTCGTGAAAGCTACGGCAGACAATCATTTCACGCCTTTTTGGCGTGCAGACACCATTCTGCTTTCAGCAGACGGTGCACCACTGCTCTCCTGCTACTATGAATCCACCTCTCATTTCCTCTCATCTTCCTATGTAATCTCTACTATCTACTCTTTCTCTTTCTCATCGAACACTTCTGCTGCCAACTCTGCTCGGCCATCATGAACCGAACAGCACAGCTTCCGCAGCCAACTCTGCTCTCCTGCTATTGCCACACTTCCAAGCTTCTCCATGTTGTCTGTCCTGGGCTCCCACCTCCATGAAAGCTACAGAAGACAACCATTTCCACCTTTTTTCGGCTACCGTGAACCAACAGCACTTCTTCCGCTACCACTCTGCTCTTCTATGTTTTGCGCCCTTTTTCCAAGATTATCCATGCAGGTGCATAGCCATGGAGCCCAATCAGATCTCCGCTGCAGTTCTGACCATTGTAAATACCTCACGCATTATCCAGCAGTATGTGCAGTACCTGCAAAACTGGGCAAGAAAGCGACGACAGCGCGATTACGATTGTGATGAGGACATGGACACAGATGTTCCTAGAAGCATGGCATGTGGCGATTGGAGATCATGGTGGTGTTGGGCCAGGTTCCTGACATGGAACGCCAATTATGGGCCCGGCAAACAAGCACAGACTGGTGGGACCGCATAGTATTGTAGGTATGGGATGATTCCTAGCGGCTGAGAAACTTTCGTATGCGTAGGGCCACTTTCATGGAACTTTGTGACTTGCTGTCACCTGCCCTGAAGTGCAAAGACACCAAAATGAGGGCAGCCCTCACAGTTGAGAAACAAGTGGCCATAGCCCTGTGGAAGCTTGCAACGTCTGACAGCTACCGGTCAGTTGGGAATCAGTTTGGAGTGTGCAAATCTACTGTGGGGGCTGCTGTGCTGCAAGTAGCCAATGCAATCATTGACCAGCTGCTATCAAGGATAGTGACTTTGGGAAATGTGCAGACCATTGTGTATGGCTTTAATGCGCTGGGCTTCCCTAACTGTGGCAAGGCAATAGATGGAACGCATATCCCTATCTTGGCCCCGGAACACCGGGGCGGTCAGTACATAAACTGCAAGGGGTACTTTTCCATGGTGCTGCAAGCACTAGTGGATCACAAGGAACGTTTCACTGACATCAACGTGGGATGGCTGGGAAAGGTGCATGATGCTCGCATCTTCAGGAACTCTGGTCTGTTTGAACAGCTGCAGGAAGGAACTTACTTCCCAGACCAGAAAATTACTGTTGGGGATGTTGAAATGCCTATAGTTATCCTCAGGGACCCAGCCTTCCCCTTAATGCCATGGCTCATGAAGCCATACACAGGCACCCTGGACAGTAGTAAGGAGCAGTTCAACTATAGGCTGAGCAAGTGCAGAATCGTGGTAGAATGTGCGTTTGGATGTTTGAAAGCACGCTGGCGCAGTTTACTGACTCGGTTAGATCTCAGCACAACTAATATTCCAATTGTAATTGCTGCTTCTTGTGTGCTCCACAATATCTGTGAGAGTAAGGGGGAGACATTTATGGTGGGGTAGGAGGTTGAGGCAACTTGCCTGGTGGCCAGTTTCACACAGCCAGACAACAGGGAGATTAGAAGAGCGCAGCAGGGCTCGCTGCACATCAGAGAAGCTTTGAAAGCCAGTTTCATGACTGGCCAGGGTATGGTGTGACAGTTGTGTGTGTTTCTCTCAAAGTTACCCGCCCCCTCTATATATGAAAGGAAATAAAGTCACAATTGTTTAAAAACCATTCTTTATTATTTGTTGCACAAAACATTGAGAGAAATCAGAAGCTAGACGGGGGAGGGGGAGTATTGGGTTGGGGGGTAGAGGAGGAGGAAGAGGAGGGAAGGACAAGTCCAGAAACCAAATCAAAATTTAGGATATGCCAGCTTTCTGCTTCATGTGCAATCCTCTGGGGTTGACTGTGTGGGTCCCCGTAGCCTCCCCCCACCCATGTTCTTGGGCATCTGGGTGAGGAGACTATGGAACTAGGGAGGAGGGAGGGTGGTTATACAGGGGCTGCAGCAGCAGTCTATGGTCTTGCTGCCTTTCCCACATTAGATCCACCACACAGTGGAGCATGTCAGTTTGCTCCCCCATGAGCTTGACCATAGCATCCTGCCTGCTCTCATCATGTACGTCCATCCTCTTTTCGTATTCATGTAACACTTTACGTGACTCTGCAATTATTTGCCTCCACGCAATCAACTGGGCCCTATCAGTGCGGGAGGACTACATGAGCTCGGCAAACATGTTGTCCCAAGTTCATTTTTTCCACCTTCTAATCTGGACCAGCCTCTGGGACGGAGTAGATAGGGGCCATGTTGAAACATTTGCACCGGCTGCAGGAGGAGAAAAAGGGAGGGTAGTATTTTAAAAGATAAATTTTAGAGAACAAAGGAGACACTCTTTCTCAGTGAAACAGGCGATTCATAGTACACAGCACATGTTCTTTGTCTCATTTTGCCTCTTATACTGAAGTGCCTGCCATTTTGGTGTGAGTAAGCCAACACATGCGGCCAGGCAACAGAATTCAGCTTGCAGGCAGCCATGGTAAGCCCTAGGGGCATGCAGCGTTCTGCTTCTTTCGCATTCATTTCAATGCTTTCAAACTGCCGGGCCCCCTTTCCCATAGCATGCAATGCCTGGTGGGTTTGCCATATAAAAGGAGGACCTGCGGGCTCTCTGGGATGATCACTTCACACAACATCCTCCCCCTCACATACACACACACCGCATGGCTCCAATGAGACTCTGAGAGGGTATGAGCCCTTTAAACTAAACGCAAACAGCCCAGGGTGGCTCCGATGAGGCTCTGAGCAGGGATGAGCCCTTTAAACTAAACGCGAACAGCCCAGCACGGCTGGGTTTCTCCCCACCCCCCACCGTGTGGCTCCGATCAAGCTCTCACTCACCAGAAGTGCCTTCTCCAGGGTCATGGTCTGGGAGCATGCCTTGGGAGTGGGGGGAGACTATTGGCTCCCGTGTTAAGAATAGTTCCTGGCTACAGGGGGAAACAGATTCCCCACTTGCCGCCTGTGCACTGTCCTCCTCTTCTTCATCCTCCAAAAACTCATCCTCCTCGCTCCATGCTACTCCCCCTTTGCAGGTGTCCACAGACTGTGGTGGGGTAGTGGTGGCGTCACCCCCCAAAATCGCATGCAGCTCACGGTAGAAGCAGCATGTATGGGGCTATGACCCAAAGCGCCCGTTCGCCTCCCTGGCTTTTTGGTACTCTTGCCTGAGCTCCTGGATTTTTGTACAACACTGCTCTGTGTCCTTGGTGTAGCCTCTTTCTGTCATGGCCCTGGAGACTTTAGCGTACGTATTTGCATTTCTTTTTTTGGAATATAGTTCTGCCATAACAGATTCGTCTCCCCAACATGCGATGAGATCCAGTACCTCCCATTCAGACCATGCTGGGGAGCTCGTCTGCAAATCTGGGACTGCGTGGTCTCTTGAGATGGTTGACTCTGCATGGTCGCCTGTGATGGTGGACTGTGCTGATGGTCACCTGTGCTGATGATGACCAAACAGGAAATTCAAAAGTTCCTGGGGCTTTTACTGCCTACCTGGCTAGTGCATCGCAGTTCAGAGTGTTGTCCAGAGTGGACACAAGGGAGCATTCTGGGATAGCTCCCGGAGGCCAATATCATCAAATTGTGTCCACAGTTCCTGTAACCCGGAACTGCGATCTTGATTTTAGCACTACTCCACTTGCCAAGGTGGAGTACAGAAATCCGATTAAAGAGCCTTTTAAATAAAAAAAACTGGTTTGGTTGTGTGGACAGAATCAGTTTTATTTTGAAGTAACTCGGCTAATTCCGAAATAACCGTGTACTGTAGACCAGTATCGACAGCATTGTCCTCTTCTGAGGATGCGATTCAGTTTCACAGACTATTTGACAGGACGGCATCAACTTTAAAATGACCACTGATGGCCTTTGGAGAGGCCACACACTGAAATAGTGGGATCTACTGCAAAGAGTAAGGCCTCATTGCTTATATTAGAAGGTACCTGGCAACCCAGCAAAATCCCTTTGGTCCAATTCTTCATTTTGCCAACCAGTTTTTTTAAAAGTCTGACAAATCCTGCATGATGATTTCACATACATCCTCAGCCTAATTGTCTCATGACAGCAGCCACACTTCAAAGTTCTAGGTCAGATCTTTTGCCTTCTACCCATTATGATAAAAAGGGGGAAAGTTGGACTCTTTACGGAGGAAATTGTTTCCTTCAACTTCATTAAATATGCGTATAGCAAACTATTAGGTGGTTATCAGTTTCAGCTATGGGAAAAGTTACATATATTCACTAAACAACTCTCAGATGATCAGAGGAAGGTAACATCATCTCTCATTAAAGAGGACCAGAATGTATCCAAACATGCCTTAAGGGCATCATTTGGAGTCTCCTATACTGCCTCAAAGTCTATGTGGCATCACTGATAGCTCTATGTGGACATGAATGGTTACAATCATCTTCACTCCCCATGGAAATAAAATCCAAGATAGAGGACTTACCATTTGAGGGAGAGGATATATTTAGTGCAAGAACTGATGAGCTACTGGAGAAGATGAGAGAGTCACTTCACACCAAGATCTCTGGGGCTACTGCCTCCTCATAGATGCAAAACATCTATGCCTGTGTTCAGGTATTACAGGCATTATGTTCTACCTCCTTCACATTTGCTTTACCATAACCAAAGAAGGCAGGCATATTATCAACAGCAGCGCCAACAGCATGCATCCTCTCATACACAAGAGAAGAAGAAATATTAAAAGGCCTAGACAAAAACAAAGAATTCTTTGGCCACATCCTCCCTACCAAATGGCAGACCACAGGTTTGATGTGATAGTCAAGAGCTTTGAACCAATCTGAAACATGCTTTCCACATTTTTGTAGACCGTCTGTTGGAATGCATGGGAAACAATCACCTTGGAAAGATGGGTTTTAGACACAGTAAAGGAAGGTTATTTCATCCAATTCATATCCCTTCAGCCATGCAACCTTCCCTCACCCCCTCCCCATTCCCTTTTCAGGGGCCTTTCCCACAATAGAGTGTTAAAAATGGAGGTACAAACTCTACTGCATGTAGGGGCTGCAGAAGAAGTACCACTCAGTTGCAGAAACAAAGGCTTCTATTCCCATTACTTTCTAATCCTGAATAAAAATGGAAGTCTCAGACCAATTTTAGGTCTCACAGTCCTAAACGGATACATCAGGAAGTTTCAATTCAAATGCTATCTCTGGCTTTGCTTAACCCCATCCCTATCTACTCTGGATTGGTTTGCTGCTCTGGATCTCAAAGATGCATATTTCTGTATCACCATATGACCATCACCCTGCAAATATCTATGTTTTGTCCTTGGTTCAGACCATTTCCAATACAGAGTTTTACCCTTTGGACTCTCCACCACACACAGAGTTTTTACCAAATGACTAGTTCCAGTAGCAGTGAATTTGAGAAGACAAGGGATCTTCGTCTTCCCCCCTAGACGATTCGCTCCTCGAGGCCCCATCCAAAAATGAATTAAACATAGCTGTCCAGACCACTTGTTCTCTGTTCGAAGCTTGGGGTCTCCTCATAAACAAAGAGAAGTCTTTTCTGATTCCATCACAATAGATTCTTTTCACTCAGGCAATCCTCATCTCCATAAAGGGGAGGGCTTTCCTTTGGGAAGAGAGGTTTCTGAAACTAAAGAATGCCATAAAGAGGCTGCTTTTACAACCTTCTTAGAGGGTAAGGTATTTTCTTTTGTTATTGGGGCTCATGTCATCCACAATGTATGTAAACCCATATGCCATACTCAGAATGAGGCCACTGCAACACTGGCTACTAAAGAACATCAAACCCAGTTTGGACAGTATATTCACTGTTCCAAGAAAGATTCATCTCTCTTTAATGTGGTGGCTGGAATGTGCTCAAAAGAATATAGATTAACCCACCTCCCTTTGCAAATAGTTACCCCAGATGCTTCGAAGATAGGCTGTGGAGCATATCTCGGCAACCTTTTTATTCAAGGTCTTTGGAATGATAAGGAGTCTTCGCTACACATAAATGTATTAGAACTGAGGGCCATTCATTTGGCTCTCAAAGAGTTTCTTGCAAAGATTCAGGATGCGGTAATCCAGGTGGCAACAGACAACATGTCTGCAGTATTTTAGATGAACAAACAAAGCAGGACTTGTTTGTCTCAGCTGTGCCACAAAGTGACAAAATTTTGGGATTGGTGTATCCTATACAACATTTACCCAATTGTTTTACATTTTGAAGGGCAAAACAACGAGGTTGCCAATCATCTGAACAGAGATTCCTTGCAAATGCCTGAGTGGACTCTAAAGGACACAGTGACCCAGAACATTTTTGACAGTTGGGGACTTCTGGACATAGGTCTATTTGCCATTAGATTCAATACAGAATGTCACCATTTTTGCTCAAGAGTGAGCTCTGACAATCAGTCATTGACAGATGCATTCCTTCTGGACTGAGGAACGGGTCTGATGTATGCATTTCCCCCATTCCCTCTTATCCTCAAAGTTCTAAAGAAAAGAAAATAAGATTTGGCCAAGGTGATTATGGTTGCTCCAGCATGGTCAAGACATGCAATGGACTTACTGTCTCAACAGCAGGGAAAGGATCTGTCACCCAGATCATCAATCATTACACCTAACAGTTTGGACCATAGGTCTTTAACAGATTTGAGAAGTTCATGCTCCATGTAAGTACAGTGAATTCTTAGTAATGGTCAGAAACCATCTACCAGATAGAGTTACAATTTCAAATGGAAGAAATTTGTTATCAGAGTCACTAATGGGGTGTTGACCCAGTCTCTGTATTTATACAACTGGTTTTTGGAATGTTTGCTGCACTTGAGAACAATGGGCTTGTTTCTCTCCTCTATTAAAGTCCATTTAGTAGCAAGAGCAGCTTTTCATATACACACTGAGGATTGATCCATTTCCTCACACAAACTGATAAAAAGCTTCTTAAAAGGTTTACTTAATCTATATCCTCCAGTTAGGGATCTAGTCCCTCCATGGCATTTGAACGTAGTTTTAACTCAATGTATGTCTTCTCCATTCTAACAAATGTCAAGGTGTTTAAAGACAGCCTTCATAACAGCTATCATTCTGCAAGAAGAATTAGTGAGTTACACGCACTGATGGTGGAGTCCCTTGTATTACTTTTCGTAAAGTTAAGGTGGTGCTTAGACTTCATCCTAAATTCTTCCTGAAATTGGTTTTGGAACTCCATATAAATGAAAATGTAAATTTACCTTTTTTTTTTTTTTCCCTGAACCTCATCTGAGTAAAGGAGACTCGAGATTACATTCGTTTACATGCAAAGAGGGCACTCTTGTACTACCTGGACAGAGCCAAGAGCTTTAGGTCTTCTCCTAAGTTATTTCATATCCCAGCACTTCAAGGGAAGGGAAAATTACATGCATAACTACAAAATGGGAAATAATTTGCTAGGTGGTAGTACTGCTGGAAAGGAACTAGGGGTTATAACAGATCACAGATTGAATATGAGTCAACAGTGTGATTCAGTTTAGAAAAAGACTAATATCGTTCTGTGGTGTATTAACAGGAGAGTTGTATGTAAGACAGTTGTCTTAAGGTAATTGTCCCGCTGTACTCAGCACTGATGAGGCCTCAGCTGAGCACCAATTCTGTGTCCAATTCTGTGCACCACACTTTAGGATAGATGTGCACAAATTGAAGAGAGCCTGGAGGAGAGCAACTAAAAACCTGACCTATGAGGATAGGTTAAAAAAACTGGACATGTTCAGGATTGAGAAAAGAAGACTAAGGGGGGACCTGATAACAGCCTTCAAATATGTTAACAGCTGTTATAAAGAGAACTGTAATAAATTGTTTTCCATGTCCACAGAAAGTAGAACAAGAAGTAATGGGCTTAACCAGCATCAAGAGAGATTTAAGTTAGATACTAGGGAAACTGTAAAAACTACAAGTGTAGTTAAGCTCTACAATAAGCTTCCAAGGGAGGTTGTGGAACCCCAATCATTGGAAGTTTTAAAGAAGAAGTTGGACAAACACCTGTTAGTAGGGTGACCAGATAGCAAGTGTGAAAAATCAGGACGTGGGGTGGGGTCTTACTCCTGTATAAGACAAAGCCCTGAATACCAGCACTGTCCCTATAAAATTGGGACATCTGGTCACCCTTCCTCTTAGGGATGGTCAAGGTGTACTTGGTCCTGCCTCAGCACAAGGGACTGGATTTATGACTACTTGAAGTCATTTCCAGCCCTACATTTCTATAATTCTGTGAAGTCAGTGGTAAGTGTATGAACAATTTCTCATGGAATGAAACTAAAGTTACAACAGAGGGAGGCCAGAGAGAAAGAAATTGCAATAGTCAAGACAACAGAGGACTAAGAAATGGACAAGGATTTTAATGTGCACTTTCAGTATGTAGGTATTTGCACAGTTCTTGCGTTGTTAATATAACCTGCCAGAAACAATTAATTTAAGGACTACTGCACAAAACTGAAAATGAGCTCTGGTAAAATTGCTTTAATGCCCCATACAATGGAAATTTCATTATATGAACAAGATGTGGAAATGTTTGCCTTCTAGCGCCCAATTAAAAATGAAAATTAAAAAAAATAAGAACAGAGAACAAAACTAATATTTCAGCAATTAAAAGTTCTTCCTTTGAAACAGCTGACCTCTCATCATCTGAGTATTCTACTATTAATACTGCAATAATTGAGTTATGATGAGCTTTCCTTAACTGTGTTACCCTGCTCTTGGCTGATGAATAAAGGTCATGGTATGCTTATGCTCAGTTGTTACTATAAATGTCATACCAACTTGTTGCAAACAATGGTGCTGGAGATGGGACATTAGCTGCTTCTTCTTGCTCCCTCGTTCTTGTATTATCTTTTTGTCTTGAATTTATTTAGTTGCATTGTAGGAACTTTGTTCTCCACTATTTGAATGTATTGGACTGGCATCAACTGACAATGACAAGTTTAGCCTCTTTATTTCGCCTGAAGATTATCCATGAACATATTGTGATTTCCTCAGTTGTTTTTGGCAGAGGTCTTGAGAACAACTCTTCTCACGAGTCTGTGCTCATGGATCAGAGGGAAAAGCAACACTCCACCTGGAGGACACCATCTTCAGGCACAAGACCAGGCTACTCCAGCGGTAGGGTTGCAGGACAAGTTCCGAAAAAACTCTGAGATGCTGGTTTTCTCTCTGGCTCTATGTAGATACCACCAGAATACCCTTTACCAGCTCAAGACAACAGTCTCAGATGCCTCAACTGCTTTTGAAAAACTCCATCAGAAACCTTTTTTACCTAGCGAAGAATGAGAAGTGAACTTTCTTTCTAGTCTCCATTTTGAGAAAATAACTTAGAAATGGTGTTGATTCCCATGGGCTTATAGGAGTTTCCCCAGGGACTCAGAGCTCTTCTCCCATAATAATTCCACTGGGCTCCCAAAAGGCCTTTCAAAATCTCCCACAAGCCACTACTTCAGAGTGCTATGCAGAACATTGCTAATAATTATTACCTCATCAATACATCCATAGTTCTACACATAATAAAACCACTTGCCATATAAATTTAAAAAATGGGCTAAATATAGAACTTTAAAAACAAAGAGAAACCTGCCACCTATGTGGCAAAAATGACTCATAAATAAAAGGAAACATTTAGTTCACCAATATACATGATCCACTCCTAATTCGCCACTACCATTATGAAAGCATGTGCATGCAGCATTTGTAATATTGCTGCTTCTTCTGACCCTAGTGTCCTATTCTGACACCAGCATTGCCTCGCTGCTGAGTGGTAGCAGATGTCTGGGGCCTTGCAGGTCAACTTCCCAGTGAAGAAGAAACCAGAGTCATGGAGCCTGTGTGTGATTAGTGTAACTTGCTTTATTGATACATCCACATCAGTCTTGGAACAGAGGTGGTCTGTCATAGCTGTATAATTCTGGAATGAGGAAGGAGACTTTTCTTTACCTCTGAGGTGAACTGTCCCTCAAATCACAGCACCAGGCCTCCAGGATGAGAGCTCTGATCACCGTCAGGCCTGTGACTGCTGAATGGAATCTGGCTACCCCCAGATCATTACTAGTCAGCTAGGCACCCATTTGGGTAGGTGCTACTGGTTGGGTGCTGTTGTTGGGGAAGCTTGCATGGCAATACACAGCGTTTTGCAGAGGCTTTTGATTGAGGAATTTATGCAGTTGATTTTCCTGGTCTTTGCAGGACCTATTGATGGAATCCATTTGCCTATTCTGTGCCCCATTTCCCTCAGCTCCCTTCCCAGTAAAACAAGTACAGTAAAGAAAGGAGTACTAATCAATGGTTATTATTATGATTATTTTTTGTACAGCAATAATTCCTAGAGGCCCCAACCAAGATAAGGGTCTTGTGCTAGGTGATGTACATACATACAGAAAGAGATAGCCATGCCCTGAAAGGCATACAATGTAAAATAATTACATCAATGGTGGTGCAACTCTAAGTGGCTCACTGTGGCAGATTCCTGGATGTGAACACTGGAAGGGCAGGCAAAGTGCGTGGTCTGGGCACTCACTTCCCACCAAAAATAAACTGATATTAATAGTGTCTCCATCTCGACAGCAATTCTGAGTGACTCTGCATATTCATTTTTGCCACGAAAGCATTCCCTGACAACACAAGCCCAAAGAAATAGTGATTCTACTATACTGTACTATACTATACTATACTGGAAGGTAGTGGTGGAGTGTGCTTTTGGGGGACTGAAAGCAAGGTGGATGTGTCTGACCTGCAGTAAGAATTCAGTGAATAATATTACAATATTGACCTATTTCATTTTGCATAATATATGCAAAAGCAAAGCTGAGGTGTTCAATGCACAGCAGTGAGGAAGTAGCGGGACTTATAGCAACTGCTGCACAGATATATAGTACCTGAGTCTGTTACTTATATTAATACAGGCCATAGTTGGCATATTACCCAAATTATTGTTATGGCAGGCGCCACCAGATAGCATTATTACACAAAAAAATCTGAGTTTAAAATCTTAGTGTTTGAACTAATGCTTAGTCTTCAGAGAATAAGCTGTGGTTTTTGTTAGCTTTCTTATGCAAGGTTCTCGGTAGAAGACGGTGTACAAACACCAGAAGAGATTGTTCTCTGCTTTGATCTCTAATTGGAGTCAATTCTTGAGGCACAGCTGCTGCCTGAGAAGTAACCACTGGTGTTGCACTAAGATTCCTGAGAGAATGGATTGCTTATGTGCTGTTTGGGACCGTGTGTGATGCTTCTGGGGGTACCAGGGCTGTGAGTCACCTTGTTACCACTTGCCTCCAGTGCGAGGGTGTCTTGCCTCTACTAGTTGGGTATTAGCTCCCTAACACAACCAGCCTGTCAAGCACTCTTCTCTGGGCTACACCAGCCCTGTCTTTGCCTTGCAGGCTAACAATAGATGCACTTCAGCCCCTAAGTCCCTTCAAAGTATCCCCCTGTGGAATCCAGCCCCTGATCACTGATCACCCAGAACCTGTGTTCCCAACAGATGCCCAGTTTTACCTTAGACCACTGCTCCTATCACACACATCGCTTGAGTTCAGTTATAAAACTAAAAGAAATTTAAGAAAGAATAGAGATTCAAATAAAAGCCAGTGTGAGAAATGTGAACAAATGGTTACATATTAAGCAACAGCAAAACGTACAGTGTAAAGCCTAAACTTCACTAAGAAGTTATCATTCTATCTAAAGAAATTAATCTCACCCAAAGTTCTCTTCAGTTTTAAGCCAAGCCTGGTTAAGATCCCCTTTTCCTAGACCTAAGGAACATAATTTGTAGTATATATACATATTTTCCATTCATACATCTCACAATGGTCATAATGACCAGTGTGACGCAGGTTTTCTTTAGACACCTTATATAATATTATTTTGGTGAACCCACGGGATCTCTGTACTCCTATTTACCCCACTGCCCACTCCAGTTGGCATCCAGAAGTTCTTGGGCCACACAATGTCACAGGGTAAGTGGCCCCTTTATGAGGGAGCAGGGTATAGTGCCACTTTGACTAGTCAACTGCCTCCTAACTGGGTTGTAAGAGAGGGCACCTGGGCCATATAAATGGGAGAACCCGGCAACAAAGTGGAAGAGTCGGCAGATGAGAGCTGTCAGTGATTGAGGGGGAAGTGGTGGTCGTGGTTGTCATTGTCTTTTGGGGAAAGCTGAAGAGAGCAGAAAGCTCTGCAGGCCTTTCATGGGAATAGAAAGGAATTTTCAGGAAGCCATCAGAGGGGCCAGCCTGATGACCTTCCTGAGCCAGAAAGCCAGTGCTGAGGGCTAGAAGACCAGTGGAGGGGTTAGTCTGCTAACCTTCCTGAGCCAGAGACCTGTGGCCAGGGAAGGCTGAGAGCAGCAGAGGAAGATACCTACTAGCTATCTGAGCTGGAAAGCTGAAGCTGGAGGGCCAGAGAGGGCTGAAGCTGGGTTGAGAGATGTGTTGGAGCTGTACCCAGAGGACCTGAGTATGGTGAGAGACATGCTAGAGCTATACTTGATGTGTTGATGGACTGTTGGGACTTGAACATATTGTTTGGACTATGCTGAGGAATTCTGGATTGTAGTTGTGGGATTTTTGTCATGGTTTATGTTTGTAGGGCTTTCTTTTGTAATAAATTAAACCTACAAGGGTTATAAACACTTGTAAAGCCTTAGTGAACTACATCTGGGAACCACTGAAGGGGAAACTGAGGCAGGTGTACTTGTCATTCTGTGGCCTGCTGCAGGGAGATATTCTGGGCAGGATTGGCCTATGACAGACCACCTCTGTTCCAAGACTGATGTGGATGTATCAATAAAGCAAGTTACACTAATCACACACAGGCTCCTTGACTCTGGTTTCTCCTTCACTGGGAAGTTGACCTGCAAGGCCCCGGACATCTGCTACCACACAGCAGAGAGGCAATGCTGGTGTCAGAATAGGACACTAGGGTCAGAAGAAGCAGCAACATTACAAATGCTGCGTGCACATGCTTTCATAACAGTAGGAGTGGATTATGTATATTGGTGAACTAAATGTTTCCTTTTATTTATGAGTCATTTTTGCCACATAGGTGGCAGGTTTCTCTTTGTTTTTAAAGTTCTATATTTAGCCCATTTTTTAAATTTATATGGCAAGTGGTATTATGAAGTGTAGAACTGTGGATGTATTGATGAGGTAATAATTATTAGCAATGTTCTGCTGCTAGGAAGTGTCTTTATGCGGTGGTTGTATTTCATGTTTATTTTTCTCCCGATTTACTAATTTAGTTATAAGAGCTGGTCAGAAAAAATTGGAGAAGTTTTCATGAAACTCTTTGAAAAACTTGTCCTTTTTTATTTTATTTATTTATTTATTTATTTACTTTGCTGCAAAATTTCAAATGAAAACATTTGTCCACCAAGTCTATTAGGTACAGTGAGGGAGTTAACTGTTTGTTGTATTGATACTAATGAACCCTATGATCAATGTGTTCATTACACAGAATTTCTTCTTCCTCTGCCTCCAAAATCAGCTTTCTTAAACAAGCACAATCAGTTGCCCATTGCAGCTTGTTCTTTTACCCCTACCCATATACCAGAATGTGCTATTTGACCTAGCTCAGTTGGGTCTGGATTTACACATCTCAGAAAGTCGACAAGAGCTCGCATGCTGGTTACTAGAGCAAAATGAAGTGAACTGTGGCAGAAGTTGATTGCTATGAAAATGAACTCTATGGTATGTGCAAATATGATTCATGACAACCAGCCAGATGGGCGCCTTAAGCAGTGACCTCCCAGAGCACCTTGGGATAGCAGTGGGAGAACTACTTGCAAGGCTGATAGCAATAGTTCAGCATTTCCATCTACAGTGGCAAGGTACTAGTGGAGACTGGCATGGTGGAGAAACACAGTGTGGCTGTCGATAATCTCATCTTAACACTTGTGCTCAGTCAGGAGCATTTCTGTGTGCGGTTGCATGATGTGTTACAGACGTTCAAGGGGGCCAAGTGGTGCTTAGTATGCCATATTTCTCTAGTGCAGACAGGAGTAATGAATTGTCTCTTTAAGGAGGCACTTAACCTTTCAATAGTCGCATAGATGAAGTGCTAATGCTAATACAGCTAAAGCAGATAGTCCCTACCATTTAGAAGAATGATTTGTGAGTGCATTTTTTCAAGCAAAGTAAAATAAACCTGGCAGCTTCAGGCACATCCTCGTTCAGTGATTAATGTAAGTCAGACAATTTTCTTGTTACCTATAGAAAAAAACAGGTACAGTAGACCTGTGTGTAGGAAGCAGAGGTCAGATAGGTAGAAATCATATTCTGCTGTAGTCATGACGAATCATAGTAACTCCCACATTTAACTGATGTATGGTAGGAGTAAATGCCCCTGTAACTTCCACTACAATGAGCATGCATACAGTTAGAGTTGCCTAATAAGACCTAGCTCTTTTTTAGCACTTTTCATTAGCAGATATCAAAGCACTTTACAAAGGAGGTCAGTATCATAATAAGGCTTAACCTAAGACAGTTCAGGAACATTAAAAACAAAGGAACCTTGTAACGGAGGCTAAAGCAGATGCCTGTTCCTATGGCTATAGAAAGCTTTTATGAACAGTGACCACTTCCTTCCAATAATGTGTGTGTGTGTGTATACGTACACGTACAGTGGTCACCATACAAACCTTTACATTTATAGTTTTCAAGTAACCAAAGTTACCACAGTATTAGTGGCATCACATACTGAGGTAATGTTAATTACGAAAAAGCATGACGGTTTTACTGGCAACTGAAACTTGATGTGCATATGTGCCACTCTGGCTCCGGACTGTACCCTAAGAGTGAGTATCACCCTGAAAGCTGCTCGACATTCCATATATTAAGATGTATAAGAAATAAATAATGAAATCTGAGGTCAAACTCTGTGTCTACACCCGTTCATAATTAATTAATAAAGAAGACTTTGGAAGAATTCAATGAACGATTCTTAAATGCCACATTATCTGAGTAAAAACCATGTAACATGAATGAGATGTTTCTGGTGATCACAAGGTCCAGACATCACTTTTTTTCATCTCCTGACTGTGCAGTGCCTACTACCCCTGTTCCTCCATAGTCTATGTCTTAGACAGACACAGTTGCCACTCCTAAGTGTGAAGCGCATTGCCTGATCTAAGGCGGCTATCATTAATGCTTTTATTGACTGAGGGGCTAACAAGTATAATAAAATGCATGTTCAGCTCTCCAGCAAAGTACATAAGCCTTGCTGGAGCATTAGAAGTCATTGCCTCATTGAAGAGGGGTTTAAACTTTAGAAGACCCTGTCCCAACAAGAATGGCAGCAGACTGCCTTCAAAGAAGACAGGCAGGCAGAATGCCTAGGGGGCCACTGGAGGAGCCTATGCAAGAGTAACAGCTGCTGCACCCTTTAATAGAGTGCAGTGTGTACTCTCCCTAGAGTTGGCCCCAGGTGTGACTCCCTACTGCACACTTATTGTCAGGAAGAGCAAGAAGCAGCTCTCCAGCTGCTCACTGCATAGGAATGTAAAGGGGAAGGACTCCTCATTCCTCCCCTTACTATGTGGATATGTGACAGAAGCCAAAATATGTTAACTTTTAATGATTTCCTCATTTTATTTATTTCATTCTGTGTTTGCTGCATTCAAGAAGCCATAGCTTAGTCCTCCTGTAGCTAATTTAACACCTCTCACATTCCCATATAGTTCCTTTCTAAGATTCATAGATTCACATAAGAGACCTCTGAACTGACGAGCAGTGGCCCAGTTAGTGTTAGAGACCTTGTCAACATCTGGAAGCAATCCCTTTTTGCTGATTACTCAGAAACCTGATGGCCTTCATGAATTTAGCACCATAGTGCATGGCAGGAGTAAAGAGAGATTGAAGCGTCAGTCAGACAGGATTTTCAGTGTGGGTAACACTGGGTTAATTTCTGTGGAAATTTCTTCAACATAGAGAGAGACACACAGATGACTGTGTACCAATATGTCATTCCAGATGACTAAAATGAAGTGTTGGAAAAGTCTCCAGGGACTCATAAGATATTGTCCAGGAGACCGCTTTCCCTCTTTTCTTAAAGGTGACTTGCAATGGAAAAAACTTGTGTTTGTGGCCTTTAGTGCTACTTTATGATGCTGAAAGAAGGACTAAGAATTGTTTGGTTTGGTCCCTCCCTGCCTGGTTTAGATTTTTTTAACTTAGAAATATCAAGTGTGGGCTCTTATCTTCCCTGTTTTCCTGGAGGTCTCCTTAGAAGGCACAGAGCTGAAGAGGGCACCTCCCCAATCTTTAATCGAAGGTGGTGATGAGAAGTTGAATCTTTCACAAACAAATCTCTTTACTTACTACTGAGTTTGAGTTAAATAGGTGTGAACCAAAACAAAGGACTGGGTTACACATCATTTTTGCACTGATTAATTAAAATCAGTGAACCCCAAACCATTTTAGTTAAATCAGTCCAAAAACTGTGTTGACCAGCCCAAAGTGTTTTAAACAGTCTGATTAAAATTCTCATGCCCTTGCAATTTAATCATGTTTTACTTCCTTGATGCTCCTGGTAATATACTCCTACTAGTTTCACAGGAGTCTATAATATCTTTTAGGAAAAACAAGGCAGACAAGACCTGAATGGCTAATGTGAAAAAGCAAACTGGAAACTCCTCCGCATGGACACCACCACCATTTTACTTTTAAGATTTGAGAAGTTACTACTCTGTATGGAGGATATGAATTGGGAAAACCTCATGTTACTCAATCAGTCCAGGACCAGCAGCATGTGGGAGCACTGTGAAGATAGCACATTCAGTCCCCTGGAGAAGTCAGTGATCACTTTGCTCTGCAATGCAATCCAACTCACTGGAGACATTAATGGATTGTGGAGTGAGTTGCCAGAAAAAGGAATTCCACCCCCTTCGAGAAGTTGTGGGGTTGACAGAGACACAGGAAATGGCAGAGGCGTGCAGAGAGAGAGGAGATGGTCCTAGCATGAAAGTTGGGAGTTTGAAAATACCAAGGTTGATGTTCTCTTGAGGGCCTGGGTCCACAAACTCTGTAGTATAGGGAAAAAAAGCCCTGCTCCCCCTTATAACTTATTGTGGTTAGCGAAGAGAAATCAGGGCAGTGGATAATCTGTACTTTCCTCATAATGAAGAAACACCGGTGGGAGAGAATTCGCCAGGGAGACTGAGATGGAACCTCTCTGACTCTATCTTCAAAGCTGTGGAGGAGTATTGAAAAACCCACCCTAATAAAAACATTGGGGGTGGGAGTGTGCGGAGGGACTCCTTTAGTTGTGAAGTTTTCATTGCAAGTTTCCGTTTATTTTGAGAGACTTTGCTGCCAATCTGGGCAGATCCAGGTGCAAGCAATTTAAAGGGCCATCTGGGAGAAGCCAGCTCAGGGCCACCTGCTGCAATGATTTAGCAGACAAATATCTTTTAGAACTTTTAAAAGAATTAACTACCTCAGTGTTTCATGGACAGCTGGCAAACATGTCAGAAACCAATCCCCATCTAGGCCTTATAGGCATATGCTAACAATTCAAATGTTCCATTAAAGTTTTCTGTAGTTGAACTATATTTCTGATATTAGTGTTTGTTTAAGATATGCTTCCAAGATATTAATATCAATATACTATATACAAACAGTGTTACATTCAGTGTTTTTTGTTCACAAAAAAAGTTAAAATCAGAGAGGTAAAATTTCAAATAGGTACAACTGGGGAAGTTGTTCATTGGGACTCCAATCTGGAAAACAGCCTTTTCAGTGCTGTGAGTGCGTGAGGACAAGATAATCTAACCCAGGAGAGGAACAGGGGCTCCTGAGGGTGTGGGAAGGCAACCAGGCTGTTTAACATGACTGGGGGACTTTTCCCTTTAATGGATAACCTGTTGGACAAAAAGAGAAGATCTCTCCAAAAGGGGTGCAGGGTAAATTGAGGTTTGGAAGGGTTCTCTACAGAAATAAAAGCACTAGCCTGGGAAGTTAATGGACACTTGGACAAGCTACAGTAGGTGACTGTTTTAGTATTATTGCCACAAAGTTCTGCTCAGCTTCTCAAAAAAATAATTCTGTGCTTGTATATACCTCCCAATCCTCCCTTCCATCTAGAAAGCAATTAAAAAAATAGCCTTATGCCCTCTTATTACTCATTAGTATAGATGGCTGTAGTTTAATGGATTCCAAGGCCAGAAGGGACCGTTGTGATCATCTAGTCTGACTGCCTGTAAAACACAGACCATAGAACTCCCCCAAAATAATTCCTAGAGCAGATCTTTTAGGGAAAAAAAACAATCTTAATTTAAAAATAGTCTGTGCTGAAGAATCCACTGCAAGATTGCAAAGTTGTTTCAGTGGGAATTGGTTCAGCTAGTTCCCTAAGTACTCTAGGATGACTTTTCATCAGGCCCTGTCGACTTGAGTACTCTAAGGCTATGTCTACGTTATGCACCTTTTAGCATCACAGCTGTGCCGCTACAGCCGTGCCACTAAGAGGCACGCATTGTAGCCACTCTTTGCTGACAGGAGAGAGCTCTCCCGCCAACAAAAAAAATGCCACTCCCAACGAGTGGCGGTAGCTTTGTCGGCAGAAGAGCTCTCCCACTGACAAAGCGCTGTTCACCGGCGCTTTTCGTTGGTAAAACTTTTGTCGTTCTGGGGCGGGGTTTCACACCCCTGAACGACAAAAGTTCAGTGTAGACAAAGCCTAACTTATCTAAATATTCTTTAACCTTCTCTTTCTCTGTTTTGGCTTGTATTCCTTTCCTCTTGTTGTTAATGTTAATTGTGCTGAGTATCTGGTCACCATTAACCTTTTTGGTAAAAACTGACAAAATAGCCATTAAACACTTCAGCCTTCTTGATGTCATCAGTTATGAGCTCTTCTTCCTCACTAATTTGAGGATCTACACTTTCCTTCCTCTTTATCTTTCTCTTGCTCTTAGTGTATTTAAAGAGCCTTTTCTTATTCCCTTTTATGTCCCTTGCTAGGTGTAACTCATTTCATGCCTTAGGCTTTGTGTACACTAGCACTTTTGTTGGCAATACTTTTGTCAGTCAGGAGTGTGGAAAAAAATACCCCCTGACCTCCATAAGTTTCACCGACAAAAGCACCGGTGTGGATTTTTCAATGTAGTTATACCAATGTAAGTTTATAGTCTACCCTAACCTAAGGGTATGTCTACACTGCAGTTAAAAACCTGCAACTGGCCCGTGCCAGCTGACGCAGGCTCATGAGTCTTGGGCTCAGAGGCTGTTTAATTACACTGTAGATGTTCAGAGGCAGATTGGACCCCAGGCTCTAGGACCCTGCAAGGTGAGAGGGTCCCAGAGCTCTTGCTGCAGACTGAGCCCAAACATCTACACCACGATTCAACAATCCCTTCACCCGAGCCCCAAGAGCCCGAGTCAGCTGGCATGGGCCAGGCGCAGCTGTCTAATTGCAGTGTAGATATACACAAAGTGCTCTAAAATCCTCACGCTTGCACAGTTTTTCTTGAAAATTGTTATGTCTTGTGGGAATGCAAAATAGAGTTACTGACCGACATTTGGGGTCGCTTGAGCCAGGGGTTCTGCAGACATAAACCCTGAAAAATAAGATCTACTTGTCAGAACGTTTCCAGAACGTTGTGTGTTTTTTTGTTTTGCAGAGAGCTAGAGATCAAACTATTGCTGTGGTGAGGGTCAAAATGGTCTCAGTTGGTCAATTTTTACCCAAGGTAATGTAGAGCACTCACTAAGTCTTTGGAGGACCCAGATTGTAAATGGTAGTTAAGAAAATGTGCGCTTCTTTGCTTGCATAGATGTGCAGTCTGGAGACATTACAATGTGCATGGACCAATAAAGAAACAAACCATGGGAGGGTTTCTATGCAGCCCGTGTATGCTTGCCTGGGTAGTTTGAGGGAAAGTGCCAATACTGTTGCCTTCTATTGACCACCCCAGCATGGATGTTTCAAGTCCAAACCTTTGTACACCTGTGCAATAAAGATTTCATTACTCATGTTGCTTGCTACAAGCTGTCTCTGTTATTAATATAACACAATTTTATTTTATGGGGAGGTTTACTATGAACACAGCAGAACAGTTAGCGGCCAGTCTAACCAAAATTTTTGTTATAACGGATGGGGAGGGGCTGGAGACAGGACTTTTGGGGGAACAGGGACAAGGAGAGGGGTTGTTGGTACAGAGAGGCTGGGCAATGAGAATGGGTGGTATGCATCGGTTGTATGAGAAAATCCATATTTTGCTAGCCCAGGGGGGTGGAGGGAGGTGAAGGGAGAAGAGACAGTGATTACTTCCTGATCTCGGGACAGATTAACAGGATGATTCCAAAGACACAGCGTGTGGAGGTTTGGAACTCACAGTGCAGGTATCTTGATCGCTGAGGGAAACAAAAGGTGTGCTGCCAGGGTTGCCAACATATGGATTGAGGGCAATTCCTAGATCACGAGGTTGCAGAAGCTTGCAGGAGAACAAGTATTACACCATGGCATGGGGATTGCTGATTTGGCTCCATATGCAAATTGTGGGACATGATACAGTGACTACTAACTCCCATCAACAGCATACCTTTTCTTGTCCACAAACCTAGGAAATTTAATGGCCAAAAACTACATACATGAAGAGTTAAGGTTGCTTGCGGGTATGTCATGCCCTTGCAGAAAGCTGAGCTGAGCAAAACTCTAAACTTCTGAAAACCAGAAAATGTACAGTTAAGGTTGCTCATGCATCGTTTCTATGGAGAATTATATAGATCATGTCAGTAGCAGGTCATAGGGCTTTTATTACAGTGGATACTATCAGGAGTGAGATAGAAATATGACAGGATTCTAATGCTCTAATGATGGTTATGTGAAAGTGTAGGTTGAGATGGTATCCTGTGAGTAAATGTAAGGGAGTTATATGAGGTTGGGAAGTGGTTCTTAAATTGTATATGTGTGCTATTCTTTCTGGAGACATGGCTAAGTGTAAGTGTATGCTATTTTGCCCTTAAATAGTGTTAGATGGAATCCTGTGCATGAGACTAAATGGATTGTAAAAAGAGGTGAACTGTGAGGTTGGTAGAGTAAAAATGCCGAATGAGGGCAGAGTTAAGGTTGCATGGAAAATCTTAACTGTTCATTTCCTGGTTTTCAGAAGTTTGGGGCTTGCTAAGCTCATACTTGTGCAAGGGGACTACATACCACTAAGCAATCTTAACTCTGCATCAGTGTCATATTTTGTCATTGATATATATGTGAAACAATGACACATGACTGATAAAGGACGGGGGGGGCCTCAGGAAATATGAGTTTAATTCCTGAGCCTGTGAGACCTTGGGCAAGTCACTTATCTCTCTTTTACACTTGAGAAACTGAGGTAAATGGGAAAAATAATAGTTCTGTACCTCACAGGTACGTTGTGAGGGTAATTAATGTTTGTGAGATGTTGTTATGGTAGTGCCTAGAGAACCCAACTGAGATCAGGGTCCCATTATGCTAGGCACTGCACATGCACATAGTAATGAGACAGTCCCTTACCTCACCATCTTACTATCTATAAGGTAGACAAGGTGGAAGGAGAAAATGGAAGCACATGAAGAGGAAGTGACCATACTGTGGTGATGGGGACCATATAATTACCTAGATCAGAGGTGGGCAAACTACGGCCCATGGGCCACATCTGGCCTGCGGGACCGTCCTGCCTGGCCCTTAAGCTCCTGGCCTGGGAGGCTAGCCCCCGGCCCCTCCCATGCTTTCTCCTCCCCACCCCCACAGCCTCAGCTCGCCGTGCCACCAGCGCTCTGGGCGGTGGGGCTGCGAGCTCCTGCCAGCCAGTGCGGTGGCATAGCTGGCTCTGACCAGGCGGCACGGCTGCCAGTCCTGGTGCTCTGAGTGGCACGGTACGGGGGCGGGGAGCCAGGGGGTAGGATAAGGGGCAGTGGGTCCCGGGGAGCAGTCAGGGGACAGGGAGCAGGGGGCGGATGGATAGGCATGGGAGTCCCGGGGGGGCTTGTCAGGGGGCAGGGGTGTGGATAGGGGTCGGGGTAGTCAGGGGACATGGAGCAGGGGGGTTGGATGGGGGTGGGGTCCCAGGGGGTGGTGGTTAGGGGCAGGGTGTCCCAGGAGCGGGCAGTCAGGGAACAAAGAGCAGGAGGGGTTGGATGGGTCAGGGATGCTGAGGGGGGCAGTCAGATGTCAGGAAGTGGGAGGGGGCTGATAGGCGGTGGGGGCCAGGCTGTTTGGGGAGGCACAGCCTTCCCTACCCGGCCCTCCGTACAGTTTCGGAACCCCGATGTGGCCCTCAGGCCAAAAAGTTTGCCCATCCCTGACCTAAATAGATGATTTCTGTACCAGCTACATTCATCAAACTAATTAATTTTATCTAATCAACAACATCCATACTATTTAGTAAATTCCTCTCAAGAAGTGTAAAAAGAATGTTGTTAAGAAAATATTTTGTTGCCATATGTCATAATTCAAAGGCCAGAAATCTTCAATATTAACACTGAGTTCTGACATCTGTACTGAATAATTAGAATTATTCTTCACACCTATAACTAGTAAAAACCAATTTAGTATAGTTTACATATAACAGTCTTTTCTTTAAAATAAGGGTATTTTAAAAAATCAAACTCTGCTCTGGCCATATATTTCAATTGTTTATATTCACAGCCACACCTACCTTTTATTTCTTATTAAGCATGAAAACAAAGTATTATTTGCTCCTGGTATTGGGTCTGACTCAATGAAAACAGAGAAAAACAAGACTCCTGTTGTCTTCACTGGGCATTAGATCAAATCCATTGTTCTTAAGTCAAAAGCTAACATAGATTGTTCACTTCCTAGCATTGGTATCAACGGTGACAGGGACTGCTCCGGAGAAAATTTGTTCAGCCATTCGGGCTGAAATCTAGGAGTGCCTCACATTGATGAGCAACCAACTAAACAACAATACTTACTAGTTTAACGAGTCTCCTCCAATTCTTAGTTAGAAGATGATGTCCAGGAAGTTGGAATTCCAGGAAGAAGGGGTAAAAAGAGGGAGAATTAGAGGATACTGAAGTATCCAACAAGAAAATGAAGAACTTCCAAATAAAAGCAGCAAAGCTCTGGGTTAACGTTCTTGAAAGGCAACAGAATGGCAGACTCTAATTTTAATGACAGAAGGAAGGTGGAAGATGCCTCACAGCACCAAGTGTGCAAACAGAACTTTAAAATCCTCGCATTTATTATAAATAGTGAAATGTGCCAGTCAATATATTTAAAGCTGACAATCCCTTGGGTTCTGCTGATACTATTGCTACTGCTATGGAACTACTTAATTAACTGATCAATCTCCCCTGTTTCGTAGCAGGTCCCTCCTGCTGCCATTAAAGTCAATGGTAAAGCTCCTGTTGGCTACAGGCCTGGGCCTATATACAGTGATATGTAAAAGTTAGAGATGAGCCCAACCTATAAACTTTAGCGCTAGATCCAAACTTTTCCAGAGTTTGGTATTATTTGAATCTGAGTAGTTGATTCTGCTCACTGTAGGGGAAGGAAGCAGTTGCACGGTTTAGATCCAGATCTGAACAATCTCACAGCTCAAGATATCAGGTCATTGTTTTACAGGCTGAAATATCCAGTGTCACCAATTTATATCTTATCATATATGAATGCTGCCTACTGAGTGGTCTAGGTGTGAAAACTGAGAGAAAGCTCACTGGTTGTGGACCTAGGCTGCACAAGGATAGCACTGATGCTCTCCCACTAGACATACCACCTAGCAACAGTATGTGTTAATCTTCTGCTTCAAAAATCATTTCAGCTGCATTGGGAAATCAGCGTGGTAGGCAGGGGTGGTTGTTTTGTGGGTAATTTTATAATTAAAAAAAAGATTAAAAACCTGGCATAAGAGCAGCTGCCCAGTGACTAACATCTCTACAGAAATATGCTGTGTGTGAAACATTGGACATTTCCCCATGGAGAGAGGATCACCAGCTTAAGGAGCTGGGTGGATTCTTTTGGACTTTATGGTAGGAAAAAAGTCCTAAACTCTTTTCTTGGAGTGTGTAAAGGATTTGTGAATAGCAGCTAATCCAGAACCCTTAGTTAATTTCTCATCTTATTAAGGACTGTTAAAATTGTTTTAACAAAGCCATCCTTATATATATTATGGTAAGTGCCTTTGTTGTGTGACGGTGTGTGTATTTTAGTACAGTGCTCTTTGGCTTCCCCCTGCTGACTGTTTATATCTGTTATTGCTGATTGCTGTCAGTGTTAATGCCACACTTTATTAAAGAGAGGCTTTCTTAAAACTTCTGCACTTCCACAGCACTGCTGTGTAGCTTCTGTCTAGCTAATCAAGTGAAATAAGAAAAGTCCAACTTCCCTTCCTTTTTCTTTACTTGTATACTATGTGGCAGGGTGAAGTGTCAAGATGGAAGTGCCAAATATTGATATTTTAGCAAGTTGCTGGGTAGAAAAAGCAAGAGAAGTCTGAGGTTTTTTATTTGTTACTGTATTTAGCATTAAACCATTGGGGGGGGAGGGGAGAGGAACCTATCCTAGGTTAAAATCAAATGTAGTATAGACATATTAGAGATGGAAATCAGCTCTTAGAGATGGTACCTTGAAATATTTGATTAAAGATAAATGGTGGTAAAATGACAGGGCAATTAGGGATCAATCTCAGAATTTCCTTTTAAACATCCTCTCCAGGTAGAGGACCTCACCCCTAAACCGTGTGAATTTCTATGGTGAATTGGTTTGAAAGGTCACCTCACAGCAATTGAGAGGTAGCAATTCTTAAAGAATGTAGATAAACAAATGTTCTATCAAATATTAGTTTGGAGTTTTCAACAGGGGACTTTGGGAAGCAGTGAAAGAAGTTCTGAGGCTATCTGGAAGATCTTTGGGGGAATAGGGAATTGGTAGGTCCGAGACTGGAAGGTCTCTTGAGCAAGAGAAAAGGAAGATCTCAAGGACTTGGAGAGGATTTAAAATAAAAGGTGAGAATGAGTAAAACAAAGTCAACTTTATTCATACAATGCAGTAAGATACAAATTATTTATTGACTGACTTATTAGTGTTTTTACGTTCATTGCCATGAGTTTTCTGTAACAACAAAACCAAACCAAACCACATGTTCTCCAAACATTTTCACAGAATCTGGTGGCATCATGTTAGATCCCTTGCAGGGCTAACCATGAGCAGCTAGCACACTTTTAAACATGCCTGTCTTTTTCCACATGAAGGGTAAATTGTTTTTAATATTGTGTTAGTTAACACATTTTTTAACAGGATGCATTTTCCCAGACCTAAGATGCCAAAGAGAACATGGATTTTCTCCTTTTGAAGTCTGTGTCAAAACTCCATTGTGACTTCAGTGGAAACAAGACCAGCTGTGAGCCAGCTGATTATCAGTGATCTATATCAATTAGTTCGATTATTTATCATCTTTCTTCTAAAGCCATGTATGACAAGATTCAAGGGCTAGAGGTCTTTAGATAATGGGGAGCTAACTTCAGTTCATCTGCCTGGTCCCCTTGCCCAGGTGCTTAGGGAATAGGACAGAATTAGTATCTATAGGCCTGTGATGTGGTATTCACCCCACATTTGCTCTGAAAGGGGTAATGTAGGCTCAGAAGGTGGCCAATCAACCAGACAGGCCACAGCTGACAAGGAATCAGGTGGCTTGAGTAATCCCCACTGAATGAGGGAGCCCCACTGAGGAGGAACGAGATGCATAGGTGTTATAAAGCCAGGAAGCTGATAGCTGAGAGGGCTGCAGGGAAGTAGTCTGTAGTCACTACCTGGAAGAAGGGAGGTGTGTTTGGGGCTACAGGGGAAAGTTGCCTACAGTTACTCATTGGGAGGCTGGCAAACCCAGAGAGCAGGGGACAGCCAGACGATAAGGAAAGGGCTCAAGAAAGGCAGTAAAGTCCAGGAGGGAACAGACTTTGGCTGCTCTCTAGAGGATCCCTGAGCTGGAATCTAGCATAGAGAGTGGGGCCTGGGTTCCCCTACCAGCCATTGAGGGGGTGGCACTGTGAGGCAGAGAATGGGATGACTGTCTGAGACTGCTAGCGAAGAAAGACTTTGATACCCTGGAAGGGGGAAAAAATGTATAGTGACCCAGCTTGGAAAGCCAAGCCACAAAGAAGGAGTTGCAGAGACAGAAAGAGCACAGCAGTAGAATGAGTAGCAGAAGGGGACCCCAGACTCGGAAGGAGCTAATTCCGAGAGCTGCTAGGAATAGAAGACTCTAGCATTGAGTAGACCCTATGATAAGGCCAGTCTGGTTTCTTAACAGGAAGGAAAGATCTAAAAGAGTGTCTGGTTGAGAGACAGAAGCAGAGTTACCTTGGAGTAAAGGGAAGTTGGCACCCAGTCACTGCAGGCCTGCAATAATAACTCATGCTAGAGATTTTTTTATCTTTATTTTCTAGCAATGTAAGACCAGTTATGACTATTGACATTGATCTCTGAAAAGCCTGAGGAGAAACAAACCAAAGGACCTGGGTAGCCTGACAACTATTTTTTTCCACCTGGTGAATCATCCTTTCTTTCATCTCTCCTGCAGTTTCCATTGACTCCAACAGGGCACTCAGCATGTCTGAAAAATCAACCGTTTATAACAAGGTGCATAAATATAAAGTTAGAAGTCTAACTTTAGAAATCCAGGCTTGATAATTTTGGCCTCTACTCTTAAATTGTTTAGCTGTCTGATAGAAAGTTAAACAAAAAAATCTTATTTGGGCTATCAACCTCTTCTGAAAAATCCCTCACTTGAACTTTACTCCGTTGTTTATCATCATCCTGTCTTCCACTTCTCTTCCCTCAGAGGTTTGGGGAAAGCTATTTCCTCACATTTACACAGCCTCTCCGATCAATTTCATTCTGGAACCTTTCCACCTTAGTGAAACTTTCCTTTCTTGGGTGGTTAATGAGCTGCCTCTTGGCTCTGATTAGGGATCTCCCTCTTCATTCTACTTGACCTCACTGTGGCTTTCAATGCCACTCTTCCTGAGTGCCTGCCTCTATAACTGCTGGGATACCTGCCTATATTTAACAATAAATGGGGACGTGCATTTTAACTCTGTTGAAATACACTGAAATAGAGGAGTTTGGGGAGAGGAGTGGTGGGGGAAAGATTTTGCTAAATAAAAAAAAGGACTGTCCTTCCCAAATAAAGACATTTGGAATGTTCTTAGTGTTTCTTCTCTGGAGGAGAGAGAATCAGTTCTGGCAAACTGATGATCTCGTTCAGACTGGCCTTACCCCCCGCCCCCCAAATTAATGTTCATCTTCTAGAGCACAAGGACAGCAGCCCTTTACACACGCTCCACTATTTGTGCAGGTTGGTGAGTTCTATCTGGGCTATCAGAGGCTTCCGCTACCCTTATGGCTCTGGAGCTGCTCACAAACTGTCAGGCAAAGATTGAAATCTTCAGCAACAAATGCTGCCCCCCACTGCCTCCTACGGCATTGTTTACTGGAAACTGGCAATGGTTCTCCCATATTCTGCCTGAATAAGGAAGAGCATCTGCAGAGATAAAATGAGGTAACTCTAAAAACTAAGATAGAAGTGAAAGTCCTGTCAGCACCCCATATTTTTAAGGAGTGCTGATTTTGGACCCAACCGTGAATGCCAGTAATTGTGTATGCACTGTACATCCTGTACTCAAGGAGCATATCTACTGCTGCAGCCCAACCAGAAGGGAAGTCCAGGGGGAATTATCCTTTGATACAGAAAAGTCTCATTTTACTCTCAAGCCAACTCCTGTACTTCCTCTCTCCTGTACTAGGGCCTGATCTTGCATCCATGGAATTCAGTGGCAACACACCTATTGAATTCAGTTGTGCTGAATTAAAATGTAATGGGTCAAACGTACGTGACATACTATAGTTAAGGTTGTATGATGATTTCCATTTTAACCTGCTGTTTTCAGTTATTATTTTGTCTCTGAAACTTTTAGCTTTCAAACTGACATTTTCTTATTTTGGGCATCTTAGCTGCATTGTGATAAATGGATTGAAGGTGCACATGAGCTGGGGCAAGAGTTGAGCAGGAGCCCAGGACTCTATCCCTGCAGAACCTGTAGGTTATAAAGAGGTTAGCGTAGGAAACTGCGCACCTTAGAAATTCCACAACTGGGGAAAGCCTAAACTACTTTAAGACATCAAGAGAAGTTACATTATTCCACTGAGAACATAGTGGTATCTTTACATCACACTTGCCAATGTTGGAAATTAGGGCACATTGAGGCTGGCCAGAGGGCAGTAGGAATTCTCATATTGGGGGAACAGGATTTTATTGTTCTGTAATCTGAATTTGGTTACCCGAGCCCTCTTGAGGGAACTTCTCACAGTGAGGAAAGAATTTGGGATAGAAAATGCAGACATGGCCCACCTCACTCCCACAAAGCTGAGGAACACACACCACAGCAAAACGAGTGTATTTAGGGAAAGGAAAAAAGTCAGATCTCAGCAGGAAGACATGGCTACTGCTTAAACTAGAGAACTCAATATGAAAACTCAGAAACAGAAAAACACATTCACAGATGTTTGCCGCCAAAGTAGGATAATCATAAGTACTGACTCCTGTGTAATTTGGTAACATGGATATGATTGCAAATGTTTTTATTTCACTGTTTTTGTGTTAATCATGTCTCTTT
This sequence comes from Caretta caretta, assembly GCF_965140235.1. Lineage (NCBI taxonomy): Eukaryota > Metazoa > Chordata > Testudines > Cheloniidae > Caretta > Caretta caretta. The sequence goes on along the minus strand of NC_134207.1, from coordinate 119,247,651 downwards.
TCAATAAATAATTCCTTTATGAATCTTCTTTCATTATCCCCGTTATGCTTTTATATACTTTCACACAGCTACATTTTATGGATAAGTTGCACAAGTAGTTAAGCACACAGAAGTACTCAGGTAGCTCTATGGTATCCTTAAGATAATTTGTAAATTGCTAAAATGTTTAAATATATTCTTCATTTAGAGCACATGTTTACATGAACACACAGTAGTTTATAGTGAAGGTAAGGAAAAGAAAGATTGATTTCAGAACTACATCTGTGTACCTTTTGAGTTCACTTCAGCAGGGTCTACACAGGACAATTAAAGTGCTCTGCAGTTCACATCCTCACAGACTGGACTATGGCGCCATGTAGACAAGCCCTTAATCTCAAAGTGTGCTTCAGGGTCAGGAATCCCACGCAGTCAGCCCATTGCCAGCTACTATTAGGTAAAGTAGTATAATACACGCAGCCCACTGCTCTTATCCTACATCTGTGTTTGTGTGTTTTGTTGGGATTTTTTGTTTTTGTTTGTTTAACCACTTAAGAACATAAGAACAGCCATACTGGGTCAGATCAAAGGTCCATGTAGCCCAATATCCTGTCTTCTGACAGTGGCTAATGCCAGATGCCCCAGAGGGAATGAACAGAAAAGGAATCACCGAGTGATCCATGCCCTGTCACCCATTCCCAGCTTCTGGAAAACAGAAGCTAGGGACACCATCCCTGTCCATCCTGGCTAATAGCCATTGATGGACCCTATCCTCCATGAACTTATCTAGTTCTTTTTTGACCCCTGTTATAGACTTGGCCATCACAGCATCCTGTGGCAAGGAGTTCCACAGGTTGACTGTGTGTTGTGTGAAAAAATACTTTTGTTTGTTTTAAACCTGCTGCCTGTTAACCTGCTGCCATAGATTCAAACTGTGCCACAACTCTGTATGGAATCTCTGATACTTTAGCCACCAAGCAGTGAGATGTAAATGCATGGGATCTCATGCACTTACATTGCTGGGCTCAGGATTTGGCCTCCAGATTAATGTGGTGATAAAGGGGGAGGGTAGGGTAACTTGTATGTTTTATCTAGATGTGTGAATGACGCTCCAAAGTAGGTTCATGCTGAATCTTAATCTGCTGGATTTAGGTAGTCTAGGAAAATGAGCTACATTTCTCTGAACATATCTCGTTTTATGTATATAATTTTCAAGTAATATCTTTGTTATAATCCAAGTTCTTATAACAGAAGCATGCACAGTTACACTAGCTTTTTCACTAGGACTAAGCTATATGTAACTGAGGGAGTGACGGCAGGAGGCTAAAGGTACTGAACAACAGAAAAAATATATAGTACATAGTGTTTTCAACAGTACGTACCATTTTCTGAGTGTTAAAATAGTTTATATTTAAGTACTAGGATTGTGACTGTTGCTTAGAGTCTGAAATTGATACGTTTATCACTGCTCTCACTCAAACAGAAACCAATAGAAGAATATACTAAAAATACCAAACTGCTAAAACTTGTAGAAATAGGTTGTGCTCTAAACATAACAATTCACAGTACAACTTTTCTTATCACTAATTACATAATAAGTCATGCAAAGCGTTATGTATATATTGTGTGAGCATAGCCTAGGTAATGAACCAGTTGTAATATAAATAGGCAAAAAGGAGAATTAAGGTTACTTTAGGAACCTGGGAACGATTCTCATCTCATTTATATTGTTGTAAATACAGATTCACTATTTACTGTTGTAAAGCCCTAGATTCACAGTAGTGTAACTGAGATTAAAATCTCCTTTCATAATCTGGATTTCCTGATTTCTGTGCCATTATAGTCTCAACCTTGGGTAGCACAGTTGTTTCCATTTATATCTTCAACATTTCTCTTAGATTTCTGTTGCGCTCCTTTTTCTTCACTTTGTCTGCAGTTGTCATCATAGCATTTAAACTCCAGTTAGAAGAGCAAGGCAGATGTCTCCTACCAGAGTCACTGACAAGACCACTCCAACACAGCTGTTGGAGTAGTGCTGTGAGAGCAGCGTGACCACCACCATCAACAGAGAGCGAGCCCATTACATCTGCAACGCTTTTTAGCTTCTACTCGCTTAGAGCCTACATCCCAAATCACTGCTATACTCCGGTGTCTCAGCTGGTAACGTTTAGTATTAGTCAGTTCTTCAATATATTGGCTACTCTTCAGTCAAATTTTTAAAAAAAATCAGAAATACCATTCCACAAGTGTAATACAATCATGGGGGCGAGAGACTTTTAAAGATACTTCTTCCTGAGGCCTAGATGGGTCTGGAAATCTCATTAAAAATGCCAAAACACTTCAATGAATTACACCTTTCAAGTCTCCAAAATGGAAATTGGGACAACATGATACAAATGAAGAACAAAGAATAACATTTAGTGCAGGGGTTCTCAAACTGGGGGTCGTGACCCCTCAGGGGTCACAAAGTTATTACGTGGGGGGTCGCAAGCTATCAGCTTCCACCCCCAAATCATGCTTTGCCTCCAGCATTTATAATAGTGTTAAACATTAAAAAAAAGTGTTTTTTAATAAGGTGGGGGGGGTGTCACACTCAGAGGCTTGCTCTGTGAAAGGGGTCACCAATACAAAAGTTTGAGACCCACTGATTTAGTGTAGTCTCAAAAGGGAGCAAGAGCCTAAAAGTAATAAATTCCAGCAGCTTAGAAGAAAACACTTGAAATCAAAACACAACTTATTAGGACACTTTATTTTAGTGCTGTTTTATTTACAACTTTTCAATGTTTTCAAGAGGATGCTAGTGAAAGAATTTAAGTATAAAATAATGTACAGTACTCATGAGGGAATTATTAGTCCCAAGCAACCCTGTTACATCAGTGCTATTTTACTGGTGTGCTTCCCCCTCCCTACCAGTATTTGTGTGAATCACTTGTAGCGTTATATCCTAGGATCAACGCTCCTCTCCACTTCCACAAGTGGAAAGACAATTCTCCCCATGGGTGTGGAGAAGGAAGTGCTCCATGAGTAAGTTAGGAGACAAAGAAGCCAGCACATGCCAGGTGACTCCTTCCCCTGCCACAAACCCACAGGCAAAGTGTTACAAGTTATGGCAGAAAATGTGCATTTATTCATTAAGCTAACAGCCAAATGATCAGTCTGACATCTCATTCAGAATGACCTTCATCAGATATATAATTACAGCTGACTGGTAAACTAATCAAATATAGTGTACGCAGTACTGGTCTCAAATGGAAGTGGAGCCCAATGACATCAGGGTTCCCTGAGGCTGTTGCTACATTTGTCAAGAAGGATTTCCCAACCTGTTTCCACAGCTATGAGCTGTAATATCCTTTATCCGCCAACAGGCAGATTCTGAGCTCATTTACACCAATGTAAGTCAGGGAGAATTCCATTGACTCCTGACTTTCTTTGGAGTAACAGATCAGAATGTGGTCCTGAATGATTATACGCACTTATTGCATTAAACACATCCCTTTTTAATGTAGAAGGTTGTTGGACAAATACACAGTTTGCAACCTGTTGCATTTAGGATTTGTTTGACATTAGCTGTATCTTGGAGGCAAACATGATGTAAATAAACTAGAATTTGGCAATGGCAGTGAGTTAATAGCACCAGTTCCACAAAATGTCCTGAGAGATCTTAAATGGCCGCCAGTAATCGGGCTCCTCCATAAGGCAGTACAGTACCCCTACTATCCCCAATGCAGTGCGTAGCCAGCAGACTCGGAAAGGGCAGAGTTCTTCCTGCTGAATCACCGCAACCACATCTTGCAACCCTTAACTGTTCCTTGGAGATTTGCCGTCCAAGAATTGACTCAGGAAACTTGCCTACTTTGTGATGTGACACGACTTGGGCCCCACTTCAGGAAAATGTTCCTATTCTGGAAGGGTGTTTAAGCAGGTGCTTAAATTTTAATGAAGTCTATGATACTTAAGCACATGCTTCAGTTTATAAACACTTTTTTTCCTGAACTGGAACATCAACGTGCAATATAATATGGCTGCAGGTGTGAGCTTTAGCATAAAGATTTTCTGCAAAGGGGGAGAGGGAGAGGAAGAGTTTTGCCACTTTTTTGCTGCTTTGGTATATAAGGTATATAAGGCTTGCAAAGTGAGGGATTCTTTCTGAAAAAGACTTTTCAAAAAAGACTTGTTTTTGCCATTTGTTTCTCAGTTGTTTTTAGGTCTTGCTGACTCTAGAAGACTATGAATCGTGTAGTATTATGTTGTTGGATCAACCATGTAAGTGGAATGTGGTTAATTGAAAGGGGAAGTGATTTTTTTAAAACTCAGTTCAAAGCACAGTTCACGTTTTTGTTAACTCCTATTTAACCCAAACATCTGTGAGAAATGATGTTTTGGTTAAAGCTTGAACACTCCTGTCCCTTAAATTAACACCTGAGGATCTTCCAATCCACATACATAATCTAAGACAGTCTTCCAAAACCAGAGAAGACAGACTTTCTTTACATTTCTAAAGCTACAAAGCAAACACAAGTAAACTAGTCTGAAAAACAAAACTCTTTCAGGTCTTGTCTATGAATCAGAAAGAAATGAACAGTAGCACAAACCCATTTCCTCTTTTCCAGGTCACCTTTCAACAATGTATATCCTTTTATTAAAGATCTAGCTAGGTTTCTCCACTTTGTGATTAGTAATGTTTTTGGAGATAGCTTGAACTTGTTTCCTTGTCAAATCAATTTCTCTCTCCAAGCTTTTCAGCTAAAGAAATTTAGGCCCAACATTGTAGGTAATAGCAGTCTCATGACAAAAGGCATGTGGAATCTGTCTTTTTATGTTTTCTGTAGTCAGTGACTTGTTCATCTATTATATTTCTCATGAATGGTTTACAGTGGTTCTCCAAGAGAGAACAATTTGGCCTTGTCTAAATGCAGAGGTTGGATTGATTAACTAAAATCAGATAAACTAAATCAGTTTTTTAAAGAGGTACAAGCCCCTGTATGGACAAACTAAGGGTTTTTCTGGAGAATAAATGGAACCAAAATAACTCAATCGGCTGTATATCACATTTTTTAGTTATTTGCTTTTTAGCTTGTATGTGGACATTTTCCTTATGGAATAAGGTTACCCTATTTTGAAATAATTTTTGAAATTACATTATTTTGAAATTAAAGCATCCACATGCAACTTGAAACCACATATCTAAAGGTATGAATTACAACACATTTAATTATTTCAGTTCCATTTACCATGTAGACAAGTTCTTCCATTGGTTTAAATCAGGTTAGTTCAGTTTAGCTTGCACCTGTAAATTTATCTCCCACTGAATTTTCTCTTTCAAATGACATGCCTTTGTGTGAAAGAAATCAAGTATTTAGTGCAAAATCAGACACAGTTGAGTGACAGTCATATGTATTGTTCAAATCTAATTCTAATAAAAATAATTGAGATGTAGACTCACGAGGAATCATAGAATCATAGAATATCAGGGTTGGAAGGGACCTCAGGAGGTCATCTAGTCCAACCCCCTGCTCAAAGCAGGACCAATCCCCAATTAAATCATCCCAGCCAGGGCTTTGTCAAGCCTGACCTTAAAAACTTCTAAGGAAGGAGATTCTACCACCTCCCTAGGTAACGCATTCCAGTGTTTCACCACCCTCCTAGTGAAAAAGTTTTTCCTAATATCCAACCTAAACCTCCCCCACTGCAACTTGAGACCATTACTCCTTGTCCTATCCTCTTCTACCACTGAGAATAGTCTAGAACCATCCTCTCTGGAACCACCTCTCAGGTAGTTGAAAGCAGCTATCAAATCCCCCCTCATTCTTCTCTTCTGCAGACTAAACAATCCCAGCTCCCTCAGCCTCTCCTCATAACTCATGTGTTCCAGACCCCTAATCATTTTTGTTGCCCTTCGCTGGACTCTCTCCAATTTATCCACATCCTTCTTGTAGTGTGGGGCCCAAAACTGAACACAGTACTCCAGATGAGGCCTCACCAATGTCGAATAGAGGGGGACGATCACGTCCCTCGATCTGCTTGCTATGCCCCTACTTATACATCCCAAAATGCCATTGGCCTTCTTGGCAACAAGGGCACGCTGCTGACTCATATCCAGCTTCTCGTCCACTGTCACCCCTAGGTCCTTTTCCGCAGAACTGCTGCCTAGCCATTCGGTCCCTAGTCTGTAAATGTGCATTGGGTTTTTCCGTCCTAAGTGCAGGACCCTGCACTTATCCTTATTGAACCTCATTAGATTTCTTTTGGCCCAATCCTCCAATTTGTCTAGGTCCCTCTGTATCCTATCCCTGCCCTCCAGCGTATCTACCACTCCTTCCAGTTTAGTATCATCCGCAAATTTGCTGAGAGTGCAATCCACACCATCCTCCAGATCATTTATGAAGATATTGAACAAAACCGGCCCCAGGACCGACCCCTGGGGCACTCCACTTGATACCGGCTGCCAACTAGACATGGAGCCATTGATCACTACCCGTTGAGCCCGACAATCTAGCCAACTTTCTACCCACCTTATAGTGCATTCATCCAGCCCATACTTCTTTAACTTGCTGACAAGAATACTGTGGGAGACCGTGTCAAAAGCTTTGCTAAAGTCAAGAAACAATACATCCACTGCTTTCCCTTCATCCACAGAACCAGTAATCTCATCATATTCACTCATTTTTAAATAAAATCCTTGCACTTTCTAAGTGTGATAAGCCCTCATGAGGCTTCTGAAGTTGTAGAAATTCTCATTTTGATTTTCTGTAGCTTTGTACAGATGCCCATGGTATAGTGGGGACATATCTTTTTACAGGGAAGAGAACTTCAACTCTATATCCACTCATAAACTGAGACCACTATAAAAGGTAATATAAAGTTATTGTTAATGTTTTGGCTTGGGAGGGAATGTCAAAATGAAAAATATAAATCACATCCCATAACTTTAAGAAAGTCAAAATTCCATCTGCTAAGCAAGATTTGGCAGCATTTCCCCCCATATCACCCTCTTGCCAGGCTGCTGCATCAAAATCAAACTACACAGTTTTCAGTCCACAGGGACAAACTAACAATGCTTAACTTTAGAATATTGTTTATTTGGGCATCAATATTATCAAACTCTTGGGTACAACAGCTGGAGATCTGGGTGGACACTGTCAAATCTTGGACAATTTCTAAATAGGTTCTTATACCATGCTCATCACTATAGTTTCTATGCACCTTCCAGGAGTGCATTGAGCAAGGTGACTACATGTCTCTCACATGTTTGTTATCTCTTCCTCTTCCCCAGAGGGAGAAACATGCGGAATAGAATGTCTTGTTCTGGTTGTTAGTTTGTTGTTAAATATGTGATTATATTAGAGAAGGCAAGGTCAAAGAAATGTGCCTTGCACTTTGAGTGGAAAGTGGTGAGGTTTGTGATAGTGCTTTAATTCCTGGGGGAGTTCATACTATAGTCTGACCACCCTTAGAGAAGGTTCTGTCTCCCGGATAGATTAGCTTTATTCTTATTGTTGAGAGTTCCATTGTGCCAGAGGAGTAAAGTTGTCTTTCAGGAGGTCTGGGCCCAGGCCATGGAGCGCTTTGAACATAAGAACTGAGACCTTGAACTTGATTCAGAATTCTATGGGAACTTAAACACATACTCCCCACTTCCTCTAAAGCAAATGGAGGATATATGTAAGGGCCTGGTGCATTCAGTATATGCAGCACACAGAGAAATGAAGTGATAGAACTGGGTGAAACCAGCAACATGAGCGCAATGAGTCAGATTCATTCCCTCACTCCTTCTTCTTTGTGCTACTCTGGCAGCCCAAAGGGCCTGGGAAGCCCACGTGATCTTCCCAGCTAAAGATTTCCTCAATGTGGGAAAGACCCTGGCTGCTCTAATCTAACATGCATCTGGTATAGAATTTGCATAATAATCAGAAAGCTGCAACTCGCTTCTTTGGAACACCATCGCCCTTTCCTCAGCTGCATGTAGCAGATATTAGGTGAGGCAGAGAATCTGGGTCAATATAAGTGCTAACGGACTAGCAGAGAGGGTAGAATCTTGAGATCTCCTCGTCTTTTTAGAAAGATGGATTACTATAATTTTCAAATTAAACACTATTTACATAAAGGAAGAACCCCCCCTGTCAAAAGGCAGCATATGTTGTCTGTCTCAGGACTAGCAAGACTTCAGCTGTACCAACTGCCTAAACTTTAATCTTCAGACTCTCAGGGACCAAGACAAGATCTTAAAGGCAGCTTGTGACAAGAAGGCTCTCGGACAGCCACCATACTGCAATATTCTCAGATGTCAAGCTGAAGTAGCTCTTTTATATCTGGCTGAACTCCAGGTGTGATACATTGGCAAGGAGTATGCCTTCTGGGAATGAATCACTGTAGAAAAACAACAGTAACTTCAGCAGACAACATGGGCTCAGATGCAGGACCCTGAACTGTAGACAGGTTAGACACTTGGCTGTCCTACTGTGCTCTCATAGTTGTGCTTCAATATCAACATGTGGTTATGTTTCGTTGAAAGGCTTCACATCTTATCCTATTATTGTATAATAAATGTTCTCTATTCAGTTTGCTGTTACAGGCTATCTTTGAAATGCTCTCAACTCCTTTATTTCTGTTTGTCTCCCCATACCAGCCTTCAAATGATGCTTTTGTTCAATTTACACAAACTTACAAATGAAGGCCCCCCACTACCAACGCTGGGATGGTTCTCTGGCTGATTTGCTCCACATGGGATGTTTTTATTTATCTGATACTATATTTCCTTATTTATAATTATGGGCAACTCCCAGAAGAGAGGTACCCAGTCACAGGTGGACTAGTAGCCCTTTAGTATAGCTGGACTATATTTATCATACAGTTTACTTCTTCTGAGGTACAAACAGCCTCTGCACTAAGAACAGTCTCTGTGAGTATTAATACAATTTTCAAAGTGTGGAATAGTTTTGCTAATGTTGTAGATGTTGCATGTGAATAGAGAGTTTAAGGAAATGGGCAGTGACTCAAGAGATCTGGGTTCAATTCCTGGCTCTTTCAAAAACTCCCTTATCTCAGGGAAGTGACTTAATCTCTCTGTGCCTTGGTTTCCCCATTAGTAAAGTGGGGATAATATTTCCTTTATCCCTTTTGTCTTTGTTGTCTAGTTAGACTGTCACATCTTCAGAGCAGATACTGTTTCTTATTATGTATCTCTACAATGCTAGCACAATGGGGCCTGCTCTCTTCTGATCTCTACTGTAATCAATCAATGACAAGGATTAGAGTATGCATTTTGTAATTGTCAGTACGATTAGTTGTAAAACTTCTAATCAAATCTGGCACTGTATTGTGCTATTCAGATTTTTCTTCATTTAAAAAAAGTAGAACACCTAAACTGGTGATCAGCAAGGTCCTTATAATTACAGTCTATGTCCTATGGCCACTTAAAAAGGGTGAGGAGCTAGGAACAGATTTGCACCAATGTGTTTCAAAGGAGGCAAATGCTGGTTTATTGGAATAACTCAGAGCTGTCCTGCCAGTCAGGCAGGATGGGTCACACCTCATATTCATTACACTCTACTGTAGGTGTGGCTGCCTTCAATAACAGAGATGATCAAATACAGTCTAATGCTTTGTTGATATTGTGTTTGAACACTTATTAAAAGCCCAGCGCAAGCCCAATAGTATTACTACTGTACTAATAGCTTACTTTTATATAGTACTTGTCATCTTAAAGTGATTTAGGTTATAGCTACACTGCAATGTAAAACCAGGATTCAAACTCAGGGTCAAGCCTATCCCCGTCTACACCCAAATCGCACTAACCGAGGGCTTGGACCCAGGATCCCAGGACCATCCGGCAGTGGAGGGTCTGAGCCTGAGTCAAGCTGGAGCAAGGGTTCAAGCCCTATTGCTTTGCAGTGTAGACGCAGTCTCACTGGACTCCTGCTCTGGGAGTCCACTAAAAGTATCCTTAAATCCCGTTGACTGACTTTCTTTGACCTCTGGACTGTCAAGTTTGGTGAACAGTCAAGTTGTCCCATGCTGCACCATGAAAAAAAGACTAGAGCGGTCATATTTTGGGAGGGTGCTAAGTAATCTGGGATATGAGTAGTTGGACTCAGGCCCGCATAATGCAGTGCAGTCCCTGGAGCCCCAGCTTGGGACCCAGAGTTCAGCCATTCCTAACCTGGGGTTACAAATAAGTATAAACATTCAATCCCTAGGTTAGCACACCCAGGATCTGCCAACTCAAGTTCTACTAACTCTGGGGTTACATGGTAAACCCCTTGACAGACTTCAAGTGAAATACAAACTAAACAGAAAGAATTTCATTCACTACTGAACCTGGCCACTCATACACCCGGGAAGGAGATTCTTATGGTAAACACGCTGTTGAGTGTTTATATATAGCAAAAGCAAGAGCTGAAGGAAGAGAAGATTGATAAAGAGAAGTGGTAAATAATGAAGAGGACAGGTGACTAATTCAGAGTGATCCAGATCACTTGGTAAACTTAGGCACCTAACAATCCTTGTAGATTCTACCCTTTATACCACACAGCATGTAGCTGGAACAGCTAAGCATAATACAGAGTGTCTCTATGGGAGCTGAGAAGCATAAGATCAGAAACCCAAGATTCCTTATTCTGGCCAAGCATGAAAGCTGCTGTCAAATATAAGGCATCTATAGTGTGTAATCTGCAGTAATTACAGAGAGAAAATTTCAGAATAACCCCTGAAGTCACATGTGATTCTTCAAGGTTATCACAGATCTATTTTAATAAAACATGAAAAATTACTTTTTATTAGTGAAATTTTACTTCTTTAAAATACAGTTTAACAGGTTTAACCTCAACTGCTTCTTAGCTTCTAAATTATTGATGGCACTACACAGTTACATGATTTTATGTGCATTTCCATAATACTACAGAAAATGATGCCGTTAAAATCTTAGCAAAATTGTTTCTGTATGCACAAAATCAAATCTTAACCATTTACTATTTCATATTTTTTCTTATATACTTCTGATTGACCCTCAATGAGGGCTAACCATGTGTGATGTCTGAAATGTAAAGTTCAGCCAATTTTGAGTTATGTAGGTGCAAAGAAGTCCTAGTTTTTAAAGTGATGAAGTATATTTATTTCCTGTTCAGGTGTCTCTAAAATGGTTGAAAGAATTTTCTCCAAACTTTGAAAAAATATTCGTGTTTGGAGTGAGGCCAAGCATGGAAAGTATCTAGACCAAAAAAAATATTTTTTGTTAAGGTGTGAGCTAGAAAAAATGGAATTATAATGAAAATGGTTGTGCACCTTTAAATATGGTATTCACTCTGACAAACGTTTAATTAGATAGATAAAACTGTTCCACAAAAGCATGCATTATTCATAAGAGTTAATGTCACCTGATTACCCTCCTTGAGAATGTATGATGTCACCTCCACGAATGATGATAATTTCAGATCTGCAACAAAGTTGCTGGAGCAGGTTTTTGAAGTTGCTGTATTACAGTGTTTTGGCAACTGTTTGAAATCAAGCTGCTGTGATGGCTGTTTGATTAAGCAAATCTACTGTGGTAACTGTCTGAAGCCAAGCTGTTTCTGCAGCTGTTTGAGTCATAGTTGCTCCTGAAGTGTTTGGAAGAAAGAGGGCATTAGTGAAGAATAAAGGGAAAAGTGAGAACATGAGGGAGGCAGAGAGTGGAAGAGAAGGGGGAGGTATTTTTAAAAAATATTCAAAGTATGTACACTATGAAAAACAAAGTTTATTTTTCTCAAGCAGCTTTGAAAAACAAAACTATAATGCCATCTTGGGGTTTTGGTGATATCAGCAGTTACAAGCATATAATATAAACATTGCTAATGATTTGTATGTGTATTATATGCATAAAAACTACATAAAAAGGACATTACATCTGCAAAGTAAAGGACTCGAAAGTTAGAAAATGTCCAAACTAAGGTTTCCTCTGCTGCTTTAATTTGACCCCCATGTTTGTATGTATTATGATACTGTCTTTAATTAAATGATTGCATGTATTTTTTCTACAGTACCCCTGCCTTATTCAGTGCACAGAATGGACAGTGCTCACTTAGCGGAGCAGCTATTCAATATTTTGGTTTCTCCTTGTTCTTCAATGTGTGGTCCCAGGCCTTATTTACTGCACACTATTCAAACCTTATTCTGAAGACAGGATTATTAAATTCCTCAATGGCTTTTCTATGATATGCATCACAACAGTATCTGAGTGCTCAATGTGGATGGAATCTTCAGGAAATTTAGCTGCTAAAATCCAAATTTCAACTGAAATCTAAGTACAAACTGAGATTTTTCCAACTTTTATAATTTGGCCAAATTTAGATTTTCATTGGGACAGCAAAAGGCACATCCCTGACACAAAGGCCATACCCTTGCCAAATTTCATATAACTGCTCTAAAGTGTGAGGGCATTAGAGCTTTTCAAAGAAAAAGTCACCAGAACTCTTTAATATAGGCAAAACAACTTATTTTTCCCTTACCTTATTTTCGGCAATGGCAGAACCATTTTGGCTGACATTTCAAAAAAAATTAAATAAAATAAATTCAGCCCTAGGCAGTCACCCAGAATGGAAAATTTCAGTCCAACTGCTTAAAATTTTATAAAGTTTTATAAGCAACTGAAAATAGGGTCTTATAATGGGAACTGTCTAGCAACCTTACTAATAGATGATGCTTCTAGTCCTGCTTATATTTCCCCCAATAAATCCCTAGCAAAAATGACCTTCAAAGTCATCTTATGACTATGATGTCATCACTGTGCTATGCTTTATACAGTAGCTGTGATGGAATAGTGCAAGAGTTACTGTGAAGGCTTTGTTTTACTTAAAATCAGGTTATTTTATTTGTGATATAACAGCAGTGTGTGATTTCAATATTGCCAATGCTAGGCATTCAAAAATCACGTCAGTCCTCTCAAAAATCAGAAGATTGGCTTAAAACTCCTGAGAATTTTTTTAAATATATATATATTGGGGTTATTTTCATTTGCCTTCTGGATTTTGAGCTTTAAAGATGTGCTTGGGTCACATTTTCAAGTTTTTTCTGCAACTATAATGGCTAGAAACTTCCTTTAAAAGAAGCTGATTTTGACATAATCACTTGACTCCAGGAGCTGAGGATTTAAGAAAAATACTACTTTTCATGCGAGTTGGCAACACTGTACATAAGAAAGAGGAAGTGATTTCAAAAGTTTGTGAAAGAATGATGATTTCCTGTAATTTTAGGCCAAGATTTTAACAAGTGACTATTAATATTGGGAGCCCAAGTTGACCTGCCTCTATGGGTATATCTACACTGCAGCTGAGAGTAAGCCTCCCAGCCCAGGTAGACAGACATATACTAGAGGGGGTTGAACTAGTGTGCTAAAAATAGCTGCGTGGATGTTGCCGGTCTAATAGAGACTCAAGCTAGCAACCCAAGATCAAGCCCACCTGACTTCCTAGGCTTGAGCTGGGGTGGCTAGATCGAGTCTCTGCCAGAGCCACAGTGTCCACAAAGCTATTTTTAGTGCACTAGCTCAAGCCCCGCTATTGAGAGTCTGTCTACCAGGGCTTGGAGGCTTGCTCCTAGCTGTATTGTAGACATACCCAAAGGGACTTGATTCAGAGGACCAACCCTAGAAAATCAGGCTGCTTTAAGGTGAATCAACTTGGGCACTCAAAATCATTAGTCATTTTTAAAAAGCTTGGCCTAAAATTACAGGAAATCCTGATTTTTTCACAAATTGTAGAAATCACTTCCTCTTTCTGATTTAACATGTCCACCAATACACTCACATATAAGTGTAAATAATACATTAAAATCTATATAACAACTTTAATGCTATGTAACCATAACATTGTACTTTACAGTTATGTAAATATTTCTTTGGCAGATACACTGCTAGGTACTGAGCCTCCCATGGTGTTCACTCCAGAGACAGGCCCCATTTCAGCAGTCCATGCATATTTACCAGAGCGCTTAAGCAGGTGCATAAATGCTTTGTTGAATAGAGTTGGATTGAAACACAAGCTTAAATGTTCTGAACTGGTACCCAACACAGTACTTTGTGTGGGGAATACCATCTATGTAGGGGGAAATATAATGGACCCAAGCAACTTTGTGCTGCCTCAGTGCCACATGGCTGCCCAAAACCCAGCCAGCCAGCGACTCATTCCATCCGCATGGGGGGAGTGTTATATATGAAAGAGGAAATTATGTCTAAAGTTTGTGAAAGAGCCTTAACTCAGAAAATCCAGTTGCAATGTTTCTTGGGGCACCCAGAGTTGTGAGTCACCTGGGCGCCACCTGCTTCCCACGTAAGGAAGTCTTGCCTGTGCCAGCTGGGTGTTAGCCACTCAAACACTCAACCAGCCTGTCAGCCTCTCAGACACTCTCCTCTGGGCTACACCATCCCTGCGGTTGAGAATAGGTACCCCTGAGTCCCTTCAAAGTGTCCCACTGTGGTATCCAGCTCCTGATCACTGGATACACACAGAAATCTCAGATCCTCTGTTCCCAAAGGAACAGTGTGCCACAATATTACCTTAGTGCACCGCTCCCGTATCACACACAGCGCTTGAGTTCAGTTACAGTAAAATGATGGAAATTTATTTTAGAATAGAAACAAGTGTGAGTGATGGAAACAAATGTTTACATAGAAACCAATATCATAAAATGCAAACCAGGGCCGTAAAACATTAATGTTATTAATCCAATAGAATAGGTTCTTGCCCCAAAGTGTAGTCTTTTGTCAAGTTTGCTGGCCTCCAAGAGACAGGACCCAGTCTTTCATGAAGCACCCCACTCATTCAAGGTGCCTCTTCAGTTCATGGATCCAGAGTGTCTTTCTCCATCCTGTGAGATACTGAATCAGTCTTTTGTCTTTATTGCTGTCATAGTATTCCCTTTCACGAGTGGTTCTGATGTTTGTAGTTTATCTTTGATGGTTTTCCATTGACTTTTCTAGGTTGGTTCAATGATGGACAACTGAGCAATACATTACATAATTAGCTATCTAAGGAGCGGTGATAACTCCCTCTTGTTTGAATGGACTATCACCAAGACATATGATCCCCTCGTGACTCACCTTCACTCCAAGGCCATAAGGGCCTAATGTAATATAGCTACATTGGATGGATGGATGAGTGTTCAACTAGTGCTGACTTGAATTCTGGATTTATTTGTTTTTATGGCTTCTGTAGTGGGATAGTCACCCCGCTCCTGCCCGGAAGGGCTTAAAGCAGCCCCAGGGGAAGGCTGTGGCAGAGAGAAGCTAGGCTGATTGGGAAAGCAGCCACAGCTGTAGCCAGAGCAATCAGGGCCCAGCTGGCCCTTATAAGAGGGCTAGAGCCAAAGACAGAGATACTCTCTCTAGCTTCCTTGAGAGAGAAGGACCTGGCTGCCTGGGAGCTGAGAAGGGTACCTAAGGTGCAGCAGTGCTAGGGAAAGGCAGAGGGAGCTGTGGAGCTCCAGCCTGGTAAAATCCCAGGCTGCAGGCCTAGTTAAGGGCCCACAAAGGGTACTGGGGCTGCAAAGGGGCAGCCCCTAGATAGGCAGAGGCAGCTGGTCCAACCCCCCTTGCCAATGATGAGTCATTTACAAACTGAAGTCTACTCCAAGGAGCAGGGGCTAGATGGTGACTGGCAGTAGCCACTGAGGTAAGCTGGAGATAAAAGGTTGGGGGTTCCCCTGGGTGGGGTGACCCTGATTGTGGGTTGTTTCTGGGGGGGCAGAACCCAAATGTACAGCGGGCACTGGGATCTGGGAGGGACACAGGGGCTAGCGGTGGGCAAGACACTGGCCTGCAAAGGGTGCTCTCAGCTGAAAGAGCTGATTTCCTAGCCTAGTGGTTCTTAAAGCTGGTCCGCCACTTGTTCAGGGAAAGCCCCGGTGCACCGGACCAGTTTGTTTACCTGCCACATCCGCAGGTTCAGCCGATCGCGGTTCCCAGTGGCTGTGGTCCCCCACTCCAGGCCAATGGGGGCTGCAGGAAGCAGCGCAGGTCAAGGGATCTGCTGGCAGCCCTTCCCGCAGCCCCCATTGGCCTGGAGTGGCAAACCGCACGGCCAGTGGGAGCCGTGATTGGCCAAACCTGCAGAGGCGGCACACAAACAAACTGGTCCAGCCCACCAGGGGCTTTCTCTGAACCAGCGGTGGACTGGCTTTGAGAACCACTGCCCTAGATGACCAACAGGAGGCGCCATGCCGGTGAGTCGTTGCCCTGCGACAGCTTCTCCCATGGGAAACAAGCCCAATCCAGGATTTGCAAATGCAGTTGCCTGTCTTTAAAGTATAATTGTTGTTGTGTGGAGGATTTGAGGTATTGGCCTTACAACATGCTCTTTTCTCCTTCAGAGACCTCACAGACCACTCCTCAAAAGTGGACACAGCCTCATGGCACAGACCAGAATCAAATGTAACAACTTCGCAAGTTTTAAAGTCTATCTTGCATGTTTTGAGGTTGGCCTTCAAGGTGTCTTTATATCTGAGGATGGGTTGACCCACAGAATAGGTTCCCATGCTCAGTTGGCTGTAGAGCACTGCTTTCCATATACAGGATACCTCCATGCGGACCACATGTCTGACTTGCCCATGGACAGCTGCTTGATGGCCTTAGCCATCTTGCCTAAAGAAGGGGCCACAGACAGTTCCTCCAAGACTACACAATGCAGGAGTGAGTTGATGGCTTCATCGGACATAGTCTCCTAAACTGTCAACCCACTATTAGAGCACTCTGCCCAGCGAGAGAGAATATCACCTTTGTCTGTGAGCAGCCAGTTACCATCTGCTGTGAGGACAGGGGCTGTACCACTGGATTTTGGGACCTACACAGCACAGAGACCTTCACAGAAAGCCTTCCTATCATGCTTGTCAGCTGCTTCCACCAGTGGTGGTTCTTTAGCCTTAATTGCATATGTAGTTTGTTTCTCCTGATGGTACCTGGCCTCCTTTGCTTATTTCTTGTCCTAGATGTAGGACTGGCATATGATATGCATGGTCTTTGGTAGCTGGTCTATCTCAGGGTCATTCTCATTGAACCATTCTTGGTGTTTCCACCTTACAAAGCCAAGAACCTTGGATGCCATATTATATATGACATCTCTGAACTTTGGCCAGGTTGTCCCAATGTCTGTGGAGCTGATGCAGTCTCCAGTGATGATTCCTACTTTGCTTGTTTGAGATAATTTATGGCAGAAACATTAATCTTCTTTGGTGGCTTGAGGCATCTTCTGGGGTGCTTTGGTGAGAAGTATGGCAACATGGTATTTCTTAAAACCCATTGATCTGATCAGCATTTGGCACCTCTCAAAGAGCAAGTGCTGTAGACAACTTCAATGTCTTTAGACTGTGCAATTACATAGTCCAGCATATGCCACTGTTTTAATATGGGATGCAACCATGTTTTACATTTGTTGGAAGACTCTATTGAGGGTAACTGAATTTGGCACAATTGGAGAGAAGTAGCTGGCCATTGGAGGTTGACCTTCCAAAGCCATGATGTCCTACCATGCTGCTCCACCTGTCAAAGTCAGCTCCCATATGAGCATTAAAGTCTCCAAGGACTATGAGTTTGTCCTCGTGTGGTACCCCTCTGATGGCCCCGCTGAGATCTTTGTAAAATGCCTCTCATCTGTATGAATCATTGTCAGCACATAAGTACTGATAATGATGGCATACTGGTCTCTGGACAAGTTTTATGTAGAGCACCATAAGTTGGTCACTGACTGACTTCCTTGGGGAGCGAGTCAAGTTTGTGGGCAATGTCAGACCATATGGCAAATTCTACCTCTGATTATCTCGCCTTATCCTTGGCCTTGCCAATCCAGTAGTAGCTCTAGACTGCTCCTAGCCCCTCAAGGTGGGACTCATCAGTGAGTCTGATTTCACTGAATGAAGTCGTCTATTTATACCTCTTCAGTGTTGTCAGTAAGGACTGTTCTTCACACTGGTCACTGTCAAAAAGAGTTCTGGCATTCCATGACCCAAAAGTCAGGCTCTGAATCTTTGTTTTATTTTGACTGAGTTGGAGGAACATCCAGCAGCCATAGCCTGACAGCTATGGAAAGGGCAGGCTGTGTTTAGGGTCTAGTTATATTATTTCTTAAATATCATCCATACACCTCTCACAGTACTTGGGTATTGATAAGGTACAAGCTTTCAGCAGTGATCTCACAGGCTACCCTTCATGGATAAATGCCATGAAAATGGTGTATTAGGTGTTGTCAGTTTGTTAGGTCTGACACAGGTTGCCCGTAAAGAACGGTGAACCATGTGCTAATTGGCACCAAGGGGATTCTGTGGGACACCTGTATTTTCAGTTTCTGAAGTAATCTGGGAATGAATATCTGCAACCTTATCATGTTAACACCTGTGTGTGTGGAATTTCCCTTGGTGGTTTAGAATGTAAGTAAAGAATGGACACAACTGAAGGAATGAAGCTGATGACATTTTTATTAAGTAAACACTGTCAACTGTAAATGTTTACATCTTTATTCATGAATACAAATATTTACATGCCAAACCTCCTTTTCTGCCAGCCAACAAGGAGTTTAAGCTCTTGTTGGCATCATTGCACAGAGAAAAGAGAACAGGGGGAATTTCCTCTAAGAAACCTCTTAATTCTAGTCCACCAGTTTCTATAGACACAATATCCTCAAAAGTCATCCTTATTTGTGGCAGAAGTGGGGTTTAACCATAGATTCCACCATACATAAGTTGGACAATGCTTTAGAGAAATGAAGCTGTAAATTAAGTGCAATGTTAATTGCATCTTGTTAATGAGAATATACGCACTCATGGGAAATGTGAAAGACTGCAAAAGCAATCTGTCCTAGTGATGCTGCCTCATTCTGAGATGATTGTACCTACTGCTGACATAGACCTGAGTGTTCTGTCACATGCTTTGGCAACACTGTAATAGCTTCTGTCTATCTTAGGTACTTATAAGCTCCCCATTACCATAGAATTTGAGCACCTAACAATCTCTTGTGTAGTTTTCTTCATAACATGCTGTAAAATGGGGATTATCCCCATTTTACAGGTTTTGAATTGAGGCAAAGAGACTAAGGGCCAGATTTTTTTAAATACATTTGGGGGCCTAACTTCAAATAGATTTAAAAATCGGTCCCTAAATAACTTGCCTGTTTCTCTGTGGATGTCTCTGAGCATGGGTGCCCAGCAGGGTGGTGACTAGATCCTTTCAGCAGGAGAGAGGCAGCAACAAGGAATGATGCCTTCTATGACGAGGGGAGGGAGCTTCATTGAATGATATGAAGGGTAGGAATTGATGAGTGGGTCCACCGCAGGGGCTCGGGTGTGGTAGGTCCTTGCTTTGATACATGGCCCCATGTCCTGTAAAACAGGGCTTTGGTTAAATGCATTCTGTGTTGGCTTCATGGTGATAAAATGTTTTCCACATCTATAGTAAAATGCTTTCATCAACAAATGCATTGGTGTAAATAAAATTATGGGGGGAAATTAAAAAATACTTAAATATTAAATACGAACATTATAGTGTGTACATAGACACGTGAGAAGTCTGAATTTACTAAGTTCTAAATAGTAACCAAAAGGGACCTTTGAAGAGAAATCTCAGAAGTTGGTCATTTTTAATTCTTCTTACTTTTAACCTATTAGTGAATTTATTTAAAATGGTCAGACTAGATCTAGGCTCCTTTACTAAGCAGTAGGAAGGAAACATTTTTTTAGAGAACACAAACAGTGGAATAATTTGAATTATATTTTCCAGTGCAAATGTAATGGTCAACTACATATGACTGAATTTCTTGCAGAGACACTTTAGTTAAAAGGTAGGTCTCATCTTTTGACATGAATATGGTCATCTACAACGATGGCGCCAGGGCTGAGAACACAATGCCCCTGACATACATACAAACATGTTTCCCCAATCCTGAAATTTTTAAAGTGTATTTCTAGAAGTACAGCAGTCTAAACAGTATATTTTAGCTGCTAATGAAATAATTATCCTGAGTAATGTACACACAACCTCAGTATTAAATGGACTGCTTGCCTGTGTTGGGACTAATGTCATTGAATCACACACACACCTATTTTCCTGGCAATAGTGTACCTATGGCTTTTTTAATGATCGCAAAGATCTTTCATAGTCATTTTATTTCAGTTTCTAAAAGCTTTTTCCATTAATAGTTGCTCAACTTGTACATTAAGAATCCTAACTACAATTAAAATTGACATCTGATAAAAACAAGATCAGAACAGCCTTGAATAATAACCATAGTACTAACCTGTGGACCTCAGTAACAAATGGTAGAGGCACTGCCTTAATCAGAAGTGTTATAATACTTGCCAGTTCTCCCAAAAACTTCCCCCCACATTCTCTCCTATTTATACTGAGCTTCAGCCATCCAGCCCTTATCACCCCATTTTTTTTTGTCAGACACCAAATGGTCAGTGTGATCAGTTTAAATATGATAGAGCTACATATCATGCATGTACTAAAGACAACTCACTTAGTGTCTCCTTACTAATAACCTTCCTAGCAGTTTCATATATACCTTGAACAAACTGGGGGACAGACAGACCCCCAAAATCTTCCTCCAATAGTCCATAATTATTCATTGGGTTTTCTCCAATATAAAAAATCATTTAAGGAACTAAAGAACAATCCAGTTGTACTCATGCATCAAACTAATTCAGTGTAAATGAGACTATATTTAAGGGAACAACTAAGAAACAAGGTAGAGTTATTGAGGTCTATCTACCTTATACAAAAAGCATGGAATGACTGACCAAAAGGGGAGGTAGTGAGGCGCAGGACAGATTGGGTGAAAGCCACCCTTTGTAAGAGGAGGTGTCTCTAACTTGGCTCATTTCACAGATTGTGAAATGAGAGAGAGTTCCCAACCTTGAAAGAAATCTGGTACCAGAATTCCCTTTAGTTGTCTTTCCCCTACCTTTTATGACAGGGTCACTCTTTTGTGGCAGTGTAGGTAAAAGGATATAAATGTAGTTTCCAGGGATTTCTCTCCACTTTGGGACAGAAATACAAAACTGCACAGCATCAGACAGTAGGCTCTATACAGAATAATTCCAAAGCAAAGTTTATGGGTGTCTTGACATGTTTGTTTTTTTTCTTATAGTTGTAACTTATGAAGGAACAAGCCCACTTCACAGACCTTTGATTTAAAGAAATAATGTGTGTGTTGGTCTAAATCTACCCTACCCTTTCCCTGTATTGAATGCATCTGGATTTTATATAATCTGACTGTACAAAGTGTTACTTTCTTCTTGCTAGGTAGGAAAGAAGGCAATAAACATAAAGGTCCAGAGCTTCAGCTGGTGGTATGGAGTAGCTCCATTGAAATCAGTGGAATAATGCAGATGTACACCTGTTGAAGGTCTGTCCCTAAGAAATTGCCTGGCAGAAGCAGTTTTAGTATTTTACAGACCACCTTCAAAGAACATGTATGAGGTCCCTACATTGCTCTTAATTCCTTTTGTATATCTGGCAGGTTGGTTTCTATGGCCAAGAGCTAATTGTAGCCTGTTACTGCCTTCTCACTATAGTCTACAATTACAAGAGTGAAGAAAAAGCTAATTAGTTGTAGGTTTTTACTACTAACCAACTGAAAAAACAAGCTATTTCTAGTCATCTAAAGGAACACTTCACATTCAAACAAACATTGTGGATGTCAGGTTAAAAGTATGTCATTTGAGCATCTGCCAGTTAGACTATGTCCATGCTGCACGTGAAGATAACACCAGTAGGCACACGTGCTAGCTCTGGTTTAGCTTGCACAGGTAACAATAGTAGTGTAAATGCAGTAGCACAGGCTTCAGCATGGCATAGCCACCACATCTATTGTTAAATAGGCTAGGTAAACTAAAGAGAGCATGGATATGCCCACCTCTGCTACAATCATGCCTTCACTTGCAGTGTAGAAATAGCTATAGGGTATGTCTATACTGCCTGCCAGATCAGCGGGCAGCAATCGATCCAGCAGGGGTCAATTTAGCGTGTCTAGTCTAGATGCAATAAGTCACCCCCTTCCCCCCTGCCCCAAGCACTCTCCCATCGATTCCTGTACTCCTCCACCGCAAGAGGCACAGGCAGAGTTGATGGGGGAGCGGCAGCAGTCAACTCACTGCAGTGAGTAGGTCTAAGTACGTGGACTTCAGCTACATTATTCACGTAGCTGAAGTCGTAACTTAGATCAATCCCCCCACACACACTCCCCAGTGTAGACCAGGCCATAGTATTGCAAGATGGGACATCCCTGTTCTCAGCACGGGGATTGGTCTATATGGTTGCTAGTCCCTTTCAAACCTTATAAAGCTACAGGGGTAAATATTGTGCTGGTAGAAAAATAAACATTTCATGAAAAATTTTAAAGGTTTAAAGTGATTTTCAAAATCTTTGGAATGAAAATGAACAATTTTTTATTTACTTGATTTTTTTATAGAGTTTTCCTTTCCCCTCTTATTCTCCTCCTCCTCCCTGCTGCAATTTTTTTCATGTCACCCATTTTATCACTTTGCCTTTTGGGGGGGGGGGAAGAAATGGAAGGAAAACTTATGAACCAAAAAACCTAAACTTTTCATTTTCCAAGTTTTGTTGAAGGGGGGAATAAAAAAAAAAATCTGAAACCAGTTTTTGCGCTAACATTTCCAAATTTGAGAAATGGCTTTTTTTTTTTTCTTTTTGGACTAACAAACAAACCATTTTGACCAGCTCTAACAAAAGTACAATCCGCCATAGACCATTACAGATTTCAAAGCAGCATAGGGAGATCAAACACCTTGGAGTCATGATTTAACTCTAATGTACAAAAGAAGTCTTATCATCCATGCCTTTCCAGGCAAGCAATTTAGTAAAAACATCATGAGATTAGAGATACTAGTCCAAAAATATCCTGTCACTGTATAAATTGTAATCTTAATTCACAGCTGCAAACCCGGCATGAATTTCACATGATTCAATAACATTCTGTTATTTCCAGGAGCTGTACAGTGAACCTATATCAATTTCTCAATGCTAAACATATCAGGATATGACAACCGTTTCTACCCTTACGAATTAAATTACTTAAAATGTCATACTTTAGATGTAATTAGAAATATTCCTGCTACCAGCCATCCACAGGACACCACAGTAATGACTTTGGTTTTATGTAACACTTGAAGGCAGACAAGCTGGAAGCATGTATATAAAACATGTCTGAGGCTTCTCTTACATGTTTCAGTGAATTGATCATACGTCCATTTTTTTCAAATTTGGAGTTATTTTCCTTAAAGTTCCTTCATCCATAGTAAACCACAAAAAGAAACTGATTATTTTAGATATGCAATTGCTAATAAATTTCCATCACTTGAAATTCCTGTCACAAATATACCACACAGGGGAAGTATTTTTCCCCTCAAACTTCACTCCCATTAGAGAGCATGTTATACATTGACTACAGAATAGGAGGAGACACTCCTATCTCCACCAGTCTTTCCCTGATTAAGGGAAACAATTTAATTACCTATATAAATTGCTAATGTGCTTCACTTGAGATACAGTTCTCATTCACAGACCGTACCTTCACCTCCCTGCCTTGCTTGGATAATGTACTTGAGTACACCTAACTTTATATTTCTTTTTTTATAAATTATGTACAAATTACCTTCTGTTGCCCCATAAATTGGGAAATAAAGCATTTTTCACAGTAAACTCAGTGTCTGTCCCTAAATACCTTTTATATTTCCTTAAAATCACAAAAGGGGCAATTCCCAAAGGCAGGGCCTTTAATTGAGGGAGCCCTGCTGCTGGTTCTGGCATGTTTTCTCCTAGGAACTGCTAACAAGATCATCTGAGATAAATATAATGGTCACAATGGGGAATTGAACAAGAGCTGGTGTCTCAGCTAATTGGACTGTGGGCTATTTAAGGCCTTTAAGAGTGTCACAAATGACTTGAATTGCACCTTGACATGAACAGGAAACCAGTGCAGAGATTTGAGCACAGATGTTAATGTATATGCCTTTTCTGTCTTCCCCCAGCTCAAAGTGAGCACTAGCTGGAGCTTCTGGGTAGTCACTATAGTGAAATGAAATAATGTTGCTTGGAATCAGCAAGATGACATTTACAAGGACCCCACTTAGACAGGAATGGCCAACCAGAGCTGATGAGAAGCACTATAAGACATTGCTTCTACCTGAGAATCTAGCAGCAGCAACAAATCAAATAAAGATCTTAAAGCTGCAAGTCATCTTGACAAGATGTGAGCATAGCTTTCCCCAACTTTAAAGCTTCACATCCATTTTATATGGGTTGTGGCCCAGTCAGTTCACTTATACACAGATGCTGATCTCAGTTTACAGAGGCCACACCTAGTGGCGTGCCACACTTATTGTCTAACATCTCCATATATAGAGTATGCAGCTAAGACTTGAGGAAAAAATGACTAATACTCGACACAGTGTCGGAAGACTTCTTTAAAAGCTAGGCATGCAAGCAATGTCAACCACGCAGATTCTCTGATCATGCATATTTGTGTGGGCAAGTAACTGATAACACCTTTGAAAATACAAAACTACCCATAGTTTTATGTATCTGATACACAGATTAGTTTGGCAAAATAGTTTATCTCTAGATAGCTCAAGGTATTGATGATGAATGTTAGGTCCTTTTTAACTTCTGAGTTACTTATTCAAATTCCTCCTAAGTCTATAATCAATGAAGTCACTACCCAATATGAAAGGAGTTGTAGTCTTGGTTCAGTTGCTTGATTTACACCACAAAAAAATTGATACATTTTTTTGACACTTTGAGAGGAGAAGCAAAGAACTATATTGCTCATTGTTCATGGCTGCAGTATGCTGGTAGGAAAACATTCATTATACTATCCACAGTATTGTTGTTCTGTGGATAAATAACTAAATTTCCAGTGTTGTTAAGCCAGTGTCTTTCAGAACCATTAATTTAAGTTTTAATTAAGGATGTATCTGCAATCATTTGACTATCTCTTTGTTTACTACTCCGTTAAATGACTTTGCTTACAGGAAGTGCATGGAAAGGAAAATTCAGCATCTGAAGGAGGACAAGGAATTTATGGTTATATTTTGAGTGATCAGAGAACAATTTTGCAATGGTATAAAATGCATTTTGTTACACCTGTTTGGTTCTTTTTATAGAAGTTATTCCATTATTTTTCCACTTATTCAAAACTTACAAAGGTTTCACTTACAATATGGAAAAAGACATTGTTCATAATATCTCAAAAGTAGTAACGTTTTATAACCAAATGTAAATCAGTCTGTACAATTTATTATCATGTCACTTATATAAAATAACATTACTCTTTCCATTTAGAGGGTGAGATTTTTCTAAAGTGCTCAGCACTGACCTCTCTGTTCCCATTGTTATTTATCTGTATTGCAGGAGCACCTAAAAACTCCAACTTCATTGTGCCAGGCACTGAAGAAACGTATAAAAAGACACACTCTACCCTGAAGAGATTACAATGTAAGTAAAACTCCCATTGCCTTCAATGGAGGAGAATTAGGCCAATACTGAGTGCTTTAGAAAACCCCACCCTGAGTGTCTTGGATCCTATAAGGGCTTGGTTCAAAGCCCATTGAAATCACTGGGAAGACTGCCATTGACTTCAATAGGCTTTAGGGTAGGCCCATAACCATTCCATCAGGTGGCAATGCTGAACAAGTGATTTTCAACAGTTTTCTTATTCAGAGACACCACATATGAGCCTCTCTGTTAATTCTCTCTTTTGTGTGCCTTGGATCTAGCTGTTACATAAATGGAAGCTTCTATTTCATCAATAGAAAGTAATGGATATAACAGTCTTCAAATATGTATAAGCAGCATCTGAATGAACTGTCCCCTGACAGCTAGTTGGGGAGGGACTTCAGGAGCAAACTGAACATGAACACACCTACTCTGTGTAGGCATCTAGCAGATAGGAGCTGTGTAGTTCCAAGTGATCAACTTTGGCTGGTGTTTGGTTAAAAATCACTTTAGTACTGAATGCAGGGGTAGTGAAATGTTATCACTGTTGTTTTTATTGTCTGAGTAAACGGGTGCAGGACTTTGCTTAACCTGTCCCAAATTAAGGGGTCACCCTCAGCTGAAAGGTCCTCATTAAGCCAGGGGCTCAAATGCCAGACCCCTGTAGAGGTGAGATGAGGTGGCAGAGGTGTCCCAGCCAGGAGGTGTGGGTTTTCCCTAAGGGTCCCTGGTCTGGTTTAACCTGTTCCTCCCCACAGTTCAAGGGTAGAGCTAAATGGGCTCCATTAGGAGCCTTTTGTTGTTTTAAGTGCTTGAAAGAGCTGACAATCACTTGTGGTGGGACTGCATTTTAAGTGCCTCAGAGCTGAAAATCACTAGATCTGGGTGGAATCTGGAGACTGACCCGCAGAGGTCCTAGCGGAGAGGAACAGCAGCTAGCGAGGCAGCCAGCAGAGTGGAACAAGCAGCAGTCAAGGTGGCCAGCGGAGTGGAACTGTGGCTGGAGGGATGGCCAGCCAGAGCGAGTGCTCAGATGGCAAAGCAAGCAAGGTGCCTTCTTCCCCTGGTGGGAGGTGAACTCACACAGATGCACCTCTGAACCCTGAGTCCTCACTGACCAAGCACGACCACTGTGAGTAGGGTCTGGTGAGGGAGCAGAGAGGGGCACAGCAAAGAACTTTTGGTTATAGAACTCAAGAACATGAGGCAGAAAACACTGCCCCACGTACTCTGATCACAGTTTTATGATTATGAATCCTGCTTGTGGCATTTTCCCTAATTCATGTTGGGAAACTTCCTTCCTTTCATTAAAAGTTTATTTTCTACACTCAGACTCTTTGCTTGCCAGTGGGGAAGTATTGCCTCTCAGAAGCACCATGGGATGGTATGTAATTTTCCCAGGTTTTGAGTGGGGGCTTGAGCTCGTTCTGTGTTGTATTGTTGAAAAGGAACCCCTAAATATTGAACCCAGTCCTGGTTGCTGCCAGCTCCACCTGGCAGAAGGGTTAGATATATAAAAGGTTCTTATAAAGAAGACCGTGATCAATTGTTCTCCATGGCCACTGACTGTAGAACAATAAGTACTCTGCTTAATTTATAGCAAGGGAGATTTAGGTTAGACATTAACAAATCCTTTCTAACTATAAGGATAGCGAAGCACTGGAAAAATTTACCTAATGAAGTTGCGGAATCCCTGTTGGAGGTTTTTAGGAACAAGTTAGACAAACGTGTCAGGGATGTTCTAGGTTTACTAAATCCACCCTCAACATGGGGAGGATGTACTAAATGAACTCTTTGGGTCCCTTCTTGCCTTATATTTCTATGATTCCATAAGTGCTGAGCTGCCATAATGCCAATCAAATAGGAGCTGCAGATGCTCCATACTGCTGAAGATTAGAAGTCTCTCTCTGGTACAATTACAGATGAATATATTATTTTTACACGAGTGAAATAGCTTAGACAATTCCACCCATCCTTAATTATATAGACCAATATTAAATTAAGTTTATGCTATAGGTTCAATAAATAGATAATAAGCAGAATTGGTGCCTATTAAATGGGAAACTATTCTAAATTATCCAATTGTAAAGACAATACCATGATAAATAGGTGTTTCATGGTGGCAAAGTATCAGTTTGGAAGAGTGTAGTGCCCTAAGTGAAGATGATGGTCTTCATCCAGCTGATCAGTAAGGGCCTAATCCAAAATCCATTAAGCTCTATGGGAGTTTTTCCATTGAGTTCAATGGGCTTTGGATTGGTCCCCAATTGCACTGAAATTCCCTGCAGGTCATTTATTCCTTTTTATAAATTGTAAAAATAGAACGGTGAAGAAAAAAATTAAGTAATTTATTTATTGTGTGTTGACTAGGTACTCTGCCCATTGCCATGGATACAGTGCTCTTTCTGCAGTTCTGGTCTTTTCCTAAATGTTGAGACCGTCCAGTAACCAACAGGAAAGCAGGATTTAATTCTCAATATTCCCCTAGATTTATAATTGACAGCAATCCTATACTGGCACCTGGATTGCATTTTTAAAAAGTCCGAAAAAATTCAGTTATTGTTTGGGTTTCAAATAAATCCTGTATCATCCTAGTAGCATTATAAAGGCTTTGCAAATATAGTTCAGATTTTCAAATTTTAAGTGAGAGCAATAATGCTTTGGCCTGGCTCAAATTGCTGGACATCACTTCACCTCAGAACCGAAATAGTTTTGGAACAACTGTTATGGAGAAATTAGACACTATCCTTTACCAGCTTGAAATCAAACATTAATACTAATCCAAAGCATTAACATACTCTTTTCATTGTCACTGGAAAACTTGGAATTGATTTACAATCCCAGTATATTTAAATCAGAGTTTGGGTGAGGACACATCAACAAGCTGTTGCTGGAGTAGGAGGTATACTCTTAAAGCTCTGCAGCTCCAATGAATTTTCCTTTCTTTTTATATTGCATTTGTCAGTGTGGTTTCTGGAGCATAGTAGTCAGGAGTTAAGCTCTGGAAATGGGTGCAGCCTAATTATGTCTAAAGATAAAGCTGAAAGTAAAAACAGTATTGAAGATAAACTTCCTGTCATTAAAGTTACAGTGCAGCAGGCAGTCTTCTTTTCATGATCCCACAAAGGATTCCAGAAATGTACTAATATTATAATCAATGATGAAGAGTTAATTGATGCAATACTGTTATCCTTGCAAGACACCATTACTTCAATGAAAGTAGAGATTCAGGATATGAACAAGAAGGGTGATATAGAAACAAAGGCTTCCTTGTGTGCCTTGCCTTCAAGAAATATGGCATAGTACTTTCAAAGACACTGTAACCACAGACATAAAGGGACAAAATCTGCCACATTTATGCAGATGAAGTAGTAGTATCTTACACCTTAAGTAGTTCCATTGACTTGAATGGGATGATCCATGGAGTAAATTGCTATTCAGAGTGAGTAAGTGTATCTAATCTGGCCCTTAATTTCCCATAAAATAAATTAAAACTTAAGGATAACCAATGTTATAGCAGCATTACGGAGTTTAGTTATAAATGCTTCCGGGCTGCCTTTAAAAAAAAAAACACAAACAAAAAGACTGTCTGCCCTTAGCTGGAGGTTCCAGTAGTTAATGAGAGCTATTCACTTTTTATTTTACTTCTGCTATAAAGTTGTGCTCTTTAGGATGTATGAAACAATTTCTATATATTTGAGATCTCTTGAAAGTATACACATTTCCAATTATATAAGAAATATAGAGCAACACTTGGAAAAAAAAACATTTAGCAGAGTGGCTAGTACAAATCTACCATCTTAAGGGTGGTAAAAATGGCTGAGGCATTGCAGGGACCAAGAGCTACTAAGATTAACTCTCTCTACTAATTACAACAGGAGGTTTCTTAACTTCAAACTAGGATCATATGATCCGCTATCAATGAAGAAGTTTAGCCAGCCAGGAACCAATAATGTCTTGTCTTCTATAGGGTATAAGAACATTGTCCAGAACATGCTTGCTTTCTAAGTACTTCTAGGTCTCAGTTCAAGGGAAGAGAGATTATATAGCATTCAGGTGCCCAGGTAAATATTAGTCTCTAAATGGAACAATTTGCATAATGTGTAACAAAAAGTATGGTCCATTGTGTTGTCACATTCTGTCCTCTCAGTTTATGTGACTATATACATAGACACTTCCCCTCCCTGCAATCATAAAAAGACACCTAATTGTTGGGCGTTGGCTGTTCTCCCCTGCCCGCTTTTGGAGAGTGGGAAAGAAAAATAAAGCCTCAAAAGCCACTCTCTGTAAACTTCTAGCTGAAGCCATAGTTTCCTTGTACCATAAACAAGAAAAATGAAAACTAAACAAACTAAAATACTTGTTCCTTCTTCCTCTGCAGGAGGACTCGTTTTCCCCTTTTAAAGTGTCTAAAGGAATTAAACGGATATTGCTACATGAAGAGGATTATCCAAAGCACTACCTTCAGCAACTTGCAGGGCAGAGCACTTCAAAAGGTACCACTCCTGCTTTGTTTTGTTTTTTTTAGTCCTGGAAAACTATGCAGCTCTGTGGGGAAAACACAGAGAAATGTCACTGCCAGAAAAATTGTAAGGATGATAGAACAGAGAGGGGCAACACACAGTACTAAAAATAGTAAAGCTTAGAAAGCTACTATACAAGGCAATCATAAAATACCCAGTAGAGCCACAAAATTACCATCTAAAAAAGAGCATTTGGAAGGACTTTAATAGAAAATTGCAGATTTACAAAGGTATTCTCTAGTCTTCACAATTCTATTAGCTACTGTCTAGAATAATGATGATTCTGTCAGCCCACAAGACATCAGTTGTTACTTACTTACATCCTATTATTCAAACAAGATACTTAGGAAAGCCACAAACGTTGTGTATATGTTGCTTCAGGGATTTGTTTTACCTTGATTACTCATTTTTTAAGAGGAATCTGTGAAGATGAGTGAGAAAGTAGAACTATCTCAGGCCTTGATCCTCCGTGCAATTATGCATGTGGTTAACTTAAGCTTATGTATAGTCAGTGACTTCAGTGGGACTTCTCATATGAGTAGAGTTAAGCACATGCATAAGTGTTTGCAGGTAGTCAGGACATGTTCTTTAACAAGAGGTTCATGTAAGCAGGGGGCCCTTAACATGGGGGTCAAGGAGAAGCAAGCAGCCCTCCTGTCCTTCCTTTAATGGTAAAATTACGTTCTGGCTAGATGGATTGAGATATTTTGAGAACCAAAATACACATGCGTGTGTTAAACACCAGAAGATGCTTCTCACTTTTTATTGACAGCTGATATTCAAAGGCTGAATAAAAATGGACGATTTGTTAGTATTCAGCTGAAATATCAAGTATAAACTTCTTTAGTAGAGCTGCATTGTCTGATCCCTGTTAACATTTTCAGAACCATTACATAATTTTTGTATACATGAATTATTTTGAAGTGGCATAATGTGGCATATTGGTTTAGCCACTTCAGATGCAATATTGGCCTTACTCCTCCAAATCTCTAGGTAATAATGTAAAAGATAACTCATCCTTCATCTTTCTTGCCTGGAAAAAGAGAATCCTTGGTACTATGTCAAGCAGGTGTGACGCACAAACAGATATGATGCTAAAATTCTTTGGGAATTTGAAAGGGGATATTCTTTAGACTCTGAGTCAAGTTGCTGGATCCTGTCTTACAAACTTTTTTCACTATAACCGGTATGCATTTGATGGATGTGACAGGAAATATGGCACATATCTTTAAGGAGATGGCTCCTAGGAGATAAAGATCAACCAATCAGATCTTATTTATAATTTACAATAGAACCCGGCACTTGCTGCGTATAACAGACTTCAGCTTGCCTAAAGTTGCAAAGCTATTAAACTGTCTCGCTCTTAGATTATGCTCTTCTATACTGGCAGAGATGAGGTAGTTATAGCTACCAACATCCTCAACCTAAATAGTCTTTAAAAATAAGTCTTATAATGGATCTTTTCAGCATCTAAGCATGGGGCTCTAAGGATCTTTCTCAGTATGAAATATATCAAATTAACAAAAGATTGCCAGGAAGCGTGTACTTTAGATGAAGAAACTACATTTTCGATACACCCAGGAAGAAGAGATGAAGAACAAGTAATATCAGATACAATATTTTATTTATGTAAAAGGTCCCTCTAACAATAATTAAGAAAATATTCATTTTGAAATTTTAGATTCTTTCCCCCCCAAAAAAAGTGGGTGATACCAAAAAGACTGACACACCAAACTACTCGGATTCTTCCCTTTCACAGGATAGGCAATAGTGGGTCAGGAAAAGAGCCAGCATAAGGACATCACTGGTAGGAAACCAGAAAAAGGCAGCACTTAGACCTGAACAACAGCTTTAAAAGCCCTGCCATCTCATTTCTCTCCTCTGTCCCTCCTGGCAACCACAGACCCAGCAGAAGGCACACCCTGCCAGAGAACCAGAAACACCCAGCAACTGGAGCCTGAATGAGAGCTTGTAAGACTGCTTGTGCAGTCACATTTCTCTACTGTTTCCTTTCAGCAGTAACAGACCCAGGGTAGGAGTGGCTTCTGTAAACAAATGACATCACAACCACTGCAACTCTTTAAATGATATAGCTGCCTTCTGCTGATGAGAAACACCCAAAACACAGAGAAACTCTGCCCCTACACACACACACTGTTATTTGTGCTCCCCAACTACCAGCATGAACTGATGTCAGAGGCTGCACCTTGCCTCATCTTGAAACAAGCAAAAACCTTTGCTTATGTAAATAGGTTTTTTTTTTTTTAAAGCCTCCTGCTTTCTTCTGTTTGGGAACAACACTTTGACCTTTTCTACAGCACAGCACCCAGAGGTGTGGAGCAAACTTGCTCTGCAGTGGCCATCTTCCCAACCCCAAGATCTTCACTAACAACAAGCACAACTAACACAACACTTCTCCAGACCAATCAAAGATCAGGAAACACAGACACACACAGAATGCAACCTCTTCTCACCTGTGGAATTCCACCAGGATCCATCCTCTCTCCCATTGCTTTGAACATCTTTATGAAGCCTCTAGAGGAGACAGAGAAACAGCATGGACTAAAATGCTAGCAATGTGCAAATGAGATGATACCCATCTCTACATCATCTTCACATCAGATGCAAACCATCTCCCAGTTCTAATGTTTTGACTAACTTCAGAAGCTAGATGAAAAGCAGCTGGCTGAATCTGAATTCAGTAACAACTCAGATGATGCTGGTGAAGGGAGGGAAGCAATTTGAATGCTACCTTTCTAACATCACCCTCCACTCAGGATATCTGTCCTCACATCATTAAGATAGACTACAGTCTTGGTGTTTTTCAACTCCTCACTGCTTCTGGATTCTCTGACAGCTGTGGCTACAAAAGTATTTTCTATCTATATCTGGAAAGAAGACTGTGCCCCCTTTCTGTTGGATTTGGAATTAGACTTGTGATCTACTCATTTGTGGCCTCCAAGCTTGATTATTGTAGTTCTTTGTATCTAAGTCTGAAAACACCAACCTTGAAAAGCTGAAGTTGCCCAGGACATAGTAACCCATCTGCTCAGCAGTGCAGACCACAGAAAAGACAACTTTTCTGTGCTCCATTCTTAACTGGCTCTCAGATTAATACTAGGTCAAATTCCAGGTTTCAGATCTCCTCTTCAAAGCCCTCCATAGGATTGGCCCAAGGTACCAGATATAGCACCACACCTTGCGCACAAAAGATACAACCAACTGGAGCAATGGAACAGTCAATCTCAAGAGTCAAACTTGTATGTGAAGGAAAAAGAGATTAGTTGGCTAGTTGTCAAGAATCTGGAGCTCATGGGAGAGATCAGGATGATCATGAACACCAGCATGTTCACAGTAAAATGCAATTCCTACCTTCTGACCCACACTTTAAGAAAAGGAAAAGGGAAAACCAATCTATGCAAAACAAGCAGACTGCAGACTCTACTGCCTATGGGGGTGGGGGAGGCAGGAGGAGAGAGAAATATCTGTGTATAATTTATATTTTATGGAGATGCTCAGATACAGTGGTGATACAGGTCATATAAAAACATAGGTAGATAAATGAAAACATGATGATTCAGCGTGATCAGATGTGGCAAGACTATTAGGTGGGATTAGCTATTGACATCTTCAATCAAATTTAAAAAATAGGTCTTTCTTGTGTATACCTCATTTTTAATCAAGTGATTATCTCTCTCATGACCCAGTACAAATTAGTTGACTCTGTCTGTGGTTGTATATTGTATCCCCGTTAGCTAAAAGGCCACTACAAATCTTTAAGTGTTTCTAATGCCCTCATTATCATCATGGAATCTAGGCATCCTGCACAACTAAATCTAACTGCAAAAGGACCTTGGCTCCGACCCTCACTTGTTATAACTGCTGTACTGTCTAAATAGGATCACTTAGATGGTTGTTGTCCAGAAAAACATTGCTTGATCATTCTGTTATCCAGTACTGGGGGAAGGTCTTTATTAATAGATGAGACTTACAATGTGACTTAAAATTGGCAAGATGATCCCAGGAAGTACCTCATGCTGCCAAGGAAGGTGAAAAATCCCCAAGGTCACTGTCAATCTGACGTAGGTGAAAATTCCTTCCCAATACCATATATGGTGGTCCATTTGATCCTGAACATATGAGCAAGAATCAGGCAGGCAAGCATCTAAGACAAAGAATTCTCAGTACTACCTCAGAGCACTGGCCCACCCTGTCCAGTGTCCCATCTCCAGCTGTGGCCATCTCAAGAGGAAGGAGATTTAAAAAAAAAATCACCCCATCCTACAGTATACATTGTAAGACCCTTCCTGACCCTTAAAGGTGACTGGCTAAAGAACTGAAGGATGAGATTTTAAGAACATCAGACATGAACCGGAAGGGAATGCCAGGGCTTCTGAGGCCTGCGCCCAATCCTCCACAAGCAACTCCATCAGACAATCTACTTATAAATTTGCCAAGCTCTATCTTAAACTAAGTTGTTTGCCCCCACAACTCTTACTGGGAGGCTGGTCCAGAACCTCACTTCTCTGATGGTTTCAGAGTAACAGCCATGTTAGTCTGTATTCGCAAAAAGAAGAGGAGTACTTGTGGCACCTTAGAGACTAACCAATTTATTTGAGCATAAGCTTTCATGAGCTACAGCTCACTTCATCGGATGCATACTGTGGAAAGTGGAGAAGATCTTTTTATATACACACAAAGCATGAAAAAATACCTCCTCCCACCCCACTCTCCTACTGGTAATAGCTTATCTAAAGTGATCACTCTCCTTACAATGTGTATGATGGAAATGGCCCCACTTCCATCATACACATTGTAAGGAGAGTGATCACTTTAGATAAGGTATTACCAGTAGGAGAGTGGGGTGGGAGGAGGTATTTTTTCATGCTTTGTGTGTATATAAAAAGATCTTCTCCACTTTCCACAGTATGCATCCGATGAAGTGAGCTGTAGCTCATGAAAGCTTATGCTCAAATAAATTGGTTAGTCTCTAAGGTGCCACAAGTACTCCCTTTTTTTTTTTTTAACTTCTCTGATGGTTAGAAACTCCTAATTTCTAGCCAAAATTTATTCATGGCCAGTGTATTCCCATTTGTTCTTGTGTCCACATTGTCCTTTAGCTCTTCATCCTCCCTGGTGTTTAACCCCCTGATATATTTAAAGAGAGCAATCGTACCACTGCTCAGCCTTCATTTTGTTAGGTGAAACAAGCCATGCTCTTAGTCCCTCTCGTAAGGTTAGGCTTTCCATTCCAGAAAATTAATATGATGTAAATTCTAGAAGTTTTCATGGAAGGGAAGAAATGTGAATTAAGGAAATCTGGGTGGATCCAGGCTCCTAAAGGTAGAAGCTGCTAGAATCAATTAGGGCAGGCTGGCTAATCAGGGCACCTGAGTTTAAAAAGGACCTCCATTCAGTTTGTGGTGTGTGTGTGAGGAGCTGGGAGCAAGAGGCACTAGGAGCTGAGAGTGAGAAGGAGTACTGCTGGAGGACTGAGGAGTACAAGCATTATCAGAGTCCAGGAGGAGGATCCTATGATGAGGATAAAGAAGGGTGAGAGGAGGCCATGGGGAAGTAGCCCAGGGAGTTGTAGCTGTCGCACAGCTGTTCCAGGAGGCACTCTAGACAGCTGCAGTCCACAGGGCCCTGGGCTGGAACCCAGAGTAGAGGGCAGGCCCGGGTTCCCTCCAAACCCCTGATCAGATACAGGAGGAGTTGACCTGGACTGTGGGTTTCACCAGAGGGGAAGAAGGTCTCTGGGCTGTTCCCCAACCCACATGCTGGATCAGCAGAGACTGCGGAGATTGTTCTCCTTCCTCTTTCCCATGCTGGCCAATGATGAGGTTAGCTGAGTGAAGGGCAGGTGTGAGCCACTAGCAAAAGTGGCCAAGCTAAGGGCTGCTGTGAATCTCTGAGGCAAGCAAATCCGCCAATAAGCACAGGACTCACCAAGGCAGAGGAGGAACTTTGTCACAACAGTTATTTTTGCAGCCTGCTTCAAGCCTCCTTTCCTATTTTTGTACTTTTGTATATAGCCCTTATCAGAGTATTAGACTGAAAATAATTTCTATTTATCTGCTTTTACTGGACTTAGTAGATCCAATTTTCGTTGAGATGACAGTAGTACTATGCAAAAGTGAGGAAATAGGGTGAAACACGACTACCAACAGGACTGTTTTCAATGTTATCGAAGGACCCAGGGAAATGTCCTTAGTCCTCATGGTTTTTAAACACTGAAAATATAACTCATTTTACCCTGTACTGACATGATCCACCAAATTATATTGTGTGCCTGGTTGATAAAGATCAGAGGTTGTCCATCACACCAGCTGCCTTCCATTCATCCAGCTTCCCATTTCCTACAAATACTAGAACAGCTGGGAAACAACGTCAGAACTGGATGGGAAAGAGACCAAGCTGGGTGTGGTCAGCACATTGCTGGCATTGTAGCCCAGGACATCACACATTTTCTCCCAGCAGTCTTGCACTGATGTTGAATGGGAAGGGTGAAAAGCTATGGGCAAGAGGAGCAGCTATACATCTTCCAGGAATGATAAAAGCCAACCTAAAGTGTACCC
Source organism: Caretta caretta (assembly GCF_965140235.1). Classification (NCBI taxonomy): domain Eukaryota; kingdom Metazoa; phylum Chordata; order Testudines; family Cheloniidae; genus Caretta; species Caretta caretta. The sequence continues at coordinate 119,211,103 of NC_134207.1, read as the reverse complement.
GTCTGCACCTGTGAGGTCTCGTAGGCAAGTCTGCAGTAGATCCTTGATCAAAGATGTCAAAGATAGCTAACAGGTTGAGTAGTAGTAATGTGAGGATTTTGATTGAGTATTCGGGTTGGCTGTTGTCCAGTCCCATTCCTCAAGGGCTTTCCAACAACATGTGTGGTGAGGGGGTTGCTGGTGCCAAACAGTGTGATCTGGCAGAATAACAGAACTATGCAGGACAGCATGTGTCTGAAAGCTCAAAGTCTATGCAGGACGTACCTCATACGAAGAGATACACAAGAGCCTTTCAACATTTTTAAATGAAAACATTTGTCAAAATTACCTTTTTTTTTTAAAATGAGAAAAAGTCAGCATTGTCAAAAACTACTTTTCTCACAAAAATTACATTTTTCCTTTCCCCCCATGAAATGCTTATTGCATATTGAAAATCTTAACAATTTTAAGTTCACCAAAACCCAGATTTTCAGGAAATGGAAATGTTTATAAAACATTTTCAATCATTTTTAATTTTAAAAATGCAAAACAGAACAAAAATCAAGATTTTTGAAACTTCTAGGAAAAACAAGTTTTCAGTTTTCAACCAGCTTTAATACTGATGTCAAGTTTGGTCTCTTGGAAGAAGGATCTTGTTCCAAGAAAGTGGAAGCTTTTTTTTGTGAGCACTTCAACATATATTCAATGATTCCATCGTTATTGCAACGACTGGTATTCAGAACTCCATTCCTTGTGTTAAATTGTTTATTAGGATACAAGTACAGAGAAGCTACCATACCAGTCTTCCCTTTTAGCCAATGAAAGTTGCCTCACTGATTTCCCATAGTAATGTTTTCCAAAGAACACCATGATCTAGTGATTAGAATACAAGACTGGAAATTAGACTCCCTGTGTTCTCTTCCCAACTCTGGTATTGGCTAACTGAACAACCTTGGACAAGAAGGTTCCCAACTCTGTCCCTCAGTTTCCCTGTCTATAAAACATCCTCATTTATTAAAGTGTTTGGGATCCCCTAATATAAAAGGACTATATAAATGCAAAGTACTACTTATTATTACTGTATGCTGCATAATCAGTCATGTTTTCTTACCAGTTTTAAATATGAAATCAATTTCTTAGTGTCCCCATATTATGTATTATTGGACTGGATGAAGCAGGCAAATCCCTTGCCTCTTAGTTACCATTTTCATGACATTTACAAATTAAGCAGTGCTTTTTTTTAAAAAAAAAAAAAAAGAAGCTTTGGAAACTTAAGGGAAAGTACCATACAACGTTATACTGGCCACATGCTGTTGCTATATAAATTCAGAATGTATATTTCAAACAGTGCTCTTGGAAAAGAAAAAGGAAGCTAGATTTCAACTGGGAGCAACATTCACTGAGATTAAAAGCAAAATTCTAGGCCTTATCTACTCAGGTTGTACCAATTTAATTAAAGTTGTGATTTTAAACAGTGCTAGTGCAAAAGGCTGTGTGGACACTTATTTTGGTTTAAACCAGTCTTATTTTAGTTTAAGTCAATTAGGAATTGGTTTATGCTAAACTAAAAAGGTGTCTACACAGTGGTTTGTGCTGGTTGAACTAAATAGATTTAAAAACTGAATTCAGTTAAGCAGGTGAAACTCCCTCACAGAGCAGCTAGCCTGAAAAGGCTCAGTTGTCCCTCTTGGAGAGTGAAAGGCAGATTGAAGTTATTTGTCTGATTGTGTAAGTTACACATATGGAATCTTCCACCAGGAGTATAGAATAAAATAGCCCAAGAGTTAGGATGATAAAGAAATAGTTAATGGTTCTAGCTCAACCTAAGTTTGTTTTGATATACCCATATTTTTACTGAAATATTAGTTCATCTGATAGTTTTGTTTTTTTCTAACCCTGTTTCAAGTTGCCTGTTCTATTTTTGAAGACTTTTACATGTATAAGCCAATAACAGTATTAGACTCTAAATAAAATTTCTCTCTTTTTCTAGTTTTCTCTACCTGGCAGAGAGTGATTTATTTTAAACAGTTAGCGGGATATACTGGAGGGAAGAGAATCTAACAGCAACCTTGGAAACACATTAATCAATATTGAAAGAGAAATTCAGGTGATAATCTTCAGCCCTGAAGAACTTAAAATACTTAATTACATTTCAATTAGGTGGCAGCAAAAAGTGTAAGTATTAGACCCTCTAATAAAAGGAGCCTCTATGTCTGATGAAATAAGAGTCAGAGGCTATCATAAAGCAACAAAACTAGATGTAACATTTGAGATGTGACTATACCGTTGATTTATACAAAGCCATCGTTATATTTTTTGTGAGACTGTGAATAGCCTGTACCTGGCCAGCCATAAATAGTCATGTTCTGTTCCCTTTCCCTTTGTGTTCTCTCTCTATTGCTTGTTGCCATATAAACATTTCATTGCTGAATGGAGGAATTATGCTATCTCATGTCAGTCAGCCATCATCTCTGTAGGTGTTTATAGGGCCTCCATCACTGTTTTATCTGATCACCTCACAAACATTAATGAATGAATTTATCTTCATAACAGCCCTGTGAGATAAGGAATTTTATCCCTATTTTGCATGAGACACTAAGGCCCAGAGAAGTTAAATGATTTGCCCTAAGTTGCATGCTGAGTGTAGTATTGCTGGGTGAACAGATGAACTGAACCCAAATCACCTGAATCCCCATCCAGTGCTTCATGATCAAAACCATCCTCCACCACTCTTTCTTGTCAAAAATAAATCAAGCAAATATCCTCCCATCTCTTCTCACATTTATTTATAAGCTGTAATTCTGTTGGTTAAACTGTCTTACGGTTGTTGCATCTTAACCATTATTAAGAAATCTTTGCTGGCTCTAGAGAAAATAGTAATTCAAAGATCCCACATAGCCAAATTAAGGATATTCTCAATCACATGGGGATAAATTTTGCCCTCACATACACACCTTCTACTCCAGTTATTTTCAGTGCAAGTTGCATGAGTGTAGCTGAAGGCAGAATTTGGTCCCAAGTTAAATAATACCACAGAACCAAAAATTAATGGTTAGCTGGGTGCAAGTGATCACTATATGGTCACATCATTAGATGCTGTAGCAGTGTGTGGCAGGGCCCCCTTGACTCCTGCCTCTGCTAGGTTCACAAAGTCACTCTGAGACCCTGGGGTTAGAAACCACTGGTGCTGTTTATTCACAGACTTGTTCCCGCCACCATTTCACCATATACATTTGGCCCTTCACCATCTGCAGGCAGGAGCGAAGTGCTACCTCCCTGCTTCCATTCCCTGCTTTTTCCCTTTCTTTCTGCTTCCCCCCCTTGGCTTCCTTCCCTGAGGATTTTATACAGCCCTAGGCTAATTAGGCAGCTGCTGTCTCTGCTTCTCCAATTAGCGCCAGGTTATCTCCAGACAGCTCTAATTTATTCCCCTAAATGGGAGCTGGCCTAACAGTGGGCTGAATCAGCAACCCTTTGCCCAGCACCCTGTCACAGGAGCAAACAGAATATTTCTGACTAGAAACATATATTTACTTGGAACTGTAAAAGGGAAAATTTCCTCAAGCTGAAAACAATTTAAAGCAAAACTGATTGGGAGGGAAAAATTTAAAAAAATGTAAATGATAACTGGGAGCTGTTTGAGACTATTCTATTATATGTTCAAAAACACCACAAGTCTGTAATCATGAGAGAAAGTTATTTCATTTAAAAATCCATCCTGGTTAAGAAGAGAAATGGCAGAAAGAGGGAGTAGATAATAATGACTAAGTTATGAAATGCAGACAATTGATAAGGGAAGCTAAAGATAAAGATAACAACAAAAACTATGTTGAGTAGGTGTAAGGACAATAAGCAATTATTTAAATATAGCAGGAACAAAAAATGTATACATGATATAGGTGCATTGCTGGACGGAGACAGTAAAATTGTCAGTAATAGCAGAAAAAGTGGAACTGTTCAATATATATTTCTATTCTGTATATGAAAAGAAGCTGGATAATGTGTGCATGTCTTGCATCTAAATGAAGTCTCCAGATTTTCAAAAATTCTCAGCATTCAGCATCTGCATTTTTCTCAAAAGACATATTAATAAAGCGCTTGGGAAAACTGTCTATGTTCACTTAGGTACCTGACTAGGAACGGAGCTCTTCTGAAAATCTAGCCATGAATGTCTGGTCTATAGGAAAAATATAAGTCTGATAGCTAAAAGATATTTTCCTCAACTAATTGGCAAGTGGCCTGGATATAAAGAGCAGAAGTTCCGAAACAGTCTATTCCCTGTTCAGTATATGTGCAATGTAGTTGATAATCATTGTGCATGCCGTAAAAGTAGACGGCCACAAATTTATTGCTGCAGGATTTTACCTCTAGCTTTATGGTTGCTACATGTCTTTTAACGCTTTTATCAAGGGACCTTGTCAAAAGGGGAAATGTAAATAAATTACACAGAATAGTTCCTCTTTATCTTCTAACTTATTTATCTTCTCAAAGAATTCTAGCATGAACAGTGCTGGTTTGTTTCCATCAGAGTATATTTATCCAGGTAGTCTATTAATATGCTTTTTATGATGCTCTCAACTAATTTCCCCTATTAAAACAAGGTTCAAAGGTGTGTAATCACCAAGATTGTTCTTTGGGGTTTTTTTTGGTTTTTTTTTAAAGGTAGGCACCACACTGACCCCCTTCTAATCCCGGGGTGGAGGGGCTAAATCCAAAACCTGAGTCTCAGCACCCCGGGGGGTCTGTAACCTGAGCCCCGCTGCCCAAGGCTGAAGCCCTCAGGCTTTGGCTTCGGCCTCAGGCGGTGAGGCTTGAGCTTCAGCTTCGGCCCCAGGTGGTGGGGCTCAGGCTTCAGCTCTGGCCCCGAGCCCCAGCAAGTCTAGTAAGCCCTGGTGACCCCATTCAAATGGGGTTGCAACCCACTTTGGGGTCCTGACCCACAGTTTGAGAACCACTGATGTAGTACATATCTCAGTTAGTAATCATAATAATAATACCTAGTAGAGTTGTTGGAGAAATGCAGAAAGTTTACCCAAAATGCTTCATTTTTAATAATATTGTTCAGGGCTGGCCTTACCATGAGGCGAACTGAGGTGGCCACTTCAGGTGCTGGACCATAGAGGGGTGCCACTAGGACCCAGAGTGTAGAAAATTGTGTCTGCTGCTGGTGCATATGTATTCTCTCTGCTCTAGATGCACAGAGCTGCAGGGAGAGAGGAGGAGGAGCCTCTTATGTATCTCTCTAGCACCCCCAGGAGCCTGGACTGATTAACACCAGCCTCTCAGGGAGCTTCCTGTTTCCTGCTGCTTCCCTGAACCCACTTAAGGAGAACAGGCAGTCAACTGAAGTAGTAGGAGCCAGTTAGGCACCTAAGATGTTGATATCTTCCCTCACTCAGTCCCTTCTACCAGCCTGCTTATTTGTCCCCTTCAATTGAGTGTTGAGAGCCACTATAGCTGGCACAGAACAGCAGTCATGAGTGAAAGAAAAAAACGCCCCTCTGAGACAGCATTCAGAAAAAGAAAGCAAAGGAAGCTTTCCTATCTAAGCAGGAAGGAGCTCTCCTGAGGTACACAGACACAACTATTCACAGTGAGCCTTCCAGCCTCAGTGAGGATGTGCGTGGTCAGGAGATGCCTGCTCTTCCAGTTAGTCCGAGTGCAGGTGACCTGGCAGCTACTGCAGCATCCATATCTCCATCTCAAATGGATGTAACCATGCACATTCCTGAAGAGAAGTGTAGATCAGAGAAGAATGTGGTGGAGGCCCAAGAAACAGCTGCTGCTGAGTTTAGTTCCTTAAGTCTACATTATCCAGGACTGTGGACCCACTTGAGCAGTAGCCTGAGGGACTTCCTTGTACTGCATGGGCCACAGCAAGTGAAAAACTTCATGTTCCCCAAAGACAATGAAAATTGAAATTTCCATCCAACACATTACTGGCGTGAAATCCCCAGTGGTGACAAAGTGGAGAGGCCATGGCTTATATACTCAAAAACCCAGAATACTGCATACTGTTTTTATTGAAAACTCTTCCAGTCTAATGATCCAGCCACATTGGGTTCTACAGGAACAAAGAACTGGAAAAATCTGGCTAGAAATCTGGCATGCCATGAGAAGGCAGCAAATCACCAGAGAGCATTCCGTAGGTGGAAAGCACTTGAGATGAGACTAAGGTTAAAGGCCACCATAGAGGATCAGCATCAAGAGACGATTGCATCAGAGTCTCTTTACTGGCAAAATGTTCTGAAAAGGCTCATTGCCATTGTGAGAATGCTTGCTACCCAAAACCTAGCACTGCTTGGCACTTCAGATCAGCTGTATGTGCCAAACAATGGAAACATCCTTAAAATTGTGGAGCTGATGGATGAGTTTGATGCTGTACTCCAGGAGCATCTAAGAAGAGTCACCACCCAAGAAATGTACACACACCACTACCTTGGAAAAACCATTCAAAATGAGATCATACAGTTACTGGCAACAAAAGTCAAACAGAAGATTGTGGCAGATCTGAAGTCAGCAAAATACTCTGTGATTCTGGACTGCACACCTGACATCAGCCATACGGAACAAATTACTTTAATGGTGTGTTTTGTAACAATAACAGAACCTAGTGAAAATGTCCCTGCAATGGTGACTGTCAGAGCATTTTCTAGATGCTAGAAATTTATTGACATTCATGATACTACAGGAGCTGGTATGACAAATGTGCTGCTTAAAAAGCTGGAAGATACGGGAATTGTGATAGCTGACATGAGAGGTCACGGCTACGATAATGGTGCCAACATGAGAAGAAAGAACAAAGGAGTTCAGACACGGATCCGAGAGTTAAACCCTCAAGCTTTTCTTGTCCCATGCAGTTCTCATTCATTGAACTTGGTGGTCAGTGATGCAGCATTCTAGTGAGGCTGCTGAATTTTTTAATTTAATTCAAAGCATCTATGACTAGGGTTTTTGATTTCAAAAAGGCTAACTTCAAAAAATTAAGGAAATTAGTTAGGGAAGTGGATTGGACTGAAAAACTTGTGGCTCTAAAGGTGGAGGAGGCCTGGAATTACTTCAAGTCAAAGTTGCAGAAACTATCAGAAGCCTGCATCCCAAGAAAGGGGAAAAAATTCATAGGCAGGAGTTGTAGACCAAGCTGGATGAGCAAGCATCTCAGAGAGGTGATTAAGAAAAAGCAGAAAGCCTATAAGGAGTGGAAGATGGGAGGGATTAGCAAGGAAAGCTACCTTACTGAGGTCAGAACATGTAGGCATAAAGTGAGAAAGGCCAAAAGCCATGTAGAGTTGGACCTTGCAAAGGGAATTAAAAGTAATAGTAAAAACCAATTCCTTGGGCACAAAGAGGTGACTTTATTTCCTTTTTATAATAATGTTCAAGTGACTAGTGTAGCCACATTTTACTAGTTCGTATCTGATAAATTTAGAGATTTAATCTAAGAAAGGAAATCCGCGGTTCATTGTCTCTCAGCAATTGTAGCCTAAAATGGTGTGTCTGCATTTTAATGTAAATCTTCATCAATACCAGAAATTTATTTTAATGCTACTTTGCAAAAGATTAAAAAGGAATGCCTAAAGTTGACAGTGTAAGCATGCAAGGATTATATTTTAATAAAATTAATCCTGCCTAGAAAGGAGACCTGTGAGAGTTTCCATCTGGACAAATCCAATTTAACTTTTCTGAGAAGCAACATTAAACTTGAGACTCAGATCCGTAAAACTCTTGAAATTGTATGAAGGAAAGGACCAGTGATCCAAGGATTTTTGTAGGGTACAACTAACCAAAAAGCTCTGATTTTCTAAAAAAAGATCTTAAATCCTGAGAGATTAAACAACAATTGAGACAAATCACCCATGGCCGCTAAGAACAGGACCATGTTGTTATAATGCTAATTTAAGGTACTTACAGAAATTTGAAGGGTGGGGTGGGTTTGGAATGGACAAACTGACACTCTTATCAACTACACCTACAAAAGAAAAAAAATCCAAGCAAATGGGAGAATACAAATTACTTCACACCACAGCTGGAGGTGGCTGATAAAAAGCCAGGATCACCTTGATCTACTCCCCTCTTTATCAAAGATGAAAATGATCTAATTTGAATTGGCACTTGCAGGTATAGTCACTAAAACATTACCCAGACATTCAGAATAGATACTAAATAAGAAAATAGTGCGCGCTCGCTATCTCTCTCTCTCTCTCTCTCTCTCTCTCTAAATGAGAATACAAGTCGAACTACAAGAAAGTTTTGCCTCTTGCCAAGAAAGAAGAAATGAAGGTTACTTACCTGTAAATGAAGTTCTTCAAGCTGAACCTCCCTCATATTCACATTGGTTGGGACCAATGCACCTGTGCTTCAAGCCTCTGGATTCTTGTGGAGAGCAGTGTCCTTTGGGGTCCTTCACAACCTGGAGCATTCCAAGGGTAGAAAAGGGAGAGTGGTTCCAGCCTCCCTATGTGCACCAAGCTCAGGTTGCATGCAGTATCCTCGGCACTTCCCTTGTTGTTGTTTTCCCTCTTCTTCCCTTTGGGGGACAATTTTGTTTAACTGTCAGTCAGTCAGACTTCTTCAGAGGTGAGGATACTGAACTTTATGAACAGGAATCTTCTCTGACACAATTGGCTACACCAACACACCCCTATAACAGCTAGTGTAATGAATCTCCATCATGCTGTCCAGGAGAATTTAGATTTTGATGTCATAAAGGAGAAAAACTTGCAGGTTTAAGAAATAGCTCTCAGCTCTAGTATCTTCATGTGGAGCACATCTCCCACAGAGATCCCAAACCTAGGAGTGGATGGTAATCAAGATAAATAATTCCTTACCTTCAGTCAGAGATACGTACACAGAGGCTTGCATATATATATATATATATATATGAAAGCCACTGGTCTTTCAAGACTGACCTTTTGCATTCTCTATCAGTTCTACAGCTACCATAGATTATATAAAGGAAAATTCGTCAATTTATATTAATTGAAAAAAATCTTTAAAACAAACTGTAGTCCTGTTAACCAAGCTATTTCTGTCCTAACAACAGATCCATAACTCTATGCCTTATTATACTATTTATTGTATTATCATTCTTGGATAACTTAATGATTGCCAAAATATTTACTTCATACCTAGGGCCAGATCTTTCAGTGGTTGACTTCAATGGGAGCATTGCCTTAATAAAAAGTGACCAGAAACTACAGGATTTTGTCCACTGTCATTATTTTGTTACTCCAGTCGTGGATTACCCAAAAAATTAAACTTCCACTGTTCTATACATCTGGTGAATTTTCATTCTGCTAAATGCAGCAAATGTCTGTCTCTTCTTTCTCATTCCTAGTTCTGTGTACCATTGATAGTACACAATTCATATTTTGTAGGCAATCAAGCAGCAATAAAATCAATGTCTTTCCCCTCTTCCGCTGAGCCTTAGCCTTTGCAACAGGGAACAAGCATTGAACCTTGTGAATTTGGTGTTAAGATTGATGACATGCTTAGAGACCAATTAGTGGAAAAGCCTTATAATACATGAATTCATGAAAGACTCTTACTTGAACCTAATCTTACATATTAAAGGAAAGCTCTTACTCTAGCAAGCCAAATTGAGTAAATTAGTTATTAATGCAATGATGGTTGCTGAGGGAAATACTTAGCTCATAAGAAGAAAAGGAGTACTTGTGGTACCTTAGAGACTAACAAATTTATTTGAGCATAAGCTTTCGTACTGAATGCATCTGATGAAGTGAGCTGTAGCTCACGAAAGCTTATGCTCAAATAAATTTGTTAGTCTCTAAGGTGTCACAAGTACTCCTTTTCTTTTTGAGAATACAGACTAACATGGCTGCTACTCTGAAACCTGTCATTATGTTTAACTCATAAGAGTGATTCTTATTAGAAAAGGTCAAGAAAGCAGAATTCAAACAGGATAAATAAAATTTATTGCTTCTGCTTAAGGCGCCATTGTTTCAAGCCAAAAATCCCAAACCTGTATTCATGTTTCATTTCATTTGCTAGCAGCTATACCGCGTAGGTCTGTGATCTCATAGAATATCAGGGTTGGAAGGGACCTCAGGAGGTCATCTAGTCCAACCCCCTGCTCAAAGCAGGACCAATCCCCAACTAAATCATCCCAGCCAGGGCTTTGTCAAGCCTGACCTTAAAAACTTCTAAGGAAGGAGATTCCACCACCTCCCTAGGTAAAGCATTCCAGTGTTTCACCACCCTCCTAGTGAAAAAGTTTTTCCTAATATCCAACCTAAACCTCCCCCACTGCAACTTGAGACCATTACTCCTCGTTCTGTCATCTGCTACCACTGACAACAGCCTAGATCCATCCTCTTTGGAACCCGCTTTCAGGTAGTTGAAAGCAACTATCAGATCCCCCCTCATTCTTCTCTTCTGCAGACTAAACAATCCCAGTTCCCTCAGCCTCTCCTCATAAAGCACTCATCTCATCAGCACTTACAAAATAAGCAGTGTTAAACCAGATCAGAACTTGGATAAAAGACCTCAAAGAGAGCCTAAGGAATGCAGGAAGTGGTGTTGCCACTTACTGAGTGAGCAATCTTCTCCTTGAGTCAGTACTGACCCAATACATTAATCTGGTGTCTGGGGGGGGGACTGGGGTGCCAGGGGTGCCATCTTTGAATAAGATAGAAGATAAGAGTTTCCAACCATTTCTGTTTATTAAAAATTCCAAGATGCCACTTTTCATGACAGGGGTGTCAGTCCTGGGTAGAATTAAGAGATTCTACTAACACAGCCTCTCCATATAAATAGATTCTGTGCAGTTCCCCTTATGAAGGTGCAGCCTGGAGGAGAAGGAGCAAAAACAATTCCTGGATTCTGGGGCTGCTGTTGGGGTTGGGGGAAGGGAGCAAAAACTTTGCAAGGATTTTAGGATCTAGCCCTATGAAATTAAAAACAAGAAAAGAAATGTTTCAGATAGAATGCAAGGTAGGCAACATGATATCCAGTCACATCTTGGATACTCATTTTCATGTCTGTATTCAAAACCCTGTGTCATTTCACAGTCATTTCTTGCTAGAACCTGTCTGAATTCTATGAACAAATTCAAAGACTTGGGTGTGCTTCCATGCGCAGTTCTAGCCCACACTACATTGTGCTTTACAGGCAAGAGTTGTGGATAGCTTTAAGTGCAGCAGATTTTTTAATATATTTAGGTTACTTAAATGTGGCCACTGCATTACACTGTCCTGATTAAATTAACTCTCAGGGTTCCATACCATCCCTGTCTAAATGCCTGTTCCTGTACCCACTCAAGTTAAGAGTTTTGCCACTGATTTCAATGTAAACAGGATAGGACCCTCAGTCCTGTTTCTGCTTGTTGAAGCACTACTGGACATAAGGAAATTTTGGAAAAAAGTGGGAGACTTCTACTAACTTACAAGCCAGACCCTTCTCTCAACGTTCTCTCAATTATTTCATACAGTTCTAGTGTCGGAGTTCTCGGGACAGAAATTTAGATATACTTGTGTATAAACTGAGATCTCTATAGTATATTTTGCATGAAGAATGTGATGAATAATTTGGGGCAGGAAGAGGAATTAAATTGATTTTTCTACTTCTTGACTAGATGGAAAGAATTAGAATCTCCTAGAAAAATATTCATAATATTTCATATCCAGAAAGATGCAATAAGTAGGTCAAATTCCACTAAATATTTACCAAAAAAAATCAGACAAACTGACTGCTTATGGTATTACCCCTTGAAGAACTATATATGTGCCATTTAACAACACCAAAGCGTGATACAATTGCATGAATCCAGTTTCTAAAGAACAACAGATTATCTTGAACATATTTGAGGGCCAAGATTTTTGAAGGTACCTACTAATTTTTGGTGCCTAGTATGTGACACTTTAAGAGATCCTGATTTCAGAGGGGTAGCGTACAATACTTTCTGAAAACTTTAAGGTGTATCAAGTTAGGCACCCAAAATCACTAGCCACTTCAAAAAATCTTGGTCAGGAACAACAGAAGGTTTGTCTTATATTTTTCGTCTCTCTCTCTCGCTTTAGTTCAGGTTACCAGGGCTCCAGCTCTGAAATTCTTTTAACCAGTAAGGTGCTATCCTGTAAGGTTTATCTTTCACTATAGCCAGACTGTGAGCCATTCTGGAAACTAAATATTTCCAACAAACTTGCTGAGGAATACAGAGAATTCAGACTGACCATAAAGGACATCCTGATATCAACAGTAGTTGTACGGTAAAACTTCTCTTAGTCTTGGTGTGACGGGGTCTGCTTACCCCGCACTAGCCCAGACAGGGTTAAGCCCATATTATTGACAGCGGAAGCCTGCCTCCCTGGCAGGACTGGGCATGCTCCAAATGCTCTAACAGTATAAAGGAAGGAAGCCCCGCTCAGTTGGGGCTGGTAGCCTCAGGGGAAGGACCTGTCTGGGAAGCTCCTGCGGAGTGCCAGCTGCAGCCCCTCATCTCACCAGGAATCAGAGCCTCCCCAGGCCCGCTTGAACCCTGGCAACTGGAGAAGCCAGAGGAGGCGACCGGCCCAACTGTCTACGGAGAATCCAAAGGCTCCTGGGAGACCCCAACGCAGAGACTGGTAGGAAGTGACCCAGGGAGTGATACCTCCCACCGGGGAAACCTCAGTGTGTTTCAGTAGGACCCCCCTCCTCCCCCGCTGAGTCAGTGGCAAGGTGCTATACCACTGTTAGGGCCCTGGGTTGAGGCCCGGTGGAGTCGGGTGGGCCTGGGCCCGGGCCCTCCTACTGGGGCCGCCACACCCCTCGGTGGGCGCCCCACCCCCATAGACTCTGGCCGCTAGGTTGTGCTGCCCTGCACCTAAGGGCTGCTCCATAGACTCTGGCGTCTAGGCCACGCTGCCCTGACCCTAGGGGCATAAACCATCACACTTATCCTTTCAGGATATTCTAAAGAGAGGTATCACTTTAACAGTGATTATATGTAGTGACATTATATCTAGGAAAACTATTTTAAGTAACTTTTGGAGGTGTTACTGGACCAAATTTTGCTCTCTCATGCTGCTGTAAAACAGAAATAACTCCACTGCAGAATGACTCCATATGTATACCAGCAAAATTTGGCCCAATAGTGGTAATTTTCTTTTCCTTTGCACCTTAAACAGTCCAACAGAAGGAAGTGAAGATAGCTGGATTTGTAGGCAAAGGGATTAAAAAGAGACTTCTGTAAAAATTAAAATGCCATCCAGTATTCTTTAGTTTGCCTGCCTCTTTCTGGCAAGGAGGTGCCCAGAACTACATGTTCAGAGGTATAATGGGAACGATGTAAGAACCTAAATAGAACAGAACTCGTCAACATTTTGGCGAGGGTCTATTATCTCCCTGCTTCATGATTTGCTTCTTTTTCACCTTGTAAACTCTTCACTAATTTGCTTACTCTCAGCCCACATTTCTTCCAGTGTGAGCATATTTGAAGATTTCTCCTCCCACTTAATGTTTATGATTCTTTCCCCCTACCCTCCACTGGCTTATTCTTGTGTGGCTCCAAGCTGAATCCCACTGAGCTATTATTTCTTTATAATGGTCTCTGTCCTCACTGGCGTTCACACTATCTCTCAACTTACCATTTGCAAATGCTACATACTTCCTCTTCCAGAAGATTAATGAACATTAATGAAGATGTTAAGGGACCTAACATTCTTTTGACTCCCTACTAAGCAATATAGAATTCAGAAGTCCTGACTTTCAAGCCATTATCCTCATTGACCTCCTCAAGCTTGTTGGATGCCGTTGTTAAGGGAACTCTTTCTTTTGTTTACATGCTTATCAACTCAGTGCTTGCCCAAGTCACACAGACTATTAAAATCACCATTATGTCCATCAAATGAAGCAATGCTCTGGGCAGTTAATTAAAAATCCATTTCTTAGACTCTGAAGAATATCAACCTGTTTCATTCTCATAAGTCTCATTGTTTCCTTGTACTCCCCTGTCTGTCTCTTATTTTATCCACTGGCTGTCTGGCTTTTTATTTCGTTTATAGCTTGTCCAGGTTTGTTAGTATTTCAAAAGCACTTTTCAACTTCTAAACTTTCACATTGATTGGTGTTACCTTAGCTCATGTCAATTAATTAACACAATCTACTTTAAATCTTCCCAGTTTGCAATGACACAATGGTTCTTTTATATTAACATTTTGTTACGCCAAAAATTTCTCTTGCTCTCTTAGGACTCAAACTTTTTCCCACTCATTAAGCTTCTTGAGATGTTCCCTATGTGGTATCTGGAACTTTAGAGATTCCCCTCACTGCCTGCTTGTCCCACTATGGGTGGACTGCTCTTCATCTCCATCTGCTTTATGGGGAGGGTGAAAAAATGATGACGCATGAGTGGGAGCCAGGTAGCCCTAGCAGAGGCATGGCAGCCTATAACGTGAGCGGGAGCCAGATTGCTTGGGCATTTCTATACCCTTTCCTGCAGAATTCCTGATTCTTCTGATTGTTTGTGAAGTGTAGCAGTCATTGAAGCTCACCCAGACATGCTGCACTAGAAGCTGCTGCTCTCAGTGACCTTGATAGAAGAAGAGGTATTTCCAGTCACCTGCCTGAAGATCCCCAAGCTTAGAATCCCATAAGCTGAAATTTAGGATAAAAATATCCGTTTTTGTTGTTGTTGCTCTGAGCAGGAGATCTGGGAGAACCTGCCTGGCAGCTTTTGGAGACAGATTGAAGTGGCTGAGTCTTCAGAGACATGACCACTCCAAGCCTGCCTTGACTGACCGCTCTGGTTTTGTCTCCAAGCAAAGATAAAAACCCATTGGCAGGGTCAGTGGATTTCCCTGTGGAGAATTCAGAAGTTTGGACCAACTCTAGAATTGACCAAATTTTTAAAGAAGAAAAAGTTCCCCAAAATACCTGCTTTTTTTTTTTTATTTTACCAGCTCTAGTAAGTTACATGCAAACTAGCTCCTTGTAAAATGTATCCAGCACTTTAATCCTGGGACTCTGGATTCAGCATCTATTTAGGATATCAGATATATCTGTTTTAGTTTGCTTCAACAACCTGACTGGTGATGTGCTATTGTCCATATTAAGCACCTTAAACGTGACTGCTAAGTCTACTGTAGTCAATGGAGCTACACAGATTTCCACTTCCCAAGAATCTGACCCCTTATTTTGGCCCCATAGACTTTACAGTTTAGGGCTTGAGTCCTTCAACTGGTGACTCGGGTAGCCTGCTGTACCCGCACGCCATCAATTGCAGGATCAGAGCCTAACGCTAGATATGATGGGATGAATGTGGAGTAATAAATAGAAGGAAGGGGATGTGGTGAAGGATTTGTAGCAAGAAGGTCATCTGATTACTCCTGTAATCCTGATGTAGGTCCTGATGACTCAAAGGCTGGACTTTTTTTTTTTTTTTTAATATCATTGGCTCAATTCTTGTGTGGTCATTATGGGAAAAGCAAATCTTCGACCATTTGGAACTTCAGGGCTATCTTCCACAGTTTCCACACTGAGGCCCTGGTAATGATTGAAACTTCTAGCCGTGTGGAACTCCTCCTGATCCTCTTCTCTTGATGCCCGTATTTGTCTGCTGCAGCCAAGTAGAATGCTGCCTTTGGTTGTCACAGCAAGCCTCCCTTCTGATTTCCTCTTTGATTTCTTGGTGGTCGCTTCCTTTCTTCTTTGAATCTGGGACAGCGATGCCGCCTGAATCCGGTTTTCTAAGAACTCCTCAGTCTCTCTGATATACCAAAGTGTCTGTACTTGTGCTTCCAAACTAAGAACCTTTTCTTCCAGCACAGCCACCAACTTACACTTCATACACAGAAAATCCTTTCTGGCTTCAGACAGAAAAGAAACATGGAACATATTTTGCAGGTGACAACCACTGATCTATCACTGGCCATCATACTATTGAATGTAGAGCTGTGTCTAGAAAGAGAACCTCTCACATTCCCTCTCCACACTCCCTTTGAAACTCCCCTGTTTGTCTCTCGTTCATTGCTCTCAGTTAATGGAAAATACTCCTCTTTGCCTAGCTATTGGAAGCAATCCGCACATGGCACTATACTTAAGGGAATATTGTAAACACAATTAGCTAGTTTTTTTTAATAAAAAACAGCAAGGCTTGATGGACAAAATTATCTACCTTCTAAATGCTGCATCAATAATTCAGTCACAGCTTCCTGCTGCCCTGCTTTAAAAAAAACAACACTGACTTATTTTAATGTAAACATAACCACTTTGTTTTGACCTTGCAGTAGCTAGTCTGTGCCCAGTTTCCCCAACATGATTGTAGGCACATATGCACAAAGTTTCCTTTGATGTGCCATTCCAAGGCCACAGTGAAATTTACAAAAAAAAGAAAAAAGCACTAAGCATTTCAAAAAGCTGACCTCTTCACATTACAATAAAGCTGGAGCAGGCACATGAAGGTATCTACAATTAAAACCCTGTGCTCCAAAGTAAATCAAGTGTTTGACCTACCGGCCTTCACAAGGTCTTCTTAAATCCTATGATCCTTGAACAAGTCAAGGAAACGGAATTGTGAAAAGGAATCAGTAAAGAAGTAAAAGATGGTAGCTTAGTTAATGTCACTTTCCATGTGTTATGGAAAATAGGTCGTATCAAACAAAAATATCTTACCAAGGCCTTTCCTTCTCACGCATCCCCTGCTCTTAATCAGTGCATGTGGGAGGGGAGTGTTGGGTTTCTCTTCTCCCATTCCTGCCACTTCCAACCCCTCCTCCCCACTCTTGCTCCTCTTTTTGACAGCAGTGTAACCAACTCTTCTCTCCTCTCTCCTTTCTGTTACTGTCATCTACCATCCACCCAATTCCTCACCATCAGTCACCTTCTCTGATTTTTGACTCCTGGCTTCCACCCCTTGCACTCCACTATAACCACTCTTGCCATTGTCTCCAATGACCTCTTCCTAGCCAAAGATCAGAACTAGTACTCCATCCTCATCCTTCTTGACCTGTCAGCCACATTCGACATAGTCAGCCATGCTCTTCATCCTGAAATTTTGTCCTCCATTGGCTTCCATGACTCTTGTTCTCTTCTCCTACCTCTGTAATTGCTCCCTTGGTATGTCTTTCAGAGGACCCTCCTCATTTCCCCTCCAACTTTCTGTGGGGTTCCACAGAGCTCCATCCTTGATCCCCTTGTTTTCTCCCACTACACTTTATCTCTGGGTAAACAGAAATTCACAAACAAAAATTCAGGTACCATCTCTATGCTGATGACTTAAAGGCTGCAAGGGATGGAGAATCTACCACATCCCTAGTTAACCTGTTGCAATGTTTAATAACCTGCGCTGTTAAAAATGTGTGCTATTTCTAGTTGGAATTTTCTAGCTTCAGCTTGCAAACATGAGATGTTTTTACACCCTTATCTACTAAATTGAAGGGTTATTTATCAGAAATCTCTTCCCATGTATGTACTTGTAGACCATGATCAAGTTATCTCTTAATCTTCATATGATGATAAAAATGAGTCCAGCTGCTGGAGCCTGGTCTACACTTGGGCTTCTGCTGATACTAACACCAGTTCAGCTGACCCAAAGAATGGATAGGATGACCCCTTTGGATGAAATTTACTTTCTTAACCATGAATATAGTAAATGCTATGATGATGGATGCATTAGAGAATGGACAGACACACAGGAACTGTAAGGTAATACTAGTTAATGGCTCATCCAATCAAAATCCAGGATTCTTGCAGACTGTTCTATGATTAAACAAGTTTTCTTAAACTCTTCAAACTATTTCAGCTACAGAAAGTAGTTAATATTATGTTTCTAACCCCCAGTATTCATCCTTTAATACTAATCACATGCACACACACAAACTTCCATGCTACCTAGTAAAGACAAAACAAGGGTAAGCTATAAAAAGCCAATTCTTATAGTAAAATCAGAAGGTGAATTGTATTTAGTAGTTAATTATAATATTTTCCTGTGGCTAGAAGGAAAACTTTCTCCTTAGGTATATACATATAAATTCGCAAAAGTCTTTATTAGGAGTCTTAAATGTATCTTCCTTTCTCTTTTAAAAATAGATTAAAATATAGAGTTTATTTACGATGAAACAAATATTACTTGAAAAGTGGATCTAATACAGTGGTTCCCCAAACTTTTCAGGGTCACACCCCCCCTTACCCCTGTCCGTGCCACCCTCCCCCCCAGGCCCAGAGCGGGTCTGTGGATCCGGAGGGCGGGGGAACATGGACAGGAGTAAGGGGGCAGAGGCTGGGTCCACAGCTGGAGGAGGGGCAAGAAGCAGAGCCCTGGCTGGGGTCCGGCAGCCAGGGCCCCAGGAGCAGAGCCCTGACCGCAGTCAGGGCCCTGGGCATGGGGCTGGCAGCCGGGGCTGGGGTCAGGAGTGGAGTGGGTGGTGCTCCCTACCCACACCCCCCTGTGGGGGTTAACTCGGGCCCCAGCTACACACCCCTGAATGTTCCTCCACACCCCCAATGGGGATGCACTCCACAGTTTGGGGACCTCTGATCTAGTAGGTGTGGAGTCTTATGGCTTTTTGAAAAAAAATTAGTCTGGAAAAGATTTTAACTATTAGGTTTTTTATTCTGTATGATGTAGAAAGAAGGCATAAGGATATTATACTTTAGGTACAGTAAAACCTCAAAGTTACGAACACCTGGGAATGGAGTTTGTTCGTAACTCTGAACAAAATGTTAAGGTTGTTCTTTCAAAAGTTTACAACTGACCATTGACTTAATACAGCTTTGAAACTTTATGATGCAAAAGAAAAATGCTGCTTTTAACCATCTTAATTTAAATGAAACAAACACAGAAACAATTTCCTTACCTCGTTGAATCTTTTTTTAAAACTTTTATTTTTTTTAATAGTTTAAGTTTAACACAGTACTGTACTATATTTGCTTGCTTATTTATTTATGTATTTGTCTCAGCTGCTGCCTGATTGGGTATTTCCGGTTTGAAACAAGGTGTGTAGTGACTGGTCAGTTCATAACTCTGGTGCTTGTAACCCTGAGGTTCCACTTTATTATCAATAATGTCAACTTCTGTGTTCCTTAGTTGTGCTGGAAGACTCACTGGTGAGCTTAGTGGTTGTACATAGTTAACTCTTCTACCTTAATTGAAGGCTAAAGTGTTAGGTACTTTTGAAAATTTTAAGCTAAGTCACTTAGGCCTGGTCTTCACTTAAAAGTTTTAGCAACCTAGCTATGTCAGTTAGCAGTATGGGAAAAATTACTCCCTTAACCAATACAGGTATACCCTCAAAAGCCCTACTGTAGATGTAGTTATACTGATGGGAAAAAATGCTTTTATTAAGGGAACTGGCATAATCTATATTAGTAAAAGCACTCTTTTTCCACTAGGAGAGTCTGCCAGGATTACTACACCATCAAACCCCTTCTAGTGCAGACAAGGCCTCAGACGTCATTAATGGGATTTAAACGCCAAAGAGATTTAGGACTTAAAAAAAAATGAATCTTTACCAAAAGCTGCCTTTAGTTAAAGTGGTAGTCATTTAAGTTAATTAGGTGTGAACAAAAAAACTAAACAAGACTAAGTTTTGAATCATGACTTAAAATACTTTCCTTTCTCAATTACTCAGTTTTTTTATTCTATTGGCTCTTATGATGACACCTTCTCATTAGTTCTCTCGTCATCATACACTGTGTCTAACCTAGGGGTTTTTTTTTTTATACTAAAGTTCCCAATGTTACTACCTTGCCACTAGTGGTAGCAAGGGTGGAGCCTAAGTACAGTAACTCCTCGCTTAAGGTTGTTTCGTTGTTACGTTGCTGATCAATAAGGGAACATGCTCGTTTAAAGTTGTGCCATGCTCCTTTATAATGTCCTTTGGCAGCCACCTGCTTTGTCCACTGCTTGCAGGAAGAGCAGCCCATTGGAGCTAGCTGGGGGTGGCGGGCTTGGAGCCAGGGTGGACCTGCAGCCCCCCTGTCAGCTCCCTGCTCCCTTAAGTTCCCTATTCAGCAGCCGCCCAGCAGGCTATCAATTGCTAGCAGTTCAACTGTCCCTCCCGCTACTGCCATGTGCTGCTCCTGCCCTCTGCCTTGGAGCTGCTCTCTAGAGCCCCCTGCTTGCTGTGCGGGGGGAGGGGAAAGGGGACTAATGTCAGGGTGTCCCCCTCCCCCCTGCTCCTGCACTCCACTTATCCCATCTTCCATAGAGCAGGGGACACACACAACAGGGCTCAGGACAGAGGGAGCTTCCTGGCGGCAGCTGCCATCTCAGCTTGCTGATTAACTTAAAAAGGCAATGTACTTAAGAGTGGGGTCAGTGTACTTAAAGGAGAAATGTGCATCTCCCTCTCACACACAGGGTGTGTGTCTCTGTCTCTGTCTGCCATGCTGTCTCCCCTCCCTCCATTCATGCTGCCTTGTAGTGTGTAAAGCTGCATTAACAACGAGTTAACCTTTGAGGACTCAGCCAATTGCTAGTTCATCATTTAGCAGTAAGGGGAAATATCCCATGCTTTGACTCCACCACCTCAACCAAGCTTCACAATCATCATCGCTGTGTACCAGTATTAAATAGTTTGTTTAAAACTTAGTGTGTGTGTACACACACACACACACACACGTCTTTTGTCTGGTGAAAAAAATTTCCCTGGAACCTAACTCCCCGCCCTCCATTTGCATTAATTCTTATGGGGAAATTGCATTCGCTTAACATCGTTTTGCTTAATTGCATTTTTCAGGAACATAACTACAACATTAAGGGAGGAGTTACTGTATAGATAAGGTTTTAAGCATTGAATCATATAAACGTACTCCAAGCAGGAATAGAAAATATGAAGCTTAAAAACACCAGTGGCCACCTGGAGTCCTATCCAATTAGCACACCCATGCTGCTACCACCAGTGAGCTAAACCAGTAGTAACAACAATGGGAAATTTTAGCAAAAATGTGTTTACTAGTGAAACCAGGGTGAGAATTTTCCAGCACAGACAGGACCTGAAATTTTTAATGTAAAGCAAGCAAAAACAAATGAAGAACAAAACAAACAAAACCCCAGATCTTTTTTTTAAAAAAATCCTACTTTTAGACCTTATTCATTTTAATCAAAGAGCACAACTCCAATTTTTATTCTGGTTGGAGGTCAGCTTTAAAAGCTTCTATTATGAGCTTGGTGAAAACTTGTTTATGGGTTGAGTTAAGGCCTCATTGAGATTGATGAGTGTGACTGCATCCTTTAATTAACGTAATAATAAGGATAAATTTGTCAAAATTTCTGTCGAAGACAAAAGGGCATATGAACCTCCTCAGGAGTTTTGGACTGTGTGGGAGGATGAGGTTTTGCTAAGTATTGTTTTGGGTAAGTGTGTGTGGGGGTGTACAAAAGAAGAACACAACCAGAGAGAGACAGGCAGCAAGAAAGCCAAACAGCAGTCCATAAGAATGGTGTAACCCTGAGAAAAACTTAGAGAGATTCTCAGTCAGGGATGCAGGCTGAAAAAAAGCTTGGGCCTATAAATTAAGAAACTATTCCTTTTGCCTTTGGTTCCTCCTGCATTTGGAGAAGTTGGACTTCATACGTAAATAAACAAGACTGCATCAAACTGCATCATCCAGCTCAGGCACCTTCATTAATTTCTGCTCCCAACTGCAACATCCTAACTTTGACTAGCAACTGAGGTCAAAAAGGGTCCTGAAAAAGCCAAAATTCAGATGAAAAAAATTAGTAAACTCCAATTCCTGGCTTTTTCAAAAAGCTGGGAATTTTGGGGGGGGGGGGGAATCAGTAATTACTGATAATAAAGGATCTTACTGATATGCATGATGAAAGAGGGGATTCTAATCTATTTCATGACCATATAGCTCGATTAGAACAAATGATTAATTTAGTTTGCAAAACAACAAACTGACAATAATGCAAAATTTAAGAAAACAGTTCAATTTAATGCAGGTCGTATTGGAAAACCCGGGAAGTGGGTGGGAGCCCACCCACTGGTAAAGGCCCCTCCCCCATCCTAGCAGGAGGGACCACTGGATCCAGGGACCAACTGATTACGGGGGACAACTAATGAAAAAAACAGGGACCGGAGTGAGTGTCAAAATGAGGATACCGGATGGGGACACCGAGCAGAGAACCCCGGACAGCGCCCACTGTTCCTCAAAGTTATCGAGGGACCCAGCGGACTCTGCCCAGTGGAACTCTGCCCGGATGCGTGAAACTAGGGAGGAACTGAAATAGGCCCCACAGTTGCAGAGCACCCCCTCGTCCAACATCCTCCTCCTGGTATTGTAGATGGAGACTTTGGCCAGAGCGAGGAGGAGGTTGACGAACCTGGCCACAAAAAGGATTGTTATGCATTTAAGGAAGGCCAAAACAGTGTGACAAGTATCTAGTGAAAAGCTGCTTTCCCAGCTCAGGAAATGGGGAAACACAAAGTTGAGGAGGCAAAGTTTGGAGGTACAAGGATCAACCCTACAGTTTTGTTTAGGTCTGGACAGTTAAACAACAGGAATGGGAGTTTGGCTGTTGAGTGTATAATAGGATCTTTAATGCGCACAGTGGTGAATGACACTGGCTCAGACATAAATTGTTAACCCAGTCATGCTAAAAAGGCTAGGGAATCAATGATCTAAAAGTGAACAACCTAATTGGTCTCAAATGGGGAGAGTGTCTGGGGTAAGGTTACCAGTCCAAAACTTGGGAAAATTAGGTTTGAAGATTGGACTTCTGGAATAGTAGCTGAGCTAATAACTGGCTTGGATTTAATTATGGCTAATAACTGTGTAATAAATGCCAAGAAAGATGTCTTTGGAATTCAGTCTGTGGAAATTCCCTTGAAAGATATGGCCCAGGTGAGACAAATTATTTGTAGACAATTGGTTGCCCTGTCCCCAAGGGAGAAACCACTATAACAGCCACATTCTGTGGTAGATTTCTAGCAAGGGAAAGAGGAGTGGCAGAAACCAATTTTGAGACCCAGGATCTCAGGGGAATCTTGGCTGCTAAATCTCCCGTGAGTCTGAAATGAGAACTGATCCCTGTTCATTTGCTGAATGTTTCTGACAAGCAACAAATAGTAAAAAAGGAAGCGTGGTTGTAGAATGTGAACTGGTGGATCTGGTAAATGCCAGCACAAGGAAAACTACAAAGAAGAAGGGGGGTGAAGATGAGTGCCCAGAGTTTGTGTTGTGCCATACACTTAAATGAGGAAGAGCAGGATGGTCTAAAAGACTTTCTGGTTAAGAATCAAGAGTTGCTCTCCCAGTCCAACAAAGCTATAGGTTGTACTGCACTGGTCCAGCACAAGATTGATACTGGGGGAAACCAACTCATTAAACAGCCACATCACCATTTACCAGTAGGCAAGAGGCACTACAGACCATTGGGGAAATGTATCAAGAAGTTCTAGTTAAGAAAGAGGATGGCAACACTGGATTCTGTGTAGACTTTCGAAAATTACTGAAGTCACTTTAAAGATTCTTATCCACTACCACAAATAGATGATGCCCTGGATGCAGCAGCATGTTCAATCCGGTTTTCCACACTGGATCTTAAAAGTGAGTATTGGCAAGGGGAAATGAATCCAAAAGACAGGGAAAAACTGCTTTCACAACAGGGCGAGGGTTGTGGTAATTTAAAGTGATGGCTTTTGGCTTCTGCAATTCATCAGCCATATCTGAGAGGCTAATGGAGAGAGTATTACATGATATGCCCCTCTTAGCCTATCTGTTATACCTAGATCAGTGGTTTTCAACCT
Source organism: Caretta caretta (assembly GCF_965140235.1). Taxonomy (NCBI): domain Eukaryota; kingdom Metazoa; phylum Chordata; order Testudines; family Cheloniidae; genus Caretta; species Caretta caretta. The sequence goes on along the minus strand of NC_134207.1, from coordinate 119,187,431 downwards.
GTGTTCTGCAGACCCCTGGGAGCCCGCAGACTATGCCTAAGATTTCCAAAGGCGTCCGCACCTCCATTTGAAATTTGTGAGGGGTCCGAAAATGAAAAAAGGTTGAAAATCATTGACCTAGACGATATCTGGGTGCAATGTAAAACATTTGAGCTAGAACTAAAACACTTACAAATGCTCTGTGATAAGCTGAAAGGCTGCCAATTTGAAACTGAAACCAAAGAAATGTGGGTTGCCTCAAATTAGTAAGGAGGGAATTTCCACTGAAAAAAAATTAATTCTGTACAGAAGTTGGCCAACTCCTCAGACACTTAAAGATGTGCAAAGTTTTATAGGGCACTGCTTCTACTAGAGAAGTTTCATTGGTGGGTTGCCAATATTGCAAAACCACAGTGTAGGTTGGATGAGAAAGGGAAACCATTTCAGTAGTCATCAGGATGTGATATAGCATGTGCAGAATTGAAAAAGTCTATTGTGACGGCTCCTGTCTTGGCTTATCCATATTTCAAACCCCCTTTCATATTGGAAACAGATGCTAGTGCTTATGATTCGGGGACAGATTTTCAGTTTTGCTGCCCTCCCCTCCCCTCTCCACTGCCACACTCCGCAACTCCCCGCTCAGTCTGAAAGTCAAGGCTGGAAAATGTTTAGAGGTGAATTCCCCATTAGAACAAATGGACAGGGTCTGCTTCAGTCAGCAAATTCCACAGAAACAACAGGCATTCCTCAGGGGCTAATTGAAAGGGACTGAAAGCCCATCAGGAAGCAACAATCCCACAGGGATTTGGGTGGGCATAAAAATCAATTTGGGTTGTTGATGTGAAAACATCTTGACAGAGACTGTGTACATGTACGTAGTTAACTTCATATCAATTGTATTTTGCTAAATTATTTCTTTTCTTGCTGGGACGGTGAGACCATTTTAGGTCTCATTTGGATTATGAGCAAAGCTGAGTTGAGGCAGGGAATGTAAAGAGTTGGGTGAGACCTTGTTAGAGGAGAGAGAGAACCTCATTGTGACTAATGGGTGTGAACACACCCTTCAATTAACATAATTGTATGGATAAATTAATGAGCTCCCCACCTAAAACTAAAGGAAGGAAGGGAGAACACAAAACCAAAGAAAGGCAGACAGCAAGAAAGCCAAACACCAGCTTGTAAGCACAGTGTGACTCTGAGGGCATGGCTACACTTGCAGATGTAGAGTGCTTTGAGTTAAACCAGCCTTCAGAGAGCGCAGTAGGGAAAGCGCTGCAGTCTGTCCACACTGACAGCTTCAAGCGCACTGGCGTTTCCACATTTGCGGCACTTGCAGCGGCATTGGGAGCGATGCATTTATGGGCAGCTATCCCAGCATGCAAGTGACTGCAACATGCTTTTCAAATGGGGGGGTAGGGTGGAGTGTGACAGGGAATGTGAGGGGAGAGAGAGTAGGTTTTTGGGGGGCTGAGAGCATGTCAGCATGCTGTCTTGTAAGTTCAGACAGCAGCAGACACCCACTCGCTCCCCCCACCTCTCTCTCTCTCTCTCACACACACACACACACACACACACACACACACACAGCATTCCACACTAATGGTTGCTTTGTCTCAGAGCAGATAAGCAGCCGGCTGTCAGAAACGGAGCTTTCAAAGGGCATATCCTCATTCCTGCAGCGATTCCAAAACAATGACAAGAGTGGCCACTTGACTTAAGGGGATTATGGGATGTTTCCGGAGGCTGATCAGAGCGCAGTAATGCAACACCTTGTTCACACTGATGCCCAGGTGTTTCAGCCAAGACGCAGCAAACATTATTCCACTCGCCGAGGTGGAGAACCAGCAGCATTGTAGCCACGGAGTCAGAGCCCTCTACGTGCCTTGCCAGTGTGGACGGGTAGTGAGCTAGTGCACCCGGGGCTCCTTTATTGTGCTGTAACTCACAAGTATAGGCAAGCCCTGAGAGAAACTTAGGCTATGCCTACACAACCAACGTTAATGCACTGCCATGGCTCCCAGCACTGTAGCACTGTCTACACTGCCACTTTACAGTGCTGAAACTTTCACCCCCCTGAGCGAAGAAAGTTTCAGCGCTGTAAGTGGCAGTGTAGACAAGGCCTTAGAGAGAGGTTCTGGGATGGGTGCGCTGGCTGAAAAGAAGCTTGGACCTGTAAGCTAAAAAACTACTCCTTTTGCTATTAGGAGAATCATAGAGAATCATAGAATATCAGGGTTGGAAGGGACCCCAGAAGGTCATCTAGTCCAACCCCCTGCTCGAAGCAGGACCAATTCCCAGTTAAATCATCCCAGCCAGGGCTTTGTCAAGCCTGACCTTAAAAACCTCTAAGGAAGGAGATTCTACCACCTCCCTAGGTAACGCATTCCAGTGTTTCACCACCCTCTTAGTGAAAAAGTTTTTCCTAATATCCAATCTAAACCTCCCCCACTGCAACTTGAGACCATTACTCCTCGTTCTGTCATCTGCTACCATTGAGAACAGTCTAGAGCCATCCTCTTTGGAACCCCCTTTCAGGTAGTTGAAAGCAGCTATCAAATCCCCCCTCATTCTTCTCTTCTGCAGGCTAAACAATCCCAGCTCCCTCAGCCTCTCCTCATAACTCATGTGTTCCAGACCCCTAATCATTTTTGTTGCCCTTCGCTGGACTCTCTCCAATTTATCCACATCCTTCTTGAAGTGTGGGGCCCAAAACTGGACACAGTACTCCAGATGAGGCCTCACCAATGTCGAATAGAGGGGAACGATCACGTCCCTCGATCTGCTCGCTATGCCCCTACTTATACATCCCAAAATGCCATTGGCCTTCTTGGCAACAAGGGCACACTGCTGACTCATATCCAGCTTCTCGTCCACTGTCACCCCTAGGTCCTTTTCCGCAGAACTGCTGCCTAGCCATTCGGTCCCTAGTCTGTAAATGTGCATTGGGTTCTTCCGTCCTAAGTGCAGGACCCTGCACTTATCCTTATTGAACCTCATCAGATTTCTTTTGGCCCAATCCTCCAATTTGTCTAGGTCCTTCTGTATCCTATCTCTCCCCTCCAGCGTATCTACCACTCCTCCCAGTTTAGTATCATCCGCAAATTTGCTGAGAGTGCAATCCACACCATCCTCCAGATCATTTATGAAGATATTGAACAAAACCGGCCCCAGGACCGACCCTTGGGGCACTCCACTTGATACCGGCTGCCAACTAGACATGGAGCCATTGATCACTACCCGTTGAGCCCGACAATCTAGCCAGCTTTCTACCCACCTTATAGTGCATTCATCCAGCCCATACTTCCTTAACTTGCTGACAAGAATACTGTGGGAGACCGTGTCAAAAGCTTTGCTAAAGTCAAGAAACAATACATCCACTGCTTTCCCTTCATCCACAGAACCAGTAATCTCATCATAAAAGGCGATTAGATTAGTCAGGCATGACCTTCCCTTGGTGAATCCATGCTGGCTGTTCCTGACCACTTTCCTCTCATGCAAGTGCTTCAGGATTGATTCTTTGAGGACCTGCTCCATGATTTTTCCAGGGACTGAGGTGAGGCTGACTGGCCTGTAGTTCCCAGGATCCTTCTTCTTCCCTTTTTTAAAGATTGGCACTACATTAGCCTTTTTCCAGTCATCCGGGACTTCCCCCGTTCGCCACGAGTTTTCAAAGATAATGGCTAATGGCTCTGCAATCACAGCCGCCAATTCCTTCAGCACTCTCGGATGCAACTCGTCCGGCCCCATGGACTTGTGCACGTCCAGCTTTTCTAAATAGTCCCTAACCACCAAAGAAGCAACACTTTGATGCAGTCTTTATTTACAAGGAATGTACAAAGAAAATACCAGACTCCATCATCAGTTTCTACTCCCAACTGGAATGTTCCCAGGGCCCCTAACTTTGACTAGCGGGTCAAGCCAAAAAGGGGTGATGCTGCTTTACTCCAAGATTGCTAAAAACACCTTGAAAATCTACTGTTATAAGTACTCATGGCAATACACATGTACTCATGGCAATATCATCCTTAGAGAACAATGCAGCAAAACTGACCTTTCTTGTCACTTTGAGGATGGGAGCAGCTATTCTTATGGCCACAGAGAAGGAACCCCAAAGCACAACTAATGCAGGGACAGTATGGTCTTGGGAAAGCAGTGTGACGTAATAGACTAGGGGGATAGATTAATAGATTCCAATGCCAGAAGGGACCATTGTGATCTAGTCTGACCTGCTGTCTAACACAGGGCAGGGAACTTCCTCAAAATAATTCCTAGAGCATATATTTTAGTAAATCATCCAACCTTGTTTTAAAAATGCCATTAATGGAGAATCCATCACAACCCTTGGAAAGCTGCTCCAATAGTAAATTACCCTCTCTGTTAAAAATATCTGCCTTATTTCCAGTCTGCATTTGTCTAGTTTCAACTTCCAGTCATTGGATCCTGTTATATCTTTCTCTGGTAGATGGAAGTGCCCATTATATATTTTGATAGTCAAAGTACCATACCATGCCCTGCTTTCCATGGCACAGTGCCCTACTCACTGTGACCTTGACAAGTCACAATCTTTCCAAACAGGACTAGATGACAAGGTGGCAAAAACCAGAGTGGGTACCCTGCATTACTTTAAAAGAGCAGTTTCCACTCCCTTTGGAAACTGGCAAGACTCAGTATTAAATTAAATTCCCACAATGAATTTAATCCTCAGGAAACTCTTTCCTCCTAATTAACAATTGAAACAGCACAAACACATTTTGCCAACCAGCTCTGCTGAACAGAACACCCCATGGCCCATTAGCTTTTCCAACAATTGTACTCTCAGATCATCTCTGTAATTGTTTTTGAAGTTAGCTCTTTTAGATTTTACAGCCAGCCTTAGAACTCAGCACATTCCAGGCAATAGATGAATTCTCTGAAGGATGCTTCGAAATTCTTACAGCTAGGAAGACAAAATATTTGCTTACTGAAGAATGACTGTCCAACTCTCAGTTTTGCTGCTGACTAAGGACCTGATCCCACAAGCTGATCTGTGCAGGGGGACTGTTGTGTCTGCATGAAATCCCACTAACATCAGTAAGGCTCTACGGCCTACCCACATGGGATCAGGACTCAAAAGCAGTCTTCTTAAAGATGTAAAAGATCTGTACCCAGAGCACACTGCCCTGTAGATAAAGTATACACACTATGCACCGTTTAATCTGGACAACCACTTAGTCAAGTTCTCCCCTACTCACTCCCTTCCCAGCCACAAAGTGAGCACAAAACTGAGCATCAGCTCAGAATTTCATCCTAATCACTCTGCTGAACTAAAGATGGCAGACTTACCCTCCTACAAAATGCCTCCCTAAAGGAGCTCAGGACCACCTGTCTATTTCTGCCTGGCTTCCTACTCCTACTCCACTTTTAAAAAAAAATTTTTGGAGAAGGGAAAGAGAGGAAGCAAATGGTCTTTTCCTTTAGTCAGGGCAGGTGCCCAAGAGAACAAATAATTGTAACACCCAGATGGAATCCTTTGGATCAGTCCATCATATCTTTAAAACAAACATCATATAATTGTAACTAAGGTCAAGAAGTCACTATTACAATCAAATGAAGATTAAGGTGAAGTTGTTTTCACTTGATGAAAATATATTTTTATTTTGTTTGATCAGAAACCTCACGTCGTCTTTTACTAAAGTATCCCGCAGCTAGTGACCAGGGGCAAGATTCACAAAGATATTAAGAAAAAAGAAAAGGAGTACTTGTGGCACCTGAGAGACTAACAAATTTATTTGAGCATAAGCTTTCATGAGCTACAGCTCACTTCATCGGACGCATGCAGTGGAAAATACAGTGGAGAGATTTAGGTACACAGAGAACATGGAACAATGGGTGTTATCATACACACTGTAATAAGAGTGATCAGGAAAGGTGAGCTATTACCAGCGGGGGGGGGGAACCTTTTGTAGTGATAATCAAGGTGGGCCATTTCCAGCAGTTCACAAGAACAGTGGGGGGGGGGGAATAAACAAGGGAAAATCATTTTACTTTGTGTAATGACACATCCACTCCCAGTCTCTATTCAAGCCTAAATTAATTGTATCCAGTTTGCAAATTAATTCCAATTCAGCAGTCTCTCGTTGGAGTCTGTTTCTGAAGTTTTTTTGTTGAAGAATTGCCACTTTTAGCCTGTAATCGAGTGACCAAAGAGATTGAAGTGTTCTCCGACTGGTTTTTGAATGTTATAATTCTTGACGTCTGATTTGTGTCCATTTATTCTTTTACGTAGAGACTGTCCAGTTTGACCAATTTACATGGCAGAGGGGCATTGCTAACACATGATGGCATATCACATTGGTAGATATGCAGGTGAACGAGCCTCTGATAGTTTGGCTGATGTGATTAGGCCTTCTGATGGTGTCCCCTGAATAGATATGTGGACACAGTTGGCAATGGGGTTTGTTGCAAGGATAGGTTCCTGGGTTAGTGGTTGTTGTGTGGTGTGTGGTTGCTGGTGAATATTTGCTTCAGACTGGGGGGCTGTCTGTAAGCAAGGACTGGCCTGTCTCCCAAGATCTATGAGAGTGATGGGTCGTCCTTCAGGATAGGCTGTAGATCCTTGAGGATGCGTTGGAGAGGTTTTAGTTGGGGGCTGAAGGTGATGGCTAGTGGCGTTCTGTTATTTTCTTTGTTGGGCCTGTCCTGTAGTAGGTAATTTCTGGGTACTCTTCTGGCTCTGTCAATCTGTTTCTTCACTTCAGCAGGTGGGTATTGTAGTTGTAAGAACGCTTGATAGAGATCTTGTAGGTGTCAAAAACAGACTCCAACGAGAGACTGCTGAATTGGAATTAATTTGTAAACTGGATACAATTAATTTAGGCTTGAATAAAGACTGGGAGTGGATGTGTCATTACACAAAGTAAAACTATTTCACCATGTTTATCTCCACACACACACACCGCCAAACTGTTCCTCACACGTTCTTCTCAACTGCTGGAAATGGCCCACCTTGATTATCACTACAAAAGGTTCCCGCCCCGCCCCCCCGCTCTCCTGCTGATAATAGCTCACCTTACTTGATCACTCTTGTTACAGTGTGTATGGTAACACGCTTTGTTTCATGTTCTCTGTGTATATAAATCTCCCCACTGTATTTTCTACTGCATGCATCTGATGAAGTGAGCTGTAGCTCACGAAAGCTTATGCTGAAATAAATTGGTTAGTCTCTAAGGTGCCACAAGTACTCCTTTTCTTTTTGCGGATACAGACTAACACGGCTGCTATTCTGAAAGATAGGCACCTAAGGCCCCTATTTAGGTGCTGTCTTTTGAATGATAGACACTGCCTTGTCCTGCCTATGCACCTTAGGTACCTTTTTTTCAGGCACCAATCTTCCAATTGTTTACCACCATCAACATTTTATGGTACGTGACTATGTCAATAAGATCACTGCTCTGTACATAGGTCCTCATTCCTAGCCCTTACTATTGAAATAGATGCAAGGAAGTTCTCTCTACTTTTTGGACTACTTGCCAGAACTAAAGTCACTCAGTATTACTGCTAGTCAGGATTTTCCGATGGAATATTTGTTTCTGCAAAATTGAAATTTTCCACATGAAAATCTCAATTTTCCTGAAAAAAATTCATTTTGATTTTTCTGATGAAAAAAATCAAATATTTTGTTTCTGGTCAGTTTGACCCAAATCAGAATATTTCATTTGTTTAAGTGACCCAAAATGTTTTGTTTCAAAGCAGTTCCATAAAACACTAAACTGGGTATCACTATCAGTCCATTGTCTTGTGGGAATGGTAGTTCAGGCTCCCATTCTCTCCTCTTGGATGAGCTCCCTGAAGCAACACATCTTCCATAATGCAATGCAGATTTTTCTCTGGCCAAACTCTGCATGGTACATCACAGAAGAAGGGGTCCAGACAAGGAACCTGGTCCATGGGGGAGAATAGGGGCACCAGGCTCCCAAACTACAACTCCCATGAGGAAATAAGCCATAATGAATAAAAGCAGTTTAATGTTTGAACTGGTTGGTTCAGAAAACTGAAATGAAATGTTTCATTTCAATCAAATGTTGAAATGAAATGCTTCAACTTTCCAAACCAATTTTTTTCAAAATTTGGGATGAAAGCGAATGTTGGATTGTCCCAGAGGATGAAATTTCAGAATTTCACTCTGCTTCACTTAGGTGTGTCCTTTCTTGCTTTGAAAATAATGCTATCTCACTAGCATAAGCCTAAAATGTAGGCATGTCAGAACCATGCTTACCCTGCTATGCCCTGCTGCAGGAGAGCTACATACGACTGGCTTTCATTTAAAAACAAACAAACAAACAAACACAATCTACCCAATCTATAATTTTTACATTATAAAGACTTTTTGCAGTGAGAGGAAACTGATGCATTGCTGCCTTGCTAATCCTTCCTTGCTAGGGAAAAACAAGATCAATTTCCAGTAAAGTCTTACTAGACTGTTACTCAGTGTACGTTCCCAGGCCAACAATACAACCTGGACAGTTGACACTTCTTATAGCAGTACCCTTCAGAGTGCTCTCATGCAGCCTCTGCCTCTTCCTTCACTGTTCCCAAATGTTCCAAGTAAGAGACCATAAAAAGGGGTGGAGTGCTTTGGCCACTTCAGTTCCTTCCAACCATGGTAGCAGATGGATCAGAAACTTTACCGGGTCAATCCAACATAGATTCATCAGAGTGGTTTGTTCTCAATGTCACTTTAGTAACCTAGTTTTTCCATTTGTTTAGATTAGATTTTAGAACATTTTATAATCTTATTGTATTTATTACCTTTTGGATTAACTTAACTAGTAAGAATATTGGATCTCTTGCTTCAGCATGGATCCAGGTTTCCATGGTAAAACTGGAGGAAGAGAAGCTAGGGTTCAAGAGGTATACCTCTTGCCCTGCTGTATTCCCTGCCTCAGACACTCATGTACAGTGTCTAGCCTGTTTGGAGGAAGGCAGTTTTCCATCACACAGCTCCACATGCAGCACTTTCACCTCTAGATCCAGAAAGGAGCAACAGACCTGACTCCAGGCCCTTCTGCTACAAGATGTATGTTCCCAATCTGCCTTTCATCAGGGGAAGGGGAAGATACAAATCAAGTCAGTCTTGACCTGATTTAGCATTGCATTGTGTATCCAACAGCAGATCTGCGGGGGGGGAAGGTCTGAATGGAAGACACTACTGGCCTTGGTAAACAAAAGACTGAGAAGGGTGACAGATATTCATGTACACCTGTAATTAAATGATTGTCTCATTGAGACATCCTCACAGAAGGAACGAATAAGAGGTATGCTACAAACATGTACCATATTCCAAGAAATAGGGCTTAAGGTAAACTTGAAGTCACACACAGTCCTTACCCAGATTATACCTTTTATACAGGCAGATCTGGATTCTCAACAAGGCAGAGCTTTTCTCTCAGAAGTAAGGTTTCTAAGAATCCTTACAGCAGTCGCAGTATTATAGGAGAAGTTTGTCAAACAATGATGTTCTTCTTCAAGCTGATGGGCCTCATACCTTTGCCCACTTATGTAACCCCATATGCTTGTCCTAAGATGAGAACTCTTCAGCACTGGCTAGCAAAACGCTACCTGCCAAATACACAGTATGTTTATGAAATTGACACTGTGGGACAGGTGGTGGAGATAGGGGGAGTGCCTCTGTCTCTCACATGGTAGACGCACCATCACAAATGTCATTAGAGGGATAGCATTCAACTCTCCAGTTTTGTGGGCTACCATCCAGCTTCACTGGCTACTAATGCTTCCAATTTGGACTGGGGGACCTCACTACAAGACCCTGACAATTCATGATCATTGGAATCCCTGGGATAAAAATCTGAAAATTAGTGTACTAGAATCAACAGCTATTTGTTAGGCTTTCTCCCTCATCTGCGTAGTCATTTCTCCCTCATCTGCACAGCAGAGTGATACAGCTAGAGTCACAGACAATACACTAGCAACGATCTTTGTGATCAAGCAAGGGGGAGTTCTTTTCAGCCACCTAAACAAAGAAGCTATGGCATTGTGGGACTGGTGCAATTGGCATTAAATTAATCCTATAGCTCTCTATATTGAAATCAAAGGCAAAATGTGTGTGGCTCTGAGCGAGGACATTTGAGATCAGCACAAATAGTGAAGGAAGAACTCTGTGGCAGACAAGATCTTCTCTCTGGGACTGTCAGAAGATAGATCTATTTGCAAGAAGACATAATTTCAGATGTTGAAGGTTTTGCTCAAGAGCAGGAGCACGCAGCCAGTCCATACCGGATGAATTTCTACTGCAGTAAGAGAATAAGTCTTGTTTATGGATTCTCCCCATATCTTTTCAGAGATTCATCACGAAGATAACACAAGACAGGGTGAAGATTGTTTTGATTGCTCCCATCTAGATGAGACAACAATGGTTTCCAGACCTTCTACAGTTATCACAAGGGATCTATCGATCTAGCTTAGTAATCATAGATGTATTGACACAGCAGAACACATACCCACACTCTCGTCACTTGACGGCACAGGCCATAGGACTCTGGCTGACCTGGAAATGTCCTGCACAAAAAAAGTTCAGGAGAGTCTTAGACTCCAGGAAACAGTCAACCCTCAGATCTCATGATGTTAAGTGGAAAAGGCTTTCTCTTTGGGCTAATAATATTAACTCACTGTCACCCCCTATTCAAGCTATATTGGCATGCCTATTTCATTTAAAATCCTTAGGGCTCTCTATAATGTACATAAGAGTGCATCTTCTAGCTGCCTCTATTCACCACATATTAATTGACTATAAGACTGCATTTAGTCATGACAGAAAAAAAGATTCCTGACCTGACTAATTAACATCGACCCTGTAGTCAAAGAACCTATACCAAAATGGGATCTCTTCCTTGTGCCTACTCTGCTGTTGATACTGCCCTTTGAAACTTTGTGAGAATGTTCCCTATTTCACCTTTCAGGTAAGACAGGCCATTACATCTGCTAGAAAAGTAAGCGGTCTACAAACTTGTTTGGCTAACCTGCCATTTACAGTGTTCCACAAAGATAAAGTGGCCCTCTACCTACACCCTAAATTCTTCCCACCGTGGTAACAGAATTCCATCTCAATCAATCCATTAACTTGCCCTGTATCTTTTCCCCAACCTCACTCTCTTCCAGATGAAGGAAGTTATACATTTTAGAGGCTAAGAGCATTAGCTTTTATATGAATAGGTCTAAGAAATTCAGGAAATCATTGAGGCTGTTTATCTTTTATGTGGACAATAAAAAGAGAGGCAATTATATTGAGCTCAATTCACACTGTTTCAAAACACTATTTCCTGGATCTGGTATCCAGAGTGGATGCTCATTTTTGGTAAAGCAGTATTACAACTGCTGTTTAACTAGACCTTGGCATCCGTAGACAGGAATGCTGCGAATCAGACTATCCCAAGAGTGGAAATATGCAGCTGTCTCTCAAAGAAGAAATGAAGGTTACATACCTGCAACTGGAATTTTTCCAGATGGACTCTGCACATTCACCCCACCCTCCTTTCCTTTTTCCTCATCAGAGTCATACTTTCCACTTTTGGACCTGGGAAGGAGGTGAAAGGAACGGAGGATGCCAAAGCACGGGATCATGTTACAGGCTTGCCTTCAGAACGTGCAGTAAGGGAAGCACAGGAGAGGCCATGCGAGCACTCAGCTGGCCCTCCTGTGAGAAGGTTCCACTGTTTCACCATCAGTGCACCCCAGGAATGTGAATGTGCAGAGATCACCCGTTACAGGTGTCAAGGTTCCTTCCCCACTCTGAACTCTACGGTACAGATGTGGAGACCTGCTTGAAAACCTCCTAAGCTTACTTTTACCAGCTTAGGTTAAAACTTCCCCAAGTATTGTAAGTTGTAAAATAGTACAAACTATTTTACCCTTTGCCCTTGGACTTCCACTGCCAGCACCAAACGTTTATCTGGGTTTATTTATTAGGAAAGTGTTGTTTGGAAACGTCTTTCCCCCCAAAATCCTCCCAACCCTTGCACCCCACTTCCTGGGGAAGGTTTGGTAAAAATCCTCACCAGTTTGCATAGGTGACCACAGACCCAAACCCTTGGATCTTAGAACAATGAAAAAAGCATTCAGTTTCTGAAAAGAAGGATTTTAATAGAAGTAAAGAATCACCTCTGTAAAATCAGGATGGTAAATACCTTACAGGGTAATTAGATTCAAAACATAGAGAATCCCTCTAGGCAAAACCTTAAGTTACAAAAAGACACACAGACAGGAATATCCATTCTATTCAGCACAGCTTAATTTCTCAGCCGTTTAAAGAAATCATAATCTAACACATATCTAGCTAGATTATTTACTAAATTCTAAGACTCCATTCCTGTTCTGTCCCCGGCAAAAGCATCACACAGACAGACCCAGACCCTTTGTTTTTCTCTCTCCTCCCAGCTTTTGAAAGTATCTTGTCTCCTCATTGGTCATTTTGGTCAGGTGCCAGCAAGGTTATCCTAGCTTCTTAACCCTTTACAGGTGAAAGGATTTTTCCTCCGGCCAGGAGGGATTTTAAAGGTGTTTACCCTTCCCTTTATACTTATGACAACAGGTCAGTAACCTCTGTTGGGCAAGTTACTTTGCCTCGCTGTGTCTGTGTCCCCATCTGTAAAATTTGGAGTAATGATACTGACCTCCTTTGTAAAATGCTTTGAGATCTACTGATGACAAATGCTATATGAGAGCTAGGTATTCTTATTGTTGTTTTTATTTTGCCCAGGTTAAACAATTTAAAACTATTTAATTGACAGACTTTAGGACCTCCATGCTTTGGAGCAGGGACTTGAGAAGGCAGAAGAGACATCATAGTATCATGGCTGTGGCTTTTGCTAGCCCTGTGAAAATGTGCCCCAGTTAGGCCAATTCATAAGTGTCTGAGAAATCTGTTTGCACTTGTTCACTAGAGACTTGTTAGTATGGCAGCTAAATTCTCTGTAGCTTTTGTTGGCACTGAGCCTACTCCAACACCTGGCAGCTCCTATATGGTGGCAGATTGTACATACACTGTCCCCACAGAGCAAGTGAGCATGCTCCAGTCCAGGGTTGCAGGGACTTAGCAAGACTTTCCTTTCAGTTGCTGTTCACATCTGTTGCAAGCTGCTGTGGCACCAGGCCCTGAACTGAGGGATTCTCTCCTGTGCCCTCAGTGCTGTTGGAAGCCAGGTAGCATGTAGGAGAAGGAGGAAGTTGCCTGATTTCAATGCAGAGGAGTGAGGACTGGGTGCATGAGGGGGAGAAGATGGTGGGCAGGGACACAGAGGTAGAAGCATGGGGGAGAGAGGGTTTAAGATTCTAGGAGAGTGGAGAGTTAGAAGCAGGAGGTAGGAGAGGGGTGGCAGTAGCATGGGTTGGGGGGCAGAAGATGTGGAGGGAAGAAAGGAGGGAAAGAGGGGCAGGAACCAGGGATAGAGGAGGATGGGGGAACATGGAACAAGGAAAATGAAGTAGCTAGAGGATGGATAGCAGCAGGAGAGGAGACAAAGAGGAGCTGTGGAAGTGGAGATAGGAACAGAAGGTGACAGGAAGACAAGGACAGAAGGGTCTATAACAACTACAGAACACTTCTCTCCAGATCCTGGCATTGATCCCATTATTTCTGAGTCTCCACTTCCCATTGCTGTCTAGCTAATAGCTGTGGAAACCCACTGGAAAAGTGTCTCATCCCCTTCTAGTTGTTGGTCTGCATAGTAGATAGCCAAATACTCTATCAGTTACTCCATTAGCTCAAGTGGTAGAGGACTGTGCTCTGAGTATAAAGATTCCAATCCTGCCAATGACCCATGTGGAGTGAGGCAATATGATCCCACAGGATGAAATTTTTGTGGTTTTTTTTTTAATGTTTTTTAAAAACTTAGGAAATTACATACAATAAATTGTGTAAAAAGAACATGATTATGGTTGCAAAGTCAAGCCCTGAGATGTTAGGAAATACCAGAATTAAGGTTGCCTGTGCAACCTGAATTTGGTCCCCTTGTGCATATATATTATGATTCAGTCTTTAATTACATGATCATATACTGATTTTTCCACAAGTCATCTGCCTCATTCAATGCACAGGATGGACCTACTCTGGGGATGAATCAAGGTTGTGTTATGGAGGACGCTGTTGTCTGTAGGACCTGTGCTTCATTTGTTGCCGTTGGAATGTGTGCAGTGAATGAGACAGGGGCTTGCAGTAAGAGAAAGGATGGCCTCACAGATCAGGCAATTAAATGGTGCCTTAGGGAACTGGATTCTACCCATGCCTCTGCTGCAGAGTTCCTGTGTGATGCTGGGCATGTCACTTAAAATAAAATGTTCACAGGTGGCTAGTGTGAATTCCTTATTTTCTAGTTACCCAACTTGAGACACTTCTGCAAATCAGCCCTAAGTTCTGAGCGCTCAGCTGCAACTGAGGTCAATAGGGGCTCTACTGTGAACACATGAAGGACTAGATACTGCCAAGTACTTTGAAAATCAGGCCCTAGGCTTCTTAAATTGGGCACACAAAATTAGTTGACACTTACTTGAGTCTTTGTGTCTCAGTTCCCCTTATGGTAACGTGGTATTATCCCCATATTATCTTACAGGCATGTTGTGAAGACGCATTCATTAATGTTTGTAAAGAAATCAGGACTCATCTCTATGGGTACAGTCAGGAAAGTTAATCCAAAGTAACTTTCAAAGTGTATTAGTTAAACTGCATTACCTGTCTGCGTAGATGCTCTTATTCAGAATTAAAGTTGCCTTGGTTCTGTTTAGCTTAATTCAATGTGAATTAAGCAAACCAAATTATGGTTATTTTAATTTTGAATAAGAGCATCCACAAGGGATTTAGTGAGAAGTGGAGAATGTTAGGGTATGTTGTGTTGTGTTTTATACTATTTTGGGTATATGGGAGGTAAAATATGTGGGTGGAAGTGAGATAGTGGTTTGAAACCTAAGGACTCTGTGAGGGCTCATGGGGTTGCTAGGAGCCATCTGGAATGTTTGTTCAACAGTCAGCGGCTGGAGGGGTGAGGATGGACACTGAAGGTGGTTTGGTCTGGGCTGGCTGAGCTTGCTAAGAAAGGTCTCTCCAGACCCCCAAGAATGGTCCATCAGGGATGATCAAGGTCTGGGCTGCTGAGAGGGTGAGACCAGAGTGGGAGAACATCAGACCCTGTGGCTTCTGAAAATGAAGCCTGAACCGGGTAGGAAATAAGACTTTCCAGGGCTTGAAAGGGATAGTGAGCGCTCCCAGTGGATCAGTCCCGAAATTCATTCATATGTTAATTGTAAATAATAAATTACAGGTTTATTAATTCAGTCCAGAGTAGACCTGTGGTGAATGGGGATTTCTGCAGTGGCTTGACGATAAGGTCCTTGTAACAAGGGAGCAAAGGGCTGGGGTGTCCCAAGAGAGAAAATTTCCAGTGAGAAGCTTAGTGGTGGCAGCAGGTAGCAAAGACCAGGTTGTAGTAAACCTGGGGTTGTGACATGAGGTTTAATTAATCCATAGTAAATTCACACCTTTAGTTCATTTGAATTAATTTTCTTGAGTGTCCCTACATAGCCAAGCTGTGAGATACTACAAGGAGAGTGCCCGGGAAAAGCCCATGGGGAAATCAGTAAGTCTTTATGGAGTGCAAGGCTTGGGTGGTGTGCAGTAAATGAGGCATGAGACCACACACTAAATAATGGGGATAAAAAGAAAGAATATAAAGTTACTCCGCAGTGAGCAAGACTCCTGTGGAAAAAATACTGTGCGGTCATATTCTTGATGACTGTGTCATACTACTTACGCACAAGGGGCTAAATTTAAGTTGCACAGGCAACCTTATTCTGGCATTTCCTAACTTTTGAGTGCTTGACTCTGCACCCTTAATGTTCTTTGAAAGTCGTTTTTTTTTTATGTAATGTGATTTAGATTGTACTGTCCTTGGTTGAGGAGCCACATCTTTATCTATAAAGCAAAAAGCATAATGGTGGCACTCCACAAAAATGACCAGAATATATTCTGCACTCTGTAAAACAGAATTACCATTCTTTTCTTTTCAGTTTCTTAAACCTACATCCTGATTATGCTCCAGATTAACATATTACTTCGGGGTCAGATTTATGCAGTTCTACTGAAAAGTTATCTGACTCACTCATTTGGAGATTCATTTTATGGGCAATGTTCAGAAGTCTCCTCATCTGATGAAAATTTTTGCTATATGAGTAAAAGAACCATTTACAAACTCGCTCTCTGTTTTTACTTCAAAGGTCCCCTGCTCAAGATGCACCCGGAGCATCTTAAAACACACAGTCCTTGTTACTGTGTTGGAAAGATATTGGCAGCATTATGAAAAACATTTTCTCCTTCACTTTTAACTTTAAATATCTCCTGACCATTGAGAGAAGGTGTGAGGTGAGAGAATGAGAAAGGTTTAGGAGGAGACAGAGCACAAGAGGAATATGAAGAAGAGGTGGAGGGGGAGGATGAAGAGAAAGACCAAGAGAAGTTAGAGGGGGAGTCAGACTGAGATTCAGAAAAATGAGTAAAATGAGGGGGATCAGGTTGAGGAAGGATAAAAGCAAAAGAATGAGGGACAAAGGGATAGGAAGTGCGGGGAGGGGATCACAGTAATAATTTTATAAGAGGAGGTGGAGGGGGATCACAATGAGGATGGGTGGGAGAAGCTGAAAGATGAGTAGATGGAGAGGATCCTGGGGGGGTTGGATAGGAGGAAGAGGTGAAGGGGGATGGGTACAAGGAGGAGGAGAACGATGGTGGGGATGAACAGGAGAAGGAGCAGGTGGAGGTGAAGGGAGATGATGGTGGGGATAGGGACAAGGAGCAGGAGGAGGATGCTGAGGATGGGTAGGAGGACGAGGAGGATGGGGAGTTGGAGGGGGATCATGGATAATGGCATAGAGAGTACATTTATAAAGTCTGCAGATGACACCAAGCTGGGAGGGGTTGCTAGTGCTTTGGAAGACAGGATTAGAAGTCAAAATTATCTTGAAAAACTGGAGAAATGGTCTGAATTAAATAGAATGAAATTCAATGAGGACAAATGTAAAGTCCTACACTTAGGAAGGAATAATCAACTACACAAATACAAAATGAAATGTCTGCCTAGGGAGGAGTATTAAAGAAAAGGATCAGGAGATTATAGTGGATCACAAACTAAATATGAGTCAACAGTGTAACACTGTAACAAAATAGTGAACATCATTCTGGGATGTATTAGTAGGAGTGTTGTAAGCAAGACATGAGAAGTAATTCTTTCTCTCTACTTATCGCTGATAAGGCCTCAACTGGAGTACTGTGTCCAGTTCTGGCCACCACACTTCAGGAAAGATGAGGACAAATTGGAGTAATTCCAGAGGCAAGCATCAAAAATGATTAAAGGTCGAGAAAACACAATGTGGAAGGAAATATTTCAAAAACTGGGATTGTTTAGTCTGGAGAACACTGAAGGGGGACATAACAGTCTTCAAGTAGATAACAGGTTGTTATAAAAAGGAAGGTGAAAAATTGTTCTTATCCATTGAGGACAGGACAAGAGTAATGGACTTAAATTGCAGCAAGGGAGATTTAGATTAGACATTAGGAAAAACTTCCTAATTGTAAGGGTAGTTAAGCACTGGAACTTCATCGTTGGCAGATTTAAGAATGTTAGACAAACATCTGTCAGACTCTACATAATACTTCGTATTGCCTCAATGCAGGGGACTGGACTTGATGGCCTGACTAGGTCCCTTTCAGTCCTACATTTCTATGCTTTTATGTTGCAGATGGGGAGGAGAAGCAGGATAATGAGTAGGTGGAGGGGTTCATGGCAGAGAGTGGAAGGAGGAACAGTGGGACCATGGTGGCAATGGACAGGAGGAGCATGAGGAGGAGGTGGAGAGAGACTGTGGTTGGGATGAGTAGGAGAAGTAGGAAAACAATGAGTGGATAAAGGGGTTCATGGTGGGATGAGTTGGAAGAGCAGAGGGATGATGAGTAGGTGAATGGGGAGCATGGTGAGGATGGATAGGAGGACCAGGATGATACGCAGGTGGATGGGGATTATGTTGGAGATGGGTAGGAGGTAGGGCTGTCAAGCGATTAAAAACATTAATTGAGATTAATCACACTGTTAAACAACAATAGAATACCATTTTAAATATTTTTGGATGTTTACTACATTTTCAAATATATTACTTTCAATTACAACAAAGAATACAAAGTGCACAGTCCTCACTTTATATTTATTTTTTTTACAAATATTTGCACTGTAAAAAAACAAAAAAATTGTATTTTTCAATTCACCTCAGACAAGTACTGTAGTGCAATCTCTTTATCATGAAAGTTGAACTTACAAATGTAGAATTCTGTACAAAAAAAACTGCATTCAAAAATAAAAGAATGTAAAACTTTAGAGCCTACAAGTCCATTCAGTCCTACTTCTTGATCAGCCAATCTTTCAGACAAACAAGGTTGGTTACAATTTGCAGGAGATAATGCTACCTGCTTCTTGTCTACGTCACCTGAAAGTGAGAACAGGGGTTAGCATGGCACTGTTGTAGCTGGCGTTGCAAGATATTTACATGCCAGATGTGCTAAAGATTCATATGTCCCTTCATGCTTCAACCACCATTCCAGAGGACGTGCGTCCATGCTGATGATGGGTTCCACTTGATAACGATCCAAAACACTTCAGACTGAAGCATATTCATTTTCATCAGCAGAATCAGATGCCACCAGCAGAAGGTTGATTTTCTTTTTTTGGTGGTTTGGGTTCTGTAGTTTCCGCATCAGCGTGTTGCTCTTTTAAGACTTCTGAAAACATGCTCCACACCTCATCCCTCTCAAATTTTGGACAGCGCTTCAGATTCTTAAACCTTGGGTCAAGCGCTGTAGCTATTTTCAGAAATCTCACATTGGTACCTTCTTTGCGTTTTGTCAAATCTACCGTGAAAGTGTTCTTAAAACGAACATGTGCTGGGTCATCATCTGAGTCTGCTATTACATGAAATACATGTAGAATGTGGGTAAAACAGAGCAGGATACATACAAGTCTCCCCCCAAGGAGTACAGTCAGAAATTTAATTGACACATTATTTTTTTTACGAGCATCATCGGCATGAAAGCATTTGTCTTGGATAGTGGCCAAAACATGAAGGGGCATACAGATGTTTAGCATATCGGGCATCTAAATACCTTGCAACACCAGCTACAAAAGTGCCATGCAAATGCCTGTCCTCACTTTCAGGTGTAAATAAGAAGCAGGCAGCATTGTTGCCTGTCAATGTAAACAAACTTGTTTGTCTTAGCGATTGGCAGAATAAGAAGTAGGACTGAGTGGACTTGTAGGCTCTAAAGTTTTATACTGTTTTGTTTTTGGGTGCAGTTCTGTAAACAAAAAAAATCTACATTTGTAAGGTACACTTTCAGGATAAAGAGATTGCACTTCAGTACTTGTTTGAGGTGAATTGAAAAATACAATTTTTGTTTTTTACAGTGCGAGAATAATGAGGAGTAGGTGGATGGGGAGCACTGTGGGGATGAGTAGGAGGATGATGAGTAGATGGATGGGGATCATGGTGGGGATGAGTAGGATGTGGAATAGGTGGCTGGGGATCACGGTGGGCATAGGTAGGAAGAGTAGGAGGCGGTAGATGGGTATCATTGTTGGGGATGGGTAGGAGGAGCAGGAGAAGGAGGAGTAGATGGATGGGGATCCTGGTGGGGATGGGTAGGTGGAGCAGGAGGATGATGAGTAGGAGGATGCAGAGCTCAGTGGGGATAAGTAGAAGGAGCAGGAAGATGATGAGAAGGTGGATGGGGATGGGTAGGAGGAGCAGGAGGATGAAGAGCTGGTGGATGGGGATCCTGGTGGACATGGGTAGGAAGAGGAGGAGGAGTAGGTAGATGAGGGTCATGGTTGGGGATGGGTAGGAGGAGCAGTAGGAAGAGGAGTAGGTGGCTGGGGATCCTGGTGGGGATGGGTAGGAGAAACCAGAGCAAGAAGAGTTGGTGGATGGGGATCATGGTAGGGATGAGTAGGAGTTGCAGGAGGATGAGGAGTAGGTGGATGGGAATCACGGTGGGGATGGGTAGGAGGAACAGGAGGAGGATGAGTAGGTGAACGGGGATCATGTTATGGATGGGAGGGAGGACCAGAAGGATGATGAGTATGTGGATGGGATCATGGTGGGAATGGGTAGGAAGAGCAGAGGGATGATGAATAGGTGGATGGATTTCATGGTGGGGATGAGTAGGATGTGAAATAGGTGGCTGGGGATCACGGTGGGTATAGGTGGGAAGAGTAGGAGGAGGTAGATGGGGATCATTGTTGGGGATGGGTAGGAGGAGCAGGATGATGATGAGAAGGTGGATGGGGATCCTGGTGGGGATGGGTAGGAGAAACAGAAGGAAGTGGAATAGGTGAGTGGGGATCCTGGTGGGGATGGGTAGAAAGAGGAGAAGGAGGAGGAGGAGGTAAATGGGGATCATAGTTGGGGATGGGAAGGAGGAGCAGTAGTAAGAAGAGTAGGTGGATGGGGATTATGGTGGGGATGGGTAGAAGGAGCAAAGGATTATTAGTAAGTGGCTGGGGATCCCTGGTGGGGATGGGTGGGAGGAACAGGAGGTTGCTGAGTAGGTGGATGGGGATCCTCATGGGGATGGATAGGAGAAACAGGAGCATGAAGAGTTGGTGGATGGCGACCATGGTGGGGATGGGAGGGAGGAGCAGATGAATGATGAGTAGGTGGATGGGTATCAGGGTGGGGATTGGCAGGAGGAGTAGGAGGAGGATGAGTAGATAGATGGGGATCACCATCAGGATGGGTTGGAGGAGCAGGAGGAAGATGATGAGAAGGGGGACTGGGGACCATGGTGGGGAGGAGGAGCAGGAGGATGATGAGTAGGTGGATTGGGATAATGGTGGGTTTGGGTAGGAGGAGCAGGAGGATGATGAGTATACGGAGGGGGATCATGGTGGGGTTGGGTAGGAGGAGCAGAAGGATGATGAGTAGCTAGCTGGGGATCCTGGTGGGGATGGGTAGGAGTTGCAGGAGGATGATGAGTATGTGGATGGGGATCATGGTGGGGCTGGGTAGGAGGAGCAGGAGGAGGATGAGTGGGTGGATGGGGAGCTTGATGGGGATGCCTAGGAGGAGCAGGAGGGTGAAGAGTAGGTGGATGGGGATCCTGGTGGGGATGTGGAGGAGGTGGACAGGGATCCTGGTGGCATGGATGGGGATCATGGTAGGGATGAGTAGGAGTTGCAGGAGGATGATGAGTAGGTGGATGGGGATCCCGGTGGGGACAGGAGGAGGTGAGGGTTTAGCAGGCCCCGTCTCCTGTGAGCACTGGGACTCGCCCCATGGCTTTGCCTCTCCTCCCAGGCTGGCGGAGTGTGGCGGCCCCTTGCCCGGGCGGCCCGTCCCTTCCGCCCTAGCGGGACACACGCTCTTTCCAGGGCTGGAGCCAGGCGGGCGCCTCAACGCGCGCGGCCAGCCAGCCCCATGGCCGCTGTGCCAGCCTGCGCCGCGCCCGGCCAGGGAGCTCGCGCGGGCTGGCCCGCCGCCGCCGCCGCCGCCGCCGCCTCGCGGTGCCCTCCGCCGCGCAGACAATGGGAGATCAAAGCGGGGGAGGAGGAGGAGGAGGAGGATGGTGCGAGAGGCGGCTGAAGTCGAGCCGGAGCGGGTTGCGTGTGGCGCTCTCTCTGCGCTCGATTAGTGATCCTGGGGAGCGAGCCGGGGACAGAGGGGTGGGGGTACGGGGAGCCGCCGTGTGGGCGAGGGTGAGTGTGGGGTGAGTGTGTGTGTGTGTGTGTGCGCGCGCGAGCGAGCGGGTGAGTGCGCGAGCGAGTTGCGCAGCTGCTCTGCGCGCAGCCCCCGCCGCCGCCGCCGCAGCGCTGGCATTTCGTGCGGGGAGCGGCGGCCAGTTGCACCGGGGAGCGAGAGGCAGCAGCGCGCAGGAGGAGGAGGAGGAGGAGGAGGAAGAAGGAGGAGGAGGAGGGAGGCCACACAGACACCAACTGAAACAAAGTATCTCCAAACCAGCCCCCAACTCCACCTTGTGAGACTCCCCAGCATGGCTTCCGAGGAACTCTACGAGGTAATGACCCAGAGCACCAGCCCTGCCCCCCCCGCCCCCGCCCGTGCACACACTGCCCGGCCCCCCGCCCTTCTTTCGGGGCTGTTTGAAACATTGCAGGCTTGTCACCACACTTGCTCCTGCTGCTGCCCCTTCTCTGCAGGGCCCGGCGGGTGCGGGGCTCCCAAGCCGCGGTGCCTGGTGCCCCCCCCCCCCTCCTCCCCAGTTTTGCTGGAGGAGGACGGAAATATGACTGAAAGGAGGAGACGGTAGAGTGTTGCCATTGGCCTGTGCTCCCCCAACAACACTTTGACTCCAGCGGGGGGTGTTGCTGGATGGTGGGGAGTAGCGCTGACAGCAGCGCCCTGTTTAGAGTGCAACACAAAAGTGTGCCGCTTGGTAGTGTGCAAAAATGTGGGCAAAGCCGAGTTGTGGCATGTGTTGGGGGCGGAGGGGGTTTCCGTATGTGTGTGTATCAAAGTACCACCCTGTGCCTTGGCCGTGCAGCAAGCTCAGGTGATGCAAAATATTAAAATTTAAACTGCTCATCCTCACACGCTAGAACAAGAAGGTTAAAGGTTGTAAGAGAAGCCATGAGAGCCCAAGTTAAGGCTCTGACACACCATCAATCACCAGGTTGTTGAGAAGTGCTTGAAGGGAGCAGTCAGGGCATGAGTTGGGGTCTTGGGGTAAGGAGGGGATGAGATGAGATTGAGATAGCCTTAACTTTGAATTTCCTGTCTTTTGATGCCTCAATTTCACATCCTTAACCTTAATTGAAAAGCATTATGGTTTCTCTTGGATGTAACTTCCTTGTTTTTATTTTTACAAGAAGCCATCCTTGGGAGTGTAGAACAGTCATTATTCTGGATCCATTCTGATTTCTTTGATAAATATGTATTCGCCTGAGCCAGCAAGGGTTTTGTCTCTTGGGAAAATGCATTTTAAGGCAGATTTAAAAAAAAAAGAAAAGACTATTTGTACCTGGTGGTTGGAATTTTGTGTCATTAAGATTCAGTTGTAGAAGAGTGCACAGAGACTTTTTTTTTTCTCTTCTACTGGTGCGTGTATAAAAATCACCCATTAATGGAATTACATACATGCAATGATGGAAGAATAGACACACATAAACCAATGAAAAGTATCCTGTGTACGCTTAAATTTATAAGTGGGCTTTTGTGGTGCTGAATTGGTGGACCAGAAAACCAAAGGCCTCTGTTCCCAAGTCAGATAAATCATAGCTAATCGCTTTTACAAGTTTTTCCACCTTATTAATGTGGCTCAACTGAGTCTTGAAGGGGTCATTTCTAGAAGTAAGAAGATACATTTGGGGATCAATTTGGGAAATCCTCTAGGTGCAAAACTTACATTGATTTTGGTGGATGTTCTGCTGGTAAAAGGATTTGAGGAATTGGGTCCTTAGACTCTGTTCTCATTACAGTATTTGTCCTCTTTGGAGCATAAGCATTTCTAATCTGGTATCCTATGTGATACCAATATCTGATGTTTGAGACTATCATATAGAATACCAGTTTTGTAGGTGTCAAAATCAACCAATCTCCCCCGCTCCCTCCGTCCTGTTCTACTAGGAATTGCATTCGGTCTACAAATTCATACCAAGTGGGCCACTGAGCTCCACTATGATAGTAATGCATTTTGGTCACTTGACAGTGTTTTTGAAATGATGACTTAAGTGAACAACTCTATATCTCATTGCCAGTCCTCTGAGCAGTCTAGTTATTCCACCTGTTACTCAAAAGCCTGTTTTTTTCAAAACACCAAAAGTGGTTGGACCATATTGTCATGGATTACTTTTTATCATTCTTAATCTAAAAATAAAATTAATTCTTTAATTATCCAAGTGAAGAGTATGCATAAGGCAACTAAACTTTTATTTTAAAGCTTGTATGATTTATAAATGGACAAACTGTCACTGATTTTTGTAATTTAAAACCAAAATTGCTGTCCAACCTTGCCAAGTTTCTTCTGGAGGACGAATTTGCATGGCTGTGCCATCAGTGCCTGATGCTGAACCATTAGAAGACATGAGATGTTGAATGTTTTTATAGGTAACTGGAACTCATTAAACTACAACTGTATAGACTGAGTACTTCTAACTCTGCTTCTAGTTTTTGTTTTTTGTTCTTTTGTGAGTTGTCTTTTAACTAAGGTGCTATATGATTCTTTGCATTCAGTAATATGCAGTCCAAAGTCATGCCCTATCAAGTGTGATTACAGCCCTGTTTTTCCAGTCTAATCATGTGTTTTGATCAAGAGATATAATCCAATATCTGAAAATGTTAATCAGTCTAACAATGACAGTTAAACATGCTAGTGTCAAAAGACCCCAGTCCTTCTAAAATAGAAACCTGAATTGAGAATTTTGTTGCAAGTAAAATTAAAAATTCAGAAGCACTGACCAGTCAGTCACTGTATTGGAGGATTTTTTTTTAAACTCTTGTTATTAAGGATATTTTCTCTTGAGACAGGAAGCATGGTTATAGGTCAAGATTTGTAATTCAAACGCAGACAACTTGAAAGACCCCAAAACTTTGGAAGAATACTTTGGACAAGCTGTGGATCCTATCTATTATTAGTTCATGAGCTTTTATAGGGGCCTTTTTAATGGTAACTAATTGCTCAAGAAAGAATGCAAGATCAGAAGAAAATCTGAAAGATTCATTGTGGAGAGACATCAGAGATCAGTTGTTTTGTTTTGTTTTTTTGCTTTATTTTTTTCTCTTCTCTTCTGGACGATAACCTAAAGATGTGATCTTGACTGTATATCCATGATTGTGACAAGTGAGTGTTTTTCCTTCTAAATGCCTTACCTAATTTTTCAAGTGATGTTACAGTTGGTGATGGACCTGAGGCAGTTGGTGGACAAGACAAGTGACAGAAAGGTCCCTCTCACTTTTTCCCAAATTTGTCCACATGTAAGGGTTTGACTTGCTCTTTTTTATGGCATCTCCCCTGCCCCGTACCCCCCAGTGCACTCCCCTTTTAGAAACTCCTGTGCATACTTAACAGCTATTTAAGCAAAGATTAGGATTAGTTTCTCCTGCAGTTTGGTTTATTTCACTCTCTTTTCTTCTGTGTTTATGAAAGACCTTGACCAACTTTCATTGCTTTGCTGGCACCTCGCTATTGCAAGATGATAATCAATAGTTTTTGTTGGATCAGCAGGGGAACTGGTGATCCCAAATTATACAGACAGCTCAACTGCAAAGCAAGTTGCAAGTACTTTGTAGTGGTTTGCCTAACCTCTTCTGGCAGAGCTCTGTAGTGGTGATTGGGATTAAAATAATACTAAATAGTTGGTGGTGTGAGAGATTTGTGTTGGAATCATGAAGGTTATCCCGTTTAAATGTTTCTGGGTACAACTGCACATTAACAGCTAGCTTAACAACAACAACAAAAAGTCTGGCATTTAGTAGGCAGTTTGCCCCCCCCCCCAAAAAAAAAACAAAAAAAAAACAAAAAACTTGCTGCAATGGGTTTGGAAAACACTCATTTCTAAATTTTAGTGCAGTGGACTTTGTGCAGTGGAAGTGATGTGAGTTATTTTGTGGCTTTTGGAGACTGTAGTGTGATTAGATACAAAGTGTTTCCATTCTGCCTATAAACATTTCTGTTGGTGTTACAGCTTTTGACTTGTCCCATCGGATGAATTTCTCTTAATGAGTAAACATGGTCCAGGTCTGATTTTGCTTTTGTTAAGTCAATGATTTTGGGTTTTATCAGGAAGCAACGGAAACCAAATCCACCTGAATTTAGCCAATGGGTAACATTACTGCTTTTCATTTTGTATTTCACTTTGTCATTGTTCATAAACCTGATCATCATATGACTTAACATCTATCAAGTCTTTTTCCATTAAAAATATTAAAGCTTTACATGTTTCAGCCATTGCAGTCCACATTTTCAGACTGACTTTCATATGCTTATAGTAAGGAGAAAGAAAAAAGAAAAGGAGTACTTGTGGCACCGTAGAGACTAACCAATTTATTTGAGCATAAGCTTTCGTGAGCTACAGCTCACTTCATCGGATGCATCTGTGCATGCTGTAGCTCACGAAAGCTTATGCTCAAATAAATTGGTAAGTCTCTACGGTGCCACAAGTACTCCTTTTCTTTTTTCTTTTTGCGAATACAGACTAACGCGGCTGTTACTCTGAAACCTGACAGTAAGGAAAGATACTCAGGAGCCTTTAAAAATTGTATTTTCATCCTTAATATATTTCTTGAACATATGTAAGACTTCACTTCAAAAGACAGTATGTAATCTCAAAAAAAATGTAAAAATCTGCACAGGCTTAGTGAAATCACAAGTTGGAGCTCATTACATGAGTAAATGGATGAAATTCTGTGGCCTGTGTTATATAAGAGGTCAGACTATATCACTTCTAGCCTTAAAATCTCTGAAAAATCACACACTGTGCATACAATTTTTGTCCTACACATAAAATATACTTGGACTACAGAGGACTACTGCTCATATGCTTATTTTTGAAATAGTACTTTTTAAAACTTTTCTCCTGGATGGGAAATATCTACTTCAACACATGGATCTTTCCGTATATTGTGGTGTATTGGTATCTAAACCATAGTCCAAGTTGATCTGTTTTATTAAGAAATTTAAACCTCTTATTTTATTAAAAAATGTCACAGAAATGGCAAAAACCAAAACACACAATATAAACTTTGAGTACTACTGACATATTTTTCTTGGTGGTTTGATGAAAAATGAATTGATACTGAGAATGAGTTACAATCCCCTATTTGGGTGACCCTCTCCTCCCCCTCCCCCCTCTCCCCCCCCAGTGGAGTGTGTCTCTTTTTTCTCTAGCAAGCAGTATAAAGTATTCTGGCACCTGTCCTTTGGCCACATTGTTTCTCCACATGTGCTGATTCCTAGAATATCAGTTAGGTTTTGTTTGTCTGTAAAGTGGTTTACAACCTTTTATCCATAATGGCAAATTGATGCACCAAGGCAGACCAGTCAAATGTTATTTGACAACAAATGTGCTGTGGTGGAATTGCTGTTTCTCACTTCGAAGAGGGGCAGAGACTTGCTTTCCCATTCTCCAACTAATCAGAATCCCATGTAGCCTAAAGCAGTGGTTCCTAAACTTGTTCCGCTGCTTGTGCAGGGAAAGGCCCTGGTGGGCCGGGCCGGGCCGGTTTGTTTACTTGCCGCATCCGCAGGTTCGTCCGATTGCGGCTCCCAGTGGCCACGGTTCGCTGCTCCAGGCCAATGGGAGCTGCCAATATGTCCCTCGGCCTGCGCCGCTTCCAGCAGTTTCCATTCACCTGGAGCAGCGAACTGCGGCCACTGGGAGCCACAATCGGCCGAACTTGTGGGCGCGGCAGGTAAATAAAAACCGGCCCGGCCCACCAGGGGCTTTCCCCGCACAAGCGGCGGAACAAGTTTGGGACCACTGGCCTAAAGGAACAATTCCCAAGCTTGCAAAGAAGACACAGTGTGTTCAAATCTCACCTCTAAGTGCTGTTTAAATTCTCGTGTGGTTAACTACCTTACTGAGACAGCCAACCTAGAAAATAGTTAGGGAAGAGCCACTGCTCCCTCCCATTTTTTAAAGTAAGTTAACAAAGAACTTACACAATGTGGGTTCTGTGCATACAGTAACATCTCTAATATGACAAACCTGCATCTTATCTACTGCACCTCACAGTGGCTAAAACAGTTTGGGTTATCGAATCTCTAACCACTATGATTCACACTCCTCTTCTCTGAGAACAAAGGATGGAATCTAGGATTCCTGTTCCCCAGTATTCTACTGCTGGCTACTAAATAGTTTTGCAACCCACTGTGAAAGTGTGCCATGCTCTCAAGTAGCTAGCTTAGAAAGACACTAGCAATTACTTCTGTGGCTCAAAGAGTAAGGGCCTAAGGTAGGATTCTGAAGGTCAAGGGATTCAAATCCTTCTGTTACTCTGTGGGAGGATGGTATAGTTGCATGTGAATCACAAAATGGAAAAAACATTTTAAAACCATGTTAATCTGTACATGATGTGAATAGCCAAAGTACACATTTTATTAATTTGTCACACATTTTCCTTTGGTAACCCCCTAGTGTGTGTTATGTGCCCCTTTTTGTGTCCAGTCCACAAAGGATATGAGCCTGTGACTGCCCATGCTATTTAGCTCAAGTTGTAAGGACACCATGTTTTTTGTTCTGGAGGTCATTGGTTCAGTGTTGGCCAAGATGGTGGCCATGACGCTTGCGGATTACATAGACTCTTCACAGAAGTTCATTCCAGCTGATAGGTTATTTTATCATGGACAGTTGCTCTGGCTATCCTTACTTGCATTAACTCTTCAATAAGAATAAAATATTAGACACACACAATTTACTAAAGCACATCACGTCCTCGCACGGTCTTCAGGAGGGTTGACGTAGTCAGGAGCAGCGTCAGCAGCTCAGTTTCTTTCTCTGATTACGAGACAGATGCAGCACTGCTTTTCCCTGACCCTTGGGAGCTATCGTCTGAGATACACCAAAGGTGTACCTAAAACCAAACAACCTAGGAAATTAGGAGTGGAAACCCCCCCCACGCCCCAGTGTTCAGTGATAGTTAAGGTTCTGGCTGGACATGCCTCATCTTCACTAAACTTATTTTCATGCTTTTAAGTGAAGGGGAAAGACTTGTGTGTTCCTTTCCACCCCTCCAATTGCCTGCAGCACTGTTGATGATACACTCCAAGGCTTCGTAAGACTTTCACTTCCATCTTAAATAGATATGCAAAAGCACAACATACCCAAACTTCAGCAGATTTGCACTCAAACAAAACATTAAGATTTACCTCAACAGTGTAAAGACAAAATAACTTTCTGAATGTGTGGCACTCAGATGTGCTGATCTGTTGATATAAAAGCTTATGAGGTCACTCTTAAGGTTTTGTGTTAGCATGCAAATTTGATGAGTTGCGGGGTGGGTGGGGTTTGTATATTGCTTTTGGGTATCTTGTCAAGATGGAAGTGAAAGCATTATGGAGTGTTGGCATGGTGCCTACCACGCTGCCAATAATATGAGGGTGGAAAGAAATGCACAAATCTTTCCCCTTAACTTCTTATTTTCTGTGCTTTTAAGATTTTGGGTGAATAGATGTGTCTTGCCGCAACCTTAACTGTCACTTTTTCTCTTCTTTCTCTTTCTTTGATTCCTGTCCATCAACTCAGCAGTGACGGTGGGTCTGAATGAGGTTATTCTCTGTAAATCCTCCTTGTTCAATGCTATGAGGTTAATATCATCTGTGAATCTAAGGTTATTCACTGTCCTTCCTCCTAGCCTGACTCTTCTCGTTTCATCTCTCAGTGCTACAGACAGTACTGCTTCCAGTACCAAGTGGAACAAATCTGGCGATAATATACATCCTTATCTCACTCCTTGCTGTCATTCTGAACTAATCCTTCAGCTTCTTGTTTTCTCTTGCCACGCTCCTGGTCTTGCTGCAGATGTTTTCTATTGACTTGATCAATTTCAGTTCTGGGATGCCATACAATCTTAAGATTTGCCATTACCCTTTCTACAAAATGCTATCAAAAGCCTGTTTGAAGTCTTATAGAATTGTTGTAATAGGTTTGGTTGTGTTCTGTATATTTCTCCAATGACTGTCTTATCAAAAATAGCCGATTTGTTGTACTTCATTCTGGTCTGAATCCTACCCGTTCCTCTGTAAGCACTGCTTCCACATACCTCTTCACCAGGACGTTGCAGAGGGGAATGAATGCTTTTTCCTGGACTACTCAATCTGATGATTCCTCTGTGGTTCTTGCTCTCACTCATATCTCCTTTTTTATAGGTCAGTTCTATTATCACTCCCTCCTCCCCCTGTTCGCTTGGCACTTGCTGTTGCATATAAATCTTGTTGAATAGCTTGTTGCCTTTACTGTGTAAAATGTCACTAAACTTTTTTTTTTTTTTTGCACTAATTAATACTAAAGATGTCAGTGTTTCCCTTTGGTATATAGTCTTACATTTTGTTCACACTTTATCTTGACCTAGAATATTGTTAGTCATTTATGTATCTTTCATGATCAAATGTCGTTTCAGTGGCCATAACACTTAATTTAGTGTGTAATTTTTTTTCTTGATGGACTTTTCCTAATATTTACAGAACAATTTGGTATTCTTTAAAACTAAGCTCTTTGATCTGTTGTCAATATTAATAGAAAAACAAAACTAGCATAAGACTTTCTAATGCAGGTTGGTCCAATACACTATGAAGACAAGAGTAATTACCGTTTTGGTAAACATCCTCAATAGACTTGCATGTGCCTCTTTAGCAGTGATCTACTATAGATCTTTTGCATTAGATGTTTGTAAAGATGGATTTATGGATATTAATGAAAATCATTCTCTTAACCTAAGGTAGGTTTCTGTTTTTAATTATTTTTGTAGCCATTTTGTTAGTATAAAATGTGAAAGAAAACCACTTGCATATTCACTCAATACTTGTTTAACTGTCTACTTGTTCTCTTGAATAATGAAACAAAGTAATTACTGTAACTATCAATTTGTTTGTGATGTTTCAGTGACACTTTGTACATTTTAAAACCTGTTGTATAAAATATAATGATAAAATGGGTTAATGACTGTCAGGGTTCTCCTTGCCTCAAGGCCATGTTGCTTTGAATTTGAGTGGCCCAGCCACATGTACACAGCTATGCAGTCCCTTTTAAAAAACAAACAAACAAAACTCAAAATAAGAAACATCTTAACTTCCAGATTTCCCTGCTTTTGAGACACACATTGAGACCATTTAAGTTTTTCTCGAGACTATTCTGAAATATTGTATGGGGGAAACACTAATTTTTTTAACCAGGACTTCTCTTATGCTTCTGGTGTCCAGAGTTGTGTATTTTATTTTGTTTTGTTTGTTTGTTTTGCAAACAAGGTAAATTCTTTTTACTATTTTGGTAATTAACAGTTATACAAGGGGTGGTTTTCTGGAATAAGACTAGCTTGTGTAAATCACTTATTTTATGGCATATTTCAGATTTGGCTTTTGTAGAGAGTGTCATGATTTAAAGTCCAGTTACTCAAATATCTTATAAAAGGTGTTTTATCTCCGCAAGAATTTGTCCATAAAAATATTATATAGGTATGCATTTCAGTTGACATTAAGCCTAAATTATAAAAATGTTTAAAAAATAAAGACTCTGAAGTTGTAATGTGCTGACAGTAGTGAAACAAGGTTCTGTGGTTTAGATGTGTGTTTTGTTTGTTTTTAAAAGTGTGGTTCCCCTATGAAAAGTAGTTACATAAGTTAATATAATTATTAAAACCTTCATAATAGATATGTTGTCTAATGAAGTAATAGCTGCTTGCTTTAGTGGCAGGAATAACTTTTCCTCCAGTTAGCCTTACAGAGTCAAAACAGCTGCAAGAGAGTGAGAGGGATTCTATTCTGGCCTGCTGCTCGTTAGAATTGTTAACTACATCCAACTGCAGAAGCTGATTCTGCCTGCAGTTAAATTTGCACAATTGTATTCAATACTAACAACGCTTGTCCACCTCTAGACTAGACCACATACAGGTTTTTGTGTCTATTACTGCCTCTGAGCTAATAGATCTGGGATAAAATTCTGGATCTAATGAAGTCATTGGGATTCTTGTCATTGACTTCAGTGGAACCAGGATTTCATTCTTGCTCTTTTAGCTGAAGCAGTAGAGGTTCATGCTTTTAGATGCAGATGTTCTAGGTTCATTCCCTGCCAGTGGTCTACTCAGGGGCAGAGCTTCACAATCCCAGTGAAGACTTGTAAAATTTGCAACTGAGACGAGATTAGTATATGCGATCCGTATAGCAAAATAAGATCTAGCTGTCTTGTATGACCAGACTTTTGATGTAGAACATACAAATATCTATCAGAAAATGAAAGAAAAAGGTCATGGTGTTACAGTAAAACAAATTGTAGTAATGAATTCCAGAATCTATTACTGGGTATTTGAAACTGTCAACCACTGTAGTAGATAACCATAAACTTCAGTTAATTTTATTATTTATATTTCAGTATATTAGTCTTCCTTACCCTACAATGGTAAATGAAAAATTAACCTTGTTTGTTACAGTTCGGGTTTTAAAAAGAAAAAAGTCACGTCATTTATTTATTTATTTATTTGCCATACAGATGCTAGGACTTGGAATACGTTGGCAGACCAGTACAAATGTTTTCAGGCCAGTGTGTTTTTTCAAGTGCTTGTCTTGGATCACTGATCAGGAAAGAATTTGATCTCTGATTGGAAACATGTTTTAAAAACAAAACAAACTAGATGCTGTGAAATTTTCATCCTCATGGTTCATTGTATGCTTTTTTTTTGTGTAGTATGGGAAATACTTGGATAAGACAAAATTTTTAGAAGCCCACAGCTAGTTTAACATCTTCTGGTTTTCTGGAGGCATGGTTTCAGCATAAATATGTTGAAAAGCTGTATTTTTATCCAAATTACAGATGATCAATATGAACAAGGGAATTGCATTCCAAGGTACAAATTACCAATAATTATCTTTTTGTTCTGAAGGATCATAAAAATTTATTTTATTCATATAAGAAGAAACGTCTCTTGGCAAAACTTATGTCAGAAAGATAGCCTTTTACTTCATATTGCAGGATTTTGTTTGTATTTTGTTTTATTTTGTTCTCTGTCATGTTGGGCTCATTTTATCTCTCAAGGTATGCTCTTATTTGGCTTCAGTTTCTTAACAAAATATTTGATTCTAAGAGATAAGGTATAAATTCAAGAGTTGAAGGACTTTTCTTTGGGACGTGGTGTTGTAAGGCTGTTGTGACGGGGCAAGGCCAGATGGCTATAGAAAAGTAGTGGGAGATAGATATATTCGTTCCAGGCTAAACAAATCCCTGGTACCAGGTTAAGTGAAATGGAAGCTGCTCCACGTCAATTAAGACACCTGGGGCCAATTAAGAACTTTCCAGAAGGCAGGGAGAATGCTAGTTGATTGGGACACCTGAAGCCAATCAGGGACTGTCTGAAACTAGTTAAAAGCGTCCCAGTTAGTCAGGTAGGTATGCATGTCAGGAGCTGTGGGAGGAAGTTGCGCTCTTGGGGAAACTGAGTGGGACACACCATATCAGGCACAAGGAAGGAGGCCCTGAGGTAAGGGTGAAGTGGAGCTTGAGGAAGGGAGGGCTGCTGGGGGGGAGGGAGGGAGTAGCCCAGGGAATTGTACATGTTATGTTTCTATAAGGTCAGCTACCATAGCTGATACTATTAGGGTCCCTGGGCTGGAGTCCGGAGTAGAGGGTGGGCCTGGGCTCCCCCCCCCACCTTTGCCCCCTGATTAATCACTGAGGCTGGGAGACAACAGAGACTGTGCAAGGAAGGATAACTTCTCCTCCCCTCCCTTGCTGTTTTATGATGAAAATGGCTCAGTAGACTGTGACCCTTGTCTCTAGAGAAAGAAGGGTTATGTGGAGGGTCACAGTGAGCCTCTGAGGCTAGAGAAATCTGCCAGGAAATGCGGGACCCACGGAGGCAAGGACAGAGCTTTGTCACACTGTTGACAGAAAGATTGTTGAAACATGGATGTCAGTGCATCAAGAAGTTGTTTGCTTTGGCAGTTTATGTCCATGACTGCAGAAAAATAGTGATACTAAAGACCTACTATTTCATATGTTTTCAAAACCATACACCTAAAACCTGTTTGTTATCAAGTATAATATAGTAAAACCTTGCTAATTTGCACATAGTGAATCCACCCCTTCCTGGCTTCTTGTCCCGGTTTCCTTGCCCAGCCAGTTCTCCCCCTTCCGCTCCCTGTCCCCCAATTCAGGCCTGACTCTTGTCTTCTCTGCAGTTGATTCAGGCAGCTACCTCCTCCATGCTACCTGGTCATCAGCAGGAGGAGGTCATTGAGAGCACAAGAGAGAGAGGCTCCCTGATCTCATTTCTTGGGCTTGGACTTGCCCTGATGTATTCAGGAAACTGTAATTATAGGGAAAGTCCTGTTAGGCCTTCTACAGCCATTGGTTGGTGTCTGCTTGGTGCGGTTGGAATCTATGGGAAATGAAGCTACAAAGCTTTATCAAGTCTTGATGGAGCAAATGCAAATTGCAGTTTTTCAGAAAATGATAACTTGGCCAAATTTGGATGGAGTTTCAAGGGGATGGCAAAAGGTACATCCTTGCTTCACAGGCCATCCCACTGCCAAATTTCAAGTTCCTGTTCCAATGCTTGGGGTTACTAGAGCTTTTCAAAGAAAACCTCACCAGAACAAAACAATATATTTTTCCTCAGACTCATTCTTGGAAGTAGCTGAGCTACTTTGTCTGAATTTTCCTCCCTCAAATCAGTCCGATGTAGATGCCCAGCCTGGAATGTCTCAGTCCAAATAGTTAAAGTTATCAGCAACTGAAAACAGGGTCTAATAATGGAAAGTCTAGGGCAACCTTAATAATAGGCAGTGCTACCAGTCACGTTCATAATAATAATATGGTGTATGTATGCATGTGTACAGAGGCAGACTGCGTGGGTCACATGCAAGGAGATTATACCACAAGCACAAGCCACAACAGAAATGCCTCCTCCCCCTCTGCCTTGAGAAATTAGGTATTTGCCATGAAGGCAAATGCCCATGCCTTCTATTTCACTCATCTGGTACAGGATGATCCACCCTTCTATCCACTGCTGGCATGGTCCTGGAGACTCTGGGTGATATTAGTGGATGAATGTAGTTGAGTAGTGCTGGTGGTGCTGAAACTTGCTGAAAAATTAATGGATCCTGGATGCATTTATCCTAATTTCACCAAAATGTTCCTCTGTCTTGGCAAGAGATAAAAAATCTCCACTGATTTTTAAAAATCTTTCTTTGTAGTTAAATGTTGGTTAGTTTCCCAAAACTGTTGAAGTTTAAGAAAACTTTAAGAAAAGTTAATATTTGTCCCTCAACTAGTTCTAACTCCCAACAAAATCTGAGAGGACATTGAATCCCATGTTGATGGTGCCATCACAAGTAGCAGTGCACGTTCAAGAGGAGGTACACATCCCAGTGAAGTGGACTTGTATTTTCCCCCTTAAGTCTGATTTTTTTTTTCACTATAACTTCAGTATTTCGTGTGACAGTGGGAAATTTTCAGCATCTACATGGGACTCATGTGACCTCTGACCCTTTTAGAGCTAAGATGTATAAATGTTAACATTTCTCTGAATTTTGTGTGAAGCTATTGAGATACACATAATTAATATTCATTCACCACAAATATTTTAGAAAATGAAGTTTAAAGCATGGTAATCATGTAGTTTATTAAAAGTTCTGGATTTTTTCCCTCTTGGAGAGCATTACCAGAAATATAAATTTTGCAGACCTGTGAAATCCTACTGTATTCCAGTTATGGATTCAAACACCTCTGCAAACACAAGGTGAAAACAGTTGGATTGCACAGGTGTAACAGATGGTGCAGTTTGCCTGATAGAGGCTCTATTACAGTTGGTGATGTGCAAGATGGAAAGTACCAAGCTTGATTTTCCAAGCCCAAGCTGAATTGGACATGGTGGCAGTTTAAAAACACCTTTTTACTTAAATGCTAGTCATGCTTAGATATGGAAATCACTGATAAATACTGAAGGTGGAATCCCATGATGCTTTTGTCAGGGTTCCTTCCCCACTCTGAACTGTAGGGTACAGATGTGGGGACCCGCATGAAAGACCGCCTAAGCTTATTCTTACCAGCTTAGGTTAAAAACTTCCCCAGGGTACAAACTTTGCCTTGTCCTTGAAGAGTATGCTGCCACCACCAAGCGTTTTAAACAAAGAACAGGGAAAGAGACCACTTGGAGATGTCTTCCCCCCCGCTGCCCCAAAATATCCCCCCAAGCCCTACACACCCCCTTTCCTTGGGAGGCGTGAGAATAATATCCTAACCAATTGGTTACAAAATCATCAAACACCCTAACCCCTGGATCTTGGAACAATGGAAAAATCAGTCAGGTTCTTAAAAGAAGGATTTTATTTAAAAAAAAAAAAAAAAAAAGGTAAAAATCATCTCTGTAAAATCAGGATGGGAAATACTTTACAGGGTATTCAGATTCAAAACACAGAGGATCCCCCTCTGGGCAAAACCTTAAAGTTACAGAAAACAGGAATAAACCTCCCTCTTAGCCCAGGGAAAACTCAGATAAAACAAAAGATAAACTAATCTGCCTTGCCTGGCTTACCTATACTGGTTACAACATTGGAGACTTGGATTAGGATGGGTTGGAGAAGATGGATTTCTGTCTGACCTCTCTCAGTCCCAAGAGAGAACAACCCCGTAAACAAAGAGCACAAAACAGAAACCTTCCTTCCCCCAAGGTTTGAAAATATCCTGTCCCCTTATTGGTCCTTTGGGTCAGGTGCAAGCCAGGTTAGCTGAGCTTCTTAACCCTTTACAGGTAACAGGATGTTGCCTTTGGCCAGAGGGATTTTATAGCACTGTATACAGAAAGGTGGTTACCCTTCCCTTTATATTTATGACAGCTTTTTTTTTTAACTCACTTTTCAGGGTAGATCCATGTTCTAAAAACAATTAGTTCTAATTACCACCTTACATTTCCCCTCCAATTCATTTCCAGCATCATTTTGATAGTTTGAGCTTCGGGTTATCATTTGAAAACTGGGATTACAACTATTAAATTTTAGCTCTAACCATTCTCAGAATATAGTAGCAAGTAAAATCAAGTTTGAATTGAAGAATGGAGTTGGAAAGGCAAAAGCGTATTCAGCATGTGATTTGAAGTTCATATTTTTAAAAAATATGTTAAATCCAGCTTTCCAGTGATATACAACTTTCCAGTGTTGTGCAGAATTAATTTCTTTATCTGTGGTCTTGAAATGGTCACTGCTGTCTCACACCAGGCAAAAATATAATTCAGGCTCAAGGTTTCATAAATGGAAAGAATCAAGGTTTCAAGGGATGTAGAGACGAAATTCCTTGATTGCCTGCATACCAATGATTGTATTCACTACTCAGGTGTCTAAGAATTTCAAGTGCTCATTTATTAAAACTAAATTTTGATACAATAGCTATTACTGAAACATAGTGGGAGGAGTCACATGATTGGGATGTTAAAATCTCTGAATACACACCCTATTTAAGAAGGATCCTGAAGACAGAAATAGAGCAGGTGTTGTTCTATATCAAAACTACCATTACATGCTTTAGAATAATTGACAGTTCAGAAATGTAGGAGCCAGCATGCTTATAGATCAGTGTTCTGACAAATCACAAGATGTGGTCCTGTTTGGAATCCATTATAGACTACCAAATCAAACTAGCAAACAGGATGAACCATACTTCAAACAACTAGTTATGATGTGTAGAAAAAACTGCACTTTCTATCATGTATTTCAAACTGGAGGTGTTATGCAGACACTAGTAAAACTTCTGTGGAGTTTCTAAAATTTAGATGATTTTCTATCACAAAAAGTATTACATCCTACTCGAGGTAATTCTATATTAGATCTCATTTTGACAAAGGTGAAATCTAATGAGAAATCACTAAACGAAAAATTAGTGATTGCCTAGATAAAAGTAATCATGACCTAGTTACATTTGTTTTGTCCAAAGAGAAAGTAGTCCCAATCTGGGACTTTTAAAATAAAAATATATATATATATACACACACACACACACACATACACCTGGCACTTTTAAAAAAAGGGTCAACTTCCAGAAGCTAAAAATAATAACAATGGGCAAAACTGATTTGATTTAAATTTTAAATGTGTATGATAATTGGGAGATAAAAAAAAAAAATCTTCACAAGAGGTCCCAAAACCACGATTCTGCTATCAGAACAGAAGTCTTCACCCTGAGTAAGAAGGGAAGTGAAAGCAGCAATGGAAAAATAAAATAATCTATAACAACTACATGTAGCTGACAACAATGGCCATAAATTAGCCGTCATGAATTGCATACAGTTGATAAGGGAAGTGAAAGGAATTAATGAAAAATCCATGGCCACTAGGGTAAAGGACAATGTAGAGGGCTTTTAAAAAACTATATCAAGAACAACAGAAATCCAAGTAATGGTGTAGGTCTGTTGCTAGAAAGGGATGATAAAATTGTCAATGATGCAGAAAAAGCAGAAGTAGTCAATAAATATTTTCGTTTAAAGTTAAACACTTTAAAATCTATGGGACCAGATAGCTTGCATTCAGAAGTTTTAAAAATTGACTGAGCAGCCGTCTGAAGCTCTGATTGTTGATATTTAACAAAACTTGAAATATTCGGGAAAGTTCCAGAGAACTAGAAAAAAGCAATCTGGGCTCAATGAAACTGTGTGTGTTTTAATACAGCTAAAGGGAAGGTCATGTGTCTAGGAACCAAGATTGAAGGGCACACTTATAAAATGAGGGATTGTATTTGGAAATCCCTAACTCAAAAAAGAATTGAGGGGTCATGATGGATACCCAACTGAATGTGAGGTTGCCATGTGATGTGGTGGGTAAGAGCTCATGTGCAATCCTTGGATGCATAAGCAGGGATTTTTAAAATGAGAAATGGGGAGGTGATGTTATTACTCAGTCTACAGCATTAGTCTGACCATTGTTAGAATGTTCTGGTGGCACAATCTAAAAGGGATATCAACAAATTGGAAAGGATTCAGAAAAGAACTAGAAGAATAATCTGAAAAATCAGCCTTACGCTGCAAGACTGAAGAAGAAGCTTCATCTATTTAGCTTAACAAAGAGAAAGTTAAGAGGTGACTAGATCATGGCCTATACGTGGGGATATGATCTCTGATACCAGAGAGCCCTTTAATACAGCAGATAAAGGCATAACATAATCCAGTGGCTGGAAGCGGAAAGTAGACAAATTCAGACTAGAAATATGGTGAAAATGTTTAACAAAGAGGGTAATTGACCATTGGAACAATGTATCTGGGGATGTGGTGAATTCTCTATTGATTGAAATCTTTATTTAAAGATTGGCTGTGGGTTTGATGCAGGGATTACTGGGTGAAAATCTGTATCCTTTGTTATGCAGGAGGACAGATTGGATGATCATAATAGTCCCTTCTGGAATTAAAATGTAT
This sequence comes from Caretta caretta, assembly GCF_965140235.1. Classification (NCBI taxonomy): domain Eukaryota; kingdom Metazoa; phylum Chordata; order Testudines; family Cheloniidae; genus Caretta; species Caretta caretta. The sequence continues at coordinate 119,148,317 of NC_134207.1, read as the reverse complement.
GCGTCTATGAAAAATACAGGCTGTCTACCTACACTAGCCAAGGTGCTTTCAGCATCCAACGCATCCAGGTTTAGTCAAGGGGTGTATATGTGTAAAATATATTTGAATATAGCACTCTATACACATAGCAATCATATAAGAAAGAGGAAAAACTTGAGTGTGCATTTTTATGTTGTGTATTCAAATGAAATAAATTGTAATACCCCAATCAAAGTGTACATCTTCTGCACATCATTTTGAAAACATTTTCTCATCACAATTGCATAAGTAAACCAGCTGGGAACAATATGGTGCTATTTGTTAAGGGAGATGACAATACATTTCTTCCAGACAGGAAAGAATCTACATTGTTAGCAGGTGACCTGGTAGTTCAGCTCATTGAAAAGGGAAATATTTCGACCAGGAGAGTAAATTCTTCCCATGTAGCAATGTGAGTGGCAGTATTTAAGTTGCATAGCTAATTTTAACCACCTCAGTTTTTGCATCTAGCCTTATTTACTTTATAAGCAGTGTAAAAAGTTCAAAGTCTTAATATTTTAGTTATAGATGTGTCTGCCAAAGGATTTTAGGAAGACAGCATGGCTGAGGTATCTTTTATTGGGACAACTTCTGTTAGTGAAAGAGACATACTTTCGAGTTGCACAGAGCTTTTCTTTACAGGATTGTCACAATCTGTTTTGGTTGCATTTTCTGTGCACAGTCCCACAGAAAGCATAGCATATTGTGCTACATATTCATTTTTAATTAGAATAGACATCGTTTTTATGTCTTATTGCTGGGCATAGGCCATATTCTATTGTGTTATACTCAAGAAACTTTATTCAAGTCAATGAGTTTACATGGGTGTAACTAAGGACAAGATTTGGCTCTACATATGGAGTGAGCAAAGCTTCTTTTGGGGTCAGAGGTTAGTTTTAGTCATAACTGTACCTTTCTGTTTAAAACCCTATTTTCTTGGATGTGCATGGGTCCATGCCTCCAGAAGGAAATTCGTTTTTTGGAATTTTTATACATAGGTTTCAGATATTTTCCTCTCAGTTTCAGATAGCAGCTGACTGAAAAACTGAATTTAAATAGAGCCCTCTTTTTTACTGATAAGATGTTCTGCTATGTGTAGCATTTGAACATCTTATTTTCCTTCTTATATTCACTAACTTAAACCTTTAAAATATATATATATAAGCTTTATTCTAATATTTTGAACTGGGTTTAATTTTTTAGTTTAAGTGACTTGCACTTTGGCTTTGGAAAGCTAATAAAGTTTTATATTTGAGTTTTGGACAGACAGATTTTGCATGCTGGTATAGCTCTTCTTGCTTCTCTTTGGGGCCTTTTTCTTTCAATTTAATGTTGTGTAAAATTCTTTATATTATCTTCCAAGTTAACATTATTCAAATTACTAGGCTGCTTGTTAACATAAAATTGTTACAAATTTTAAAAAAATAACAAACTTTAGAGGGATGAGGTTCTATTTTCAAGAGGTATGCTTGCCATGTTTTGACACAGCCTCAAAGGCTATGTATGGTATTAAAAGGAAACTGTTCATCCTAGCATTTAAAAATACATATATTAGTAGGCAGCATTATGGATTTAGATGATTCTTTGATATTATTGCAAGGTGCAATGTGACTACAAAATGACGTTTTAAGTGGTGATTGTGTACTGTTGTGATTGCTGCTTACTGAGGTCTGATTGTGTACTGTTGCTATAATCTAATGTTAATATGATTTATTTGGAATTGTTTCTTACAATGCACTATAAAATGAATGCTTACTCCCTATTCATGTGTGTGCATGCATGTGTATATAACTCAGCCCATTGGAAGAAAGTGAGACAAGATGATTTGTTTAATTGCCTCTTAATGAGGTTGAAATTTGTCTCCCTTTCTCATGCTATGGGTTTAATACACCTTTCCCTTCCTTGGTAAGACCCAGATGGTGTTCTTCACTTTTCCCCCCGAACATCTGTATCTATCAATATAGATAATTTTCTAGTGTACAATTATTTAACTAAGGTAATTACAGTCACTAAATAATAAGGTGTGCTCAGCCCTCTGCACCATTCCCCTGCCTTTAAAAGCACGTACTAAAATAGTTGGGGAAACTTAGTGTCTGGAAATATAGAAGGTTAACGTCTTCTTAGAGCTTGTCTACATGTAGATTGCTTCAGCAGCGCAGCTGCAGTGCTTAGTGAAGACGCTACCTATGCCGACGGGAGAGCTTCTCCCATCGGTGTAGATACTCCACCTCCACAAGAGTCGGCAGCTGTGGTGACAGGAGAAGCCCAACATAGTGCTTTTTACACCGGGAGTCCACGCTTTTGAGCGACGTAGTGATACTATGATAAATTGGTAGTGTAGACCAAGCCTTAGTATCTACCTGTATTAAATTTTGGTTATATTTTGTTTTAATTATTCATAGTTCAGTGGGAAAGTTAAAGATTAGATGTGTGTGTTATCTCTAATATTCAAGGAAGTCAACTGAAAATTTTAACTGATATATTGAATATTCTAAATGTTACTAATGTTGGAGAAACATCTCAGGAGATCATATTAGAAACAATTTAAACAATAGTTTCCTTGACACTGTGTATTTGACGTTTTTTTAGTCATTATAAACATAAAAAGTAATTCAGTGCAATTGAAACTGCTGTGTCTCTTGTGACATAGTTATTCTATAATGTTTACTCTGCAGTAGTTCAGAGGTGTTGTTCAAAATACAACACGAAAAACCCTTTTATGATTAGATATTTATAACTCAAACACCACTAAAACTAGGGAATTGGTATTTTCAGCATGGGTGATTTCAAGTTGTTGCCTACAAGTCAACCACATTTACTAAGGGTATGTCTACACTAGGAAATTTACTGAAATGGTTATTCCAAAGGAAAAGTTGCCCCCTTCCCCAATTTAGCTTAATCCATTACCAAAGTGGAATGAGTGTCCACACTAGAATTTATACCGAAATCATTATTCTGGAATTCTATTTCAGTTAATTTCCAAATGTAGACAAGCCCTAAGCTACTGCAGAGCAACATAGTCTGACTGCATTACTTCTGCAGTATAATTTAGAGAATGACATGCCTGTGAATTTTAGAATTGTGAGCTTTTCAGAACAGAGACCTTATGCAAGTCTGTCTGTCATGCTCAGTCCCTCTCAATCTTGAAATTACATTTTTTATAAAAAATATGTTAAAAGACCATTACTTAGGTTGCAGAGTCAAGCATTCAAAAGTCATAGGTTCATAGATTGAGACTGGCAGGGACAGTTGTCATCCTCTAGTCTAGTCTGACCACCTTCATAACACAGGCCAAAGAACTTCCCTGAATTTTATCCTGTTTTGAATTACAGTATATCTTCTAAAAAAACATCCATTCTTGATTTTAATAATTGCCAGTGATGGAGAATCCAACACAAACCTTAGTAAATTTTTTCCAGTGGTTAATTACCCTCAATTAAAAATTTGTACCTTATTTCTAATTTGAACTTGTCTAGCTTCAACTTTCAGCAGTTGGATCATGTTATACCTTTTGCTAGATTGAACAGCCCATTTTCAAATTTTTGTTCCCATGTGGATACCTACCTGCGCTGCAGGGTTAGGTTGATGTAAGCTTCCTTGCGTCAACCTAGCTGTGGAAATGTCTTCACTTAAATTTGGCTCCCACCAACGTAAGTGCCTCTCTACGTCCACTTAATAACACCACTTCCCCGAGCAGCGTAGAAGCATGCTCGATGTAATTAGGTGGATGCAGTGTCAGTGTAGATATTGCATTGCTTACATTGACTGTTACTGGCTTTCAGGAGCCATCCCACAATGCCCCACGCTGACAATACAGTTGATTCAAGTGCTCCTGGTGAGGATGTGCATTGCTGACAAAAGGAGCCAAGTTGTGCACACACACAAGAGATTTAATAACTGCAGTGGCTGAATGCCGACTTAATTTGGGTCGACATAATTTTGTAGTGTAGACATGACCGAAGACTGATCAAATTGTCCTTCAACCTTCTCTTTTTTTAAACTGAATAGATTGAGCTCCTTGAGTTTTTCACTGTAAAGTGTGTTTTCTAATGCTTTAATCATTCTCATGGCTCTTCTCTCAACCCTCTCCAATTTATCAACATCCCCCTTGAATTATGGACACCAGAACTGGACACAGTATTCTAGAAGAAGATGCACCAGTGCCAAATACAGAGGTAATATCTCCCTACTCCTACTTGATATTCTCCGGTTTATAAATCCAAGGATCGCTTTTGCCCTTTTGACCGCTGCATCGCACTGAGAACTCAGGTTTTATTGATATTCCATCATGCTCCCAAGTCTTTTTTCTGAGTTGCTGATTGCCAGGATAGAGGCCCCTATCTTGGAAATGTGGCCTACATTCGTCATTCCTAGATGTATAATTTTACATTTGGCCATATTAAAACACACCTTGTTTTCTTGTGCCTAGTTTGTCAAATGATCCAGATGACTCTGTATCACTTAGTTGTCCTCCTTATTTTTTTATCCCTCCCACATTCTTTGTGTTATGTGCAGACTTTATCACTGATAATTTTATGTTTTCTTCCAGGTTATTAATAAACATGTTCAATAGCATAGAGTCAAGGATTAATCCCTTCAGGACCCTATTAGAAACACACTTTTTTAATGATGATTCCCCATTTACAATTACATTTTGAGACTTATCAGTTTTCATCCATTTAATTTGTACCATGTTAATTTTATATTGTAGTTTTTTTAATCCAAAATGTCATGCAGAATCAAATCAAATGCCTGACTGAAGTCTAAGTATATTACATGAACTCTATTACCTTTATCAACCAAATATGTAATCTCATTTGAGAGAAAAAAGTTTGACTGGATCTATTTTCCATAAACTCATGTTGATTGGCTTTAATTATATTATCCTCCATTAATTCTTTATTACTCAAGTTCTGTATCCATTGTTCCATGATCTTGTCTGGGATTGATGTCATGCTGACAGGCCTATAATTACCCAGGTCATCCTGATTACCTTTATAAATATTGGCAGAACATTAGCTTTCTTCCAATCTTTTGGAATGTCCCCATTTTTCCAAGACTTATTAAAAATCAAAATTAATGGTTTAGTGAGTTTCTTGGCCCGTTGTTTTAAAACTCCTGGGCAACAAGTTGTTGATTCAAAAATATCTCACTTTATTAACTACTGTTTAACATTCTTCTGACTTACTATTAGAATGGAAACTGTTTAATCATTTTCATATGATATGACGGCATTTGTTCCCCCCACCAACACAGAACAAGAATATTTATTAAACACATCTGCCTTTTTTGCATTATTATTGACAAATCTCTCGTTTCCATCTAGTAATGGACCAATACCATTGCTAGGATTCTTTTTGTTCCTAATATACTTAAAACTTATTCTTATTATAGTTAAGTCTGTTGGCTCTTTGTGTCCTTTTGCTCTTAGCTTTCTTTTGCATCCCTTCTCAATTTTCTACAATTACTATCAATTTCTCCTTTCTCCCATTTGTCGTATAGTGGGTTTTGATTTTGGGTTGGATTTTTTTTTAATCTCTTTTTTTCACTTCTCCTTTAAGCCAGTTTTTTTTAACCCGTGAGATCTTCTTTCTCAATTGTTGGACTGTGGTTTTCTGGGCATCTGATAATATGTTGGGTTTTTTTAGATCATCCCAATTATCCTTTTGTATTTTTCTGTTTAAATTATTTCTCCCAACTTACTTGACTCATAATTGTTTCAGCTTTGTAAAATTGGTTCTTTTAAAGCACCAAGTATATATATTACTGGTCTGGACTTTATTCTGTTTGAACATACAAATGTGGTCAAGTCATGATCATTTATACCTAAACTACCACTAATATTTAGTTCTCTGATAATTTCCTCTATTCATCAAGACGAGGTCTAATGTAGAATTCCCTTGTGTTGGGAAATGTCATGTTGAAGGTTGCCTGTGTAACCTTAATTCTGCCTCCTTGTATACCCATCTTGTGCACTAAATAATCTCAGGGTCCTGGGGGTGGAGGGGGGGAAATAGTATATTATCATTAAGGCCCTACCAAATTCACGGTCCATTTTGGTCAATTTCAAGGTCATAGGATTTTTAAAGTTGTAAATTGCATGATTTCAGCTATTTAAATCTGAAATTTCATTGTTTTGTAATTGTAGGGTCCTGACCCAAAAAAGGGTTGTTGTGAGGGGGTGATGGTCACAAGGTTATTACAGGGGGGTTGTAGTACTGCCATCTTTACTTCTGTACTACTATGAATGGCAGTGCTGCCTTCAGAACTGGGTGGCTGAAGAGCAGTGGCTGCTGGCCAGGAGCCCAGCTCTGAAGGCAGCGCCGCCTCCAGCCACAGCAAGAAGTAAGGGTGCCATGGTATGGTATGGTATGGTGGCAGCCGCCACTCTCTGGCCACCCAGTCCTGATGGCAGCTCAGAAGTAAGGGTGGCAATACTATGGCCCCTCCCCCACAACCCCCTTTTGGATCAGGACGCCCAGTTTGAGAAATGCTGGTCTCCCCCGTGAAATCTGGTCTTTTGTGTACTTTTACCCTATACTATACAGATTTCACGGGGGAGTCCAGATTTCATGGTCCATGATGCGTTTTTCATGGCTGTGAATTTGGTAGGGCCCTAATTATCATATAAGTAAAGACTAATCATAATGCATTGCACAAGGGGGTTAGAGAAAGCCAGGCCCAGTCAGACTCTTTCTCTCTGTCCCCACTCTCATGAGTTGGGGGGCACTCCACAGTGTGGTGCTCCAGGGGGGAGACTGTGTTGCTGAGGCCATTACCTGAGTGTGGGCTGGGGAGTTTGGCTTGAGTATGCTCTCCATTCCGCTCTCCCCAGCCACTGCAGATGATCTGACAACTCCCTGGCATTCCCAGTATAATGTATGCTGCTGTTTTGCTGCTGCTCTTGGCAGTAATATGGGCCTGGCTCTTCAGAATGTTCACACCCAGCTGTCATTTTGCAATACCGCCAGAATTTAGAATCATAGAACCAAGGGTTAGACGGGACCGCAAGGGTCATCTAATCTAACCCCCTGCCAAGATGCAGGATTTGTTGTGTCTAAACAATTCAAGACAGATGGCTATCTAGCCTCTTTTTGAAAACCTGTAGGGAAGGAGCATCCACGACTTCCCTAGGCCGTTTGTTCCATTTTCCCACTGTACTTACAGCTAGGAAGTTTTTCCTGAGGTTTACTCTGAATCTGTTATGCTGTAGTTTGAACCCATTGCCTAGTGTCCTGCCTTTTGTGGCAAGAGAGAATAATTTTTTTCCATCTTTTTAATGGCAGCCTTTCAAGTATTTGAAGAGTATCATGTCCCCCTTTTACTCTCCTCTTTCTCTGATCCTTCTCAGCAGTGCAGCTGCCAAGCCTATTATCTCCCATTCTGTATTTGTGCATTTTGTTTGTTCTTCCCTAAGTGTAGCATCTTATATTTGTCTTTGTTGAATTTAATTTTGTTGTCTGTGGCCCAGTTCTCCAATTTATCAAGCACCCTTTGAATTTTAGCTCTATCCTTCAAAGTGTTTGCAACTCTCCTTAGCTTTGTGTCATCAGCAAATTTGATTATTATGTTTTCTGTTCCTACATTCAGGTGGTTAATAAAGATGTTAAATAACACCAGACCCAGAACAGATCCCTGTGGAACCCCTCTTGTGACGTTATTCCATTAATAGTTACTCTTAATTTGCAGTTGTTTAACCGCTTATGTATCCATTTAATGGTAGTATTACTGAGCCCACATTTCTCCAGCTTACTTATGAGACGGTCATGTGGGACTGTGTGAAAAGTCTTGCTAAAGTCCGGGTATATTATGTCCACCGCATTTCCCCTATCCACCAAACCAGTTACCTTGTCAAAGAAGGAAATCAAGCTAGTTTTTCATGATTTGTTCTTACATTGGCAATACCAGGCGGGATAAGCTGGAGTGCCGATAAGAAGCGCAGTCAGGAAATTAACTGAAGTACTTGCCCCAAGGACTGTATTTTATAAATGGACAACCAACCTAATTCTCAATTACTGAGGGACGATCTCCACTCATTGATATATTTTGCTTTCCACAACCAAATCTCTGTACAACTTTTCATGAGTGATGTACCCAAGTATTTGGATTCTAATATCTAAACTGTGTTGTTAAATCTATTCACCTAAATTTGGGTTATTGCTGATTATGTACTGTATGTATCATATGACTTTTAAAAACAAACTTTGTATTTGTGGATAATCTAAGCACTATACCCAGATGTACAGATGCTCTTTTCTCAACCTATGTATTATATAATTTTTTAACATTAGCTTTAATAAAATTTTTATATCCGTGCTGGCTGCTAGTGACCATCCCTTCATCCTCCAGGTATTTGCAAATTGAATATTTTATACATTGCTCTAGTAGCTTCCCAGGTATCAAAGTCAGGTAGACTGGTCTATAGTTCCCCGGCTCCTCCTTTTCTCCCCACCTTTAAAAGATGGGCATTATGTTTCCAGTCTTCCAGGACATCTCCTGTCATCCATTAGTTTGCAAATCATAGACTCATAGGACTGGAAGGGACCTCGAGCGGTCATCTAGTCCAGCGCCCTGCACTCATGGCAGGAATAAGTATTATCTAGACCATCCCGAACAGGTGTTTGGCTAATCTGCTCTTAAAAATCTCGAATGATGGAGATTCCGCAACCTCCCTAGGCAGAGTGCTTAACCACTCTTACAGTTAGGAAGATTTTCCTAATGTCCAACCTAAACTGCCCTTGCTGCAATTTAAGCCCATTGCTTCTTGTCTTATCCTCAGAAGTTAAGGAGAAAATTTTTTCTCCCTCCTCTTTGTAACAGCCTATTGTGTACTTGAACTGTACTTATGTACTGTTATCATCATGTCTCCTCTCAGTCTTCTCTTCTCCAGACTAAACAAAGACCTTTTTTTTCAAACTTTCCTCATATGTCATGTTTTCTAGACCTTTAATCATTTTTGTTGCTCTCCTCTGGAGTTTCTTGAATTTGCCCACATCTTTCCTAAAATGTGGCACCCAGACCTGGACACAGTACTCCAGTTGTGGCCTAATCAGCGTGGCGTAGAGCGGAAGAATTACTCTTATGTCTTGCTTACAACATTCCTGCTAGTACAGCCCAGAATGATGTTTGCTTTTTTTTTTTTTGCAACAGTGTTATACTGACAGGTTTCAGAGTAACAGCCGTGTTAGTCTGTATTCGCAAAAAGAAAAGGAGTACTTGTGGTACCTTAGAGACTAACCAATTTATTTGAGCATAAACTTTCGTGAGCTACAGCTCACTTCATCGGATGCATGCTGTGGAAAGTACAGAAGATCTTTTTATACACACAAACCATGAAAAAATGGGTGTTTACCACTACAAAAGGTTTTCTCTCCCCCCATCCCACTCTCCTGCTGGTAATAGCTTATCTAAAGTGATCACTCTCCTTACAATGTGTATGATAATCAAGTTGGGCCATTTCCAGCACAAATCCAGGTATATAAATCATTGATGAAGATATTGAACAGATCCCTGTGGGACCCCACTCAATATGTCCTTCCAGCTTGACTGTGAATCGCCGATAACTACTTTTGGGGAATGGTTTTCCAACCAGTTATGTACCCACCTGATAGTAGCTCCATCTAAGTTGTATTTCCCTGTTATTGCCAGTGGCTCTGAGATTTCTTCAGCTAATTCCTTCAGAACCCTTGGGTGAATAGCATCAGGCCCTGCTGACCTGAATTCATTCAAATTAATCAGAAGATCTCTGACATATTCTTTACTTATCCTGATCTGCATTCCTTCCCCTTTGTCTACGATAACTTTGCTAGTCGTCTGGTCACATGTTGTTTTTGTGTGTGTGAAAACTAAAGCAAAGTAGGCATTGAGGAGCTCCACCTTCTGACCATCTTCTGTTACCAGCTCACCTTCTGTATTGAGCAGTGGACCCACACCATTGTTGTCTGACACATTTGTAGAACCTGCATGTTGTCTCTAACATGACTTGCCAGTTTAACTCCATTCTTTACCTCAGCTTTCCTGATTTTGTCCCTTCACGTTTGTGCTATTCCCGTGCATAATTCCATTTTCTGTATGGATCCCTTTTGGTTTTTATATAGCTAAAAAGCTCTTTGTTCTGCCACATTGGTCTCCTGTGGCTCTTCTTAGATTTCCTATGCACCGGAATAGCTTAATGTTGAGCCTCTAGTCTTACATCTTTTAGGAACAGCCAGTCCCCTTCGACTCCTTTTCTTCCTAATTAGTTTCTCCATGGGACCTTTCCTACTATTTCTCTGAGTTGGTTGAAATCTGCCTTTTTTGAAGTCTAGTGTCCTTGTTTTGCTGTTCTCATGTCCTCTTTTCCTTAGGATATTGAATTCTATCAGATCATGATCGCTTCATCCCAAGTTCCCTACCACCTTCACGTTCGCAACTAATTCATCCCTGTTGGTTAAAACCAGATCCAAAATGGATGACTGCCTAGTTATTTTCTGAATCAGAAAGTTGTCCCCTACACATGCTAAGAACTTGCAGGACATATGTTTTGCTATATTGGTCTTCAAACGGATATGAAGGAAGTTAAAATTCCTTATTTAATACTAGCTCATGTGTGGTAGCTAATCTTGTTATCTTGAAGAATGCCTTATCTACTTTCTCTTCTTGATTTGGTGGTCTATAACAGATCCCCATCATAACATCACTACTATTCTTTTTCCTTTTGATCGGCACCCAGATACTCTCAGTAGGTCTCCTGCTCACTTCCTCTTGGACCTCAGAGCAAATTTATACATTCTTGATGTACAGCGCAATGCCTCCTTTTTTTCCATACCTATCCTTCTGGAATAAGCTATGCCCCTCCATTGCAGGTACTCCAATAATGGGTGTTGTCCCACCAAGTTTCTGTAATGACAATTAAGTCGTAACTTTCCTGAGTAATGCAAGCAAGAGTAGGGAAATGGTGACTTTTAGTTTACAATTCAGCCAAACCTGAATTGTATGAGACAATTACATGAGACAAGTGAAAGGCATGTTTCTAGCCCCAGGGCTTTCTACTTCCTGAATTTCAAAGGCCTGCTGCAAGCAGTGGAGATGTTACTGATTTTCAAAAAAGGCCACAAGAATTTTTTATTACAGAAAGGGTTAAGCATTCTAAATGTAGGGGGTCACTTCCGGCTCTCCTACTCCCATATAATGAAAGTTCTTTTAAGATAAAATACAAGTTTATGCTGATATATACATTTGATCTGTTGATTTTAAAATGCGAAAAAAATGTTGTTCCAACCAATATTTATACAGTTTGCAACAACTAAAATGAATTCCTCTAGAAGAAGTTTGGTCTGTGCTTTTCTACTTGGAATGAAAATGCAAAACCCCCAAATGCTCCAGTAATTGCACCTTTAGAAATTTTGTTGTTTTATTGACTTCTAATTTAAAAAGTATAGAAAATAAGGCTGTTTACTATTGTAGCAGAAACACTAGTGACCAGTAAAGTTAAGGTTGCGTAGTGTTCTCCTTTTAAAGCCTGACCCTTATATTCAGTTGCTCATTTATTTTCTGAAACTTTTCCAACTTGATATCTAACTTGAAGGTTAATATTTCTGGTAAAGTTTGAGCAAAACAAATTGTCAGTTTTTGAGAATGAGGCAAGTGAGGAAAAATGCAGTTTCTTATTACCTTTTCTGTGCCCTTCTTGATGGGCATGTTGGCAAGCAGAGGGGGTGATTGCGAAAGGGGAATTACTTGCCACAGTATGGCCCTTCTTCAAGTGAGTGTCCACATTGATCCCACTTTTGGTGCACTGGTGACGCATGTGCATGAGATCAGAGTCTTTTTGCCAGCAGTGCCTGTTGGGACTGCACTTGCACGTTAGATGAGCTAACCTCGCCCCCTCCCCCACATGAGCCGAATGGACCCACGGATTTCTCAGTTCCTTTTTACCACCTAATCCCTATGGCAATGAGATGGAATCCCCGCAGTGTCTGCTTGGTTCTCTGTGCGCTGTGCTTATTGACTGTTAGTTTAATTATTCTTGTTGTCCATTGGCAACACACACAGGTTTTTAGTCAGGTTCTGTTTTTTAGGCTAGAAACTCTCTTCCTTTCACCCTTTTTGTACAGATTTCTTGTAAAATAGCAGAAGCAAAATCTCTAGGGGGTTTAAGGCCTGCCCCTCATTGAAGCTTCAGTGCCACTTAATGATGGGCAATGTAGGAGCTTATTTTGTTTAGGAAAGGGACCGATTCCTGAGTGATATACTGTATGTTGTTCCTTCTGTAAACAGACTCCAAGTGAGAAGAGCCAACCTAAAATTGTTCACCTTGAAGCATTCTATGCAAAATTCCTCAAACACTGAAAGGAACTATACAGTTAGACCTCAGTCCTTTGCTCAGTCCCTCTCGAGCACCAAAAGCTAGGAGTTCACCAGACTATAGATTGTTAACCCACTAACAACCTCTCACCCACACCCAGCTGCTTCCCCCTCTCCCTTCCTTTCCTTTACATGGCTGGAGGAGCGTTAAAGGATCCCTTCACCTTGAATGGTCCCTTGAAATATGTGGTGTTTACTTATGCAAAACAATCAGTTCCATCTTGTATTTAGCTGTGACTCTGAGTAAGTTTTTCCCAGACTTGAAGAAGAGTTCTGTGTAAGTGCAAACACTTGTCTCTCTCATCAGCAGATGTTGGTCCAATACAAGATATTCCCTCACCCACTCGGCTTAACAGTCGAGGGACACCCACCAGCCTGAGAAGGGTCCCTCTGGTGCCCCAGTACTGACTGTTACAAGAGCGGCGATGGTACCAACTAAACCTGTGCAACACATCTCTCTCAGTACTTGGCGCGTTCGTACCCTGTGCTTCTGTACAGACAATGTCAGATTCAGCAAAGTAGAGTGTGGTGATAACTAAGCTCCTGGCTACAGCATTTTCGGTACAGCAGATGAAGAAGGTATCTCTAGTACCAACTTCACCACCAGTGTACTTCTGACAGGATGGTCCCTCCCGTGGAAGAGGTGTACTGCTTTTCTTCACGTCTCTCCCTTCTACACACCCTCCTTGGATAGCACAGTGGGAGTCAGGAAGAGACCCTGGGGAGAGATCTGGAAGAGACAGAAGGAAATGACTTAGAGATCATGGGGGGTGCCAGGAAGGTTATCTCCTATGTGTCCCCCCACCTCAATCCCCAAACCAATATCAACATTGGTCCTAGTGGACATACTGAGGATACCATTGAAGTCATATAAACCTTCATCATCTGCCCCCTCTTGGTTAGGTCTCCCTCCACCCAAAGAGGCAATATAAACCAACACAGCCAGGTCAGCTAGTGCAGCCTCAGATCCTGGAAGGGCAGAAGGAGGAAAGTGATGAGAAAGAACAGCTTGTTCCCACTGCAATCTCCTCATCTTCTCCTGATGAGGAAGTATATCCCTCAATACCTTCAAGGCATTCCTAAGTCTCTACAAGAAAATGGCAGAGACTCAAGATCTACCTCTGGAAATGGTTCAGAGGAAACCTCACAAACTCTGCCTGGTAGCATCGTCATGCCTATGAATAAGGGACTTCTGGAGCCTGCCAAAGAGCTGTGGCATGTCAGGGTCCATTACAGCCACATCCAAGCGAGCTGACAGGATATATCAAGTCCCTCCCAAGGAAGCTGAGTACTTTACTTTTATTCCCGCCCAGTACCATGGTCACTTCTGGTAGCTATGGTCCAAGAGAGGTCAAAGCAGCATAGGCTTCCCAATTCTGTACCTTGGAAGAAAAATCCCAAAGAGACTGGACTGTTTCAGGTGCAAAGTCTGTTCATCTGCCCACCTCCAGATGTGTGTAGCTAATTACTCCATTCTTCTGTGCAGATACATTTATTTGCATGTGACAAACTGTTTTGTCTCAATTTGACAGGTTACCTCAACAACACTAAGAGAAGCTAAAGATTATCATGTCCAAACGATATCTGATAGCCTGCATGGTTTGGACATGTCCAAAACAGTGGTGAATATTATGGCTACATTGGTGGCCCTGAGAAGATCTATCTGGTTCCAGTGTTCAGAGGAGTCCAAACAACAAATGAGGACCTTCTCTTTTGAGGGAAATGAACATTTGATTCAAAGGCAGATAAAGCCCACTCTTTTCCTTTAGGACTTGAGGGTGACTCTATGTTCTCTAGACCTCTGTGCTCCAGACACAAGAAGGAAATAAGTGAGATTGTGGATTGCTTTCTGGCAGCATTCCTCTACCTAGTACTATTAGCAGCCTCCAAAGGACTTCTGAGCCCCTGAGACAGAAACAGAGATTCCAGCGATGATGACTGTCTGCCTCTTCTTCTTCTGTTGTATAGTCTGTGTCTTCCACCAGAGCCTGGAAGAACCTCTAGAGGATCTCTTCCCTCCAACCCCTCCCTCCCACTTCGGGAAGCCTGGACTAAGACTTGGATTCAGTGGGTCTTGGAAAATGTAAAGAAAGGGGATCCTATCTAACTACAGTCCCTTCCTACTCTTTACCCTGCCTTTCCCTGTCTCTTTTCAGGGATCCTTGTCATGAGATACTGTGAAGTGGATTTCCTCACACAACTTGGAGTAATGGAGAAGGTGCCCTTGGAGTTCAGGGTCAGGCATGTTTATTCCCATTACTTTCTCACCCAAAGACAAAAGGGGTTTGATCTTCCATCCTGGACTTGACATCTCAAGAAGTTTATCTGTCATTTTAGGTTCAGGATGGTGGTGCTTGTGTCCATAATTCCTTTGTTAGATTCTCAAGACTGGTTTGCAACTCTTGACCTCCATGCCTTCTCCCCGTCCCCAGCAATGACAAAGGGAGATTTTTATCACTCGCCTACTCACCCCCCAAAAGAAGAAAATAGGACTGAACTGTACTCCTGCTATGACGTTTCCCCAGGCACATCAGAGATCCACAACTTTATAGGGTTGAATCAAAGCTCCAGGCTACTTCTCCCCTATTTACTGGCCAGCAGATCTTTAGATGTCTGCAGCCAAAGGCACAGCATCCCCTAAAAGGAAGCCTTTAGATACAGAGTTTTGGCAACAGATAAGTATGGGGACATGGCAAAGGATGATTTCCAGGGCCCTCTCCCTTCCCTCCCTCACAATTTGGGTAAGGAGTATTTTTCCCTTAAAGTAACTTCATGGCTCACCCAGATGTTTGTAAAGCTGTCTGAATCTTATTCCTTCATTCTCTGCCTTCCCCAAGAAAGCTTCTTCCCCATGCTGCTTCAGTAGCTGTATCAGTAACTTGTTTGTTTACAGTACCCCCAAAGTGTCTCTGTTGAGGAGAGAAGCCTTATTAAGAATGTGGTTAAGACTCTTAAAATGCAGTCTCTGGTGGAAACAGAAATTACTTCCTTTTAATTGTGCTGCCCTTGAAGATATCCATGCACCTTGGTCTTTGCCCCCAGCCCAAGAGAGCCTGGCAGTTCCCCAGTTCTGGCTTTGAGGCACAGACTGGCTGGCTTCATCTGAAACCAGCTACCAGCACCTCCATGCCACCTCCCTTTGGGATATTGTTTCAGTTCCTTGGTGAGCAGGAGCAGAGAGCACCCCAAATTCTAAGTGTAACAGGTGCCTAGAGAGTATCTACAATCGTATAACACCATCACAAAAACATCAGTCTCTGTAAATTCTAATCCCTTTCCCAATTTTGGCCCCAATCTAGTAAAGTTCTTAAGCAACATGCTTAACTTTAAGCCTATGAGTAGTCCCATTGAGGTGATGTGCTTAAAGTTAAGTATGTGCTTAACTACCTTGCTGAACTGGGGCCTCTGAGCAGAAGCAGACAAGTCAATGTGAATCTAATCAGATAACCTCCTTCGAGGGAGTGGAATTACAAGTGAGGTGAGTGTCCCTTCTATACAGATACCATAATACCTGGATTACTACTTCTAGAGACTACAATCCTCCAGAGGAGTCAGCACAAACTCATTGACTCCTTCATGAAGAAACAAAGAAACTGTAGGAGGCAGATTCATATGCCCAGAAATCTAATGGACGCTTCCCAAATCTCTATTTGCAACAGAATGTGGGAGTGTTTGGTGAAATATTGAATAGGTGTAAACAGCTAGAGGCAAACCCATGTGGTTCTCAGGATAAAGACATTATAAGGATTGTATTGCAAGGCAGACATACAGAAGGAAATGCATTCCTTCATATTAACACTACCTCAGGCATTGGACCAGATGCTTGCAGAGAGGTCCAGAAGATTTCACTATATCAAACATCATAAAAGCATTGGGAAAGGGCCAAAACAGTCTGTAAGAACATCCTCCCTGAGGGACTGTTTTGAGAGAATATCCTTAAGAAGGATAATCTCATATCTAGCATTTAGATAAAATCTCAGTGCAATTCAATAAATTTAAGCTATGTCCCAAAGTAAAAATAATTCTTGCTTACCCTGAGGGAATTGAGAGGAAGAGCTTTAGACCATTTCCTCAAAGTATCCAGAAAAACTTTTCTTTTGGAGGGCTGTCACTCTGTCTGATTCTATTCTTAATACTTCTTAATAAAATGAACAGCTGTTAGTGTTGAATGCATATGCAGTAAATACCTCTGGTCAATCAACATTGATATAAGGAAAATAAATCCTGTCAAACTAATTTGATTTTTTTTAATGAGATTACATGGTTAGTTGATAAAGGTAATAGTGTTAGTGTAGTATACTTAGAGTTCTGTAAGGTGTTTGAGTTGGTTCAGCATGGCATTTTGATTAAAAAATCTAGAATGATATAAAACTAACATGGCACACATGAAATGAACTAAAAGCTAGCTAACTGATACAAATCATTTTGAGACCACAGTGGGGAATCATCTTAAAATGGGTAAGCTTCTAGGGGGGGGTCCTGCAGGGATTGGTTCTTGGCTCTATGCTACTTCAACATTTTTCTTAATGACCTAGGAGAAAACATAAAATTATCACTGATAAAGTTTGAAGATGATAAAAAATGCGGGAGTGGTAAATAATGAAGAGGACAACAAGCAATCCAGAGGGATCTGGATCACTTTTTAAACTTGAGCGCAAGCAAACAATATGGGTTTTAATATGGTTAAATACAAATGTATACACCTAGGAACAAAGAATGTAGGCCATAATTACAGGATTGGGGACTCTATCCTGGGAATCCTTGACTCTGAAAAAGATATGGGAGTCTTGATGGATAATCAGATGAACACGAGCTCTCAGTGTGATGCTGTAGCCAAGAGGACTAATGAAAAATTCTTGGGCATACAAATAGGAGAATTGCAAGTAGGAGTAGAGTGGTTATTTTATCTCTGTATTTGGCACTGGTGCAACCGCTGCTAGAATACTGTATCCAGTTCTGGTGTCCATAGTTCAAAAAGGATATTAATAAAATGGAGATGGTTCAGAGAAGAGCCACAAGAATGTTTTCTAATCCTTTAACCAATCTATTTAGTGTAAGAAAGAGAAGGTTAAGGCTTGACTTGACATGAGCAGCAAATATTTAGTAATGGCTTCTTCGGTCTAGCAGAAAAAGCTTTAAACAATCCAATATATGGAAGTTGAAACTAGACAACTTCAGATTAGAAATAAGACATATATTTTTAATAATGAGAATAATTAACCACTGGAACCATTTGTCAAGGGTCATAGTGGATTTTCAATCATGGACAATGTTTAAATCAAGATTTGGCTGTTTTACTAAAATATATGTTCTAGGAATTATTTTGGGAAAGTTCTCTGGCCTGTGTTATACAGGAGGTCCCATTATATGGTCACAAAGGAACATGGTACACTTAGGAAGAGAGTCTTGAGCTCTGAGACATAAAAGGTGTACAATTGTATCAATCTCTTGATGCGCTTTAATGACTTAATAAGGCGACTGGAGCTCCTCAGCACTTCATCTTCATGGAGGAGCTCTGTGCTAGTGCCTTTTATGTTAAAATCCTTAACCTTGGTATGCCTTGTACCAAAGTACTGCTTTGTGTCACTGTGTGGGCTTTAGGTTCAAAGGCGGTTCTGAACTGATGTTCCAAACCTTGAAAAGTTCCCACATCAAAGTCTCTCTCTATGAAGCAGAGAAGCAAGGCTGCACATTGGGTTACTCATCCACATTCTTTCAGGGCACTCCTAGTTAAGGATGATTTGGACTCACAGGAATCCCATTTAGATTTGGAGTCTCTGAAGAACTTAATTTCTGTGTTAACGTCTCGAATCAGTGATGTGCTATGAAGCAAAGACCTGGATACTCAGTGCAACTCTAGACCTGGTAGTTCCACTGTCAACCAGATCTTTACCTTAAGATAGCTTTTTGAGAAGATGGATGAATTTATTAAGCCATGTACAGCGCTTATTATAGGTTTCCATCAGGCCTCTGAGTCATTGCATTGAGCAAGTTTGCAGGATCTGATGAGGCATCTCTGCATCCCTGCGAAGATAGTGACATTTATAAAAGAGCTCTGTAATAGAATGGAAGGCTGCGTTTGAGTCAGTGGCAGATGCACGGCATCATTTCCTGTCTCCACAGGAGGTCGGCAAGGTGATGTTCTGTTACCATAATTGTTCAGTATTGGCATTAATCAGTTGATGGATAAGCCTGAGGAAACTGCTGTCGGTGGCATTGAGCTGAACGCTACTCCTCTTCAAGATCTTGAATACGCTGATGACGTTGGCTTAGTTTGAATCGATGCAGCTAATGGCTGTTCTGGTCTGGCAAGAAGCAGCATTATTAATCTGGATAAAACTAGGTCCTTGGCCATTACCATGAAACAGCCTCCAGCTCAAGATTACAACCAGATCAGTATTAACCTGTCCAGATGGGACATCAAGTAGGTGGCAGCTGTCAAATACATGGGCTGCATCATTAACAATGCTGGAGGATGTTTGAAAGATGCAGATGCTGATATAGTAGCTGCTGCTGCCATGTTTCAGGCCCTTCAGAGGCCTCTGGTGGGATGACATGACATCAAGCTTCCTACAAAGCTGTGGAGTTATATGAACCACAGTTATACCAACTCTGTTGTACGGAAGGGAAATGTGGGCGCCGAGGAAGGCTAAAGAATACTGGATTGACCTTTTTTATTCTGATTGACAGCTGCTCCATATCAAGTAGCAGGACAAGATCAGAAACAAAGATATTCAAAGTCAAACCCAGAGGTTGTCTCCATCAGCACTGATTTGGCTTTGGAAGCTTTCTTGGTATGGACATATAAGAATGAAAGACTGACTAATTCTGAAGAGTGTGTACCAAGAAAAGTTGCTACGTAGCCAGCAATCATATCGGTGGCAAAAGCTTTGGTGCTGCGACTGGATAGCTGGTGATGGACATAAACTGGACAAAAGTAAAAGACCAAGGCACAAAATGAGATTAAACTAACTAGAGACATAAAGGATAAGAAGAAAACATTCTACAAATACTTTAGAAGTAAGTAGACGACCAAGGACAGGGTAGGCCTGTTTTGAGGGGGTAAAACAATAAAAGAAAATATGTAAATGGCAGAAGTGCTAAATGACTTTTTAGTTCGTGTTCACCAAAAAAGTTAGTAGCGATTGGACATCTAACATAATGAATGCTAGTGAAAATGTGGTAGGATCAGAGGTTGGTGAGAGAGACAGGCATTGAGTTACAGAGAGCTCTTCTTCAGGTCTGGAAAATGAAGAGCTCTGTGTGGCTCAAAAGCTTTTCTCTTTCTCTCAAACAGAAGTTGATCCAATAAAAGATATTACCTCACCCACCTTGTCTCTCCTAATATCTTCGGACCAGCACTGCATAAACTGAAGTTTATCAGACCACCTTAAACACCTTGCCAGAGATCATTTCAGGTGCTCAATTTTGAAGAAGGCTACATCCCTTTTGGGATGTGCCATGATGAAGATGGAGATCCGAGACACTCCTTTCTATCCAGAGAGCTTGGGATAATATTTTCAGGAGATGGGAGATGCCCGAAAAATATGTATTCTCTTCTACATTCTGCTGGAGTGATGTTCAGAGGTGAGGACAGAAAAAAGGGGGATGGAAGCAGTTTTCATGCACCTACAGAAAGGCACCAAAGATAATACATAGATCAGTGGTTCTCAAACTGTGGTCAGGACCCCAAAGTGGATCACGACCCCCTCTTAATGGGGTCACCAGGGCTGGCTCAGACTTGCTGTGGCCCAGGGCCAAAGCCCGAGGGCTTCGGCTTTGCCCCCCTCCCCCTCCTTCCCAACCAAGGGGGGCTCAGGTGTCAGTCTCCCCTTCTGGGGTCACATAGTAATTTGTATTGTCCAAAGAGGGTTGCGGTGCAATGATGTTTGAGAACCCCTGATTTAGATAACTTTACACTTGAAGGAAGGCATCAAGGTCACAGAAGCACAAAGTTTTGAGAAAGTAACTGGTGCTGTGAAGATGCATGCTGGGACTTAAGGGGAAGAACAATCGGAGGATACAGAAATACTGTCCAAATAGAAGCTGAAATACATGGGGGTTACAGATTGGGTGACCAGACGTCTCGATAAAATTGGGACAGTCCCGATTTTTAGGTCTTTGTGCCACGTCCCGACCGATGCATGGTTGGGACGCCATTTGTCCCGATACTGCGTCTTTGGCCACTCCTGCTTTTTTGTTTTGTTTTGTTTTTTATTTGCTTCCCCTATGTGTCCTGATATTTTTTCTGTTTCATCTGGTCACCCTAGTTACAGATCTGGAATTGCCTTGAAAGCCTGAAGTTCTGATGGGATGTTTCAGTGAGCATGGTCAGGAAGGAGCAGAAAATAGAATAAGGCATTCATAGGTGAGCGGGGGAAATGAAAAGCTGCCAATTGGTAGCCATTTAGAGAGGAGAGCCTGTTGTCTTAGACCATGTTAAGTAGTTCTTTCAAAGGGAGATTTGATGGCTATTTCCTTTTAGGAGTTTGAAAAGTCGAGGATTTCTTGGTTTCAGCTCATAGACAATTTAGAGAACATGATGGTGGTTCCACCTGGATCAATTTCCATGTCCCAATCCAAGAATGTTGGTTCTAGTGGTTTTTCCAAGCATTTTTAACCAAAATTTTTCTAGCTGGAAGTTACCTGATTACGCTCTGGTTGTTAGTTAAAATTGTATGACAGTATATTTTATTGTTTGAGAAGTGGCATGTAATTGTATACTTAGAATGTACATTCATGTGTACACACAAGGGTAGGATTAAGGTTTTGCATGCTATCTTAGACTCTGACATTTCTCAATTTTTCAGTGCTTATTATACAATCACAACACTTTCTTAATGTGAGTCCAGAAGATGCAGCCAAGCTTTGAAAGAGCACTGGACTGTGGTAGGATTTTGTTGTTGTTCTTGATGATGTTGTTTGGTCAGAAGAGAGAGGCAGCCACCTAATGCTCACAAATTTTTGTTAAATTACCAGAATAGCTACCTGAAACAGACAGAGGAGCTAACACATCTGGGAGGAGTAATCAGCTCACAGAAAGAGTATATCTGGCTCCTTAAAGGTTCCAGAATCTCCAGGCCACCACAAACCAGATCCCCACCTACTCTGGACCGCAAAAATTAGGGATTTCTTAAGTTTTTGGTGTAGTATGTTGAGCTGCATCAATATACTACCCTGGAACTGCTGGAGAATGAGGGCACTGCAGCATTAGCTATTCTGACAGTGGTGCCCGCCCATTCTAGGAGGAAAATGTGATCCATATTCTCTAATTAGACTCTGTGGAATAGTGGACATTCCCATGAAACTTTTCCAGATCCTTATCACGGTGACTCTCAAAATAGATGTCAGTTTGTGAGGATGAGGGAACTACTGATTATCTCACTCTTATCTAAGAGTGAAAGGTCACAGAGTATAAATCTCTTGGCACAGAAAGCAGTCAAACTTGGTAGTCTTGCTGCAGCAGCAAACCATATTAGGTAATAAACATCTTCTGGTGAGATATGCCAGTAATACGATGATACTCGATATCAACAAGGGAAGGCCCAAGGCATCAGGATTCAGAGGAAAACAATATTTGTTATTTCAGTGACCAGAACATCATGTGTGATCCATCAAGGCAGTTCACCATGTGTTTTGTCTGAAATATGAATTAATTTTGTGGAATTTTGATCGGGACACCTAGTTTTTCTAAGGCATACACAATATTGACTATGATTTGGTGAGGTTTCTGAAAAAAGTGTGTGTGTGTGTGTTAGAATAAGCAAAAATTTACAGTCAAGGTATTGTTAACCCAGGAAATCAGACTAAAAAATAAAAATGAATAGCAAAATTCTTCCCTAGTGTTAATTTTGTTGAAGTTAAGGAATCTGTATTAGGGATGAATTTGTCTGAAATATTTATCAGAGAAAGGACAGAATTTAGTGTTTATAATTGATTTCATTTACCAAGGTATGAGTGCCAAACACAGCAAATTTCAAAATATTGAGAATATGCCTTGGACTGGTAGCAACCAATAAAAAGGAAGTAACATACCTGAAAGTAAGCAGTTATCTGGAGAAAAGTGGTAATGAAATAATGAATTTAGGTTAGTAAGGAAGAGTAAACTAAGGTTCTTCATTTATTAAAACTAATTTTGGAAAACTAAGAACATTAGTGGTTAGTGTCCCTGGATAAGATATATTAAGAAAAAAGATTGGTAGAGTGCTACATAACTTCTCAGTTTAAGGAAAATGGGAATCCTCATGCAGAACCAAATATAAATGACAGCTGGGGTGATCCAGAACAAACTAATTAAGGAAGTGAATATATAGACTTATTCCCAGTGAGAGGACAGTAACATGAGAAAGATGCAACAATTGTTCATAATAGACTGTCATTTTTTTAATTTAGCTACAAGGGACTTTGGAAAAAAGTAATACAGTTGACTTAATTCATCTTGATTTAATAAATGTTTTGATACCATGCCATATTTAAAACAAAAAAGGTAGAGAAGTTGAAAAAGATTATCTGAATAGACATACCATAGAGGAGGTAAAAAAAATCATGGCTAACAGAATTCAAATAGTGAATGAGTAATCATGCGGGAAATGCAACATCAGAGTGTGCGTAAGTTAAATCTCCACATTTTTTCATTCTGTTTTGACAGACAAATTGTTTATCCACACCATAATCTTCTGCCTTGAACTATGGCAGTCTTCTCATCTGTTTTTTTCCCATAAGTAATTTTGACCCTTCCCCTCCATCCTAAATCTTTTTCCTTACCTTTTTTTTTAAACTGTTACACCATCACCCTCAACCTCAGTCAATTCACTAACTCTGTGTTGTTTTGAATATCAAAAGTGAAAACTACCAATTCTTGCCTTGAAGATCCTATATTCATGCAACCTTTTATACAACTGATGTGGCTTCCTTTTGTATTCTTTGGCTTCTCTGGTTGGTCTGTGGCACCAACCTCCATTTCTTTTTAGCTAGCTTCTCTCATGAAAGTCTGAATGGTTCCCTCCCTTCTGATTGAAACATCCTTCTCTAATCCAGTTTCCCAAGGCACCACCCTTGTTTCATTCAGATAATTCCAAAAAATGAAAAATAACATCTATTGTTTCATCTACGAGAGCTGAAGGTGGGTGGCGATGGAGAAGAATAAATTCTTTGCAAGACCTTTACATATCTCAGTGAGTTTATCTGGTGTTCCTTTTTACTGGCTCTGTCCTTCCTTTCCCTTCCTTCTTTCCTTATCACCCTCCAGTTTTTGTTTTCTTAAGTTATTTGGGCTACTTGTGTAATTAAGTGTTCACCAATGGGAAGCTGTGGGTGGCACGGTTCTTTCCACTCCTGTCCCTTCCTGCCTACCCGCATGGAAACTGGATGCAGTGGTTCTGGTAAGCCTGCTTCATTTCCTACATTGTTAACTGTGATGCTGGTAGCTGACGTTGGAACACAAGGGATGCTGCTGTGCTAGCTAGTTATTTGGCCCTCGGGCACTAAAAAGGTAGAGAATATATTGTTGTTGTAGATGTCACCATGTGATGCTGTAACTGTAGTCTTTCACGTTCTTTTTCTTAGCACATGAGCAACTGTTCAGTCTTGGGAAGGCATGTTATGCAAGGTTATGTATAGAAGGTGTGTGAACATCAGGAGAGTTTGGTTTCTGCAGTCAATTCTTGAGTCAGATTTACTCTTTGCGAACTGAGCATTGATGTTGGGAGGAGATTTTTCAAAGGAGAGATTACCTGCATGCTGTTTGTGACAACCTGTGTTCCAGGTTTGTGTTTATATGAGTAGATGAAAATGATTACACTTGGAGTAGGCCTAGAATCTATGTCACTGATTTCTTCTCCACTAGGAAGCCAACATACAAATCCCTAGACATCTGCTGCAGCTTGACAGAGAGGAAAGAACATTTTGATTTCAGGATGATAATTGTGTTTTTAAATGTCCTCCCGAATTAACTCTTTAATTGTTCAGGTTAAAAATAAATGACAGATGCTGTAAATGCTAACATACTGTAGGTGCAGGCAACAAGTACAGCCTTCAGATGTTCTTGACAAAGTGTGCATGTTACTGGACAATAGTCGAGTTGTTCTGAAATTAGATTTTGATAATGTGGGTATCAAATTCAAAAACATGTTGATCTACTGTTCTAGGTTGTGAATTTTAAAAAGTCAGTGGATACAAAAGTTGAGGTTCTCAGAAAAACTTAATGTTATCCATGTTACATATTCTTTTTTCTTTACCCTCCTGCGCCCTCAGGTGCAAAGACATCCATCAGTTTCCACCATTTATTTCTGTCTTGTGCTGGTCTTTTCATGCTTTCGAGTGTCACATTGATTGATTTAGCTTCTTTCTCTATTGTCCTGTGCAATGTTTCTCTAGGTAGCCCTCCTTTTTTCTTTCCAGATGGTGTCCGTACCACCACTTGATGTGGAAATTGCATTTGTGGCATCCTTAAAGCGTGTCCTAAATATGTGCATTGTCATCGTCTTCCCACGCTTGGTGCTTTATGCTTTAGAAGCTAGCAAACTGATAGATCTCAAAATGTAATTGTAAATGGGGAATCATCTTTGTACAGGTGTGTTTCTAGTGGAGTATAAATGTATACATCCAGGAACAAAGAATGTGTTATACAGACAATGACACTAGCTGATTACGAAAGCTCATGCTCAAATAAATTGGTTAGTCTCTAAGGTGCTACAAGTACTCCTTTTCTTTTAGCTGATTACAATGATCCCTTCTGGTCTTGGAATCTATGTATTTAATATGAGAGACTTAATTTTTTCATATTTCTAAATTTTTAAAACTTTATAATCTCAAATTTAATGTTTCTTTGATGTAAGATTTCATTTTAATCTAATTTCCTAATTTAACCCGTTACTGTAATGGGGAGTTGTGTAATTTTTTTCATACAGCACTACAAACTGCAGCACTTTATTGGATTCACACAAACCCCATCTAAGTAACTTCTATTGTTTTCCTGCAACTTCATAGGTTTTAAACTATGCCATTTCATAGATACAGAATAAATCTTAATATGGCATTGTGTAGTTCTGCAGTATAGTCTTGTAGAGTTGCACAACACTAGTTACGCATGAGATAACAAACTTGAGATAAATATTTTAATATAAGAGTGGCCATATTGGGTCAGACCAATGGGCCACCCAGTGTCTTGTCTTCCAACAGTGGCCAGTGCCAGATGCTTCACAGAAAATTAACAGAACAAGGGAATTATCAAGTGATCCATCCCCCTGTCGTCCAGTCTTGGTTTACGGCAAGCAGAGGCTTGGAGACACCTAGAGCATGGGGTTCTGTCCCTGACCATATTGCCTAATAGCCATTGATGAGCCTATCTACCATGAACTCATCTAATTCTTTTTTGAACCTCGTTATACCCAACTTCCCCTGGCAACAAATTACGCAGGTTGATCATTGAGTGAAGAAATACTTCCTTATGTTTGTTTTAAGATTGCCACCTATTAATTTAATTGGGTGATTCCTAGTTCTTGTGTTATGCAAAGGGGTAAATAAAACTTCCCTATTCACTTTCTCCACCGCATTCATGATTTTATAGACCTCTGTCATAGGCCTCCTTAATCGTCTTTTTTCTAAATGGAATAGTCCGTCTTTTTTTTATCTTTCCTCATATGGAAGCTGTTCCATACTCCTGACTGTTTTTGTTGCGCTTCTCTGTACTTTTCCAATTCTAAAGTGGTGTTTTTTGGGTTTTTTTTGTGGTTGTACTGCAAGTATGTGTAAAACTAGCTTTTGATCAAGTCTTTATTTTTAAAATATTTTCTCAAACTTATCCCTAGTATCTCTCTCAATGCACTTGGGAAGTTTGAACTTTTAAGGTTAAGTAGTTTGAGTTGTGTTGTGTGCAGAAACAGAACATTTTGGTTTTGTTTCTTGAAACGGATAAATTCGTGCACTCCACCTCTTTCATTTGCCTATCTCAGGGCTTGCCTACACACAAAAATTGCATTGATGTAACTAAATTGGCTTTCTAATTAAAGTAACTTCTTAATAAGCTAAATCTTAAATGAGTTTCAGTGTGTCCACATAAGGGGGTTTCACCATTTTAATCAAATTGATTTAGAAACCAGTTGAAACTGCTGCAATTTCTGATGTGGAGACAGGGCCTCAGAACAAGCATTGTAGTCTCTTCTACACTAGGAAAAAGTTGTTTTAAAGTTAACTAACATTTTTAATTAAGTGCTTAAAAAAGTGCTTAAAGTGTTTTTAAAAAGTGTAAGTACATAGTATAGGCAAGTTAATACCTTTAAAAATATGTTTGTTGGTCATGGTTAATCCTAGAGCGAGTCTATTGAAAAGCATAGAAAGGCATAGTTAAGTCTGAATGTGCAATTATGATTCTGCATTTCCTGACTCTTGCATGTTTAATTGCACAACTTTAACATTGCTGCAACTATTCCTTACCCCCCACTTCCTTGAAAAAATCCTTTTTTATTTTTATTTTTTTCCTGGTAGTAAGGCTCTGGCCTGGCAGAGTAATACTGTTTATAGGTTGCTTTTTAAAAATAACTGAAACCATTTCATACCATCTGGAAGGTCTGTAGTATTTTATTTGTTCAATAGGATTTGATTGGAAATTAAGATGTAAAATATATAAAAATATAACCACTGTTTATTCACAAATAAAATACTTTGAAATTTTTAGTATAAAGAGCAAAAATAGCATAGCTTTTATAAGCACTAATATTAACCAGAGTGAAAACATTAACTCTCTCTATTTTAGCACCTAGCATATTCTCAGGTTCCCTTCAGTCTTAAAACTAGAGGTCTGCAAATGCTGATTTTGATAAGTCAGTAGCTACTGATAATCAACTGCTTGTTAGTATTAGAGTCTAGGTGGTTGTACTACACCTCAATATAGAATATTTAGTGATGAACTGTTATAGTACTTAGCCTCATAGCATTTTATTCTCACACTTGTCATGTCGTCATATTTTTGTTCTTAAAGTGGTCTTAACCCTAATTGGATCTGTGTAATAGGTTATTAAAAAGCCTCTGAAAAACTTTTTTATAGTCTAGTCAAACGTAATGAACCCTCCTAAATAGTTCCACATACAACAATTATTTTATGTCTGTAACAACTACAGAACTGATCCTGCAGCCATCACCAATGTAAATAATGCTTACTCATGCAAGTAGTCCTATTGTAAGACTTTGGAAGACTTAGATAATTGCTGGATCAGGTCAATGCATTGTTAACTTTGTACACTGTAATACAGGTATGCATAAAGTTTAGAAATAGAAGTAATCTGTCTGCAAATGCTAGGTACATTTTATCTTGATAAATTAAGTGAATCATATGTTTTTCCCTAAAAAGAAAAGGAGTACTTGTGGCACCTTAGAGACTAACCAATTTATTTGAGCATAAGCTTTCGTGAGCTACAGCTCACTTCATCGGATGCATACTGTGGAAAGTTTAGAAGATCTTATTATATACACACAAAGTATGAAAAAAATACCTCCTCCCCACTCTCCTGCTGGTAATAGCTTATCTAAAGTGATCACTCTCCTTACAATGTGTATGATAATCAAGTTGGGCCATTTCCAGCACAAATCCAGGTTTTCTCAGCGCCCCCCCCCCAACTCACTCTCCTGCTGGTAATAGCTTATCTAAAGTGACCACTCTCCTTATGTTGTGTATGAGAATCAAGGTGGGCCATTTCCAGCACAAATCCAGGGTTTAACAAGAACGTCTCGGGGGGGGGGAAGGGGTAGGAAAAAACAAGGGGAAATAGGCTACCTTGCATAATGACTAAGCCACTCCCAGTCTCTATTCAAGCCTAAGTTAATTGTATCCAATTTGCAAATGAATTCCAATTCAGCAGTTTCTCGCTGGAGTCTGGATTTGAAGTTTTTTTGTTTTAAGATAGTGACCTTCATGTCTGTAATTGCGTGACCAGAGAGATTGAAGTGTTCTCCGACTGGTTTATGAATGTTATAATTCTTGACATCTGATTTGTGTCCATTTACTCTTTTACGTAGAGACTGTCCACTTTGACCAATGTACATGGCAGAGGGGCATTGCTGGCACATGATGGCATATATCACATTGGTGGATGTGCAGGTGAACGAGCCTCTGATAGTGTGGCTGATGTTATTAGGCCCTGTGATGGTGTCCCCTGAATAGATATGTGCGCACAGTTGGCAACGGGCTTTGTTGCAAGGATAGGTTCCTGGGTTAGTGGTTCTGTTGTGTGGTATGTGGTTGCTGGTGAGTATTTGTTTCAGGTTGGGGGGCTGTCTGTAAGCAAGGACTGGCCTGTCTCCCAAGACTTGTGAGAGTGTTGGGTCATCCTTCAGGATAGGTTGTAGATCCTTGATGATGCGTTGGAGAGGTTTTAGTTGGGGGCTGAAGGTGATGGCTAGTGGCGTTCTGTTATTTTCTTTGTTAGGCCTGTCCTGTAGTAGGTGACTTCTGGGAACTCTTCTGGCTCTATCAATCTGTTTCTTCACTTCCGCAGGTGGGTATTGTAGTTGTAAGAATGCTTGATAGAGATCTTGTAGGTGTCTGTCTCTGTCTGAGGGGTTGGAGCAAATGGAGAAAACCTGGATTTGTGTTGGAAATGGCCCAACTTGATTATCATACACATTGTAAGGAGAGTGATCACTTTAGATAAGCTATTACCATCAGGAGAGTGGGGTGGGAGGAGGTATTTTTTTCATGCTTTGTGTGTATATAATAAGATCTTCTAAACTTTCCACAGTATGCATCCGATGAAGTGAGCTGTAGCTCATGAAAGCTTATGCTCAAATAAATTGGTTAGTCTCTAAGGTGCCACAAGTACTCCTTTTCTTTTTGCAAATACAGACTAACACGGCTGTTACTCTGAAATACGTTTTTCCCTGGGTCTGAAAATGCACGTTTTTTTAAAACTAAACCTTGTATATACTGTACTTGAGATACCTCCTGCCCTTTAACGTACTTCCCTAGTTAAACTTCTCATTCCCCAGATTTAAATAGCTGTCAAAGCTCTTGCAAATTAATTTATCCTGAACAGTCGTCAGGAGGAATGACTGAAATATCTTGAAGTTTTTTAATTGAGATTTTGGTCCAAGTTCACTTTAGCCAGTGTTTACCTTTTTTATATATGTGCTAACATCTCAACAGGCTTTTAAGGTTAAGTGATAAGGCATAATAAATGGTGTGTTTTAGAGTAATGATTGCACTGTGGGAAGCTGTTAGAAACCTAAAGCTGAGAAATTTTAACCAGAGATATTTTACCAGTGGGATCTACATGGAAGCAACAGAAAAGGTGTGGCTGGATGACTCATGAGCCACCAGGCTCAAATAGTTTGAAGAGGCCTTGAGTTAGCCAGGGATGACTCTGTTACAGAACAATGAGATGTGATGATTAATGCTGATAGTTAAGAAGTAAAACAGAAACTAGGTAGTTGATGAGATTACATGACCTCTGCAAGTCTCTCAGAAGCTTTTATATTCTAAATGGGTCAGGTGTATTAAACAGATCAAGGGGTCAGACAGAAATGTACCCTAAAATACACTTCTTACACATCTAAGATAATTTGCTTTCTTTGATTAATCGTCTGCCAGAGGTGTACATCCATGAGACAAAAATATTGTGGGTCAAATGTTTCATGACATACTTTAAGGACATCTTAAGACTCTTTAGGAACTGCAGGAAGTGTAGTGGCGATTGGCTGTCACCATGAGGTGCTGTTTCAGGTTGAGATTACGGGAGTCTGACATAGAATGTCCAAGCAGAAACTGAAGGTTTGCTATTCCAGGGAACAGATCTGTTTAGCAAGAACTAAATCTGATGCCAGTAAAGATAAAGGCCACAAAAGCAACAATAAGGTCTTTGGCTTGACCACACTAACATTTTGGAAGAAGACCTTTTCCTTGTATAATCTGTTTCTGGAATAACATCACTTTTATTGCAGAATATTCTATTTATTCTACAATAGGTATTCTGGTCAACTTCCTGATGCAGGCAAGCCCTTAAGTTTTAGATTATACTTCCCATTTCAGTGTATACCCAAGACCAGCTGTGACGCTTCCTGGGGTACCCAGGATTGTGAGGCTCTTCCTACAACCTGCCTGTCACACTGTCTTGTGTGGTTCATGACCATGAGTGCCAGCTTCAGGGCTGACTGTCCAAAAGCAGGGCAGACACCCCAAACCGTTGGTATGTTCTATACTTAGATTTCACCAACTCAGTAACAAATGTGAACTCCTGAAGCACTATAGCAGTCCTCCCATGGAGTCACAGACAATCCCCTTAGGACACTGTCTTGAATATTTTTGGGGTAACCCAGGTTGACTCTGGGGATTTCTGTTTGTTTCCTAGCTCCAGGCCTGTGAGAGTCCAAAGCGCAAAAGAGAGAGAGAAAACTTTCTTGTGTCCCTGTTTTATCCGCTTGTTCCAGCATTTAAGCCAATGGGATGGGCTTCCTTGCAGATAGTACCTTCATCGGTGTGAGAGGGCTATTAACCAAAACTTTGTATAATGATGTTCCATAATGGCCCATTTAGTTTTGATAGTCCTTTGATAGGCCTGACTGGATTCACAGGTTCAGAGCAGGCATTTTTACAGTTATAAAGTAAAATGTTGCTATCACATTATAGCATGGGAGACAGATGTTGCACGTGAAATTAATGCATGCAGCAACTTGTAAGCATTCTATAGAGACTAAACACATTCTTATCGATCTAACACCTATCTTGAGCAATACTAACATACAGGTGAGCTGTCTGGTTTCCAACTGTGAATTTGTCAGTGCTCAGCTGATGCCTGCAGCCATGCCAAGATGCCTACACCTGGTCTGCCAGCTTCACACTGCTCTTAGTGTGAGGAAGACTTGTCTGTGCCTGCGGGTGGCAGGGAGGGGGATCAGCTACACAATTTCACCAGCAACACAAACATTATCCTTCAGGCATGTCAGGCTCTGATCTCTCTCTTCAGGTTAGCAATAGACACACTCCATCCCGCAAGCCCTCTGAACATCTCCGTGGAGTAGCCAGCCACTGTTCCACTGGACAGTCACAGATTCGCCGCTTCCAAGAAAGCAATACACCCCCGCTTACCAGTTTTACCTCAGATCACTGCTCCACATAACACATGGTACTTAGATATGTTTATAATGAAAACAAATAAAAGTTTATTTAACAAACTATAGAGATTCAGTTCAAGTGGTAGCAAGTAGAAGTATTGAAACAAATGGTTACATATAAAATAAAATCATAACATGCATGCTAGAACCTAGATTTTACTTTGCTTAACTAGATATTTTCATTTCTTATAAAGCAATACTCACCTAAAGTCCTTCCAGCATTTTACAGCCAGGATTGGCTGTGATCTTCTGTTCATGAGACAAGTCACACTGTCAGTTTGCCTCCTCTGTGAAGGATTCTGGGTGTCTCTTTACAGCCTCAGATATTGCAGAACAATCCACTATCCTTATTCATAAGCAGGATGTTCCCCCATAGGTTGGTTTTCCCTGTATATTCCTTTCTTGTAGTTGTTGTAATCTTTCCAACAGTAACTGGCTCAGTATGAAAATAGGCATAAATTGTAAGTCACGGTATAAACAATGACCAGACAGGGAGATAAGTGTCTGTTACCACTGCCTGAAAAGAACCTATCTGAGACATGTCACCTCCAGATTATTTGCCTGAAGAACATAATTTTCAGTACAGACACATAACTCTTTAAATATTATCCATACATGTATTTCACTACGATTGTTCTGACCAGTGGGCTACTGGCTTTCGGTAGAGACCTCAGATGCCACCCGTTAGTGAATTGTGCCTATATCTGACAAAGAGGATCCTTGTAAAATCCTGTGTCCTCTTCCAGTTGGCACCAGGGTTTCCTCAATCACATCAGTTTGAGGAAAGATCAGATACTCTTCATATAGTGTGACAGGGTCAGGCCAGATGACTACAGGAGAGTAATAGAAGGCAGATATATTAGCCCCAGGCTAAGTAGGTCCCTTTTCCCTGGGTAAGGTGACAGGGAAGTTTCCAGAACAATCAGGAACCTTCTGGAGACTATTAAGACAGACAGGCTGATTAGAACACCTGCAACCCATCAAGAAGCTGCTAGAATCAATTAAGGCAGGCTTATCAGAGCATCTGGGTTTTAAAAAGGAGCTCACTTCAGTTTGTAGTGTGCATGTAAGGAGCTGGGAGCAAGAGGTGCTAGGACCTGAGAGTGAGAACTCAGACTGTTGGAGGACTGAGGTGTACAAGCGTTACCAGACACCAGGAGGAAGGTCCTATGGTGAGGTTAAAGAAGGTGTTGGGAGGAGGCCATGGGGAAGTAGCCCAGGGAGTTGTAGCTGTCGCACGGCTGTTCCAGGAGGCACTCTAGACAGCTGCCTTCCACAGGGCCCTGGGCTGGAACCCGGAGTAGAGGGCGGGCCTGGGATCCTCCCAAGTCCTGGTCAGACACAGGAGGAGTCGACCTGGACTATGGGTTCAGAAAAACGGCCAAGCTGAGGGCTGCCATGAAGCTCCAAGGCGAGCAAATCTGCCAATAAGGGCAAGACTCACCAAGGTAGAGGAGGAACTTTGTCACAATTGGTGTCGGAAGTGGGATTTGGTGTACACAGCGTGGCGGAAGAAGGAGGGTGTTTGGGGGAAAAAAAAGGGGGGGTGGGGGGAGAGGGTCTATTTTTATTTTTTTTCACCACAATGGAGGAGGTAGTGCGGGCACTGATACAAGTCACAGCTGCCCAGCAGGAGGCAACCCGTGTTCAGGCAGCCACCCAACAGGAGGCAGTGCGGCTGGAGCAAGAGACTAATCACCTGCTGATGGATCAGGCTGCTCAAGACCGGGCTATGTTGCGGGAACTGGTAAACCAGGTAAAGGCCCTTACAGAGCTGAACCGTGGCCATGATGGGACGCAGATCATGCGGGCCAGCAATTGGCTGCAGAAAATGACATGGGAGGATGATGTAGAGGCATATCTCCTGGCCTTTGAAAGGACAGCCCTGTGGGAGGCTTGGCCCCAAGAACAGTGGTCTGGCATTCTCGCTCCATTCTTGTGTGGGGAGGCCCAGAAGGCCTACTATGATTTGTCTGAAGAGGCTGTGGCAAACTACCCCCAGCTGAAAGCAAAGATCCTGGCCAGATCTGGGGTAACGACCGCAGTGCGGGCCCAGCGATACCATGAGTGGAGGTACCAGGAAAACAAAACCCTGCAGTCCCAATTATATGACCTCATCCATCTCACACGAAAGTGATTACAAACTGAGTCCCGGAGTCCGGAGGAGATACTAGAGGTTCTTGTCATCGACCGGTACATGAGAGTACTACCGCCAGACCTTCACGCCTGGGTAAGCCAGAATGAATCCTCGACCTACGACGAGGTTGTCATGCTGGTAGAAAGGCGAAGGACGGTGAGGGAGCTGACCCGACCAGTTAAGGAAGGATCACCAAGCCCTAGAGCTCGGGTGACTGGGCCACCAGGAGAGCCCAGGTGGAAAAAGAGGGGCTGAAGGCCCACCAGAAGTCACAAAGAGTCGGAGCACTGAGGGGAAAGACGATTGTGATGTTAGACTGCCCAAACCAAGAGACCGGGGAACGCCTAGGGCTCCCTACAGGTGTTACGCCTGCGGGGAGTGGGGACACATAGCTGCACAGTGTCCCAATGCCGAGGAGCCTATGCAGTGTAACCTGGGGCACTGGGCAGACCCATGCTCCCTAATCCACCTTGTGGGGGTCTCACTAACCCCACATATGTACACCAGACCAGTGAAGCTAAATGGGGTAGAGACCACAGCACTGGTTGATTCGGGGAGTGCTATCACGCTTGTCTTGGGGAAGCTCATGAAGCGTAATCAGCTGCTGTTGGCTAAGCATACAGGGAGAACATGCATCCATGGGACAGTTGGTTATTACCCCACCATCTCAGTAAAAATCGAGATTCAGGGGAACACTACTGAGGTAGCAGCAGGTGTAGTCTCTAAACTCCCATACCCGGTGCTCATAGGGAGGGACTTCCCAGGGTTTGGAGACTTACTCCCGGTAGGGGAATTGGAGAAGGGGGGAAGCCCTGAAAGTAGTGAGGCATCCACAGTAGGCTGTCAACCCACAACCTTCTCTGAAATATCCCCAGATTTGTTCTGCACTCCCAAACAGCGTAGAAAGACGAAAAGGGAAAGAAGGGCAGCTAAGGCCTTGGGAACCTGAATACTGGCCCAAAACCAGAGGGTCTGTTTCAATATACTGTTCTTCCTTTAGGACTGCATAGGACATCTGCCACCTTCCAGCATCTTATGGACAAGCTCCTACGGCCCCATGCCAGTTATGCAGCGGCATACCTGGATGATGTGATCGTTCACACCCCCAACTGGGAAACCCACTTAGGAAAGGTGGAAGCGGTTCTGGACACCCTGAGACGGGCTGGCCTCACAGCCAAGCCAGCCAAGTGTGCTATAGGGCTAGCCGAGGCTAAATACCTTGGCTACATTGTAGGAAGGGGCATGGTCAAGCCCCAACTGAAAAATCTAGAGGTTATCCAAAATTGGCCCCAGCCGAATCGGAAAAAGCAAGTCCGGGCATTCCTGGGTGTGGTGGGGTACTACCGACGATTTATTCCCCATTTTGCTACCAGAGTGAGTCCCCTGACAGACCTGATAAAAGCCCGGGGTCCAGACATGGTGAAGTGGACAGATGCCACAGAGAAGGCATTCATGGATCTACAGACAGCCCTCTGTATAGCCCCGGACTTCAACAAAAAAATTATTTTACAAACAGATGCATCTGAAGTAGGATTGGGAGCTGTCCTATCGCAGATGGTCGGAGAT
Source organism: Caretta caretta (assembly GCF_965140235.1). Lineage (NCBI taxonomy): Eukaryota > Metazoa > Chordata > Testudines > Cheloniidae > Caretta > Caretta caretta. Next base: position 119,113,150 of record NC_134207.1, on the reverse strand, counting down.
GAAGAACACCCAATCCTCTGCCTCAGCAGGAAACTCCTCCCTAGAGAGCAGAAGTATGCCATGGTTGAAAGAGAGTACCTAGCTGTGAAATGGGCCTTGGAAACACTACGTTATTACCTTCTGGGACGACAGTTTACCCTTGTGACCAACCACTCACTCCTCCAGTGGATGCAGCGAAATAAAGAGAAGAATGGAAAGGTGACCAGATGGTTCCTGTCCCTACAACCTTTCCAATTCACCATACAACACCGGGCTGGAAGCCACCATGGCAATGCAGATGGCTTGTCACGAGTACACTGCCTGACGTCCCAAGTTGCCCAACCCATAGTGTTGAGTGGTGGGGGCGGGGGGGTGTAATATGTGACAGGGTCGGGCCAGATGGCTACAGGAGAATAATAGAAGGCAGATATATTAGCCCCAGGCGAAGTAGGTCCCTTTTCCCTGGGTAAGGTGACAGGGAAGGTTCCAGAATAATCTGGAACCTTCTGGAGATGATTAAGACAGGCTGATTAGAACACCTGCAGCCAATCAAGAAGCTGCTAGAATCAATTAAGGCAGGCTTATCAGAGCATCTGGGTTTTAAAAAGGAGCTCACTTCAGTTAGTGGTGTGCGTGTAAGGAGCTGGGAGCAAGAGGTGCTAGGACCTGAGAGTGAGAACGCGGACTGTTGGAGGACTGAGGTGTACAAGCGTTACCAGACACCAGGAGGAAGGTCCTATGGTGAGGTTAAAGAAGGTGTTGGGAGGAGGCCACGGGGAAGTAGCCCAGGGAGTTGTAGCTGTCGCACGGCTGTTCCAGGAGGCACTCTAGACAGCTGCCTTCCACAGGGCCCTGGGCTGGAACCCGGAGTAGAGGGCGGGCCTGGGTTCCCCCCAAACCTCCCAAGTCCTGGTCAGACACAGGAGGAGTTGACCTGGACTATGGGTTCAGAAAAACGGCCAAACTGAGGGCTGCCGTGAAGCTCCAAGGCGAGCAAATCCGCCATAAGCGCAAGACCCACCAAGGTAGAGGAGGAACTTTGTCACAGTACGTATTTCAAAACTTCAAACTTGTTAACTCTCACCCACACAAAGTGATAATTTACTTAAAAGCAAACAACCTAATTCCTAGAAACTTGCAACATGTTCCTTCTGTCTTAGTACAGTAGAACCTCAGAGTTATGAACTGACCGCTCATCTCATTCTGAACTGGAAGTATGTGATCAGGCAGCAGCAGAGATCCCCCTCCCTCCCCCCCCCCAAAAAAGCAAATACATACAGTACAGTATTGTGTTAAATGTAAACTACTTAAAAAAAGGGGAGGGGGCAGACTTTAAAAAAAAAAAGATTTGACAGGGTAAGACAACTTTTTGTGCTTGTTTCATTTCAATTAAGATGGTTAAAAACAGCATTTTTCTTCTGCATGGTAAAGTTTCAAAGATGTATTAAGTCAATGTTCAGTTATAAACTTTTGAAAGAACAACCATAACATTTTGTTCAGAGTTACGAACATTTCGGAGTTAGGAACAACCTCTATTCCCGAGGTGTTCATAGCTGAGGTTCTACTGTGCGTTGTTACAGTAGTGTTAAAATATACACCAAGCATTCTCTATCTCTTGCTTCAAATATTTCCACAAGTCTACTTTTTTCCCTTTTCTGTTCATCTTGATTCTTACTCTCAGTGCCTTCTAACTATTTATATTGCATTCAACCAATTTATATTGCAAGCTCTTTCAGACAAGGGCCCTTTTGTCTTTTGTACTCCAAGTTCTTTGACAATTATTTAAAATAAAATCAATCTGGAAGGTGGTGTTAAAGTATCCAGTCATCTTTCAAAAATATCCAAAATTATCTGTATGTCCAAAATAATCAGTGGATAATTTGGACATATTTTTAACAAATACACCTTTTAAAAATGTTTGTGTATATCAGTAACTTTTGATGCTATTTTGTGATTGCTTATGATAATATTTCATATTTTAGTTCTGTTATATTTTATTGTACTAAATTCTGTTCTCAATAACACCGATCTGTAAAGTTACTTAAAATTTACAAAAAGAAAAGGAGTACTTGTGGAACCTTAGAGCCTAACAAATTTATTTGAACATAAGCTTTCATGAGCTACAGCTCACATCTTCGGATGCATTCAGTGGAAAATACAGCGGGGAGATTTATATACATAGAGAACATGAAACAATGGGTGTTACCATACACACTGTAACGAGAGTGATCACTTAAGGTGAGCTATTAAGCAGGAGAGCGGGGTGGGAGGGAATTTTGTAGTGATAATCAAGGTGGGCCATTTCCAGCAGTTGACAGGAATGTCTGAGGACAGGAATATCTGAGGAACAGTGGCGGGTGGGTGCGGGGGGTGGGGAATAAACATGAGGAAATAGTTTTACTTTGTGTAATGACCCATCCACTCCCAGTCTTTATTCAAGCCTGAGTCAATTGTATCTAGTTTGCAAATTAATTCCAATTCAGCAGTCTCTTGTTGGAGTCTGTTCTTGAAGTTTTTTTGTTGAAGTATTACCACTTTTAGGTCTGTAATCGAGTGACCAAAGAGATTGAAGTGTTCTCCGACTGGTTTTTGAATGTCATAATTCTTGACGTCTGATTTGTGTCCATTTATTCTTTTACGTAGAGACTGTCCGGTTTGACCAATGTACAGTTTGACCCATAGCAGTGCCGCTGATTTGAAGGTATACATTGTCCCCAAATGTGAAATAGTTATGGGTGAGGACAAAGTCACAAAGTTCCGCCACCAGGTTTGCCGTGACATTATCGGGGATACTGTTCCTGACGGCTTGTAGTCCATCTTTATGTGGAATGTTGGTGTAGAGGGCTTCTACATCCATAGTGGCCAGGATTGTGTTTTCAGGAAGATCACCGATGGATTGTAGTTTCCTCAGGAAGTCAGTGGTGTCTCAAAGATAGCTGGGAGTGCTGGTAGCGTAGGGCCTGAGGAGGGATTCTACATAGCCATACAATCCTGCTGTCAGGGTGCCAGTGCCTCTACATAAAAGAATAAATGGACACAAATCAGACGTCAAGAATTATAACATTCAAAACCAGTCGGAGAACACTTCAATCTCTTTGGTCACTCCATTACAAACCTAAAAGTGGCAATTCTTCAACAAGAAAACTTCAAAAACAGAGTCCAACCAGAGACTGCTGAATTGGAATTAATTTGCAAACTGGATACAATTAACTTTAGGCTTGAATAAAGACTGGGAGTGGATGTGTCATTACACAAAGTAAAACTATTTCCCCATGTGTATTCCCACCCTCCACTGTTCCTCAGATGTTCTTGTCAACTGCTGGAAATTGCCCACCTTGATTATCACTACAAAAGGGTTTTTCCCCCCACTCTCCTGCTTAATAGATCACATTAAGTAATCACTCTTGTTACAGTGTGTGTGGTAACACCCCATTGTATCATGTTCTCTATGTATATAAAGCTCCCCAGTGTATTTTCCACTGAATGCATCCGATGAAGTGAGCTGTAGCTCACGAAAGCTTATGCTCAAATAAATTTGTTAGTCTCTAAGGTGCCACAAGTCCTCCTTTTCTTTTTGCGAATACAGACTAACACGGCTGCCACTCTGAAACTTAAAATTTACACTAACTCCATTGATTTCATTGGCATTACTTCAGTTTTACAGAAAAGCAAATGAGAGCAGAATTTAGCTGCCAAAACAGATAGGTATTTTAGATTTATTTCAAGGCATTCATAAATTTTAAAGGTCATAACTGGAGATCACACCAAAACTTCTGTACTTTGTCACACAGACCATGACTCTACATATCCCAGACACTGCTTCTTTTGTAAAACAAAACTCAGGGGTTTTCTCTTGCAAAGGGCACTATTTGCATCAGTGGTAATTTCTCAAAGAGATCAGGGTATGTTCTCTGGTGCTTAGTTCATTAACTATGACATTAAGATTTTGCTTTTTCACCTATAATGGGAGAAACAAGTCAAGGTTGTCAGTATGTGGAAGGTCTTTCTGATAACTAATCCCAAATACAAGCTCCCAAAGGTCTATTGTAAAGTTAGTTGCAGAAATGTTTTCAAGGAGGACACAGATTTTGAGAGACAAACCCTGAACCAAAGGATGTCCTGTAGAATATGTGGCAACCTTGAATATAAATGGCATTTTTGTTTTGGGGAGTAGCAGGTTTTGTCTTTTCAGGTGGGATGGATAGGCTTGAAAAACTTAATTCTGAATTGTGTATTCTTATGACTGGGTACATTTCTATATTACTTTTATCTTTTTAGTCCATGTGCTTCAACCTAAAATCATAATCCTTTGTTGATGATATCACACTTGATTGCTGTGACAAAAGTTGTTGTGATGTCCATACTTGAATATTTAAAGAACAGAGATCCCATTTTCATGATTTCTACTATTTTAAAAAAGAAGAGTAAAAAGGATTCCTACTCCTATCCAATAAATATAAGCAGAAATATGTGCAGGACAAATAAATCCCAATCTGTAAAAAGGGGAATAAGGACAACCCAACCCAGGGAGTTACAGACAGGGTGGATTTGATTGAAATCAAATTGATTTAAATCATGATTTAAATCACTAGTCAGGAAGACTCGATTTAATCATGGATTTCTACATAAACATGCATTCTTGTTGGTTGTTATAACCTTAAGACATATTCTTCATAACTCAGAGATAGATGTAGGTTTCATTTTTAGAAGGTACACACTATGCATTTTTAAACGGTAATTTATTTTGAAAACTTTTCAGATTAGTTTTACAGCTATATCAGAAAGTGAATGATTGGTTATTTCATTTACCAAAGGTAATTGAAGCAGGTATTTATGAAGTTATTGGGTGGTGAAGTATGTCCAATTCAACAGGTTAATCATTAATATTTGAAGGATTTTCTTGCCATGCTGTATTAGGAGGAGAACATCACCAGACAGACAGACATTTAAATTGATTTATTTAACTAAAACAACAAAGTTATGTATTCTGGATTTTTTTCTTCAACAGCAAACATATTTTAAGAAAACAAGCATATGTCCCTCGCTTCTCACATTTATCTCCAGACTTCTTCCTGCATAAACAAACAGGGCAATTTTTTCATCAATTACCTCTTTTTGAAATCTGCTGGTTCTTTTCACAAATTTATCTATGGTTGTTTCTGGATACTGGAGTTTTTTTTCTTTTTGCTACAGGTGATATACTGTGGCTATGTGACATACATGATGTGACTGAAACATTATCATTGGCAGATAACTCTGAAACTATAGAAAACGATGGTAATCTAGAAGGTGGATAGTCTTCAGAATCCTGTATATTGAGGATGGATTCTCCTAAACAAAATAAGTCAGTGCGGTCATTTAATTATTATTACCATACTGCTCATTTAGTATTACTCATTGCATTCACTGACACTCAGTACTATTTTAAAGGTGAAATTGTACAAGGAAGATCTGGCTATTTCAGCTATTTATTTCTTATCACAACTGCATCTAAAACAATAGTACCATAGAGTAACAACTATATTTTTTTGCTCAAACATGAGAATTCAAGAATAGTCCAGAAGGAAGACAGGCAGTCCTTAAGAAAGAAGCATGAAATAAAGAAGTTTACCAATCTGAAGATCCTGCATGTTCAGACATGTTCCTTTCATCATGTTCAATGCAGCTTCCTCCTGAGAAGGAACACTTTTCATAAAGTTGTTTCATTTGGGCAACCAGGCCTTGCATTTCTTTGTTGCACTGTTTGCATTTTACATTCATGCCTGTTTTACCCGCCGGTAGAGGAACTTCATTAAAATATTCCCAAACTGGGTCTCTCTTATGACCATTATAGGTTTTCCCTTCTACTGAGAGAATGCTATGGTAGATCTCAACTCAATGAAGGCTACACTCAGAAAGACCTCAAGACTTCTGGAATATGCTGCTCAACCAGTTTCACTTTTGTTTCTACTGCCTGTCCCTCCCGTCTCACATTTATCTCCAAACTTCTTCTCCTTGTCCAGATCTATTCCACCCCTTTTAGAGAGAGGTAAGGGATTGACTCTGTGTACACAAATTTGCGGAGGGACAATAGGGTTGAGGTCTGTTATTTCTCTTTCTCTATTTATACATATGTACGTACGTACATACATACATTTTTGCTGTTAACAAGCATGTTATCTCTGGAGACATAAATCCACAGTTTGAGAACTGCAAAACTAAGCATCTCTGATGGTATCTTCTAGACTGAGCACTGAGTCCCCTTGGGTAGATAGAAAGATTAAGCTAAATAATCTATACAGAAGCCCATGGAACCCCATAAGATTGGGTCCCTAATCTATGAACTATTGGAACTCATTTACAAAACTTTTCTTAAACCTCCTCAAAAAGCATTTTATCAAAAAAATCCGATTTAAATTAAAAAAAAATGCAACTTTTTTTTAAAGACATTGATTTTTATCCACCATGGTTACGGACCAGTCAGCTTAAATTCAGTTCCCAGAAAGATAATGGAGTAAATAATTAAGCAGTCAGTTTGCAGACAGCTAGAACAGTGGTTCTCAGCCAGGGGTACAAGGACTCCTGAGGGTAGGCAGAGGTCTTCCAAGGAGTAAATCAGCTCATCTACATATTTACCTAGTTTTACAACAGGCTACATGAAAAGCACTAGCAAAGTCAGTACAAACTAAAATTTCATACAGACAATGACTTGTTTATACTGCTCTATATACTATACACTGAAATGTAAGTACAACATTTATATTCCAATTTATTTTTATAATTATATGGTGAAAATGAGAAAGTAAGCAATTTTTCAGTCATAGTGTGCTGTGACACTTTTGTATTTTGTAAGCAAGTGGTTTTTAAGTGAGGTGAAACTTGGTGGTACACAAGACAAATCAGACTCCTGAAAAGGGTACAATAGTCTGGAAAGGTTGAGAGCCATTGACCTAAAAGATAAGGTGATAAGTAACAGCATGGATTTGTCAAGAACAAATCATGTCAAACCAACCTAATAGCTTTCTTTGACAGGCTGTCAAACCTTGTGGATAGGGGCATGTGGTATATCTTGACTTTAGTAAAGAGTTTGATGCTCTTCATAAACAAACTAGGGAAATGCAACCTAGATGGAGCTACTATAAGCTGAGTGCAAAACTGGTTGGAAAACTGTTTCCAGAAAGTAGTTATCAGTGGTTCACAGTCAAACTGGAAGGGCATATTGAGTGGGGTCCCACAGAGATCAGTTCTGGATCTGGTTCTGTTCAATGTCTTCATCAATGATTTAGATAATAGCATAGAGAGTACACGTATAAAGTTTGCAGATAATACCAAGCTGGGAGGGGTTGCAAGTGCTGTGGAGGATAGGATTAAAATTCAAAATAATCTGGACAAACTGGAGAAATGATCTGAAGTTAATAGGATGAAATTCAATAAGGACAAATGCAAAGTACTCCACTTAAGAAGGAACAATTGATTGCACACATACACAATGGGAAATGACTGCCTAGGAAAGACTACTGCAGAACGGGATCTGAGGATCACAAGCTAATTATGTGTTAACAGCGTAACCCTATTGCAAAAAAAGAAGCAAACATGATACTGGTCTTTATTAGCAGGAGTGTTGTAAGCAAGACACAAGAAGTAATTCTTCCAGTCTACTCAGCATTGATATGGCCTCAGCTGGAGTATTGTGTCCAGTTCTGGGTGCCATATTTCGGGAAAGATGTGGATAAATTGGAGAAAGTCCAGAGGAGAGCAACAAAAATGATTAAAGGTCTAGAAAACATGACCTATGAGGGAAGATTGGAAAAAATTGGGTTTGTTTAGTCTGGAGAAGAGAACATAAGAATGGCCCTACTTGGTCAGACCAAAGTTCCATCTAGCCCAGTATCCTGTCTTCCGACAATGGCCAGTGCCAGGTACCCCAGAGGGAATGAACAGAACAGGTAATCATCAAGTGATCCATCCCCTGTTGCTCATTTCCAGCTTCTGGCAAACAGAGGCTAGGGACACCGTTCCTGCCCATCCTGGCTAATAGCCATTGATTGACCTATCCTCCATGAATTTATCTAGTTCTTTTTTGAACCCAGTTATGGTCTTGGCCTTCACAACATCCTCTGGCAAGGAGTTCCACAGGTTTACCATGGGTTGTTTGAAGAAATACTTCCTTTTATTTGTTTTAAACCTGCTGCCTATTTGGTGACCCCTAGTTCTTGTGTTATGAGAAGTAGTAAACAACATTTCCTTATCTACTTTGTCTATATCAGTCATGATTTTATAGATCTCAATCATATCTCCCCTTAGCTGTCTCTTTTCCAAGATGAAAAGTCCCAGTCTTATTAATCTTTCCTCATACAGAAGCTGTTCCATACCCCAATAATTTTTGTTGCCCTTTTCTGAACTTTTCCAATTCCAATATATCTTTTTTGAGATGCGGCGACCACATCTGCACACAGTATTCAAGATGTGGGTGTACCATGGATTTATATAGAGGCAACATGATACTTTCTGTCCTAGTATCTATCCCTTTTTTAATTATTCCCAGCATACTGTGTGCTTTTTTGACTGCCACTGCACACTGAGTGGATGTTTTCAGAGAACTATTCACAATGATTCCAACATCTTTCTTGAGTGGTAACAGCTAATTTAAACCCCAACATTTTATAGGTATAGTTGGGATTATGGTTTCCAATGTGCATTACTTTGCATTTATCAACATTAAATTTCATCTGCCATTTTCTTGCACAGTCACCCAGTTTTGAGAGATCCTTTTGTACCTCTTCACAGTCCGCCTGAGTCTTAACTATCTTTAGTAATTTTGTATCATCTGCAAATTTTGCCATCTCACTGTCTACCCCTTTTTCCAGATCATTTATGAATATGTTGACCAGACCCCTGGGAGACACCACTATTTACCTCTATCCATTCTGAAAACTGAAACCATTTACACCTACCCTTTGTTTCCTATCTTTTAACCAGTTACCAATCCATGAGAGCACCTTCCCTCTTATCCCGTGGCATCTTACTTTGCGTAGGAGCCTTTGGTGAGGGACCTTGTCAAAGGCTTTCTGAAAATCTGAGTACTCAATATACATTGGATCTCCTTCGTCCACATGCTTGTTGACCCCCTCAGAGAATTCTAGTAGATGGGTGAGGCATGATTTCCCTTTACTAAAGCCATGTTGACTCTTACTCAACAACTCACACCTTCTTGTCACCTGTTGGGAATGGGACATATCCACCCTAATTGAATTGGCCTCGTTAGCACTGACCCTCACTTGGTAAGGCAACTCCCATCTTTTCATGTGTTGTATATTTATACCTGTTTACTGTATTTTCCACTCCATGAATCTGATGAAGTGGATTATAGCCCATGAAAGCGTATGCCCAAATAATTTGTTAGTCTCTAAGGTCTCCTCGTTGTTTTTACTGATACAGACTAACACAGCTACCCCTCTGAATTCCTCAACAAAGTATGTTCATCTATATGTCTGTCAGTATTGTTCTTTATTATAGTTTCAACCAGTTTGACTGGTACTGAAGTCAGGCTTACAGGCCTGTAATGGCCAGGATCACCTCTGGAGCCCTTTTTAAAAATTAGCATCACATTAGCCATCCTCTAGTCATCTGGTACAGAAGCTGATTTAAATGATAGGTTACATTCTACAGTTAGTTGTTCTGCAATTTCACATTTAAGTTCCTTGAGAACTCTTGGGTGAATACCATCTGGTCCTGGTGATTTATTGCTGTTAAATGTATCAATTTCAGGGTGGATAAAAATCAATGATTTTTTTTTTTAAAAGTGTTTTTTTTAATTTTAAATCGGATTTTTTTTGTCAGATTTTTTTTTATAAAATGCTTTTTGAGGAAAAAATCTATCTAAAGATAGTTTTAATTAAGATACCTTATAGCTCAAAGATGTCTTATCATGGAATAGGGATTATAAACAGGGCTTTTGAGCGGAGCCCGCAGAGCAGCTCCGGCACAGTGGAGCTGCAGGTTTTTGCCTGGAGCACAGCTCCAAAGCCCTGATTATAAATTCTAATTCTATAGTATGAGACAATATATTCATGTAATGTTTAAGAAAAGTTTTGTAAATGAGTTCCAATAGTTCATAGATTAGGGACCCAATCTTATGGGGTTCCGTGGGCTTCTGTATAGATTATTTAGCTTAATCTTTCTATCTACCCAATGGGACTCAGTGCTCAGTCTAGAAGATACTGTCAGAGATGCTTAGTTTTGCAGTTCTCAAACTGTGGATTTGTGTCTCCAGAGGTAACATGCTTGTTAACAGCAAAAACATTTTTAAATAATATATAGAGGTGAGAAATAACAGACCTCAACCCTATTGTCTCTCTGCAAATTTGTGTACATAGAGTCAATCCCTTACCTCTCTCTAAAAGTGCAAAGTTTCAAAAAGTTCAATGAATAGAAGATTGCTGGGGTAGGAATAGATCTGGAGAAGGAGAAGTCTAAAGATAAATGTGAGAAGCAAGGGACATATGCTTGTTTTGTTAAAATATTATATGTTTGCTTTGAAAAAAAAATCCAGAATACTTAATGTTGTTGTTTTAGTTAAATAAAACAAATTTAAATGTCTGTCTGGTGATGTTCTCCTCCTAATACAGAATGGCAAGAAAATCCTTCAAATATTAATGAATAACCTGTTGAATTGGAGATAGTTCACCTCCCAATGTCTTCATAAATATCTGCTTCAATTACCTTTGGTAAATGAAATAACCAATCATTCATTTTCTGATATAGCTATAAAACTAATCTGAAAAATTTTCAAAATAAATCACTGTTTAAAAATGTATAGTGTGTACTTTCTAAAAATGAAACCTACATCTATCTCTGAGTTATGAAGAATATGTCTTAAGGTTATAACAACCAACAAGAATGCACTTTTATGTAGAAATCCATGATGAAATTGAGTCTTCCTGACTAGTGATTTAAATCCAATCCACCCTGATCAATTTGTTCCAAAACCTCCTCTAACGATACCTCAATCTGGGACAGTTCGTCAGATCTGTCACCGAAAAAGAATGGCTCAGGTTTGGGAATCTCCATCACATCCTCAGCCGTGAAGACGGTTGCAAAGAATTCATTTAGTTTCTCCACAATGGCGTTATCGTCCTTGAGTGCTCCTTTAGTACCTCAATCATCCAGTGGCTGCACTGGTTGTTTAGCAGGGGGGACACGATAACAGTTTTCAAGTACATAAAAGATTGTTACAAGGAGGAGGGGCAAAAATTCTTCTCCTTAACTTCTGAGGATAGGACAAGAAGCAATTCACTTAAATAGCAACAAGGACAGTTTAGGTTGGACATTAAGAAAAACTACGTAACTTTCAGGGTGGTTAAGCACTGGAATAAATTGCCGAGGAAAGTTGTGGAATCTCCATCGTTGGAGATTTTTAAGAGCAGGTTAGCCAAACACCTGTCAGGGATGGTCTAGATAATACTTAGTCCTGTCTTGAGTGCAGGGGACTGGACTAGAAGACCTCTCAAGATCCCTTCCCGTCCTATGATTCTATATCTTAATGTTTTGCACAAACTAAAAATGGGTGTATCAAAATGTTTTCATTTGGATGTAAGTTTTCTTTTGGGTGTAAGTATAATATGTAATTTAACTTGTCCGCTCATTTGTAGGGATTATTTTCAAAGCATTCAATTTGAAAATGACAGGTTTCAGAGTAACAAATTTTTATTCTTTTTTTATTTAGATGATGTCTGTCTGTATCTGTACAAGTTTTTTCATGCAGTTGATAGATTTCCACTCCATACGGCTAAATGCAGTGCCTTGCATAATGACAGGTTTCAGAGTAACAGACTGAGTAGCAGTAACAGTAGACTGAGCACTAATGCATCCGATGAAGTGAGCTGTAGTTCACGAAAGCTCATGCTCAAATAAATTGGTTAGTCTCTAAGGTGCCACAAGTACTCCTTTTCAATTTGAAAATGGAAATTCCAGTTTCTGAGCTATGTTCAAAGTTAGATGATTTTATAGTTTGGAAATGGTAGTACATTAGTTGCATCAAAATTAATAAATATAGTAAGCGTTCTAAACCATGACCACAAAATGTAACTGTTTAAGAGGAAATTTTGTGCTTAATAGTTTGTAATGTGGTGTGTGATTTTGAAATCAAAAATTAAAATATGTTTTTCTAATTAACCATTTCACGTGTATTGCTTTGAGTAAGTTTTGATACTGTGGAGAGGAGCAGAGAGAGGTTTTGAGAGAAGTTTTCCCAGAAATACTTTAAAATAGTTCAAATGTAATTTTTTTAATCAACTTGTGGTTGTACTGTGAGCAGAACCCATGTCCCTCAGTGGGATCAGAGGGTAATTGCTACAAAAAGAAGGATTCTGGGTGGACTCCTCCTGAAGGTCGAAACAACAGACTGGACTTCTACATAGAGTGCTTCCGCCGATGTGCACGGGCTGAAATTGTGGCAAAGCAACATCACTTGCCCCATAACCTCAGCTGTGCAGAACACAATGCCATCCACAGCCTCAGAAACAACTCTGACATCATAATCAAAAGGGCTGACAAAGGAGGTGCTGTCGTCGTCATGAATAGGTCGTAATATGAACAAGAGGCTGCTAGGCAGCTCTCCAACACCACTTTCTACAAGCCATTACCCTCTGATCCCACTGAGAGTTACCAAAAGCAACTACAGCATTTGCTCAAGAAACTCCCTGAAAAAGCACAAGAACAAATCCACTCAGACACACCCCTGGAACCCCGACCGGGGGTATTTTATCTCCTACCCAAGATCCAATCCTGGACGTCCCATCATCTCAGGCATTGGCACCCTGACAGCAGGATTGTGTGGCTATGTAGACTCCCTCCTCAGGCCCTACGCTACCAGCTCTCCCAGCAATCTTTGAGACACCACTGACTTCCTGAGGAAACAACAATCCATTGGTGATCTTCCTGAAAACACCATCCTGGCCACTATGGATGTAGAAGCCCTCTACACCAACATTCCACACAAAAATGGACTACAGTATCCCCAGGAACAGTATCCCCGATAATGTCACGGCAAACCTGGTGGCGGAACTTTGTGACTTTGTCCTCACCCATAACTATTTCACATTTGGGGACAATGTATACCTTCAAATCAGCGGCACTGCTATGGGTACTCGCATCGTCCCACAGTATGCCAACCTTTTTATGGCTGACTTAGAACAACGCTTCCTCAGCTCTCGTCCCCTAACACCCCTACTCTACTTGCGCTACATTGATGACATCTTCATCATCTGGACCCATGGAAAAGAAGCCCTTGAGGAAATCCACCATGATTTCAACAATTTCCATCCCACCATCAACCTCAGCCTGGACCAGTCCACACAAGAGATCCACTTCCTGGACACTACGGTGCTAATAAGCGATGGTCACATAAACACCACCCTATACAGAAAACCTACTGACCGCTATTCCTACCTTCATGCCTCCAGCTTTCATCCAGACCACACCACACGATCCATTGGCTACAGCCAAGCTCTACGATACAACTGCATTTGCTCCAACTCCTCAGACAGAGACAAACACCTACAAGATCTCTATCAAGTGTTCTTACAACTACAGTACCCACCTGCTGAAATGAAGAAACAGATTGACAGAGCCAGAAGAATACCCAGAAGTCACCTACTACAGGACAGGCCCAACAAAGAAAACAACAGAATGCCACTAGCCATCACCTTCAGCCCCCAACTAAAACTTCTCCAACGCATCATCAAGGATCTACAACCTATCCTGAAGGACGACCCATCACTCTCACAGATCTTGGGAGACAGGCCAGTCCTTGCTTACAGACAGCCCCCCAACCTGAAACAAATACTCACCAGCAACCACACACCACACAACAGAACCACTAACCCAGGAACCCATCCATGCAACAAAGCCCGTTGCCAACTGTGTCCACATATCTATTCAGGGGACACCATCATAGGGCCTAATCACATCAGCCACACTATCAGAGGCTTGTTCACCTGCACATCTACCAATGTGATATATGCCATCATGTGCCAGCAGTGCCCCTCTGCCATGTACATTGGTCAAACTGGACAGTCTCTATGTAAAAGAATAAATGGACACAAATCAGACGTCAAAAATTATGACATTCAAAAACCAGTCGGAGAACACTTTAATCTCTTTGGTCACTCGATTACAGACCTAAAAGTGGTAATACTTCAACAAAAAAACTTCAAAAACAGACTTCAACGAGAGACTGCTGAATTGGAATTAATTTGCAAACTGGATACAATTAAGTTAGGCTTGAATATAGACTGGAAGTGGATGGGTCATTACACAAAGTAAAACTATTTCCCCATGTTTATTCCCCCACCCCCCCACTATTCATCAGACGTTCTTGTGAACTGCTGGAAATGGCCCACCTTGATTATCACTATAAAAGGTGTGACGAAGCGGGACTGTTCTCAATGTTTCCTCTGAATAGTGCCTCAGTTTCCCCATGCAGTTCTTAAGTATCTAGGTGGTGGGATAAGGGTGTATGATCATTGCAGAGCCCTAGAGGCAGGTGTGTGCAGGGGTCTGGACACAGAGAATGGCCAACACCCTATTTCCTGGCAACTGATGGCCTGGCCCTTCCCCCCTGCAAGGTGAGAGCTAAAGGGTTGGAGAACAAAGGGACCAGGTGACCTCCTGGCCTGGGAAAGGGACAAAGCCGAGAGGAGGAGGGGCTGGAGAGAGTTTCAGTTTGGGGCTGGATGGGGACATGGAGTTAAGTGCAGATGGGGTTGTCTGGCTCACTGCCCCCCAGAATGGACCCAGCTGAGGGGTTCTTTTCTCTGCACCTATATGGTTTAGACCATGTTCCTGTCATCTAATAAATCTTCTGTTTACTGGCTGGCTGAGAGTCACGTCTGACTGCGGAGTTGGGGTGCAGGACCCTTTGGCTTCCCCAGGATCCCGCTGTGGGAAGCGCACGGAGGGGCAGAGAGGGTGCTGAATGCTCCGAGGTCAGACCCAGGAAGGTGGAAGCTGTGTGAGCTGTGTGTTCTGCAGACAGTCTGCTCACAGAAAGGAGACTTCCCCAGAGTCCTGACTGGCTTCGTAGGGAGCAGTTCCAAAGCATCGCCCGGTGACTCCGTGACAAAAGGTTCTCCTCCCCGCTGGTAATAGGTCACCTTAAGTGATCACTCTGGTTGCAGTGTGTATGGTAACACCCATTGTTTCATGTTCTCTATGTATATAAATCTCCCCACTGTATTTTCCACTGAATGCATCCGATGAAGTGAGCTGTAGCTCACGAAAGCTTATGATCAAATAAATTTGTTAGTCTCTAAGGTGCTACAAGTACGCCTTTTCTTTTTGCGAATACAGACTAACACGACTGCTACTCTGAAACCAGTCAGATAAAAGTAACTAACTACTTATCAGAGATTTTTTTTTGCACTCTAAAGACTGGTGTCTTTTAATATTCCTTATCGTGGAAATGGACACTTTTGCACCATTATACTGAGGAATGTGGAAGAAGGCGGCAAATTTTCCAAGAAAAAAGATCATAAAGAGTTCAAATGTTGTGTATTGTGACTCTTTGCAGTTCAGCACTATGGGAATGATGATCTCCACCTGTGTTTAGGAGCCTGAAAAACCAACTGGAAAGTGTAGTGTGCACTTGTAGAGAAGACAAGCCTCCTTCCAGTAGTCCTTGTGAAATTGTTTTTGCCTGACTCCTTTTATCCCAAGGCATTGATAAATGAGATGCTTACATCTTTCATTGTGCCTTCAAAGGCTCTAATACTCCATATAGGTTGAGGCTAATAAAGCAGTCGTGGTATCCCGTTCACAGCTCACACTGCCATTTTCTCCCCACTTCTTACCATGTTCCCCAACAACGTCTCCATCTATATCAGAAGGCTTTTCACAGGGCTCCTGTGAGGGACCTTTCCATTTGAAGCAACCTATGTATGCACAGAGGTACGTACTATTTCACATGAGCTCCTTCACTTTGACTAATGAGGTTCTTTGCTGGTGTGGTGAAGATGCCGTTTATATTATGAAATTGCTCATCAAAACTTTGTTCTTAACATCTCCTTCTTGAATAAACTGGGCTTTGAAGAAGTGGGGGTTCAGTTCAAAATAAGGTTGCAAAAGTTGGAACAGGAGGTGTTTTATTTTTTTCAAAGTGGGGAAAAAAGTTCTCACTCTTACTTTTTTTTTTTTTAAAGCATTAAACCATATTTGCTCAAAGAAACAAAAAAATAATCTTCCAGGCAGTAACCAAGCCTGGAAAATTTCATCTTGAAAGATGAGATTTAGGAAGTTAAGAGTCACTGAAAATGGGTGACTATAAGTGAGACGGTTTTGCATCTTTAACTGTAGTGTTCACTGCCACTCCTAGCATAGTAATAGCTAATATGAAAATAAAAGAGAATGCTTCAAGACAAATAGTAATTAGAGGCATCTAATGTGTGTGGGAGGGAAGGTGCAGTGTTTTTTGTTTCTGTTCTTAAACCAAACAACTAAATATAAAATAAATTTCTGAGATTCCCTGGGTGAAAGAACTTAGAACAAATCTTAATGAATGAAATGGGGCAATTCTGAAATTATATGAAGATTTTTATCAAAACTCCTTCCGAGACTAGTAATTGATGTTCAGGAATTACTGACTCCCTTTAAGAATGTAATAGTGTTTGTATATATATAAAGGAAAGAAATGTCTGTGTTTGTAATTTAAATGGAAAAAATGTCTAGATGGCTAAAAAGTATCTGTAATCAACTGTGTCTATGGGGGGTGGGGAACAGAAATAAAAATCTTTTTTTACATAGAAATATGAAGTCTCAAATGGCACCTTAATAGCGTACAAGGAAGTTCATAAATAAATTCTAATGCTTTGGTGTTGTCAGGGATAGTAGATAACCTTGGATATACTAACTGTTAGAAAGCTGAGTTTATCTCTGATGGCATCTGGGGGGGAAAATGGGGAGGGAAAGTAAACAAGAGACCAAAACAATTTTTAAGTAAAAGATGACGTAAAAAACATAATGTGTGTAAATTGTTGACCACTTCCTTCTCAGGAACAGATTTTAACAAGTCAAGTCAGAGTATCACACTATTCCAACCTGAACAAAGACTTTAGCCACTTGCATATGAAGGACAAGAGTCTGCTTTTCTTCTGAATGTCATAGACACTGGCATAGATCACAGAATCATAGGCGGCGAGTTCTATGGGCCCGTGGTGCCATGCTTCATCAATATTCATTAAGGTGGGCCCAGCTCCACCAGTGTTTGGGCCCCAGACCACATGCTTTGGGGAGCCCCATGCTGTGGGTAGGCAATGTGGGGCACTGTCACCTCGAGGGCAGCTCCCTCCCCCGCCCCACTTTCCACAAGCAGCTGCCCCCGTCCCCGGAGTCGCTGCGTGCTGCGGAGAATCCCCAGTACCCAGCTCATTGGCCGGGGACCCCAGCCAATGGGAGCTGCAGGGGCTGATGCCAGAGCTACCTGGCCACACCTCCACAGCAGGGAGTGGGAGGGAGCCGCAGGCAGAGAGAGCAGCAGGAGTCTGTCACTGTCAGAGACACTCAAACACAGCTGGGGGTTGTGGGGACAGACAGATGGAGCCGGGGGCGGGGGAGAGGAGCAGCGATGGGCACCCCGGGGCTGACATAAAATACACAATACAGAGGGGGCTTCCTGAGGGGCTGTAGCAACTCCCCCCCCCCCCCCCAGAGCAGACCCGGGCTTCGGCTGGCTCCATCATCACTCCCCCCCGCCCCCCAGAGACCCACACAACCCTCTGCCCCCCCCCCAAGACTCTCAACAGCCCCTGTGCCCTCGTCACTCCTCTCCAGAGAGTCCCCCACTTTGTGCCTCCAGAGACAGCTCCCCTCCCCGCTGCCTCCCGTGCTCCAGAGCTCCCTACAATCTCCCTCTTTGCCTTCCTCCTCCCCACAGCCCATTGGCCAGGAGGCTCTCAGTCTATTGGCCAGCGCGGCCAATGGGAGCTGCACCTGAGGCAGGGGGCCTGCTTGCAGATGCAGACCTGCTTGGCTGTGCCTCCACAGCAAGGGGAGGGGGAGCCACAGGTGAGCAAGCCCCAGTCATTATTCTCACAGGCACAGCAATTCTCTGGGTATTTAATTTCACTGAGGCAAGTAATTCAATCTACTCTTCCTTTCCAGACAGTTTGTGGTTTTTCCTGTAAGAAAACTTACATTTTCTTTGCAAAGAAATCCATTTATAGTTTTTTCACTTGGGAAGTATATTTTCTGGTTGTTCATAAGTTCATTAATTTTGTTAACTTGGTTTCATAGGCAATTTTAAAAGTCACTTGAATTGTACCTGTTATTTCTGTGGGCCAAGCCACCCTGTGTAGAAATGTAAATGTCGGAGCTAGAAAAGCTCTGCAAGGGTAAGGGTCCCTTCAGGAAATTGTCCTCAAGTCATTCATTCTTCTGGGCATTCCATTCTACTGTTCCCTCCCATAGTGATAGTGATCAGTGTTTCTACCCACCGGAGAGAGGCAGAAGACTGGGTCAACCCTGCAGTGACTCTGCCTCTACCCTTGTTCTCTGTCTGCTCCCTCTGCCAGGCCCTTTGGTCTCCCTAGGATTGCCCCTACCATTACTTCCTCTGGGTCTTCTTTCTCTGGAGCTTCTCATGAAGCAAAGTCTGTCATTACAGGTTCTTATCTCTGTAATGTATTTAATTTTGATGTATTTATTAAGTGTTAATTAATGCACTGTGGGAGTCCCCTTCAGCCCTCTGTATAAATTGATCCTCTTCTTTCCATATGTTTTGCCCATGGGGTTTTCTGCAGCCCTAGGGCAGCCAGCAATAACCCCTGTGCCTTTGCAATGGGGTGAGGGAAGGGGACCATGGGTTCCCTATTTATGTAATTTGCAAGAAGTGTTATCATTACTCAAGGTACCAAATGTGTTTAAAAGATATAAGTGCCTTGTAAAATCCCAAAGCAAGCTCATTTTCATATCTCATATAATCTCATATACAGTACACACATTTTTCATTAATTATATGAGTTGAATTTATTTATTAGCTAGGTTACTGGGTTTTTTTTTCAGTGTGGCAAAATGTGTGCTATTTTATGGGTTGAATGATTGAATGACATAATAGCCCCCCCACCCCCAATGTCCGTCACTAAGTCCAGTAATTTTGTCAAGTGTTCATCGCACAACATGGTAGTGCCTACCCCTGCCTTGTGCTTCAGGGGGCCATGGGGTCCAGGGCAGCCTGGGGAGTTAGCAGGGGGCCTGGCGCTGGCAGCAGCGAGTGACCTGGCCCCAGTCCACTCCACTCCACCTCGCCGGCTCCTGGCATTGCTCAGGGGCTTTGTGGAAGAGGTGGAGTGGGGGTAGGGGGGGAAGAGGTGGGGCGGAGCAGGGTTGCTTGCTGCTGTTGGCGTCAGGCACCCACTAACCCCCCAGGCCACCCTGGACCCCACGTCCCCCTGAAGCGCGGGGCCTCCCAAAGCGTGGGGCCCGGGGCGGTTGGCCTGGTCCATCCTATGGATGGGACGGATCCACTTGGGCACCACCAAAAATTATACAAACCTGCTGCCCATGCACAGAATTAAAGAAACATTTCCTTAAACTTCAACCATAATCTTGCAGTGGTAGGATTCTTGCATCTCCTTTGTGTGCATTTTTCCAGGTCTCAATGGCTGCTTCATGCTAGGGCTAACTTTGAGGTATTGTTTTCAAACAAGAAGGTGAGAAGGGTACAGCAGGAGTAGAGAATAACTTTACACTACCTGATTCTGAAAATTTAAGGTCTGTGGCAAGTAAGTTTTTTGTTCCTTACCTGGATTGAATTTGTGAAGTTAATAAATAAAAGATTACTCTGAAGCAGTTTTAAGGAACTTGTTCTTCAAGACTTTTGTTAATGTAAAAAAGTTTTCTGTTCAGCTCTCTCTTTTTTTATTAATTGTTTGAAATGAGTAGGAGAATTATTTAAACAGTCTGCTGTTACTGAAGCTGCCATTTCCTGTGTCCAAAAAACACTTCTGTCACATTCTTTACTGCTGATGCCAATGCACACACAATTTTGAGATGGGACGGGGCATATTCTACCAGCTAACATCAGGATAATCAGTCTAACTTCCAAAAACTGCTATCCCCTAAGTAAACTGATGATGGAGAATAATAATAAATGCAGCTGCTGCATAGCAATGAAGTTATAAAGAGGGGCATGTCCGAAACGGTAGAAGTGTCGACGAAAATCCTATAGACATCAGCACTTCCTTGTAATTCAGGATCTTTAATATTAAGTGCAATGAACATAATTAATATGCTATTAAATAAGAAGACATGAATGACTGATATTGAGAGTGATTTTTGGAGAGTAAAAAAATCTATATTGTGTCTAATACATCAGCAGCTTTTTAAGGAACAGTTAATTTAAGTGAAAATATACCTATAGTAATTCTACAAGGACCCATGTGCTTTTTATACCATTGCAATACATGCCAGTCATATTATTGGATAGCTGACCATAATAAACAAAAATATGTGTTTGGGGAAAGGAAGAGAGTGTAAATTTGAAGTACAGCATACCAAAACCTCCACCCAAAATCCACTATTGTGGGTACCTGACCATGACCGAAGTACATAGATTTGATTTCTAAATCATTCAGAATACAGCAGGTCAACAATTGTACCATGAACTACTGTCACCTTAATGTACAAATTAGATAAAATATTTTGAATCTGCATCAGCCATTTGGTTTTATAGAAATAGTAATTGTAATTAAAAATTGTTGCAGGATCAGTGTCTCTTGCTTTGGAAGCAAATGTCTCCTTTGTCTTGATACTTGATTTTGATGAATTCTTCAGCTGCCTCTCAGCATTATTCTATCAGCAAGAGATTGTGACAATATTTTTATTAAAATGATCTCTTACGTAAGTGCAAGTCTTGTAATTTAAAGTTGTCTTTTCTGTCTGTGGGACAGCTTTTATATATGTACCAAATGTTACCAAATCATCCCATCCTGAGAGATGGACTTTTATTTGAATCTATGATTCTTGTTACCATGGTCATCTCTATTGCAAGACTGTACTTTTCAATACTGTTTGGTTTTTGCTTTTCTAGTGGAATAGTATTAGTTGTTCTGGGGCTCTGGCCTGAGCCCTCCATGTTGCCGCAGATTTTGACCCTTAGAGAGAATATTTGCCAATGAAAGAAGAGAACAACTAGTGCAGTGAGCAATAAAAAGCCAAGAGAATTGAATCATCTTATGTTCTCTGGAGCACTGATTTCACTAATTAATTTAAGGTGGGAAGAATTTCCTGAGGGATTTTATATATTGGTGATGAGATCCTTGGGTAACTGGTGATGAGAGAACTTGATAACTTAATGTGTATAGCACGTTAATACATAAGTCTTCTGGTCTCCTCCAACTTACTGCATACCTGAAAGGGAAGAGTGGTAATTTTAAGAAGTTCATTCTAATAAGAATACTGTCGTCTAAGAGATCAAGTTTATTTAATGCTATTTAACAGTATTCCTTTTATCTTTATTTCTAATGGAATAAAATGATACATAGTTTTTTTTTGTACAGTGTACCATTGTTAACCATGTATTATTGATTATATAAATGTGTAGAGATGTATTCAGATGATATCTATACACTTTTACATATATTATAGGATTATATCCTACAACATATTTATTTTTGCTACTTTGTTGTGTAAATAAATGTTTGAACTGTTCCTAACTGAGCGTTAGGTCAATCATGAACAGCAAAATGAACAGTAAGAGGTTGTATTTGTTCATAAAGGAACATCTAGATAAATATAATTAATGTAAGTTTCTTGATAAAATGATTCTGCAATAGGTTTTCATTTAGTTGTGCCACTACAGTTTTGAGTGATAATTTTGAGTGATAATTGAGTGATAAATATGTTAACCCTAAACAGGAAGATTATCTGCCATGCAGATATTTAATGAGTTTAAAAGGGTGACTTGTAAAAGAGTAAACGTTGGAAAAAGATGTTTCTCAGTAAGGAAATTCACTAAATAAGGAAGGCTATTTTACCACAGGTTTCTATTACATTCTCTAGCATTTCTAGTGTGCCTTTCCTGCAAAAGGCTTCCAAAGATCTTTTCTTGAATTATGGCTAGCATTTTCAGAGGAGCCTAAAGGAGTTAGACATCCATTGAAATTCAGTGAAAGCATGTCACCTACTGCCTCCATTTTTGAAAATCCCAGCCTATATACAGAACAGGTGCAGCATGAGCAGCAGCTAGGCAATCTGTCAGTGGGTCTCAGTGCTGGAGGGAGCACTGATGCTGTTGAGAGGGCACAATAGTACAGTTTCTAGTCCCATAATCTCTGTTTAGACCTCTAACAGGCCCCAGTTGTGACGGTGCATTACAAACTTGATTGAGACATTCATCTCAGGCACTCAGTTTCTACAGTGATGAGGTCCATTATAAGCACCTATATCAGGGGTTTGAAACTTGTGAAGAGAGCTGAGTTTAAATTGGTCTGTGGTACAGGCTATAAAATATAGGATTTCATAACCCTCTCAATCCAAGTACAACTTCCATTGATAGAAGCTGATGGGATGGAGAACAATATGGAAAATATAATACCCTTATGTAATTCAGTGGTGGGCTTCACTTAGAATGCTATATACAATACTGGTCACACTGTCTGGAAAAGCATATTCCAGTATTAGAGGGGGTTCAGAGATGGTGATGAGAAAGATGAGAGATGAGGAAAACTCTAATACTAAGAAAGACAAAAGACTGGGATAGTTTACATTAAAGGGGAGATGAATAAAAAGGAACATAAAAGTGTATAAAATAATAATCTAGAAAAGTAGATCTGGAAGTTCTGTTCTCCCCCTCTCATAACACAAGAACAGTGGGCATTCAATGAAGTCAAAAGGTGACAAATTTAAAACTGATAAAAGACCACACATTTTCACACAGCTGGCAATTAGCCTGTGGAACTCATTGCCACAGGATGGCTTTGAGGCCAATAATTTACCCATATAACTGTCCAATTCCTTTCTGATGCTTACTGACAAGAATATTAAGCATTGTAATAGTTGTTGCTAACAAATTTTGGTTGGGATATTAAACCTTATGTGTTGTGCCTTAAACCAATCTGTAACTACAAGGGATTTTGAGGAGACCTCTGTGTTGGGAGGAGGAGGGAGATTATTCCACATTTCCTTACTGGAGGGCTCTTGTGCCTTCCTCAGAACTATTTGGTACTGGCCATTACTAGGGACAGGATACTGGAGTAGATAGGAACTGCCGTTCTGGATTTAAGTTCTGTGTACTGTTGATGTTAGTAGGGAGGCTTACACAGAGATCAGTGGTGGAGTATGACCTTTATGTAATAATAACTAAGGCTAAGATTTTTTCCGTGACTTTTACTGAAAATATCCAGGACAGGTCACTGGCAAAAAGAAAAATTCACGAAAGTCGTGACCAGTCTGTGACTCTTACTAAAAATATCTGGGACAAAATGGAATCTGCGGACCCCAAACCGCCTGAAGGGCAAGAAGCGTTCCCCTGCCACTCATGGAGGCTGGGAGCTATTGGGTTTCTCTGACACCCTGGAGCTCAAGAGTTCCCCCAGCGGCCGGGAGTTGCAGGGGCCGCCAGAGGCAGCGGAAGTACCCCAGAGCTCCCGACTGCTGAAGTCACGGATGTTGCTGGAAGTCACAGGTTCCACGACCTCAGTGACTAAATCATAGGAATTCATTCAGTGCCTTATTGTCAAGTTCAGCTTCAGTCAGTCAGAAAATATGCTCCCC
Organism: Caretta caretta; assembly: GCF_965140235.1. Taxonomy (NCBI): domain Eukaryota; kingdom Metazoa; phylum Chordata; order Testudines; family Cheloniidae; genus Caretta; species Caretta caretta. The sequence goes on along the minus strand of NC_134207.1, from coordinate 119,089,426 downwards.
TATAAGACCACCACGGTTTCTGTTCTTTTCTTCCCTTCCTTCCCCATCCTTATTTCTCTCCCTTTTTAGTCTGTGTTCCCTCTGTTTTTATATCTTCATTTCCTTTCCTGCAGTAGCACCTAGTTCTCACTTCTCTTGGCTTTCAATCCTACCTGCTCCTCCATTCTATCCACTAAAATGATCTGCAATGAAATAGTTAAAGTTTATATTAAACTATAATCATTGGGTCTTAGAGTTGACATCCCATTGGGTTAAAGGGCCTGGGTTTGTTCACATTTCACAGATATTATTTCAGGCCGTCTTGCAGATTCAGGCAGACCTCACTGCATTGGTTTACACTCAATTCACGTTTAATCTTTGCAACCAGGAGATCTAAAATCTTGGTTTTTAAAAAGTAAACACATAGATTCTGCGGAATATGAATCTGTCATGCAGGCCACATAGATACATCAAGCAGGCCTGATTTGTCCTGTGAGCTGCGTGTTTGACAACAGCCAAGAGATCAGAACTGAATGAAGAGGTGAACAGGGTGGTTGCTTCTGTTTTAGGTATAGCTCTATACCAGGGGTCAGCAACCTATGGCACGCGTGTCAATTTTTAATGGCACGCTGCTGCCTGCTGGGTCCCGGCCGCTGGCCCTGCTCAGCCCGCTGCCGAACCCAGGCAGGGACCCCGGCAGGCCGCAGTGTGCCATTAAAAATCCTGCCCGCCCCGGCCCTCTCTTCTGCGCCGCTCCCTGCGGGTGCAGGATGAAGAAGCTTGGTTCTGCTGGCTGCTGCTGCAGGGCAGGCTAGCTCCCCCTTCCCCCGCCTCTTCCCCCAGCGTGCTGGGTTCCTGCCCCTCCTCCTCTCCCTCCCTGCCGCCGATCAGCTGATGGCCCTTGCGAGGGAGGGAGAGAAGCCGAGCTGCAGCGGGTTCGCTGCTCTGGGGAGGAGGCGGAGAAGAGGTGGGGACGGGGCCTTGGGGAAGGGGAGTGGAATCCGGGCATATCCCCTCCAGCCCCCTGCTGTGAGCTGCTCTGGGCAGGGGGCTGGGAGCACCCTCACGACCCTAGCCCACACCACCAGCCCTCTGCCCTGACCCCTGCACCCCCCACACACCCCAGCCTCCTGCCCTGACCCCTGCAGCCCCCCCCACGACCCCAGCCCTGACTCCAGCCCCCCTCACACATACCCAGCCCCCCATGCCCTGACTCCTGCACCCCCCACATTCCCACCCCAACCCTGAGCACCAAACGGGAGCTCCTGAACCCCCCCCCCCCATTCCCACCTGCATCCCTTGCACCAAATGGGAGCTGCCCAGGTAAGCACTCCACACCCAAACCTCCTGCCCAAACCCTGAGCCCCCTCCCTCATTCTAGCTCCTGGCTAGACCCTACACCCCAACTTGCTCCTTCACCCCCAGCTCTGTGTTCAGTGCACTCCCACCCTCAGCTCAGTGCAGAGAGAGAGGAAGAGCTAGAACCAGGGAGAAGGTAGGTACCCACTCTATGTGAACAGGGCTGGGATCCCAGACCAGCAGCGGGCTGAGCGGGGCCCTGGCTGGCAGGAGCCGGCGGCCAGAACCCCAGACCAGCAGCGGGCTGAGTGGCAGCGGGCTGATCCGCTCAGCCCACTACTGGTCTGGGGTCCTGGCCACCAGCCCCACTCAGCCTGCTGCCGGTCTGGGGTTCTGGCTCCCGGCCCCTTGCCAGCCGGGGTCCTGGCTGCAGGCCTCACTCAGCCAGCTGCCAGCCTAGGTGAATGGAACCCCAGGCTGGCAGCGGGCTGGCGACGTAAGATTAGCATTTTAATTTAATTTTAAATGAAGCTTCTTAAACATTTTGAAAACCTTGTTTATTTTACATATGACAATAGTTTAGTTATATAATGTATAGACTTACAGAGAGAGACCTTCTAAAAAATGTTAAAATGTATTACTGGCACGCAAAACCTTAAATTAAAGTGAATAAATGAAGACTCGGCATACCACTTCTGAAAGGTTGCCGACCCCTGCTCCATACCATATAGCAGATATGGATGATGAGACGCTGTAATGACCTGCCTCGAACATGCCTGAAGACAGAAGAGATTTTTGGTAAATGAAGTGCAAGTTGGTGTCCATATAGGAGGGGTAAGATGTGTGGTCTGGAAGTGCAAGTATCAATGCTGCATAGCAGCGCAAAAATGAAGACTTCTTGGACAACCAGATTCAGAAATCATTGCCACAGATTCCACAAGGGGAAGGGTCAGTAATAGAGAAACCTGAGTGAGTACAAATGAAGAAGCAGTCTAGTGATTTGTGACCAAGAAGGGAAAGAATAAAAAGGTGATGAAGTGAGCTGTAGCTCACGAAAGCTCATGCTCAAATAAATTGGTTAGTCTCTAAGGTGCCACAAGTACTCCTTTTCTTTTTGCGAATACAGACTAACACGGCTGTTCCTCTGAAACCAATAAAAAGGTGTTCAACCTGCCAGAAGTGTTGAATCATTATCAGGTACTCAGTGAATCAGCTAATGAGGAACCTGTCTCCGGGGGAATGGAACAGACATCTACTGGGAGCATAGCTGATGGGCCTCCTGTTGGTACAAAGCAAGTAGCAAGAGAGGTTCTTCAGTGGTCTGATGTAGGCAAGCAGTAGTCATCAGTGGCTCCATATTGAGAAGAAAAGACAGAGAATTCAGCAAGGGACATAAGGATAGCAGAACATTGTGTTCTCTCCCCAGAGCGAAGACATGAGATGTAATGTCTCCATTGATGACGATATGCATGGAAACCAGTGGTACAGCATGACATAGAACTACACAGATTATTGAATACTTCAGGGATCTTGGAAAGGAGCTGAGGAAGAGGAAAGGCCAAGTAATCTTTCTGGAGATCCTGACAATTCCACAAGCCAGAGAAGGCATAAAATGCTGGAGATGAACCATTGTGTAAAATATTGGTGTGAAACTGAAGGTTTTGTGGAACACTGGCCACATTTCATTAGAAGAGAGGGGGAGCCTGCATCTCACAGGCGGTGGTGGGGTGACTGGAGCAGTCAGAAGAGAGTTAAACAAACAACTCATGGGAAGGGTGCTAACATGACAAATGCAATAGAAACTCAAACTCTGTGTTGTGAAAAAACTGAACCAAGGTGACAAAGAATGTGAAGAGAAGAAATTTTTTGACTTGTCATATATTAACGCTGGGTAATAAGCAAGAGGAATATGAAATTCTCATTTGTAAGAATGTTTGGTATAAATGGTATTATTGAAACATGGTTGGATGATTCGCATGATTGGAATGTCAATCACTAGTTGCACAACCTGCTTAGAAAGGATAGAGTGGATAAAAGAGGGGAGGTTGTGTGGCACTCCGTGGTAAAGACATTATTACCTGTTTTAGAGTTACTTATAACTCTGAACTGCAGAATCTTGAATGCATATGGATTAATTGCTAGCTAGTAAAGCACAGGAGGGATACTGGTGAAGGTCTGTTACAAACCACTATTAAACTAGAAAGAGTTACTCCTTAAGCTCACCTGTCTGTAATTTGTGGAAATAAAAATTGTGTTATATGGGACTTCAGTTTTTGGTGGAAGACGTATGCTAGAGGTCTCAGGCAGCCAGTAGTAAAACAACAGTAGCATTTCTAATAAACAGTTGTCTAGCAGAAAAGGTATTGCCCCCATCATGAAATGATTCTGTTTTGGACCTCATTGTGACATATAAAGATGGATTAATCACTGGAAGCTGGTGGTTGTCTGACTAGTGATCATCACCTGATTACATTCAATATGAGCAAACAGGGGACAGTCCCAACCAGTAATAATGTAGTTGGTGCTTTAAAAGGGCTAATTTCCTAAACATGAGGAAAATTGGAGCAAAACTTGTTGGGAATTTAGACAGAAAAATATTAATGAAAATTGGGAATTATTTAAAAAAATAAAAAGTTTTTATTAGGTAGCCAAAAACCCAGGATTCCACAATCCAGAAGGAGAACAACTTTGGGTAAAAGCCCATCCTGGTTCAGTAGGGAACTGGAGGCAACAATTAGAAAGGGAAAGTATTTAGCAATCAATATAAATTACAAGTTCTGAAGTGTAGAAAATTAATAAGGGAAGCTAAAGACATCTGGGGGGAATCTATGGCTGGCAAGGCTAGGGACAAAAAAGATTTTAAAATATATTAGGAACAAAATAATCCTGATGGCATAGCCCCATTATTAGAAGGAGGTGGTAAAATTGTTAATAATGATGCAGAAAATGCAGAAGTGTTCAAGAAATATTTTTGTTCTGTATCTGGAAAGAAGCAGGATGTTGAAGTACTGTTTAGTCCATTAGTAACTAATGAGGATTTACTAGCTATAAACATTTTTCAGTCAGCAGGTCCTGATAACTTCTGCCTAAGAGTGCTAAAATAATTGGCTGATGATGTTTCTGGCCTGCTGACTTGAATTTTAAATAAGTCTTGTCTGCTAAGGTAGTTCCAGAAGACTGGAAGGGTGCTAATGTTGTGCTGATATTTGAAAAAGGACAAATGGGATGACCTGGGCAATTGTAGGCTGGTTAGTCTGATATCAGTCCTGGGGGAAATTATTAATAAACTTATTTCTGATTCAATTAAAACAGAATTAAAGGATGAGAATATAATTAATGCCAGTTGACATGGTTTTATTGAAATAGATCTCAAGAAGCAAACCTGATCTGATTTTTTTTTAATGAGATTAAAAGTTCAGTTCAGGGAGGTAACTGCATTGCTGTGATATATGTAGACTTTTGTAAGGCATTTGACTTAGTACCGCATGATATTCTTATTAAAAAATATTAGTACTATGCAATATCAATATAGCGCACATTAAATGGACTAAGTAAGAATTGGCTAACTGATAAATCTCAATGGGGAATCCTCATTGATGGCAGTATTTCTAGTGGGGTTCTGCAGGGATTGATTCTAAGTGTGAGGCTCTTCAGATCATTGATAAAAATATTGGAAGTAAACAGAAAAATCACTGCAGATAACATTTTCAGATTACACAAAGATTGACAGAATGGCAAATGATTATGAAGATAGGGCAAGTCATACAGAGTAATCTGGGTCACTTGGTAATTTAGACTATTCAAACAATATGCTCTTTAATACAGGGGTTCTCAGGACAAATTTTTTGGTGGCCTCAGAGTGCGGTTAGTAAGTCTGTTGTGAAAAGTGATATTAATAAACATACAAATACACCTCTACCCCGATACAACGCGGTCCTCGGGAGCCAAAAAATCTTACTGCGTTATAGGTGAAACTGCGTTATATTGAACTTGCTTTGGCCTCGAGCATTTCCATTATTCATAGTCACTTCCCGCCCCCTGACTGACCCCTCAGAACCTCCAACTCATCGAACCCTCCCCTGTTCCTTGTCCCCTGACTACCCCCTCCAGAGACCCCCCACCCCAACCACCCCCCCAAGACCCCACCCCCTATCTAGGCTCCCTGCTCCTTGTCCCTTGCCCGCCCCCTCCAGAGAGCGCCCCGTCCCTAATCACCCCCAAGGACCCCAGCCCCCCTGCTCCCTGGCCCCTGACAGGCCCCCCGGCACTCCCACACCCTATCCAATGCCCCCTTCCCCTGACCGCCCCGCCCCCAGAACTTTCAAACCATCCACCCCCCCCGTCCCCTGACAGCTCCCCAAGACCTTCTGCCAACCTTATCCAACCCCTTGGCCCCGGCCTGGCACCCTTAACACGCTGCTTAGAGCAGCGTGTCGGAGCCAGACGCGCTGACGCGCTGATCCGCCAGAGAGCGCAGCCCCGCCCCCCAGAGCACTGCTTTACTGCGTTATAGCCGAATTCGTGTTATATCAGGTCGCGTTATATTGGGGTATCACTTTTCACAGCAAACTTAATCAGCCTGGCAAACCTGGGGACAAATTAAGCCATTGATGGAGGGTTGGGGGAGGCAGTGGGGGCCAGGGGAGATGAGGCTGGAGGAGGCAGTGGGGGGCTGGAACCTGAAGCCCCACAGCCAGAGCCCCAAGCCCCATGGCCATAGGATGAGGTCCAGGGACAGAGCCTGAAGCCATCAGGCTGGAGCCTGGGGCCTGCCACTGCGCAGCGAGAGTCCAGGGCTGGAGCCTGAAGCCCCACAGACAGAGCTTACTGCCCGGTCACCCCAGGGCTGAAGCCCAAAGCCTGAGCCCTGCCTCCCATAGAAAGGTGGGGAACTTGCTGGCTGCCTGCTCCTACAGTGTTGTGCCCAAGGTGACTGCAGAGGGGGACAGGGCCCAACCCCTGCTGTTGCCCCCAGTATCCAGGAGCAACAGGGAGGGGGAGGGGGCTCTACTTTGTTCTCCCCCTCCATCACAGCCCAGGAGGCTGTGGCCGCAAGAAAAGCCCCTGGTTGCCACATGCAGCCATGGTGGGCGCATTTGAGAAATGCTGCTTTAATACCACCAAATGCTTTGTATTACTTCTAGGAACAAAGAATGCAGGGCATACCTATAGAATGGAGGACTATATCCTGGAAAGTAGTGACTCTGGAAAGGATTCAGGGGGTCATAATGGACAAACGTCTAAACATGCACTGCCAGGGTGATGCTGTGACAAAAAAGAGCTAATGTGATCCTTGGATGTGTAAATGGGGGAGTAGTGAATAAGAGTGGGGAAGTGATTTTTACCTCTGTAAATACAGCATTGGTGAGACCGATACTAGAATACTGCATTCAGTTCTGGTGTCTGCATTTTAAAAAGGATGTTGAAATTTGGAGAGGGTTCAGAAAAGAATCACTAAATGATTCAAGGGCTGGAGAAAATGCCTTATAGTAATCTCTTAAACAACTCAATCTGTTTAGTTTATCAAAAAGAAGATTGAGATGTGACTTGATTACGGTGTGTAAATACATTCACAGGGAGAAAATACCAGGTACTAAAGGACTCTTTAATCTAGAAGAGAAAGGCATAATAAGAACCAATGAAGCTGGAAGCTAAAGCCAGACCAATTCAAATTAGAAATAAGTTGCAAGTTTTTAACAGTGAAGGTGATTAACCCTTGGAACAAACTACTAAGGGAAGCGATGAACTCTTTGTCATAAGAACGACCATACTGGGTCAGGCCAATGTTCCGTCTAGCCCAGTATCCTATCTCCAACAGTGACCCATACCAGAACTTCAGGGAGAGTGTACAGGACAGGGCTGTTGGAGAATACAGAGGACAACCTGGTCTTCCCTTCCTGGCTTCTGACAATCAGGTTTAGGGTCACCTGGAGCATGGGATTGCATCCTTGATGATCTTGGCGAATAGTCTTTGATGGGCCTATGCTCCATGAATTTACTGAGTACTTTTTTTAACTCAATTATACTTCTGGCCATCACAGCATCCCATAGCAGGGAGTTCCACAGGTTAATTGTGTGTTGTATGAAGAAGTACTTCCTCTGGATTGTATTAAACCTGCTGCCTATTAATTTCATTGAGTGACCCCTGGGTTTTTTTTATTGTGGGAAAAGATAACATTTTTTCTACACCATTCACCATTTTATAGACCTATATAATATTCTCCCTGAGTCTTCTCTTTTCTAAGATGAACAGCTCCAATCCTTTTAGTCTCTCCTCAGTTGGAAGCCATTCTGAACCCTTGATCATCTTTGTTTCTCTTCTCTGAACCCTTTCCAAGTTCTACTGTATGCTTTTTGAAATGGGGCAATCAGAACCGGACACTGTATTCAAGGTGTGGGCTCACCATGGATTTATATAATGGCATTATGGTAGTTCAGTCTTATTTTCCATCCCTTTTTAATATTTCTTAATATCTTCCAGTCAAGATAGAATGCCTTTCTGGAAGATAGATGCTTTAATCAAGCCCAGTGTGTTGTGCTTAATATGAGTTAGCGGGGTAAAATTGAATGGCTTCTGGTGTGCAAGATGTCCACCTAAAGATGTAACAGTCTCATCTTGCCTTAAAATCTATGAATCTCTGAAAATACAGTGAGAAAAAGGGGGAGGGGAAACTGGAAAATGCCATTTGTGCTGACTAAGTCAAAAGCATTTGTAAGATTTATGAAGGACAAGTAGAGAGGTTTTTCTTGTTCTTGACACTTTTCTTTTGGTTGCCGTAGTGCAAAGACCATGTCAATAGTTCATCTACTGGCTCAGAAGCCGCACTGACTCCCTGGATACACATGTTTGGCAAGAACTTGCAGTCTTTTGAGAATGCCCTGTGCAAATGTCTTGCCAGCAACTTTAAGAAAAGAGATTTTTGTGTAGTTGTTACAATCACTTCAATCTTCTTTGTTTTTATACAGTGTTACGATGGTGGCATCCGTCATGTCTTGTGGTACTCCACCTTTCCTTCAGCAGGGAAGCATGGCATTGTGCAGATGTTTAAGCACAATCTGCCCTTCTTGCTTCAGTACTTTAGCTGGAATTCCATCTTTTCCTGTGGCCTTTTCTGGTGCTAAGAGACAATTTCCTTTTCAAGTCCATTTATAGATGGTTCAATATTAAGTTCTTTAATAGTCTGTGTGACAGTCAGGTACCCAGGACTGAGAGTCACCTTGTTACCCCCGACCTCCACTGAGAGGGAGTCTTGCCTGTGATAGCAGAGTGTTAGCTCCCTGACACCACCAACCTGTCAGCCACTCAAGCACTCTCCTCTGGGCTATGCCGGCGCTATCTTTGCCTTCCAGGTTAACAAGAGATGCACCTGAGACCCCTTGAAGCATTCCCCTGTGATATCCAGACCCTGATACTCTCAGAAATCCCAGAGTCTCTGCTCCCAGAGGAGCTGTGTACCCCAGTTTATTTGTTTTACCTTGAATTGTATAACTCCTGTATAACACACACAACTTGTGAGCACTTAAATAAACTTTCTTTTGTTTTATTAAAGATAGGTTCCACTAGAAACAAGAGAGAGTGATGTAAACATTACAATACGAAACAAAACCATAAAACGTGTACTAGGACCTACACTTATTAGTATTACCTTTCCAATCTAATAAAGTAGGTTTTCCCCCTAGAATTCAGTTCCCAGGAACCAGAATCCAATGTTTTATGAATCACCTATGCTCAGCAAGATGTGTCCTCAGTGAATGGATGGAGAGTGTCTTTCCCTACCCTGTGAATCAGTTTTTTATCTTTATTTCCAGACAGGGCACTCTGCAGTCTGTTATAATGTTCCTTTTTACCTGCAAGTGGCTTTGATGTTTGTACTTTATCTTTGATGGTTTTCCATTGACCTTTCTGTGTTATTGCAACAGTGGACAATTGAGCAATACATTACATAATTGGCTAGCCAGGGTGGGGTGACAATTGCATTTTCAAGTTTGTTTATAGATGGTTCTACGTTAAGCTCTTCAGCAATGTGTGTGACAGTCCTCAGGTACCCATCTAGATATATGATTCCCTGGAAACTAACTTTTAATCCAAGACTATAATGCATAGTTTTCAGTATAGTTATATTATTCTTTAAATTTTCTTTCATATGGAAATAGCAACATTTACAAGTTAATAGGTTTGAAATCCATTTCAGGAAATGCAGAGTGCACCTTTGCTATATCTCCTGGACACTTGGTTCACAATGTATTGGATGGTTTGGAGGTCTCCGTGTTCACACTGTGGTGAATCCTTGGTTCTCCATTTGTGCATTATGTGTACTTCTCTTCCATGTAACGTCCTAACATGGTTGATGGTCGTCCACTGTCTTCAGCAGAGCAAGGAACCAGACAGTTCAATGGTAGGGTCACGTGTGAGGTGCTTGTTGTTTACATCAGAGACTGCCCATTCTATCCACCAGGTGTCTTCTGGGTTGAAGTTGGACAACAGAAGAGTTTCTCCAGCTGTCCAGGATGGTTGGCAGGACTTAAGGCAAATGTGAGGCGAGTGAATGAGATTGTGGTGGAGCGGGAGCTCCTGGTTAGCCATCACTTTCTTGTACTCACACAGCATACTGGCAGGTTTCAGAGTAACAGCCGTGTTAGTCTGTATTCACAAAAAGAAAAGGAGTACTTGTGGCACCTTAGAGACTAACCAATTTATTTGAGCATAAGCTTTCGTGAGCTACAGCTCACTTCATCGGATGCATACTGTGGAAAGTGTAGAAGATCTTTTATACACACAAAGCATGAAAAAATACCTCCCCCCACCCCACTCTCCTGCTGGCAATAGCTTATCTAAAGTGATCACTCTCCTTACAATGTGTATGATAAGCAAGTTGGGCCATTTCCAGCACAAATCCAGGTTTTCTCGGGGGGGTTGCTTGTTTTTGTTATTTCTTTGTTTCTGTCAATTGTGAATTCTCCATTTAGAGATTTGAGTGGGACAGTCTTCTCAGATGAAGGACTGATTGCTTTCTTGATTGTATTATACATACCTCTTAGATTTGCATTCTGAAAGGACTTTTGTATTTTCTTGCATAGATAGAGCCATTATGATTGAGCACATTGAATAAATATTAGTACTCATTTGCAGCAAAAGAGCTGTCATGAACACATCCAAAAGCTCTTTTTATGTGCACTTTAATCACTATACAAATATTTATTTTGTCACCAATGTGCAAACAAACTATAGGCTAAAATTTGTTCCCACAAACTATTTATTGAACAATTGTGAATAATGAATATATTTGTAAAAATTGTGGCATGTTTGTGGATAATTCAGAAACAGAAAAAAGGATTAAATTCATATTATATTCGTAGTGAATAATTTGTCCAGTTATGTACTTCAGCCAAATATTACTTTGTCTATCTTATTTTGGTCTTGGTGACTTAAAGACTAATTCAATTAACAATTCCCTGAGCAGTTCATCTGTCAATCAGGTTTTTACATCTTGTCCAAACTCCAGCACCTTCACCACGGTTTAACTGCAACTAGCTGACCCAATGTTGACTGGGTGTAGACTGACTGGTCAGATGTGGTCAGCATTATGTAACAGCTGATTTGGCTCTCGACAATTATGTTGGAACAATTTAAACACAATAAAATTTTCTGGGAAAGCGCTATGTAAAGTACATGCTATGGAGACTAGATGAAAATCAAAAGGTGGAAAGCTAAGCAATTTAGGAAGGGAAGGTTTTTTTTTAAATAAGACTGTTTCAGTCTTTGCTTTTTATTTATTGTTAACATCTATGTAGTTAAAATGACTAATGTGAATGCTTTAAAGAAGTTGTGTTTGTTAAAGGTTCAACTCCATCCTTCTGTTACTGAGCAAGAGCTCACAATAAGCATCCTTGAGAGCTGAGAACCACCACTTCAAGGGAAAGCGGACTTGACATTCTTGATTATTATAAGGTTTTTAAAAAAATCCTTGCAGGGGTGGGGGTGAGAGAAGTGTGTGTGTGTGTCAGGAGTGAACTTTTCGTCATTAAAAACTAGGAAAAAAGGGCCCAGAACCATTTACAAAATATTTTGCAGTCCATACTGAAATACTTTCCGATAGAATGTGGTCCAGAATCCTTGTGTTTATATTTCTTGTGCAAACGATCTCTTTTAAAAAGGTGCATTAATATTTAAATTTGAAATATTAGAGCAACCTGCTGCTTGACTTTTCAGAAGTCTGATTGTAGTGAAATTCTGATTCAGTGACTGAAAGTTGATCTGAAGTGCAAAAAAGTTGCTGCTAGAGATCCAAAATGACCTGGCAGTTTACAAGACACAATGATTAAATTTCATTTATCTAACCGCTTGAGCTGATACAAATAACTCTGAGGTTGTATCATTTTGGATTTCTTCAAGATTATTTGTAAATTTTTGTTGGCCTTTAGTGACTTATGTTTATGTACCTTTGCCTAATGAACTTCTTATGCAACTAATTTATGCCATAAACATAGGAAATTAAGAATCATTCCAAAAAATCTGTGGTAAATAGTGTGAAAGCAGGAGACCTGGATTCAGCTGGTAATGAGAGTCTGCTTCCCAAGTTGACTGGGAGTGTTGGAGCCAGAAGCTCAACTCCCACGTTGGATGTAGCAGTGTGCCACTGTGTGTGCAGCCCTTTTTGTCTGAGGTGTGGGGAAGCATTCACTAGAACTTGCAATTTCTTTCTTTAGCCAGAAATATTAAGCATGGTGACTGGCACTTGCAGTTGTGGGGGTGGGGAACATAATTACTTTTTTCATGGTAATAGGCTGAAGCACCAAGCAAGGCTGAATTCTGAGGCTAAAAATGGCTTTAATGAATACCTCTCAGGTAAAAATTAGGACCTCCTACTTTGCAAATCTGAGATCCTGTCTTGGTCGCATGGGACAGATGGAGTGTTATGCAAGATGTGTGTGTGAAGAGCTCTGTTCTGAATGGGACACAGAATCATTGGCGTGAGCTTACAATGGCTGTGAGCTGCTATTGAAATGCAGAGTAACATAGTTGTTCCCCGAGTGTAAAATAAAGTTTCAACTTTTAAAATATTTTCTTCATCTTCAAACATGGTGCACAGCACACTAGTTACTGCACCTTTAGCCAATCCTTGTTCATTCATGATTCAGCTGATTAATTGTTTACTTTAGGTCTCTGAACATTATTGGCTAGGCCCTGTTTCTGGATTGCTTTCCCATCCATTAATACTGACCCTGAAAAGGATCAAAATCCTGTGCTCCTTCCGCTATTTGCTGTTATTTCAGTCTGTGCTTGTGCTGTTTCTTTCTACTACAACTCTGAAAACCATGTTTCCTGTTGCTTCCAGAATCAAGTTCTTGTCTTCTTTTCACTCTCTTGAAAGATTATGGTTGCTGCTTATTTTCCACTTGCAATTCCCACTGAATCCTAAAACTTTTTGATTTGTTGGTAGTTGTCCCACTTATTTCCATCTCTGTTCCTGACAGGAACAGCTTGGGTGTTTATCACCTTAACTAAATTCTCCTGTATTAATGGGTTCTAGTGTTCCATGTTGTTTGCTTGATGTAGCGAGTAAGGGTGTTGATGTCTAAATATTAGTTTTCTGCAGCTTTTTGACAATCTTTAAGAATTGTACTTCTTGCATGCTAGTATAATTTCAGTGCTGTTTATTTCAGTTTGCAGATCTTGAAGAGAATGGTTTTAAGATACCATAGTTGGGGTTCTCTGGAAACGTACAATAAACTATTTTTTCTTATTTATATCTGCTTCAGTTACCTTCATTAATAATGCTTAGCAATTACATAGTGCTTTTACCTCTTCGAAAAAAGTGACCAACATTAACTAATTCTCACCACATCCGCTGGAGGGAGGACAATATTATGACCAGTTTACAGATGGGAAAACTGAGACACAGAGGTTAAGTGACCTGCCTAAAGCCACAGATATGTGTTGTCAGAGCTGGGATTAGAACTCAGATGTTCCTGTGCTCTGGCCATTAGAACATGCCTTTCTTTATATAACAATGTACATTACTACCACAAACTGAATTGTGAGTGGTGGGGAGGGATAATATGTGTAAAAATAAATAAAACTAGGAAGTGTGCCTGTTGCCACCCATATTATGTTGCTTGTCTGATACATACCATTCCTGCCTCCACCTTTAGTCTATCTTTGTCTTTTTAGAATATATATTCTCTTCAACACAAAGACTGGATCTTCTACTCGTTGTTTGGAAGCCAATCTTTGGTAGCACATTTTGGGCACTACAGCAATCTAAGTAATAGCTGTTATCCAGGGATAATGTGTTCTGTGGCAGAAGATGGCTGATTGTCTAATATCCAGTAGTTGCCAAAAGCCAGTTGTTTCCAGCATCTCTGGCATGAAGCCTACAAATTTGCAATCATCTACCATTTGTTATGCAAGTGGGGAACTGTGACTTCTGCCTTTCTGCCCAACTCTGTTGATCCAGACATACTGATGAAATGAGGGTGGCTTTTAAGCAATAGGCTGCAACTTTTATTAACTTAAACACAGGGCAAGGATACTATCCATCTATCACCCATACCTTCATATACTAGGTATTTAAGTGGTTTCCATGCTGGGGTTATAAGGCTCCTACTATAACCCTATATAACCCATAACTCAAGGTAGGCACTCCTCACTCTACACTCACCTCCTTCTGAGTCCTACCACACATCGACATTGTGAGGGGGACAGAGGGTGCAGAAAGGTGGTGAGCTCAGCCTGCGAGGGCCATAAGGTCTGAACTCTTCTTCCCAGTACACCCATATCCTATCTGTTTGTTTTGTCCACCTGCTATGGCTTGTCTGGCATTGAGATATTAAGCTCTCTGAGGTAGATATTGTTTTCTATTGCTTGTCCTTACGGTGCCCTGATCCTTGATTGAGATTTATAGGCATTATCATATAAATATAGTAGACCATCAGAATTATGAACACCAGTGTTATAACTGACCGGTCAACCACACATGTCATTTGGAACCAGACTTACGCAATCAGGCAGCAGCAGAGATTAAAAAAAGTGAATATAGTACAGTGCTGTGTTGTACATAAACTACTCAAAAATAAAGGGAAAGTTTAAAAAAAAAATTGACAAGGTAAGAAAACTGTTTCTGTACTTGTTTTCATTTAAATTGAGATGGTTAAAAGCAGCATTTTCTTCTGCATAGTAAAATTTCAAAACTGTATTAAGTCAATGTTCAGTTGTAAACTTTTAAAAGAGCAACGATAACTTTTTGTTCAGAATGCTTTTCATGCTTTTGCTGCGTCTGCTCTACAAATCATCTGGATAGGGGGAAAAAATTGTATTTATTGTTCAGCAATTTATCTGTTATGTCTTTGAGGTGTCTTCCTGTATGCAGGTTGTCAAGGTTCCTTCCCCACTCTGAACTCTAGGGCACAGATGTGGGGACCTGCATGAAAACCTCCTAAGCTTATTTTTACCAGCTTAGGTTAAAACTTCCCCAAGGTACAAACTATTTTACCTTTTGCCCTTGGACTTTATCGCTGCCACCACCAAACATCTAATAGATATATAACCGAGAAAGAGCCTGTTTGGAAACGTCTTTCCCCCCAGAATCCTCCCAAACCCTACACACCCTTTCCTGGGGAAGGTTTGGTAAAAATCCTCACCAATTTGCATAGGTGAACACAGACCCAAACCCTTGGATCTTAAGAACAATGAAAAAGCAATCAGATTCTTAAAAGAAGAATTTTAATAGAAGAAAAAGTAAAAGAATCACCTCTGTAAAATCAGGATGGTAAATACCTTACAGGGTAATTAGATTCAAAACATAGAGAATCCCTCTAGGCAAAACCTTAAGTTACAAAAAGACACACAGACAGGAATATCCATTCTATTCAGCACAGCTTAATTTCTCAGCCGTTTAAAGAAATCATAATCTAACACATACCTAGCTAGATTACTTACTAAGTTCTAAGACTCCATTCCTGTTCTGTTCCCGGCAAAAAACATCACACAGACAGAGAGAGAGAGAGGCTTTGTTTCTCCCTCCCCCCAGCTTTTGAAAGTATCTTGTCTCCTCATTGGTCATTTTGGTCAGGTGCCAGCAAGGTTATCCTAGCTTCTTCACCCTTTACAGATGAAAGGGTTTTTCCTCTGGCCAGGAGGGATTTTAAAGGTGTTTACCTTTCCCTTTATATTTATGACACAGGTGTAATTGCCTGCTACTTTAAAAGAGCATGTACTTAGTATTTGGTCATCCTTGAAAGATGTAGCCCCTGTTCATAGAATCATCCCTGTTAGGTGTGTTCATTATGAAGATTTTACTTAGAGAATATAAATTTCCTTACTGCTATCTGTAGCTCATCTTCTCTGAGGTGAGTGCTTTTTTATCTTTGTTTCAGAAGCACAAGAGAAAAATGGAGATAGGAAGACAGAGTCATCATTACTACTCTCTGACAATACAAGATTAAGATTCTGGTGTTTTTGTGTTCTTTCATCTTGCTTTCAATTTAACATTTCTGGTTTACACTGACAAGCACTTCTAGGCAGTCTGTGTTTTAACAATAGTTCTTGATAGCTAGTTCTTCCTTACATCCATATGGTAAACTTTCTATTCATTCACTCTGAGACAACATTTTTGTTCAGGCTGTTTTCCATATATTGTTTTATGGAAAAGTGAATGCCTTGATTTCATATTCTGATGTCTAGCCCATTCTCCATCGGTCCCATGAATATATAAAAGAGTAATATAATATGCTCTAAAATAAATTATAAATATTTCAAGTATTCTTTGTTTAGCCATTAGAAAATGTCACTAGTTAAATGTTTTAGCAGTTTGAAACAAAATTTGTGAAAAATAGTGTATTGTAATAGTGGTAGTACCATATATCTGAACAGTAAAGTAATGTTTATTAAGGGAATTCTGGTAAAAAGCTTCTATTGGCTTTAGTCAAATGCAGATATGTAAGAATAGTCAGCTGGGTCAGACCAGTGGTCCATCTAGACCAGAGTGAATGAACAGAATAGGGAAATTGAGTGATCCATTCCCTGTTGTCCAGTCTCAGCTTTTGGCAGTCAGAAGTTTAGGGACACCCAGAGCATGGAGTTGCGTCCCTGACCATCTTGGCTAGTAGCCATTGATGGACCTATCATCCATGAACTTAACTAATTCTTTTTTGAACCCAGTTATACATTTGGCCTTTGTAACATCCTGATGGTTGGATATTTATGGTAGAGTACCTGCGGTCTATCACAAAGTTCTGTTACAGCAGGTCATACAGATTTTACTGTAGGTGAAGTTAAAATAATTATGTAGTCTAAATGAAGCAAACATTTGAAGTTCAATACAATACACAAACATGCAATTTTGTACATTTAACACACTTTGTTGTCAGCTGCAATATGATTCAACAATAATGGTTGCACTTGTATATTGCCTTCCATTCCTCTAATCACTCCATAGACATTAATTTACGTTAACCACACACTTGTGAATTAGATGTATAGAAGTATCCTTCAGAGATAATCCTAGATACATGTATTCAGTATGGTCATACATGGGAGCCCCTAGCACGTGATGGGTCAGAGTACTGATCAACAATAAAGTAAAGTAATAAAAGCCCCTTTTAAAAAACAAAACATATAAACACAAACAAGGAGAAGATGGAGGAAAGGGGAGCATCAGGAGCATCATAACAAAAATAGGATAGGATGGAAGGGGTGAGCAAAAGGCACCTCCTGTGGGGGAAGCGGAACAGAAGAAATCCTGTGGCTGTTCTTTCACTGCCTATAAAAGTAAGATAACTATCCATTCCCATTTTAGAGATGAGATAACTGAGGCACAGTGATTTGCTCAGGGACACACACAAGTCTGGCAGAGCCGGGATCAGGACCAGTTCTCCTGATTCTCAGTTATTTGTCTTCGCCAGAAGAAAAGCTTTCCTCATGTAATGGCACATATCCTCCCTTGATTCTTGAGCTATACAGTGTCCTTGATCACCAAAGAATATATCATTAGGACCAATAACTTCACACATGACTCATGCTAAATAAATAGATTATCAAACAATATTAAATCAATATGTTTTGTAAAATAAACAGTTTGCTGTCTAAACCTATTAAATCATTTTTTCCTTAAAGTTAAAAGAACTCTGGCCTCATCGAAGTCAGTGGCAAAACATCTCTTAATTCCAATGGGCCAAGATTTCACTCAAAGTGGTAACTGAGATACGCTATATTCAGATTCATGTACATACAAAATATTTTCTGAATCAGAACATTTTTGATATTCCAGACAGATTTTATCAGATGGAAGTAACGAGCTGAGATACATTAAACTGCATTGCCAGTCATCAGTGGAAGAGTACAATCTCACGGTAGAATCATAAAAATATTTTAATCTATATTGCTGTAAAAGTATTCCATGTGCATATAATCTCATGTGCAATTGCTCTCTCGTATTTTTTCCTCTTTACATCTAAATCCATGTTTAACTTTTAATTTTCCTTTCAACAGGTAGAGAGAATTGTTGACAAGAGGAAAAACAAGAAGGGAAAAATAGAATATTTGGTGCGATGGAAAGGATATGAGAGTGAAGATGACACCTGGGAACCTGAACAGCACCTTGTAAATTGTGAGGAATATATACATGAATTTAATAGGCGTCACAATGAAAAGCAAAAAGAAAGCACATTAACCAGGACAAACAGGACCTCTCCAAATAATGCCAGAAAACAAATTTCTAGATCTACCAATAGCTCTTTTTCAAAGACGTCACCTAAATCTTTAGTGATTGGCAAAGACCAGGAGTCAAAAAATAATCAATTGTTTACTGCCACCCAGAAGTTCCGGAAAAACAATTCACCATCTCTTTCTGGCAGGAAAAATATGGACCTTGCAAAATCAGGTATCAAAATCCTTGTTCCCAAAAGTCCTATTAAAAGCAGGACAGCAGTTGATGACTTTCAAAATGAAAGCCCTGATAAATTGGACCACATAGAACAGGATCAAGAAGACTCTGTAGCACCAGAAGTGGCAGCAGAAAAACCAGTGGGAGCTTTATTAGGACCTGGTGCAGAGCGTGCTAGGATGGGGAGCAGGCCAAGAATACATCCATTAGTGCCACAGCTACCAGTGCCAGTAACAGCCACAATTGCATCAGCATTAACAATAAATGGAAAAGGTAAGTGTGTACGTTTTTATGTAGATTAGCGTTTTGGCTGGACTCTTTTGTTATTTGTCATATGCAAACAGTTACTTGTTCAGCTGACCTGTATGAGCAGTATATTGATTGATTGAGAGAATAACTGCTGTACTAAACCAAATCTGGAGAATTTCACAATTGCTTTATTTTAAAATAACTGTGACTGCAGAAGCCTTTGAGGGGTTTGCCAGCTTTTGCTTTCTTCACTGAATTCAATTGGAATTTGTGTTTTAAAAATCAACGTAAGATACATCTGTGTTTGACTTGACATTAGTGTACCATTCCCAAAGATTACATCATTGCTTTAAATTTCTCTAAATAGGTGAGTCTCAAATTTGTCATGAATGCTAGGAATATAAATGATGGAAATAGTCACGTAATTTTTAGTAGGGGTTCTTTACAGTGGTTCTCTCTCTTTTGGTTTACATATCTTTTGCCTAACTATTGCTTGGAGTAAAGCCATCAGAATGGTATCGTTTAAATAATAATGTTCTTATGGTTGGTTTCTGTGCAAATTTGAGCCGAATGGGCAGATATATGCACTTTCTTTCTGAACTGCATTCTGTCTTGCATTCTGATTAAATTTATCAGTATTTGGCTGTATATTTCACTTTACATTGAAAGTTTATTTAGATTAAAGACCCAAATTTACTAATATCTCAATGACCTGCTATGAATTTATTCAAGTGGTTTTACAAAACTTGAAATGCCATAAAAGGACAAACTGCTTTTTAATAATTGAAACCTGTTTAAAAACTTCATGTTCACCCCTTTGGTTTCCCAAATCTTATTCTTTCAAGGGGAAGAGTACACCAAATAACTGTAAACATATTTAGACTCTTCTGTACAATTGTAAATATTCTTCAAAGTGCACTTTTAGGGCTACATTTTCAAAAGTGTAAAATTGCATCTGCAAACGTGATGCAGAGGCCAAAATCTGCAGGTGTACTGTTGAGGCTGGAGGGATGACAAAAATGTTTTGGAAACTAAGAATTGGGCCTCGCAAACGTAGCCGCTACAGGCACAACAGATGGGCACAAAAGAGAGTGTTCTGAGGACTTCGGTTCTGCCTGTAGCTCACGCACATTGTTGATCCTATTCAGATTTTCTGAAAACCCAGGCACAATAGGAAAGCAGTGGGCAGTGAGGAACTCATTCTAGAAGCTGCAGTGTCAGGTCACAAACCAGTCCACTGTTCTTCAGATGAATTAGGGAATCATTTTAATGCACGCTTTGGTGGCAGGACTCTTTAACTCTTGCAGTGCGTGGGCTGAATGTGGAATGTGAACCTCAAAGGACGCAAACAGAAGCTGGAGATAAACATAAGAGGCTTCAACGTATGAAACTTACTGTCAATAAGTCGCTGGTGTAGATGAGCTAGATGTGTGTTCACGTGCAATGGTTTTGTGATAACTGATATGGTGAGGAAGTATTGTATGGATGCCCACTGTGAACTGACAAATGTACTCTCTCTTCAGTGTAGTTGCCTCCTAGCATCCAGAGAAAGAACCAGAGGAAACAAGGAACCCTGTCAGGCAAATCACTGGCCACAAATGACAAAACCATTTCCAACATCCAGTCCCTCTAAACTAGTAGTATTGGCAATATAGGGGACAGTACAGTGCCTCCAGTGGAAGAGGAGAGAGGAGAACTGCATAGAGTCTCACAGGAATAGAAATGAAGGATGCTTCAATCATGCAGAGGATAAGTGGTATTGTGTCAGGTCCACATACCTGTATATTTGCTAAGGTGTCACTGTTTCTCTCAACTGCTGTTATGCATTTCAGAGGATGTAGATACGCTGGCCAGGCAGTCAACATACTGTCATGTCAACCAGACATCTTCTCAGTAATGTCTTCAGAAGCCCACCTATTAACACTTAGGATTGTGGCACTGTGTGAATGTTCTGGCTCTCCTCTGTTTCTTCACAGGTGCAGATACAATAGGACAAAAAGGAGTGGGGGGGAAACGGAATGTAGTCAGGAGGACTAAACCATGCGATATTTTCAGAACAAACTTATTATTAGAGCTGGTTGGGAGTTTTTCAGCAAAGCACTTTTTGTTGGAAAATGCCAGATCGTTGAAACTGAAACTGTGGGAAATGGTCGATTTTTAACATATATCTGGTTTCAAAAAGTTTTTGGAAAAAAGTTTCAAATTTGTCAGAATGGGACATTTTGACATTTTTCAAAACAAAAGATTCAATTTTTTCAGTTCAAAACTACTTTTAGTTTTAAAATTTAAGCTAATTATAGTAAAACACTAAATCACTAGGCTGAAATAAAAATAAAATACTTCCAAATTATGGACACACAAGGTTTCGATTGACTTGTACCAAAATAATTTTCAGATTGTCAGTTAATGAAAATCTTCAAGATTTTGACCTTTTGAGATGGGAAAACCATTTACCACCCAGCTCTACTTACCTAATGTACACTGAGAGCACATACCTTGAAACAATGCATGTGCAAGGGAAACCCAGGGCCTAGATCATTATTATTAATAATTTTATTTATTTGTATTACTGTAGCAGCTAGGATCACTAGTCATGGGTCAGGGCCCCATTGTGCTAGGTGCTGTACAAACACAGAAGAAAAGATGGTCCCTGCGCCAGAGAGCTTATAGTCAAAGAATATGGCAAGAGACAACAGATGGATACAGACAGATGGGGGAGTGTGAGAAAAGAATGAGACAATATTCGTCAGCATGATAGGCAGTGGTCTCAGAACATATGTTAATAAGTTTTGTGTAGACATCATGGACAAAGGAGAAAGGGATGTGAAGCAGGATAATGAGATACCTTTGTGGGTGTTTATGGGCAGTTCCTCCCAAGCATGAGGGATAGCATGTGAGAAAGCACATGTTTGAAAATGTAATAAGTGCCCAATGGAGGCTGGCATTGTGGGCCAATCCAAAGCAGGAGTCAACATCTCTGTAGCAAGTGAGAGATTATGGGTATGGTGGAGAAAGTCTGTAAAGGGCCTTGAAAGTGAAGACAAATAGCTCCTGTTTGATGCAATAAAGAAGAGAGAGCTGGTGGAGGAATGCAAAAAGGGGTGACGTGATCAAAATGACAAGCTAACAAAATGATCTTTGCAGCAATATTCATAACTTCAGATACAAAAACAATACATGCATTACCAAGAGGATAATCGTATTCAGTAAATCATAACTTTTCCATTGATTGTTTACATGATACACTTTGTACCAGATCTGTTGCAATTGACTAATGGTGGCAATATTAATGATATAACTGGTCATGTTTCAATCACACAGCCTCACACAAGTCCAGAGAAAAGAAAGTTGCAGTAATTGATACGTGAGATGGCGAGAACCTGGATAAGGTTTTAGCTCTGTGGATGGATAGGAAAGGCTGTGCCTTAGAGAGGTTATGCAGAAAGAATCTGCAGGATTTAGACATAGCCTGGATGTGAGAACCTAATGAGAGGTTTGAGTTAAAGATGATGCTTAGGTTAATGGCCTGCCTGACAGGCAGGATGGTGGTGGTGTCCACAGTGATCAAGAAAGGAGGTAGGGTGAAGATTAAGAGCTCTGTTTTAGCCACATTGCACACTAGCTAATGGGTAGACGTTCACAAGCAGATGTTAGAGGAACAGGCCAAGATTTTATTTTGGTCAGAAGGAAACAGGTCTCTAGTAGAGAAGTAGATCTGTGAGTCATCAGCATAGAGGTGGAAGCTGAATTTGTGTTTGTGGATGAGAGTACCCAAAGGTTAAATGTAAAACCAGAAGAGAGGGGGACCAAGGACAGAACCTTGTGGAACCTCCACAGAAAGCTAGAAGGGAGGATGAGGAGGAATCGCTGAAGGACATGCTGAAGGAGCAATTAGTGAGGTAGGAGGAGAGGACAGAGTAGCAGAAGCCAACAGAGGACAAGACTTAAGAAGAAAAACATGATCAAGTCTGTTAAAGACAGCCAATGGGGGTCAAGGAGAAGGAGGATGGAGTACTCATTCTGAGTTTTGGTTAGGAAGAGGTCATTAAAGAGTTTGATGAGAGCAGTTTCAGTGGAGTTAAAAGAGCAAAAGTCAAATTGTAGAGGTTGTAGGATGGAATAGAAAGAAAGGAACTCTTTTTTTTCCCCCCTCAGAATATAAACATGCTTGAGTCTCTTCCGTTTTTTTTTAAAGGCAACCCACACTTGACCTCGCTTCCATCTCCAACCTCTTCCCCATCTCCCTTTCATCTCTAAGTTCATTGAACATGCTGTCTACAATTGCTGTCTGGAATCCCTCTCCTCCAATTCACTGAGGAGGTGGGATCCAGTTAAGTAGGAGAAATAGAGTTGTTTAGCCAGGAAAATGGCAGAACGGAAGGAAGAAAGAATGAATTTATAGTGGAGAAAATCAGGCTTGTGACGGCATTTCTGCAGAGATGCTCTGCAATGAGACAGCAGGAGCAGAGGAAGGAGATGTTGGGGGTTTCCTAGGGCTGGGGATTGGCAGGGAGGACCTTGTTGTAGGAAAGGGGCAAAAGGGTGAAGGAGTGTGAATCATGGGAGAGAATCAACATAAGAACAGACATACTGGGTCAGACCAAAGTCCATCTAGCCCAGTATCCTGTCTACCAACAGTGGCCAATGCCAGGTGCCCCAGAGGAAATCAACAGAACAGGTAATCATCAAGTGATCCATCCCCTGATGCCCATTCCCAGCTTCTGGCACACAGAGGCTAAGGACACCATCCCTGTCCATCCTGGCTAATAGCCATTGATGGACCTATCCTCCATGAGCTTATCTAGTTATTTTTTGAACCCTGTTATAGTCTTGGCCTTTACAACATCCTCTGGTAGTGAGTTCCACAGGTTGACTGTGCGTTGTGTGAAAAAAATACTTCCTTTTGTTTGTTTTAAACTTGCTACCTATTAATTTCATTTGGTGACCCCTAGTTCTTGTGTTATGAGAAGGAATAAATAGCACTTCCTTATATACTTCCTCCACACCAGTCATGATTCTATAGACCTCTATCATATCCCCCCTTAATCATCTCTTTTCCAAGCTGAAAAGTCCCACTCTTATTAATCGCTCCTCATATGGAAGCCGCTCCATACCCCTAATAATTTTTGTTGCCCTTTTCTGAACCTTTTCCAATTCCAATACATCTTTTTTGAGATGTGGTCACCCCAGTATTCCAGATGTGGGCATACCATAGATTTATATAGAGCCAATATGATATTTTCTGTCTTATTATCTATCCCTTTCTTAAATATTCCCAGCATGCTGTTCGCTTTTTTGAATGCCGCTGCACATTGAGTGGATGTTTTCAGAGAACTATCCACAATGACTCCAAGATCTTTTTTGAGTGGTAACAGCTAATTTAGACCCCATCATTTTAGTATAGTTGGGATTATGTTTTCCTATGTGCATTACTGTGCATTTATCAACATTGAATTTCATCTGTCATTTTGTTGCACAGTCACCCAGTTTTGTGAAATCCTTTTGTAGCTCTTCGCAGTCTGCTTAGGACTTAACTATCTTGAGTAGTTTTGTATCATCTGCAAATTTTGCCACCTCATTGTTTACCCCTTTTTTCCAGATCTGTTATGAATATGTTGAATAGAACTGGTCTCAGTACAGACCCCTGGGGGACACCACTATTTACCTCTCTCCATTCTGAGAACTGACCATTTATTCCTATCCTTTGTTTCCTATCTTTTAACCATTACCAATCCATGAGAGGACCTTCCCTCTAACCCCATGAAAGCTTACTTTGCTTAGGAACCTTTGGTGAGGGAACTTGTCAAAGGCTTTTTGAAAATTTAAGTACACTATATCCACTGGATCCCCCTTGTCCACATGCTTGTTGACTGCCTCAAACAATTCTAGTAGATTGGCGAGGCATGATTTCCCCTTACAAAAACCATGTTGACTTTTCCCCAACAAATTATGTTCATCTATGTGTCTGACAATTTTGTTCTTTACTATAGTTTCAACCAGTCGCCCAGTACTGAAGTCAGGTTTACCGGCCTGTAATTGCCGGGATCACCTCTGAAGCCCTTTTAAAAAATTAGCATCACATTCGCTATCCTCCAGTAATTGGTATAGAAGCTGATTTAAATGATAGGTTACAAACTACAGTTAGTAGTTCTGCAATTTCACATTTGAGTTCCTTGAGAACTCTTGGGTGAATACCATCTGGTCCTGGTGACTTATTACTGATTAGTCTATCAGTTTGTTCCAAAACTTCCTCTAATGGCATCTCAATCTGGGACAGTTCCTCAGGTTTGTCACCTAAAAAGAATGGTTCCGGTTTGGAAATTTCCCTCACATCCAGACCGATGCAAAGAATTCATTTAGCTTCTCTGCAATGGCCTTATTATCCTTGAGTGCTCCTTTAGCATCTTGCTCATCCAGTGGCCCCACTGGTTGTTTACCAGGCTCCTGCTTCTGACATACTTAAATTTTTTTTTTGCTATTACTTTTTGAGTCTTTGGTTCACTGTTCTTCAAATTCTTTTTTGGCCTTCCTAATTATATTTTTACACTTCATTTGCCAGAGTTTATGCTCCTTTCTATTTTTAATCTTTTCTATCAATGATAGAAAGGGAAGAGGGGGCTCAGAGCAGTCAGAGTCATCAACACTGATGTGCTGCAAGTCAGAGAAAGGCTGAGATATCTGGGCAAATGTCCCAGTTATCACTAACAAAAGTGATAAACAATAGAAATTGTGTTCATCCTATGGCATCCCAGTGAGTTTTGATAGCCCAAGCTCCAGCCCAAAGCACACGGTCTACACTGGTATTATTAGAGAATGAGCTTGAGCACAGTTCGCACCCCAATGCAGTGTAAACATACATTATTTAGGTTGCAGTTCTCAGTACAGAAAGCAATTTTAGCCTTAATTCTTTTCCACTCATTTAACACTAAAATAAATTCTATCAACCCCAGGCCTTGAAGGCGAATCACCACAGCTATTGATACAGACAGACAGCCTACACTTCTACTGCAAGACGCTCTTCCATGCAGTCAGAAAAGTGGGAGCCAGAATCATCTTAAACAGTACCAAACCAAAACATTCAGGGGCATAGCTCAAGTGTCAGTTATGGAATACAATAGAACAGGTTGGTTATCAGTGCATATTCCAACTGGTTGTCTGCTACACACAGCTGGATGTGCTGAGCCTTAATCATGCAGGAATTATACATGGAGTTTGCTGCTTCTCACCCTTCCATAGATAAGTGTGTACAGAATATAAATGCATCATTTTAACACTGTTCACCTCTGTTGTTGCAAGTAATTGTCTTCCCCATAAAGAAGGCTGAGCATTTTTAAAACAGTGTATGACTCAAATAATTTTAAGTCTGTGGTGTATTCTTCAATATCACTTGTCCCTGAAGTGTCTCACTGTCCTATTTCCAAGTTGAGTGAAAAAGGCAAGGCTTGTGGGGTTTTTGTTGTGATTATTAATGTTAGGTTGTAGCAACACAGTAGTAAGAACCGGGAAAGTGGTAGTACGAGGTGTTTAGCAGGATTCACAACCTTTAAGGCTGACAGGGACTGTCTCCCACCAGTCAAGCACCTACCACCTGGTGCAGAGCAGTCCTAGCCTATGTGACACTGCCTTAATTGACTCCTCACTGGAGTTGGCTCATCCAGAGATGCGATGATCAAGTGGGGCTGCGTCACTGGCTCCAGTACCTGTGACTGTGGCAGAGAGCTTCAAAATATGAATCATCTCCTGTGATGCCAGCTGCTTGAGCATGAATGCTCTTCCAGTGACCTGGCCCAGTGCAATACTCAGACAATCATGGGTGCATGGATGTGGCAGGAAACAGTATGAGGACAGGATAAGAAGGTTAGCTTTAATAACGTTCAGACACTTATTGTGAAGAAACTTAGGAGTCAAAATACTGCATATTTAATTTGGGCTTTATCCACACTAAAACACAATAACATAATGGAAAATGTATTACTAGGGAAATACTACGCAGCAGAAAATAATTGGGTTAGCCCATATATATGGCAGATGGCTTAGCAATTCTGAAATATCCCATGTAATATACGGTCTAATGCAAAAATTACTGTTTTACCACCATTCCACTGAACCTAGTAGTTTGAAATTATATTTTTCTTTAATTGCAAAGCAAAAAAATCATGATCCAAAAATCAAACCTATAAGTCTATCTAGAACACAAGTCCGTTATTTTACACTAGGCAGAAAAAACAGCTGCAGACAGCAGCTCACAATATGACTATCACAGAATTAAATAGGGCAGCATCAGTTTCCCTTTTTCCAGATTTTTATAAATCTGGGCGATATAAAGAAACTTTTGAGTTAAAAATTATATATATATATATATATATATATAAAAATCTTTTGTCATTACAGTGTCAGTTTAGTAGGAAATAAGAGCCATGATAAAGTGTAGAGACATAACATTACCATGAAGAAAAGTAACTTTTCTGCAAGCTTGAGGAACCTTGCCTACATCAGCAAATAAGTGTATTCTTTGCTCTTTATAAGGAATTACTTTTTTTCTGCTATACACATTTCATCAATCTCTGCCAATCAATAGATGTGTCATAAGAAACAATAGTAGAAAGTAAAACAGGGAAGTAGTTTTCAGTGTTACCTAGGCCCAATAATATTCAGAGGCTTCGTATGCAGATCAGATGACCAACCTTACCTAGTCTTGCAAGGAGACAGAGATTTTTCAGCTAGGTGATGTGCTACGGATTGGCAACACATCATAACAATTTTCCAATATGTTCCAGACTATAATTTCAAGATCCTCTCAGACTAAACAGCCCTTTAAATGTTCATACAAGACTATGTAATTGTCTTCAGCTATTTTGTTTTTGTTTTGCCATATTTTCCAAAGTTATTTTCAACCTGATTACACCCTTCTTTGAAAATGCTTAGCTGGTACAAATTTTATTTGCACCTGTTACTACAGACATTAGTGCCTTAGTGGAACAATGCCTAGGAAAATGGAATCCTTATTTCTCTCAATGTGTGCAAAATGTGCTGGATTTTTTAAGTTCAATATTTAGATAACAGCTCCAGGCATCTTACAATAACTAAATTTGACATTTTGAGTTATTATTTCAGTGTGGTTCTATTTGTAGGAACACAAGTAATAGGAAACCTCCACTACCTTAAATGCTTTAAATGCCTTGCTAAAAAAAAACCCCTATATTTTGGTTTTCAAAATTAAATATTAAATGCAATATGTTTGATATTGTGGTGATATTTTATGTAGGTAATTCAGGCAAAATAGGCAATTATAGATGATATAGTATATTAGATAATGGAGTAAGTGTTCACCTTCCTCTTTCTTAGAAATGATCATGTAAAATTGAAGCAACATACTTACGTCAAAAATACAAATTGCTCCAAATCTTTTATTTTTTTAATACTAATATACTTAAGTAATAGTTCCAAAGCAAAATCCCGGATCTGAACATTCCTTAACTTTTATGATTCATGACTATATCTACTATGCACTAGGGTCCTGATTAAAAGACCTTTGAAGTCAATGGAAAGACTCCATTGGCTTTGGAACAGACCCTAGATGTGTTTTTGTGGATATCATTTCATTCTTTAAACAGCCAAACAATGTGTTCTGTACCCTGTAATCTCTAGAACCTTTTGTTTTATTTCAGGTTCCATTTATGAGAATTCATATAACCATAACAATAATTTCAATTATTAATAAATCATATTGTCCACTTATTTCATATCCAGATACATTGTATACAGTAAGCAGGTATGTACAGATGTACAGTAGATACATAAATTTTCACTAAGAACTGTTCACAAATACAGTATTTTCTTCATGCTTTTCCTATCTTGCCTCCATTATGAGGAGATCCGCTCAGCACTACTAGTGTTTTCATATTAGATGTTGAATAGTTCCTCATTTCTGTTCCCTGCTCTGCCACCAGTTTGTCATTTAATTTAACTGTACCTCCATTTACCCAGTTATAATAAGATTAAACTTCTTCCCCACCTGTTTGGTGTGTTGTGAGTCTGAAAGATATGTAAATCATTTTGAGATACTTGGATGAAAATCACTACTTCAGTCTAAAGTGTTTATTGTATTATATTTGGCTAATGAATGTATTCATTTAAGAGTGTGATTATATCTTTGAATAGAAGATTTGATATTTTTATAGTAGTATGGTCTCTTTGTGGATTATAATTTGGGGGGTGGGGGAGGGCAAGGACTGTCGTTTTCTCTGTTTGTACAGTACAGCAGGGCCCTGACCTGGTTGGCCTCAATATAACTATTTAATGATAAAGTAGTTTAGGCACACATTTCATCTGCTATGAATTGAATTAAAATCTATTGAGTAAACTCATCTTGGGTTTTTTTTGTTTTTACTTTCACCATTTCTGTCAAAAATAAAATAGTATATGGTCTTATGTATTCACTGTTGTCTGTGTGACAGCATGCTCAAATAAATTGGTTAGTCTCTAAGGTGCCACAAGTACTCCTTTTCTTTTAGCAATTAACTAATTCGTCTAGAGCTGAATGAGCAAAAGTCCACAATGATGCCCAGGTCTTCTTCCTGAGTGGTTGCAGTTCATTTAGAACCCAGAAATGTGTTTGAATAGTTCAAATTATTCCTTCCAATGTGCAGTACATTGCAACATTTTTAAATCTGCCATCAAGCTTGTCCGTTCACCTGTCTTTGTTCGGTCACTCTGAAGTTTTTCAGCTTTTTCTGTTCTTAACCAGAATAAAATGTGGTCCTGAAATGTTGCCATCACCCTGTTCACATTCACTACTCAGTTAATTAATAAAAGTATTAAACAACACTGACAGTCAGCCATTGTCATGCTGAAAATTAACAGTGTAGTCCTAATGTTTGTTTTCTGTTGTTTAACCAGTTTCTAATCCAGGATATAATGTTATTTAACACCTCACCCAGGGTCTAAAAGCCTCTTAGGAGAGCCTTTGTCAAGGGTATGGTGACTTGGAGCTATAGCCTTAACATGCATTTAATGAGAGTGATTAAGGCAGAGATCCACAATAGTTGGAAGCAGTGTCTGAAGAGGAGAAGGCTGGCTTACTGAAAGTTCTGTTTTGCTGGCACCTTGGAATTATGTGTTATGCATGGGTGGGTGGAGGGGTGTAAGTTTTGCAGCTGCTTTCCCTGTTCTTTATCCAAATTTGATCAGCAAATTAATAGGAACTATGTACATATTGTAAATAAAAATAGATTCAGAAAGATTACACTGAGGTTTATTTTCATGAAAGAAAAATGAGTGAACACAATCCAGGGGAGAAATCCTAGCCTTATTGATGTTAGTAGCAAAGATTTGAGGAGAAACAAAGTAAAGAAATGGGAAAAAAAGAAAATATATCCTCTTCCCCAACTTTCAGTTGTGGTAATCATAACTGTAACTTGAGTCTATACTAGATACTGTACGTTATTTTCAAACAAATACAATTTTCAGATTGATGGTGCATCTTTATAAATGTGTTGTCAAATGATTTAAAAAAATCAAGATTAAAAATATTCACAATTAATCACAGTTTTAATCGCACTATTAAACAATAATAGAATACCAATTTAAATTCAGCATGGAAGCATGTCCTCTGGAATCGTGGTTGAAGCATGAAGAGGCATATGAATGTTTAGCATATCTGCCACGTAAATACCTTGCAAGGTCGGCTACAGGAGTGCCATGTGAATACCTGTTCTCTTTCAGGTGACATTGTAAAACAGAAGCAAGCAGCAATATCTTCCGTAAATGTAAACAAACTTGTTTACTTTAGCGATTGGCTGAACAAGCAGTAGGACTGAGTGCACTTGTAGGCTCTAAAGTTTTACATTGTTTTGTTTTTTGAGTGCAGTTATGTAACAAAAAAAATCTACATTTGTAAATTTCACTTTCATGATAAAGAGATTGCACTACAATACTTGTATGAGGTGAATTGAAAAATATTATTTCTTTTGTTCTTTTTTTACAGTGCAAATATTTGTAATCAAAAATAATAAAGTGAGCAGTGTACACTTTGTATTCGGTGTTGTAATTGAAATCAATATATTTGAAAATGTAGAAAAACATCCAAAAATATTGACGAGAAATTTTAATTGGTATTCTGTTATTGTTTAACAGTGTGATTAAAACTGTGATTAATCACAACTATTTTTTAATCTAGTTAATTTGTTTTGTGTTAATCACTTGAGTTAACTGCGATTAATTAACAGCCCTCGTTTACATATACAGACACAATGAAAAGGGATAATTCTTTAAGTCAATTTTCTTGTAATACACTGTTCTTCAAAGCACTGGACTACTAGTTTGAATTTTAACTTATTTGGTAAAAGAAAAACAAGCAAGCAAACATAGAAATCCCAAAACTATGTAATTTCCTGTACTTGTAGTTTTAAGAAAAACAAAAAAAACCCCAATATTGTTTAAAATCCCATTACTTTCACCTTCATTACATTAAACTCTCTTCCTTACGTTAATTTAAGAAAAAAAAGCCTTCTAGTCTTTCTATTGATGATTGCTTTACTCTAAAGAAGTGCTTCAGGCAGTCAGGATCATTCATCTTGGGAGGAAAACCCACCACATGTGCCCATCAGAATAAATTCTTCTAAGTTTTGAATAACTATTCAAATATTAATTATGGAAATACAGTAATCTTGTCATATATAAGTTTGTAATCAGCTTCTCATTATTAGCCTGATTTTGGCCCACCTTTATATTCCTCAAAAAAAGATCCTTTGCCTTTGAAATTTAGTATGTTCTTTTTCAAAAGGATGATTTGTGGGTTTTGGGTGTTTGCCCCACCCCCAAATTTGAAGTGGATCTGTTCACAGGCATTTTCGTGATATGACACATATAACAAAAGAAAAAAGAAAGTAAGTGGTGGTCTTTGCTTTTTGAAAATCTTCCAATGCTTTTTTGTTGGGTCATCTTTCACTGATACCTTGTCTTAGACTCTCTTTTCTAAGAGCCTGATGAAAGGTCCATACATAGACCTAGTTTGCAAAGCCTAAAGTGTTCAGTTTCAGAGTTAATTCCTTGGAGTTTAGAAATCTGCCTTTAAGTTCCAACACTAGATACATTTATCCAAATTTCCAACTCCTTTCTCCCCCTCTCCCCCCCAAATAAAGTTAGACTTCAAACTGATGGATTTTGTGAAATTCGTTTGCCATTGAAGCCTATAATACTATATTAAAAGTTCTTCATCAGTCTCTACAGAACCTACAAACTCAGAGTTGGCAGGATACACAGGTTTTAGGTATTTCAAAGATCTGGCAGACTTTAGACAGTCAGAGGCCTCAATTCTGTACCATGCTTAGACTGCTAGCATTAACACATAACTGCAATGTGGTTCTACACTGGGCACATCTGTCCTGAGAAGATCTTCCCTATGTAGGAGGAGTCTTTTTACAGAGTTGCCATAAATCTGCTTCCATGCCAGCCCTTGCTTTTGAAGATGACGTAGGGGTGTATGATCAAAGTGGCATGGGGCTGATGACATTGGTATAGAAGACTGAATTGGGTGCAAAGCAGCTCCACAATTAAAGGAATATGAAGGATTTTTATCCCTTCCAAATGCTTTTTAAAAAATTGCTACTCTAACTCTGGATTTTTTAAAAAAAATCCATATAAATGCCTGAGCCTTTTTTCAATCCTGCTGAGCTCTTAGCCTCTGATATACTGTAGTAATGAATGCTAGAGACTAATTGGAAGCTCTATGGAAAAAATATTTCCTTTTTGTGAGTTTTGAATTTGGCATCTTTCAATTTGTTTGAATACCTCTTGTCCTGTTTACCCTTATTCAAAATACAAGAAGTTTCTGATCTACTTTCTCTCTACCATTCATTATTTTATCATGTCCCTTCTTATTTGTCTCATTTATAAAATAATCCATTGCAATATTTTCAATTGCTCTTTTATGTAAAGTTTTTCCATACCCAATAATTCCTATTGTGTCATCTCTGACCAATGGTTTGTGATAGATTCTCCAAATATGTTTTAATCTAGGAGTCAATTCAGAGATCTCACACACAGGACTAGTGTAGAGAGTGTTCAATTTCTGAATGCCATCTAATGCTGCTATAACCTTTTTGAGGTGGGGTAACCAATACTGAACACAGTGTTCCAAGTGAGGGCATACCATTGATTTATTGTCATTATATTTTCCATATCAATCTCCATCACAATCCATATGGAATCATAGAAATGTAGGACTGGAAGGCACCTCAGTCAGTTATCTTATATATCCCCTCATGCTGAGATAGAATTACATATACCTAGACTATCCCTAATAGGTATGTGTCTAACTTCTAAGTGGAGTAACAAGCTGAGTGGATGTGGGGGAAGCAGTAGACATGATCTATGTAGACCTTGTATTTTGTTTGCTTTTTTTTGACGGCTGTTGCATATTGAGTAGAAGTATTGATTGAATTGTCTAGTTGTTTTCCAGAATAGAGAGTTAATTTAGAATCTAGAAAGGTATATGAGTAGTTCAAATTATTTCCTCCTTTGTGCATTACTTTTTATTTAACATTCAATTTCATCTTCCATTATGTTGCTCGCCCACCTAGCCCGGGTAAGTTCTTCTGAATTTTTTAACAGTATTCTCCAATCTTAAGTAACCTAAGTAAGGCTGACCTCAGTAGGCTGACCTTGCGGTAGGCTGACCTTGTCTTCACTATATTTTTACTTCAGGATAGTTCACATAGCTACCCTGAAGTAAAAACCACACCTTTTTAGCAGTGAATACAAAACACGAATTGTAACATCTGGATTATAGCATATGCAACAGTTAAAAACTTTTTACAAATAAAATTAGAATTTGCAGAATGCAGCAACATTTGTGGAGAGCCTAAAATCACAGAACCTATATATGATCTTAGGTCAGTATGTATTGATTTTGCCACGCCTTTTTGCTTTACTGAGTCATTGCCATCTCCCTCAAGTAAAATGCTCAGACAGCAACCCATTTCCTGTCAGGCTGCGCAGGAAGTATGGACATTACAGAGTAATAGAGAAGCAGGGAGTTTCATTAAGTTCTGCTAAAGAAAAATATCTCAGCAGCTATCTATAAAACATAAGTCAATTTAAAAGTGTTCTAAGCTATTATCATACCATTTGTTTTAAAACTACTTGCTTGTGGATGTTCTTCACAATTAGAATTTTTAGTTCTGTTTTAAAATAGCTGTATTCATTTTTATGAAGAAGGTGGGCAACTTTTCCTCAGCCTCTCTAAACTCAACTGAACAGATTTTCTTTACATCTTCCATTACTATTCACTATGGCTGGGACTACGCACAGATAAATTACCTGGGAAGATTGAATTTGCAGCCACTGCGAGTTGTCCTGAATAACTTTCTTCATATTTATTTGACTGAAAAAAAATCATCTTTTTTGATTGACAGTCCACTTTCCATGGCTTTGGGCATAGGTGTAACCTTCTAGGTACCTCATTCACATACAAGAATCAGGATGCAAATTTTTTAAAATTTAAAATTATCTCCCAAAGTTGCTTCTACAAAGTATGTTGTAATGTTATTTATGGTGAATCTGAATTCAGACATAGCCAAATACTCAGATTACTGGACAAGACAAACAGTCCCTAGCAAAGCAAGTAGGTGACAGAGAGATTTGCAGTGATGTTGATGCATTAACGCTTCCTGAGAGCTATTGTAATTTTTGCTTTCCAGAGGTTGTAACAGGAATTTGTGTACTATAAAAACAAATATCTTTGGAAAGAGTAAGCCATTCTATAGCCTGAATGGAGCCAAAGTGGGTATTCCCCCATTTATAGCTAGAGCCCGCGTGGATACAAAATTTGTATCCACATTCGATCTGTGATCCACAAACGGTCCACGGATAGCCACAAACTTTCAGGGCTCTACATATAAAATTTGGATCTGTATCCATCCAGAATTAGCAAACATGGTCCACGAATATAAAGTGGATAGCCGCAGATTTGCAGAGCTCTATGGATAGCTTCAACGTCTCCGACTCAAGGAATATTTCCAATACACCTCTGAACAACATACTAACCCACAGAGACCTTCCTACCAAGACTACAAAAAGAAGGATTCTGGGTGGACTCCTCCTGAAGGTCGAAACAACAGACTGGACTTCTACATAGAGTGCTTCCGCCGACATGCACAGGCTGAAATTGTGGCAAAGCAACATCACTTGCCCCATAACCTCAGCTGTGCAGAACACAATGCCATCCACAGCCTCAGAAACAACTCTGACATCATAATCAAAAAGGCTGACAAAGGAGGTGCTGTCATCATGAATAGGTTGGAATATGAACAAGAGGCTGCTAGGCAGCTCTCCAACACCACTTTCTACAAGCCATTACCCTCTGATCCCACTGAGAGTTACCAAAAGAAACTACACCGTCTGCTCAAGAAACTCCCTGAAAAAGCACAAGAACAAATCCGCCCAGACACACCCCTGGAACCCCGACCAGGAATATTCTGTCTGCTACCCAAGATCCATAAACCTGGAAATCCTGGGCGCCCCATCATCTCAGGCATTGGCACCCTGACAGCAGGATTGTCTGGCTATGTATACTCCCTCCTCAGGTCCTACGCTCCCAGCTATCTTCGAGACACCACTGACTTTCTGAGGAAACTACAATCCATCGGTGATCTTCCTGAAAACACCATCCTGGCCACTACGGATGTAGAAGCCCTCTACACCAACATTCCACATAAAGATGGACTACAAGCCGTCAGGAACAGTATCCCCGATAATGTCACGGCAAACCTGGTGGCTGGACTTCGTGACTTTGTCCTCACCCATAACTATTTCACATTTGGGGACAATGTATACTTTCAAATCAGCAGCACTGCTATGGGTATCCGCATGGCCCCACAGTATGCCAACCTTTTTATGGCTGACTTAGAACAACGCTTCCTCAGCTGTCCTCCCCTAATGCCCCTACTTTACTTGCGCTACATTGATGGCATCATCATCATCTGGACCCATGGAAAAGAAGCCCATGAATTCAACAATTTCCATCCCACCATCAACCTCAGCCTGGACCAGTCCACACAAGAGATCCACTTCCTGGACACTACGGTGCTAATAAGCAATGGTCATATAAACACCACCCTATACCGGAAACCTACTGACTGCTGTTCCTACCTATATGTCTCCAGCTTTCATCCAGACCACACCACACGATCCATTGTCTACAGCTAAGCTCTGCAATACAACCGCATTTGCTCCAACCCCTGAGACAGAGATCTTGTAGGTGTTTGTCTCTATCAAGTGTTCTTACAACTACAGTACCCACCTGCTGAAGTGAAGAAACCAATTGACAGAGCCAGAAGAGTACCCAGAAGTCACCTACTACAGGATAGGCCCAACAAAGAAAATAACAGAACGCCACTAGCCATCACCTTCAGCCCCAAACTAAAACCTCTCCAACACATCATCAAGGATATACAACCTATCCTGAAGGACGACCCATCACTCTCAAATATCTTGGGAGACAGGCCAGTCCTTGCTAACAGACGGCACCAACCTGAAGCAAATACTCACCAGCAACCACACAACAGAACCACTAACCCAGGAACCTATCCTTGCAACAAAGCCAGTTGCCAACTATGTCCACATATCTATTCAGGGGACATCATCATAGGACCTAATCACATCAGCCACGCTATCAGAGGCTCGTTCACCTGCACATCTACCAATGTGATATATGCCATCATGTGCCAGCAATGCCCCTCTGCCATGTACATTGGCCAAACTGGACAGTCTCTACATAAAAGAATAAATGGACGCAAATCAGACGTCAAGAATTATAACATTCAAAACCAGTCAGAGAACACTTCAATCTCTTCGGTCACTCGATTACAGATCTAAAAGTGGCAATACTTCAACAAAAAACCTTCAAAAACAGACTCCAACGAGAGACTGCTGAATTGGAATTAATTTGCAAACTGGATACAATTAAGTTAGGCTTGAATAGAGACTGGGAGTGGATGTGTCATTACACAAAGTAAAACTATTTCCCCATGTTTATTCCCCCCCTCCACTCCCCACTGTTCCTCAGACGTTCTTGTCAACTGCTGGAAATGGCCCACCTTGATTATCACTACAAAGAGGTTTCTCCCCTCCCTCTTCCCCCCCCCCTCGCTCTCCTGCTGGTAATAGCTCACCTTAAGTGATCACTCTCGTTACAGTGTGTATGGTAACACCCATTGTTTCATGTTCTCTATGTATATAAATCTCCCCACTGTATTTTCCACTGAATGCATCTGATGAAGTGAGCTGTAGCTCACGAAAGCTTATGCTCAAATAAATTTGTTAGTCTCTAAAGTGCCACAAGTACTCCTTTTCTTTTTGCGAATACAGACTAACACGACTGCTACTCTGAAATCTGATTCCCCCACATTGTTTCCCCAAGGAGCCTTATCTTTGCCATTGTTTTATTTTCTATCGGTTTCTCCCTTTACAAACTCCTTTGGTTTACCTGGGCATTGAGGCAGGTTAATATAAACTGATAACCTGATGGACATATGATAGTTATTTAAAATAAAAAAAAGCTACACAACTCCCATATTCTCCGCCTCCTATATTAGAAGAACTATAATACATGAACATTTTTATTCCAAGTTTTCCAATTAGTGACACTGCCCCTTGGAATATATAGAACTCTCAGTAATCCAATCAGTGAAAAGGTCTGTAAATCAACTCTTCCTCCTTCATCACAATAAAACTGCTTAATTAATCTGGTAATTTGATTAATACTGTCACTT
This sequence comes from Caretta caretta, assembly GCF_965140235.1. Lineage (NCBI taxonomy): Eukaryota > Metazoa > Chordata > Testudines > Cheloniidae > Caretta > Caretta caretta. The sequence continues at coordinate 119,052,243 of NC_134207.1, read as the reverse complement.
AACTGTGCCTGACTAATGTGAATGGGCTCTAAGGTACCAGTAAATTGCAAGCACAACAACATTGTTATATCAATTGTAGAGTTTTATAACAACTTCTGTTTTTTGCAGAACCTAAGCTTTAATTAAAACAAATGCACAATAAGAAATAAACTTACAGACCTCCCTAACTCTTCCTCCCACACTGCAGAAAGCCTTCAAACAATCGAAGTTAGCTATTCAAAAGATTGGAGTATAATTCAATAATATCTGAAAATATCTGGGAATACCTCTGAAGTGAGGGACAAGCAAAAGTACATAGTGGCCTGGTTACTAATAGAGAAAAGGGTGTTAAAAGCATAACAGCTGTTAGACAAAAGGAATTCAATACGCTATAAAGCTAGTAACCTGTTGTCAAGGTTCCTCCCCCACTCTGAACTCTAGGGTACAGATGTGGGGACCTGCATGAAAACCTCCTAAGCTTACTTTTACCAGCTTAGGTTAAAACTTCCCCAAGGTACAAATTAATTTTATCCTTTGTCCTTGGAATATCCACTGCCACCACCAAACTCTAACTGGGTTTACTGGGAAACGTAGTTTGGACACGTCTTTCCCCCCAAAATCCTCCCAACCCTTGCACCCTACTTCCTGGGAAAGGTTTGGTAAAAATTCTCACCAATTTGCATAGGTGACCACAGACCCAAACCCTTGGATCTGAGAACAATGAAAAAGCATTCAGTTTTCTTACAAGAAGACTTAATAGAAATAGAAGTAAATAGAAGTAAAGGAATCACCTTTGTAAAATCAGGATGGTAGATACCTTACAGGGTAATTAGATTCAAAACATAGAGAATCCCTCTAGGCAAAACCTTAAGTTACAAAAAAGACACACAGACAGAAATAGTCATTCTATTCAGCACAGTTCCTTTCTCAGCCATTTAAAGAAATCATAATCTAACACATACCTAGCTAGATTACTTACTAAAAGTTCTAAGATTCCATTCCTGTTCTATCCCTAGCAAAAGCAGCATACCGACAGACACAGACCCTTTGTTTCTCTCCCTCCTCCCAGCTTTTGAAAGTACCTTGTCTCCTCATTGGTCATTTTGGTCAGGTGCCAGCGAGGTTACCTTTAGCTTCTTAACCCTTTACAGGTGAGAGGAGTTTTCCTCTGGCCAGGAGGGATTTTAAAGGGGTTTACCCTTCCCTTTATATTTATGACACCTGTAAAATGATACCTTTAATGATTATAATACCTCATATTGAAAGAAAATGGTAACTACTATAGATACTCGTTAAATACTTAACCATCATTGATATACGGATGAAGACACTAAAATTCTGCTTGAAAGGGAGAAAGAAGAAATGAGAACTGCAATTAAAACTATTCAAGTAAAACATGAAGTCTAGATGGCCTACCAATAAAGTTTTATGAACTATACATAAACATATTAGCCTATATTTCTCTTAAGTTTACAAAAAGACCTGAAAAGATTAAACACTCAAACATTCAGAAAAACTTTAATAATATTATATAGTCCTCCCAAACAGGTGGAAAACTCCTATGTATTGTTAAACAGACCCAAATACTTGCTAAATGTAGACACTAAAATATTAGCCAAAATTAGTGCAGCAAGGCCTCTAAAGACAAAGCCAGTACATTCACACCAAGCTTATTTTACACAGGACATTCCAAAATACATCATTTGTGAAGAATTTATGATGATATAACTGAAAATCTAGGCAAAATGGTGTCTCATACTATTGTCAGATTAGACACAGAAAAAACATTTGACTTGGAGTCATGGAGTTTTCTCTTTAAAGTATCAAAACATGTGGGCCTATTTTCAAGTCCAGGAAGTCTAAAGCTAACTTCCTAAATTCATATTTCGGCATGCAAATAAGGGATATGACTTTCATAAATCCTGGACACCCAACAGTTCCCACTGAAGCCTTTTTCTAAAAAGGGAATATATATATATATATTTTAAATGGTCCTAAAGACATATCTGTCTATCTAGTGTTTTATACTCATAAGTATTTGAGAATAGTGTAAATAAATTAAGCACTTAAAATATAATAATCAAAAACAGAGTTCTGAATAAATGACAAAGGATAGCAATAATTAAAATGTGAAAGCTTTCCAAATTATTAATTTGCTACAGAATATGCCCTGTCAAGTATTAGGAAAATATTTTAAGCAAAACAAATGAACTATTTAAACTTATGTGAAAAGGGAAAACCTCCATATAAAACTATTCAGGTTAATATTTACATTTACATATGTAGGCATAGGGATTTCTAGTTTTATTTTACTGGGCCTCTGATTTACAGTGCATTATAATGTGGTATTCTCCCCCTCAGGTGTACATTGAACACACATTGCTCTCAAATTATTTATATAATAACTATAACCTATCTAGAAAGTAATATTGATCTCAGTTGAATCAGGATTTCATCACCATATTTAAAATATTCAAAATGTTAGTGAAGCCAAAAAGAGAGACGGGGTGGGTGAGATAATATCTTGTAAATTGTTTCTCTCACCAACAGAAGTTGGTCCAATAAAAGATATTATCTTACTCACCTTGTCTCTCTAATATCCCGGGACCAACATAGCTACAACAATACCGCATCGTGAAGCCAAAAAACAAACAGGTACAAATCATAGGCTATGAAATAGGCTCACTGGTATGATGTGTTCCTACGTGATAATGCAATACAGAATACTAGATTTGGCATAGATTATTAAAATAGAATTAGCAAAAATTAAAAAGAAAACCTCTAAGACTCATATCATGTGCCATATAAAGGCAAATACATTCTGCCACTTGATATGAGGATGCATGTATATCCAGAAGTTCTGGATACAGTTCTTAAGTGTACTAACAGATATAATGGTAATTGAAATGCCAGCTACACATACAAAACTATGTATGCTGAATAAAAGGAAGGAGAAATTATGGACCTGGTTCAGGTAATATTTTAAGCATGTATTTCACCCTAAATTTTTAGATTTGATTTATATATATTTATTTTAAAATGAGATGATTATGCCATTGAAAAAAATTCTGCACTTGATGAAATATGTACTTTGCATAATTATTATGCTATTAAACAACTTCTATGTTATGTGTACAGTAACTCCTCACTTAACATCCTCCTGCTTAACATTGTTTCAATGGTACTTCCCTGCTCCATTAAGGAACAGGCTTGTTTAAAGTTATGCAATGCTTCCTTATAACGTTGTTTGGCTGCCTTCTCTGTCCACTGCTTGTAGGATTCTCTGGAAGAGCAACGACTTTACAAGGGAGAATTGCACAACTTCCTCTTCTCCTCCTCCTCCCCCCCCAGCACTTCCCCTGCTGCCAAACAGCTGTTTGGTGGTGCTTAGGACTTTCTGGGATGGGTGGGGGAGGAGTGGGGATGCAGCACGCTCGGAGAAGGAGGCGGCGAGGCACTTGCTGGGGGAACTTCGCTGCTGGTGGGTGCAGAGCACCTGTTAATTTTTCACTGTCAATTGGGACTGAACTGTGCCAGCGTTCAGGAGGCTGGAGGGGAGCAGGGAAGAGCTTCACAAACATCATTGCTGAGTATAGTATTAAATTGTTTGTTTAAAACTTACACTGTTTATGTATATTATGCCTTTTGTGTGGCAAAAAACATTTCCTTGGAACTTACCCCTCCCCCCCATTTACATTAAATCTTATGGGAAAATTGAATTTGTTTAACATTGTTTCGCTTAAAGTTGCATTTTTCAGGAACATAACTACAATGTTAAGTGAGGAGTTACTGTAAAGTATTTTGTAAACATCTAATAAACCATGGACCTTTTCTTTAATGATTCAGGTGTCAGCTACTAACCACCTAATTAAATTTAATCTTATTCAATCAGAAGGTTACGTTTCAATCAGCACAATACTAATGAAGTACAAAAAGAGAACAGACACCCTTTAAGTAAGATTCTGTTGTGTCAGGGAAGTCTGGTGGTTCTTAGTATAACTGATATAACTATAGGTTTCAGAGTAGCAGCCGTGTTAGTCTGTATCCGCAAAAAGAAAAGGAGTACTTGTGGCACCTTAGAGACTAACCAATTTATTTGAGCATAAGCTTTCATGAGCTACAGCTCACTTCATCGGATGCATGCAGTGGAAAATACAGTGGGGAGATTTATATACACAGAGAACATGAAACAATGGGTGTTACCGTACACACTGTAACTGTTTTTCATGTTCTCTGTGTATATAAATCTCCCCACTGTATTTTCCACTGAATGTATCCAATGAAGTGAGCTGTAGCTCACGAAAGCTTATGCTCAAATAAATTGGTTAGTCTCTAAGGTGCCACAAGTCCTCCTTTTTTTTTTCCTTCTTTTTGGTATAACTATAACTCGGGGGTGTAGAAAATCTGATCTAACCCCCAGTGTAAAGAGCGCTATGTGGACGGGAGGCCTTCTCCAGTCTACATAGCTACTGGTTCTTAGGAAGGTGGATTACCTATGCCGACGGGAGAAGTTCTCCTATCAGGGTATGTAGCATCTTCGCTAAGAATTACAGTGGTGCCGCTGCACTGCTGTAAGTGTCAACAAGCCCTTATTTTCTTCATTTGTAAAATAAGGACATTACTTTATTTGGAACGTTGTATAGATATTGAAATGGTTTTCATCTTCAAAGTGACTTGCAGAGTATTAAAGTGAATTTTAGGTTATTCTCTTCTGTGAAAAGTCAGAGGAAAAACTTTTGAGTGGGGTGTGGGGGGAGAAGAAACATGAAAATTCACTAGTATGCCATCATCCAGTATCCTCCAAACTCCTGACTTATTTGAGTAATTGTGCTGGGGTGGAGGAGGAGGTGGGGAAATGTGCTTATTGTTCTTCCTTTCCTTTCTCCAGTCGTGACTTTCTCTTCACCAATTTAACTGCAAGCTCCCCAGCTGGCCATCGGTAGTGGCTGCCTCTCATCCTTGTCAGGGACCAATTGAGAGGGTGAAGCTGGGAAATGGCTGCCTGCAGCTTGCAATCAACAGCCAGTGGGAGACTTTGGAGTAATCAGAAGTGTCGGACTGGAAGGGACCTCAATAGGTCATCTAAGCAAGACCCTGCTCTGAGGCAGGACTAAGTATTATTCTAGTTTCATCCCTAACAGGTGTTTGTCCAACCTTTTCTTAAAAACCTCCAATGACAGAGATTCCACAACCTCCCTAAGGTAATTTGTTCCAGTACCCTTATAGGTAGGAAGGGTTTTTTTTCCTAATGTCTAACCTAAACCTCCCTTACTGAAATGTAAGCCCATTACTTCATGTCCTGTCTTTAGTGGATAAGGAGAAGAATTTTTCACCCTCTTCATTATAACAACCAGTTACGTACTTGAAGACTGTTATCATGTCCCCCATCGGTGTTCTCTTCTCCAGATTAAAACCCATTTTTTTCAGTTTCCTTGGATATAATGTTTTCTTGGACTTTAATAATTTTTGTTGCTCTCCTCTGGACTTTCTCTAATTTATCCTAATCTTCTCAGAACTTAACCCAGTACTCCAGTTGAGGCCTTATTGGTGCTGAGTAGAGTGGGAGAATTACTTTTCGTGTCTTGCTTGCAATACTCCTGCAAATTCATTCCACAGTGATGTTCACTTTTTTACAATACCTTATTACCTTATTGACTCATATTTAGTTTGTGATCCACTGTAACCCCCAAATCCTTTTCTGGCATACTCCTTCATAGGAAGTCATTTCCCATTTTGTATGTGTACAATTGATGATTCTGTCCAAAGTGTAGTACTTTGCATTTGTCCTTATTGATTTTCATCCTATTTATTTTAGACCATTTCTCCAGTTTAAGAACCGTTTGAATTCTAATCCTGTTCAACAAAGCTCTTGAAACCCCTCCCATCTTGGTATCATTCACAAACTTTATAAGTGTACTCTCTCTGATGTTATCCAGATTGTTTATGAAGATACTGAATAAAACCAGACCCAGGACAATCCCTGCAGGACCCCGCTCGATATCCCTTCCACCTTGACTGTAAATTATCAATAACTACTCTGAGTATGGATTTCCAACCTGTTATATACCCACCTTATTGTAGGTTCATCTAGGCTATATTTCCCTACTTTGGTTATGAGAAGGTCATGTGAGACAGTATCAAAAGCCTTACTAAAGTCAAGATATAGCTCATCTACTTCTTCCCCACATCCAGAAGGCATGAGATCTCCAGCATATGTATCCCACCAAAGTGAATACATATAACATATTTAGCATGTAACAACACACTTTTTCTCTCCACACATTACAAATAGATGAACTAGAAAACAGGATGAGTTACTTACTCCTTTAGTTTGATATGGAGGTTTGTAACAGACCTTCACCAGAACCCCCCTTGTGTTTTGCTAGCCAGCACATTGATCCACGTGTATTAAAGTTTCTGCAGTTCTGAGTTAACTCTAAGTGGATAATATGTCTAAAGCTATGTCTGCACCACAGCAGCGCAGCTGCAGCGCTGTAGTGCTTCTTGTGAAGACACTCTAAGCCGATGGGGAGAGCTGTACCATCGGCTTAACTCTTGCCTCCCTGAGAGGCAGTAGCTATGATGGTGGGAGAAGCTCTCCTGCTGACATACTGCTGTCCACGCTGGTGCGTACGTCAGTATAACTTATGTCGCTCTGGGGTGTGGATTATTCACACTCCTGAGCTACGTAAGTTATACCGAAGTAATTAATAGTGTAGATGTAGTCATAGTCACTTAGGCACTTTTGAAAATTTTACCACAAATCCTCAATCCTTATTCCGGCAAAACTCCTAATGGCACAGGTGTGAGTTTTGTCTGTAAGGAGTGCAGGATTCACATTATAATTACTTTCTTTTTCTCTTTATACGTTTATTTAGAAAATGAGGAGGGAGGAGGAGTAGGTTGGTTTTGTGGATTGATTGAGGTCATTGAAATGATGGATGTTGAAATTTCTTATAGCACAAGTGTGAATTTTGTTGATTTAATCATTCATCACCATCATAGAAACTGAGGATTCTTTGTACAAGTCTCCTTGTGGCTGCAGATGTGTTATATCACATGATTTGTGATTACAACTTTTTGACCATCTTTAATTGTGTAGTGTATCACAAACAGAAATTATTTGAATTAACACTGAATTAACTTAGCATGCCTTCATATAAAAATATAAACAGGAGATTCTTAAATTATTTGTAAATATTAGAACTATGCACATTCTTCAAGCTGAAATGGTAAAAATACTTGGTATATGTGGGAGTTCCTTACAATTTTAATGATGTGTTGTATGTGGGTAAAATGGGAGGATGACTCACTTGCAGTGCACTGCATTATACTTTTGTGTGATAAATGAATCTCTTTGTGTCAACAAAGGTGGATATATGTGACTTTTTAAAAAAAAATTAAAAATAGACTGCTTCCTGCTGGATTTAATAGACGTTACACTATCTCATGGAAGTGGTAAAGATTGTTGAACAGGGTCAGGAGCGTTTGACGTCCTGAAACAATTTGATTTCCTTTTGAAATTAAATGTTTTCCCTGTGTGTAGTAATAGCATTTTCTTCAGGAAGACCGTCATGGCATGTTTGTATCCATTTTCTATACTTGGCAATACCCACAGGTTAAAATGACGTTAGATCTAATGGGAATACTATGAAAACAAGGTGAAAGTTATCAACATTCATGTTCATGCAGCAAAGTAATTTGCATAGTATTATTCCTAACGTACAGGGATAGGTTATTTTTTGTTTTTTCCTCTCTTCTGTTGCACTGGTGCAAGTGTAAAAAGTTGCACCTGATGAGAAACACAACTTTGACTAGCCTTAGGTCGTGAAATTCCTAGCCATGAAAAACTTTTCATGGACCATGAAAATCTGGTTTCCCCTTGTGAAATTTGGTCTTTTGTGTGCTCTTACCCTATACTATACAGATTTCACATGGGAGACCACCATTTCTTCAAAAGGGAGTTATGAGGTGGTGGGGGGGAGGTCACAGTATTGCCACCCTTGCTTCTGCACTGCCTTCAGATCTGGGTGGCTGGAGAGTGGTGGCTGTTAGCTGGACACCCAGCTCTGAAGGCAGTGGCCTGCCAGCAGCAGTGCAGAAGTAAGGGTGGCAACACCATACCATACCACGCTTACTTCTACACTGCTGCCTTCAGAGCTGGGTGGCCAGAATGGCAGCTGCTGACTGAGGGCCCAGCTCTGCAGGCAGCAGCGCAGAAGTCAGGGTGGCCATACCATGCTAGGCCATCCTTAATTCTGTGCTGCTGCTGGCAGTGGCTGCCTTTAGAGCTGGCCTATCGGCCAGCAGCCACTGCTGTCCAGCTGCCCAGCTCTGAAGGCAGCGCTGCTGCCAGCAGCAGTGCAGAAGTAAGGGTAGCAGTACCACAACCCCTCCTCCCCCAAACTTGTGACCCTTCCCCTCCCCCCCCCCAGCTCCTTTATGGGTCAGGACCCCTAAAATTACAGCACTGTGACATTTCCAATTTAAATAGCAAATTTCATTATTTCAGCTATTTTTTAAATCATATGACCATGAAATTGACCAAAATGGACCGTGAATTTGGTGGGGCCCTAGTCATGAGATTTTCCCATCAAATGTGTCTTTTTAAAGCTGAAACCATGCTTTTTAAAATTTTAGTACTTTTTTCTTTAACATCTTCTGTAGCTTTCAAGATGCTTGGGTATGATTCCTCTTTGCCAGCACACAGTAACAGTACATTGATACTTCTGTTGATGTCATTTCCTACAGTGGCTTACCTTCTCCGTTAGCTGTTTCTTTCTTCAGGATATGGAGCATTAGAACCCTTTTCATCTGAGGAAAAGGGAACAGAATGGAGGAGAAAATGGAGTAGGCCTCAGAGGATATCCAGGCAAACCCTTGTGTGCAGTTAACTTCGCATCATCACATGAGGAACCTACAGGCTGCGGGCTGTTTCTCCCATGCATAAAAGGAAGAATGGAGTAGTCCTAGATGTGCAAGAGGAGTAGACCTGAGAAGTTTTGATGGTATAAATCATGGATTTGTACAGTTGCCTTTGAAGCATCATGTGAGGCATCAGCAGTTTATGGGCCTTCAGTCCCACATGCATTGAGCCAGGACTGTAGCTTGAACAATTCCTGCGGGGGCTTCAGAACCAGGATGTGCCCAGGCTACTAGGCTTTTATATACAAAGCAGGCCTCTACACTGGGTTCCTCCTTAGCCCATGCCGCTCTTCATGGAAGTAGAGATCTGGAACAGTAAGGCTTTGAGAATCTCCTCCTGAGAAAATGAAATAGGACTCAGAGGATTATAAGCAGACCTGCAAAGTAACCTGGAACAAATGGAGTGAGAGCCAAGGTCCTGGGAGAAAAGGGAAAATTCTCTCTCTAAATAGGGCTTGTGTTGCCTTCACTGTGGACTGATAGAAAGCAGCGGGAGACTACAGGCACGTCTGCCTCTGGCATTCTGGCTGCTCCAAGATCGCCTTCCCCATCTAAGGTCTTTCTTCCCCATGTCTGAGCATCTCTCACAAGAGCATTGTCTCCAGTGTCCAAGAGGTAGAGAATAGTGAAGTCACAGAGAGTTGATTTCTTCATTGACAAAGAATTTTATTAGAATGAAGGAAAAAGTGACATCTCTGAAATATCTCTGTCTCACCCAGAGCCAGCACTAGACATAAGCAGAGTAAGTAATTACTTAGGGCCCTGAGCAGCTCAAGGGGGCCCCCTATTCACTTCTTATTACAAGAACTTTTAGCCTGTTTTAGTATTGGAGGGAGCAGGGGGACATTCTTGCTTAGCAGGGGGACATTCTTCTCCCAATAGGCTAGCACCACACTGATGCTCTCGGCTCATTGTACAGCTTTTTCCTAGAATGTTTCCCAGCCCCTCCTGCCTCGCTTCCTGGTACAGAATTAAAGAAATGATACCCAATCCTAACATCTCTGTTCTATGCCCCCCGTATACCTTCTTTTTTCCTGTGTAAGCAAGCAGAGTCACGTTGAAAGATTTATCTCTAAGCTAGACAGCATTGTTCTGACCTATAAACCTACAAATAGCTATGCTGGGGTTACTCCAATGTGAAAATTGCACTGTAGATCAGATGAGCTAATATAGGGTGTGTCTACATTCAAGGTGGAGATGTTCTCATTGAACTTCCATGCTAAAAATAGTCTGGCTGTGGCAGAGTGAGCAGTGGCATGAGCTAGCCACCCCAAGTATGTACCCATCTGAGACTTTAGGCACATTCTTAGGGCAGTTAGCCCATCCCTTCACTCCATGTGCTGCAGCTACAGTCTGTTTTTAGCATGCTAGCTTGATGCGAGCTAGCATGAGTATGCTTCCTTGAGCTGGGAGTCACATCCTCAGCTCAAAGTGTAGACATACCCATAGGTTCTTTTAGTTGTAGAATTTTCTGAGCAATCTGTACTGTTCTCTTTCATGGCTGACACTCTCACCACAGAATTACACATCGAGTTTCGTATTAGCCATTTTATTGTTCAGATGGAAAGCAGTCACCAGATTTTTTTTTCCAGCATTGGAAATAATCCAGCCGTTGTGCTAAGCTCTTGGGTTAGGGTTTAGCTGATGGTATGGAGGCTTGTGTGCTGAACAACTAGGGCAATGTCATCCACATACATGAATTTCCTCAACTCTGTCTCTGGTATATCCATGGTGTATAGATTAAAAAGTATTGGGGCCAGGACAAAGCCCTGAGGTGTCCCTGAGTTAAGAGTTCTTTGTCTACTGATCTGGCCATTAAGGTGTACTTTAAAGTGGTGGTCCCCAGGCAACACTGCTAAGAGACGGATCATTCACAGCAGTGAATGACGCAGGAGATCTTGAGGAGGAGGCCTGTCTCTAGGCAATGCATATGCCGAGGACAAATCAACAAAGGGCAATCCCTGTCTTCAATTTACGTTAGAATCCTGCCTCAGTGTAGCCAGTGAGTGAAGCTACTTGGTCACAGCAGTTCCTCTTTGGGCAAAGTCCTGCCTGCTCCACTGGGAGGATGTCTTTGATAATGTCAGACAGATGACGGAGCAGTGCCCATTCCATCCATGAGCTTTCTGGTGGTTGAGAGGAGAGAGATGGGGCGATAACTGGTTGCAGTTTCCCAGGCTACAGTAAGACAACCACTGTTGCTTGTCACCAGCTTGTTGGCACTTGTCTGATTCTGTGCATGGCTGTAAAAAGCTCCCCCAGCCATTCCTATCCCCATCTCCCCAGGTTCATGAGAAACTCTGGAGGAATTACATCAACCCCTGCAGCTTTCCGGCTTTTGGTTTCCAAAAACGCAATTTTGATCTCCTCTACAGAGTACAGAGAGGAGAGTGGAGAGTCCTCCAGGCATTGGTGAAGGTTTTTGTGGAATTCCCACTGGACCTCCTGGCGTGTAATCTTGTTGGCATCTTGCTATTAGAAAGAAGATGAGAGGCGACAGCATTTTGTGGTCACCTTTGCCGGGACTCGCATTACTGGCTGGGATCCTCCAAGTTGCCACAAAAGAGCTCATGCCTTGCAGCTCGAATGGGTGAAATTAAGGCTTTCAACAATCTCTTTTCAATTGCGCCGAATTCAAGGATTCTAGCAGCATAGTGGCTTTATCTGGGTTGCCATTTCTTTCATCTTCCCTCAGGAGATGAAAGCCTTGTGGTGACTGCGTAGGATGTACTACTTAACGGTCGATTTTAGGATTTTTCTAAAATGGCCAAAGTTTCTAGGTATCTGTTCGAGCTGTGGGATCCAGTGTTCTGTTTCTGAAGGTCAGTCAGCCTTGCGGAAATTCCAAAGTGGCTTTGGCACCAACTGCAGAAGAGATATTTCCAGGCCAATCTGGAGGATAATTGGGCCACATTGGCTATGCAGGAATTGACTCAAGATGGTTCTTGTTGTGGCCAGTGGGATTCCTGTTCTGTTACGGGTCACAAAACACAGGCCAGGGTTGTGATCCATTGTCCACCTTGGAGACTGAAAAGATCTGCATTGCTTTGCATCATAGAGCTGATGGAGATCTTTAAGGAAGTTCCATTCTGTGATCTGTTCCCCAGCTGTGTCGTTTGAGCAGTATCCCCAGTCTTCATGATGGCTGTTAAAGTCGCCTATGTAGATGGTTGGATGAAGAAGGGAAGGGAAGATGGGATCAGGCCACATGATATTAGATGGCTTGTATATGTTTACTAAAATGATGTCTCTGATTCTAACTCAGGGATGGGCAAACTACGGCTTACCTGGAGCAGCTTACCGCTTACCTGGAGCGGGAACCACCAATGGGAGCTTCTGGGGAGGTACCCACTGGCGGGGGCAGCACGCGGAGCCCTCTGTCCCCCTTTCCCCCCAGGGGCCACAGGGACAGGGTGCTGGCCGCTTCTGGGAGCTGCGTGGGGTCAGGGGGGGCAGGAAGCCTGCCTGAGCCCCGCTGCTTGCCACTGCCACCCTGGAGCCGCTCCAGGTAAGTGGTGCCAAGCCAGAGCCCGCACCCCGAACCCCTCCTGCACCCCAACCCCCTGCCCTGAGCCCCCTCATACACCCCACACCCCTCATACACCCCAATCCCTTGCCCTGAGCCCCTTCCTGCACACCGCACTCCTTCCCACACCCCAACCCCCTGCCCCAGCCCTACATTCATGGCCCTGCATTCAATTTCCCCACCCAGATGTGGCCCTCAGGCCAAAAAGTTTTCCCACCCCTGTTCTAACTAAAGTATCTCAGCTTTACGCTGGACCAGAGTTTGACCTTTCAACAACACCTCGAGAACACCCGTGATAAGGTCAGGTCTTGTGCTGCGCTTATCAGGAAATTGGCTGGAACAGCATGGGGCTCCAGTCCACAGACCTTACAAACTGCAACAATTGCCTTGATATATTCTGCAGCTGAATATTGTGCGCCATTGTGTTCTCACAGCAGACACACTAAACTGCTTGGTACTCAACTCAATAACACCATGCACAGTGTCAGGGACGCTCAAATCTACTCCAGTCGATTGGCTCCCCATCCTATCACACAACCAGCCTCCACAGATTAGAAGAGCTGCCCAGACATCTTGCTTTCTCAACCATGTCAATGCAAACATGAGGATCCTGTTGCACAACAACCTGCAGAACCCGCCAAAGACAAGATTGAAATCCCACAACCCTCTATGGAACCTCATCATGACCCTTACATTCAACTTTGATACTGAGGCTCAACGGAGAGCCACATGGAGTGTTTCGAGCTCTCAAAACAAACTTATCATTGACCCTACCAAGGAATCACTGTGTTTTGATTTATGTCAGAGAGTCTGGTGCAGATTGAATCACATCAAGACATCTAATGGGAGATGTGACAACCCCTCTTTAAATGGAAAATGAGGCAAACACCTGTATATGACTCTGGTCACCTGGCACAAACGATGGAGCACATCATATCTGACAGGTTTCAGAGTAGCAGCCATGTTAGTCTGTATCCGTAAAAAGAAAAGAAGTACTTGTGACACCTTAGAGACTAACAAATTTATTAGAGCATAAGCTTTCATGAGCTACAGCTCACTTCATCAGATGAATTCAGTGGAAAATATAGTGGGGAGATTTTATATACACAGAGAACATGAAACAATAGGTGTTACCATACAGACTGTAACAATAGTGATCAGGAAAGATGAGCTATTACCAGCAGGAGAGCTGGGGGTGGGGGGGAGCCTTTTGTAGTGATAATCCAGGTGGGTCATTTCCAGCACTTTACAAGAACAGTAGGAGGGGAAATAAACAAGGGGAAATAGTTTTACTTTGTGTAATGACACATCCACTCCCAGTCTCTATTCAATCCTAAGTTAATTGTATCCAGTTTGCAAATTAATTCCAATTCAGCAGTCTCTCATTGGAGTCTGTTTTTGAAGGTTTTTTGTTGAAGAAATGCGACTTTTAGGTCTGTAATTGAATGACTAGGGAGGTTGAAGTGTTCTCCTTCAATGCTAATAAAAATGTTGTGGGAAACGTAGCTGTTGTAGTTAATAGACTTGGAACTTTTCAGATGTTTGAGAGAAGTCTTTAGTGCAAATCCCAGCAAAGCTCACCGAACTGCAATTATGTTTGTCACTTTTCAGCTCTTCGACAGATTAAGATGCATAATTCAATATAATTTCAAACATTAGTACAAACATACTCTTCAGCCTGTAGACCACACAGTGCAAGGTAGACTTCCTTATGAAGCTCATTAGAATAGGGGGAAGGCACAGAGTCGAGGCAATTTTTCTTTAAAAAGTATATGCTTTTTATACCCTAGGAATAATGCAGTGCAGAGTGGGACTTGCTACACCTTTTGAAGAAGGTCCCAGCAAAGGTATCCCAACTCATTTTGGAAACGGAAGAATATCCTAGTGCACGATCTGTCCAGAAACACCCATTCTGGTGCTTTTCATAGTCGTAGGCAATACTAGCTGGTCCACCCACTTTGTGCTCACCAGCTCCAGGAGACATTATGCCTGGTCCTATGTAAGTGCACTCCAGTGTGGTAAGGTTCCCTTCCTCTTCAAGTGCACCTGTGTAGAAAAAGGCATACTTTAGTATGTAAAATGTAAATTTTCTGTGGAGAAGTTTATTTTGCTGAGGAAGCGTTGTTCTAAGTCAGCCATAAAAAGGTTGGCATACTGTGGGGCCATGCGAGTACCCATAGCAGTGCTGCTGATTTGAAGGTATACATTGTCCCCAAATGTGAAGTAGTTATGGGTGAGGACAAAGTCACAAAGTTCAGCCACCAGGTTTGCCATGACATTATCGGGGATACTGTTACTGATGGCTTGTAGTCCATCTTTATGTGGAATGTTGGTGTAGAGGGCTTCTACATCCGTAGTGGCCAGGATGGTGTTTTCAGGAAGATCACCGATGGACTGCAGTTTCCTCAGGAAGTCAGTGGTGTCTCGAAGGTAGCTGGGAGCGCTGGTAGCGTAGGGCCTGAGGAGGGAGTCTACATAGCCGGACAATCCTGCTGTCAGGGTGCCAATGCCTGAGATGATGGGGCGCCCAGGATTTCCAGGTTTATGGATCTTGGGTAGCAGATAGAATACCCCTGGTCGGGGTTCCAGGGGTGTGTCTGTGCGGATTTGTTCTTGTGCTTTTTCAGGGAGTTTCTTGAGCAGACGGTGTAGTTTCTTTTGGTAACTCTCAGTGGGATCAGAAGGTAATGGCTTGTAGAAAGTGGTGTTGGAGAGCTGCCTAGCAGCCTCTTGTTCATATTCTGACCTATTCATGATGACGACAGCACTTTCTTTGTCAGCCTTTTTGATTATGATGTCAGAGTTGTTTCTGAGGCTGTGGATGGCATTGTGTTCTGCACAGCTGAGTTTATGGGACAAGTGATGTTGCTTTGCCACAATTTCAGCCCGTGCACGTCGGCGGAAGCACTCTATGTAGAAGTCCAGTCTGTTGTTTCGACCTTCAGGAGGAGTCCACCCAAAATCCTTCTTTTTGTAGTCTTGGTAGGAAGGTCTCTGTGGGTTAGTATGTTGTTCAGAGTTGTGTTTGAAATATTCCTTGAGTCGGAGACGTCGAAAATAGGATTCTAGGTCACCACAGAACTGTAGCATGTTCGTGGGGGTGGAGGGGCAGATGGAGAGGCCCTGAGATAGGACAGATTCTTCTGTTGGGCTAAGAGTATAGTTGAATAGAATAACAATATTTCTGGGTGGGTTAAGGGAACCACTGTTGTGGCCCCTTGTGGCATGTAGTAGTTTAGATCATTTAATGTCCTTTTTCTTTTGTAGAGAAGCAAAGTGTGTGTTGTAAATGGCTTGTCTAGTTTTTGTAAAGTCCAGTCACGAGGAAGCTTGTGTGGAAGGTTGGTTTTTTATGAGAGTATCCAGTTTTGAGAGGTCATTCTTAATCTTTCCCTGTTTGCTGTAGAGGATGTTGATCAGGTGGTTCTGCAGTTTCTTTGAGAGTGTGTGGCACTAGCTGTCAGCATAGTCTGTGTGGTATGTCGATTGTAATGGATTTTTTACCTTCAGTCCTTTTGGTATGATGTCCATCTGTTTGCATTTGGAAAGGAAGATGATGTCTGTCTGTATCTGTACGAGTTTTTTCATGAAGTTGATAGATTTCCACTCCATATAGCTAAATTCAGTGCCTTGCATAATGACAGGTTTCAGAGTAGCAGCCGTGTTAGTCTGTATCCGTAAAAAGAAAAGGAATACTTGTGGCACCTTACAGACTAACAAATTTATTAGAGCATAAGATTTTGTGAGCTACAGCTCACTTCATCAGATGCATACAAACTGGACAGTCTCTACGTAAAAGAATAAATGGACACAAATCAGACATCAAGAATTATAACATTCAAAAACCAGTTGGAGAACACTTCAATCTCTTTGGTCACTCGATTACAGACCTAATAGTGGCAATTCTTCAACAAAAAAAACTTCAAAAACAGACTGCTGAACTTCAAAAGAGACTGCTAAATTGGAATTAATTTGCAAACTGGATACAATTAACTTAGGCTTGAATAGAGACTGGGAGTGGATGTGTCATTACACAAAGTAAAACTATTTCCCCATGTTCATTCCCCCCCTTCACCCCCGCTGTTCCTCAGATGTTCTTGTAAAGTGCTGGAAATGGCCCACCTTGATTATCACTACAAAAGGTGCGTGTTGTCGTCCCCTCCCTCCACACACACATGCTCTCTCCTGCTGGTAATAGCTCATCTTTCCTGATCACTCTTGTTACAGTCTGTATGGTAACACCCATTGTTTCATGTTCTCTGTGTATATAAAATCTCTCCACTATATTTTCCACTATATGTATCCGATGAAGTGAGTTGTAGCTCATGAAAGCTTATGCTCAAATAAATTTGTCAGTCTCTAAGGTGCCACAAGTACTCCTTTTCTTTTTACATCATATCTGTGTGTCCCCCTTCATTCTTTAAGCAGGGGCCTGAAGGACATTCACCAGCTCACTGCTGTGGCAATGTGCTGGCTGTCAAATCTAGATATAAATTTGTAATCGTTGCTACCTACCCAGGCCTACCCAAGAAGAAGAATACTGCTCTCTCTCTCCAGTAAGCCGTTCCCTTGTGGGTGATAGTGCTGTAAGTAATATGCTTGAAATCATACTCCATCCCAAAAGCTAGAAATTCAGACCTGGCAAACTGTGGGCTGTGGTCAGTGACTTTCTTCTGGAATGCGCCAATGAGAAAAGATTCTTTTTAACTTCACAAAGAAAAGGAGTACTTGTGGCATCTTAGAGACTAACAAATTTATTTGAGCATGAAAGCTTATGCTCAAATAAATTTGTTAGTCTCTAAGGTGCCGCAAGTACTCCTTTTCTTTTTGTGAATACAGACTAACACGGCTGCTACTCTGAAACCTTTTTAACTTCAGTAGACCTACATGTCAACCCCAGATGACAGAAAAATAGAATTTCTACAGCTCTAGAAATCCAGTGGCTATAGGACAAATACGTCCTTGTTTTTCATACAACTCTAATACAGTTTTTTCCAAGGTCTACAAGGTAGATATTTTCTGGACATGCTTTCTCTTTCTGGGCAGATATCCTCAATTTGGATGTCTTTTATAGCACACTGTTCTAACATTTTGACCTGGAAACACAATTCTTAGGGTTTTGTTTTGGGGTGGGGTAGGGATTGTTGTTTTGTCTGTCTTGTTTTGTTTTTTGGAGGTGATAGGACTAGTTATGTTGCTTCTCTGTTTCCTGTGGGATTATTTTGTTACTACTTCTTGCACTAGGCTACTTTACTTCCTTGCTTGATGACTTGCATTTTCATTAGCTCACACTGCTGGGTCAATCACACTGCCTGTTCCAGAGGAGGCATAGACATTAACAGTAATTTTTCAGAAAGTTTCTTGATTAAAATCCAAATGATTAGACAGTCTTTTATTAGTTCTTCCTTGTTTATATCAATACTTTGTTCTTTCATGTACATTAGCATAGAAACTACTATACGAGTCCTTTCTCCAGGCTGGTGCATCCTTTGGTAAAAGCGTGTCCCTTTGCCTACTACATTTGTTTTTGGAAGGAAATGCTCACCCTGCTTTGAAGACACTGCCATAGCTATTTTTGTCTCCTTCCTCAGTGAAGGTAAATGATTTATAAATATTTTCAGTTTCACTCCCTATTGCATAAATTAGTAATTTGGCCAGTACTTCAACTTTCTCTAAATGAAGATTTCTTTTGATTCAGAATATTGGGAAGCACTCCTTCTGCTCAGGCTGTTCCATGAGCTTATCATATTTGAAAATTTTGTGGATAGACGAACTTCAGTATAATTTTGCTTTTATACTGATTCCAAATGAGCCAACTTCTGGCACCATATTATGTGTTACTGGTAAAGAATTGCAGAAAGAGTTGCATTTTTCTAAGACTGAACAAAGAACTTTGTTTGAATAGGAAAAACAATGTTCGATTAGATTCATCTGTTGTAAATAGATGTAGTTCCAATTATGTTAATTTCTGCCTAGAACTTTTCCCACCAATATTCTGTCTGGCTTTCTGCTATAGACTTAAAGAAACAGTTCACACATCACAAAAAGCAGAAATCTTTTTCAATGTAAAACTGCATTGTAACGATTGCTGTATTTCCTACTGAAATTCCTTAAGACTTCATGAATAACCTCTGTAGATACAAAACATAGTGTAACAATAACTAAAGCCATGTTTGGGAAAGTAAGAAACTCATTTGACCTTTGTTTTTAGTCTGTAAATTCTGGATTAGGATGAAATTTAGGGCTTGTGCACACAAACATTTCATTTGCAGCAAGCTGGGGTGTTAATCAACCCCTTAGTAGCCTGCTAACCCCTAACTGTGTGTGTGTGGACCCTGCTGATGCTCACTAACTTCAATCTAGTCGCATTTTAAAGTGGGGCACATTAAAGCACACTACACTGCTTGTAATGCTCGGCAGGAGGGTGTGTCTACATGAACACTTTGTATGCAGCAAGCTTGTGTGTGGTTTGTTTATAACCCAGCTTGCAGCAAACTAAATGTTCATGTAGACAAGTGTATACTATAAAATTATTGCTCAGGCAAATTCATTAGTAATTTGTTGTCAGTCTTTTACTTTATTTTCTGTTCATTCTGTCATTCTAAATTTTTCATGTCTGCTGCTATTAGTTCAAGATACTGATCTGGTTTTAGTGGTTCTGAAACTGTACCGTTATATAAATGCTAATAAAAATGTTGTGGGAAACATAGCTGTTGTAGTTAATAGACTTGGAACTTTTCAGATGTTTGAGAGAAGTCTTTAGTGCAAATCCCAGCAAAGCTCACCGAACTGCAATTATGTTTGTCACTTTTCAGCTCTTCGACAGATTAAGATGCATAATTCAATATAATTTCAAACATTAGTACAAACATACTCTTCAGCCTGTAGACCACACAGTGCAAGGTAGACTTCCTTATGAAGCTCATTAGAATAGGGGGAAGGCACAGAGTCGAGGCAATTTTTCTTTAAAAAGTATATGCTTTTTATACCCTAGGAATAATGCAGTGCAGAGTGGGACTTGCTACACCTTTTGAAGAAGGTCCCAGCAAAGGTATCCCAACTCATTTTGGAAACGGAAGAATATCCTAGTGCACGATCTGTCCAGAAACACCATTCTGGTGCTTTTCATAGTCGTAGGCAATACTAGCTGGTCCACCCCATTTGTGCTCACCAGCTCCAGGAGACATTATGCCTGGTCCTATGTAAGTGCACTCCAGTGTGGTAAGGTTCCCTTCCTCTTCAAGTGCACCTGTGTAGAAAAAGGCATACTTTAGTGTGTAAAATGTAAATTTTCTGTGGAGAAGTTTATTTTTATTGATAGTTGATATATGTGCACACAGTATTGCAGTTGTGGGTAAGATCCTGTATTACTCATAATGGGGGCAGTAGAGAGAACACATGAAAAATATACAGGATACTGTACATTCTGTTACTGAATTTGAAAGGTTTGTTGGGTAAATGGAATGCTAAAATACAATACTTTAAAAAATTTCAGCTTGCTGTAGCCACTGTTTACACATGCTGGGCAGGTATGCTAAAATGCACTAAAACACCTTCAAGGCAGTTATGTATAATCACATAGGTGGCAGGGCTTTCTGTTTAGTGTTCTTTAGCTACAAATCTTCAAGGAGACTCCTCTCTGGTCAGTATCTTTACACCAACTGATACTGACTGACATACAAGAAAGTAAACTATACCCATGATGTAGTAGTAAACACTGTACCGATCAGTTATGGGACTTTAGGAGTAGTGACAACTGAGAAGTTGTTATATCAGAAAAATACAAATGGCAACGTGGAACTTTAAAAGTAGTTTTTCATATTATCAGAAACTTCAAATCACAAACAACTCAATTTAGTGCCCAGTTATTTTTTGCAAATCTTGTTATTTTAAAACCAGTCCAGCAGTCTGGAGGAACTCCTGAGTAACCCAGAATTTAGGCAACTGTGCAAGATACCTCTGCTAGACAGTTTTATGCCAGTTATCCATACATTATTTTTATTTGACTTGCTTCTCCTGCAGGTCCCAGGAAAGATTTGGGGCCCATTCTGGTAGACACTGTGAAAAACAGTGTAAAAAAAAAAAAAAAAAGGTTCTTGCCCAGAAGAGTTTATAGTGTCATTAAGACGAGATGTAGCAAGCGGGTACATCCAAATATCCCCACAGATCATACTTTTGTTAGTGCTTGCAGTTTGTGCAATTTGCTATGATTCCCTTATCTACTCTGCTATCTTCCATAGTGGCTTTTCTCTTTAAACTTACTAATGGTTGTCACACTTTATTTTTCTTGCTGCCCCCTTCCCTTGGTCCTTTTCATTTCTCATATTCTTTGACATTCTGCTGAACAAGCCAATGTAGTTTGTCTTGTGTCCCTAATCATGTATTCCAGCATTGCTCCCGATTTTCTGAAGTTGCGCCGTGAGTTTGTAAAGCACTTTGGAAGCATAATGCCACAGATCCTGATCTCTGTGCAGTTGGTTTTCCTCAAACAAACCAATGAAAAAGGTAGCCTCCAAAGGAGATGCAGACAAACAGTCATTAAGGATGTCTACTAATGTTATTTCTCCAACTAAAATGCGGTCACTGATGTTCAGCCTTGAAAGAGACAAGGTGGGTGAAGTAATATCTTCTGTTGATGAAAGAGACAAGCTTTCAAGTGACACAAAGCTCCTCTGCAGGTCTGGGGAATGGTAATCAGAGTGTCACATATCCTGGGGCCAAAATGGCTGGAACACTACAAATACTCAACCTTGAAGTCATTTGCTTGAGAGACTCCTGCTATGGGAACCCATTGATGGTCCTCATTTTTTCTCTAATCAGACTCTGAAATGTTTGCCTAGAGTGTTTGTGGGCTTCCCCCCTAAAAGATAAGATAAAAATAAGTCCTTGAATTTTCTTTATCTGAGTCAAATGAAATTTTCTCCCTTTCAGCATTTTTCTACTCTGTTTATATCCAGTGTAGTAGGCATTTGTCCATTGAATGAACTGGCCAAGCTGCAGAATAAGGTATATTCTACCGGGTCTATGAAGAACCAGTTTCTGAACCTACTGTAAAGGATTTCTGGCAGATCTCTGGAGTTAGGGATAATATTCCATTGGAGAATGGTCTTGACTTTATTTCATCCCTCCTTCAGGAGGAAAAAATCCCTAAGAGGACTCTCCAGAATTAGTAAATCTGCCAGTGTTTTTGAATTTCCTCTATTAATGTTGCCTTTGCTAAAATACCATAGTTTATATGTAAAAATCCCTGGAGACTGTGTACAATAGCATGGAAAATCTGCTTTAAAAGGACCCATGAATCTAGTAACCTACTTTATAGTGCTCAGTGTAGTCATGCCAGAGACCCAAGTTCCATTTCGAGTTCCATATGGCTTCTCAGGCTGCCAAAGCCTGGGGATCCTGCAAAGGCTTTGTTTATTTCTTAGAGTTTGGTAGTAGGAGTGCCTCATTGACTGAAGAGTAATTCTAGTTGCTGACCAGTGAGTGTCGTTGCCATGTATTCTTTTTTTTCTCCCACTGGGATCTTCATGGTTTTAACCAGGCACTTCTGTCTCCTGCCAAAGCCTGTTTTACAGGATGTTAAGACTCTTGAAATAACTTTGGTGCCTCCAAAATATTGACATTTCAGTGCAAAGAGCATTTATAAATTGGTTTGAATATCTGAATGCATTTATTTTCAGCCTTATAACCTTCATGTACTATGTCAGAATAGTCTGGGTGAGCCACAAAATCCAGTATTAGAATTATCAGTGTTAGCTGACTGACATTTCTAACACATGAGACTGCAGGTCTGGAATCTCATTTACACTTGGGCACTTTACACTGGTAAATGAGAATAGGGCCCAAATGCCTGTATAACAGAAATTTGATCATCTCCCCACACGCTACTTCACACCAGGGGCGTTGGGTTTGAAAGTTTTGATGATAGAAGAAAAACGTTTGACAAGATTTCTGTAGTCTAAAAGAAGTCCCAGGGCCAAAGTTTCTCAACTATTTCTGGAGGAACTTTTTCAGCTGGTTCATGTCTTGTCGTATGATTTTGCTCACAAAATATCTCCAGTTACTGCCCTGGAGTTAGATTAATTAGATGCTGAATGCAAATTGCCTCTTGGGGGTTGGAGCATTGCCATCCTCTCTTTCTACAGCACAGATCACATAAATGGCACTCTAAATATTTAATAAGATTTCTTCTGATAATCTGCAGTAATGGTTAAATTTTAGAACTCTTAGGATTCAGGTTTCTCTCTTTGGATATTTACAGCTTACCAAATGTGCAGGCCACAATTGCTTTTTCACAATCACATCGCGAGTTGCATGTTGTTTGATTTTTGTGTGTTTATTTCTTTAAGGCTTTTACATCATTTTTTGAAGTGAGATTTTAAATGGGAATGATTTTACCCCGTGTAATGAGTGTACATTCATGTCAATGGCAGGTGTTTGTGCTTTCTAATTATTAAAGTTGCTGTAATTCTTGTACAATGTTTCTTAGTTGCTTTTCAGTCAAGTAGATGGTTCACTATGCTGTGACCTCTTCCTGTTTTTTTAATGAAGTTGAGCTTAACTTCTGGAACAAACACAGAAGACATAATTTTTATTTTAGTTAGTTTTTGTCTATTATGCTTCTGATAGAGACTATAATGTCCAAAAACAGTTTGGTGTGATTCGCTAGGTAAGCGGGAGTAGATTTTAAGGGGTTGGGGTTTTTAGGTTTTATAATTTGGGAGAGTCTGTGATGAGAACACAATCGCTCTCTCAATTTTGTAGTCTAAAAGAAGTCCCAGGGCCAAAGTTTCTCAACTATTTCTGGAGGAACTTTTTCAGCTGGTTCATGTCTTGTCGTATGATAGGGGATAGTGTTAAGTTCTCATCTTTTACTTTTTTTTTAATTGAGAATAGAATCTAGGTTTCCCGACTCCTAGTCCTGTGCTTTAACAAGGCGTCTTTTCCTCTCAGGAAGCTCGGAGTAACTTTCAGCTGCATCGCTTACGTGGAATACTGTCTGTCAGGTGTAATAGAAAACCCTTTTTATTTTGGGATTTTTTTTTCAGTTATACAACTTGCACCCTTCTTTATCCAGAAATGACCTCACAACAGCACATGCCATTGTGACCATAAAGTTCTGTGACAGCAGAACAGGAAATTACAGAGCTTATGAAGCAGCCCTATTTCTGATAACTTCTTCAGTAACGTATTTGCTCATTGGTTGGACCAGTTGTGAGCAGATTACACCATATTGAATTCTTTACAGTGGCACACCGATTTTAAGTTGGTACTGTTGGATTTGAAAACTCTAAGTGACGTTAGCCCTCTCACTGTTCAAGACCACCTTCTTGTGAGCCTTCTTTTGATGGGTGCTTCTGCTCTAATACCTACCCACATTATAGGAATCCCACCATTATGTTTCAGGTAGGCAGGGCATGGCACCTTACTGTGTTGGCCCCTGTGGTATGGTAATTACTGCCCACAACAGTTCATCTCTCCTCACTTGTAAACAACTACAAAAACCAATATCTCATGCTTTCCCCTATTTTTTATTAGATCCTTTTATTAAGCTTTTTTTAATGCTAAGTGAGTTTTTAATGTTGCATTTTTATTTGTTGTGTTACCCAGTTCCCCAAGTTACAAGAGGTGAAAGTTTATAAATTATTATTTTATTATATAGTATTACATAAGTGAAATCTGCAGAAAACTAGATGCTCTTTTCATTCTATTTCTAACTCATTCAAAAGAGTTCTAAAACTTCAAAATCTACAGTCTCTAAAAAGGTAAGGAGCAGTTTATTAAAGAGGTATACATTTAAATCTAGCAAATCTTCACCTCATGGTATTAAATCTCGTTCCCCAAGATCCATTTCAGCTTCTTGGGAAAAAGGAATTGAACATCATATCTGCAGAGCAGTAACCTGAGCTTCATCTCATCCCAGCATAAAGTACTATAAAGAAGCTGTTTCTTCCTTAACTAAGCCCTGGTCTACACTAGGACTTTAGGTCGAATTTAGCAGCATTAAATCGATTTAACCCTGCACCCGTCCACATGACGAAGCCCTTTTTTTTTTTTTCACTTAAAGGGCTCTTAAAATCGATTTCCTTACTCCACCCCGACAGGGGATTAGCGCTGAAATCGGCCATGCCGGGTTGAATTTGGGGTACTGTGGACGCAATTCGATGGTATTGGCCTCCGGGAGCTATCCCAGAGTGCTCCATTGTGACCGCGCTGGACAGCACTCTCAACTCAGATGGACTGGCCAGGTAGACAGGAAAAGGCCCGCGAACTTTTGAATTTCATTTCCTGTTTGGCCAGTGTGGCAAGCTGCAGGTGAGTGCAGAGCTCATCAGCAGAGGTGATCATGATGGAGTCCCAGAATCGCGAAAGAGCTCCAGCATGGACCGAATGGGAGGTACGGGATCTGATTGCTGTATGGGGAGAGGAATCCATGCTATCAGAACTCCGTTCCAGTTTTCGAAATGCCAAAACATTTGTCAAAATCTCCCAAGGCATGAAGGACAGAGGCCATAACAGGGACCCGAAGCAGTGCCGCGTGAAACTTAAGGAGCTGAGACAAGCCTACCAGAAAACCAGAGAGGCGAACGGCCGCTCCGGATCAGAGCCCCAAACATGCCGCTTCTATGATGAGCTGCATGCCATTTTAGGGGGTTCAGCCACCACTACCCCAACCGTGTTGTTTGATTCCTTCAGTGGAGCTGGAGGCAACACGGAAACAGGTTTTGGGGATGAGGAAGATAGCTCACAGCAAGCAAGCGGAGAAACCGGTTTTCCTGACAGCCAGGAACTGTTTCTCACCCTGGACCTGGAGCCAGTACCCCCCGAACCCACCCAAGGCTGCCTCCCGGACCTGCCAGGTGGAGAAGGGACCTCTGGTGAGTGTACCTTTTAAAATAGTATACATGGTTTAAAAGCAAGCATGTTTAATGATTAATTTGCCCTGGCATTAGCGGCCAATACGGCTACTGAAAAAGTCTGTTAACGTGTCTGGGGATGGAATGGAAATCCTCCAGGGACATCTCCATAAAGCTCTCCTGGATGTGCTCCCAAAGCCTTTGCAAAAGGTTTCTGGGGATGGCAGCCTTATTCCATCCACTATGGTAGGACACTTTACCACACCAGGCCAGTAGCACGTAGTCGGGAATCATTGTAGAACAAAAAGCATTGCAGTGTATGTTTGCTGGCATTCAAACAACATCCATTCTTTATCTCTCTGTGTTATCCTCAGGAGAGTGATATCATTCATGGTCACCTTGTTGAAATAGGGTGCTTTTCTTAAGGGGACATTCAGAGGTGCCCGTTCCTGCTCGGCTGTTTGCCTGTGGCTGAACAGAAATGTTCCCCGCTGTTAGCCAAGGGGAGGGGGGAGGGGTTAGCCACGTGGTGGGGGGAGGCAAAATGCGACCTTGGAACGAAAGCACGTGTGCTGTGTATGTAATGTTAACAGCAAGGTTTACTGTGAAAGAGTGTACCCATTGTTCTATAAAATGTGTCTTTTTAAATACCACTGTCCCTTTTTTTCTCTCCACCAGCTGCATGTGTTTCAAGGATCACAGGATCTTCTCCTTCCCAGAGGCTAGCGAAGATTAGAAGGCAAAAAAAAATGCACTCATGATGAAATGTTCTCTGAGCTCATGCTGTCCTCCCACACTGACAAAACACAGATGAATACATGGAGGCAGACAATGTCAGAGTGCAGGAAAGCACAAAATGACCGGGAGGAGGGGTGGCGGGCTGAAGAGAGGGCTGAAGCTGAAAGGTGGCGGTAGCGTGATGAGAGGAGGCAGGCTTCAATGCTGAGGCTGCTGGAGGATCAAACTAATATGCTCCAGTGTATGGTTGAGCTGCAGGAAAGGCAGCAGGAGCACAGACCGCCACTACAGCTCCTGTGTAACCAACCCCCCTCCTCCCCAAGTTCCACAGTCTCCTCACTCAGACACCCAAGAACACAGTGGGGGGGCCTTCGGCCACCCAGCCATTCCACCCCAGAAGATTGCCCAAGCAACAGAAGGCTGGCATTCAATAAGTTTTAAATTTTTAAACTTTTATAATGCTGTGGCCTTGTCCTTCCCTCCTCCACCACCCCACCCATTGCTTCCCTCCTCCACCACCACTCCCGGGCTACCTTGGCAGTTATCCCCCTATTTGTGTGATGAATTAATAAAAAATGCATGAATGTGAAGCAACAAGGACTTTATTGCCTCTGCAAGTGGTGATCGAAGGGGGGAAGGGAGGGCAATTGGCTTACAGGGAAGTAGAGTGAACCAGACGGGAGGGAGTTCATCAAGCAGAAACAAAGAGAACTTTCACACCGTAGCCTGGCCAGTCATGAAACTGGTTTTCGAAGCTTCTCTGATGCTCACTGCACCCTCCTGTGCTCTTCTAACCACCCTGGTGTCTGGTTGTGCATAACCAGCAGCCAGGCGATTTGCCTCAACCTCCCAACCCACCATAAACGTCTCCCCCTTACTCTCACAGATATTGTGGAGCGCATAGAAAGCAGTAATAACAGTGGGAATATTGGTTTTGCTGAGGTCTAACCGAGTCAGTAAACTGCACCAGTGCGCTTTTAAACGTCCAAATGTACATTCTACCACCATTCTGCACTTGCTCAGCCTGTAGTTGAACAGCTCCTGACTACTGTCCAGGCTGCCTGTATATGGCTTCATGAGCCATGGCATTAAGGGGTAGGCTTGATTCCCAAGGATAACAATAGGCATTTCAACATCCCAAATGGTTATTTTCTGGTCTGGGAATAACGTCCCTTCTTGCAGCTTTTGAAACACACCAGAGTTCCTGAAGATGCGAGCGTCACGTACCTTTCCCAGCCATCCCACGTTGATGTTGGTGAAACGTCCCTTGTGATCCACCAGTGTTTGCAGCACTATTGAAAAGTACCCCTTGTGGTTTATGTACTCGCCAGCTTGGTGCTCCGGTGCCAAGATAGGGATATGGGTTCCGTCTATGGCCCCACCACAGTTAGGGAATCCCATTGCAGCAAAGCCATCCACTATGACCTGCACATTTTCCAGGGTCACTACCCTTGATATCAGCAGATCTTTGATTGCGTTGGCTACTTGCATCACAGGAGCCCCCACAGTAGATTTGGCCACTCCAAATTGATTCCCGACTGACCGGTAGCTATCTGGTGTTGCAAGCTTCCACAGGGCTATTGCCACTCGCTTCTCAACTGTGAGGGCTGCTCTCATCTTGGTATTCATGCGCCTC
Organism: Caretta caretta; assembly: GCF_965140235.1. NCBI lineage: Eukaryota > Metazoa > Chordata > Testudines > Cheloniidae > Caretta > Caretta caretta. The sequence continues at coordinate 119,024,582 of NC_134207.1, read as the reverse complement.
AGGGCAGGGGAAAGCAAGTCACAAATTTCCATGAAAATGCCCTTATGCATGCGAAAATTTCACAGCCCCAGGGAATCATCCCAGACCTGCAACACTATACGGTCCCACCAGTCTGTGCTTGTTTCCCAGGCCCAGAATCAGCGTTCCACCTCATGAGCCTTCCCCATTAGCACCATGATGCCCACATTGCCAGGGCCCGTGCTTTGAGAGAAGTCTGTGTCCATGTCCTCATCACTCTCGTCACTGCGCTGACGTTGCCTACTCACCCGGTATCGCTTTGCCAGGTTCTAATGCTGCATATACTGCTGGATAATGCGCATGGTGTTTAGTGTGCTCCTAATTGCCACAGTGATCTGAGTGGGCTCCATGCTTGCTGTGGTATGGCGTCTGCACAGAAAAAAGGCGCGGAACGATTGTCTGCCTTTGCTCTGATGGAGGGAGGGGCAACTGACGACATGGCTTACAGGGTTGGTTTACAGGGAATTAAAATCAACAAAGGGGGTGGCTTTACATCAAGGAGAAACAAAAACAACTGTCACACAGAGTGGCCCCCTCCAGTATTGAACTCAAAAGCTTGGGTTTAGCAGGCCAATGCTCAACCCACTGAGCTATCCCTCCCCCCGGTAATTCAGGCAGGACTGAATCTCCATTAAACTTTTCAAGGTGCCCCTGACTGACCTCACCGAAATGATTGTCGGCCATTGATTTTACGGAGGGATGGAGGGGGGAGCAAATTAATACAAAACAAATCTGGTGTATTTCATGTTTTGATCCACTCTATCTATCTTTTACATCTTTGGCTGGCAACAGACGGTGCAATAGGACTGCTAGCCATCCTCATCTCCTGCCTGCTCAGCAGAAGATGGTACAATAGGACTGCCAGCAGGACTAAAGAGAATGACCTCTTCGAGTCACTCCTAATTTAGTCCCTGCACCCATGTCTGCCCAGGCACTCCTGACCGACCTTACCGAGGTGGCCAGGAGCACCTCGGACACGATGACGATGGTTATCAGGCCTATTACACCATCTGCTGTCACAAAGCAATGGGTTCTGCTGTGTAGCAATGCAGTACCGCGTCTGCTAGCATCCGGGAGACGTAGGGTGACAGTGAGCTGAGCGGGCTCCATCCTTGCCGTGGTATGGCGTCTGCACAGGTAACTCAGGAAAAAAGGCGTGAAACGATTGTCTGCCATTGCTTTCACGGAGGAGGGCCTGACGATATGTACCTAGAACCACCCGCGACAATGTTTTTGCCCCATTAGGCATTGGGATCTCAACCCAGAATTCCAATGGGCAGCAGAGACTACAGGAACTGTGGTATAGCTACCCACAGTGCAATGCTCCGGAAGTCGACGCTAGCCTTGGTACTGTGGAAGCACTCCGCCGAGTTAATGCATTTAATGCACTTAGAGCATTTTGTGTGGGGACACACACAATCGACTATATAAAAACAATTTCTAAAAAACCAACTTCTATAAATTCGACCTAATTTCGTAGTGTAGACATACCCTAAGGTAGTTTGGTCTTTAAGGCAGCAGTTCAGTGTTTGAAATGTTTAGCTTTCTTTCGTATGTCTATACTTGTTTTCGTTCCTTCCCTCTCTGGATGCTTTTTGCCACAGCTATTGTGGAGTGTTTTAAACTGGTGAACCACGTTTACAGGTAAAGAGAAAACATGTACCTTTTTAAACTTGAAATGAATTGATCTTCTGTAACTTCATAAATTCCTTAAAGCATTGTACATTTGAATAAAACTAAAGAAGTAAAGTTCTACAGGGAAAGAGTTTAGGTGTCCAAAAAGGCAGTTAGCTGAACTGTTCGTATGCACAATTTTGGTTCTTTAGTTTTACTCTGGATTGCAAACAGAAGTAATAGAACTACTGTATAAAGTGTGTCAGTAGGAAGTTGACTTTTTAGCTAATCAAACTGAACTGTGTAACTTGTAGATTGCTTTTGTGCAAGTACTTACCATATTTTCTTCATAACTTAAAAGGGTATATTTTCACTATGTATGCTACCTACGCTCTCATTTTGTACTTGCAAATTGTGGTTGCCAAATAAGAGACTGGTTTGAAACTTTGGCCAGGTACTTTGAATGTTACTTATTTCCTTTGAGCCATATTATTGTCCCTGTAACAAGTCTGAGTTATCAGGCATTGCACAGTGTTTCTCTGGAGACTCCTCCCCCAACTCATCCCTTGGTTTTGGAATATTTTCAGTTATTCCATGTCCACAACCGACTGCAACGTTAGGGCTCCCATAGGATCTGTGCTCACAGCCTACAATATGTTTTGGCTCACAGATTCACACTATTGAAGATATGTATTGTATTTTGTAAAATGAATGAAGTCTTAATGTGATCACGTTACTGCACTTTCCTGTTAAATATTTGCTGAGAAATGAGGAAAAAACATTTTTGTGTACAAATTATGGGGTGTGCAACTTAGAGACGTAGATATTAGCAATGTTTCGTAAAGGGGATAATACCCAAAGTCCACATGGTGAAATAGTCAATTACACTGGCATAAAAACTAAGAGTGAATTGAGTATAATTGACTCTCCTGAATCATAAATGCATCTGAGCTAAGAGGATGAGAGAGAGTGAGTGAGTGTGTGTGGTAAAAAGTGAAGTATCATTTGAGTCATTGCTTAATCATTACCTTGAAGAATAAGGGTAATCCACAAATGCCCCTTGCTACCAACATTAAAATTGTTTTACACTCTGTACTTAGCATATCTATCAAGTGGACAGAAATACTTGACAGGGACTGGGTGCCTGAACCAAGAACAGGAAGCCAGTCTCTGTCCTATGCTCTCAGTGATCCCTATGCATTGTGAAGATGGAAGCTGCCTGATTCAAATGCAGAGGGGACAAGAGCCAGACAGGGGTGCTGGAACAATTTGTATAGTGCGGGTGCTGAGAGCCAGTGAATCAAACTATAAACTCGGTATATAATGGAAACCACTTCAAGCCAGGGGGTGCGGTAGCATCCATAGTTCCAGCACCTATGGAGCCAGACCTGCAAGAGGGGGGAATGAACCTTGGTTGGAGGAGTCTGGGACTGGCTGGTTAGGAAAACTGGATCTGGGAAACAGAGGAGGTAGGTGTGGAGTGAGTCTGAGTCAGGGAGGCGGAGAGGGGACTGCAAGGTATCTACCTATTGTGAATACTGGGGCGGGTGGGCCTACTCCTACCCAGAAGTAAAGGCCCACCCCCTCACCCAAGGGGAAGGAACCACTAAACTCAGGCCACAACTGAAGTCTTAGGGCAACAAATAATAAAAAAAAAAAAAAAACAAACCAGGAATGGAAGTGAGGATCGAGGGTTAAAAATCAGGGAACCGGAAGGGGACAGTGAGCAGAGAACCCCAGACAGTTCCCACTGCTCTTCAAAGGCATCTGAGGAGTCCTGGAATGTGTGTAGGGAATGAGGCAGGGGATTGCAGGAAGAGACAGATGGTTTCACAGTTAAGGCAGCTGAATGCCACCCTGAAGATTTGGATTCTACCCTGGCTCTGTGATGCAGGGCAAGTCATTTAAGCTTTGCTCAGGTTGTCACTAATTGTGTATTCCTAACTTTCTGGATGCTTGACTTGAGTCTCTGGGATATGATTTGTAGAAATACTAAGCACTCATAACTGTAACTGAAATCAGTGGGAGGTGCACTTTGAACATATAAATGCTATATAGTGCTCAGCAGTCTGGAAAATCAAGTCCTGCATAGCTCATATTGGGCACTTAAAATTAGTAGATACTTTTGACCTTTCTCGCTCTGTTTCAGTTCTCAACATATAAAATGGGGATAATAATTCCCCCTCATTTCACAGGGTTGTGAAAATTAATTCATTAATATCTGTGAAGCACTCAGATAGTATATTGATAGAAAAACTCAGGAGGAAGTTTATTAACCCTGTCTTGAGAGCAGGGTTTGAATAGAGTGATGTAAATAAGGCAAGGCTCACAAGGTGAAAACAAAATATTGAATAGCCACTCATTAAGTGAGCACCATCCATCCTGTGCACTGAATATGAAAAAAAAAAAAAAAAGTGTGTAATCATGTAATTAAAGACTGTATCATAATGCATAGGCACAGAGGAACTGAATTAATGTTACAAAGGCAACCTAAATTCTGGCATTACCTAACTTTTGAGTGACTTTGTAACCTTAATAATGTTTTTTTAACACAGGAATTTTTTTGTTTGTGTAATAACTAACACATCAGAGCCAGATCATGCAGCTGTTTACTATGTGTAATGCTAACTACCAGTATAGGAAGGAGTCCCTTGATTTTAATGAAGCTCCTCAACATATAAGCACCGCACCTGGTAGTAAGGATTGTTCTTTGAGAGGGGCATGTCCTCTGATTTTTTGCCTCTCTACTGATTGGACCAGAGGCAGCTGGAGCTGTGTCTCTGGGCAAGTTAGGGTTTAGGGGTAAAGAGGAATGGGCTTCTCACCAAATTACTACCAGGTGTGTCTACTTCCAATAGCAGGCAGCTAGGAACTCAGTTTACATTTTGTTTCTTTGCTCCCCTGCCAACTTTTCTGCCAACTTTATGCTCCCACCTCTTCTCCTTTCCTACAGAGCAGAGTTGGTCACCGTCTGCCTGCTATTTTAGGCCAGCATCTACAAAATGGTAGGTGGCCCAAAGCAGAGCCAGTGCAAGGGATCCTTCCTCAATTCTTGCTCAGTTATTGAATGTTGCTTTGGTTACAGAGAAGCTCCCCTGACAAAGTACTGCTTGAGTTGAGGGGAAAGGAGGAACTAGGAGCCTTCCAAGAGGGAACTAGCTCTGCAGTTGCTGAGTCTTGTGGAGAAATTGATAGTCTGCTAAAAGTTGCTGTGGAGGAGCAGGTCAGTGCAGGAGCCAGAGCTACTACAGTGGTAGAAAGCAGTGCTGGGGGAGAGAGACAGCTGCAGCACCATCAGAAAACCAAGACGGGAAAGAAGCGCTCCAATCCAGGTAAAACCTCCCCTTTAGGGGAAATCCGGGAAGGCAGCTTCTCCTTTAGCATAACTAGATGCTGATAAACTTCTACCTTCCTCCACTGCAGTTGTCCCACTACCAGTTACCACTGCTTTCCTTCCTCTGTGGTCCTCATTTGGATAGTGGTTTGGGGGGAAATAGGCTAACTTCACCTCTAGTGCTCCACCACTGCTAAACTCAACTAACACAGAGTCTGGGGAAGGTCACCTCAGAGAACCATTCCACCAGCACCTATATTATTAACAAGGTCAAAAGCTGTCTTGGGAAGTCCAAAAAGGAATCACATAAAAGGGTTTGAGCCCTTTCATCTGAATCCTCACAGAATTCATCCAATAGTGATGCTGGTACGTCAAAATGCTATTAAAAAAAAAAAAAACTACAAGAGAGAGCAAGAATGTGCTTGTCACCTTCCTCTGATGAATGACTCTTGTGAGAGAGGGGAATTGTGAATGTGATCAATCAGAAGTGTACTCACAACACAGCTATTTTCTCACCTTTATTTTGAAACAACAGTAAGGAGAGTAATTTTAGTTTGGGGCCTGGTCCCAGAATCCAGTTTCCCAACTAGGAAACTTTCCATCCAACTCAAAAACTGAAACTGGTTTTTCCATTTGCATGCATTGCAGAAGTGATCTGTTCAGAATGGAAACAACAATCCAAAGGAAAGTGCCTTAGTAAACATAAGACAGGATAATGTACATTTCAGAAAAAGTCCAGATGCGGGTACCTAACACAGTTATGGTCAATGGTCTTCAGGCAAAAGAATCAGCTATACCCACAGAAGAGGATATTTTACCCATGGCCAGGTGTGACATCATGGAGCTTGCTATGTAATAATCTAAGAGTACTAATATGTAATCTAATTATTGAGAGCGACTGTATAACTTATACTGGAGGTAGTGGAGTGTTTGTTATATACCTATAATGCTTTAATTCAGTGCGGACTGTGCAGGAGGGCAACACAAGAGCTCCCCAGATAAGAATGTCCTGGCACACATTTGAAAGACAATTTGGAAAGCTACTGACTTTGAGGATCCTATATCCTGTCTCCAGCAAAGATGCAAGCTTTGTTTTGTTAGGCTGGCAGCCTGGAGATCAAAAGGAAATGAAACAGTCAAAGGCTCTTGGAGAAGAGAGGGCATTGTCAGTTGCCGGGGGCTGTCCATGAAGACAAGCTGACACAAAGAGAGGCTCTATGGAGGACTCTATAGGAAATTAGATCTACCAGGGCCTGTTTGTAGAATATAGTTAGACACCTCATAAGCTAGACCTGTGTACAGTTTGCTTATTGTTTTAAGATCTGTTTTCTCTTAAATGCTTTGGCTCTAAATAAATAATACTTTGCATTAAAAATGTTTGGTTACTGAATACCGCTCTCCATACTTCTGGAGGGAACAGAACTCCAGGGTCTGACTCTCAATCAGGCCTTTGTAGATAATCATGGTTAGTATCAGAGGACTGCAGCCAGGGCCTGTACTGAAAGTGGGAGACTTATGTGATTCCATCCCAAGATAGGTGACGGCTAGTAATCTGAGACCTGAGATGTGTTACACTCAAAGAGATCAGCAGGGATCAGAGTTGCTGTTAGCCCAGGAACCATGACACCAAATGAATAAGAAAACAGAATTCTCACTGCAGAGGAATTATGAAGCTGCAGATGGGTCTGTTCAGTGCTCTGCTTCAGCTACCTTTTTTGCTTGAGCTTCATGCAGGGAACTAAGGTAACTGCACCTAGCCAAAGACAAAGTGAAACAAACCTTACTGTACAGTACTTGCATCCTCTTTCATTGCAGATGCTACTGATGATTGTCCAGTTCTCCTCATGGTTGATATGAAGTGTAGTTATCTGTTGACCTGTGTGACGCCATATCTATAGAGTAGACCAATTAGCAAAACAAATCCTTAAACTCAGTGATATCAGAGAATTCTGAAAAGTAGAAGCAATCTCTCCCTTGCTCCTTTGAAGTAGCAGAAGAGATTTCAGAAAATTCAGCAAGGTCAACAACATATTCTGTTTGCTCCTGTGGATGTTTCAGGAACAGCAGAAGAGATGAGACACTAAACAGGAAGAAATGTCAGTGAAGGAAAATCCCATTGAAAATGACGTGGTTATACAGGTGTTGCTGAAGGCATAATTTAGCCTGCTGAACCGTAAATTACTAGTTCTAGTGTGAAAAATGGAAACAATCCAGCTTGATTGTCAGAGCCTAGGTTGAGTTTGTGAGCCTAGAAGTTAGAAAAAATATTGTTACTTGTAGACTAAGGAGGTTTGGTACAGAAATAATTGAGGTGCAGTAAACTGGGAATTCCACAGTTCAGTCACTTTTTACAGTAGATCTGCATTTAAGCCATGACCTAACAAATCTCTTAAACACAGTGATTTCAATGGGACTGTTAAAACTATTCACTTCTCTTAGTGCTTTACTGGATCAGGGCCTTAAAACTCATTTCTCAAGGCTGTGTTTTGCTAATAACATGCTATTTCACACTGCATTGCTGGTTTGTGACTTTAATGCAACCTTATTCCTTGGCTTATTTGCTGGTTGGCAGGGACTGAATGTGATTATCATCAGAGAGAATATTTAGTAACATTTGACTGGGTGGTCAGAAGTAATGGTGAGGGTGAGTTGTTTTCTTGAGGCTATGTGATGTCAGCTGTTTTGTGGGTTTGGGGTTTTTGTTTTGTTTGTTTGTTTGTTTTTTTAATTCTTATAAATTCACTCTGATGTGACAAAGATGGTGTGGTATTTACTTCAGAATAAATCACCCGTAGATGTCTTGTCTAGATCAGTGGCTCTCAACCTTTCCAGACTACTGTATCCCTTTCAGGAGTCTGATTTGTCTTGCATACCCCACATTTCTTGCATACCTCACTTAAAGACTACTTTGCTTACAAACTCAGACATAAAAATACAGAAGTGTCACAGCACGCTCTTACTGAAAAATGCTTACTTTCTCATTTTTACAATATAATTTGAAAATAAATCAGTTGGAATATAAATATTGTACTTACATTTCAGTGAATACTATATAGAGCAGTATAAACAAGTCATTGTATGAAACTTTTAGTTTAAACTGACTTCACTAGTGCTTTTTATGTAGCCTGTTGTAAAACTAGACAAATATCTATATGAGTTGATGTACCCCTCTGGAAGACCTCTGCATATAACCCAGGTCTGCTTGAGAACCACTGGTCTAGCTATCATTTAAAGAAATAAACATCTGTCCTATCCTAACCTTGTAACAACAAGCTTATTGAATTGAAAAAAATAATTGTAGGTTTCACAAATCCTCCACTGACTTTTTTTATGCTTTTGTATAAAATGTGCTTTTACACAGCTTATGCATTTATATAGTTCTTTCTAGCTTAATCTTTTAAGTATTGTAGCTGTTTTCAAAAATATTTTACAGGTAAATATTGGAGTATTTAATGATAATAAATAAAATACAAATGAAAACTTACTTAATCCAGTGTCTGGACCTGATCTAGTGTCCATTAAAATCAACATCCATTGAAAAACTATGCCCACAACCATCAGACCTAAATTCTTCATTTGGTTCAAGAGTTAAATGTAGTATGTACTTCCAGCTGAATATTTTTTTTAATTCTCCTTTTTACTAGTTAGCATTTGTCATAAATATAAAGGGAAGGGTAACCACCTTTCTGTCCACAGTGCTATAAAATCCCTCCTGGCCAGAGGCAAAACCCTTTCACCTGTAAAGTGTTAAGAAGCTAGGATAACCTCGCTGGCACCTGACCAAAATGACCAATGAGGAGACAAGATACTTTCAAAGCTGGAGGGAGGGACCGGACACAAAGGGTCTGTCTGTCTGTCTGATGCTTTTGCCGGGAACAGATCAGGAATGCAGCTCAGAACTCCTGTAAAAACTTAGGTTTCAGAGTAGCAGCCGAGTTAGTAAGTAATCTAACTAGAAATGCGTTAGATTTCCTTTTGTTTAATGGCTGGTAAAATAGCTGTGCTGAATGGAATGTATATTCCTGTTTTTGTGTCTTTTTGTAGCTTAAGGTTTTGCCTAGAGGGATTCTCTATGTTTTGAATCTGATTACCCTGTAAAGTATTTACCATCCTGATTTTTACAGAGGTGATTCTTTTACCTTTTCTTTAATTAAAATTCTTCTTGTAAGAACCTGATTGTTTTTTCATTGTTCTCAAGATCCAAGGGTTTGGGTCTGAGTTCACCTGTACAAACTGGTGAGGATTTTTATCAAGCCTTCCCCAGGAAAGGGGGTGTAGGGCTTTGGGGGACATCTCCAAGTGGGCTCTTTCCCTGTTCTTTGTTTAACACGCTTGGTGGTGGCAGCATAGGGTTCAAGGGCAAGTCAAAGTTTGTACCTTGAGGAAGTTTTTAACCTAAGCTGGTAAGAATAAGCTTAGGGGGTCTTTCATGCAGGTCCCCACATCTGTACCCTAGAGTTCAGAGTGGGGAAGGAACCTTGACATCTTTCAAGATAGTAAACAAATGTGAGTAGTAGCTACGTGTGTAAACTGTTCATTTGCAAATGGCAATTTCAGAATTATTGATTTGTAACATAAGTACATTCATGCTTTGGAAGGGTTGTATACCAATGGGGGGAGGGAGAAAGTGCATAACTTGAGACAGCTAAATAAACAGGAATTCAAATTTGTGAATGCAACTTGGAATTAAATTATCAGCCTGACGTGAAACAAGAACATTTAACAAGAGTGTGTTCTCTTGACTCCCCAGGTAGTAGGTCTTTAATTCAGGAAATGATCTTAGGGTCATATTGTGAATCCCCAAACCATTAGTGAGTAAGTTACTCACATAAGTAGCTTTGTTAACTTCAAAGAAAATACTCATGAGCAACCATTCACCTATGTAAGTGGTTAACGAACTTGCCCTTAAGATTTACTATATTGCCAGTATTTAAAACCTTTGCAATACTTGAAAATGAAATATGCAACCTGAGAAAAATATGAGGAGGTAAGTAGTGTTTAAGTCTCATATTATTCACATAATACTGCACATAAAATTCATAAGGACTCATGCTCCAGGTAAAGAGCATACAGGTTCTTTTTCTCTTAGTGTGTCCTAGGTTTTAATGTACATTTTCTCCTCTGAGCCTTTTTTGATACAAGGTAAGATTCAAAAATAAAGTAGATCATGCAGAGCTATTGTAGTATAACCAGCATGTACTTGACTGGCTCAGTATTCCAGTCAAGTACAAAAGTCTTTCAGAAATATGTGGCTACTGAAGCAGTTTCCAAACAGTCTGTCTGAGGGAACCTATCTGTCATCTGAATCTGTAAGCTGTTGACAGGGGTGTTGTGAGATGAGGTTTTGGGTATGTTATTTCAATCTGCAAGAACATCTACCTAAAAATTTATTCCTACATTTAGAAAAATATTTTCTGTTTTGATAAGGCTAGGAACATAGAAAGGACTTCATAACTGAGATGCTGATCTCCCTGCAGGAAGGGCTGGTTAAGTATACCTTCATATTATTTAGGTCCACAATACCTCACTTTCCCCTTGACTACATTAATAGGCACCCAGTGAAGGCCCATCTCTTCAATAGTACATTGCTTCGAGAAGTGACATCATCTTGCTAGGTCTATTGTACTGTTGAGAGTTAACGTAGTTCTCCTCTTTTTGAAACTTGTCTATGTCACTGAGCCCTGGTGTACAGTACAAACTTAAGTCACCATAACTATGTCACTCAGGGGTGTAGAAAATCCACATCCCAAGAGATGCAATTATACAGATCTAACTCCTGGTGCAGACAGCACTATGTTGATGGGAGGGCTTCTCCCATCGACATAGCTACCGTCTCTCGGGAGGGTGGAGTACCTACATCAATGGGAAGAGCTCTCACATCAGCATAGGTGGCGTCTTCGCTAAGTGTTGCACTGGTGCAGCTGCAGCAGTGTGCGGCTTTGTCTACTAGCACTTTTGGCAGTAAAACGTTTGTCGGTCAAGGGTGTGAAAAAACACACCCCAGACCGGCATAAGTTACATCAATAGAAGCGTGGGTGTGGACAGTGCTACGTTAATGGAAGGCGCTCTCCTGTCAACATAGCTGCAGCTACTTGTTGGGGGTGGTTTAATTATGCTGAGGGGAGAGCTCTCTCCCGTCAGCATAGAGCAGCTACACAGGAGATCTTACAGTGGCGCAGCTGCAGCGGTACAGCTGTGCTGCTCTAAGGTCTCTAGTGTAGACACAGCCTCAGTGTAGAAAAGCCCTTTGATTCTTAACAGTCAAAATCATTTTCTTGATTGCTATTTTGTCAGCTCACAGTGTCAGTGAAAATGCTGACACATGACCGCCTTTCTTGATTTTTTTCCAGAATAAGGTTGTAGTTCATTTCTTTTCATATCCGTTTGAACCAGGAAATTTTTTTTTGTCCCAATCCATTTTCAAATAAGGAATATGTCTGGCATTAGATGAGCAATGAAATAAAATCGACGCAGGGTCCTTTATCCTCTTAATGACAGGTTTCAGAGTAACAGCCGTGTTAGTCTGTATTCGCAAAAAGAAAAGGAGTACTTGTGGCACCTTAGAGACTAACCAATTTATTTGAGCATGAGCTTTCGTAGCTCACGAAAGCTCATGCTCAAATAAATTGGTTAGTCTCTAAGGTGCCACAAGTACTCCTTTTCTTTTATCCTCTTAAGTATCTGGAGGATGCCAAGCATCTAAAGCTACAGTTGCGTCGGGCTCAATCTTGCACCATTTGTAGTCAGTGGCAAAACTTTCATTGACTTTGGTGGTTCAGGATCAGGCATTTAGTGAGTAAGGTATTGCAGTTCTGAGTCTCATGTCTCCTGCTCTTTGAATGTTAATAGTAATACTTCACCTATTTGTCTGTTTGAATTAACTGTACCTCAGCTGCAGAAATAGAACTTTTACCTGAAAATGCTCTTTTGTAATATAATCCATATATAGTGGTTGTCAGATTTTTCTCACTCAGTGAAAATTTTATCCATGTTTATGTTAATATTCACTAGGAGCTATGTGGCATAATTTTAATCAAGTCAGGCCTTCATTTGTTCAGGTGGAGTGCAGGGGACAGGAAAAAGAGAAAATGGAATATGTTGTCTTGTTGCTTAACAAGTTCTAACTTGTAACTCTTATTTACTCACTCCCCTTTGCATCCTTTAAATATTGTACCTGACACCTTTATATTTGTTAAACACCAGTGTGCCATAAATAGTAAAGAAGAAAACTATTTTTTAAAAAAACAACTGAAAAATCTTGCCAAATTATAGTATACCTCTGTTCTCATGTAAATCAGATTGTTGTCATTGATACATTCTGACTAAATACATTTAAAACATATTCTCCTGTTCACTTCCTAAGGAAATTTTGTATTTTGCTAAAGCCTTTATAAACTGATTTTAAAATACTTTTCTATGAATTTTAATAATAACAATAATACATTAATACCTTGTCTTCAAAATCCATTCCCTGCAGTCTAATATTGTTGGTGATTTCTCTTTACTCACATAGTGTGGAGTAGTACTCTTTGAAGTAAGTTTCTACAGTACTACTAAATTTGAGTGATTTCATTTTCTTACCTACCAGCACAGAATCCTGTTGCATACAGTCATGTGGGATGGTATGGGATTATAGTCTTATTCTCTTGATCAGCCAACATCAAATATTAGCGTCTCCCCCCATCCCCTCACTAGAACATGTATTCACATATACATACATACATACCCATATTCCTTTTCTGTTTCATGTATGTGATTTAATATAGTTGTCATTTTCTATAATTTCCAAATTATATTCAAGTGCAAATAGATAACAAATCCACTTTATATTCACCTTTTCTAATTTTAATAAGAAGCTCCAAAGATATAAAGGGTTTAAGTGTTCCATAATCTCTTTTACTTTTATGGAGTCCCATTTTACTGGAATTCAGGAATATTGTCAAAAGAAGGCATGTAACACCAGAATCGGTGTAATTTTAACACAGTTTCTTTTCAGATACTTTTAGTTTATCATGAATTTGCATAATAAGAGTTTCCTGAAGGGAAAAATTCAGCATCTTGATTACAATGAGAAAATGAGCCCAAATACTCTCTGCAATTTTGCTGATCAGTTCTCTGGAGTCCTCTGTAAACGTTAACATTGATGTGTCTAAGGTTAAAACACCATGTTAAAATGTTTTTTGTGTATGTAATTATTTTACTACACAAGGCAGTAAGTTTCAGTCTTTTAACCCATTAAGTGAATGCCAGAACTAAGATGAATGATAGGCTCTAGAGACTTCAGGGATTGTTATTAGCGGGACTTGGCTTTTGAAATACAGAGTGAAGATATTTGAATACTTGGGTTGAGAGATTATACCTGCAATTGCCAATTCTCTCAGATTGATTGAGTTCTACATATGTGGGATGATCATCCAAGCTAAAAACAAATTTTCTCCAAATCTCTTCAGAGTGAAGAAAATAGAGAACAAGCAAGGAAGAATTTAGCAGGGAAAAGAATCATTTTGAGCATTGAATTGCCAGCTGTGATTGAGAGATGGCTGTTTGGATTTGTCAGTCACACTTAAGCAAATATGTGATTCCAATCTCCTCGGTTCAGAACTAGCAAGGTTTATTAGGCAGGCTTTAAATTAGATAGGAAAATCTGTAGGGAGGCCTCTCATAACTTAAAAATCTGGCATGAGGTACCAATTTTTTTAATTCATTGGTATGACTGAGGGAGGATTATGTTCTTTAAAGTTGCTCTGCATGTTTACTTGCTGCCAAATAGGTAAAATTCATTGTACAGTATAACAACTTGGATGAGAACAGAGCAAGGACCTTTTTTGGTGTCACTAATTAACTCTTCTGGCCAATCACTAATCTTGGAGAGGGAAGGGGCTTGAGACCCTATCCTCGGAGATGTTGACTTTACTAGAAAAAGGTGTATTTTTAATGTTTTGTATGGTCAAGGTAAACCCTAGGCTATGTATACAAATACACCTTTCCCCCTAGTATAGACAAGGCCAGAATTTAGCAAAGCCATTCTTGCATCTGTTCATGAGGTGAGAGGAAGGAAGGAAGGAGTTCAACATGCTTTTACTCTGCCTCTTCTCAACTCTTCAGAAGTGGTTGTTGGTAGATAGTCCCCCTGCCCTTAGGTTTTGCCTGGAGGTAATCATGTGATCCACCATTTGAGCAGCACTGCTCTTGTGCTCTTACAAGTCACATAAGAGAAGATTGAAGAGGCTGTTCTCTCTAGTCTCTAAGTTAGTTAGTTAGTTAGTTGGTTGGTTAGTCTCTAAGGTGCCACAAGTACTCCTTTTCTTTTTGCAAATACAGACTAACACAGCTGTTACTCTGAAACCTGTTCTCTCTTAAGTGAGCTATAAGACAGAGAGCCCTTTAGAGAGACAGGAGATTTGCTTTTGTAGTACGTTGCTTGAAGAATAAACTTAATCAGATTGACTCTGCAGCACAGATAGCTCTAGGAAAGTCCTTAAATGAGGAAGCCCTTCAGAGAACTAATTAGTACCTGGTGGCTCCTCAAATTAGATCTTTTTAATAAAAAGAGAGAGACATAATATGACATCCCTTGGTGATATTTCCCATTAATATTAATTTTTTTTCTTTGAGAACTAAACGGATTGAAAATTCCTATGGCTCTGGGGTGGAGAGGAGGAATTTTTCACTGCCTGCTTCTAGAGGAAGAACAGATTTCAAAAGTGGTTAGACTCTAATTGCCTCTTTGTGACCTAGGACAGAGAAGCATTAAATTTTTAGCTTGACCACAAAAGAATGAAAACACTGTTGAGTGGGCCTCCTAAACAGGGAGCTTGAAATAACAAAGGTCCAAAGCTGGTATCTAAACTTTTCTGCACCACATAGGAGACATATCTGTGATGCTATTCTCAAAGCATATGATGAAATTCATTATTTGCTTTTGTGTGAACTTGTGTGTGCCCATAGTTATGACTAACTTTAAATAAACCTATCAAAATGGATAGTCAGGGATTCAGACAACTTTAATTTCAGTCCTCCTAAAGAAAGGTGGAGTCTGGGGATTTAAAACAAACTCATATAGATGTGGCTGGGGAAAAGATTTTCACTTTCACCCATTGGAACGTGAGTTTATAGTATTAGTCCTAGAGAGGCAGAGTTTGATTATGCATTTCTAGCAATAGGTGTCTATAATTTTTTTTTAAGTTTCTCTTTTTTCTGCAACAAAGATTCCAAATAACATCAACAATATATGCATAGTAGTTTTAAGTGGAAGTTTTCTTCTGCTCTATCCTGCTTTGTCAACCGTGGGAATAAATGCGGTAATATCTCATGAGTACATTTTATTTGGGGATGTATTCCCTTATATTTTGTCCATGAGCCACAATGCCGAAGAGAGAAACTATATATTACAAGATGAATCAGTGTAAACCAATAAGGACAGATAGTAGAGTGTTTAATATACAAACACTTACACACAGCAAAATATTTGCCTTGGAATGAGAAAAGTCGGGGAAGCTAGACCAGATCAGTACAACTTGTGTGTCTCTGACTATATGGTTGTTACATGGACTAGTAAGAATGGGTCAAGGTATCAAGGCACATAGGGAAGAATCTATGACATTAACATTCCAATTTAATGCAGCTCTTTTGAAGAAGAAAGTATAACTGGTAAATATATATATTTATTTCTGTCCCTATGGATTTAGAGTAGAACATGCCAGTTCTGTTGTTCTCAGAGTCCTCAGAAAGTTCCCTAAAAACACCTAAATAGTCCAGAAAAGATTCTTTCTGCCCACATGCTATCCTAATCTAACTCTGTGATATTAGACGCTTTCTTAGCCTGCCTTCACTGCGTACAGTTTTTCTTTTGAAGAGGTGTATGGTTTATGACATTGAGCGTATTGTCCTAGATATATTTCAGAAATGGAAAAACAAAAGGCTTTTTCCCCCCCTCCTGTATCAACTTTTATATTAAATTCCAGCACAGCACAGAGTGAACCACAGATGTGCATCAGTTTCCATTTTGCAGGAGGATCAAAATAAAACTTTACGATAGCCAAATAACTTCAGTAGGTGCTAGCAACAAACAAATGGATTGCGTCTCAAAGATTCGCTAATAGATCTCAGTTGTGTGGCTTTTTCACACAAGGAGAAAACTGTTTCACTACTCAGTACTTTTCGAAATTCACAGATTTCCTAGATGTCTACAATGGATTAGGGTCTCTGTAGTTTGTTGGGCTCCAACTACAAGGGTTTCTCCTTTCCTTCTCCTCCCCCTTTCCCACCTCTCCTCCTTCCCCCCCCCCCCCATTCCTTTCTGGAATACATAAAGAACAGGCTTTGGTCCTACTATTAGGACTTTACTAACCATGCCTGTTCTGTTCTCATGAGTTGGACATGGATGTCCAACATCAATAAATGTCTCCCTTGAAACATAGTGACTCTGATTCAACAGAAATTACTGTTTTCTCTTTATCTCTTTAATGGCACAGTCAGCCATTACCTCCCACCTCACAGCAGTGCTAAATGATGTTCCAGATTATCAGAAGACCTAGCCCTTAAGTTCAAGTCTAGCAGCAGCCCACTCTCTTCTAGTCATATTTCTCACTTCTTTGTAGTTTGTAGCTCATGATCACCTACTTCTAAAGCAACATGGTAACCCCAGCAACTGTGATATGTCTATTTCTCAGCTCTGTCCATCTCCCTAAGGTTTGATGAGCAGAGACTATTACTTTCAAGAGTCTGGATAAGGTGGTCCACATATCAGTTCTGGGCTTTCCTGCTTAGATCACACACAGAACTCCACCTAAAGCTTTTGAGCCGCTTTTTCAGACATAAGCCACCATATCTTAAAAATACAATTTTAAATCTCAGAAAATGGTCCGGACAATGTTTTTATCTAAAACATAATCTGTGGAACAAGTCTGATAATGTTTTTGTCTGACCGTCTCATGAAAGAGTATGTTACACTCAAAGTCCACTTTTGCCTGAGGAATGAAATGCTTCCATTTCCCAGGCAGTCATAGAATCTTCTTTGAGTTTTTTGTGGCTCATTTTGCTTATATATAAATATATGAGAAATATTTAGTTTTGTGTTGCAACAGAAGAGACCAAATTTAGAAGCAATCCCCCCACCCCCAAATTTCCCTTTCCTTAAACTATATTACTCCTTTAGGGCCAGGTTGTATCCCAGTTTGTACAGCCTCCTTGCACAGGTTACCTAGATTGCAGGCGGCAGCTCAGTGAGAAGAGCAGCTTCCATAAGGCTAGTAAAAACAACAAGGAGTCCTTGTGGCACCGTAGAGACTCCTCTTTGTTTTTGCTGACACAGACTAACACGGCTGCCACTCTGAAACCCATAAGGCTAGTGTTGCCCCTCCCGCCCAAGTGGGCAGGACTGTGGAGGATGGAAGGAACCTTGGCTGAACCCACAAACATGCCGGCTAGTATAACAATGCCGGCATGCTGGTGAAAGTATGCTGCCTTTAGTGTAGAACTGGTGACGGGTACTTCCCCCTTGCTGTGAGGGGAAACTCAGAAAACAGATTGCAACTCTGAGTCACAATCTGTGCTGGTCTGCTCCAGGGCCCTTATAGCAGTTTGCTGCTCCTTGCTCAGGGCTCATGGCAAAGCAGAATCTTAACTAGGAAAAAAAGATTTCTATATCAAACAAATTAAATGTCACATAAATTTGAGAGCAAGAGAGGGAAATTCAACAACTATGTTTTGTTGATTGTAGTGATTTAAAACAATGCATTGTGATTTCAAAGCAGTTCATATGTTTTCAATAGAGTTTAACTGAGCTGTGGAAAAGTAAGTTTGATAATACAGTGTTTTTTTGAGTTATTCATTCAAAAAAATGAGCTACAGATGGCTACAGGAGAGTGATAGAAGGCAGATATATTAGCCCCAGGTTAAGTAGGTCCCTTTTCCCTGGGTAAGGTAACAGGGAAGGTTCCAGAACAATCACGAACGTTCTGGAAACAATTAAGGCAGACAGGCTGATTAGAACACCTGCAGCCAATCAAGAAGCTTCTAGAACCAATTAAGGCAGGCTAATCAGGACACCTGGGTTTAAAAAGGAGCTCATGTCAGTTTGTGGTGTGTGTGCGAGGAGCTGGGAGCCAGAGGCACAAGAAGTTGAGAGTGAGAAGGCGTACTACTGGAAGACTGAGAAGTACAAGCATTATCAGACATCAGGAGGAAGATCCTGTGGTGAGAATAAAGAAGGTGTTGGGAGGAGGCCATGGGAAATTAGCCCTGGGAGTTGTAGCTTTCACGCACCTGTTACAGGAGCCACTGCAGACAGCTGCAATCTACAGAGTCCTGGGCTGGAACCCGGAATAGAGGGCAGGCCCAAGTTCCCCCCATCCCTCCATCCCCACAACTCCCTACTTGATACCGGAGGAGTTGAACTGGACTGTGGGTTCCACCAGAGGGGAAGGGCTAACTGAGTGAACAGCAGATTTGAGCCACGAAAGTGCCAAACTGAGGGCTGCCGTGAACCTCTGAGGCGAGCAAATCCTTCAGTAAGTGCAGGACCCACCAAGGCAGAGGAGGATCTTTGTCACAATATTCACAAGAACTTCAATGTAATTACATGCACAAAGAGTGTATTTTATGTGGAAAGTCTCTCTTTATGTTCAGTTTACAGAAAATAGTAAGAGAAGTCTTTGCTGCAGAATTGTTTGGTGGTTTTGTAGAGACACAGGAACATTCCCTGAATGTGAATCAGAAGGCTGTGATGCAGAGTTTGGTAAAGCTCTGGAGAATCAAACTTTCAGTAAAAGTGAATGTTACTAATCTTGTAAATGTCACTGAACCATACAGTATTTCTGAAATAATAATTATGCTACTGTGTAGCATTACTACATCTCTAGTTATGCTACATACCTCACTGTGTTCATTCTTTAAAAAAACACCACTACACACACATCCCCCCACTGAGAATATCCGAGCTTCTCTAATGAAAAAAAATTGCTGTGTGATAGCTGCTTTGAATTTCATTTATGCTGTCATAGGTAGACTACAAACAGTAAATTGAGTTGACCATGTCCATAATGTGAGGTTTTTATACTCAGTAAAGTCCCTTATTAAATGTGCATTTTTTAATAATATAAACTGAAGGGTTATCTGTCCTCATTGCCTTTACCTTTCTCAACCTGGCATTTTGTATGTAGTTTTCTTCAGCTTTCCTGTGTTTTTAAAAAACTAAATGATGGTAATGCTTAGATTAATTTTATATTACTATATATTGATGATGGTTTTCTAGACTTTATGTTCAGTGAGTTCTTTAAGTTAATTAAATTCAATAAAAGCAGGGAAATTTAGAGGGCTGAATTTAACTTTTTAGCATCTGAAGTAGATGAAGTAATACTGTAGAACAGCAGGACTAAACCAGTGGCTTTCAAGGCTTCACATGCAGCTGTGAATCTACAAGTCTAATGCATGTGACCCAGAGCAGCACTATGAAAATTCAGGCCTACCTCCCAACTTAGTCATGTTTCTAATGTGTGGGCTGGTCTGTACACTGTGTTAACATTTGCTCCAAGTGTAATGGGTTGGGATCAAAGCCACTGGAACAAAAGGTAGGGAAGCAGATTGGCTCAACCAAGTGAAGTCAACAGACCAAAGTATTAGACTTCTGATTTCTGGTTGGATAGTCCCACTTTTACCCTAGTGTTTTGCTAGTGGTGCTCATGAAGGGGAATCCACCAAATGCTATTGATTTGTATGTGTAGAACCATGAATGTAGGAATACAAAAACAGGTCAGAGGGGAAAAGGAATGGATTCAGGTCTTATTTTGCAGAAGTCCCTGCAAAATCTAGTTGTGTGTATGCACAGTCCCCAGCCTGCATGTGTTTTATGGGCTATCTGTATACTGAAGTCAGGCACTTTCTAAAGTACTCAGACTCTTTTGCAAAATCTGTCCCCTTTGTCAAAAGTTGTATGTTACTTGTAATCAGGTTTACCAGCATGAGCAGTAGGCTCAGTGATGTGTGTTTAATTTATTAAAAATTTACATTATCAAATATATTTCACATTTTATTCAAATTAGTATTCTAGCCATATAACTTTAGATTTCTGTGCTGAGCAAAATAGGGGCAGTTTTTCCAATGAAGACATTTAAAAACAAAAACTGAAATATATCAGAGATAAGTGTGGAATATTTAATATAGAAAACTCTGATGTAATACACATATTATGTAATGGTATAAAACTACACAAATACTGAGCAAAATATACAACAAATAGCAAATGAACCGTTGGCAAAGGATGAAAATTCTCTACTCCAGCCAAGATGGCTGTCTTAGGTATTGCTCTTGACTGCTTTTCTGCACCCAGTAGGTCTTAATATTAGGAGAGCTCTATTAAACATGACTTTATGAAAGCAGTCTTGAAAAAAAATAAAGTGCAGTTTTTAGGGCACTTTCTCCACTCTGTCTGAATTTATATCTGTGTTAATCAGAAATGTATTACGGAAGATACCCGTCAAGCTTGCTTGTCTGCAGCTTGAATTATTTTGCATATAACCAAAGATGGACAAGTTTTTTCCATGCAGGATGTCATGTTTGTGTGTTCCTAGTCGTACTATAAATAAGCAATTTCGCCATGTTGCAGCATTGTAGCTTGCATATATATACAATATATTTTTTATGTAGTGTATATTCCTTTTGGTTTCTTACGACGTGTTGGTTTTTCTTCATTTTTTTTAATCCACAGATGTAACTTTTGTATTCCATTTCAGTCTTATTTTCTGTCTCAATCTTCTTTCACTTATCTCTTATTTTGTCTCATTGGAAAAAAGTTTGTGTTTAGCATCTGTAACTATGCATATTTCAAAGTTTTTGCATTTCTAATACTCCTCTTTATCTGTTTTAGCATCTCCCTGTATTCTTCCCAGTGTTCTTTACTACTTATTTTCTTGTAAGTATAGCATATTCTGCTTTTCCCCTCAGTTTCTTATTGACCTGTTTAACGATGTGGAGTTCATTAAAGCTGCATCTGACTTCTGAAGAAAAATTTTAATTACCATCCACATTTAGTCTGGCCTTTTTTCCCCTATGACTGGAGTACCTGATATTTGTCTCAAACCGTTTTGTGTAATATCCTTTCACATCTACAGTTATCTAAAATTGCACAGTTTTCTTCTGATAATAATTAAATTTGATTTCCACATCACATTTAATCATATTGTGGCCTCTTGACAGTATTGTGCTATTTCTGATTTATTTATTCTGCTCTCTTCAGTGTTTGGAAACTGATCTAGACAGGTGGGTCCCTGACAAGTGTCAGGAATTCATCCATACAACATTTTGAAATGGTTTCCAAATTGAAATTAGACTAACAATTACGTATATACTCAGTCTTGTTATATGTGCATGTACAACTTTTATCTTATTAAATAGCAATTCTTATATCTCACTTTTAGGTAGGGCCCTTTCAGTGTTTTGGTTTCTTGGCTAAGCTCAATTTAACTGTTTCTCAGGGAGGGACTATCCTCAGAAACCATGTACAGTAACTCCTCACTTAAAGGCGTCCTGGTTAACATTGTTTTGTTATTAGGTTGCTGATCTATTAGAGAACATACTCGTTTAAAGTTGTGCAATATTTCATTATAAGGTTGTTTGGTTCGCCCCACACTGCCCACCTGGCACTCCTGCTGAGAAGTGGGGTCAGCGTGTGGGGGCTTGCCCCATTGCTTCAGCCCCTGTACCCCGACCCCAGCAGGAGTGCCAAGTGGGCGGAGCGGGGCAAGCCCCCACACCCCAACTCTGGCAGGAGGGCCAGGCAGAGCAGGGCAAGCCGCTACACCCCAACCCTGCCTCAACTAAGCTTCATAATCATCATTGGTGAGTGCAGTGTTAAATTGTTTATTTAAAATTATTTAAAACTTATAGTGCATATTTATATAATGTCTTTTGTCTGGCGAAAAAAACTTCCCTGGAACCTAACCCCTCCCCCCCCTTACATTAATTCTTATGGGGAAATTGGATTCGCTTAACATCGTTTTGCTTAAAGTAGCATTTTTCAGGAACATAACTATAGCGTTAAGCGAGGTGTTATCGTACTGAATGTGCAGCTGCACAATGCTTGTGCTATGCTGGTCCTGCTCTGTGAATAACCTCCCCCTTCCCACCTCCACACAGACCTTTGTGAACTCAACTGATGGGCTGTCATGATTCCCCTACAATCTCAAATGAGCCGATTAGGGATCCAAACTGTCCTTTGCCTCCCAGTGATGGGATCTCCAAAAGTATCTCTGTACCAGCTGCCAAAACTCTTTCTGGTTTCCCAATGACAGTTGCGACAATACTACTCCCACTTTGAAAAAATTGCTCCTGCTCCTCCACCAAAATGGTCGTATTAACTTTACCGTCCCACCCCCAACTAAAAACATTCTATATAAGTTACAGAAGTCTGTCTCTTTGAGGCTGCTGCTCACCTACTTTGTTCCACAGAACCTCAGGGAGTTTATATATAGTGCTTGTCTTATAGTAGCTCTTAATACCTATCACCATAGGCTCCTAAGCCCTGTTTTAGGAGTTAACTTTTGTTTTTCTTGGTTTTCATTCTTTCTGGAATTTGCCCTAACCCCTGTTTTTCTCCACCATCTGTTTTCCCCTAATTTCTTGTTTACCAATGAGTATCTCTGCAAGGTTATGTTCTTAATATTGTACTACTTAGCCACTACAGTTTCATATTTAGTTCATTATTATTGTGTAATACAGTACATGCCCTTTAAATATCATGGGTCTAGGGGGCGGGTAGTTCATGTGTCATCTCACTGCTGTTTCTTCAACTATAAATAGAAATTGGCTAGTGATGCAGTCTCAGTATTTCCAGTTGGTACATATTTAATTTAGATGCATACAGTTTCTTACTCCAGAAGAATATTCTAGTAGTCTACAAAACCAATAACTGCTTCTGGAGAAAAGTAGTCTGTTGGACTAGGAACCAGGGCCATCCACAGGTCTAATCCTGGCTTTGATACTAACCTGATCTTTGAACATGGGCAGTTTTATACTATAGAATTTCGGGGGGGGGGTTCATATTTGTTAACATAGTAGGGTTCAGACCATGTTATCTGTTGAGTCCTACCAGTGTGAGATCAATCACACTAGATCTGTATACGTATCTCCTCGTTTCTGTGAAGAAAGGGGGTTTTAGCCATTACTGCAGTATCTATGCAGTGTTGGGGTAGATGTGCTAAATCCATTTCTCTACTCCAGCCCCTCCACTGCTGGGCACCAAGCAGGAATTAGCTAATAAGAAAATATGCCCTTAGGTTGTATGATGTTTTTCTGAAGAGATTTCCCTCTCAGCTGTAGAACTGACATGGACATTCATACCTTTGACGGATGTGGGTCAGGGTAGTAGCCGGCCTTTGCAGCATGGATCCATTGATGGTATGGTGGCTAGAGGATCCAGTGTAGCAGCTCTGGGCATCCATGCAGATAGCCCAGATTCTGGGGGCTGATCCTCCTTGCTCTTCACATGGTAGTAGGGATTAATCTTCGCTCTCGCTCCCAAAGGAGTGATGTGGGGGGAAATCAATGACTTGAAGCTTCTGGAGTTTTCCTTCCCTGTGGTTCTCTTGTACTGATTTCCATTTAGAGTGGGGAGTGCGGTGGCCCTCTGTTATAATCTCTGTATCTGGGAAAAATAGAACTGGTGATGTGAGGGCTATTTAATTAATGTTTGGAAAAATACTTTGAAGATATAAAGTGTTTCAAGTACTAGGTATTGTCATTATTTTTCAGTTAGCCATTCATTTACAGTATGTGTTTTTAACCCCCATTTGACTTGTTTTCCTTCTTCACAACTATGACATTCTGGGGTGCAATCCAGACCAGTAAAGGGCTGTTAGTACCTGCCCTGCAACCTTGGGTACCTCACAATGCTTTGTTGCTGTAACTTTCAACAAACAGCCAAAGAGCATACAGGTCACACCCTTAATGTCTCTGTATAGCTACAGCCCTGGGCCAGAAACTCTGTCCCCAGCAGCCTGTCAGCAAACACTGGCCAGACTTTGGCTTCCAGCAGCCTTGGTTACTATTTGCAGGGTGACCCTAACACACTCCCAGTCCTGGATTTCCCCCCAAAAAATGTGTGTTTCTGCACTGTCCTGCCCTCTCCTGAGCAGTCCAGATATATTAGGTTCATTGCCCCTCTAAGGGAATCATTGTAAAGCAGTTTGCTACCCTAAATGAAGTTACCCACACAGTTCAAAACACTGGATTAGTTATGATTAAAAAATAAAACAAGCTTAATTAACTACAAAGAGAGATTTTAAGTGAATACAGGTATAAGGCATTAAAGTCAAAAATGGTTACAAGAGAAAAAAAGATAAAACACTTTCTAAACTTAACAAATGAGACTTGGGTCAATGTGAAATTCTTACTCCAGGTTCCCAGTAAGATTGTTAACCAAGTTTCAAGTCAGGATCTGCTCCCAAAATCCATAGTCTGTTTCTTTTATCTTCTTAGGTGGAAAAGAGAGAGATGGATAGAGAGAGTCCCTGTGGTGTTTTTGCCCCTCACCTCTATAGTCTGTTCCCTCTTTGAGGTGCATTTTCCTGAAGATTACCCCTCAGCCAAGATTATTCAAAGAGTAAAGGAGATGTGGTGTCTGAGGGTAAAAGAGCTTGAATGCTGTTTCTTCTCACCTGTTTGCTGAAATGCAGATTTTCCAGATTTTCCTCTTCCCCCTCTTTCTACTGGAGTACCCTATTTACAACTTATACGTAAATTGAGGTAAACACACATTCCTTTGTTTAAACCTGCTTGATTGGTTCTGCCTAATCAGGGCTATGTGGATTTGAACATATGCTACAATCATCATTGAGGGGGAATTTATAACTTTACATAGAATGTTGCTCCACACATTTCATCATGATATTATTGACCGGTGAGTGATTAGTTTTCAAATGGTACCTCAGAAGACATATTTTGTACAAAGTGTATAGAGTGAGACTATAGAGGTGCAATCCATCACACCTCCCCCCCTTGCAAAGTTGCAGGAGTGTTAACCACTGGCTGACTCGGGGGCAGTAATCAGAGCCCTCTTTCCTGTACAGGGCATCTGCCACCATGTTTTCTTTTCCCTTTGTATGCACAATTTCCGTATCCCAAATAAGGAATTTTGGCTACTCCAATTTTATAGGGGCTTCTGTAGTCATCCTGCCTCTTTTAGCTTTTACAACGCAATTCCCAAGTGTTTTTTGTGATTAGACCATGTGTTGCTGAACACCTCTCTCTCATTGACATAGGCCCTCACAAAGTCCTGTAAACCTTTTAACACTTGGTGGACCAGCCTCTGAAAAGTGGCTCCTGCATTAATTAACCCAAATGGTAACACTTTGAATTTATATAATCCCATATTAGTAACAAAAGCAGATTTTTTTCTGTGCATTATCATCTAAAGGTATCTGCCAGTACCTCTTAACTAAATTAAAAGAGCTGAGATATTTAGCTTTGCTTAAGATATCCATCATATCATTGATTCTAGGCATAGGATAAGCATCCGGCACTGTGACAGCATTGTTTCCTATAATTAACACAAAATCATAATGTTGTCTTTCTTAGGTACCAAGTCCACAGGTGAGGTCCGAGAGCTCTGACTATTTAATTACTTGTAGGTCCAGCATGCTTTGTATTTCTGTGCAAATTTGATTTTGTACCTTACCAGTGACACGGTAAGATCTGATGGGAGGTGGCTGTGGTCCTTCAGTAATGATATTATGAGTTAGCAAGTAAATCTTTCTGGGGCTTGCTAGATTGTGGTCTTGTAGCACATTAGCTCTCTGCCTTTTCAGCTGGTGTTAACTCACTGCAGATATCAATGCTTTCCAAAGATGAGTCAGTTTGGCATTCAGCCATCAAATCAGAGAGTTGGTGTGCCTCAGTTTCCCCTTCTACACAATAGATCATGTTTACCATGGCTTGCTGTGATAAGCTTTGTCTGTTTACATGTACCAGTTGTGGGACAGCATTACCATGAGGCTTTTAAACATATGTATCTTCATTCACCGATTCTATCACCTCAGAAGCTCATTCCCAAGAATTTTGCATTTTGTATTTTTTTTCACGGGGCTTAACATTAACATCAAGTTCCATATTTCAAAAGAGTGTTTACAAGTATGTTGGTTATATCATCCTTCTTGTTTGGACTGACGGTCCTTGAGGTTAGCTTGAACAATACCCATCATGTCTTTTTACTCTTTTCTGTATTCAGAGGGGTAGGCATGTTAGTCTGTATCCACAAAAACAACGAGGAGTCCAGTGCACCTTAAAGACTAACGGATTGATTTGGGCATAAGCTTTCATGGATAAAAAAACCACACATCTTCAGATTCATGGAGTGAAAATTACAGAGACAGGCATAAATATATTGGCACATGAAGAAAAGGGAGTTACCTTACAAGTGGAGAACCAGTGCTGACAAGGCCAATTCAGTCAGGGTGGATGTGGTCCACTCCCTTGGACTGACACCTCCTCATCAATTATTGGGAGTGGACCACATCCACCCTGACTGAATTGGCCTTGTCAGCACTGGTTCTCCACTTGTAAGGTAACTCCCTTTTCTTCATGTGCCAGTATATTTATGCCTGTCTCTGTAATTTTCACTCCATGCATCTGAAGAAGTAGGGATTTTTACCCATGAAAGCTTATGCCCAAATAAATCTGTTAGTTTTTAAGGCTCCATCGGACTCCTCGTATGTATTCAGTTACTGGGTCTCCCGCTGCCTTAGTGTCCCCTTCCTGTGAGTGTCTGATGAAATCTAGGGGTCCCCTCACTTACTTTACAGATAGAAGATCAAATGGGAAGAAGCTGATTGATTCTTGGAGCACTTCCCTATAAGCTAATAGCAAATATGGTAATATTTCATCCCAGTCTTGCTCTTATTTTCGTACATTTCCAGCATAGATTTTAGAGTTTCATTGAACCTTTCCACCAGATCATTTGTCTCTGGGTGATATGGGGTAGCTTTTAGTTGTTTCATTCCACAAAACTTCTATAACTTACTGAGTAGCTGAAACATGAGATTTGACCTACAGTCAGATAAAATCACTTTAGGGAAACCCACTCTGCTAAAAATAGTGAAAAGGGCTGTTGCCCCAGAATCAGCTTCTGTGTTAGTTAGAGCCACTGCTTCAGGATATCTGGTGGCAAAATCCACTTCCACCAGGATATGTTTCTTCCCCCTCTGGGTAGGACATGCCATAGGTCCCACAGTGCGCATTGCTAATTCCCCACATGCTGGGCAGGCACAACCAGCTGCTTGTAGGATTTTCCAGGGCTCTTATCATGTCCCATGGGAGCTTCCCTGTACAATCTTCCTTCCTCTTCAAAAACCTTTCCCCATTTCCCCTCTTTTGGGCTCCCTTTAAGACATATCCCCTTATGTACTCTAGAGTGGGGTCTGCCCTTTCTTCATCTGCAAAACACTGGCAGCTGACAACTTCAGTAACTGGGATTATTTCCCTCCCCCGTCCACCATTTCATCTGCCATAGAGAAGTTGACCTTGCCCCCCCCCCCCCCCCCCCCCCACACACACACCTGGAAACACAGTGATTTCTCTTGCCGCAGAGATTGTGGCAAGACCTTCCCCATCTCTCTTAGCAGTTTCTTGATCTTTACCATTTTCCTCTGGAATCCCAGCACACGATTCCCTTTTACTATGGGTTAAAACATTAACAGCCTTAGCCATATGCAAAATATCATTCCCCATGAGCATTTCCAAAGGGATACTATTCAGAATCCCCACTGTCAAGTCACCCCTAAGCCTTCCCATTCCAAATGAACCTTAGCCCAAGGCACAAGGAATTTTGTTTCCCCAGTGTCAGAAGCTCTAACTCCTGATCAGATAACATGTCAGTCTTCTGGACCATGCTTTTCCTGACCAGATTGATTTGAGAACCACTCTCCACCCTATATGTTCTTTGCAATTGACCTTGGTGACTTTAATAAATTCCATATCTACCTCCACAGGGTCAGACCTCACAAAATTCAATAGGACAATTGCTTCAGTCTGGGCTGGATGAGACGTGGGCTTAATTTCTTTTTAGCTGAGGGCAATGATTTCTTAGGTGCTCGGTGGAGTTTGACTAGAAGCACCTTCTCTCGCCATGCCTGGTACGGATCATAGCGGAGACAGCCAGTCTCAGGTCAGACTATCAAAAAACTGGGCAGACTCCCCTACTCTGGTGGAGTATTCTGTAATTAGATTAAACCAAGCCAGCAACAAATGTGTGCTCCTGGATCGCAATATTAGCTTAACGTGGAGCCACAGACAATCCCCTTAGACACTCCAGCCTATCTTTATCACTAGACAAACTGGACTTCTCTCTGGGTTGCCCAAATAGTTTTTGGGAACCTCAGTCCTTTTGTTCAAAATTTCCCCTGTCAGAATTCATCAGTCCAGAGATGGGGTAGGGAAGAGGTGGCCAGGCTGGCCTTTGTTCTCCCTCTTTATATCATGATCCTTTTGGCCTGAAAAATCCTTGCTGTGTCCTGGGGGCCAGCAGTCCCATGGTGTACGTGCTTTGCCACCAGTTCTTCATATGAATTGCAAATTTTTGCTTGCACATTCTGCATACGTGCCATTTGAGGTGTCTTTGGGCATTACATGCAGGGGCTTTTGTTTACATTTCCTTTGTTATCACTGAAGAGCTCACCTGTGGGCGTTTCTCAGACTCACAATGTTTGAGTTATAAACGTATAGCAAAATCTCATAATTCCACATACAATGTCAATATACACGTTATAACCAGATAACGACACTCATCAGGTTCCAACTTCTCCAGTACCTCACAAAGCATACTTTAGACAAGATTTATCACAATGTTGTAAAAGTGGTGATCGTGTTAGAGTAGACAGTCACCTTCCCCTTTAGATAGTATCACACCTTCTTGGACCATTTTCTTCCACAGGAGGTATGATATGATAGAGCTTTCTAGGAGGGGAATGATTCTGGGAGATATTTGCCTGGGCTCCCAGCACCCTCCTTCCTGGGGGTAAAATGGGATCCCCCCTTTACACTGGGTTTGTGGCCCTTCTTCTGTGTCCTGTACTCATTAGACATTGAGGCTTGCACAAAGGAATCAGGCAGGATGACCATTTTCTGTACAGAATTTAAAGATTTATCCCATAATGCATCTCTGACCTCATCAGAACATATACTTAGGAAATATTCTTGAGCAAAGAGATCTAGTAATCGGTCACAGTTCTTAGCCCCCTGCTCTTTGCCCATTTTTTTCATTGTCAGACACACA
Source organism: Caretta caretta (assembly GCF_965140235.1). Classification (NCBI taxonomy): domain Eukaryota; kingdom Metazoa; phylum Chordata; order Testudines; family Cheloniidae; genus Caretta; species Caretta caretta. Next base: position 118,995,354 of record NC_134207.1, on the reverse strand, counting down.
TTAGACATACTGTGACGAGTGCCAACACTTTTCTTGAAATTTCTGTATTTCATTCTATACACTTCAGGGGTCATTTGAAACCTTTGCAAAATATCTCTTTAAAATTCAGGATATTTCAAAGCCTCTTCAATTGACATTTCATTAATCCATTTAAAGATGTACCAGAGAGTTTTGCAATCAGTGTGGGGAATTTCTTGTCCTCTGGAACCTTTTGAACCTCACCTAGCCTTTCAAAAGTGGTAAAGTATTCTTCAGTACAGTTTTTTTCCTTGTATGCAGACCACAACTTGTCACAGTTGAGTGTTCCTTGTATGAAGGAAGCAACTGGAGACTGTGGGATTTGTCCATGCCTTGCCTTCGTGTCCAGAATATACTGTCCTCCTCCTCCTTTTTTAGGGCTTCTTTGTCTTTCAGCTCCATGGCTCACTGGTGTGAGTCTTCCTGCTGTTGTCTTTCTGGCTCCCTCTCCTTGGCTCTCATCTCTGCTTGCCACTTTTGGTGTTTACAATCTTTGTCTTTCTGTTCTTGCTCCAACCTGGTCAGTTCTAGCTTCATAGCTGCTATGTTGGCACTCATATGTATACTTTACTGTTTCTATTCCTCTTGCCCAAAATAAGCAAACAGAAAACAACAAACTAACTTTTCTTTGACTGTTCCCAGCCAACACAGTTGAGATTCACTTGAAAAATGTTTAAAGTGTAAATCTCATGTAAAATAGCAAACTGTGTATACATCCTGTTTAGACTAAGCCACTATGATATTCTGGCCAGACCAGTGAGAGGCTGCAACTTGGGGTGCCTCACAATGCTTTGCAGCTGTAACTCCCAACCTGGGCTCCACACAAACACCCAAACAGCATGCAGGTCACACCCTGTGTGTCTGTCTATAGCTATAGCTCTGGTCCAGTAACTCTGATCCCAGCATCCTATCAGCAAACACCAGCCACACTTTGGCTTCCAGCAGCCTTGGTTACTACACTCCCAGTTCCAGATCCCTCCCCCCAAGTGTGTTTCTGCATTGTCCAGCCCTCTCCTGGATAGTCAGTTATATTAAGTTTGTTGCCTCTCTAAGGGGATCAATATACAAAAGTTTGCTACCCTAAATAGAGTTATCCACACAGTTTAAAGCACTGGATTAGTTTTGATTAAAAAATAAAACAAGCTGAATTAACTACAAAAAGAGAGATTTTAAGTGTGTACAAGTATAAGGCATTAAACTCAGAAATGGTTACAAGAGAAATAAAGATAAAACAACTAGACTTGGGTCAATGTGAAATTCTTACCCCAAATTCCCAGTAACATTGCTTACTGAGTTTCAAGTCCGGATCTTCTCCCAAAATCCGTAGGCTGTTCCTTTTGTCTTCTTAGGTGGAGAAGAGAGGGAGAGCCCCGGGGTGGTTTTGCTCCTCACCTTTATAGTCCATTCCGTCTTTGAGATGCATTTTCCTGAAGCTTACCCCCTTATTCAAAGAGTAAAGGAGACATGGTGTCTGGTGTTGAAAGAGGTTGCATGCTGTTTCTTCTCACCTCTGTTTGCTGAAATGCAGACTTTCCTTGTCTCCTCTCTTTCCCCTCTTGCTGTCTGAGGAGCAATATATAACTTATATGTAAATTTAGGACCTGCTTGTCAAGGTTTGAATACCATCATCATTTGGGGGAATTCATAACTTTACATATAAAGTTGCTATACACATACTGTCATGCTGATATTGACCAGTGAGAGATTAGTTTTCAATTGGTACCTCAGAAGGCATAGTTTGTACAAAGATTACTACAATAGCGTGTAGGGTGTAAATACAGAGGTGAATTTCATCACAACTTCTACCACCCAACTTTTAGACCTAACTGCCAAATCTTTCTCTCAATTTTATATGATTTTAGCACTGAAATCATTTTTTTTTGTTTGTTTCTTAATGTGTACCCCGCTAGTCTTGTGAACACAGATAATGCAAAGTGACACAGTCCTACAGTCACGGTTAGACTGAATCTACCACAAATATTGTTAATCCATGTGTGCCATCCATTTTAGAGTAATTTACTATTCGAGTTCCTTAAGGAACAGATGCTTGCATATTTCAAAGTTCTAGCCTCGGACACTGGAATTTAAAAATCCTACAATTGCATAATGCAGAGATTCTTAAACTGTCCTCTATGGAGCCCCTGGTTCTGATCTGCTGAGACTTGGCTGGTAACACAGTGCTAGCTGCTGCTCCTTATTTCCAGCTACTAAATTACATTAAAATATAGCTGAAAATACACTCATTACTTTCTTAATATTTCTTTTTTGTGTAGTAGCCACAGGCATATGTGTGCAACTGTGAACAGAAGAGGAGGAGATGTCCTTGACACAAATTGAGAATCTGTGCTGAGCAGCCCAAGGATTGGTGGGGAAGGGAACACTTAAGGAACTAAGGATTTTCATTTCTGGGATGCTGCAGGGGCCTGAGCAGTTGATAGCCTGTTCCCAGCTGCTTTGGAACAACAATGGTTCCACCCCTTACCATACCTTCCACCCCCTGGCACACCCTCTACAATTCTCTCCCAGGCACATTAGGGCTTTTAGAGTCACTTTACAACTGCTTCTTACCCAGAGGCTGGAGCAACCATGAGAATCTCACTCATAATCTCTATATTAAAATCTTATCCGTACAATGAGAAACAGCTCCTGGTATAATTCTTGTTCCTGGGAGAGCAAATGTTATAATACACTTTGATATGGACCAAAAGTGTTTACCTATGACATACAAGTGGGATTTCTTGTAATGATTATACACTCTTTTTTGGAATAGCCAATAGTTGTTCTAAATCACAGTTACCAACTTCTACGCAGTAAATAAGCACCCTGACTTCCACAATAAGCCAAAAATCAAGCTAATCCCATTTCAAAACAAGACCAAAACAAGCTAGTCCCAAAGAACCCCAACGCTATGTGACTAGATCCCCCTGGCATGCAGTCTGGGACTGTGGTGGGCCTGCTGTGCACCCTGACTCTTTCCCCCTTCCTCCTGCTTGCCCTTGCCCCTGCTTGCCAGGAGCCTATATTAAAAAAAAAAAAAAAAAAAAAAAAGGAAAGCTACTAGTCAACAAGCAACTCTCAAACCATTTAAGCCAAAAACAAGCACAATTTCTGCATTTTTTTTGCTTCAGGTTTGGCATGTCTGTTCTAAATCCCTTGTTTCAGCTAAATTGACAAACAATAAGTCTAAAACTAAGCAAAAGAGAGGAAAAAAATTCTCTACGTGCCTTACTGGCATTGGAAAAGGACAGAGTCTTGTGGTTTGAACAATTTGGACTACTTATATTCTCTTTAAAATTTGAAAATAAATGAATCATACAATGAGTGATTGGTACATTTTGATAATCTAGCAGGTACAATTCTTAGAGGTGTGTTTATTTTTCATGTAAAATAACTTGTAGAGAAGTCATTAAGTCACTTATGCATGAAAATGTATAATTCTGTTTCTGATTTAGTAAAATTATTCAGGTCAGTTTTTAAGAACTTCATTCCCAAACTGTGTTAATACCATCGGCCCTGCTGTTTTTATGGGCATAATCCTATTAAGTGTCTGTCTAATATACTGTGTAGTAATTTAATTAAAACAAAAAAGTATGTAAAAGTATGTAACTGTTTCAATTCTATTATTTCCACCAGTGTAATTTAAAATGCCCAAACTCTGATCTTCTGCCAGATGACCATCTTGTGGGTGTTCAGGAAAGCTCTGATTAACCTCCTTTCTAGTAGAGAAATGTGTGGAAATAGACTGTTTTTATTTATACAGTATGCACATAGCTCCCATTATTGTTTGGAGTAGGAATGACAGTAAACAGCAAATGCAGCAATATAGCCTATGAGATACTGATAGCAAAGGCAAGCAGTAATGCTGCTATCATTAAAATTGTGAAAATATTATATTGATACTGTGATGTAATCAGAGAGAAAATAATTTCCCACCTGTACATTGAGTCTGTACACTGGTGTATTGCATCCTGATACAGAACCTAATACTCTAAATATAGCATGAGAGTCAAAATAAAAATTGGTGCAGGACATGAATCAGAATTCTCTGCCTGGAGAATATTTCTCAATGTAGGTGTATAAGAAGGTTCACTTTGTCTTCACCCACCTCCAAAAGTAATACTTTATAAAAATACAGACTTTAGAAAACGCTTTATTCCACAGTAATGTTGTTTAAAGCTCACACCCATACAAAACATACAGAAGAGAAAAGAAATCTGTCATGTGCATATCCATAATGTTTCCTGAGGGAAACAATTCCATAGAAATTAAGATGGAAATGGCCAGTTAAGTCATCCAGCCAGTGCAAGATTATCTTAATTGTGTAATATTTACTTAGGGATTGCTACTATTTTTATAAAGTACTCCCACAAAATTTTCCTGCTTACTCTGTGACGAATCCAGGTTATGGGATTCTAGGTGGCATGTTTGCAGAAAGAATGGCTGAGGGACCAGAGTATGTATTAGGATTTAAACGAAACCACTTTCTCAAAAATATAGTAAAAGATGGAGACAATTCAATTTGGAAACATCCGTTTGCTGCCCATCTTTACACCTTGTTTCTGAAAGCTATACTGAGGGTATGTCTACACTACGAAATTAGGTCGATTTTTTAGAATTCGATTTTATACATTCGATTGTGTATGTCCACACTAAGTGTATTAAGTCGGCGGAGTGCATCCTCACTACCGTGGCTAGCATAGACTTACAGAGTGGTGCACTGTGGGTAGCTATCCCACAGTTCCCGCAGTCTCTGCCGCCCATTGAAATTCTGGGTTAAGCTCCCAATGCCTGATGGGGCAAAAACATTGTTGCGGGTGGTTTTGGGTACATGTCGTCAGTTGTACCTCCCTCCGTGAACGCAACGGCAGACAATCATTTCGCACCTTTTTTCCTGGGTTACCCATGCAGACGCCATACCGCAGCAAACATGGAGTCCGCTCAGCTCACTGTCACGCTCTGCAATTCTGGGGGGACTGCATGGTCACCTGTGCGGCTGAGTTTGCCATGCTGACCAAACAGGAAATGAAATTCAAAAGTTCCCGGGGCTTTTCCTGTATACCTGGCTAGTGCATCGGAGTTCAAAGTGCTGTCCAGAGCAGTCACAGTGGAGCACTCTGGGATAGCTCCCAGAGGCCAGTACCATCTATTTGCATCTGCACTACCCCAAATTCGACCCAGCAAGGTCAATTTTAGCATTACTCCCCTCATCGGGGAGAGTACAGAAGTCTATTTGAAGAGCTCTTTAGGTCAACGGAATGGGGTTGGTTGTGTGGACGCAGTCATTTTTATATCGACCTAATGCGGCTAAATTCGACCTAACCCCGTAGAGTAGACCAGGGCTGAGTGTAGATTGACAAGGTAATACAATATCCACTTTAAATGATTTGTAGGAGTATTTTGATGAATTGACTTTGACAGAGATGATTGGGGTGAACATCTCAAGTTTCCCTTCTGTTTGGTGGCTGTATTTTAATGTGCAGTTCCTTCAGAATATTACTGGTCATATAGGTATTTTGTGCACTAAGCCAATACCAGTATGCTGGAACAATATACGTATTAGTACAAACTGTATTTACATACACGACTGACAAACTTTTGCTGATAACTCTTCCAGAACAAAACATTTGATTTTCGCAAAAAAAAAAAGTTGCTTTATAATGGCATATTAAAGGAAAACTGTTAACACTTACATTTGGGGACTAAACATTATAAATGAGGCTTTCTTAGGCTAAAAATGTTGCAGACATACAATGTAGGTTTCTTAGGAAGTGCAAGGTATTGATAGCTTCTGATATATTTTGAGTGGTTTGTGGAACCAGCTGTTTGAATTCTTAGAACCTATTCAAATATTCCACTATTTTTAAAAAGTATTTGCTTTGTAATTTATTCAAGTACTTTGAAGAAAGCATAGGCAGAAAGATGACTCTGGCGTATATTATTATTTATTTGTCTTACAATAGCACCTTTTGAGATCGGGCCACATTGGGTTAAACTCTATACAAATGCTTAGTAAGAGATCGTCCCTGACCTGAAGATCTTTCCGTCTACATAGATAAGACAGGAAAAGGAAGGAAGGAAGTGGACCATGTACACACAGTGGTCACCCATAAAGCTTTCCAATCTGGGCTTGGATCACGTTACCTCCATACTTGAGCAATTCTGTATACTAGGTCTAGGGAACATTTCAGATACCAACATTTAATTATCTAGTTACCCAAGGCTAAAATGGAAAATGTTTAATGGTGACCTGCGTAAAATTGTGGATTGGTGATGCATGCGGGCCTGGGGCAAAAGAACACTTTCTCGGAGGAAGAGGAGCATTAGTAACAGCAGCATGAGTTGGAGAGCTGAGTGTTTGAGTCTTATATACTGGGGCTGTAAAATGATACAAGTATAGAGAGAGAATTGTTTTTGTTTGTGTTTCCCCAAAACAATAGTTTAACATAATATACAAGAGTTATTTTTAACACTGAATTTTTTTTTACGTCAGTCTTGCACAACTGCCGTTCATGCCTGCCACTCAGTTTCTGTTTCTTTGGAAAACTGCTGATCTGTGCTTAAACATGCCTATCTTTAAAGTTACACAGGTTTCTAGGGTTTGCTTGCAGTCATTGGAAAGCTAAGATTCTTTACTTAAAAAGTAATACCGCACAAGTTTCAAGCAGAAATAGAGTCATGTTTGTGTAAATAGCTTTTTTTAAAAAGCTTAGTGCTGATGGTGTCTGTCCTGGATTCTTAATTCAGTTATTCAAAAAGAGGGTTTCTGATCAACAAAACCCTTAATCAGATTCAATTATTTCAGTTCCCTTTAGTTTTAGTTTCTTTAGTATGTATGTACTGAAAATTACTGTGTGGAAAAAAAAAAGATTGTTTGGCTCTCAGTGTTACTGTATATTTATATATGTATCCTCTATTATCTGTACATTCTTAATTTGCTTTTAATCACGGGGAAAATACTAGACTCCAGCCAGCCATATAAGTAAATCTACAAGTCAAGAGATGGATATGAAAGGAGATGGCACCCCAAGCAAGGTCAAGGGGCTTCCAGTGGCTGGTATGAAGGAAAGTCCTGGGATTTTACCCTGAGCACTGTCATGGCATCCTCTTTTGGTTCTTTTTTTCAGTATTACCTGCTAGCCAGAGAGTATCTGAAATGTTTCAATTGCCATAACACAAAGGAAGAGTTTTTTCTTTTGTCCCTACTTCAGAGTTTCTTGGCTATGGTAAAAATAAGAGCAAGGAATGGGGAAGAGATCTCTGCTACTCTGTCCCCTTCCAACTTCTGTATTTTGGGTCCTCTTTCCCTGTGAATAACGCTTGTGCCTGGCTTTCCTGATGCTCATAGTTTTTCTGTCAGCAGCAGCTGAATGAAAATGGTGATTCTTAGGAGGTTCTTTGCTGCTGCCCAGGTCTGAACAGAGCCCTGAAACTGATAGTTTTGTTAATTTCACTCTGCCTTTGCATTGCAAAGCTTTAAGCTGTAGAGGCAGCACTGAAGTAACACTCCATTTACATTTACCCATCAGGGTTAAACTTTTTTTTTTAATGAAAACTTAATTGTGTATAAGTTGATACTGGTCTGGGATAAATGAATATTTCAAGCCCTGATTTTTAGTGGAGGTTCGTAGCTTCTTTTTTTTTTTTAATTAATGCTTTCTCATGTATTTCTCAAAGAATTGAAATGGAGAGAATATCTTTCTGTTTGCCTTTTGGTGAAAAACAAATTCAGAATTTGTGGTTTAAAATATTGTTATGGTATTAAATTACTTGGAAATAGGTGACTTACATCTCATGTTAATTATGCAAATACAATTCTAAGATTTTTCCATGGTATTTTTGTTTGATTCTTTTATGCTCATTTGCTGTAACAAAAATCTGAGACTACTTCAGGACTGTGGTTTAAATTGACTAATGCATGCGTATTTTTACTTGACATAATGTACTGCCTTACATTGAATTTCAGTAATTCTTTTCTTCAGTTTCATGGCCAAAAGCCACAAGAAACTGTACACTACATTTCAAGGTCCAGTAAATCTTAGTATGTACTGTGGTGGTCCTATAACCAACAAGTGTTAATAGACACTGGTCCAGTATTCTTGATCTATGAATGTAATTTTCTGATTAAAATAAATTGGCTGAAATTCCTTGCAAGAAAAATACACACTTTTTTCTTAAGTCAGCAAGTCTGTGGCCCTGGTCCATTAATATAGTCAGAATGTTTTTCAGAGATTAAACGTGGATGACTATTTAAACCATAGATCTCCTTCCATTTAAGTGTAGCTGCCCAGTTGTATTTTGTGAGGTTTTGAACTATACCTTCCATCCAGTGCTGTAATATGTGTGTGTAAAATGTGTGCACTTCCTCATGTGTGTTGTCCAGTAAGCAGGGAAATTGCTCTTTGACCTTTTATATCTTGGTTTACCTTGACAAAGAAGGCTTGAGGGTTTTGATCTTTTTGCGGAGGGTGTATGTGAAGTATCTTATTGCCTCTGGAATCTCTAAAGCAATTATTTGATACAAGAGGACATCTTTAGTAGTATAAGTTATGAGCAGAAACCTAAGTTCTCTACAGTTTTCCTAAATGTTGTAATGTTTTGCTGTTCTGTCATGCCCTTCTGAGTCTCATGTCTTTAGCTGTTGTAAATGTTAATGTAGGAGTTTACTGCCCTTGTCCCAGCAAAGTAGAGGTGATTTGAATTGTATTGATTTACCCTTCAAAATGAAAACCAAACCATTGCAAACTCTTATACCACTTCATCTTCAGTTGCTAATGAAAAACAGAATATTGTGTTCTTGCAACTTCTCCACTATAGCAGCAGTTTTCAGCTGCGGGTCTGTGGCCCCCAGAGGGTCTGCGAAGTAGGATCAGTGTTAGACTGGCTGGGGACCAGGGCAGAAAGCTCAGAGCCCAAGCCGTGGTGCCCCACAGATGAAGCCTGAAGCCCTGAGCCTTGGTGCCCCGCAGCTGAAGCCCCAAGCCCTGGCACCCTGTGGGTAGGATGTCAGAGCACTGGAGTTCCACAGGGCAGAAGCCCTGAGGCACCACCCTCCCCTCACTTAAGCCCAGAGGCCCCCCGCGGCTGAAGCTCTGAGTCCTTCTCCACCCTCCCCCGGAATTTTTATAACATGGTGGGGGGACCTCAGAAAGCAAAAGGTGGAGAACCCCTGTTCTATAGCACTGTGATCAGCCCTGTTGTGTTTTAAAAAGAGAAAAATATCTGCTGTGAACTACAAGCAATTTCACATTTAGTATTCATTAAGTTTTTTTTATTCTGCTGCAATGAAAAAGAATTTGATAAACTGGAAAATATAGGAACAAATATGCATCTTCTATGACAACATAAAATAACATCAGTCTTCCACATTACTTTTCTCCCTCTGTTCTCTTTGGGGGGAAAAAAATGGATTCAGTTTGTGAACCATTCTCAATCTCTTCCCTTTAAGCGACTGTGGAAGAACCTTGAATTCTCTTTATCTTCTCCATACAAATGGTTATAGATAGAGAGCAGTACATTATTAATGCTATAACTCAGAGGACACGAAAGACATGAAAAAGTAAAATAAAATATTTCAGTTAAATTGACAATTAAGCATCTTATAGGGTTTTTAATCAGAAGAACTTTTATTTGCAAATGCATTACATTCTGAGTGCAACTTTTTTTTTTAAGGGTTGTGTGTGTTTGAAAGAGAAAAGTAACAAAATCAGTGTTAGAGAAACTGATGCGCTCTCAAGGTTTATTTTATTTAAAATATCTTTTTATTAGTGCAGTGTAATTCCTAATTCAAATCAGGCCAAAAATAACAAGTAAATATCCCAATTACAGTAATAGTGTAGCAAACTATTTAGGTAAATGTACATAATGTCCTCATGGGACCCACAAGTCTCCCACACATACTCTTTTAAAGTGACAGCACTATACATTAGTCACAGTTTTTAAATATATGATGTAGCTACTTCAGCTAAACGGGATGAATTATTCCAAGGAAAATTACAGTAATTAAACAAGATCCACCACTGAGTTTTTTTTTTTTTTTATTAAGGCTTGTCTATAAGTTTCATTTTAGCTATCTTTAAGATATAATATGTACAGTTATGGGTCCTGGGGATCCCATTGGGGGATCAGAGCCATAGTTAATCTTTAAATATTTGACAAATGGGCTCATATCTTTTGTTAAACGTGAAAATATGAAAAAAAATCAGATTTGTGGTTTAGCCTGGTAGTGCACCTTTCCAGTGTTTCTGCCCTCCATATTTGAATTGCAGCTTTACACAGGTTTCAGATAGCAACATGCAAATCTCTACTGAAAAATGTCCCTTTATCTATTGGAAAGACCAGGTAGGTGAGGTAATATCTTCTATTGGACCACAGGCACCAACTTCTATTTTACCCTGGGGGTGCTCCACCACAAGGTCCCACCCTCGCTCCACCTCTTCCCTCTCCATCCCTACCCCAAGGCTCCCATCCATGATTCTCCACCCTCCCCCAAGCTCCTCCCCAAACCACCAAACAGCTGTGGCTGGTAGGTGCTGAGCAGAGTCGGCACCTACGTATTAGACCAACTTCTGTTGATAAAAGAGGTGCGCTTTCTAGCAACACATAGCTCTTCCTCAGGTCTGGGAAAAATACTCAGAGTGTGAGCTAAAGACCAGGTGGAACAGATTGTTTAGCATAAGTAGTTAACACATATTGCAAGAGACCAATCGAAATGAACTGGCCCATTAACACCTCTGCTGCCATAGAACAAAAAAAGGAGGTTAGTGATTAAAGATTGTTGTAATAAGTCATAAAAGCTGCGTCTTTTTTAAGACCATGAGCTTTAGTGTCTAGCAAAGTTATGAATTCAAGCTCTAAGGCTTGTCTTTTAAGGGTGTTGTGCAGGGTTTCTTTGAGGACGAGGACTGAGAGGTCAGATATGGAGTGATCGTTTTGTGAAAAGCATTTTGTGAAAAGCACCATGGGTGATACAATGTTTTTGTCTTTTGTCATTTTTCTGTGTGAGATCCTGCAAGAGTGTAGTGATTGGTTTCAGCCACATAGCTGCTGTTGGGAAATTTAGTGCACTATGGATGAGGGTACACCACATGCTGTGATGTGTAAGACCCATGGATCTTGAAAGGTGTGTAAGCTCCTTTATCCACTGGACATAAATATCTCTCATAATGTTCTTTGCACCTCCCATAAATGTTAATTTAGACAATATTACATTCACAATATGGAATGTAGGAAAAACCTGATGCTTTCTGTGACTCTCTGGGTGGCTTGTTCACTTGCATTCTCTGAATTTCCACCAATTACAATTTTCATAGACTCTCAGGTTCCCAGGCCAGAAGGGACCATTGTGATAATCTAGGCTGACCTCCTGTGTCACACAGGCTATAGAACTTCCCCAAAATAATCCCCATATAAAGAACAGATCTTTTAGGAAAACATGCAATACTGATTTTAAAATTGTCAGTGATGGAGAATCCACCGTGACCCTTGGTAAGTTGTTCCAATGGTTAATTACTCTCACTGTTAAAAATGTACACCTTAATTCCAGTCTGAATTTGTCTAGCTTCAACTTCCAGCCATTGGATCCTGTTAGATGAAGAGCCCCATTACTAAATATTTGATCCCCAGGTAGGTACTAATTGACTGTAATCAAGCCACATGTTAAAATTCTCTTTGTTAAGCTAAGATTACTTTGAGCAAGATCAGAAAGGCAAAGTATTAAAGGAAAGAATTATGTAGGTCAAGAAGGGCCTTATTTCCGTGTCTCCCATTGCACCCTTCCACTTCAGAGATTGATTCTGTGTCTTTCTCACTAAGACTGTCCTGTGTTCCCTGTTCCTACCTTTTTATACTCATTCATATACTGTATATGGTCTTGTTAGTCCAGCTCTTTTACTTTATTTTTGTCAAAGGTGTGAGTTTGGTCAGGAGTTTATTGGGTTCCCACTTTTGGTTAAGATGAAGCCCTTCACTTTAGGCCACTTAGAAGAGGGGAAAAGCAAAATGCCTCAGGAAGTGAATCTTCTTGTCATTTCTTTTATTTTAGTATATTTCTAAAAATGTCTTAATTGTACTACTAGTAGGATCCCCAAGTATGTATGTTGTCATAGTATGCTTTGACTGACATGTCTCCATGACAAGAGATTTTCCAACTATGGAACTAAATTAATAGAAAACTGTTGTTTCAAACTCTTTACAGGTACTTCTACCTTTATTGAAGCATTAGCAGCCAACGGTACAACCAACATACAAACATCTGTAACAGGAGTGACAGCCAGCAAACGGAGATTTATTGATGATAGGAGAGACCAACCTTTTGACAAGAGGCTACGTTTCAGCGTGAGACAAACTGAAAGTGCTTACCGGTATAGAGACATTGTTGTCAGGAAACAAGACGGATTCACGCACGTTTTGCTATCAACAAAATCATCTGACAACAACTCACTAAATCCAGAGGTTAGAATGTTTGTTTTATGTGGTTTGATTTGTTTGCTTGCTTTTTGGGGGTGGTGGTACAAATATTTTCAACAGCTATAATTACAGTATTATTATTAATCACAGAAATATGAAAAAACAACTGATAGTTCAGTAGGTTCCAGAAAAGTCATACTAGTGCATTTAAAGGATTATAAAGGTGTAAATATTATATTTTCTTGCCTTTTAAAATCTGAATCTTAGTACGTTTGAGTTTTATTTATTAACACTGTACAATACACTACATTATCTGAATATTTAGCATTGCAGCCTTTCATAATAAACTCAATGGTTTATTAAGTGGAACTTGAAATAAACTTCAGCCTAAATTCAAGTCATTTTTCTGAACTGGTTGCATATGCCACCTGGTGTTCGAATTACAGAAATACTGAGAGAGTGCTGTAGCAACAGATGCAGACTGCAGGATTTCTTCCGAATGATTACGTTATCTCAGTGTACTCATATTTGTGATCTGCACATTTTTTAACATACATTACTAGACTCTCTCTTTTCCTTTGGACAATGAAAAATTTGAATGTGTTTAAACAAACACCTGCAGCAGAATTTGCAAGTATCCCAGATACTAGGGAATACACAGGAATGTAAAAGTTCAGATTCAGACCTGTCAAAAAAGAACAACAGTTTATTACTTTTTAATAACACAATAAAAAGAGTCTGACGAATTTAATTCCTGCTGATTTTCAGGTAATGAAGGAAGTCCAAAGTGCACTGAATACAGCAGCTGCAGATGACAGTAAACTTGTGCTGCTCAGTGCAGTTGGTAGTGTCTTCTGCTGTGGTCTTGATTTTATTTATTTTATACGACGTTTAACAGATGATAGAAAAAGGGAAAGCACTAAGATGGCAGAAGCTATTAGGTATGTAAAATTGTTTTCAGTCATTTAAGTGTTGATTTTTTTCATTGTCTAAACTAGTTTATTTTTAATTTATCTCATAAAAGATCTAACTATTCTTCTTAGTAGAAATTTAGTGTGGTCAAACGTTCAGTTGTGATAATATACAGTGTGCAAAACTTGTTTATATTTCTGTTCAAGTGTACATTTTATTCATAGCTTTTTACTACATTTTTGCCATGTTGAATTAGAGCCCCTGTGTCTGATAAAAACTTAGCATGATAGTGTTCCTAATATAAACAACTCAGACTTGAGAAATGCTTTTAAAAGATTATTTTAAATGTGTTGTTCAAAAGCAGTACAAACAATATATACATGTACTGAAAGAATAGATTGAACAAAGTCCGTATAAAAAAGGTAGAATGACAGACATTCTAAAGGGATGGCTTAATCTTTGTGAGCAACATCCTAATGCTAGTTGTCAAATACCATATTCAAATAAATGAACTTAATGTCTTATAAAGCATAATTTTTAATGAAAGAAACATGCAGCTGAGGTGGACACTGTGCCTGTGTTGGATTATAGGCATTTAATGTGTACCTCTTATAATATCTCAAGGATATTTTTCCCCATGTAACTTGTAAACTGGTTTCCTATTACATTTTGATTACCTGAACATTTACATGTAGCATAAATATCCAAAAATATAGATAGAACAAACGCTCATAATTCACTCTTGCCTTTCGTCAAAAAAGATAAAAGGTTTCATGTGTTCATTGATTATGTAAGTGGTGAAGCCATTGGAAACAAGTGGCTAATAAGGGCTTGTCTAAATGCGGAAATTATGCCTAGAAAAGGTAGAGTGTGAATTTAAAGTGCTATAGCTGTTCCAGAATTACTCCCTGTTTGGACACTTTTATTCCAGAATAAGAGTACCTTTTTCCAGTTTTAACTTAATCCACTTCAGGTCATATTCTGTTGTCCAATAGAAATAGCTATTCCTGTCAGTTTCCCCAAGATACAAGCTCTAAACCCAGCTCCTCAAATGTATTTAGCACCTAACTCCCCAAGAACTAGCTTCTTTTTAAATAGGGTTTCTTTGTCAGTTTCACCGGTCGTGCAAAAGTTTTCCCACAATTCTGTCTGGCAGAAACATCAAGGGGGGAAAAATCACTCAATGCTGGGAACACCTGACCTTACAACTGTAGGTGTATTTGTGAATTCTGTTAGGTTACAATATTTCCTAAGGACAGGTTTCAGAGTAGCAGTCGTGTTAGTCTGTATTTGCAAAAAGAAAAGGAGTACTTGTGGCACCTTAGAGACTAACCAATTTATTTGAGCATAAGACCAAAAGGTCTTCCCGCTCCCTACCATGCCAAGCTGCCTTCTTCATATTTTCCTCCTGAGATGAGGAGGCTTTAGAAAATATCTGAGATTTAAATCCTGTCTTAAACTCACCAGGTAACACCCTTTCTGACAGCAAAGGAGTAACAGCCCAGTCTGTGCATTCCAAAACATCTTAAAGAAGGCTCTGGCACTTTGCTGCCTACCTCTCGGCTCTTACGGCTTTGTTCTAAGGAAAAGATTTTTTTCATTTTTATAGTGGGAAGAAAATCAAACTGAGGAAATATAGGTACTTTTGTAATATCAGTAGGTTTCTCCACAGAATTCTTTTAATGTCAGACCCCCTTTTATCTTGAGCAAGAGGAGGTTACTTACCTGTAACTGGAGGTTCTTTGAAATGTGTGGTCCCATTTTGGATTCCAAATGTAGGTGCGCAGGTGTGCCATGCGCCGGAGTTGGAAGGTTTTTATAGCCGTGCCCGTTGACCCACATGTGCATTGTACATCCTCCTCGTGTTTGCAGCCAGGGCTATAATAGAATGTGAGAGTCGATGCCACTCCAGTATCCCTCTTACCACTAAGTAGTCTAGGCCAAAGCAGAGGGAATGGAGGGCGGGTATTGGAATCCAAATAGAGACCACACATCTCAAAGAACCTTCTGTTACAGGTAAGTGATCAGCATGGAGGTGGGTGTGAGGAAGTGTGATCTGGAGTACAACACGGCCTATAACTGCATCTGCAGATGCCGCCAGGAAGATGGCGTAGTGAGACGTGAAAGTGTGAATGGAGCACCATGCTGCATGGCAGATGTCTTGCCACAGAACCTCCGTGAGACAGGCAGATGTGGTTGCGAGCACTCATGTTAGAGTGCGCCGTGACTCCAGGAGGTGGGGGACATCAGTGTGCATGTAACATTCATGAATGCACCCTGAGATCCACTTGGAGATTTGCTGTCAGAGGGCTTGATCTTTGCATCCATCGGCAATGGTGATAGAGTGTTGGTGATACCCAAAAGGCACGGGTGCATTGTAGGTAGAATGCCAGCGCATGTTGGATGTTGAGAGAATGCAGTGTTCTAGCTGCATGGGAAGTGTGGGTTTAGGATAGAAGACTGGGAGGTGAATGCACTGATTCTCCCTGGTCCCAAAGAGGTCCCAATGTGGGGTGCCCCAGCTGCTGAAGAGCTATTGGAGGGTTGCGTTGTGCAACTCCTGCTCATGGTTCACGTGAAGGGACCTGTTGAGCGTGTCTGTGAGGGAGTTTCGGGTGCCTGGGAGGTATGTGGCCTGGAGTGTGACTTGGTGTTTGATGCGCAGTTCCACAGATGGATGGACTCCGCACAGAGGGAGGGAGACTTGGCTCTGCCCTGCTTGTTAATATAAACAACTGCTGCAATGTTGTGTGAGAGCACTTGAATGTGGCAGGACCATATGAGGGGGAGGAAAGCACGACATGTGAAATGGGCCACTCTCAGCTCTGAGATGTTGATATGCATCCTGGCTTCTCGTGGTGTCCAGAGGCATTGAGCTCTGTGATGAGCCAAGTGGGCCTCCCCCAGCCCGTGAGGGAGTAGTCTGTAGTGATGGTGGTTTGGGGGGTAGGAGGAGAAAAAAGGGGAACTGGTCATGGAGGGGTCCGTCCACCATGTAAAGGAGACTAGGACCCTCTGGGAGAGTCGAACTCTGCTGTCAATATGGTCTCTATGTGGTCTGTAGATGGAGAGGAGTCACATGTGGAGGCGGGCATGGGGCATTATCTAGATGCAGGCTGCCATATGTCCCAGAAGGGAGAGACAGTGGCAGATGGTGGTGTGGGTTTGGCAGCATAAGTTCATGATTCAGAAATTGAGCATAGTGAAGTGGTCCTCTGGGAGCAAGGCACGTGCCACGATGCATTCCAGTCAGGCCCCAATAAGGTTGATCATCTGGGAAGGGACGAAGACTGACTTCTCCTTGATGATGCAAATACCAAGGGAGGTAAGAAGGATGCGAAGAGGTAGGATGGCTACGATGAGGACTTGTTGGGAAAGTGCGACAAGGAGCTAGTCGTCTAGGTAAGGAAACATGGTGTAATCGCATGTGTGCAACTTTTGTGAAGACAAATGGAGTTGTCACCGTACTGAAGGGGAGAACTCAGAATTGGTAATGGTGATGTCTCACCATGAACCAAAGAAACTTCCAGTGGGCCAGGTGAATATCAATGTGGAAATAGGCATCCTTCACATCAAGCGCTGCAAACGGGGCTCCCAGGTAGGGAGAGAGGATAATCAATGCAAGCATCACCATGCAGACCTTGGATTTCTCAGTGAATCTGTTGAGCAGTTTGGATCCCAGGGCAGCCTATAAGGCCCAAAGTAAGGGTCTCTGCCTATCAGCAGGCCCTATGGGTGAGTGGAGAGGAGCGGTGACCTCAGTAGAGAGTAGTGGGTCTAGGCAACCAGAGGTGTGGGGTGGCCCCAAGGGTCCAAGCGGCATTAGTTGAGCTGGTGGGATGGGCGGTAAACGCAATGGGGAGAGCACCGGCATGGGCCCGGTGGAGCCGACAGTACCATTGGATTGTGTTTCTTTTTTGCCTTATTCTCAAGTCTGGGATCCTTTGGTGGTGGAGCGGCCAGGTCAATGTGCAACTTCTCACCCGACTTGGCACAGCTCAGGGAGGGAAGGCTGTGTCCTGGTCGGGGATCTGTTCTTGTGGCCATGGCTGTGCTTTTTCCCCTCGTGGCGGAGCTTCTCCGACAGTCATGGTACCAGTGGATCCGGTGCTTGAAGGAGTGCTGGTCACCGGTGATGGGGGGTACACCACTGGTTCTGCCAGTTCCGGATCTGAATGCACACACGGGCACATGGCCTCCTCCATGAGGAACTTCCTGTGGTGAAGTTCTTAAGCCCCTTGCATTCAGGCCTAGAACACTTTGCAAATACTGCAATGGATGGCAAAATTGGCCTCTCTGAGGCAATACAAGCAGCGTTGCTGCTCGTCACTCACCAAAATGAGCACGGGCACAATGTACAGTTCTTGAAGCCAGTCTGACAGGGGGGAAGGTTGTTCCCCAAAGAGGGAGCAAACTACACTAACTCTACTAACTGCAAGGAAAAACAAACTATTTACAACTATATACAGGTAAAAGGGCAAAGATCACTCTCTCAGTGGAGCTAAGAGCATGGAGGAACAGGGGTTCCAACTCCAGCCATGTGGCAGTAGGAGGGAACTGGAGCAGCATCGACCCACACAGCCTATTATAGCCTCATCTGCAAAGACGAGGGGATACATGATGCACGTGTGGGTCAATGGGCATTGCTACGAAAAACTTCTGGCTCCGGTACATGGCACGCCTGCACGTCCGCATTTGCATCCATATATGGACCATCACTCAAAGAAGAAGCAAGATTATTTTTCTGTTTCATTGTTTCAAAACATTTGTGGTTTCAGACAATTCAATGCCTGATCAAGCCTGTTTCCTTTTGTCTCCTCATGTTCATTTTTGTCTCCATCCTTTTTGGCCTGATTAAACAATAATATGTTGACTTTGTTTATGCTAGAGAAATTCAGCAATGCCAATACTTTTGGAAGTGCTTATTGTGCTTGTACCACACCTTGGCAATAGCACACAAGGACAGCCAGCACCATTGCAGGGCTATTGTGGACAGAAAGCTGCCCCAATATAATGCTTTCATCCAGTACTCCTACCCCAGGCAGTCACACCTTTGAAAGTTTTGATGGTGGTGTTCTCTACCGTAGACAAGACTACTCAGGTTTTTCAAGTCTATCCCAGACCTTCTCACTTGGGAGTAATTCTTAATGTAAATCCAGAATCAGCGAGCTAAACAGAAAGGGCTGTTGTCCTGAGGTGTTTACATACTTGAGGGTTGCATGCTTTGTTGCACATATGAGGGGCTCCTTGCATCCCTCCGTTTCACCCCCATCCCCACAAGTTCTGTGTGTCATCCTCCCATTCCCCTCTATTTCAGGAACTGCCTACCACCCCTCCCTCATGCCAGGGGCTCTCTTTCCCCTTCCCCACAATATAGTCCCCCATTTTCCCTTCACAATTCTAACTTAGGTCTCAAAAATATGACAGATTTCAATGTAATAGTTGCTTGAAGGTGCTTCGTGTTTGTGAGGTAATCAAGTTTGGAATAAACTTTGGATATGGGAAGAGAGAAAAATTACACCAAATCCAAATTATGTGCAAAGTATTCTGTTACACTATAAACATAAACATTTAAATGGCCGCTCTCACCCCAGGGCTCTCAAGATTTTTATTCCCTCTTCATTGCCATTTCCCTGGGATTGATTGCATGCTTCTGTCGTACCCAGATGGCACTTATGCTACACATTTGAACTCCACAATTCCACATGTTAACCCATGCATTATCCAAGCCTTTGATGCCATTGGGCGCTGAAATAAACTGATGTTGTTCTGGGTGGCTAAAGAAAGATGAGTTTGCTTATCCTTAAGGCACTTAGACCTCTGAGGATCATGATGAACATGGAAGATCAAGGGATGAAGCAGGGAAGGTTTTAAAGATCTGTGATTGATAACAGGGCTGAAGTTATTGATGGATCTTTTCCCACTTGTTTCCAAAAAGCAGATTTGTTTTTTTCAGGGAAGGCTCCCCTTCCTCTCTGTTTTAAGATAAATCTGGGAATGCTCCCTGAGCATACTCAGTAATGTTCTACTACCAGTGATGTCAATTGCCACACACAACCACCCCTTAAGGACCACACAGGGCTGTGGGAGGTCTGCAGATACCCAGTGGTTGTGTTCTGCAGAGGGTGAGGGAGTAGAGCAAGTTCTTGAAATGTTGTTTACAGCTAGTTGCTGTGGAGACTGTTTATTACTGAGTGCTGAGCAGCTGATACGTTTTGCTGCTAAAATGTGTAGTGATGGAGTGTTCGTTTCTTTTCAGGAATTTTGTGAATACTTTTATTCAGTTTAAGAAGCCCATCATTGTAGCAGTAAATGGCCCAGCCATTGGACTTGGAGCCTCTATATTATCTCTCTGTGATGTGGTTTGGGCTAATGAGAAGGCTTGGTTTCAGACACCGTACACTACTTTTGGACAGAGTCCAGATGGATGTTCATCCCTCACATTTCCTAGGATAATGGGCCTGGCTTCTGTAAGTAACTTTAATAAAAATAAATAATCAGCTTTCTGCCCCATTAGTGTTTTATCTACAGTGATCCTGTCATGTTTTCATTGGTGCGTGGATTGTAATTGTTTTATGAAATAAAACATGAGAAATAAATATATTTTTAGCTTATCTATTCTGACTAGACTGTGACGAGGCCTCCATGGGTATACAAAAGAAAAGCGAGAGGGAGCATGGGCTAATTATAACCCTTCTCCTTGTGCAAGGTTAACTGGCTGTAGTGGCAGAGGTCTCCCCAAAAGGGAAGGAGAAGGGAAAACTGGGCCACAAACATGCTTCCTCTCCCTCCATATTAGCCAGCAGATCTGGGCCAGAACATGAGGGATTGAATGCTGCATCCTTTAAAGGCGTAAGGCAGAGAGTACTCTGTTCCCCCTGTGCTCCTAAAGGCATAATGCCTAAGTCAAGCACAATTATACTGGAGTATTGCATTTCTAGCTGCCACCTATAGTTGCTTACTTCCCACAATCTTATCTTAACATGTAAGATATATCCATTTATTTTAAGTTGTGTGGGTTTTTTCTCTTTGTCATGCATGAGTAGCCTTGTCAAACTTTACTAAGATGCACATATCAGTTGAAGTGGCTTTGTTTAATATTAACATATTAATATCCTGATATTTTATTTCTCTCAAGTGTTCCAAGAAGACACTTTTGTTTGTCACTCCTAAGTGTTATGCCAGGGAAGTGTGTAGTCTGTAGGATCAGTAGGTTAAAAACATGTCCCCATATCATGTGACTGCTGAAATTGCATTCACATACAGCTTAAAAAAAAAAAATCAAATACAGGGACAATGTTTAAAAAAAGCTGAAACAAGCCACAGTTATCTTCATTATTTTTCATTTTGCTTCATACTACTGTGCATTTTATTTCAAAATATATATGCATCCTTCTGAGCACCATTTGATGTTAGACTTGCAGCCTAAGCCAGTATGAAATTGACTAGCAGCTCCATGAAGCAAGTGCCTAGGGCTGCCTGCATTTTTTTTTCTAGAACCTCCCCCCGCCACACACAGACACACACACACAGGCACTTACTGATTGATTTAAAAGGAACTTTAATTTTTTTTTTACTAGTGTAATTAAAGTTTGAATAGATTTCATAACTAATTAAGAGACCTCATTGTGAGACAGCTGGATATAGTTCTTTAATAGAAAAATGTAAATGTGTTAGATTAATAATTTTTTCATACTCGTGTCTACTCTAAGTGAGCAGTCATTTCTTTCCATTTGTATTTGGTTTCTAGCTTTGAGAAACTTTGTGACTGATTATTTTTTAGAAAGTTTGGGTTTAGATTGCATAAAGCCTGCCCTTTTCATGTTCCTTGGGGAATGTACTGATTTTTCTACTTGTAGCAAAAACTATTCTTAAATCAGCTGGTTCTGGCTAACCAGAGATTGAATACTGGACTAGATGGTCTGAGCCAGTATAGCAATTCCTATATTACTGTACTTTTTTTAAAAATAACCACGTTCTAGAACATATTGTGCCCTAGGATCATGTTTATAACTTGTCAGGAGAGGGGATCATGTGCTAATCGGATTTTTTAAAAATAAGGACAAAATGGAGAGAGGAATTGGAACAGAATGAGTAGGAAATGAATGGAGGAATGAAGGAACAGTGTGTCTACGTGGCAAAAAAGCCGCATGGCAGCAAATCTCAGAGCCCAGCACTACAGCCTTGGGCTTGCGCTATGCTGCTAAAAATAGCCATGTAGCCATTTGGGCTTGGGCTCTGAATCTTGGGGAGAAAGGGGCTTTCAGAGTCTGAGGCTGAGCCTGAATGTCTAGAGTTATCCTTAGCACCATAGCCTGAACCTCAGTCTAGAGCCCTGGGCTCAGACTCACTGCTGTTTTGTTTTGTTGCTCTGTGTGGATGTACCCAAAAGAGAACTTAACACTCAGCAGGTTAGTGAAACGTATTGTGTTGTTACTTTTTACATTTTATTCTATTTCTGTGGGAAATGGCCAAGAGCGCTGTCCATTTTCAGAGCAGAAATACAGGTGATGTTTGCAGAATGTTGTTGACAGCAGGACTCTGGTCAAATTGCTGTTAACTTTTTGGCATGTATTGGAGCTAGATCAAGAACTAAGTGCCAGCCCATAGCAGAACGCATTCCCCTTCAAAACCTGTCAAACCATAACACTACTGCATGCTTACTTCAAGTTGGAGAGGCTCTGCTGTTTTGTAGCTTGTAAATGAGATTTAACATGACCAAAACATTTTTCATTACAGTTCTTTATACTATTTCTTGTTGAAAGAGCTCAGCCAGATGGATCAGGTTCCAAAAGAATAAAAAGTCACTCTGGCATTCATACACTCCCACAGATGATAAATAATTAGATACATTACATTTATAAATCCCAAGTAGATTTGTAATTACAAAAAGTAAACTCAGTGTTGGTTCAGAAGTTCTTCACTTTGTACTTTCTCGCAAAAGATACTTCCTTTTCCTGATGTGTTCACTTGACATCAAGTGTTATAAGATAAGAATGTTGCATCATGGACTATAACTCTATGTAGCTATAGTTTTGTCACTTTACAGCCATCACAAATATACTTTCCAATTTTGCGAACAGGTTCACAAACTTTTTACACAAGGTGGATTTATAGGTGGATGTACCCAACACTTTCTCTTTTTGTACATGATTCATAGCTTCCTTTCTGCAACTTGAGATGGAAATCTGTTTACAGTGTCTTCCTTTGGATCTGCAAATACAGCAAAACTATTCTATGAAACCTTTCAACACATGGTATAGTCTGTGTGTCTAGTGGACTGGGCATCAGTAACTTTATTTGTTAGCAATAGAACTCAGATCTTTTATTTCACTGTATCATTGTCATTTAATCACTCTGGGCCTTAAGTTTCCTCATCTGTAAAATGGGGAAGTTATTTAAGATCCTTAGATGAAAGTCTTAAGATAAGCAGTTGAATAATACTTGGCACTTAAGAAATGCTAAATCTGTCAGATCCGTCTCATATTTCTTCTCGGTATTCCATGAGCTATGATACAATGGCCTTGTCATTGAGTAATGTTTCAGTTGCAAATAAATGTACTCAATAGCCTTGTGATTTCCTTTAATGTAGAAAGTAGCAACTCAGTATTAAAGAAGGACTATCAATGCAGCACCTACTAAGAATGGACTAGAATGTTAAAAGATAGAAATATTTGTGCTTAAAATTAAGTGTTTGCAGGATCAGGGACTAACAGCGCAAATAATACATTTTACCTTATTAGCATAGGTGTATTTAACATTAGAAAATAATACACATTATTTATAATAGTGCAATAACTCCTGCGTGAGAGAATTATCCTGTACTCCAATATATTTTCTCATTCCATGCCTATAATCCATTTGATAAAAATACTATTTAAAACTAGGCCTCAAGGGTTCAGAAAGAACAGAAGCTCTATCCACCTACTCTCAAAACAGCTGTTTTTAAATTAAGTATTAAAACAACATCTGTATGAGGTTAATAGAAAGGAGGAAATACTATGAACTGGATCAAAAGCTCATTCAAGTTGCTGGAAAAACTCCTACTGAATTCAGTTGACTTTGGGATTAGGCCCTGTAAGAATATCACAATTAAAGTCTCCGTGGTAACATTTTAAAGCTGCAAAATTTGTTGCTGCATGACTTAAATGTGCTTTCTTCCAACACAGAAAATGAGTCAACTGAATGGTGATCTGTGGAGGAATGTTACTGTTTGTTAGTGCTGCAGAAGTAAAAATTAAACCACTAAAACTAATCAAACACAGGAGATGCATCAAACTGCCACTTGTAACCATTTCCATCTGTTTTTCAGATTTTTTTAACTGTTGCTATCTAATTACGATTTATTTTTAGTATGAATTAAAAATAGCACTCAAGTGAATTACATCTTAACCATTCATGAATGGAAAAAGTGTGACTTTTCTCAAGTATTTATCTGGTGATTTCTTATTTAATCACAGACCCATCTCTGATTAACTACTGAGTTATGATAGCTGGCAACACAACAATTTTACATCTATTTTCTTTTTTCTATATTACTGATGTATTTGGATTAACACTGGAGAGCTACAGTACAACCAAGCATCCCAACTAGTGCAGGCATTTTATTAACATTTTCTTTTAAACTTTTCTTTTGTCATTACATTTCATATCAGAAATAACTTTTTATCCCCTCAGGCAAATGAAATGTTGTTCAGTGGAAGGAAGTTGACTGCGCAGGAAGCTTGTGCAAAAGGATTGGTATCTCAAGTGTTTTGGCCGGGAACATTCACACAGGAAGTAATGGTTCGAATTAAGGAACTTGTCACATGTAATTCAGTTGTAAGTTTCATTTTATTTTCTTCCATTTTATAAATAGATTAATAATGAACTACATCATTCACTCATCTTTCTAGAAACAATTCGCAAGGAGTACTTGAGATAAATTATGTAGATTGGAGCACAGAGTTTTAATACCAAATTCCAATATTCTCATTAAAGAATAAAGAGGTCAAGGAGAGAGAAACCTCTCAAATTATCACAGGCTGAATAGATTCTAGGATTAAGAACACAAGGCAAAATCTAAGTTATTAACTACACGTAAAAAGAGAATAATACTAGCTAACTCCAAATTAAAAATTGAAATAGCTGCCATAAGAACTAAGCAGAAATACAGAAATTAATGGCAGGTGTATCTGAGGGTGGGGGTAGGGGTGGAGAGGAAGAGAAGAGTCTTTGCTTTAACACCACACTGTGGCTAACTCCTCTGTGTTTAACAGTAGCAATAGTGTCGTCAATAAAATCTGTCAAAAAACAAACTACACTGAAGTTTCCAAATTTGGATAGAAAATAATCCATGATTTTTCCTTCATCTCAACAGCTGGCTATAAATACTAATAAAACCAGGGTGGGGGAGGAGAATTTTTTAACCATCTTTAAGTACTAACAGTTTCAGTCCCTTAATTGCATACCTGCTCAAAGTAGCTTTTGGGGTCAGCACTTCATTTGCCCTAGAAAGAAAGAACAGACTCCACCACTTTCACATCAAAGACCCACTTACACAATGTAACTTAAATATTTACAAACATTTTATCACATATCAAAAGACTATTCTAAATATACCTGTACATAAGAATCACGAGTATAAAATTCTTGACATTCCATTAAATTAGGTTAAACTCACAGAGATACACATAGTAAGAAGATACAGAAGCCTTCCTGCTCCTGTACACAGGTGGCAGTTTCACACCTGTCAGCTGGAGTTTTACCAAAATGTAAAGTATATTTTAAACTCCTAGATCGTCACAATCTTCACAACAAATCAACATCAGTTTCTGCTCTTATGAAGTCTTTGTTTTCGGAGAAGGACGGATGAATAGTCTAAAAATCATCAACTTTAGCATTTAAAAGCAGCCTATGGAATTTGAATTAAAAATAAAAAAAGCTGTTTTTTAGATTTAAGGTCTACCAGGTTATAATTCGGACAATCCTGGAAAACACAGTGTTGTGATCAGAATTCACCAAGTTGTTATAATGACTTCTATCCCTTTTAATACCAGCTACAAAGTCTTATTTTTATGGTAACAGGGTAATCTTGAAACCCGTCAAGTTTTTCATTTATTTGGTTCATTCTCAAATATTTCCACTTTGATCTGGCAGAGAATGAAGAAGCTCCTGTATTACTTTATGGAAAAGTAACTGCTCGATGTGGGACATATTGTCCCCTAGATTCATGTGCATAATTTCTCTTAGCAATATTGGGATTTGCCCACATATAGGAATAGGTGACTATTCCACTTTACTAACCAACATTTAGCACACAGATTACTAATATCATTTGTGGTTTTTGTGCTACAGGTGCTTGAAGAATCCAAAGCTTTAGTCCGTAATATCATGAAGGTGGACTTAGAACAAGCAAATGACAAGGAGTGTGAAGCTTTAAAGAAAATCTGGGGCTCTGCACAAGGGATGGACTCTATGTTAAAATACCTGCAAAGGAAAATAGATGAGTTCTGATGAGATGTGCACTGACACTGGAGTTGTATTTACCTGGACATATGGGGCATAAAAATGCCCCAATTTTATTTTGTTACTAAGTCACCCATAGCTCAAAGCTTGGGGATGGGATTGGAAAGACCCTCACACTTATTGTCAAGGGGTTGTAAAGTACTGTATCTTAAAAAAGAAACGAACAAAAAAACTCTCCCTATATAGATATATATATAGATATATATATCTTTATATACACAAACTAAAAATTATAATGGAGTGCACTACCAAACATCTCTTTGAGGCTCTAGTTTTTGTTATCATTGGCTAGTACTGTATCAGAAAGAATGGGGGGGGGGGGGAGAGAGTGAATTGTGTTGTATTATTTTCTGTGTGGCAGGGAAGTCTGAATAATGCTTTCCCCCTTCACTAAAATACAGAATTGAAACGGGTATTAGCCAGCCCCTATTTTCACAGCCCAACAAGTGGCTTAAGATAAGGCATTGTCTTGATCTCAGAAGAAGGTTGAAATACCTCAACTAATGAATGGAATATTCTAAATTTTTTTTGTTTGACAATAAAACCCTATAATGAAAGATTTAATTAGATAAATATCCCAAAAAGAGTGTGCTCAGGAGCTATGCTAAGAAAACACTCAACCCCTTTTTTGCGGGGGGAACATGTCTAATGCTTACCTAGATAGCATAAAGAAACCACTGTCTCTTGGGGGGGAAAAAGCTTGTTTTGCAGTATTAGTGAATCACTGAATATCTTATGTATATGAATATCCTAAGTTATAAGTTAGTTTTAGTGTTCTTTAAATAGTTTGATTTTTTTTTTAATAACTACATAAGTGCTTCTGTTGCTGGGTGAGAATACTACTTTATACACAGTATGTTTTTTTCTATTTGCTGGATTAATTGATGTATTACACCAAAAATGCATTTTAGGTTCACTTAGAATATATTTTATTTAAATAAGTTAAAATTCTTTTGGCACACTATTACATACAAAAACTCCTTTTATAAAAAAAACCTACCTTATATTAGATGTTTAATGTTCTTTGTCAATGCTTTTTTATTATTTTAAATATACACTATATATACACAATATGGTGTAAAAGAGTGCCCTGTGTAAATAGACCTATTTTGCATTCCTTTCAGGACTGGTTACTGATTCCTGACTGCAGATATCTACTATTACTAGGGTATCTGTGCTTGCAATCTTATTGAATGTATTATGAAGAATGAAAAATCAAACCTTATTTTTGTACAGTTTTGAAGTTTATACTTGGAACTGACCACCTCCCTTCCTGGTGGAGAGCTGTACACTATGTAAATTGCTTTTACCTTGGATTGGTACAGTATTTTTGCATCTGTGGGACCTACTTTTGTTCTAGTAGTTTGAACTATATATAAACTGTACAATCTGTAAAGTTTTTATAGAATAAATATTCAGCTGTGAAAATTGGTTAAAATAAAACTAATATTTCTTAACACATTTTAAATGGGTTTCTCTCTGTCCTCTTTTTCAAATATCAGCTTCCAAGATAAAGGAATCTCCCATCTTTAGCAAACCCTGTAAGTGATGGTATTACAGCAATGAAAGTTTAATGCTTTAATCTATTACAGTTTCCCCACACTGTCAAGTGGAAAGTGGAGTCTCTGCTGTAAACCATTCTGCTAGAATAGCTTCATGTATTCTGTTTTCCCTCTATCTCCAAAAGACTAATCTGTTTATGGTTGGGTCTCCTCCTGGGCATTTCAAAAGGGTAGAATACAGTTTTTCCCACTAGTTCTACAAACCAGTAACTGAAATTTGTTTGGAGGTGATCATATTGAAGGGAGAGAAGAAACCCAGCATGCTAGACCAGATTCTGATTTATAGAATTTCAGCCAGATACTCATTACACCCCTCTGTCATTCTAAATAAGCCTTAAGGTGGGTATATATTGCATCTCTATGCTCCTTTATGCTGCCATGGCATTGTAGAGGGGCCTTAATGTAAATAAGGATCAGGTCATTAATTCTTCCAATATGCTCACAGGCGATTCAAATGGAAAGGAATCCCACTTTTGCTACACCATAGTAATCAAACAAACTCAACCTCACCTGGACATGGTGACCGACCTGGCAACATCCTGTATGCCCACGCGCACACATTCTCGCCAAGCTGCCTGCAGAACTTTATCTAAACATGCTGGTCACATGTACAACCCCTTTCACATACGTAGGATTACAAACCTGACCCTTTGTTCTGTGGGATGCTCCTCTAACTTTCATAATATTCTGACCACGTGTCACTTTTAAGAGCCACAAGAAAATGAACAATCAGATAATGTGACCCATAAAAGAAAACCCTGAAATTGAGATGTGATTAAAATAATTAAAGTGAGATTAAATTGATGCTCAAATCTAGCTCGCCAAGATGTGTTTGGGGATTAATGGGTTCTGGCTATTATGCGGTTTGTTTATAAACAGCAGGGACTCTATCCCAGTCGTTCATACTATATGTAACTCTGACAATTCCTACTCAATGTCACAAGCAGCACCTACATATAAACTGTCAAGGGTCAGCAAAAACATGCTTTTATACTTTGAGATAACACTGTTGCCTATATACCAAACTATCTAGAGAAAAAGCTGTCTCTGCTAGGCTGATTCTTCTCTCCCTTCAAAGTCAAGAGAAACTCCATTAAAACCTGTGGGGTTACGCTGATGTAAAACTTGGGAGAGAATGGAGACTCTGATGCAATGTATCTCCCACATTCTAACATTGAGATGTAGATTTCTCTCTCTGTATGTGTATGTATTGGCTAGTGCACTAAATTTGAAGTTTGCCTGTGTACATATTTGTCAGTAACTTTTTTAAAAAATACTTGCAAAAACCTATGGGTCTAATAAGTTTTGAATGTGCAAATGTTAACACCTGCACACATATATGTGCATGTGTGGGCAGAAGCTGAGCACTGCAGATTTACTCCAACAAATTATTACAAAAAATGGAATTTGATACACAATTTCATGAAGGTTAGCTTTTAAAAAAAAGATTGCAAATTAATAATTTGGGGAAAGTTACAGCTTAGAAATAGGTTTTTTCCCTCTTTTGTGCATTTGCCTCCAAATCAAAAGCTTGTAGGTACTTACACACCTTGAGCTTTTCCTCCTTGGGCTATAGAATGAGTGCCTCAATTATTAAATGAATGTAAAGTCAAAGTCATATCCAGCAAAGCAGCACACCTCTTTTCCCACTTGTTTAATAACACTCAGAGGGGGTTTGACATAGACACTTCAAGGCATGTGTTTTTTCAGAAGTATCACTGGTTCCTCACAAAACTGGACTGGTGCTCAAAGTGTGGATCAATTTAGGAGGCATCTCAGCACAGTAAGTCTGGGGCCTCTTTTCCTGCAGAACCTCTCTCATCCCGTTAGGAGTTCACCAGAAACACCTGTGTTTCTTTGAGAGCATTTTCAGTAGTGAGTGAGTTTTCTAGCCTTCTGCAAGAATTATTTGTTTGCAAAGAGACATGTGCAAGGTTAGTTTTCCAGCCAATATTTCCCAACAGGTATTTGAATTTAAGTTGGCCTAATCTAGAGTTGTACCTTTAACTATTCTGAAAAATCTCTACCTTGGCTTATTTCCCAGCAGATCTCCAAAGCAAATCATTCAGGAACCCATGCCATCTAATAAAGCTGATCAAAGCAGAGTTTGTTCTCCTATGTAAGAAACAGTGAACTGGTAGCTGTGAGGACAGAGACATCCTCCTAGTTCCCATAAACCAGGTATAGAGTGTAAAAAGTGACCCAAGACATTTTAAATCTGTTTTCTCCATGCATTCCTCTTTTGGTAATGATGCCTTCTTTTTCTAGCATACGTTTTACCTATTTTTGTAAAGCTGTGTATGCATTTACAGTGGTAGAAAATCTCAAACAACTTACCTGAGTCTGAAGCTTCAGATTTAGCTTCTAAGGGCCACACTCAGGTTTTGCTTCACTCCCAGTGAACTACAGAAAGAATAGTTATGTAGCTTGCAGTAACTGCTGTTCTTGAGATGTTTTGCTCACTTCAGATGTGCATATACCTCATGCACATCGAGATTGGAGTCTCTGTACATGAGTGTCCCTTGGGCCAAACTTGCTCCCTCCACTCCTCCCATAACTGCTACCTGAGGGCATGAAAGGCAGAGTGGCTCAACAGTCCCTTGAGTCCCTCTGAAATTCTGAATTTCAACAAACAAGCAAAGAATGGGGATGGAGGGCAGGTCATGGTATCCCCACTGACAACATCTCAAAGAACCACGATTACTGCAAAGGTAAGTAACTTTTTGTTGTTGTTTGGATCCCACTCTAGGTGACGGGAAAGCAGGTGGCAGTCAGGTAGGTGGGATTGAAGAGTCTTATCAGCCACTAATTAACTACTGACATACTTTGTCACCATCCTGAATATATACTTGTTCAGTCTTCTCAGGATAAAGCTCTGCTTTTTCTTTGGAATAAGGAAATATGGGAAGTAGAAATCATTCTCTGAATTGCAGAGGTACCTTCTCTAGGGTTCCTTTTCAGTTTATCAAGATAAGGTTTGGGAATGGCTCTAGTATGGCCATCACATTGCAGCATAGTAGTGACTGAAAAGAAGTGGTCTCTTTTGTGAGAATATGGGTCTCTTTTTCTAAGGATGATCACTGTTCTTTGTTTGGTCTGAGAATGGTACCAGAAGGACTTCCATCTTGAGGCCAGGATATCAATGTTTAGTGATCCCAAAGTAGCCCTAGAGTCTCTTAATGAACGTAGGGCCTCTTCTGTGTGGCTACCTAATAGGTCATTGTTCTCAAGGGGTAGATCTTCTGTAGTATTTTGTACCTTGGTGGAGCTACCCCATGCCTGAAGCCAGGAAGCCCTCCTTGCTGTGATGTTTGGTAATTCAAGATGTGTAGCTGGAGTGAAGCAGGGAGTAAACTTTCATCCCAGAGATCCAGCTTTTTAGGGTCTTTATCTCAGAGAGTAGCTTTTGATGGACAAGGCTGTCCAGCTTTCTCCTGGATTGTAGAGACCAGCAGAGCTCCACGCAATGTGTGTAGATGCCCTTCTGTAGCATTTGATCTGTTTTACGCTTGCTTGCTAGTGAGCAAGGATAGTAGGGGTCTGCCAAAGGTTGTTAGCTGGCTCCAAATTGTCTTCATTAATAGGTATTGCTAACCTTCCCAGAGCAGAAGATATCAAGTTATTTATGGGCCTCCTTGATCAGTGAGGTCTACATCTCCAGTGTGTCAGTAAGTTGTGAGACCAGCTCCTGAAAGGCTCTGAAACCATCCAGCACTTGTAGCAGAGGGGAAAGATGTAGATAGGGTTGTTTTGGTTTTGGAGTTGGGGTGGAGGGTGTTTAATAAAAGTAAGGAAAAGTTGTAAGAAAAAAAACAAGATGGGGATATATAGGGAATTCACCCTAGCTATGAAAATTTATAGCAAAGTGCTAAGGGGTAGCAGATAGACACACTCTGGCTCTCTCTCACTACCACATGTACAGGGAATTAAGGGACAGTTGCAGCTGCCTTTTATATCCACAGGGGGCAGGTATGGCTCAACTTCATACCTGTTCAAAGATTCACATCTTGTCTGCGTGAGGCTCATGCACATCTAGAATAGGATCCACACCACTGCTTGCACTGGCTTTTTGTTCCATAACCCAACCCCCTCCTCTCGTGCAACAATGTAGGGGCCAGCTACAATCTAGCCCTTAAGACAGGGGGTTTCTTTTGTTGGGGGTACAGAAGAGGGGAGTTAGTAGATACCAACAAGCGATGCTGTGGATTGAACCAAAAAAACCTCATGCCATTTTTGAATTACGGTCTGCCTGTCAACACAGACTCAACAGCGTGCCTCACTGCTATGGGGACAGCATAAATCCTAGAGACTGGGGGCACTGTATTACAGAAATCAAAGCTGGCTCAACTCAGCATTGGACTTTGCCTAATGCACCACTGAGCAGATGATGCAGGAGCAGGACAATATTCCAGAGCAGCTGTTGCCACCATCCATAACCAACACAGGAGTAAGGGCTAGAGGCGGCAGGTCACCATTCTCCTTCTGTCTAGGACTGTCATGTCCTTAATGCATTCATTCAGTCCTCTAATGTGCATGATCTATACAACCCCAAGCACTTTGATCAATAATTTCTTAGGGTTGGGCGATAAATGAAGCGGAGCCAGCACCTCCAAGAGAGAAGACTGTCCGCTCCCCACTACATTTTTGTTTTTTAAAGCAAGATACCTAGCATCTGCATTCCTTGAGCCCCAGGGCCTGCACAAGCACTCCACAGGTCATGAATTTGGTTCCTTTAATCTTTCTTGCTTTAGGGAATTTCAGCTCCTGGGCACAAGTTTCCAGATCCCTGAAAGATTGGGCTTATAACATATGCGGTTTGTCTCGCAGCAGGACTGTTTTCAGTATCTCAAAGAGGATGCTAAAAGATCCTTACGATTGTGATTTCATAAAGAGCAGAGCTAGGCCTAGACTTGGCCTGTATCCATATTTGGACAGCTCATAAAAGTCTATTCCGGGAAACAAGCAAACACTTAAACCCAAATGAAAGGCGCAGCTGGCACAAGAAGTCATGTTTTCCCCACAAAACAATTGTAGCACAGGTTGTACCTGCAGTGCACATTCCCTACAATGTGCCTCCAACTGGACCAAGTCGAGGATATGAGGCAGGTTAGTTTAAACACCCATTAAATTCTTGTCTTTCTCTGCAAGTAAAGTGAATGGTTATCAGCACTTTTGTTTTTAAACATTCTCCTCACCTCTGCCTCTGTTGCAGCAGATGTCAGTGTGTTTAATGCATAAGTGTATCTGTCAGAGCCTGAGGCTCATACACAAGTTGGGGAGCGAGAGGACAATGCACATGCTGTGAATGTCATTTCAGCCAGATAGCTATCCTTATTACAAGGGACAAAATAAGATTGCAGGGGAGTGCCCCACAGTTAGGGAGATAACCCAATTAAAGACTTTTAGTTGTAGTGGTTGCTGATTCCTTGAAGCAACTCAATGCCACTTGAAGGTAGAAAGATGACTAATCTAAAAGTACATAATATTTAGCATGAAAATCCTATCCAGATAAGATCTACTCCCTCAGAGAAATTCTTCTAACAATTTCTGGGTTAAGGCAATGTTCCCAAACAAACAAATACATGTATTTCCATGGATGAGCCATCCAGGAGTAGGTTGGACACAGAACTAAAAAATGATTTCATGAACAAGGGTATGTTGGCTTTAGTGAGAAAAGTGGATGTGCAAGCCCCACAGTACGTGTGAGTCTATGTTTTATTTAAAACGGAAGAGGGAGAAGCACAGCACACCTTTTTCTGTATAAAGGCATGATGAACAACAATCACCACGTAAAGCACCTTGCACTCCACCTATGGACAGACCTGTAATATCCTGAAGTGTACCCATCACATTTTTTGCTGGTTGCACATAAAGTAATTTTTAGACCATACAAATTGATCAGTGTCACAACATTAATAGACTGACTCAAGCTCAGAATGAAAGTAAAAATATACCCCTTATCAATTCCTCAGGTATCAGCTTGAGTAAATAGCTGGATTTTACACTGTACCTTGTGGTTAACAGATTAAGAGCATCAGGCCCCTGAGGAAGACTAATTCTCTGGTAAAAGTGGCTGCCTGCCATCATCACAGCCACCTCTATTGACACTTAGCGAGAGAACATCAGATGAGCCAGCCATCAGTGGTTTCTCCTGTTGCTAGAACTTATACATATTATAGAGAAGTGATTCCAAATGTGTGGGTCACAACCTCTTGGAGGGTTGTGGTGGATCAAAAAAGAGAACACCGTTTTTTCAAAAATGGGATTTTATCTATTCTAAAAAAGTTTCCCAGCCCCTACTTCAATCAGATATATTTCTTGTGTTCTGGAAAACAGGTACATGGTGTAATCAAACAGTGGTGGTGCAAGAGAATACACTAAGTGACACGCTAACCAAAAAGAGCTGGTGACATGAACATTACAAGAGCTCTACTGAACTGGATAACTGTAGTCTCCATCATCCCTAAAATAAGAGGACTCTGTTAGTTTCACAGTCACATCCCCCCTCTTACTAGCTTTTTATTAGCCATTGAAAGCACCAATTACATCGTTACTAGAGAATCATGCTGAGCAGTATGACAGGAAAAGAGGATTGGAAGCTACCCTGCAGGAGAATAAAGCTCCCTTTTGTTGGGATGGACATGACTGGTTCAGGGATGTGCCACTTTTCACAACCCTATGCTAGCTTTCTGAATTTGGCCATTGTTTGATAGATATTTATAAAAATGTAAGCATCCATAATGGGTTTTCATGCATTTGGACATTCAAAGGAGCCTAGAGGGGTATGAGCAGCTATCCACTGAAACCTACTGGAAATCTCATGAGAGGGAAAGCAGAACTACACAAGCAAGCCTGTCACAAAGCTTTATAAAACTGTTAAAAACAAGTTGTCAACATCATGTCACAAGTAAATATCCTGAAATCAAACTCTAAGTAAGTTCTCAACCAGCATTTTTCTTACTTTGCCTACCTGTGAATTTCACTTATCACTGATGAAAATATTTTGTCAGTTTCTGTGTGTGGTGAAATAAACATTTACTGATAATTTAATTCTTTCCAGTCCAATTATAACAATACCTCCTTGTTTGGGTTTCTCTACACTTAAAATGAGTGGCATTTTAAAATATCTTAACTAAAAACTTCTTAAATACCACTTAGGGATAACCATAACCTGTTCATACTTAAAAATTTAAAAAAAAAAAACACAAAACAAAACAAAAAACAACTATGGCTGACTGTGTCTACACTAAGTGCTAATTAAAATATGTTTAGTTAGCACTAGAACTGGTTTGATTTCTCAGTGCAAAAAGAATTAACTTTTCACACAACTTGTGAAAAATCCATCATTTAAACATTTCAAAGCCTGAAGATGACAGGAGGAAAAAAGTTTTTTTCCCTCTCCTTTTTATAAAACCAGCTCTAGTTAACACATCTTAAAGTGCCACTCTGTTTCCCAGGATAGGCAAACTCTTCAGTTATATTCCCCACAAGCAGAACTGGTCCAGCAACAAGCCCAGTAACTCTGAGTAAAACTGACTGAAATTCAGTCAAATATCTGGTGTTTGTTCCTCTAGACAATTCTGAGCCTACAGAAATAGTAATCAATCTATGGCTCTGTACCAGGGAGGATACAAATCAGCTTTTTTAAAATTTAGTCACTTTTCTTCTTAAAAATAAACCTGTTTACCATGAAATCTGAATTTAATATAAAATATTTTAAGGCCTAAACTATTTATAATCTCTTAAAATATTTAATTTAAATCTGCTGGGTCCATAAGCCTCTATCAAAAACGGAGTTAAAGGCTGCTTTTCTCTATAAAGAAAGGATTAGGAGGAAGACATCTAATTTTTGAGGTCTAGGTTTACAAACATGACACAATATGCCATTTACTGTATTAAGGGCTGGACCCTGTGGCATGTGCGACCCAGACTCCGATTACAGGAAATACCACCATGTATCTCATCAGGATCATCTACTGAGACCACCTGGGTGGTCTCATACTCCTAGTTTATAGCTTCTCCCTAGCTGAACTCTGATTGGCTCAGTTCTCAAAATTATGAATATTTTTTACTCCACCCACCATGGACACTTACTCTCCAGTTTACGCAAAAACACTGAGCTGTCAAGTAACTACCCGCTTTACTCCTGGATGGTTCTGAGCCCTTCAAGTAAATGGCCTTGCATGTGTACATAGAGATACAAACAAACAGAAATCCATGAGTTTCCTCCCCTCTCTCTCTAAATGAATGAAGTACTGCCCTGCAAAAGGCATGGGGGTTACAGGAGCAGGAGTCTTGGATTGCTGTTTGTTCTTTTGTTTTTCTGGGGGCAGGAGAGTTACACACCCAGGGAGAAGGAGCAGAGAGTGTGCAACCAGAAAGAGGCAATACTTGTATCAAAGCAGGGCACTGTGGGAAGAAGGGATAGCATTCGTCACAGTGCAGCCACTAGTGTTGACTTCAACACCTGGGGACTTCCCTGGCTGCAGGTCATAAAAAGATCCTATTTGGGAATATTATTAAGAAATTCCTGTGAGGAGTAAAAAAAAAAAAAAAAAGGAACGTGTCAAATGTAAACACTGCAACAAAAATACATCAGGGCTGGTCGTCAGAATGAAATACCATGAAGAAAAACGCTCCTCAGAAGGCAACAGTTTTGACAATGACAACGTGGACATGTCTGAACAATCTGGAACTGCTGGTTAGTAAATTTATCTTTGCACCATTCTTATGGACTGCCTTCCATGCCATACATTTGTGTTTTGGGGGGACTGCTTACAAAAAAGGCTAAGATTTTGGCATGGTCACGTAAAATCAGAATCTGTGACCAACTCATGGCCTTGCTTATGAATTTCAAAAATGTTTGTGCCCACAATATAATTGGCATGCTAGTTTGTTGTGGGAGCTTTTCTCAGTTACATTTTTACTGTTATGGCTACACTTTTGAAATGATTTTTTATTGCTCAGTATAAACAAACATCCAAGGTGAAGGTTTCCTCTTTAAAAGAAAAGTTGTATTAGGCATTTATGAATTTTAACTTTAAAAAAAATTTCTTCAAGTTGTTTGGTATCTCTCTAGAGATGGTTTAAATAGATTTAGATAATCCTTATGATTTATTATTTTCCCTATAAAACTGGGTTAAGAATAAACTATCATTTAAACTGTGGCACAAACAGCTGTAGTAGAATGAATCTTTCATTTACAATCTCTCTTTTTTTTTTTAAAGCAGTGCACTGACTAATAGTGAGTGAGAGTGACTTACCATTGTGTGTCAGAGTCCAGCTTATATATATGGGGTTATGAATGTCCATCATCTGCAATGTCTACGACTTCAGAGTCATCTGCAGGTTCCACCAGAAGTGCTGCAATTAAACATCAGGCAGTAAGTTACCTGTATTCAAAACACTTTCTTCATCATCATCCAGTATGAACTCATCCATGGTTTTAATCAGGACCAGTAAATTCCAGCAAGACTCCGCAAACAAAAAGATCCAATGGTTAATTTATGCAACAATTTCTCCCTTTTGTCTTGTTCAGAACAAACATTTAATTGACATGATTCAATCATTATGATCAGGCCACACTCCAACAACAGAGCATACATTGCTGGATACAGTGTATGAGGAGATTGAACAAATGTGCAAAAAGCATTGACGGGAAATTCATCAATCGGTATTGACCGAGCAACGAACACAGCGATCCAATAAGTGCTTGTGTGACAACAGAAGATGGGGTTGTCTATTTTACAGAAACAATTCATAAATCTGGAAACACTCACTGTGACACTTCCTCAAGGAACCGTAAGCCATTGTGTTAACCCTCAGCCTCACCAAGGGAGAGCTTTGCAGCTGCACTTCTTGGGGATGCAGACTCTTTCCCCTGGTGTGCTCACTTAACTCTTTTACACTTGATTGCTTTGTTTACCTCCTATGTAGGGCAACCAACTGATTAAAAAAATTAATTGCTATTAATCGTGCTGTTAAATAGAATACATAGAATGTTAAACAATAATAGAAAAACATCCAAAATATTTAATAAATTTCAATTGGTATTCTATTGTTTAACAGTGCAAATAAAGCTTTGTTTAATCACAATTAATTTTTTTTAGTTAATCTCATGAGTTAACTGCGATTAATCGACACCCCTACTCATATGTAAATGTATTTTCATCAAGCAATGATATTTGGTACCAACTTGTCACCAATTTACATATAATACCTCAGTGGTTCTCAAACTAGGGGTGCTGCTTGTTCAGAGAAAGCCCCTGCTGGGCCGGGCTGGTTTGTTTACCTGTCGTGTCCGCAGGTTCAGCCGAACGCGACTCCCACTGGCCGCGGTTCGCCGCTCCAGGCCACTGGGGGCTGTGGGAAGGGCGGCCAGCACATACCTCGGCCCGCGCCGCTTCCCACAGACGCGGCAGGTAAACAAACCGGCCCGGACCGGCAGGGGCTTTCCCTGAACAAGCGGCGCCCCTGGTTTGAGAACCACTGTAATACCTTACAGGATACCTTTTGGATACCTGTGACAGCAAAATTTTGGGGGATAGTGAGTGTGTCAAGCCTGATATTGTAATAAGAGGCCTAGACTTGACAGGACTCTCAGCCTATGGATTTAGCATAACCTGCAACCATCTGCTATGTTCAGCCACCTGCTATGTTCAGCCACCATAAGTTGGAAACAAAAAACTGGAGAGTCAGGAGCATTCGGCCTTGACGTAGGCAGGCAGATAGGAAAGTATCAGCTGCAGCATTCCTAGCAGGGATAGATATATAGTCACAAAGTCATGAGAATGGACAAGCTAGCCTTGAGTTTCTGCAGCTTCTTCTTGATAATAAAAAGTATAAGGCTTTGCTGTTGCAAATGTATTCCACTAACGAAATTCAGAAATTTTTACTAACTTTGAAAAATACAAAAGTTAATGAGTAGGCTGGCTGTCTTAGGCATGTGAACCCCTGTATAGTGAAAATGATTGGTTAGTGTTTTTGCATAGATATGCTTTGAGTAAAATAATCGGATAAGGTATTGATAAGAACTACTCTCATTTTAATGATATAATGAGCATCAGGAAACACGCTCCTTGGAACTTAATTCCAGGATCCAGTTCAAGACCAGAGCTGGTAGGATTTTTAACTCCTGCACGACTAGACTGTGTGAAAGCTGGAGCCCTGGATGAGATTGAATCGTGACTGGCTATTGGGAGACAGGCTGTTTTATTGGGAGCGGTGAACATTAGATGTTTCGTGTGTGTACTCTGTTGATTGATTGTTAATTGCTAATAAATACATGTGCATGTTTAAGAATATTTTCTGTGTTATAAAGGCTCCTTTACTGGGACAAGGTTCCATTAATCTGTAGAAGGCTATTGGGCCCTGGAAAGAGGGTGGGAGCCCCACAGTTGTGTGGCTAACAATATGAGTGGGCCTTCTGCCAGTTGACATTGAGGAGCTCTTAGAATTACATTCACACAGAAGAATACTTAAAAGTAGTAGAAGTAAAAGCGGTAAACTATGAACAAAAATTCAAGTGTGAAGGGAATAGCTTTGTCATGGGTAATGCTGCAAATTAGGGCTGTCAAGCGATTAAAAAACTAACTGTGATTAATCACACTGTTAATAATAGAATACCATTAATTTAAATAGTTTTAGATGTTTTGTACATTTTCAAATATATTGATTTCAATTACAACACAGAATAGAAAGTGTACAGTGCTCACTTTATATTTATTTTTGATCACAAGTATTTGCACTGTAAAAAAAAATAGTATTTTTCAATTCACCTAATACAAGTACTGTAGTGCAATCTCTTTATCATTAACGTTAAATTTACAAATGTAGAATTATGTACAAATAAAACTGCATTAAAAAATAAAACTGTGTAAAATTTTAGAGCCTGCAAGTCCACTCACTCAGTCCTACTTCTTGTTGCGCTTTCACAACAAAGAGATTGCAATACAGTACTTGTATGAAGTGAATTTAAAAATATTATTTCTTTTATCATTTTTACAGTGCAAATATTTGTAATCCAAAATATACACTTTCATTTCAGTTACAACACAGAATACAATATATGTATGAAAATGTAGAAAAACATCCAAAATATTTAATAAATTTAAATTGGTATTCTATTGTTTAACAGTGCGATTAATCACGACTAATTTTTTACTCACGATTACATTTTTTGAGTTAATCATGTAAGTTAACTGGGATTAATCGGCCGCCCTACTGCAAATGTAATAAATATGAGAAGAAATCTAGAAAAAGATAATTAAGGGAACCTGAAACTTATAGCAGAGGGATGCAGTGCTAATTTCATGCACCTTTTAGCCAAAGACGTAACTACAATTCCAGAAATAAAGGAAAATGCTGTTGAAATTGAAAAATCTTTGCATAACAGCCACTTCACTTCAGCTTTGCCGAAAGGAACAGGAGGAACCAAATTAATGAGCTCCAACGATGTATAATAGAATTCTGCGACTGACTGTTTTGAGCTATTGATTAAAAGCTGGCCTTTTCTGATGACAATTTTTTGTGATGATTTTCTTCACATAGAATAGATGGAACTTTCCCAACCAAACTAATCAACGTCAGACTAAAGAGAAAAGTAGAAGATAGGTTTCAGTATATTAGCATAGTTCCATAGCCTTGGACAAACTGTAGAAAGATTGCTGCTGTATTGCTGATGCTGTTGAAATCTGGCAAGAACAACAAGGGACACTGAAGAGAGAAAGACCCAACAACAGAGTTACATTGCAGGCAGTAAAGAAGTGGAGAGATCAAGTACTTATTCCACCTCATTTTATTGCCAATATTCTCAACCCAAAGTACCAGGGTGGATTCCTAAGCCCTGGTCTACACTAGGACTTTAGGTCGAATTTAGCAGCGTTAAATTGATGTAAACCTGCACCCGTCCACACAATGAAGCCCTTTATTTCGACTTAAAGGGCTCTTAAAATCGATTTCCTTACTCCACCCCTGACAAGTGGATTAGCGCTTAAATCGACCTTGCCGGCTCGAATTTGGGGTACTGTGGACACAATTTGATGGTATTGGCCTCCGGGAACTATCCCAGAGTGCTCCATTATGACCGCTCTGGACAGCACTCTCAACTCAGATGCACTGGCCAGGTAGACAGGAAAAGAACCGCGAACTTTTAAATCTCATTTCCTGTTTGGCCAGCGTGGCAAGCTGCAGGTGACCATGCAGAGCTCATCAGCACAGGTGACCATGATGGAGTCCCAGAATCGCAAAAGAGCTCCAGCATGGACTGAACGGGAGGTACGGGATCTGATCGCTGTTTGGGGAGAGGAATCCGTGCTATCAGAACTCCGTTCCAGTTTTCGAAATGCCAAAACCTTTGTCAAAATCTCCCAGGGCATGAAGGACAGAGGCCATTACAGGGACCCGAAGCAGTGCCGCGTGAAACTGAAGGAGCTGAGGCAAGCCTACCAGAAAACCAGAGAGGCGAATGGTCGCTCCGGGTCAGAGCCCCAAACATGCCGCTTCTATGATGAGCTGCATGCCATTTTAGGGGGTTCAGCCACCACTACCCCAGCCGTGTTGTTTGACTCCTTCAATGGAGATGGAGGCAATACGGAAGCAGGTTTTGGGGACGAAGAAGATGATGATGATGATGAGGTTGTAGATAGCTCACAGCAAGCAAGCGGAGAAACCGGTTTTCCCGACAGCCAGAAACTGTTTCTCACGCTGGACCTGGAGCCAGTACCCCCCGAACCCACCCAAGGCTGCCTCCTGGACCCAGCAGGCGGAGAAGGGACCTCTGGTGAGTGTACCTTTTAAAATACTATACATGGTTTAAAAGCAAGCATGTGAAAGGATTACTTTGCCCTGGCATTCGCGGTTCTCCTAGATGTACTCCTAAAGCCTTTGCAAAAGGTTTCTGGGGAGGGCAGCCTTATTGCGTCCTTCATGGTAGGACACTTTACCACTCCAGGCCAGTAACACATACTCGGGAATCATTGTAGAACAAAGCATTGCAGTGTATGTTTGCTGGCATTCAAACAGCATCCGTTCTTTATCTCTCTGTGTTATCCTCAGGAGAGTGAGATACAATTCATGGTCACCTGGTTCAAATAGAGTGCTTTTCTTCAGGGGACACTCAGAGGAGCCCATTCCTGCTGGGCTGTTTGCCTGTGGCTAAACAGAAATGTACCCCGCTGTTAGCCACAGGGAGGGGGGAAGGTTGAGGGGGTAGCCACGCAGTGGGGGGAGGCAAAATGCGACCTTGTAACGAAAGCACATGTGCTATGTATGTAATGTTAACAGCAAGGTTTACCCTGAAAGAGTGTAGCCACTGTTTTATAAAATGTGTCTTTTTAAATACCGCTGTCCCTTTTTTTTTCTCCACCAGCTGCATGTGTTTCAATGATCACAGGATCTTCTCCTTCCCAGAGGCTAGTGAAGCTTAGAAAGAAAAAAAAACGCACTCGCGATGAAATGTTCTCCGAGCTCATGCTGTCCTCCCACACTGACAGAGCACAGACGAATGCGTGGAGGCAAATAATGTCAGAGTGCAGGAAAGCACAAAATGACTGGGAGGAGAGGTGGCGGGCTGAAGAGAGTAAGTGGAGGGCTGAAGCTCAAATGTGGCGGCAGCGTGATGAGAGGAGGCAGGATTCAATGCTGAGGCTGCTGGAGGACCAAACCAGTATGCTCCAGTGTATGGTTGAGCTGCAGCAAAGGCAGCTGGAGCACAGACTGCCACTGCAGCCCCTCTGTAACCAACCGCCCTCCTCTCCAAGTTCCATAGCCTCCACACCCAGACGCCCAAGAACGCAGTGGGGGGGCCTCCGGCCAACCAGCCACTCCACCACAGAGGATTGCCCAAAAAAAAAGAAGGCTGTCATTCAATAAATTTTAAAGTTGTAAACTTTTAAAGTGCTGTGCTTAAAGTGCTGTGTGGCATTTTCCTTCCCTCCTCCACCACCCCTCCTGGGCTACCTTGGTAGTCATCCTCCTATTTGTTTGATGAATGAATAAAGAATGTATGAATGTGAAGCAACAATGACTTTATTGCCTCTGCAAGCGGTGATTGAAGGGAGGAGGGGCGGGTGGTTAGCTTACAGGGAAGTAGAGTGAACCAAGGGGCGGGGGGTTTCATCAAGGAGAAACAAACAGAACTTTCACACCATAGCCTGGCCAGTCATGAAACTGGTTTTCAAAGCTTCTCTGATGCGTACCGCACCCTCCTGTGCTCTTCTAACTGCCCTGGTGTCTGGCTGCGCGTAACCAGCAGCCAGGCGATTTGCCTCAACCTCCCACCCCGCCATAAACGTCTCCCCCTTACTCTCACAGATATTGTGGAGCACACAGCAAGCAGTAATAACAGTGGGAATACTGGTTTCGCTGAGGTCTAAGCGAGTCAGTAAACTGCGTCAGCGCGCCTTTAAACGTCCAAATGCACATTCTACCACCATTCTGCACTTGCTCAGCCTGTAGTTGAACAGCTCCTGACTACTGTCCAGGCTGCTTGTGTACGGCTTCATGAGCCATGGCATTAAGGTGTAGGCTGGGTCCCCAAGGATACATATAGGCATTTCAACATCCCCAACAGTTATTTT
The DNA here is from genome assembly GCF_965140235.1 of Caretta caretta. Lineage (NCBI taxonomy): Eukaryota > Metazoa > Chordata > Testudines > Cheloniidae > Caretta > Caretta caretta. Next base: position 118,952,372 of record NC_134207.1, on the reverse strand, counting down.
CTGGTCTGGGAATAAAGTCCCTTCCTGCAGCTTTTGAAACAGACCAGAGTTCCTGAAGATGCAAGCATCATGTACCTTTCCCGGCCATCCCACGTTGATGTTGGTGAAACGTCCCTTGTGATCCACCAGAGCTTGCAGCACTATCGAAAAGTACCCCTTGCGGTTTATGTACTCGGCGGCTTGGTGCTCCGGTGCCAAGATAGGGATATGGGTTCCGTCTATGGCCCCACCACAGTTAGGGAATCCCATTACAGCAAAGCCATCCACTATGACCTGCACATTTCCCAGGGTCACTACCCTTGATATCAGCAGATCTTTGATTGCGTGGGCTACTTGCTTCACAGCAGCCCCCACAGTAGATTTGCCCACTCCAAATTGATTCCCAACTGACCGGTAGCTGTCTGGCGTTGCAAGCTTCCACAGGGCTATCGCCACTCGCTTCTCAACTGTGAGGGCTGCTCTCATCTTGGTATTCATGCGCCTCAGGGCAGGGGAAAGCAAGTCACAAAGTTCCATGAAAGTGCCCTTACGCATGCAAAAGTGTCGCAGCCACTGGGAATCGTCCCAGACCTGCAACACTATGTGGTCCCACCAGTCTGTGCTTGTTTCCCGAGCCCAGAATCGGCGTTCCACAGCATGAACCTGCCCCATTAGCACCACGATGCATGCATTGGCAGGGCCCATGCTTTCAGAGAAATCTGTGTCCATGTCCTGATCACTCACGTGACCGCGCTGATGTCGCCTCCTCCCGGTATCGCTTTGCTAGGTTCCGGTGCTGCATATACTGCTGGATAATGCGTGTGGTGTTTAATGTGCTCCTAATTGCCAAAGTGAGCTGAGCGGCCTCCATGCTTGCCTTGGTATGGCGTCCGCACAGAAAAAAGGGGCGGAACAATTGTCTGCCGTTGCTCTGACGGAGGGAGGGGCGACTGACGACATGGCTTACAGGGTTGGCTTCAGGGAGCTAAAATCAACAAAGGGGGTGTCTTTACATCAAGGAGTATTTCAGGCAGGACTTCACGGAGGGTTCCAATAAGAAATGGTGCACCTAAGTTATTGTTCTTATTGGAACAAGGAGGTTAGCCTGGCCTCTGATTGATACATGGCTAGATTTACCTCGTTGCACCTTCTCTGTGAGTGACTGCAGTGTGACCTAGAGGAATGAGTCTCCTAGACAGGGGAGGAGGCAAATGAGTACAAAACAAATCTGGTCTATTTCTTGTTTTGATCCACTCTGTCTATCTTTTACATCTTTGGCTGGCAGCAGACGGTGCAGAAGGACTGCATGCCATCCACATCTCATGGCTGCTCGACAGAAGATGGTACAGTACGACTGCTAGCCATCCTCATCTCTTGCCTGCCTGGCAGAAGATGGTACAGTATGACTGCTAGCAATCCGTATCGCCTGCCTGCTCACCATAAGACGGTTCAATAGGACTGACTGCAGGACAAAAGAGAATGACCTGGTCAAGTCACTCTAAATTAAGTCCCTGCGCCCATGTCTGTCCAGGCGCTCCCAGCCGACGTGGCCAGGAGCACCTTGGACATGACGATGACGGCTACTAGTCGTATTGCATCATCTGCTGCCACAAGGCAATGGGTTGCTGCTACTGTGTAGCAAAGCCGTACCGCGTCTGCCAGCACCCAGGAGCCATAGGGTGACGGTTACCTGAGCAGGCTCCATGCTTGCCGTGGTATGGCATCTGCACAGGTAACTCAGGAAAAAAGGCGCGAAACGATTGTCTGCCCTTGCTTTCATGGAGGGAGGGAGAGAATGGGGGCCTGACAATATGTACCCAGAACTACCCGCGACAATGTTTTAGCCCCATCAGGCATTGGGATCTCAACCCAGAATTCCAATGGGCAGTGGAGACTGCGGGAACTGTGGGATAGCTACCCACAGTGCAATGCTCCGGAAGTCGACTCTAGCCTTGATACTGTGGAAGCACTCCGCCGAGTTAATGCACTTAGAGCATTTTCTGTGGGGACACACACACTCGAATATATAAAACCGATTTCTAAAAAACCGACTTTTATAAATTCGACCTTATTCCGTAGTGTAGACATACCCTAACTGCTGAACAAGATTCTGCAGCTAGGGCACGACCATCTATTAGTCACCCATAATAAATTTCAGTGCTGGAGGCGAACCATTCAAGCAGTACCTGTTTACTGGCGATAGTTACTTTAAAGAAGGTCACACAGCTGAACTGGTGGAAGTCACTAGCTAAGTACCTGGTAACAAGAGCCTGTGACATGCTAAACCAGTTTTGACAGCAGTAGCATTTTCTGCAGGCGCAGAAAGAATATTTTCTTCATTTGGACGAATTCACTTAATGTTGAGAAATTGATTGGGAGTTGGGGGGAAAAAAGCAGGAAAACTTGTCATTCTTTTCCAGTCTATGAATAAAAAAAAACAACAAGGAAGGGAATGAGATCTACTAGTTTTAAAAGTTTGCAGGATAGAAGTCTCCTAAATTATGTAGGCTCTCATTTTCCAGAGACATAGGCAAGTAGTAATATAATCTCCAGGCACTTTTACTTATGTATATTTTCTCAGGCTGATGTGAACTAATCAGTTTAATTTACTGACAGTTAATCTCTCTGTTCCATTAATAACTCATGTAGTTGTGAAACATGTTTTGATAAGAGAAGTTTATGTATCCAAAACATTTAAGGTTGTTTTGTTTAATCAAAATAATTTTCATATGCTGTTGTGCGTGTTTAAGTAAATTCCCCTTACCATCCCAATGCAGCTTGACACAAATCAGCAAAATGTTAATTATCTAGTAAATAAGCAATATATCGTTCACCGTTTTCGCACATACTAGAGATGTACAATTAATAAGAATCTGAAAATATTAAGCTACATAATTGCTTAAATGTATATATAGTGTACTCTCTCAGACAGCAATAAAGATGTACCAAAGCTAATGTAATACTCTATTTAGCTGTAAATCAACCTATTTTAAGGGTTATATCAACCAATGAGAATGCACTTTTCTTTAGCAAATAACTGAACTACAAACAGAAAAGCGGATTAAAATTGATTATTTAAATCAGCTTGATTTAAATCAATCCACCCTGTTCATCAGTGATGAGTCACTGATCTTTAGCAAGTCAGTTATCTCTGTGCTTCAATTTTCCCCATCTGTAAAGTAGTGGTAATGCTTATACACCTTTGTAAAGCTCTTGAAACAAAAAGTGCTTCACTTCTGCTAAATATCGTTGTGGTTATTTGTTGACTTTACTAGAGTAATAAGCCATGCAACAAGCATTCCAGAGAGCATGTGTGGAAAGGACGATTGGATGAGAACAAAACAAGCTTTGCTTGCCTGCCGGCTAGCCGCTATCTGCCTTTAGACTCTGATACATTACACTGGTATGACTTGATCTGCTAGCAGCTCTCTGCTACATTTCTGGAGCTGTTGTGGATTTACAAAGATGAAGAGCAACTGCCACATGAGCAGGCTTACAGTGCTAGTGGAAGTACTGTAAGTTATAGCCCCACATGTTCCTCAGAAACCTATCAGTGAAGATGCTGAGCAGCCTAAGGGCATGTCTACACTACAGTCTTAAGTCGCCCTACGTTAGGTCGACTTACAGCCACCACAGTAATTACTGTGAACTTGTCTACACTGGCAATTAACAGCGCTGCAACTTTCTCGCTTAGGGGTGTGAAAAAACAATCCCGAGTGAAGCAAGTTGCAGTGCTGTAAAGCTCCAGTGTAGACAGTGCACCAACACTGGGAGCTGTGCCCCTCATTGAGGTGGGTTTTTTTAGAGCCCTGGGAGAGTTTTTTTTAGAGCGCTGGGAGAGCTCTCTCCCAGCACTGCGCTGCGACCACACAAGGCAAGTTAAAGCGCTGCCAGCATAGACTAGCCCTGTGGTGGCTGATGTCCACGCTACCCTCCTTCTGTGGAAATGTGCAGGTCATAAGGGATGGCTTTGCTGTAATGGAGTTCCCTTACTGTGGTGGGGCGACAGACAGAATGCATATCCCTGTCTTGGGACCGGACCACCTTGCCAACCAGTACGTAAACCACCGGGAAACTTCTCAATGGTATTGCAAGCACTGGTGGATCACAAGGGCCATTTCAACAACATCAGTGTGGGATGGTCGGGAAAGGTGCATGACGCTTGCATCTTTCAGAACTCCAGGCTGTTCGAAAAGCTGCAAGGGACTTTCTTCCCAGACCAGAAAATTACCATTGGGGATGTTGAAATGCCTATAGTTATCCTTGCTCCCTGGCACAGGCAGCCTGGACAGCAGTAACGAGCAGTTCAACTATCGGCTGAGAAAGTGCAGAATGGTGATAGAATGTGCCTTTGGATGTTTAAAAGGGCGCTGGTGCTGTTGTTGTTCCAATAAAATAAAAACCAGCAGGATCTTATTAAAGGGAAAAAGGCAAAATACCACATTTATTGTGAAAACAGAAAGAAACGTAGTAAGCAGTTAGTTATAGCTATAACATTCCATTCAATCTCATATTTATTCACACATTCATTCATACAAACACACACACACACAGGTTCTGCAAGGTTGTTATCATAGTTACCAGCCTTAGAGTTGCTCATGCCAAGCCACTGGCCAGGTGGCCTGGACATGAGGAGGGAGCAGGGCCTTGTCAGATGCTCATCTGATGCTCCTGGAAGTTGGTTTGCAGAATCAGACCCCAAAGTTCTCACTTTTTAGAGTCTATTTTTATAGGAATTTCTTCCTATGCCAGTCTATGGGAATTGCTGCTTCATGCTGTTGCTGAATCAATCAGCAGATAGCACATTCCTGACGGCTCCAAGATGTTATCTTGTTCTTTGGTTCTCCCATTCTTGAGGCTGTTGGGTGGATTCCAGTCTGCCCTCCGAGGGGGCCCTCTGGTTATTTCCACTTGACGTCTTCTTCAGCCGATGGACACTGGATTCTTTGGCTGGCACCTCCCTGATCATTCAGTTATTATCCACACCAAGCATCCATCCACATACATCCTCTATCTCTATTTTAATCACAATTGTTAATACAACAAAAGGGCGGGGAATCTCTGGGTGCTGTTTCTGTTGTTAGAGTATTGCTTTGAGTCTATCTCTCTGTGAATTGCTTTGAGAACAGACTCTGTCTTAGAATGTACTAACACAATTAGCAGCTTGCAAGTTTCACACATAGAGGGAGAGAAACAGTACCAAAAACCAAGAGACCTCTTAATTAGTAATACCCTGGAATTTAAACTATGGGGAATCAAACTCATTTGTGATTTTAATACAGAACTTCTTTAATATGATCCAACACTGTTTTCCGAGTAGGTTAGACCTCAGCAAAAGCAATATTCCCATTGTTATTGCTGCTTGCTGTGTGCTCCATAATATCTGTGAGTAAGGGGGAAGACGTTTATGGCCGGGTGGGAGGTTGAGGCAAATTGCCTGGTGGCCAGTTTTGAACAGCCAGACATCAGGGCAATTAGAAGAGCACATTGAGGTGCGCTGTGCATCAGAGAGGCTTTGAAAAACAGTTTCATGACATGGCCAGGCGATGGTGTGACAGTTGTGTGTGTTTGTCCCCTTTGGTGAACGTACTTCCCTGTAAGCCAATCCCTCTCCCCCACTTCGACCACAGCTGGCACAGGAAATAAAGTCACTATTGTTCTGAATCCATTCATTCTTTATTTATTAAAGAAATTGAGATCACGGACTAGTAAAAGGTAGCCCTGGTGGGATGGGGGAGGAGGGAAGGACAAGGCCACATTGCTTATTGTAGCCACACTAAAAAACAAAGCTGTTTGAATGACAGCCTTCTGTTGCTTGGGCCATCCCCTGGAGTGGAGTGGCTGGGTGCCCGGAGCCTCCCCGCCCATGTTCTTGGGCATCTGAGTGAGGAAGATATGGAACTTGGGGAGGATGGCAGGCGGTTATACATTGGATGCAGCGAGGGTCTGTGCTCTTGTTGCCTTTCCTGCAACTCCACCAGATGCCTCATAATGTCCATTTGCTCCCCCATTAGCCTCAGCATCTCCTCCTGCGTGTTCCGATCATGCTCACTGTATGCTTTCCTGGCCTGTGCCACTGAATGACTCCATGCATTCAACTGTGCCCTATCAGTGCAGGAGGACTGCTTGAGCTTGGAAAACATGTAATCACGAGTGCAGTTTTTTTGCCTTCTAATCTGCGATAGCCTCAGGGATGGAGTTGATACAGGGAGCATAGAGACATTTGCAGCTGCAGGGGAGGAAAAAAAGGGAGAGTAGAATTTAAGAAGATACATTTCTGAGAACAAAAGGGAGACTCTTTCACAGTGAATCAAGAAATTCACAGCAGACAGCACGTGTGTTTTAGGTACAAGGTCACATTTTGCCTTTTATATTGCGTGCCTGCCGGTATGGTGACACATCAAACACGGCTGGGCAACAGAATTCGATTTGCAGGCAGCCATGGTAAGCAACAGGGTACGTGGGGTTGCCTTCTTCCATGTTCATAACATGTGGGAATGGTTTCAAAACTGCAGCAACCTTTCCCATAGCAACCAATGCTAGTTAAAAGGAGGGGCTGCAGTTTTGTGGTGGATGTGCAGCACATCCCTCCCCGCCCCTGCGTGGCTATTTTCTGGGATGATTCCTTTTAGCCAAGCGCAAACAGCCCAGCATGACCAGGGATCACTAAACAGAAGGGATTACTGTTCCCTTACAAAACTTCCCCTATTTCAACCAGGTGACCATGAATGATATCACTCTCCTGAGGCTGACACAGAAAGATAAAGACTGAATGTTGCATGAATGTGACCAAAACTCAGGACCATTCACTGCCATGCTTTGTGCTGCAATGATTCCAGACTACTGGCTAGGCGTGGTAAAGTGTCCTACCGTGGAAGACAAAATAAGGCAGCCCTCCCCAGAAACCTTCTGCAAAGGTTTTCAGAGTACCTCCAGGAGAGCTTCATGGAGATGTCCCTGGATGATTCCCGCTCCATCCTCAGACACGTTAACAGACTTTTCCAGTGGCTGTACTGGTCACGAATGCATCCCAATTCTTCGAGGCAAAATCAAACACAATTGCTTTTAACCCCTGTAGTGTAGTTACAAATGTGCACTCACTAGAGCTGCCTTCTCTGCCCTCAGGGTCCGGGAACAATTCCCCCTGGGAGGGTATTGGCTCCAGGGTGAGGAAAAGGTTGTAGCTGCCGGGGGGGAATGGATTATTCGCTTGCCTGCTGCGCATTCTCCTCCTCCTCCTCATCCACAAAATCCTTCTCCATGTTGCGTGAGGCTGCCACCTTGCAGGTGTCCATGGACAGTGGTGGGGTAGTGGTAGGGTTCCCCTCTAGAATGGCATGCAGTTGATCATAGAACCAGCACGTCAGGGGTTCTGACCCGGAGTGACCATTTGCCTCCTTTGTCTTTTGGTAGGCTTACCTGAGCTCCTTAATTTTCATGCGGCACTGCTGTGTGTCCCTTCTGTAGCCTCTGTCCACCATGTCTTGTGTGATTTTGGCATATCTCAGCATTTCTTCTGCTGGATCAGAGTTCGGCCTGCACAGATTCTTCTCCTCATACAGAAGACAGCAATCAGATACAGTGTCTCCCATTCGCTCCATGCTGGAGCTCATTTGTGATTCTGGGATTGCATGGTCACATCTTCTGCTGAGCTCGCCACGTGGCCCAAACAGGAAATGAAATTCAAAAGTTCCTGGGGCTTTTCCTGTGTACCTGGCTAGTGCATCAGAGTTGAATGTTCTATCCAGAGTGGTCACATTGGAGCACTCTGGAATAGCTTCCAGAGGCCAATACCATCGAATTGCACAGCGCTATGTCTATAATCCCCAAATTTGACCCAGGAAGGTCCATTTTAGCACTACTCCCCTCATCAGGGAGGAGTACAGCAGTCTATTTTAAGAGCCCTTTAGGTCAATGGAACAGGTTGGTTGTGTAGATGCATTCCTTATAAAATCGACCTAACACTGCTAAATTCGACCTAACCTCATAGTGTAGATCAGACCTTAGTCTTGCTCCTGCCAGTGTGTAGTGTACACAAATGACGTAGTTAGGAAGACATAAATTGCCTTATGTCAGCATAACTCTGTAGTGCAGAGTAAGCCTTAGAGTAAGAGGCACTAACAAGAAAACCATGGTTTTCTCTTTCTTGCAGCATGTCTGGAATTCACATATTGAAAAACTTTTTTGGGGGGTGAATATATTCTGCTCCTCATATAATCATAAAGATACACAACCCATACGTATCTCATAACATAAAAGACAGTTGCTGAGCTGAGGGTGACAGTGGAGAATAAGGACATTTTACATTCGTTTGTGCTATAGCATAAAATAGAATCTTTGTTCTAAAGGCTTCACTGAAAAGGCTGTACTTTTCCTATTCCTGGATTACTGCCATATTCAACTCTTCAAATCACTGATGGTAAAATACCAGCACATAATTTAGCTAAAATTACAGCACACCAAATTCATTCAATGGATCAGTGCACTATCTCCACCTTCCAGACATTCTAATGAATCCAGCTGTGAGGTCTTGACTTGGCTGTCCACTTGAGAATTCCCACTCAACATGCTCTGCCTGGTAGCCAGCACTCAGGGTGCTGTAACCCTCATAAGTGTCTCTACTTGGTGGCTACAGCGATGATATGATGCATGCACATTAGAAGAGTTGGAGGTTTGCTTTTCTAGCAGATTAACAGAAGGATGTGGTCTTTTCCCTGTGGAACTGAATGGACATTTAAAGAGAAAGTTATCCCCTAATCCTCTCAAGATGCACAGCAGCAAACAGAACCTTGCTTACATGCTAGATCACAGGTCCTCAAACTGTGGTCCACACACAGCTGGCTGGTCACATGGTACTAGGGTTACCACTTTTGAAATGCAAAAATACCTAGCACCTCCCTTCCCCCACAAGGCAAGCCCACTGCAAGCTCTCCCCCCCCCCCAACAGTCACTTATAGGATCTAAAGAGAGAACACATAATAGATAAGACTGAGAACATTTTCTTACTTAAACTGCAGAACCAGGAACACTGCAGCATCTTTAGCTGGACACAGAAACTTAACATTAGGTATCCCAGTGTACTGTGATGATAATGCAAATCTTTAGACACATGTTTTTAAAAAAAAACAAAAACAAAAAAAAAACCACTGGCAGATTAAATTATTTTTCTGGCAACTGGCAAATCTATTTAAAAAAAACAAAAACACAACCAGCCAGGATGTAACCCTACATGGTGCTAGCTCTTTTTCTTTTCCCCCTCCCTTTAATCTACATTAGAAGGTCACTTAGTTACATTACATGTTTTTCTAGCATTACTTTTCCTGGTGAGCATTTCTGCAGCAACTCCAGCAATTCCTTATATGATCATGAATGGGAGGGGAGGTTGACCATGTGAAGACAAATGGGAAGAAGGTGGTCCACAGAACAGTCTCTGCTTTTAACTAGGATTCACATGAGATGAAAAAAAGTTTGAGAACTCGGGCTACACAGGCGGATGGAGTGTGTTGACCTAGTAGGTGTCTTAATGATAATACCCTGTTCTGCAGGAAACCAGTAGGTTCAATTCTTGGTTCCCAATCTTAAACCCGTCAGGCCAGCAAGGGATGTCAATCCTGGGCAAAAGGAGTGCCTCACACTGCTTCCCAGTGAGGTCCCTGTGTAAGCAGAAGTGTGGCATTGGTGCCAAAAAGAGTTGGGTGGAAAAGGAGTCACTGTGACTACACCCACACCCTTGAGGTTTGTGAAGTGCAGTGTGGGAACCCGCTAAGGAGAAATTAAGGGCTCCTCAGGATTCTGACAGGAAAATGGAGGACTTCCTTGAGGGAAAAAAGAAAGAAGGCAGAGGAAATGGGATGAGAACTGTAACTATTCCTAACAATGGTAATTGCAGTTTTTAAGATTAGCCTGGCTAGAAGCCCAGGATGGTAAACATCACTGAGTCAGTTCAACTGACAAGCATATTATAGTTTGCAATTTGGAAGGAAAACAGCCATCTGAAGCAATTCAAAAAGAAATGGGTCATTTTGAAAGTGTTAAAAAGAAGTTTGCAAAAAGCGTATTTATTACCGCGTTCATTTAAATAAAAATTTAATTAAACTTAAACAGCTCTAGGATCATAATTTAGGATGGAATTTTCAAAAGTGCCTGACAGAGTTAGACTCCCAACTGCCACTGAAAGCAAAGGCCCACATTTCAAAATAAAAACCAAAACACTTCAGTATGTATCTGGTAAATATACACATGGTGTGCAAATTAAGAATTGTGTGTGCAAGATATGTAGTGGTATCATCCAATTTTGAATGCACAATTACCTGTTTGTGATCCTTGCATGTACATTTTGCACAGACAGCTTATGCAACCGTTTTCCAAAATTTTGCCTCTGACTTCTTTAGGTGCTGTTGAAAATCCCAACCCTTAAGTAATATTACATTAATAATTTTGTGTTGCTAACAAGCCTTCCAACTATTCCTTATTATTAGGGTGACCATACATCCGACTCTGGCTGGGACAGTCCCTTTTTTAAGCCCTGTCCCGGCCATCCCGACTTTTTTGGCAAAAATGGGCATTTGTCCTGTTTGCTCTTGCCAACTGATAGTTGATAAGTTGGCAAGAGCAAAGATGACAAATGCCCACTTTTGCAAAAAAGTGGGCAAGTGGGCTGCGGAGGAACCTGTTGAGAGCAGAGGGGAGTGGTGAATCCAGTCCTGACCAGAGGGGCGGCAGGGCTCGGGTGAGCAGTGGTGCCAGCTCTGCGCAGGGACGGGGGCTCAGGTGAGTGGCGAACAGGGGAGGTCCCGGACGACTGGAAAAAGGCTAATGTAGTGCCCATCTTTCAAAAAGGGAAGGAGGAGGATCCTGGGAACTACAGGCCAGTCAGCCTCACTTCAGTCCCCGGAAAAATCATGGAGCAGGTCCTCAAAGAATCAATCCTGAAGCACTTAGAGGAGAGGAAAGTGATCAGGAACAGCCAGCATGGATTCACCAAGGGCAAGTCATGCCTGACTAATCTAATTGCCTTCTATGATGAGATTACTGGCTCTGTGGATGAAGGGAAAGCAGTGGATGTATTGTTTCTTGACTTTAGCAAAGCTTTTGACACGGTTTCCCACAGTATTCTTGCCAGCAAGTTAAAGAAGTATGGGCTGGATGAATGCACTGTAAGGTGGGTAGAAAGTTGGCTAGACTGTCGGGCTCAACGGGTAGTGATCAATGGCTCCATGTCTAGTTGGCAGCCGGTATGTAGCGGATTGCCCCAGGGGTCGGTCCTGGGGCCGGTTTTGTTCAATATCTTCATAAATGATCTGGAGGATGGTGTGGATTGCACTCTCAGCAAATTTGCGGATGATACTAAACTGGGAGGAGTGGTAGATACGCTGGAGGGCAGGGATAGGATACAGAGGGACCTAGACAAATTGGAGGATTGGGCCAAAACAAATCTGATGAGGTTCAATAAGGATAAGTGCAGGGTCCTGCACTTAGGACGGAAAAACCCAATGCACAGCTACAGACTAGGGACCGAATGGCTAGGCAGCAGTTCTGCGGAAAAGGACCTAGGGGTGACAGTGGACGAGAAGCTGGATATGAGTCAGCAGTGTGCCCTTGTTGCCAAGAAGGCCAATAGCATTTTGGGATGTATAAGTAGGGGCATAGCGAGCAGATCGAGGGACGTGATCGTTCCCCTCTATTCGACATTGGTGAGGCCTCATCTGGAGTACTGTGTCCAATTTTGGGCCCCACACTACAAGAAGGATGTGGATAAATTGGAGAGAGTCCAGCGAAGGGCAACAAAAATGATTAGGGGTCTGGAACACATGACTAATGAGGAGAGGCTGAGGGAGCTGGGATTGTTTAGTCTGCAGAAGAGAAGAATGAGGGGGGATTTGATAGCTGCTTTCAACTACCTGAGAGGGGGTTCCAGAGAGGATGGTTCTAGACTATTCTCAGTGGTAGAAGAGGACAGGACAAGGAGTAATGGTCTCAAGTTGCAGTGGGGGAGGTTTAGGTTGGATATTAGGAAAAACTTTTTCACTAGGAGGGTGGTGAAACACTGGAATGCATTACCTAGGGAGGTGGTAGAATCTCCTTCCTTAGAAGTTTTTAAGGTCAGGCTTGACAAAGCCCTGGCTGGGATGATTTAATTGGGGATTGGTCCTGATTTGAGCAGGGGGTTGGACTAGATGACCTCCTGAGGTCCCTTCCAACCCTGATATTCTATGATTCTATGAGTGGCTCAGGCCAGGCCTGGGGGGAGGAAGCTTGGGCTAGCAGGTTGGGCCAGCCCCCTGCCACGCTTGGGGGGCTCAGGCTAGTTCTACGTGATGTCCCGTTTTCCATTGGCAAAATATGGTCACCCTACTTATGTAAAACATCTCAGTTTAGACACAATTTTACCTCCACATCACACTCAGCTAATGTTGTTTTCATCTCAATGGGATTTGTGGGCGTTCAGCACCTATGAAGATTAGAACGCTGACTTAGGTACCTAACAATACAATGGACTTGAATGCCGAAAGGTTGGGCTCCTCTTTCTAAAAATCTTGGTCCAAGATTACAGGCAATGGAGAGATTTTCAGACACACGACTGGCAGTTGGGTTATCAATTCCCATTGCACTTATTTGACATACTTTATTCTCACCTCAAAATTAAATTTTCAGCAGTTTAAATTAGGAAGTGGGGATATGAAAAAACTCAGCATTGTTTTTATTTGAACTGTTTTGCCTCACCTTAAAAATTAAGCCTGAATATTTGCTTTGTCTATTAGCTGGGATATTTATTCCCTGGTCAGACCACACTGAAGTAATCTGAATAACTGTATTATTAATTTCTATTTATGTAATGCCATTCGCCCCTTTTTTTTGTGTTATCTTTAAACTACATCTGTAACTCATGGTAGCAGAATCCTACAGGAGTCCCTGCTCAGAGCAGTTCTTCACAATAGTATATAAAATTACTCAATATACGGTGAACTCAGCAATCTCTGATACAGCAACATTTGGGGATTGAAGGAGGCCTGGTGGCCCGTCTAGGTCAATCCACCTATCTATCAACTAGCAGCATTTCTGCAGCGTTTCCTTCCTTTTAAGTGTCTGTTTAATTCTTAAACTACATCCACTATGACTGCTTTGATAGTTTTTTTCCCCCCCTGCAAGCATTAAGACACTTTACATTACAGGTAATTATATTGCTGTAGAGTCTGGACCTTCTCTGCTTTCATTTGTCCCCCTTTATGAACTTGTTAGCTGCTCAGATAGGTTTTTGGCACCCAACTTATGTATCTTAAGAGCTGTGTAGAACTCAGTCACATCCCCATATCTAATTAACCTCTTGTCTAATAGATAGCCCTTTTCTCACCTAACTTTTGCCATTTACTTCTACTGATGGTCATTAAGTTACATCTGATCTATACAGCTGTCTGGATCACAGCATAATTTTTTTTGCCTGTCCCCTTAACCTTCAGACCCTTTGTCATTCCTGACACCCTCAGATGTACCCTTCACACAAATTTATCCTGATGCCCCTGGTCTAGTCCCACTGGCTCATTGGATATTGCTACGATAACCTCTTTTACTCTGTTTTTTCCTTTTTTTTAATCCCAATACTTTATTTACTCTCCTGGCTTCTGCCAAACCCTGAAGTAATGGTTTGTGTTTTCTGTCCACTCTCACCTCAGCTTCTTTTACTGGTGCACACACATACCCCATCACGTCTGAGTAGCCTGGCCTTTTAGACACATGCAGTACATTTACATAAGAGAATTGAATGGCTAATTTTCATATTTGCCTCTCACTAAAAATTGGCAGATCACACTGCAGAGTCATTTTGCATGAGCACATCCTGCTGGAAAACCTGGACCTCACAGTGGTCCAAGAATGAAAGAAACATGAGCTTATGTTGGCTTTGCTGCCATTCATGTTCATAGCAGCCAACTTGCTTCTTCCAAACTGTCATTTTTCAGCAAGCCTCCCTGGTTTCAAAACTTTAATTCACTCTAAAATTACATGCAGATGAATAGGCTTCAGCCAGCTCTTTTTTGCTTTGGAGCCAAAACAGCTCCATTCTGCTTTCAGAAGGCTCACTCCAGGCTAATTAATATAACACTCCAGTTCTCTCTTGTTGGCCTTGAGTCGCCCCGAAAAAAAATCTCCCCTTGGTCTTTGCAATACCTCAGAACTGGTTTTCATAATCTGAAAACTTTGTCATCAGTATTGACAGTTGATCAAAAGGGCTGATACGCTGTAGGCTTTACAGTGTGATTTAGATGCTTTCATTAGGGGAGAAGGGAAAATGAGAGAGATGAGAGACTTTTGGCCAAGGTACATCAGTTGTCATTTATAGTGCTCTGTTGATAACAACGTACTCTGAGCAGTAATAGGGGTCAATTTTTAAAAACTTTTCTCCAAAAATTAGGCACTTAGATTCCTATGTAGGCACTCAAATACATAGCCTGATTTAGACAGATCCTGAGTATCCACCATTCCCAGAGAAGTCAATGGGAGCTGTGATTTCTCAGCACTTCTGAAAGTCAAGCTATTTTACTGCCTTCTAGAGTGATTCGATAGAAAGTGTGAAAAATCAGGACGGGGGAAGCAAATATTGGGACTGTCCTTATAAAGTAGGGACATTTGGTCACCCTAGTGCCATCTTAGGAACCCAAGTCTGAAAACATGTGCGTAAAGTAACTTCAGAATTTAGTCCTTGTCTTCCCACTCTCATGCTTTTTCCTCAACAATTATTATTTAAATAAAATAAATATGCAGTGGAATCATTTTAAAGTATTGGCCTAAATCTATAGAAAGACAGGGGAAAGACTCTGTAAGCATGTGATTGGTTGTTTTGTTCAGATGAAAACAGAACAAATTCATTCCTGGTGTAACTTCACTGCAGTTGGTGGAATTACATTCGGGATGAATTTGGCTCTGCCTGTTTCAAAACTTTACTTCCTTCACTCTTGAATGTTCCCAGGGCATTTTTATTTTGCACCACCACCTTGAAGAGCCAAATTCTGAGAACTGAGCCCCACAGTGTTTAGATTAGAGCACCTCTAAGGATGCTAAAGTTCTACACAGTCTTGATAGCAGCAAGACTGTTGACAATAGGCAACAGCATTAAGGTAGCTCTTAGATTGTGCAAGACACTCTACAAACACATAGTAAGTCAGTCCCTGGCCCAAAGAGCTTACAGTCTAAACAAACAAGACAAAGGCTGGGAAGAGTAATATTAGCCTTACTTTGTAGATGGAAACTGAGGCACGAAAAGATAAAGGCCAAATATTCAAGTGCTCAGCACCCAACACACCGAGACTTTTTGGAAATCTGTCTGCTTTATTTGGTGCCTAAATGGGAGCAGAGTTCTTTTGAAAAGCAGGCCCCACATCTCTTCCTGAAGGTCACCAGAAAGTCTGTGGCAGAGCTGGCAATGGAGCGAAGATCTTCCAAGCGCCAGTCCCTCAACCACAAGACCATCCTTCTCTCGTATCATCCAAATTATAGTCAGCCATAACATCTAAGGGTAACCCTACATGTGTTAAACGGCTGGTGACATTCACCTTTCTGATGCATTTACCAAAAGCTCTGTTTCTTGGTCTGGGGTGAAAAAGGAAAGCTTGTTAACAAGCTGACCAGCAACTTGATCTCGTGCCTATAGTGCAGTTCCAGGTAGTCCTAGGTCTGGTGTTCATAACGTTTCCCTCCAATGGTCCATGTCCAACCAAGCTGGTGTAAAAGGCAATTACAGCAAAAAGGTGCTCTTAGATATTTGGCCGGGTGAGTTCCTTAAACACAGTTCTCATTAGGGATGGAAGAATTTGTTTTGCCAAGTTTAACACAACGGATATTTAGAGAACTTTCTACAGTTTTGTCTGGACTTTCTCTGCCCTGTGCTGATTGGCTGTTTGCTCCAACCCTCCCCCTACACCAGTCTCTTCATCTCAGCTTCCCACCACACTTGCCTCATCTCCCTTCCCTCACCATTCAGTTTATCCCCTCCTAACTAAACTCACCCAAAAAACAAGTAGTTCCCCAATTGAGACATTTGCTGCCATCGCATTGTTTACACTGCTGGTGTGTTAGACGCCTCCCTACACCCTCTTCCTGTCTTGTCTATTTAGATTGTGAGCTCTTCATGGCAGGGACCATTTACTACTGTGTTTGTGCAGTGCCTAGTGAATGAGACATCAATTCTTGGTTGGAATAGACACGAACAACAACAATAATAAACAGGTCCCTTACATGCAGCAGAGACCATCTCCACAGGGGCTCCCTCTGTCTCAGCAGGGAGGTTTAGAAAGGGGTAGGTGACTCCATGGTTATTTGAGTCCACTGAAAAAATCCCACTAGTCACATAGGGGGACGGGGGCGGCAACAGGAACAGAACCTGTTGCATCTCCGAGGTTGCAGCAGTGACCATGGAGAGGGTCTGCATGGCCATTTCACAGCCCTCATGAACATTCCTGTCTTCCCTCAGCCATTCTTCCTGGAGAGCCTCAGCATAGAGCCCAGATAATCAGGCTATGTACTGACGGGAGGATTAAACCTTTTGGATTTGAGGGAGTAAAGGATTGTCTCAAGTTCAGTTAAAACATAGCACGAGGTCCATTTGTAGACCTGAGGGAAGGAAAGCTCCTCAAAAGCAAGTTGTTCTGTTGGGTGAAGGGGTTTACTGAAGAACGAGTGGCAATTCTGCTCCAGAACCTGCAAGGGTCAGGAAGAAGCCAGAGCCATTCACTTGGACACCATGTGATTGCACAATGGCTCTGGAGTACTATGGCTATGCACCTGGCTCCCAGTTCCATAGGAGCTGTGCAAACAGGGCTTCCCAGGCTCAGCAGTACCTCGGGGACCTGAAAGGAAATGAGAGGCACGTTGTTGCATAATTGAAAGATGCATGCTCTTCTCTCCAAGGCGGTTTATGGCACAAAGGGGCCAGAGATGCAAGCTCTAAGAAGGGCTGGCTTGAGTCCTGTATATTTTCTCCAAATTTTATGTTAACTGCAACTGAATCCTGCTGCTCCAAATGGCAAATCTCTATGCAGGGGTGTAAGGATGCTGGTTCTGGTGGGACCCAACTGAGAGTGGCAATTCAGGACAAACTGCTTAAAGCAGGGCAGTTACAGCCCAAGGCTGGGGTTTCTGTGCACACCAAGGCAAACCAAACCAGCCAAACAGAGAAGACTTTGGTTTTACCCCACTGGCTAACCACAAGTCACACAAGCAATTCCCTTAAACACTCCAGTTTCCCAGTATCACCACCAATGCCACTCTTTATGGGGACAAATGGTTATGAAAACCAATACCCTTGTAAAAGAAAAAAGGTTCTCTCGATCCTAAAGGACCAAGCCCCAGACCCAGGTCAATATACAAATCAGATCTTACCCACAAATCAAGCTGTTGCCAATCCTTTAGAATCTAAAATCTAAAGGTTTATTCATAAAAGGAAAAAGATACAGATGAGAGCAAGAATTGGTTAAATTGAATCAATTACATACAGTAATGGCAAAGTTCTTGCTTCAGGCTTGTAGCAGTGATAGAATAAACTGCAGGTTCAAATCAAGTCTCTGGAATACATCCACAGCTGGGATGGGTCATCAGTCCTTTGTTCAAAGCTTCAGTGTAGCAAAGTTCCTCCAGAGGTATGAAGCAGGACTGAAGACAAGATGGAGATGAGGCATCAACCTTTTATAGGTTTCAGAGTAGCAGCTGTGTTAGTCTGTATTCGCAAAAAGAAAAGGAGTACTTTTCTTCTTTTATAGTCTTTTCCAGGTGTAAGAACACCTCTTTGTTCTTACTGTGGAAAATTACAGCAAAATGGAGTTTGGAGTCACTTGAGCAAGTCCCTGCATACTTTGCTGAGTCACAAGGTGTATCTGCCTTCTCTCGATGGGTCATTTGATGGTCCTTAATGGGCCATCAAGCAGGCTAGGCAGAGCTGACACCAACTTGTCTGGGGTGTCACCCAGAAGCATAGCATAAGTTTGAAATACAGACAGTATAGAATCAGTATTCATAACTTTAACTACAAAAATGATACACTCATAATCATAACCAGCAAACCATAAACTTGGTTGCAACAATAATCTATACAGTCTCAGATTATATCAATAACGTCACAAGGGGATTAAGTTTTTGATCTGGGTCTGATGTCACCCTAACTTTTCTGTATTTAAGTGCCTAGATATTATGGAGAATAGCTCTCTACAAATACCAGGCATGGATGGATGAGCAGATGGGGGAAAAAAAAGAAGGCGTAGATTTTCAAGCAGCACAGAGGGGGCAGAAAACAGCTAAGACCTTGTCCCTAAGAGTGTGATCCTGCAAGCCCATGAAATTTCTATTGATAGGGCCCTCTCTTTCAAGCCCTGACATACGAATGAGACACAAGGAATAGAGCCTTGGCCACTTGATACTAACCACATCAGTTTCTGCTGAGGCTAAACATGACTGACATTATCGGCTAATTAATTATAAGTGTCTTTTGACAAAGCAGCAAAAGGGAATTTAGCCATCTCTCTCCACTGGATATCTATCAATTGGCACCACACAGCTAAAACCCCAGCTGGGTGGTGAAACTATGGAATCCAGGCCAGGCTTGCTTGGCAGCCTCCAAAACAACATGGCTACTAATGAGTTCCTAAGTGGAAAATACTAGCTGCTTAAGGTTCTAAAAGTAAATTCTGTAAGCCAAAAATAAATAGTCATCTGTAAGCCTCAAAGTGCTTTACAAAAGAGGTAAGTATCATTATGCCCATTTCACAGAGGGGGAAACAGAGGCAAACTGACTTGACAAGGTCAGTGACCTATCTACTAGGAGATACTGCCTCCCTAAATCTAAAACTCCCATCAGAGCCGATTAAGAGAGGACATGATTGAAATGCCATATATAAAATTCTAAGGGGTGTATTAAAACATGCTTTTGTTGTATTTTTGTGCTCCCCAAGACACCAATTGGAACTTTAAGTGTTTCATTATCACTGTGACTTAGGACTGATTTTTCAACAGAAAGAATTCTGCTGCAATCCACATGCTGTACCTCCCATTCAGACTTCAGGAATATGCTCAGAGTGACATGCTAACAATTCCTCATTCATCCAGAGCAGTTTACTATCTGTGTTCTTTCCTGGTTCAGTTAGTACAGTAAGAACTCCCCCGCCCCCGCACCCGGAGAACTTTTATAATGAGGAAAGTACATCTCACGTTACAGAAAATGAATACATTTTTAAATTATGAAAAACACCTTTAGTTTCCTTTCAAGTAATTGCATAATTCCTTAGATCTTGAAAACTATTTTTCTCCTTCCCCTTGACCCTCCTGCATTAGGCACCTGCACAGATTGATCTCTCATTGTTGGGCAAGTCAAGTGTGCCGAGTAGAGCTATTTTTGTTTTGTTCATGAAGAGTAATTTCATATTTTATATCATTACAGTTTGCAAACTGATTTAAGGGGGTGAAGGGGAGAAAAGAAGGCAGCGTTCTAATACACTGAGAGCATTCACCTTGCCCAGACATTTCTATTAATGGCCAGATAACAGGCTCACCAGTTTGTACTTTCATAGTTTAAGAAGATACTGGTGTAAACTTGTGTCCAATTAAATGGAGTTGATGTGGGCATAAGCTATAGCCAGGTCAGCCTTAGTTTAGGTTTGTATGGCTGCTCTGACCTGCCATCCTGTGTATTTCAAACTTCCTCCCAAAATGCCTGATGTTCTTAGCTGCTGAGCCCTCCCAACTCCCACTGAAACCCAATAGCAGCTGCGGATGTTCAGCAGCTATCAGGACCTAGCCTAGACTCAGCTGTTTTTCTACTTTATCCTGGAGTGAGCCCTTGTAGTAATGAGTGCCCTGAACTCCAATGCTTCAATCAGGAGCAGCCTTAGAGAAAACAGCATCTTGGGTAAACTTGTATTTTGGCACTCTAGGCCCCACTGATGCCCCGGGCTCTGTCTCCCCCCCCTCCACCTTCATCCCCAGGCCCTGCTGCCTCCCCCACTCCTTTCCACAGCTTGCACCCCAGGCCCACCCTGCTCCTTGCCTCTTAACCCCTCCTCTCTTCCCTTCCCTCCCCCCGCAAGCATCCTGGGCGGTTACCCATACATAAGGCCAGCCCTGACCTCAATGCCAGAAAAGATTTTATCATCATGGAAGTGCTGGGGTAGCCTATGTTGGCCCAATTACAATTGCTTATATTTCTTGCTTCAGGGCCTGGTTCAGATATCCGATTGCTTCAGTGTCAGGTGTATATTCCTGAAGATATTTTCTAATGAAATATTAGCTTTCCTCATTACTTAGATCCTTCAGTAGCGTCCTACTATAAGTTACATGGCTGATCTGGTAGTACAATAGTGGCAACAAAAAAGCTGGGATTGAGGAGATTAGAAACTCCTGTCCATGCAATGAATCAGTTAACATAAGAACTTGTGCTGTTTTCCACCTATAAAAAGAAATTATTTCCCCTACACCACCTGGAAATTCTAGATTTCTGCAACTACACCACCACACCTGGGGACAATATTAATTTGTTGGTCTCCAGTGAATACGGGCATCTAGCCCAGATGTTAACAATGGAGATAATTATATGATCTCTTTTCTGTTTGTTTCTTTAAAAAAAGAAACCAAAACACTAGAATAGATTTCTGAAGCTAGGCTACTCTCCAATTGAATAGCTATTATGTGTATATAGTGGAACAATCAAGGCTCAACTGTGTTTGAGCAGCTAGCTAACAGAAAGTTGTCACAGTTATGCCACCCCTCACTCTGGGAGACAAGAATTTTGTAATTTGCTTTAGCTCCCCTTTTAGCTCCAATACATTAAACTAGTCCATTTAAACTAAAATCCTTTTCAGAACATTTGGTAGCATACTTCAAAAGAGAATGAGTAAACAGAGGCAATAGCCATTTTCTAGTGTTTATTCTACCAGTAGAGATGATCTTTGAGAGCTTGCCACAGTTTATGCTGGAGTTTTCTGAAGTTCTTATTAATACTCATGAAGACCAAATATTTAAATACTCCAATATCTGAAGACCATTCAAGCTCTATTCTGAGAATGTGTTTGAAATAGAACAAGGAAAACCCTTCAGTCTTGTCCCAATATTTCTTTAACATAAAGAAATGGTAATGATAAAGCTGAGAGCCTATGTTAATATGACAGGTTTCAGGGTAGCAGCCGTGTTAGTCTGTATTCGCAAAAAGAAAAGGAGTACTTGTGGCACCTTAGAGACTAACAAATTTATTTGAGCATAAGCTTTCGTGAGCTACAGCTCACTTCATCGGATGCTCACGAAAGCTTATGCTCAAATAAATTTGTTAGTCTCTAAGGTGCCACAAGTACTCCTTTTCTTTATGTTAATATGGTTAACAACATCAGAAGTCAGATGGTCTTTGGAGCTAGGGCACTGGACTAGATGTAGTCAGACTTTGGTTCTAATCTCAACTCCACCACTGACCTGTTGCCTGACCTGAGGAAAGTCACTCACCTCTTCATGCCTCTGTTTTTCACCCTTTGTCGGTCTTTCCTGTTTACATTGTAGCTAGTCTCTTACTGTGTGTTTGTTTGGTTAGTCCTCCAAGTGTTAATACAATACAAACAACAGTTCATTAACTTACCACAAAACAGTATTTTGGATGGAATCTTCTAAGTTTTGGCTGGTTCTGAAATGTGCTGCCAGAGGCTGTGCGGGGGGGGGGGGGGGGAGGGCGGGAGCAGCCTACTATAGGGCAAAATAAGGGGACAAGCCTTATTTCAGAAAAGGATTACTACACCCTATCTTTGGGAAATTTCAATCACGGAGATCATTTTTACTACCACCATCCCCATACCAGTGACTTGGGAATCTGCCTGTTCCAGACTTTTCTCCAGCCACTCAACCCAGCAGTCAATCTCTCCAACCTCTGCTGGATGTCTAAATTTAAATTTAACATGGACAAACCCAAACTTGTTTTCTTCTCTACCACGCCCTCTGTCACAGTCAACATCACCAACCACCCATCTTAATTAACTGCTAGAACTTGTGGAGTATCTTTGACTCTTTCCCATACCCACTATAGCTAAAACGATGCCAAATCCTGCTGCTTCTACCTCCACAGCATTTGTCTTGTTCTGCCCCTTCAGTAGAGACTCTTGTTCAACTCCTCTCCCACTTTAATTACAACCATCTCTTCTTTGATCTCCCCCATACCCACATCACCCCACTCCACACAAAACACTACCACCAAGATTACCTCCCTTTTTTGCCACATTATGCCACCATCCATTAGCTCTCATACTTGCTGACAACACACTGACATTCACCCACCCACACTGCGCTGAATGCACACTCCTTCCCGTCCTCACCACCCCCACCCATTCTGCACACGTCCAATCAACCCCAAATGCAGCCCTGCAGCTGAGGTGCTCAAGCCAGCCCGCCCTCCTATCGCCTACCCCCGGCTGCAAGGGGAGGCGGGGGAGTACACAGGGGAAGTGGGGGGAGGGCTCCATGAGTCCCTATCCCTTACCCCTCTCAGTCGCCACTCCAAACCCCCTGTTTCTCTGCTCGTTTGCCTGCTTCCCCGCTCCCTGGTAAACAAGCCCCCTGTGTGCCTCACACAAACCAATTCTTCCCAGGCTTGAATCTGACCATTCAATCATGTGGTCGCGGGCAGAAAACCACTCCCCAGAGTCCCGACTGCTCGCTGAGCGGTCACCCCCTCTGATCCCGGCGCAGCTGTTCCCGGCTGGACAGCCAGCTCCTCCCCGCCCGCTGCGTTCTCCCGCCGCCACGCTGGAGGTCAGGAGGTGTGTGGGCGAGGGGGGGCAGATACCGGCAGTGCTTGCTCTTCCACTCCAAAGCCCCTCATACAAGGGGCAGGGGAAGCTTACTACATATGTCTCCCCCCGCCCAATTCTTCCATGTACCACTCCCCAACATGCCACTGCCCCCACACCTGCTCCCTGCGCCTTTCCACCCCCTAGGGTGACCAGGTGTCCTGATTTTATAGGGACGGTCCCAATATTAGGGGCTTTTTCTGATATAGGCACCTATTACCTCCCCATTCCCTGCCCCAATTTTTCACACTTGCTATCTGGTCACCCTACCACCCCCTCACCGACCAGAGGAGTCTCTCCCATCTCAGCAGGAGGCTGGCTGGAGCCCTGGGATTTTCAGGGAAAGGACTGTTCATTGCCCTCACCGCCCCCAGGCAGCAAGGCCTGAGCCCACTCAGGAGAGAGAGGTTAACTAGTAGTGAGGGGGAGGTCACCCACCCAGCGGGTGGGGCTTCTTGGCCATGTGATGGGAAAAGCCCCTCATCACAAGGAAACCCTGTGTATGTGGCAGTTGGTTGGGTCTTCGTGAGCCCAGTTTATCATAGCACACTTTTGGACAGGCAGGGATCTTAGCAACTCTCTTCCCCTGAAGAGCTGAGTGCTTTGGAGGGGTGGGGAAGCAGGTAGTTGCTCTGGGTGGTATTCCCTACCACTTGAAAGGAGAGGGGAGAGGCTAACAACCCACTCCTGCAGGTGTCAGAAGGGGGGAATACTATCAGTCCTTACAGAAAACTCCCATGGTAAGAGGGAGCTGGGTGTGTGGTGCTGAAGCATTGGGGGAAGGCAGCTGCAGCAGCACAGAGAGGGATTGGTGTGGGCAGCTGCACTATCGGTGTGGAAATGGAGGAGTGAGGAAGGAAAGAGCACAGGGTTCCCTAGGCAGCAGGCAATTGACCAGGGACATGGTTCTGGAGTAGGAGTGGGGTGGGCAGTACTAAGTATCTTCATTAGTGAATGGCAAGAATGGCTAGAGAGGGGTTGGGGAGCTGCAGAGCCAGCAGGAATTAGCCACACCCTATGTATCCGATGAAGTGAGCTGTAGCTCAGGAAAGCTTATGCTCAAATAAATTGGTTAGTCTCCAAGGTGTCACAAGTCCTCCTTTTCTTTTTCCACACCCTAGTGGCTCTCTGCCCAAATGGCTGAGCTTTGGTAGCGCTCCCAGCCCTTTGTTTACACAGCTAAATGGTATGGGGAACTAGCAGCCAATCTGAAGGGAATTTCCCTGCAGACCATAAAAGCGTCTGAAAACCCAGACTCTATGTGGAAGATCAGTGGAGTTAGCAGGTCTGAGCTTCTAAGATTGTTGTCCTTCCATTGTAAGCTCTGCATAATGCTGCTTCCACTGCTTATCTATCCTTGTTCTGCATAGCCCCTCTGATCACAATGCTAGTCTGGTCCACCTGATTAACAGCTATGCCCCCCTCCCCTAGTGAGATCAGCTGCAAAGCCACTTCCTTCTCCATTCAGATCCTTCCTGAAGACCACCTCTGGTACTATGCCTATGGAAAACTAGTTGATGGCTAATGGAGAGTTTGAGTCATTAATGTTTATATATTTAGCCACCTTGTCTGTATACATTGTATTTCTTCCTTCTACTGTTTTTTTTGTTTGTTTTTTAAAAACACAGTAAGAGCTCTTCAGGGCTGGGACTATTCCTTTCTTTTGTTTGGAAAACAATTAGCACACTGGGCAGTTACTGGAAAAAAATAATTCTGACAGGTATATCAGAGCAGGGTTTGGTAGCAGCCTTTCTAGTGAAAGCTACAAAACACTTTCCATGCTGAACATTGGTTTTCAAATACTTGTAACTTTCCAAGATCTAACTCTTACCCTTACGCCTTGCTATGCTTGATCTCTTGCTGCAGATGAATTTTCCAGCAAGGCCTGAGCCAAATCCCTTTAGCCACTTGACTTAAAGGATGGGGCAGGGAAAAAAACAAACACTTTTCTTACTAAAGAAAAATTCAATCTTTTGTGACAACAGAAAGAGGTGAAAGTTGAAACGTGGCATGGCCTAATCCTAAACAAAGACTTCTAAAGCAGGGTCATGGTAGACTTGTCCAACAACTGCAGCAGTTTGCACAGAAGCAGAACAAAATAAAACATCCAATAAAGCTTCTGTCAAGTAAGCCAGCCATATTCAATATTTATAGGGCCTAAGAACTTTCCCAGACTGCAGACCCTGTTGCTGCTTTAATTTCTTTCTGTGTTGGAAGGTGGAATTTCTGTTCCTGGTATCTGAATAGTGGAGGGTGTGCTGTTTTGTTTGTTGTTGTTTTCAACACAGAAGGCCATGATTTAGAAAACCATTTATCATTTTGGCAAGATTACACATTTGTGGAATATATAACAAGATTTCACTTTTTATTAAAAATAGATATTTGACAAAAATACACATTCCAGTAAACAAGACTTCTCCACTTGTCATGTGGAAGCAATAAGATGCTAACATGAAAAACTTCCTATATACATAGATCCTTTCAATGGCTAATTAATTGTCTGATATTTTGTAAGCACATCTCAGATAATTCTTTTTAAGAAACTTCCCTACAGGCAGAACTTTTAAGGTGGGCAATCATCATTTGCTCCAACAGCCATTTGAAGCCAATAGTCCAGGCTCCTAAAAACAACAAAATTGTACAAGTTCTCTCCTCCCTTTTGGAAACCATGTTCACTTTCTCTCCAAGAAACAGGGCTGTCTGCAAAGCCATGCACGGTTAAGGTCACCCACTGAGCCAATTTTGGTTCATCAAAATAGCAACTGGAAAAGAAAAAATACATTAGCTTCTAATTAGAATGGAACAATAAGTTATATTGAAGTACACCAGAATGGAATTAGAGATCTAACTACTTAAGGGAAATGTATAACTAAAGGAGTTAAAAATCTCTCTTGGGTTTACTGAAATGTGGGACACCCACTAGTGTGATGAGCATCTTATTGGAAAACAAATGTGTTTTATATGAGAAATTCCAACTGTGTCACACCATTTTAGAAGGTACATACGGAGAGCACAAAGGGTTGTAGTTTTCCTGCTGAGGCACCGAGGCTCTAGCATTCCTTCAGACGCTTAATATTACCTTAAATTAAAATATTTATGAGACTGCTCAGTTTACATATTTTAATGTTAACTGTTTATGTAAAATTGAATGAAAAACAAAAGAAACAGGACCAAATGCCATTTCACAATGAAGAACTTCACCCCTGAAGATTTATATCGTATCGTGTACTTTGACACATGTAACTGTGAGCTGTACTTTAATTAAAAATACTTGCTTGTTTGTTCGGTTCGTTTTTTTAAAATAGAAACCAGTTTTTCTGAGCCGCCTCTGCCAGCCACCATCTTGTAGGGAATTGGCATTATTTGTGACTGGGATAATAGACCAATCCAATGTCAGTGTGGAAGACATATGGAAAGAAAATCTGGTGAATGGACTCTTTTTGTGGATTAGTACTTCAGCCACCAGAAGGGAATCAGACTACAAATCATAAACTGATATTAATAAAGGCTAGGCATTGTCCAGTGGTCTTAAGACTGGGAGCCAGAACATCTGTGTTTTAATCAAAACTCAGTGTGACTTGCTGTAGGAGTTGAAAATTTGGCTGTGACTTGTCCAATATGACATACGGTGGGTCTGATTTTCATAAATGCTGAGCTCCCACAACTTCAACTAGAGTTGTGGCTGCTTAACACTTAAAAAAACCAATCCTAGAATATCTCAAAGTTGTGTCCCCCAAAGCTGAGGTATTCAAAATCAGTTGTCACTTTTGATAATTTTGGCCTTAACCTCCTTGCTTCAGTTTCCCTATATGTAAATTGGGGATGGTATACTTTACTTACCTCTCTGGGGTGCTGAAGATTAGTCTTTGTAAAATACTTTGAAAGGGGAAAATATTAAAATTGTAAATATGTTATAGTAATGTACCTCTGATGGCCCTTACCACAGCTGTTCCAATAACTGAATTATCTTCTCTGGGAGTATAAAGCCAGTGATTGTGCACAAATAGGCTTGCTCCACTACTGTGCTGGGCTGTGGACAGCAATAGGTTGATAAGAAGCTAAATGACTTGTTGTCTCTGAAAACAGAAAGAATCTGGGTAAGGATAGTGCAAATTTTCTACACCAACACTACCATTTTCAGAGTTGTGCATCAACCATGAAGCACCTAAATACATTTAGACCTTTAAATAAATGGTCTGCTTTTCAGAAGTGCTGAGCACCTGTGAAAAATCAAGTCACTTATTTAAGGTATCTAAAGACTGAAGTGCCTATTGTCAGGTATCAAAGGTAGAAAATTATGGCTTATGTTTTTTTTTAAAATATTTAAGATCAAGGCAAGTTCAGATACTTACAAACCAACTTTGTTGCAAACAGCACCTAGCCATTCAAACAGTTCCTGTGCACTGCATGACTCTTCCAGCTTTCCTTGCAGTTCATTACTATGGAGCACTGGACACTGCAAATTTCTTAATGTGCTGAATGTTGTTTTTGGTTGATGGGCTTGTATTTGATTTTTGGAAAAGTATGACACCAGTGTTGATCCTTCTGCACCTAACAACACAGACCACAAAAAGTTGTTATAAAACTGCAACACCAAAGGAACACTGAGCATCAAACTAAACAAACCTTTACATGTATTTGTAAAGGAGAGAAAGATGTGTGAGATGCTCTATATGATGCACTGAAATTAAAACTGCTTACATGCTGTTTATCTACCTGTGCCAGAGCCCTAGATTTTTCATCTTCTCCTCTTTTCTTGGAAATGAAGTACAGTTTCAGATCCAGCAAGCTCTATAGAGAAACCTTATTGAGCCGTATTTGTATAGTTCAATTTGTCATTAGCAACAGTTAAGGCAGTTTACTCTGGTCAAAATAAAAATTAAACTCATGTATTACGTAACATCTTCAAGGATGAGTATTTGTTTAATGTTTCCAAATACACAGACATAGGAAAGGAAAAATTAAGCTTTTCCACTTGTTCTTTCTCTATAAAAATGCAAATGGAGAGTCTGATCATCCCACCGAAACATTAACCAGATTTAGAGGCTTAGATGACAGTTTATTACAAATAGGACATCACCATCTGAATATAGTTTATCACTAACATTGTGTTTTGAGTCTGTCCTCTTTTCTCCCACACCATCTCTTCAAGATATATTAACAGACTCACAAGCAAGATATCCAATTGGTAAAAAGCAATTTTTATAGTGTCCCTGCCTACACTTTGAGATCCCTGGATGAAAGGAGAAAAACAATACTAAGTCTCCTTCTGAAAAAGATAGTTGTGGGCTGTTCCTGAAGAGATGCTCTACATAGGCCACCAACATGAGGGCTTGTACTCTACATGTCAGAGGAACAGCATAGAGCTGCTTGAAAAATGGTAACTTTTCCCCATGGAAAATTTCAAATTTTCAGCAGAAATTCAAAACATAAAAAAATTTCTGTGGAAAACCAAAATATTTTGACTTGGAAATACTGCCACAGTGCCTTGTGCTCCCATTCTCCTTTATAGGCCAGGCTTCCTGGTTGATATTGGACAACTCCTGTAGTGTACCACAGTTTCCCCTTTTGGAGAGGGGAGGCAGTCAATCATGGCAGACAAAGCCAGGCCAATGAGCCTGGCCTACAGAGAAAAATGGGGACATGAGGCAAACAAGTTACAACTCCCATGAGGCACCACTGCAGTACTTCCAAATTTTTGATAAAAAAATAATAATAATAAAAAAAAAACGGTCAAAAACCAGTTCAATGGAAAATTTGTAACAACCTTACAAAAGCCCAATAGCAGGACATACAGTGGTTGTACGCTAATTTCAAAATCAAACAGAATTCGCAGTTTTCTTCCTGACAAATTTTACTTCATGTCACTGCACCTTTGAGGTGCCATCAACAAGAGTTTGTTCTTTAAGTAACAAAATGCCACTATATTACAAGTTTACAATCCAAATAAGAATGATATCTAATTATTGGTGTATGCAGTGTTGTTGTAGATGTGTTGGTCCCAGGATATTACAGAGACAAGATGGGTGAGGTAATATCTTTTATCGGACCAACTTCTGTTGGTGAGAGAGACAAGCTTTGTAGCTTACACAGAGCTCTTCACACAGCCCAGACCTGACGAAGAGCTCTTTGTAAGCTAGAAAGTTTGTCTCTCTCACCAGCAGAAGTTGGTCCAATAAAAGATATTACCTCACCCATCTAATTTTATGTCATCCATAGTTAATATTCTAATATTCTTCTAATATTACAGTTCATTCTCATTACCTGTGTTATGCCAGGACAGCAGGAAATCAAATTCTAAAGGTTTCTTCTCTTTCAAGGCCCAAAGCACTCTTTTATGTTTCTTACTATCAGGATCAAAGGCCGAGTCAGTCAAGTCAATGGTAACAACTGTAAAAGATGAATGGGCAAATTTTACTCAACAGAGCTCAGCTTTAATATTCAGATTCTATGAAAATTATCAGAGTACTAGAATATGTTGTCAACTACTTTTTATGGATACACTTTGTTTTTCCTTTTAAGGTAACCCTCCATGCCTTGTAGCATTCTCTCAAAATCTTAGTCATACAGCTGTTGCTCTCCATTTTGCAAATGAAGATTTTTCTCTCTTTATGCTGATGGAGAAGACATTACACTGCTGCCTTTTGTTAACTTTTCTGCTTGTGTCTCAGCTTCACTGTGCAGAAATCAAGGGAAAGTTGTGGGGTTTTGTTTGTCTGGTGGGTTTTTTTTTGAAGTTATCTGCTTTCTAAAACCAGCAATGAGCAGCTCACTTTTGTGAGGGAAATGAGAAAAGGGGAGCTGTCATGCCAAAATAGTGGCTTTAAAAAAATACTGGCACCAGACCATTGGCATTTAAGGAAAAAGCTATAGCTTACAGTACCAGCAAAAGCCATACTTACAGCTTCAGCACTGTTTCCATTATGAGCCTGTTTTCCCACACCCATTGGTCCCAATCCAAAGATGAATTTAAAAAAAAAAAACCTGAACAAATTTTTAAGTTCAATGAATTAGCATTATTTCCTATTTTGCTACTAGTTGTTTTTATGCAGATAACTTAAAGCCAACAGCACTCTGAAAGTTAATCTTTGCTTGTAATTAACTTTCAATATGTACGGCCCTTCTAGGTTTGCGGGGGAGGATATGAACTAAAAGAGTTATGACTGATTTTTTAGAAATCACTAAGCATGTCCACAGGATATCTGCTAAGAACTGCAAATTTTCTTTACCGTGTGCAAGGCATTGAGGCTATTTAAAGGATAATTTGCCTGAGAAAGATTTTAAGTGTCACAAACACACAAAACAAAATCCTCTCTCTCTCTCAACAAAAGGGGTCTCTTAAGTTTAGGTTTTTTCTTTGCAGTTTCTGCAGCATTCTGCTAGGTGTAAGCTTTCATTAAGTTTTTTTGTTTTTCTGCTGTGAAGATGTGACAGATTTATGTTTCTGGGGAGGGGCACATTATTTTGTGACAAAGATACAGAGATTGCATACAGTATACAAAATGCAAAAATGCTCACATCCTACATTATTGCAATACAAGGGATATATAATTAAAAATAAATAAAGAAATGCAGAAATTAAGTTCTTACAATATCAATGAGATATTAAATATATATGTTCTATTTGTGCTTTTCTTGTTACTTGTGTAGTTTACATATTTCTCTCAATATGTGTATGGTGTGTGTACACAGGGAGAAAACATCCCAGAGATTAACCAAATTTAGAGGAATCAAAGCTTAAACTCAGATAGTTTGGTGTCCTATTAAGACACTTTATAAATGGATATTAATATTAGAATAGGTGCTGTTAGTGTAAACAATACTTACTATATCTCATGACTTTTCTACCAGAATACTGAGATGGACGACCTTGTAGTCCAAGTTCCTCATATGTATCCTTGTCTACTGATATAATTAGCTTTCCTATGAACAACAAGGATTTTTGTTAGTACCAGTTATCGCTTCCATAGCTCCCTTTTAAGTCTTTGAGAGTCTCATGCTGTATAAAGTTAAACCTGGATCACTAGGTGTTAGTAATGTAATCCAGGCGCCTTCAGTTCCAGTTAAATGGATCACAAAGAGTAACCCTTAAAAAAGATTATTGTTGGTTGTCAAAAATGTCTTATGAATTAGCATGAGTGAACCCTAAATAACATAATTCCTGAGTGGTGCAATTACCCTATGTAATTTTGCCATGTTACTACTGTCACCTGTATCTTCCCTCCTCCCAGCTATTTCCTAGTGTTTGTTATATTCATTTATTGAATTTTGTGTTCAGTTAGGCCCTGATTCTGCAAACACTCACATGCTTGAAACGACTGCTGTGCTTTAAACTTTTTGACTTCAATGGGCCTACCCAGGTGAGTAAAGTTAGGCACATAAGTGTCTGAAGGTTTGTGGCTTAGACTGAAAACACTTTGGTGCATTGACGGCGCCATCCTTTGCCGCTGTACAGCATTTAGCACAATGGAGCCCTTGATCCTGGCTGGGGTCTTTGGACACTACCACAAAATAATAATATTGAGTGTCAAAAAGGACTGAACTGTGATATCACACATGTCTAAATCATGGACTCCAGAATGGCTGTGAATATTATTTTGAAACATTTACCTGTTGCTAGCACCCAGAGACCACAATCAGGATCAGATTTCCATTGGGTTAGTGGCTATATATATTTACAAAAGATGATATCCCTACTGCAAAGAGCTTACATGAAGAATTTCAGTTTACTTGTGCTCTGCCAAACACTTGCTTTTTTTTGGCAACTGGGTTATGACAATTAGCAAATGAGACTAAAAATAAAAGGATATGAAAAGATTTACATTTTTACTGTAATTGATGTAATATGTATTGTATAATATGTTGAAATCTCAAGACGTTTGGAAAACAGTGAAACGAAACAAAGCTCTCCATTACTCTCACACATAAAATGCTTAATTATACTCTGAGAAAAGTATTACTCAGTACTTTTAAGTACTAAATACTTCATCATAGTATTTTGAGAAATATACCAAAATCACCTGACCTATATTTTTTAAGGGGACAGCATCAACTTAAAATGGTTTAGATTTTGGAGTGTGTAAAAAGCAGCCTTTAATAAAGTTTCAGACGAACAGAAATGCTGTTTTTTTAATTCCAGTGAAAAGAGTTTTCACACAAATATTCCTCTACAGCATTAGCAACGCAAGGTTTGCAGCACTGACCATTTGAAATGATGAGTAAAAGTGAAATTGACTTAATTGAGTTTACTGTCCATGATGTAAGAAATTAAATAAATCAAGAGCATGAATAACAAAGAGTAACTTTAATTTTTTTAATATTTCATTTTAATAATTACTAGTAAACATAGGTAAAGAAATGTACTCATGATTTTTCCAGTTGACAGTACCGCTTTCAAAAACCCAAGTAAAAACAAAACAAATCAAAGGCATTAGTCAATGTCTATGTATAATGAATAGTATGAATTCATACCAGTTGGTAGTAGAGCAGCAGCATTATCTTGATCAATTTTTGTGTTGTACGTAAGAGCATAGCATGAACCTTTAACACAAAGGAACAGTAAAACACAAGGTTATACAGTTCTCAAAATATATACTGGAAATATTTAAGTTAGACTCATCTCAAGATAAATAAACCAGTCAGTTGCTGTTTAGATCCTGCTTGATTTCTGCACTGAAAGTAACTAGCCTTCTCCCACTATGGTACTTTCGTGATGCCTCTACAAATGTGACAGTGACATTTTCAGGGTTTTATAACCCAGATGAAATCCATTCCAGCCCAAACTTAGAACACTTTATTTCAACCTGGAAGTGATTCTTTTCACCAAATTAGAAAAAAATTTGGTCCAACCATTTTTCAGATATTGGGTCACATTGAAAAATAAAGGGGACAATGTTGTTATCATGGACATTTTTTTTTTTCCAGTCATGTACCACAACCACCTTCATCTTCTAAAATCAAGAGCCCAGTCCTGTAATCTTGGCACATGAGTGGTCCCATTGCTCGAATAGGAACTGCTGGCACAAGTACTATTCAAGAGAATAAGAGCAGCAAGAAAGAGGGTCCTAAATTTAGCAAGTAATTAATCCTTAATGGAGGGACAACTACTTTCCTTTAAAATCAGCTTATTTGAAAAAATGCTTTGCTCCACGATTGAGTCCTAAGTAATAGGGAACTTTCTGGCATCAGCAAAGTGGTGGATGTCCCTGGATGTCTGCTAGCAACATGCCTTTTCCTCAGAGTGTTAAATATCAAAGGCAGGAGACATGTTGTTCCATCTTTGAAGTTCAAGATGGAAGAAGGACCAGAGGGAGAAACCATTTCTATGTGCAGATTTACATGCCTTCTTTGGAACTTGCAGATTTTATTCATAATTAATATCTCTATAATGACATTTAACAGAAGACCCAGAACTTCACAAGATTATTAGAAACTATATGGAGAAGAAACACTTCACTAATATCTGAAATGCAGTCACCTCTAGGCTGGAAGACAGCTGCGATTAAACAATAACAGCTATACATCACTACAGTTCAGGACATAAAGCAAACCATAAATCATACCCAATTGAAAGTGCAAGGAGAATTCAGGTAGGCAGACTGTAATTACTCAAATGGAACTGAGCTAGAGCACCAGGGCTAAACCTTCCTTCATTCCATTCCTGTAAAGAATGCCACAGGCCTTACACATGTTCATCTATTCTTATTCCTGATAGGTCAGGAGATCTCAAACCTTAATAAGACTTTTGATTTTACATCTTGCTTCTCCCTTTCACCCATGTACAAACACAAGTCAATGCTTGCTGTACCTTAGTACAAGGTTTTTCAAACTTTTTTCTGGGGACCCAGTTGAAGAAAATTGTTGATGCCCGCGACCCAGGGCAGGGGGTTGGGGTGCAGGAAGGGGCCAGGGCTCTGGGCTGGGGGTGCAGGCTCTGTGGTAGGGCTGGGAATGAGAGGTTTGGGGTGCAGGAAGGGGTTCTGGGTTTGGGGGGGCCTCAGGGCTGGGGCAGGAGTTGGGGTGCGGGCTTACCTCCAGCGGCTCCCAGTCAGCTGCACAGCTGGGCTGCAGAGGCAGGCTTCCCACCTGTCCTGGCACTGTGGACTGCGCTGTGCCCTGGAAGCAGCCAGCAAAAGGTCTGGCTCTTACGCGGAGGTGTGCAAACGGCTTCACATGATTCTCGCCTGCAAGCACTGAGCCCGTACCCCTCCTCCGCCCCCCCAGCTACCATTGGCTGGTTTCTGACAAGTGGGAGTATGGAGCCGGTGCTCAGGGCGGGGGCAGCGCATGGAGCCCCATGCCCCCCACCCAGAAGATGGACATGCTGTTGGCCGCTTCTGGGGCACAGCGTGGTGTCGGAAAAGGTAGGCACTAGCCTGCCTTAGCTGGGCAGCACTGCCGACGGGATGTCTCGGTTGGCAGTGCAGACCAGAGCAAGGCAATACAGTGCCTTACATGCTGTGACCCAGTACTGGGTTGCGACCCAGTACTGCCTTAGTATATGTTTACGCTACAAAAAACAGGTGTGTTCTTAACTTGGATTAGTTACCCTGTGGTAGCTAACTTGTATTAAAATATCAGTGAAGATACAGCAACTTGGTTTTTAACTTGAGTTAGCAGTTAGGCTCCTCTTCCTACAGATTTTAATTTGAGCTGCTAACCTGAGTAAAAGCCAAGCTACACTGTCTTCACACAAATTAGCTATCGCAGTTAGCTAATCCAAGTTAAGAACACTTTTTTTTTGCACCGTACACACCCTAAATAACTGTTACCTCAAGCCCTCTAGAGCTAGAATCCAAAGAATATCATTCTGAAATCTTGGAATTATTGCTTTAAAATGTTTAATGCTTTACTCTCTAGCTAGTGTTTATGAAATCATTCCTGTTAAGAATTATGTGGGGAAAGCTGTTGCAAAGGTAAATGCTGTCAGGAGCAGTGTACATTGTCCAAGAACTCTAAGGTGGAACAAAATAAACTGATCTGAGTGTACTACAGGATTCTCTTTGTTTAGTTCTCCCATCCTTAAAAAATTAAGGAAATTCGATTTTTAAAAGAACCACAGTGACCTTGCTCTCTTGCCCCGTTTTCTGTCCATCCTCCACCATTTCTTCTATCACTAACCTTTCTCCTCTGCACTATAACAGGTATAACAGCCTATCTGCCAGGGAGCAGAGAGAAGAGGAGAGTGATGCAGACTTCTGTATTTGTTCTTCTCTTCCAAATGCGAAGAATGTCACAGTCCAAACAACTCATAGAAAAAAACCCCTGATGTTATCACAAGCACTTTTTAGTATTCCAGAAAGCACTGCCAAGACATTTGGTTTCATTCATATTCACTGTATGTATTTTTAGCTCCCCCTTACCTTTCTTCACAAATGTATTGATAAATTCATGTGTAACCAATTCATGAAGGGATAAATTCTTCACCAAGTAATACTCTCCAAAGTCTGTGATAACTCTTTTCAGTGCTTCTGGAAGAATTCCACATTCAGGGATCAAAAATGACACCTATTCAGACCATATTTGTAATGCAGATTAGATCTTACAATATAAACATAGATAATCAAAATTACAAAACAGGGCTGAAGAAAAGAAATAAGCAAACAAAAATTCAGCTCCTCAAAGAGATCAGCACATAAAATAAAAGAGTAAAAGGTATCTGTAGATGGGTGAATGCCCCAAATAGCAAGAGACGAATTCAGCACATTACTAATTTTAAGCTAGCCCCACCCCAGATGGCCTAGAGTTTCAGTTACCAAACCTTATTGTGTAGGACTCGGTTCTCTATTTTGCATAGTTCATACACAGTACAGTGCCATTTAAAGCACTACAGAAAGGGATATTATTGCACAGCATGGTTTTGCAAAGGGTATGGTTTTAAGACAAAATAAAGGTTAGTTTAAAATCTGTTTTGAATGCTTTTTTACCTTTGCTATTTGGGGCATTTACCACATAATGGGTTAAATCTGTCCTTAGTTATGCCCATGCATGAATGGAAATCAGGGTAGGATTTGGTCCATTTTTAAAACAAATACATTCCATAGTGCAAGACACAGATTTAACACCCCCCCAAAAGCCTCCTTGATCCATAAAAACTCAGATGAGATCAGGTGCATTCAGTGTAGCATGGCTGTTCTCCCAAATTCAAGCAGATTAGGTCCTACTGTGTTTCTTATGAGAAAGAAAGAGGTCGGCATGCAATGCTACACAAGACAATCAAAGTAGGAGGTACTGCTGCTGGCTACATTATGACCAGTGGTTAGAGCACTCACCCAGGATGAGGAAGACGCAGGTTCAAAATTCCCCCCTCTACCAGGATTTAAAGAGGGGTCTCCCACTTCTCAGTCAAGTGCTCTAACCACTGAGCTATGGGATATCCTGATACAGAGCTCCCCCAATCTCTCATGCTGAAGCTGTTTCACTGCAGCTTAATAATTAAAGTCAATGGAGCAGGGGGACTGGACCCTGGGTCTTCCACCTCCTGGGTGAGTGCTCTAACCACTGGGCTAAAAGTTATAACCAAACACTAGATTTTAAATGGGATCCAATCTGGTAAGCAGCCTCTGAGCACACCTACTGGATCAAGCTCCACCAGCAAGTTAGGCAAGTGAACATCTATCTTCCCCAGTTCACAGGTTGCTCTGGCAGGAGACAGGATTCCAGATAGAGCAAGGCAGCAGTGTGCAGGCCCAGAAGCAGAAACTAAGTAGCTATGGAATTTTTACCCTGAAAATTTAGGTGCTGAGTGAGTTTAGGCACTTACAGGGTTTGGCTGGAGTTTTGTGAATTGCATTAGAGCCTAAAACTGGGACTTAGGTGCCAAAGTCTGATGTTTAGGTGTCTACGTACCTTTGTGCATCTAGTCCTTAGCTACTAAGGTGATGAGCATAGTATAAGAACCCATACAGAATGGAATACGGGGGAGCTGGGAATAGGCTGAGTCTGACATGGCAGCACTGAGCTGCCCTTCAGAAGAGAGTGATAGACCTTGTTGACAATAACACAAAAGTAGTGCTTTGGAAGAAAGGAGGGGTAAGACTTGGGAGAAGTGTACTGCTGAGAATGCCTGAAGCTGAACCTTAGTTAAAATGTTTTATCCATTAATTTTCTAATCAGGGTGTGATGCTTCTGTTTGGGTACCCAGAACTGTAAGCCACTGTGTCACCCCCTCTCAGACCCAGCAAGCGAGAGCTTTGCTGCTGCCAAGTAATGTGTCAGAGACCTGACACACCAGCTTTTCTTCTTCACCAGTAAACTCTACAGGACTCTGCCAGTCCAAAACTTGCTTTGCATCCAACAACCAGTGGACCCCAGTTCCCAAGTTCCACAGAGACATCTCTTTGCCGTATCCAGTCCCTCTCACTGGACACTCCCAGAAATTATTAGGTTTGCTGCCTCCAAAAAAGATCGCATGCACATCAGCCTGTTAGGTTAGCTGAGGATTCACTCTCCAATTTAATACACAGCACTGAGATGGTTTTGTAATAAAACAACAATAAGTTTGTTAACAAAGAACAAATTTAAGTGATAATAAATAAGAATAAAAAAACAGGTATGGTTACAAGTGAAACAGAACAAAACAAAATATGCATTCTTGTGGCAAACTTAATTTCAGCAAGTTCCCTTTTCTAAGCAGGTTTCTCATCTATAGTCAGTTTCCAGCTATGCTTGCCTTCTAGGCCAAGAGAGTTTTCATAGGCTCAGAGGACACTGACCCCTAAGTTCCTCAGTGACAGAAGACTCAAATCTCTCTTTGTTCCCCTTATATTACCCCAAAGTTCATTGTCTCTGTTTCAAGAGCCACGAAGGTACAAACTCCATCCCCCATTGTGATCATTAAGCGATCATCTCCCCAATTGCTAGTTTGATGGCTTTGTTTATCTTATATGTAAATATACTTTTCAGTGTTCTCTGTGAGCAAGCTGGCCAGACAAGTAAAAACACATTGCTTTACCTAGGTAAGGCTGGGCTTTATGTGCTGCCTTCCAAATACGTTTTAAGAACATATTTTCAGCACGCATTTCTAACTCTTTGTACACACGCCATACATATATCATGCAACGATTTTCAGGACCAGCATGTTAACAGTTTGCATATGGCACTTTACACAACACCATTTAGATACAGATTATGACCACAGTATGTTGGGGCAATGAGAGTGCCAGGCCTGATGTGAGTTATGGTATGTTGTGCTCTCTGCTAGTTGGCACTGAGGGGCCTCCAGGGTCACACAGTGATCTGTGGTGACAAGGGAGCGGACAGAGTGGATTTGGGTTTTTCAACAACATTCAGATGGTTTAACTGCAGTTACTTAACTTTGCCAGAAAAGGAAGTGATCATTTAATTTCACAGCCAAGCCAGAGGAGGTTTAGTAAACACAGCTACAACTTGCTTACTTGCTGCTGCAATATGCAAATCAATTTGAGTCTAAGAGAGAAGCTATCTCCTTCAAATCTTTTGTTACAGATGTTTGCATGAAATCTTAGGCCCCATTCCAGATAATGCTCTGTGTGACCAACGGGGTCCACCCACAAGGAGTCACTTGTAGGACTGGTACCTTTAATCTTCAGACACAATTTTGCACCCTTACACCCACATGGAACTCCACTGATTTCAATGGGGTTCTGGCTGTGTGCAGTAGTTTGCAGGATCCAGGCTTTAGGTACTGCTGGAGCCAGGAAGATAAATTTACAAATAACTTACACATGAGTCTAAAAACTATACTGTGACCCTAACAGGCCCTCAGTGCCAATGGCAGATGGCCCACTGTTCTGTAAATCCTATCAGGCCTGACATAAAGAACAGCCATACTGGGTCAGACCAAAGGTACATCTAGCCTAGTATCCTGTCTTCCGACAGTGGCCAATGCCAGGTGCTTCAGAGGGAATTATCAGGTAATCATCAAGTGATCCATCCCCTGTAGCCCATTCCCAGCTTTTGGCAAACAGAGGCTAGGGACACCATCCCTGTCCATCCTGGCTAATAGCCATTGAGGGACCTATCTTCCATTAACTTATCTAGTTCCTTTTTGAACCCTGTTATAGTCTCGGCCTTCACAACATCCTCTGGCAAGGAGTTCCATTGTTTTACTGT
Source organism: Caretta caretta (assembly GCF_965140235.1). Taxonomy (NCBI): domain Eukaryota; kingdom Metazoa; phylum Chordata; order Testudines; family Cheloniidae; genus Caretta; species Caretta caretta. The sequence goes on along the minus strand of NC_134207.1, from coordinate 118,913,505 downwards.
GCATTGTGTGAAGAAATACTTCCTTTTGTTTGTTTTAAACTGCTGCCTATTAATTTCATTTGGTGACCCCTAGTTCTAGTGTTATGAGGAGTAAATAACACTTCCTTATTTACTTTCTCCACACCAATCATGATTTTATAGACATCTGTCATATCCCCCTTAGTTATCTCTTTTTCAAGCTGAAAAGTCCCAGTCTTTTTAATCTCTCCTCCTATGGAAGCTGTTACATACGCCTAATAATTTTTGTTGCCCTTTTCTGTACCTATTTCAATTCCAATGACACACTCATTACATCTACCACATTGCTGTCATGGTATTTTCTGTAAAGAGTGTTGTGTGAAGTATCAAGTGAAAGCTGGTGACATAGTAGTCATTAATATCATTGCATGATGATTCATGCATGCACTATAAAGAGTTATGTATGTGTGCTAGAAATATGTTTCTACAATAAGTTCTGGGAGCAGATGTGATCAAGTTTGTCCTAGACAAAGGGAACGTTGATTTGCCTGTGTCTATAATCAGAGGGGTAGCCGTGTTAGTCTGTATCCACAAAAACAACGAGGAGTCTGGTGGCACCTTAAAGACTAACAGATTTATTTGGGCATAAGCTTTCATGGGTAAAAAACCCACTTCTGCAGATGTGTGGACTGAAAATTACAGATACAGGTATAAATATATACTGGCACATGAAGAGAAGGGAGTTACCTTAGGAGTGGAGAACCAATGTTGAAGGCCAATTTAGTCAGGGTGAATGTGGTAATGTAAACTGAGCACAGGGATGCCAGAGACAATGGACCTTTCATTTGCATCTGAGGTAAACACCAGTTATCAAGAGGATGAGGCAATAGCATGGCATCAGCACACCAGAGGACACCTCATAATCTGGACCTCAGGGAGTCAGCCTGACTCTTGGGACAAAGACTATGAACTTTGGGGAACATAAGCCGCAAAAGGACATTTTGCTACTCATAACTGAGGGAACGAAGAGGTCAGTCTCTTTGCATCTATGAACAGTGGATCTCCAACCAGATGGGTTGATGATGCTGAGAAGTAGCTGTAGGTGAGAAAACTGCTTTAGACAAAGCATGGAGCCTGCTAAGGGTTACACAGAGTCTGAAACACTTTATACTTTTGTTTCATTTGTAACCATTTTCGGTTTCTATTATCTCTGCTTAATTTCACTTAAATCTCTGTTCTTTATTAATAAACTTACTTTTGCTTTATTATAAATTAATCTCAGTGCTGTTATAATAAAGAGGTGTGCATCCTCAGCCGAACCAGCAGGCTGGTATGTAGTCTGTCTCGTCGGCGGCAGCAGAGTTGGTAGTTCTGTCAGCATCCAGTGACGGGGGCTAGATGCTGCAGAGAGATGCTTCTGGAAAGTTCAATATTGTAGCGCACCAAGGATTAATCTGCAAGGCCCAGTTTGGGGTGGCAGCATCCTAAGGAGTTTTTTTTGCTAGCTAACAGGAGACTGTGGTGGCAGGGAGCCGTCACACACAACACCACCGACCAAACCTCCTTTTGCTAAGGCAGAAAGGATAACAGGGTGACTTACAGTTCTGGACTGCCTCAAGAAAGCACCATAATACCTATCTGCTGTTGGCTTGTTTATCTGTTTTTGACACCTTGTTCAATACATTATATATAGCTGTTAAATGTGATTTAAGTTTTGAAGTTTTTGAAACTCAGCAACTTGCAAACCATTAATGGATCCAGCTTGGTTAAATTAAGTCCCAGCATAAGAGACATTCTAGAAGCAACTGCATGTCCTTTTAAAGAAGCATCTCAGAAATGCATACATAGAATTATAGAGAAAAGGTGGGTGAGGTAATATCTTTTATAGCACCAACTTCTGTTAGTGACAGAAACAAATTTCTGAGCTTTCACCTGGCCTTAGACTAAAATACCAAATCTACCAGTTGGTAAACACTGATCTTTTCCTTCCCCCATCAACATTATCTTGTTGGATAACCAATTTCAAAGCCTTAGGTGCCAGTAGAGAAGTGATCAGAATTTTTTTTTTGTTTTTACCAGCTTGATATATCATCATTTCATCCAAATGATACTCTAAAATTACATGATTAGATTAAAAATATGAACTACAATCCCACTGACAAATTATACACTGGATGGGAGAAAGTGTGTTTTGTTGAAAATACCATATCAAGTTTTGGGGGCTTTCCCTCTTTGTTTTAAAAATCTATCACTCTGCAAAGAAAAAAAAGGGGGGGGGGGAAATGGTCACACACAACTTTATTCATCCATCCATGAAGAACTGCCCCAAGAGCGGAGCTGGAATAATCAATAGAGCGGATGTTCATGGAAAAATTGGCAATACAAACCTTTACACAAAAAGGAGGCTGTTGGCTCAGCTATTTTAATTTTAGGGTTTTTTTTTTTTTATTTTTGGAAAAAGAAGGGAAAGAGAGATCAGCGTCTACACCACTGGTAGATTTCGGGTCGTTAGTATGTCACTCTAATGCCAGGTCTACATTAGAGAGACTATAGCAGCACAATTACCCCTGTAACTAGGCCGGCATAACCAGCCTTGAAAACGGAGCAGGTTTAACGGGGGGAGACCCCTCATGCTGGCCTCCACTTATAATTCAGCGGCCCAGATCTACAGTCCCGGCAGCGCAGAGGGGGCAGCAGAGCCGCGTCTACACCTGGGGCTTGCCCCAGCAGAGGGCGGCTAGGAAGCCGGCCCCTGACAGGCACCTAGAAGCGGGGCTGGGAGGGAGACACCGAGCGCCTTCACCAGCCAGCCAGCCGCCCCCAAGCCGGAGGAGCCCAGCCAGGGGGAGGGGGCCCTTCGCGCTCCCCAACCGCTCGCTCGCGGGCAGAGCTCCCACAGCCACCCGCCGCCCCGCACTCACGCGGCAGTTGTAGGCGTGGCTCCGCACGTGCGCCGCGTGCCGGGAGCGCTCATGCCGCACGTGGCTTTTCTCGCACACCAGCAGGTGCCGCGGCGTCTCGCGGAGCCGCCGGAGCGCAACCGACATCCTGAGTCCGCGCGCCGCGCAGCAGCCGCCAACAAGGAAGCAGCGGGGGCTCCCCCTCGCCCCGCGTCCGCGGCGGAAGGAGGGAGGCAGGCAGGCAGGCAGGCGGAGGAAGGGGGGGCGGGGCAGTGCGGTTACTTCCGGCGCCCTTCCAAACTCAGAACAGCTGTTTCCGGTGTAGCCTCGGCTCTGGCTACCCGTGTAATTACTGACAGAGGGGGTGAGCATGCGCAGTAACAGCTGGCGAAGTTGCGACAGCCCTCCCCCTGTGCAAAACGGGATAAAAAAGGGACAGAACAGGGGGAGCAAGGTTGGGGGTGCTTGGATGCCGTGGCAGGGTGCAGTCACCCACACAGGGCTGGGCATTTAAGGCACAATGTAACCCAGCACCCTCATAATCTGTGTCAGAAGCTGCTTTCTGAAGAGCCCATCCAGGGCCTGTCCTACCTGCTCCACCAAGGGTTAAACGTTTTTGGATCTGGTTTTGGTGTTGGCAGCCTTGCCAGCCACTAGCATTTAAGAATCACAACAGGCTGAAAGAATCATGAGATTTGCTTTACAATCATGAGATCGTTAATAAAAAGAACACCATTTTTTAAAATTATCTGGTTTGTGAGCTTTTTAAAGCACACTTGGGTCATGTTTTCAAGGATTTCTTTGCAACTATCAGCCTTAGAAACTTCCTTTTTTCAAGATGAAAGTTGAGATGTTCACAGAATGACTTGACTCCAGCATCTGGAGGTTTAAGAAGAAAAATACAAAATATTGCAAAAGTTGTGATAAAAATTGCAAGCATTGGTAACAGTGAGTTAATATTTCTATTTAATAACTGACTGCAGGAGTTGAAGCTTTAAGAAAAACACAAATTATCTTAAGACTCACAATAAAATTCTTACAGGAGGTAACCCTGCTGTAGCAACCTGCTAAAGAGTTGATTCCGTAAAGAGTTAAACATTTTCACCTGTAGTTTTGATGTTTAAAAGAACTGTGTCATCAGTTTTAAAGGGGACAAAAAAGCTAATTGTCTCACCAAATGCAAAACAGAGAAGTGAAAGGGGTTGGGGTGCTGCTGGCACAATGCATCAATCCATCCATGATCAATATATCATTTGTGTTTTTAGGCTGTTGCATCTTCTGTAGTTATTTATATCAGTGTAATGTGAATTCAAAGCGGATGTATTATGCTGTTCCATAATTAATTTTGCATTCATGTCACAGTGGGGTAAATCACTACATATGGTACGGGGTAAAGGAAAAATCAGGTCCTCTGCATGAGTGACTGCTACACTGACAACTTAGGCCATGTCACTACCACATCCAATTTACAGCCTCTTAAACATTGGGTATATAGTTGAAGCCTCCAAAATGTGTAGCAAACAGCTAATGTGCCTATTTTGTGCCACACAGACATAAAATTGTATGGTTACAGCTCCGAAATGATACACAGTGAGGTGAGAACGATGACACATTAAGTGGCATTCTGGCTAGAGTGGAGCAGCAAGAGGGGAGAAACAAAGGAGCATATACTGCTATGAGAGATGGCCAACCTGCAGACAAAGGAGTGTTAAGTGTAAAGAGGAAGACAGAGCACCAGGACTATGGATCAGACCCTTGATGACATATTGGATATGTGGGAAATAATAGAGGAGCATCATCGTGGAACCCCACCCCCTGGACATTATTAATAGTGGTACATGTCATATACCCCCCCTTCACACACATATAAGTCCCCTTTGTTGACAACAGTACATTGCATAGGACATTGCCCTCATACAGACCCGTGCATTGATAATGGTACAATCCATAGGAACCCTCCCCCCACAACGATAGCATTTAGGAAACCCCCAGACACACTGATAATGGAACAATCCACAGGAAGCCACACTGGTACTAAATACATCCTATAGCAGAGTTTCTCAGACAGGGGTCCCTGAGGGTACTTCAGGGGGTCCACAAGACATGTCCAGGGCCACCGGCCCCAATGATCAACTCTTCCCCCTCCCTCCCAGTGCCTCCTACAAGCCTCGGAACAGCTGTTCAGACGCATGCAGGAGGGAGGGGAAGGAGTGGGTTCAGGGCATGCTCAGGGAGGAAAGAGGAGGGCAGGGATGGGAAGAGGTGGGGCAGGGGTGGGGTCTTGGGGGAAGGGGTAGAGGGGGGGTGGCGCCAGGGGCTGAGCAGGGGGCTTGGAAGTCCATAAAAAAATTTAAATAAAAATGGGGGTCCTCGGGTTGTTAAAGTTTGAGAAGTGCTGTCCTATAAGATTCCCCAGTCCCTCAAACCCACAGACACAGAAACACAGAAACCTCTCTCTCTACACTGCTAGTGGTAGTCTGTTCACCCACCTTCTCATGCTCATAGACTTTAAGGTCAGACGGGACCATCAGGATCAATCTGACCTGCTGCCCACCCACTCCTGTAATAGACCCATAACCTCTGGCTGAATTACTGACGTCTTCAAATCATGATTCAAAGACTTCTCTGCAGTAAGCACCGTGGTAGTGCTACCAAACACACACTGACAGTGGTGAAGCCTGCAGCACAACTCCCTCAGTAGCAGTATGTTTTAAAGAGCAAATGGGGGAGAGGCAATTGGCTGTAGAATGCTTAATCTGGGCAGGTGCCTTCTATCAGCTTTGTCCTCTCCCCTCTTCCCCCCAGGATTCCCACCATGTGCCAGTAAAAATGGCTGGATAATTTAAAAAGTATTTTTATTTTATGTGACACTTGTCAGGCGCTCTGCAGGGAAGAGTCAGCCTCCTGAGGGATGTGACAGGACTCCACTGAAGTGCTGAGCAAACAGTGGGCATGTGAGGCACTCGCAGCACGTGTTGGCACCATGTGGAAAGTTTTGGGGATTATGGACACCTAGAGGGATATGTCAAGCAAACAGGGATGTTTCAGGGTCCTGCTGGATGCGCTGGGCACCTCATGAGATGTGTCAAGCAGCTTGTCACTGTGGCAGACACCTCACAACCCCGCATAGGAAGTATCTGGCTCCCGAGGCTGTCGAGTGTATTGGAACTGCATGAGACAGGCCAATATGCATTGGGACTCTGTTCAGGTGTGTCAGAATCCTGTGGAGACTTATCAGGACTCTGTGAGTATTAACATGCATCCAGTTTTTGCAGGATTTTACAAATAACAGTGCATTTCCATTTTCCTGGTCTTACATCCTCAGTAGGGTTACTCAGATGGTAAGCACAGTGTTTGATGGCAAGTGGTTGCAGCATTAGACCATCAGTTTTGGCTTTTCTTAGATCCTTAGAAGGAGGATCCTGGGAACTACAGGCCAGTCAGCCTCACTTCAGTCCCTGGAAAAATCATGGAGCAGGTCCTCAAAGAATCAATCCTGAAGCACTTACATGAGAGGAAAGTGATCAGGAACAGTCAGCATGGATTCACCAAGGGAAGGTCATGCCTGACTAATCTAATCGCCTTCTATGATGAGATTACTGGTTCTGTGGATGAAGGGAAAGCAGTGGATGTATTGTTTCTTGACTTTAGCAAAACTTTTGACACGGTCTCCCACAGTATTCTTGTCAGCAAGTTAAAGAAGTATGGGCTGGATGAATGCACTATAAGGTGGGTAGAAAGTTGGCTAGACTGTCGGGCTCAACGGGTAGTGATCAATGGCTCCATGTCTAGCTGGCAGCCGGTGTCAAGTGGAGTGCCCCAGGGGTCGGTCCTGGGGCCGGTTTTGTTCAATATCTTCATAAATGATCTGGAGGATGGTGTGGCTTGCACTCTCAGCAAATTTGCGGATGATACTAAACTGGGAGGAGTGGTAGATACGCTGGAGGGCAGGGATAGGATACAGAGGGACCTAGACAAATTGGAGGATTGGGCCAAAACAAATCTGATGAGGTTCAATAAGGATAAGTGCAGGGTCCTGCACTTAGGACGGAAGAACCCAATGCACAGCTACAGACTAGGGACTGAATGGCTAGGCAGCAGTTCTGCGGAAAAGGACCTAGGGGTGACAGTGGACGAAAAGCTGGATATGAGTCAGCAGTGTACCCTTGTTGCCAAGAAGGCCAATGGCATTTTGGGATGTATAAGTAGGGGCATAGCGAGCAGATCGAGGGACGTGATCGTCCCCCTCTATTCGACATTGATGAGGCCTCATCTGGAGTACTGTGTCCAGTTTTGGGCCCCACACTACAAGAAGGATGTGGATAAATTGGAAAGAGTCCAGCGAAGGGCAACAAAAATGATTAGGAGTCTGGAACACATGACTTATGAGGAGAGGCTGAGGGAACTGGGATTGTTTAGTCTGCAGAAGAGAAGAATGAGGGAGGGATTTGATAGCTGCTTTAAACTACCTGAGAGGTGGTTCCAGAGAGGATGGTTCTAGACTATTCTCAGTGGTGGAAGAGGACAGTACAAGGAGTAATGGTCTCAAGTTGCAGTGCGGGAGGTTTAGGTTGAATATTAGGAAAAACTTTTTCACTAGGAGGGTGGTGAAACACTGGAATGCATTGACTAGGGAGGTGGTGGAATCTCCTTCCTTAGAAGTTTTTAAGGTCAGGCTTGACAAAGCCCTGGCTGGGATGATTTAATTGGGGATTGGTCCTGCTTTTGAGCAGGGGGTTGGACTAGATGACCTCCTGAGGTCCTTTCCAACCCTGATATTCTATGATTCTATGATTCTTTAATGATGGAGAACATGTAAAAACCTTGCCTTTTCTGTGTGCTCCCTGCTCACCCTTGCTCACTGTATCTCCTTTGTCCCCTGGCTTGCTGTCCCCTCATTCACTTTAGAACAGTACAAAATAGCAAATGTGACCATATCCATAGGTACCAAGTCAAGCTTGCTGCTGTTTATGCATGCACAAGGCTATCAAATTTATATAGCACTTTTTACTTAAAGTGGCTCACAGAACTTTCCAATACATAAGTAACAGAAAGAGGAGACAGAAGACTGTGTCTTGATACAAGTCCAGTAAGCTGTAAAAGCTGAGTCTGGAAGAAACCCAAGCTTTTATATCAGTTCAACAGCGATAGCTCCTGAGCTAACCAAAATCATATGTGAGATGACTGGTTTAGCGGCATTAGCATACTGGGCTGTTAGTCTGTGAGGGTCATGGCTCAGCACCTCTGACTTTTTTGGCTACTGTCAAGGCCAGGACTATAAAAGACTGGTTCCTCAGCCCCTTTAGCTGAGCTAAGGGAAAAGTTCCTTCAGCTTGCTGGACAGATTTTAAGACATAGTTATGTCATTTGCTCAGCAACTGTAGTGTGCTGGATATATGTAAAGGGCCAAATTTCTGAGATTTCACTAGTTCACCAGCTATAGCTTGTTGGACTGATGTAAATAGTTAGGCTTCTTTAGGTTCACTAGCTCAGCATCTCTAGCTTGCTGGATTGTGATGACAAACCATAGGCCTCTGGGAGCTGACTGGCTGTGCAGCTCTACGGTACTGGGTTGGTATCAAGATACAGGACTCTTTTAGGATCACTGGCTCAGCACCTCTAGCTTACTAGTCTCATGTCAAAAGTAAGCCTGTGTGACATCCCTGACTCAGCACCATTAGCTAGCAGGACTAATATCCAGGCATAAACTTCTTTGAGGACACTACCTCAGGATCTATAGCTGTTGGACTGCTCCAGGCAGGATCTATAACTGCAGGCTCAGGTCTCTTTGAAATTACTAGCTCATCAGCTATAGCTCGTCAGACTGATGCCAAGGCTCAGGCCTCCTTAAGGTTAGTAGCTCAGCATTCTTAGCTTGCAGAACTTATATCAAGCCTCAGCCCTCTGTGACATGAGTGTCTGTGCTCCATTACTAGGTCAAGCTAGAGTCTTCTGTGGTTATGGTAAGGTCTAGCTCTCTGTGATATCACTGGCTCAACACCTATAGCTTGCTGGGTGATGTAAAGAGGCAGGTCTTTGTGAGGTCTGTAATACAGGAACCCTAGATTACTAGTCTGATGGCAAGGGAGAGACCACTGTGAAGTCACTCACTAGGCATCTCTGGCCTCCTAGGTTGATTTTATGGTACTAATTTCTGTTATTTTGCTAGTCTGATGACAAGGCAGAGGCTGCTGTGAGCTCACTGGCTCAGACCATCTAGCTTGATAGGCTTTTGTTAAGGTACAGACCCCTGAGGTCAGTGGCTCAGCAACATATTTCAAGGAAGTCTGAGATTTGCACCTACATTGACTCTATAGTTAATGCAATTGCTTGTACAAATTTTGTAATTATACACAAAAATGGACATTTAGGCATCTAACCACTTGCATGTGTAATCACAATGGTTTTCTAATTTAAAAACTGTACCAATTACATTTGTCGCTGGCTACTTCACAAAGTCTTTTAAAAATACAAAAAATAGTTGATTATTCATGTCAATAGAGAGACTCTGCTGCAAAATTCAACTATATGCATAGCCCATGATCAGCCACACAGGCAAAAGCCTGTGTGAAGAGATAGGCTTTACATTCCTGTGTGAAGATCAATGGACGGGGGCTGTGTTGAAAAGGTAAAAATTCATGCCTCTGAGTCAAATAAGCTCATTGCACCAGAGGAGAAATCTACCCATCTGTAGCACAACCCATAGTCTTGTGGGTTTTTTCCCTTTCCCCTCAGCGCACCAGGCAAAATGAACTGCATTCAAAAGTCAGTACAGACGCTCCCCGGGTTACTCAAGACCCGACTTACGCAAATCCGCATTTACGGAAAAAATTCCGTAAGCTAGAAATAGGAGGGTTTTTTTTCCTTCTTCTTTTTTTGCGTAATGGTCGGGTATATGTTTCTGACTTACAAAAATTCAAGTTACACAAGGCGTTCCGGAATGATTGTGTAAGTCGGGGAGCGTCTGTATTTGCAACAGTTACCGTACACCGATCTCTGAGATACCATAGTATTTACCTATGCTTAAATAGGCTATATTGGTGCATGGAAATTGGTGAGAAATGTTGACTTTTTAATGGCTATTACTGTATTTCTGTATTTAATTAGGTGTGAGGTTTCTGTGTATTGTGAAAATGGACATTTTCTTATTTTAAAAGTTAAATCATTTAAACCGCTCAACACCCAGAAAGCCAGGACAATCTCCTTAGGGATCTCAATCCACAGTCTGGGTAATGCAGTTATAAAGCAATTCAATTTGTTATGACTGAAGAAAATAATAGGATGTAGGCAAGAGGAAATGCCTTGAGGCAACATCCATGGTAATAGCTTGGAGTAAGGTGGGATTTGTGAAATGTTGCCTGGCACTGGTGAAAAGTTGATTCTGTTTTCTGTAAAGATGACTGGATTTGGAAATAAAAGCCTGATCTTCACATTATATGGAAACGTTTTTTTGTTGCACAAGCCAACTGCCTCTTCCTTATATTTTTTCATCTTTGAAAACAGATCTTTATTTGGTTTTTCAAAGCTGGAGAACAGTGAATGTGTGAGGCTGCAATACAGAACAGAAAATGGGTTTAAAAGGTGACATACACTTTTTAATTTCTATGCATTCTGGAGTATCTTCTGTGATCAAAAGTCAGATATTTAATTACATATATATATATATTTATCCTAAAATTAAACCTTAAAAATTATTTGCAGTGTTTACTTTGAATCTCGTGTATGTTTCTAAGCTGCCATCAAAACATTCTTGCTTCCAGTCAATGTTTTTCTCTCTCCAAATATTGTTGACTGAAAAAGAAAAGGAAGGAAGTTGCCTTGAATCTTCTAACCTTGGCCATCATTAGTGGTGTTTCTAAAGAAAAAATCTTGTTTTGCATTTCTGTATAAGCTTTGCCATACTTCGTAAAACAGTTATAGACCGATACATCAGGCTGCCTAAGACTTTTAGCTAAAAGGAATAAAATGTGCAAAATCCATCTTTGTTTTTTCCTTTTGAGATTTTGAAAACTGAAAAATGGCATTTTGCTTGATCATGGTACATTTTCTTCAGACTCCTTACTCACTTCTTCAGAAACTTTTCTAGGAATTCTTGAGAAAGTGGGTGGAATTGAAAAATGGCTAAGCCACGGTTTCCTTTAATACTCTCAGGCTCAAATCTTCAGCTCAGTGACTGATTGTGAAAATGGCCTCACTGTTCACCATTTTCTAGTAGGTTCCCAACTCGATGCTAAAGTTAATGTACTCAAGGAACCTAAGAGGTGTTGGTAAACAACCATAATTTTTTGAACTTTTGCTGAAGCCAACAAAAACATTTTCTCAAGCCAGGAAGAATACTGAACACTAGCTAACCATGGGATGCATTGCCTTTGTTAATTTCATTGTGACTTTGGAGTTAGAATAAAGAGAAAGGAGCTGTCTGGCTAGGAAACCTCCCACTCTGACCTTGTGACCCTAGATCAGTGGTGGGCAACCTGCAGCCCGTCAGGGTAATCCGCTGGCGGGCCACAAGACAGTTTGTTTACATTGACCGTCTGCAGGGCATGGTTGCCTGCAGCTCCCAGTGGCTGCAGTTCGCCGTTTCCGGCCAATGGGATCTGCGGGAAGCGGCGTGGGACGCAGGGAAATGCTGGCGGCTGCTTCCCAAAGCTCCCATTGGCCGGGAACGGCGAACCACGGCCACTGGAAGCTGCGGGCGGCCACGCCTGCAGACAGTCAATGTAAACAAATTGTCTCGTGGCCCACCAGCAGATTACCCTGACGGGCTGCCCGCAGGCTGCCCACCCCTGCCCTAGACAGAGTAAGAAAGCAGAAAATGGGGAGGATGGTATCACACAAAATCCTTTCAAAGGAGAGTGGGAGTGCTTGTGATCTGTCTTTGTGTAGAAATCTCAGCCTCTATCTGTTTTAAAGGGTGCGATTGTGGTTGGCCTTTACTGGGGTGCATGGTGGTGGTAGAGAGTTGCATCTTCCTTTCACAACACAGCTGCATGCAGTCCCTGTACTCAGGGTAGCACAAGGCAAGCTCACGCCTTCAGTGTGCGTGACGCAAGTTGTCCCAAACCAGGTAGGGAGAAGGTAGGACCATGGTTCTATTCTTCCACATTGCCTTGGGAAGTGGGATCAGCACACAGGGAGCAGTGTACTGCATCCCACAATGGGGTGGAATAGCAGCTATGCTTCCCTTGTATACCAGGGGGCTCTGAAAGACATTCTGTAAAATGCTTCCTGGTGTTCCACCAGGACAATACACGGCAGTCCTTAAAGGGTACTATGGAGCCCAAAACAGACCAAAAATAAAATAATGCTACATTTCCTCCTCTGTACACATTTTTAAAGTCCATGTTCAAATGTAAACAGCATTCAAAACTAAGTGCTTTTCCTGCTGAAAGAGTTCTTTTCCATCTCAGTTAATCACATTTTTAGTATGCTTAGGGAAGTTACCAGCTTCCAGTAAGTCATCTATTGCCATTAAAATGTTGCAATTCCTGCAGCTATTGCTTTAATAATGCTTGTTATGCTGAGGTCTATTTTTAAAAAATATATTGAGAGAAAAAGGCTGGCATTTTTCTTTAATAAACTGTTGTGTTACATTCCAAAAACATTCAGCGGTTCATAAAAGGCCCAGTACTGCAGTTCTTTCTCGTGCAAAGCTCCTATTGCTGTGAGAGAGGTATTTTGAATGAGTATAGACTGCAGGATTTGGCCTAAAGATTTTAGCAGGGTTTCTGAAACACTCTTTTTCAACCCAATGCCGGGATCATGTTGCTGCTTATCTCCGTCAGAGAAATACTGAAAATGCTGCCAGCAGAGTAAGAAAGCCATAGAGACAGAGGAGAGTGGCTTCTTAGCCAATAAGAAACCTTTACACTTGTATTTTGGACTTAGTTCCTTCAGTGTTGGTATGCACGACTTCCCTGAGCTATCTAGCCTGTTGTCCATGGCTATGTGGTGCCCAGGTATTAAAAAAGCAATAGCTGTGGAGTTTCTTGAGGTTTGAATTCCAGTCATCTCTCTTCATGTTAACCTTAAAACCTAAGAAGTAACTACAAAGCAATCCAGAACTTGTAATAATTTAGGGTAGCAGCTCTCAAACTTCATTGCACCGCGACCCCCTTCTGACAACAAAAATTACTACACGACCCCAGGACGGGGGACGGAAGCCCGAGCCAGCCCATAGCCCCGCCACCCTGGGCTGGTGGGTCAAAGGCCAAGGGCTTCTGCCCTGGGCAAGGGGCATGTAACCTTAGCCCATATGCCTAGGGCTGAAGCCCTCAGGCTTCGGCCTCGGCCCTGGGCCCCAGCAAGTCTAACACCTTCCCTGGCGCCCCCATTAAAATGGGGTCCCGACCCACAGTTTGAGAACCCCTGATTTAGGGAAACAGACCCTCATCTAAGATAAGCAAAGCAACACTTTACCATTCTATTTGAGGTTCTAGGGTAAAATTTTCAAAAGCACCTAATGGACTTAGGATCCTAAGTCCCTTTTTCAAACACATCTTAGGCACTTAGGTCTTATTTACTTTCAGTGAGACTTAGGGCCAAACCTGAATGGTTCTGTGACCCCAGGAGCCAGGTTGCAACACCCAAAGCAGGGAATTGGGCCAAGCCCCATGGAACAGGAGTCACTGCTGCCGGGGGAGTGCGGGAAAGGCTTGCTCTCCAGCCCTGTGTGAAAAGGCACAATGCATACACCTGAAGTTAGCTGGAGGCAGACAGGGTGGTCACCTCTTCAGCCCCACTACTGTATTTAGGCACTGAAGGGTAGGATTTTTCAAGAACCCCTAGATAACTTAGCACAAGCGCCACTGACATTAGGACTTGGGTTTCTAAGTCACGTAGGCACTTTTTAAAATCCCACCCTTAGGTGCTTAAAAGTGAACTTTGGAACCTAACTGTAGGCTCCTTTTTTTGAAAATGTTAGTCATGGTCTGTATACAAAACCACTGATGTTTCAGGCTCAAAGCATCTCCTGTATACACATGTTCTTGAAAGGGACCCTCTATGCACAAATCTCCCGCTGTCAGCTTTTAAGTGAAGGGAGTGCTGCCTCCACAACACCGTCACCGCCTCCCTATGTGAGGAAGGGGTTCCATGGGTATTTGGGACTTAGGGGTAAGGAACAGGGGACTGACTACATTCAATGGCATTGTCCCATGTAGAGCCACTAAATTTCCATGTGGAAATGTGGCAGGGAACTCATATAGCTAGGAATTGTATTGATTTCCTCTGGGTCCCCCCTGGAAAGGTCACTGAGCAGCCACATAGGATCCAGTTAGTGGAAGCAAAGCTTCTTCAGGGACTGTGATGCCATGGGAGGCAGAGCCATGGAGCAGTGCAGAGGCAGAAGTCCCACAGATGGTAGGTTTCCTATATCCACAGGGCTGGGTTGCCCTGCCCTTCTGATCCCCAAGATCTATCAGACAGGGAAGCGTCCCAAATTCCTTTTGTTAGGGGATGCTTAGTGAGAAATAATGTGAGGGGACTGTTTTGGAGTGTTCCTACCACTCTGGTCCCTTTCAGCAGAGAAATCCAGTGGATGTGCATATCTGTAGTTTTATTTAATTCTTATTTTGCTTCTATTTGTTCCCAGTTTGAAAGTATGGTGTTTGTGTTCCTTTTCCCTTTATACCGTTTATACTGATGATTAAACTACTAAAAAATCACTTCATCCTGAGAACAAGCAATTTGTAAATTTGGGTACTTAGAACAAACATATTTCCTGTAATTGGATGTAGTCCAAATAGCTGAGTCAATCACAAAATTTCCTCTGGGATTTTTCCATGGCAAAGTGTTGTCTGAGAACAACAATAGCACAGAAGCTCTGATTGTATAAATCATCTCCTTACCTGAGGCTCTCCCAGCTCCCACATCAGCTGACCCTGAAACATAATCTTCTTCTGGCAAAACAGTTGCCAACTGGCACTTGGTGCAAATTTAGTATTTGTCTTTACAGTCTGAGTCCTCACATTTTGTCTGCTAGCAGTCTGTGTTCAGATGAGCCTCTTGCCAATCTTGCTATTTAGGCCAAACATTTTGGGGAACAGGCAATTCTTTGTATGTGCCCAGAAGATTTTTTGTTTGTTAGTTAGTTTTATGAAGAAGCTAGACAAGAAATGAACTGCACCATGCGTCCATTCAAGAAAGCAAGATCCAGTAGTTCAGAAAAGCTTTTTGAACTTTAATGGAAAGATTCAGAACCATCTAAGTGAAATGTTGAAAGTTCACTAAATTACTCTATTTACTTACTGTGCAGGTACATTGTAAAATTTGACAACTCATTGCAATTCAGTGCCAATAGTTTGTCCCTCTCTATTGTTTAAAATTAAACAAGAGTATTACATAGGGAAATAGCAGACACTTTGGATCAACTGATGAAACAGAATAATCACAGAACCAATTGAAAATGTGGCAGAGAACATGGGTAGAGTTTGATATGATTTGAAGGCATTAAGTGTCTTTGAATTTGAAAGGAAGGCAGGCCTTATAGCTTAGTGGAAATGCTCTATGTTAGACCATTGCTCTTGGATTGGGAATAAGGAAGCTTGGGCTGGTTATCATGTTCATCTTCTGTGAGAGGACTACTGTGTGTCATTGAACAGTGACTTCTACAGCTAATTAAGAGGTAGCATTTAAGATTAAGCAAGTCCATTGGCACAAAGAGAAAATTGGAATGAGAAGACATGATTCTGCTCAACTCAGATAGGGATATGGAGGAAATAATATTTTAAAGCAAACTTTATTTTAAAAAATTTGTTGCAGTGTCTATAGAAGCTACTGTAATAGCACAGTGAAGAAAATGTGTACCACAGCACAACCAACTGGGCAAATTTGCTTCACTCTCAAATTAAATGGAGTTTGGAGAGTCACTGAGGCTGCACAAACTGGATGGTTTTCTGTGCATTCTGGTGGGGTTTAGGATATCTATAGAACTTCAGAAATGTTGTTTAATTGTCACAATCCACCTATAAGGGAGAGCCACCATTTTACAGATGAGGTAAACGGAGGCACAGAGAGGTTAAGATGATTATTTTCAAACATGGGCATATAAAGCTAGGCACCCAAATAAAAGTGGTCTGATTTTTAGAGGAGCTGAGCCCCTGATGTCCCCACTCAAGTTAATGGAAGCTGCTGGGGCTCAGCTCTACACTTAGTTACCTAACATCCAAAAATGTTGACTCCTTACCTTGAGCAATGCCACAGAACTGGAGCAGGGATTAATCCATTGCTCTCCATCCTTTACTCAGTAAATAAGGGCATGATGCCTCTCATACTGTTAAACTGCTCCTCTCTGTGACTTAGAGGAACTACTCATACAAATAAGTGCTCACCAACGTCAGTAAAGGCTCCACAATCTGGCTGTAGGACCCTAAACTTACCAACCTTACTCATGTTGAATTGTCACGTACTCCACATGTAGCCCTACTGATTTCAAAGGGACTACTTAGGTAGTAACTAGGGCTGTTAAGCAATTTAAAAAAATTAATCACAATTAATCGCACTGTTAAACAATAATAGAATACCATTTATTTAAATATTTTTGGATATTTTCTACATTTTCAAATATATTGCTTTCAATTACAACACAGAATACAAAGTGTGCAGTGCTCACTTTATATTTATTTTTGATTACAAGTATTTGCACTGTAAAAAAACAAAAGAAATAGTATTTTTCAATTCACCTAATACAAGTACTGTAGTGCAATCTTTTTCATGAAAGTTGAACTTACAAATGTAGAATTATGTACAAAAAAACCTGCATTCAAACCTACATTCAAAAATAAAACAATGTAAAATTTTAGAGCCTGCAAGTCCACTCTGTCCTACTTCTTGTTCAGCCAATCGCTCAGACAAACAAATTTGTTTACATTTGCAGGAGATAATGCTGCCTGCATCTTCTTTACAGTGTCACCTGAAAGTGAGAACAGGCACTCTCATGCCACTATTGTAGCCGGCGTCGCAAGATATTTACGTGCGAGATGCGCTAAAGATTCATATGTCCCTTCATGCTTCAATCACTATTCTGGGGGACATGCATCCATGCTGATGATGGGTTCTGTTCGATAACAATCCAAAGCAGTGTGGACCAACATATGTTCATTTTCATTATCTGAGTCAGATGCCACCAGCAGAAGGTTGATTTTCTTTTTTGGTGGTTCGGGTTCTGTAGTTTCCCCATCGGAGTGTTGCTCTTTGAAGATTTCTGAAAGCATGCTCCACACCTCGTCCCTCTCAGATTTTGGAAGGCACTTCACATTCTTAAACCTTGAGTCAAGTGCTGTAGCTATCTTTAGAAATCTCACATTGGTACCTTCTTTGTGCTTTGTCAAATCTGCAGTGAAAGTGTTCTTAAAATGAACAACATGTGCTGGGTCATCATCCAAGACTGCTATAACATGAAATATATGGCAGAATGCGGGTAAAACAGAGCAGGGAACATACAATTCTCCCCCAAGGAGTTCAGTCACAAATTTAATTAACACATTTTTTTAACGAGAGTCGTCAGCATGGAAGCATATCCTCTGGAATGGTGGTCAAAGCATGAAAGGGCATACGAATATTTAGCATATCTGGTGCGTAAATACCTTGCAATGCCGGCTACAAAAGTGCCATGCAAATGCCTGTTCTCACTTTCTGGTGACATTGTAAATAAGAAGAGCGCAGCATTATCTCCAGTAAATGTAAACAAACTTGTTTGTCTTAGTGATTGGCTGAACAAGAAGTACGACTGAGTGGACTTGTAGGCTCTGAAGTTTTATATTGTTTTGTTTTTGAGTGCAGTTATGTAACAAAAAAAATCTACATTTGTAAGGTGCACTTTCACAACAAAGAGATTGCACTAAAGTACTTGTATGAGGTGAATTGAAAAATACTATTCTTTTATTTTTACAGTGCAAATATTTGTAATAAAAATAATATACACTTTTATTTCCATTACAACACAGAATACAATATATATGGAAATGTAGAACATTCAAAATATTTAATAAATTTCAATTGGTATTCCATTGTTTAATAGTGCAATTAAAACTGTGATTAATTGTGATTAATTTTATTAATTGCGATTAATTTTTTTGAGTTAATTGCATGAGTTAACTGTGATTAATCGACAGCCCTAGTAGTAACTACTTTTTATGGGTAAGGATGGCAGAATCAAGCCCTGTTATTCTAGATACAGACAGTGATCCAGGTTACACTGGAACTTTGTTAGAGAAATTGGAAATACTTTTTGTCAGGCAGGCTTATACACTTAAATAAATAACAGTAGTTTCATGATAGACAATAATTTGCTGAAGAATTTAAATAGTGACTGCCTTTTATTCTATTAGTTTTTGATTGAGTACAAAAATACATGATAAGTGAGGGAGAGAGAGTTGTGATCAATAATGTATTATCAAATCGCTGGCTTCAGGCTTGCTTAAAATAATACTCATATTGTCAGTGTTGAATCTGCCAAGTCATTTGCCAAAGGACTCTGCAGTTTATTATTTTAATTAAAAGACTCTCAGTCATATTTTGCTTTCATTTATACCTGTGTAAATCTGGAGTAGCCCTGTTAATGTCAGGAGAGTTACTCAGGATATAAACCAGTGTGACTGGAGCAGACTATGACCCTCTGATGTTGCAAACATGTCACTGTAGAACAAAAACCAACAAAACCAGTTGTTCACTGTAACTGTTTCCTTATGCATCTAAAGTGTGTGTGTGTGTGTGTGTGTGTGAGGGATGTAACTTTTCTTGATGATGTGCTATCTCGCTTTGAAAAAAGTGGCTTCTTTTAACTAAGTTATTTCTGGGCTCCATGCAATATGGCCTCTTCTTGAAACATTCCTATATTACAATAGTTTAAAGCAGGTAAAAGACAAACAGACCAGTTTTGGCATGAGTATGCTGCATTTATAAGGGGGATTTCTGAATCTGTCATGTTAATATATTACAGCTAGATTAGAAAGAATCTACTGAATGACTGCAGCACCAGCGGCAGCTGTTAGTCTCATCAGTTAAAAGTAAAAAAAAAATATGAAGAAATATTGGTGTCATAATATTCTTTTAAAATTAGGTGTGTGTAAGGCGGTCGCAGCTGTCCCTTCGTTCGTCTGGGAGGGAGGTCACGCCCCCTTGCTACAAGTCCTCTGGAAGAGCACAGCTCGGGGGGAATTAGCATCAGGGTCTCTGCCACTCAGCACGGTTACACAGTACTGAGTTTAGGGGCCCTGGTCCTCTGACCGGACAGGGCACCAAACGGTTAGGGGGCTCTAGCCTACATTCAGAGTAGAGCAGCAGTGTCTATAAGCCCCAACCCTCCAGCTGGGGAAGGCAGCAAGTAGTTAGGCGTCTCTGGATGGTATTCAGGACAGAGCAATAACAAGTCTATTAGTCCAGGCCCTCAAAGAGGGCAGGGCAGCAAAGTCAGGGAGCTCAGGCCTGTACTCAGGACAGAGCAACAATGAGTCTCTAAGCCCAGGCTCTCAAATAGGGCGGGGCAGCAAACAGTCGGGGTCCTGGCTCTGATGGACCACGACAAATGCAGGCCTCCTGTCTGTGGTGGGGAGGCTGCCACGCCAGGGATGGGGTGGCAGGGGTAGAGGGATGTAACCCCACCTGACTCCACTGCATCCTAGCCCAGGGCCGTAACAGTGGCAGAGTGGTCTGCCACTTGGTCAGCAGGGAAATCTGGCCACAACACGCTGGCCAGCTGTCAGTCAGCAACACAGCCGAACTATATTCAGCTCCCCTGGACTACTTCCTACACTCCCATTTGAGAGGGGTCCTGGGGTCACAGTCTGCCTCACTGGGATAAACAGCTAACGGCAGCCCCAGCAATTCCTTAACGTCTCCAGCAGCCAGCAGCTCCGGCAGTCCATCCAGATCTCGGGGGCTGCAGTGGTTGCTGTCGGGTCCGATCTCCAGCAGCAGCTGAGCTGGAGAGCTGGTCTTTTATATTTCCAGGTCCTGTCCCACCCCTCTGCTTTCGGAGGGGCAGGCGTGGGTGTGCCGGCTCTGCCCACCAGGGAGGACTTGCAGTGTCTGTCCAGGAGAGAGGACATGCCCCCTCACTACAGTGCAAAAATGCATTCTAATTTTCAGATGCAAGCAGAAAAGTGGGACCAATGAGGACTAATATTAGCTCAGGACCAGCAAGGGGAATATATTTTGTAAAATATATTATCAAATTCTTACTGTAGACATATAAACTTGATGTAAAATATATCTTCTCTCTATATGGCTAATAAAAGTTTAGTATATGCATAATACTTAGCACTTCTGTAGAGTTTTCTTCCATAGATCTCAAAGCATTTTGTAAAGGTAGGTAACATTATCTCCATTTTACAAATGGGAAAACTGAAGTATATAAAGGTGAAGTGACTTGCCCAGAGTTAAACAGCATGTCACCGGCAGATCAGGGGATGAAACACAGGTCTTCTGATTCTCAGTTCTGTGTTTTTCCCACTTAACCATTTAACCAAACAAAGTAACGAAAAAATAAACTGAATACTAAATAAACCAGGTTCCTATATATATACTGCATGATAAATTTAACAAAACAGATGGCTATGAATTCATATAGTTTATATATACACAATATATATCTATAGATAGACATTGTCTATTTTTATTATTCTCCCAAAGTGACATGTTTGTGATATTTAATATATATTACATACATTAAAATATTTCTTTACAATCATTTTCTTCTATATAGCAAGCATCTGCCTGGCAATTGTATGGCCCTTTCCCCCCAACTTGGGTAAATAAGAGTGCAAGGGCATTTTTACCTAAGTTAGTGGTGTAATTTTCTACACTAGTTTAGGGGGTTTTGAATGCTCTTTTTGGCTGCTTTATTACTTCATGACCCCTCCTACCAGCTTCACGCCCTTACACTTAAGCCTCCTAAATCAAACTGCCTAAATTTCGCTGAGTGTAAAAGAACAACTTCAGCTCATTGAGCCAATTTCCTTGCACCTAGGCAGGACAACGTTGAAGGGCCACCTAATTGAATATACTTTTGCTCAGTGAGTTATTTTTCTGATGACGGGATTTAGTGCTATTTTGTCCCTTCTTTGAGGGAAGGGCTGTCTTAGTATTATTTGTTTGTATAGCGCCTAGTACAATAGGGGCCTTACCTCTGATGGGGGACCTTCAGTGGTACTATGATAGAAAGGTCAGGATTTTTTAAGGTCAGGCTTGACAAAGCCCTGGCTGGGATGATTTAATTGGGGATTGGTCCTGCTTTGAGCAGGGGGTTGGACTAGATGACGTCCTGAGGTCCCTTCCAACCCTGATATTCTATGATTCTATTAAATGAGTTGTTATAGGTGGGACTGGTAGCACAACCTATTATTACGATTGTCCAAAACTTCCCATTATAGACCCTGTTTTCAGTTGCTTATTACTTCGCAAACTTTAACCTTTGGGGAAAAATTTTCCATGGTGGGTGTCTGCCTTATGATGATTTTGTTTGGAAAATTTCAGCTAAAATGGTTCAGTCAGTGGGGAATGGGAACCAATGGGAATGGGGAAGGCAGGCAGGAGGATTGACTGCAGGTTAGGAGGGAGAGAGACAAATCAGATGAGGAGCAGGGAGTGGGCACTGGGAGCGGCTTGGCAAGGAGATGAGGACAGGGAGATGGTGACTGGGAGTCTGGAAGGGTTAGGCTAGGACTTGCTGGGCAAGGAGACTGGGACTGTGATGAGAAGTCTGATGAATGGAGACTGGGACTGCCTACATGAGGAGAATTGGACTGGGATAAGGGGCCAATTAGAGATAGGCATCAAGGAAAAGAGTGACATTCGTGGATAGAATTGGGTCAGGATTGAGTACTGTGATTGCTGAGCTTCTGGACACCGCTAAGCTTCTGGGATTAGAATCTGCTTAGAATCAATCTATTGCTGGAGAGAATCACAATGATAGTCTATTGCCAGAATCAGTCAAATTCTTTGCACATTAGAAATGTATGGGCTACCGACAATAAATCTTCTCCCATATTTATCCCAATACTCTCCTCAGGATGCGGGCTATGTAAACCCATTAATCTATCCAAAATTCTACCTCCAACTTCATTGAGGGGTGGGGTGGGTGGTGAAGATGATATCTTTAAAAATAAGTAACTGAATGTTCAAGATGCTTGGAGTCCAAACACACCCCTCTTTGATGCTCTGCCCCGAGCTGTCTGACTCAGCAGGTAGTTTCTACTTCAAAGTGTTCCACTACCATGGCTGCTGTTCTTTGTAAATAGTGGGAGCCTTTGAAATGGATGTGGCTCTGTGACAGTATGCCAGAAATCAGCCTTTTTAAAAAAATATCCTATGCTGAAAACATTTTTTCAGTAATTGAGTATATTTTTTCTTGCCAATCACTCTGACAGACCTTGTCATAGAGCTATGTCCTTTTCAAAGGCTCCTGCTACTTGCACAGAACTTCATGAACACAGCTGCAAATCTCCACCAGAAGGAGTCATTTTTACATAGATACTGCTCTGTCCACAACCACATTAGCTGATTGAAAAGTCTGACAAGCATGACTTAACCAATTAAGGTTTTTAATATGCTACATACATGGGAAAGTTTAAATCAATATCTCCCAAAACACGTATGCATAAAACTGCAACTTAACACCTCTAAAATAATCCAAATATGCACAAAATTGTAGTGAAATTAAGATCTGTGCAAAAGGTATTTTTGTTAAATTTCAGTCGAACTTTGTCCTCAGTTTAATTTTCCCCAAAGTGCTTGGAATCTTTTGCACACTGTTTTTGGGAAACAAAGGATAATGTGATAATTCCCTTTTTTATTATGTATTTGTTCATCACAAACAGTATGCTCAGTTCTGTGCAAGACATATAAGGAGAAATCCCACTGGATTTCAATAGGGTCAGGATTTCACCCAAAATTAAGAGATTCTTTGCCCTATTGCCACATACATGGCACAAATAACAGAAGATTTAGAATCACCACATCATTATGGGAAATGCAATCATTGCCATGAATCAGAGAAATAGAATATTCATAAATTCAAAGTATCTCCATTTCTCATACATCATTGCTAATGTGAGTCACTACATAAAGATGGGATAGAACACTTCATAATACTTGGCAGCCCTAAAGGATGAGAGATTTCTGCCATTGTCTGAAGGGCTCCAGTAAAATTTATGACAGGTTTTGTCTCCTGAACATCTGGCAGAAATTCAAATTAAACCCCTCTCAGTCCCTTTGGAAACTGTAACAGTTACTGCTATTCCTCTTAAGGCATATTGAACACTTTTTAAGTTCAATACCTGCTTCTTCAAGAACAAATCTAATCTTTGCCTTTATGGATTAGAGCTATTCAATTTTGCTTAACAGAGAAGAAAGCTAGTTTAAAAATAAGAAAATGTTCTAATAAACTTTCTCTGTATAAGCTTCAAAACAGGAAGGAATACACAGATATTTAAACAATCTCTAATCAAACAGTATAACCTGGAAAGTTCTGTGATACAGGTTTTATACCGCAATATAGCAGAAACTCATAACCTGATAGAATCTTTACATCCAATACTTGGAAATCCTCACAAACTGATAAAACTGAAACCCTAGAATCTTAGCAAAGATACAAAGATGCTAGCTTTGCAGACAACATTCCCATAGGACATGAAGCATTAATGGTTTTTAAATAATTTTAGAGGATATTAATATCCCAACATGCCATCTACATAGGAATGACAGATCTGTTAAAATTAGCTGTCCTGAAAACCAAGATTATTCATGACACAATTTTATCTCTGAAAAACCAGCTTAATGCAAAAGCATACATCTTCAAAGTTGAAGTCCCAAGACTTAGTTAAATATGGATAAAAAAACAATTCAGAACTAATGCTGGAAGAATCTGAAGTGAGATGTGGGAAGAATTTGAAATCAGATTTGAATATTCATTCTGGGCACAAACTGCTGATGTCTCTCTCTCTCTATATATATACACACACACACACACACTTCACCAGGACTTCTCTCATATGTATGTTAATATTACACAATAGTTATAACTCATTAATGTTTTCTGATAAGCCTCTGTCATTAGGGATTTCCTTAGACAAGATGTGAGGGGGGAATTGGTGAGGTCACTGAAGAGATTTGAGTCTTTGTAACCTGTATGTTTATTAATAGAATACCTTCCTTGGGACTGCTGGGAAATCTGTCAATCTAGGATGTGGAGATTGAAGCCATGATTGAAATGGTTATAGAGGAACAATCAACAGGCTGCTTGAATTGACTCCTGATTAAATTGGATGGTTATCTGAATCAGTGGCAACTGAGTAAGCAAATTTAATTTTCCAGTCTAGATATAGCTCATCCCTTCTCCAGGGATTTGAAGCTGGATGACTGCAGACAAACAATTTTGTCTTCCTTTTGTGTCCATGTGGTGGTTACTGATCCAAACAGATTTATCTGTTTGTTAAACCACACATCCATCAGCAGTGCTGCCTCCCAAAGGATTGGGCCTCTGGACAGGGCATCTGCAACAAAGTTTTACTTTCATGGAATAATGTAACTGATTCAGAAATCAAACATCTTGGGCTAGTGAAAATAGAATCCCTAGTGACAGTTCTGAAATGAAAGAACTTCTCATATTTTCCTACTATCAGTCCATAAATTACCTTCATTCTGTTGTCTGGAATAAAATGTATGGTACACGTTAGCCCTGAGATGGCTACAGTATGAGGGAATTAACTGAAGCCACTCCAGACAATTGACAGGCCGTTTCTATTCTCCATTGTTTGTCCTAAACCAAAATAAGCTTTGTCTTGAAAAAGAGACACAGTCATTCAGGCAATAAGATAAATGAAAGGTGAAGTGAATATGATATTTTGAGTCCATCCCTCCAATCGTAAAAGGGCTTCTTAAAGCAAGTTTACCAGACTCCCCCGCCCCCCACGGTTTATAGATTATTTTCCCTCTTAAGGCAAGTTTACCAGACTTTCCCCCCACAAAGTTTATTGATTCCCTCTCCCCTCCCAGTGCAACAGTAAATGTTGCAAGATACTATTATATAACGTTTCAACTGAATAGGCTGGCAATAAAACCACTAAGTAATTTACTATAACACAATGGCTAGGTCCCACTGAAATCCCCTATCCCACTTTAATACTTTCAGATTATTTTCTTTTCTCCATTGGATTCACTGATGGAGAACTGGATATATTTTTACTATCCCTGAACAAGAAAACTGGAGCAGTCAAGAGAAAACGTCACAATGCACTGCCAGTGCGTCAAGTTTTGTAAGGGTGAGTGATTTGGTTGGGCCGACAGAGGGAGACAAAAAAAACATTAAGTCCTGATCCCTAACTTCAGTGGGCCTACTTCATGGTAGTAAAGTTAAGCATGTGCCTTAGTGTTTGGAGGATTCGGGGGCTTAGTTTGCAAATATTTTCCAAATAAGCCAATTTAAGTTTTTTAATTTCAAAGGCCATGGTTCAGCACTGCACTTAAGCACATGAATTTTCCCACTGTGTTTAGTGTATTAAAGGTAATCAGTTGCTTACATTCTTTGCTGAATCAGGGCCATAAAGTATTAAGTTTGTTTCTTCCAAGAACAGATAATAGTTGCCAATGAGACTTTAAAAATGCAAAAGAATTAGGGTTTTTCATATTTCACTTACAAAGAGGGAGGGGATGGGTAAACTGTTCTGAATCATGCTTCAAGTGAAGTATGTAATTAAGTGTTTGCAGGATCAGGGCCTAAACAGAGAAGACAAAGGAAATCTTGCTATTGCCATGTTACAGATGGAAAACTGAGGCACTGCCAGATAAATGACTTGCCCAAAGTCTGAAGCAGAGGCAGGAACTGAATCAAGATCACCTGAGACTCAGTCCAGTTCATTAATCATAAGACTCTTCTTCCTCTCAAACTCCATAGTGCAACCCTCATTGCTATTGCCTCTCCATGACATTGTTCATATAATAGACCAAAATGAGTCACCTCCAATGACAAAAATTCTCCAGCTGAAACAAAGATTTTACAAAAATAATTTGATGAAAGCGTAGGCTTTGAAAAAACATTGATCAGATCTGGTTATGCTCTTGAACGATCTATTCTTGTGAACTATCACTTTTAAAACTTTTATTTCAAAGAGTCCATTTGTAAATGTTTTGAATAGAGAACATATTAAAGGCCTGGGGGCAGATCCTCATAGCTGTAGCAGCTGTGACAATTTAAACCAGCTGAGGATATAACCCTTACACTTAAGAGTTCAAACTTCACCTGCTTTGGGAATACTAACAAACAATTTACCTGGCCCTCAGAATTTTTAAATTCCCAAGATCTCCATAACTACCTGATTTAATGCTTAAATGGATTTTGATCCAATATTAATTTCTACTGCTTGCACAGAATTCTTATGAATGGCAATCCTCTTTGCAGATCAATTTACTACAGTCAAGGGGATACTATTAGGAGAAATATACATTATTCATTTCAATATGCATTACCCTGCATTTATCAAAATTAAAATTCAGCTGCTGTTATGCTATCCTGCGTTTGGTTAGATTTTTCTGGAGGTTTTTCCTACAATCCTCTCTATTTTTTTACTCATCTAAATAGTTTTTTGTGATCAGCAAATTTCACCGCTCCTTCATTAACAAACATAGTAAGTAACACGTAGCGCAGGGGAAGCAGAATGCTTTTGTGGAATAAGCATAAGATGAGGAGTTAGGGAGGTAGGTCCAGACACAGATCCACAAATGAGCATTTAAGTATTTATCCACAGGGGAACAGTCATTGGGCCAAACAGAGAGAAAGACTGTAGTCCTGTGGTTAAGGAACCCACTTGGAAAATGGGAAACCCAGAATCCAGTCCCCCTCCTCAAACCGGTCTTTCATTATTTATTCATGGTGGAACACTTCAACGGGAGATACTGAGGAAGTCTCAAATCAGACTATTCCATATCTCATTGGTTGGAGCACTCTCCTAAGAGGTAGGAGACCCCCTGGCAGAGCGGGGAGAATTGAACCTGTATCTTCAACATTCCTGGCAAGTGTTCTAGCCATTGGGCTAAAAGTTAAAGTTATAAGTATTGCCACCACTACCACCACTACCTCCTCTAGTGGCCAGATTGTGAATGAAACCCATACCAGTAGGTGGCCTCTGAACACATTTACCGGATCTGGCCCAGCATGTGACTTAGGCAGAGGAGTGTCTGTTTTCCCCCCGGTTTGTGAATCGCTCTGCGGCTTAGGGGGAGATAGACATCTGGACAATTACAGTAAGGAAGCAGGGCACATGCTCATAGGCACTGGGGGAACTTTTACCCTGAAAACTTGGGTGCCTATAGGGTTTGACAGGAGTTTTCTGGATTGCAGTGGAGCCCAAAAAAACCCAGAGATTTTGGCAGCAAAATCTGGGTGCCTAAGTATCTTTGTGGATCTCACCGTCTCTAAAATGGGATAATACTTTTTTGATTCACAGTGGTATTCTGAGGATTAGGTACTCTGTACAGAATTTTTAATTTATAAAGCACTATTATAAATATTAAATAGCATTATTATTATTATAAAATTCTTAGGGTTCACCATTATCTTCCCAACCTCTATTAATTTTCCTTTACTCAGATTAGCAGATGTAGTTTTACCCACAATACAATATTGTCAACTCCAAGTGTTCAAAAATCATGAGCCAGGACCCCAAAAATCATGAGATTGGCTTAAATCTTGAGGTTTAAAAAGTATATAATAATTTGGGGATCTTTTTATTTGCCTTTTGTTATTTGAATCTTTAAAGATAATGGTTTAGAACTTTTCTCCATAACCATGATATCTAGAAATGTACTTTTGTTTAAAAATGAAAGCTGAGAGTCTTACGTTATCACATGACTTCAGAAGCTGGAATTTTAAGAAAAAAACATCGAATACTGTGAGAGTTGGCAACATTGCAATAGGATTTTCTCCTTTATCCTGTGTTTTCCCCAGAAAAAGTCTCCCTTTCTTGGGAGACCTTGTCAAAAGCTGTTTGAAAATTCAAACACATGGAGCCAGTATTTTATTTACGCGTCTCTTTCAGAGAACTCTAACATATTAAACCAGCACAAAGTTAGCCTTACAGAAGCTATGTTGATCTGACCTTACTGAATATATGTATAGTATCCAAGAGTTATGATATTTCATACCTCATTATTTAGCCACATTTTATTCACTCCTTGTTACTTTGGTTTTGCTCTTCAGCACACACACTAGCACTGCCTCTACTATAGTGTTTCTGAATAGCCTTCAGATAGAGTCTATGGATTAGGCCCCAAACCTGCAAGCATTTACACATGTGCTTAACTTTATGCACAAGAGTTATTCCATTGACTTAAAAGGACTTCTTAAGTGTGTAAAGTTAAGCATGTCTCAAAGTGTTTTCAGGATCAGGGTATAAAGATGTGTCTTAATTACATACATTTTCAATGGTGTAACTACACTGTAGTTGCACAGGTAGTACACTGGTATAAATCCTTCGGGTAACTAAATTGCATTGGTGCAGACTGGTATTTGCACCAATATGACTTAAACTAGCCATTTCAGGTATTTTAGTTTGCCCTTCAGACTATTTGTAAGTTTATCAGCGTTTCAGAAGAAAAGATTCCACTCTTATGTGTTACGGTGTTGTCCATTGCTGACTCCCATTCTAATCCATGATAGTCAAACAATGTATCCTGAGCAACAGTGACCATCTGTTTTCCTAGTTATTCTCTGAACCAGTTCCTGTATATCACACAAGACTAGGCTGAGAATTAGTTTCTTTCTTGCATGCTCCAGAACTAGTTACTGGTAAAAGCTGATTACAATGACAGAAGTTACAAAAGGAATCAGGTTACTGGGAAATTTTAAATAACTGTTATCTTAACATTAGTGGTTCTAATCTTCAATAGCACAAGCTTGCACCCTTATTCTTGTGGAAATATCTGTTCAAATGAATGAACTATCTAGCCATGCTAGATGACTGCTCCTAAGAGAGTTAATATTTCATTGGCATCCATTTATCTTTAACACCAGATGAGATGAATGGGAGCAGTTTGCCCCTCTCTGGGAGATGGGATGCCCACACAGTAGAACTGTATCTCATCGGGACTATTTAGAAAAGCTGGACGTGCACAAGATGGGGCCAGATGCGTTGCATCCGAGAGTGCTAAAGGAGTTGGCGGATGTGATTGCAGAGCCATTGGCCATTATCTTTGAAAACTCATGGCGATCAGGGGAAGTCCCGGACGAATGGAAAAAGGCTAATGTAGTGCCCATCTTTAAAAAAGGGAAGGAGGAGGATCCTGGGAACTACAGGCCAGTCAGCCTCACCTCAGTCCCTGGAAAAATCATGGAGCAGGTCCTCAAGGAATCAATTCTGAAGCACTTAGAGGAGAGGAAAGTGATCAGGAACAGTCTGCATGGATTCACCAAGGGCAAGTCATGCCTGACTAATCTAATTGCCTTCTATGACGAGATAACTGGCTCTGTGCATGAAGGGAAAGCAGTGGACGTGTTGTTCCTTGACTTTAGCAAAGCTTTTGACACTGTCTCCCACAGTATTCTTGCCAGCAAGTTAAAGAAGTATGGACTGGATAAATGGACAATAAGGTGGATAGAAAGCTGGCTAGATTGTTGGGCTCAACGGGTAGTGATCAATGGCTCCATGTCTAGTTGGCAGCCGGTATCAAGTGGAGTGCCCCAAGGATTGGTCCTGGGGCCGGTTTTGTTCAATATCTTCACAAATGATCTGGAGGATGGTGTGGATTGCACCCTCAGCAAGTTTGCAGATGACACGAAACTGGGAGGAGAGGTAGATACGCTGGAGGGTAGGGATAGGATACAGAGGGACCTAGACAAATTGGAGGATTGGGCCAAAAGAAATCTGATGAGGTTCAACAAGGACAAGTGCAGAGTCCTGCACTTAAGAAGGAAGAATCCAATGCACCGCTACAGACTAGGGACCGAATGGTTCGGCAGCAGTTCTGCAGAAAAGGACCTAGGGGTTACAGTGGATGAGAAGCTGGATATGAGTCAACAGTGTGCCCTTGTTGCCAAGAAGGCCAATGGGTGTATAAGTAGGGGCAGCAGATCGAGCCAGCAGATCGAGGGACGTGATCGTTCCCCTCTATTCGACACTGGTGAGGCCTCATCTGGAGTACTGTGTCCAGTTTTGGGCCCCACACTACAAGAAGGATGTGGAAAAATTGGAAAGAGTCCAGCAGAGGGCAACAAAAATGATTAGGGGACTGGAACACATGAGTTATGAGGAGAGGCTGAGGGAACTGGGGATGTTTAGCCTACGGAAGAGAAGAATGAGGGAGGATTTGATAGCTGCTTTCAACTACCTGAAATGCGTTATCTAGGGAGGTGGTGGAATCTCCTTCCTTAAAAGTTTTTAAGGTCAGGCTTGACAAAGCCCTGGCTGGGATGATTTAATTGGGGATCGGTCCTGCTTTGAGCAGGGGGTTGGACTAGATGATCTCCTGAGGTCCCTTCTAACCCTAATATTCTATGATTCTATGATTCAGTTCACCTTTGGAAGGTTATTTTTGCAACTGAAATGAAATTTAATTAAAAATACATCTTAATTTCTTCAGAAAATTACCTTGATGACAGAAATCCATTGCGAAAACCTAAATCTCCAGAAAGCGATGTTCCTTGCATGTGGATTTCTAGTTTCTCTGTCCTGAAAAAGGTGGAGTGAAGGAGAGGAATTGTACTTTCACCAACAGAACTATCTAAAGACGACAGCTGTAATGTGTACTAAGTACCTGTTTAATTTTGGAAAACTTCTCAGACATGCAAGGGCATTGACTCCAAAAATCCTAATCAAGTCCTCATTATGGTGCTGTCATTTAACATGAACATTCAGCTAAAAATGGCCTATAGGGTACTGCACTGTTTTTGCTGAAATCAAACTTTTTTCTGTGTGTTTTTTTTTTTTTTTACATTATAAACTTAGAAAACACTATAACTAGATTTTCAAAAGGGGCCTGTGCATCTTCACGAGTCTGAGGGAAAAAAAAAAGTAATGTGTGGCTTAAAAATCATGAGACGTTAAAAGAATAATACATTTGGGATTCTTTTTATTTTGATTTTTTGGGTTTTTGAGACTTCAGGGTTCTTGTTTTCAAGTTTCTCTCTTTAATTATGAGAGGAGAGGTTCTCATATAATCACAGGCCTATAAAAGAAAAACAACAAATATGAGACCTGTGATACAATGGTAAAAGTTGACAGCACGCGAATCACCCGCTACTCACACAGACTTCAACTGGACCTGCAAGGGCGCAGCACTTTTGAAAATCAGGCCCAAGAGATCTCCAGCTGGGCACCCAAAATCAAAGGCCACTTTTGAAAAATTTTGGCACAAGCATTAGTGGAGAACTGGCAGGATTCTGACAGTGTTCCAAAGAAGTGAAATCTGTGGAACAGAAGTTAAGTTCCACAGCTTAACAGAAGTGGGAAATCTGTTTAAAATGTTTTGATTCTGTTTCTATTTTACTCAAATGGCCTGATGACAAAAAAGTTTTTTTTTAAAGATTCAACACTGTCTTCAATTAAGACCAGCAGAAAGATCCGAATTAACATCCCCAGTGAGTTCTCTGCAAAGCCAGGAAGACTAGATGTACCCATCCTGATATTTCTACATTAAAAAAATCTGAAGTAAAAACTTTAAAAAGCAGTAACAGCAAACCCCTCCCCCCAGGCCTTTGTGTATCACACAAGCAAAAAAGGGACACCTTTAAATCTCTTTTTGCCCAGACACCTTTAATGTCTTTGCCAAGTACCCGCTGCATTTATTGAGGTCAGTCACCTATGCAGAGAGCCTGTTGCACGACCAGGGCTTAAATTACTTTTGCCTTCTCTATGGTAGCATCATAGATTCCCTGAAGTATCAAATCTGGCAGTTAGAATGTGAGACTAACTATGGGGTAGCTTGGACCACTGTGCCCTGGTTTTATACAGGCAATGGCCTAGGCCAGTGGCTCTTAACCTTTCCAGATTTCTGTACCCCTTTCAGGAGTCTGATTTGTCTTACATAGCCCCAAGTTTCACCTCACTTAAAAACTACTTGCTTACAAACTCAGACATAAAAATATAGAAGTGTCACAGCACTCTATTACTGAAAAAGTGCTTACTTTCTCATTTTTACCATATAATTATAAAATAAATCAATTAGAATATAAATATTGTACTCACATTTCAGTGTATAGTATATAGAGCAATATAAACAAGTCATTGTTTGTGTGAAGTTTTAGTTTGCAGTGACTTCGCTAGGGCTTATGTAGCCCGTTGTAAAACTAGCCAAATATCCAGATAAGACCGGCTACCCCCAGGGCTACACAAACCCCTGGCCTAAGGCACTGCAATGAAAAGGAGAATAGCATTGCCGCTACAGGGGGTGAAAGGCACTGCTGGTTGACCCTGGCAGCTCTAGAGGGGCTCGTGCTTGGGAGCAGTAAGCAAACCACAAGACGTCTCAGGGCCCTGCAGGGAAAATGCGGTGGCAGCCGCTTCCCGCTAGGACTCTCCTCTCTCTCTCGCTCTGCTACCACTTTTGGACTCCTCCCGTAGCTGCTGCCCTGGAGACGAACGGCAGGGCCCTCCACTGGCTCGGAAGCCGCGGATGGGCGGGCAAGCGCCTCCCGCCGAGGGGGGCGTGGTCGGCCAAACACTCAACGCATGGAAACTTCTCCGAGCCCGTCCGCGGCGCTGGGTCCGCTCTGCTCCTTCGCCCCCTGGCTCTGGCAGGGCTGGGGACGTGGCTGGCAGCCCGCCACTTGATTTCTCCCGAGCGTCCGCCCCGAGCCCACAGGGGATAGGGGCGCGCCCCCCACCATGACTCCGCCGCAAGGCAAAGGGGATAAAGTGACCCCACCGCCTTAGCCAGAGCAAGCCCCGGCCGGGAGAGGGGGCGCCCTCCTGCGCCAGCAGCCGCAGCGCCTCCCGGGGAGGAGGGGGGGCGACATGCCATGGAAGGCCGGGACTCCGGACTGCTGGGCTTGGAGCAAATGCTAGCGCCTTTCGGGAGCCGCCAGCAAGAGGGGACGGCGCGGCTGCTCCCGCGGGACCCCTGGCGAGGCAGCTCCGCAGAGCAAGAGCAAGAAGGGGCGGCGGCTGCGCTGCCTCTGCAGGAGCCTTGGGGCGAGCCGGAGCGGGCCGGAGCCTCTCCCCCGCCAGGGGATGGAGAGCTGCTGCTGGGGCTGCGCCGCCGCGGCGGGCGGTCCCTGTCGCTGCCCGCTAGCCCGAGCCTGGCGGCCGCCCGGCTCTTCCAGCCGCCGGAGGAGGGCAGCGGGGGCTGCTGCACCAAGTGCAAGAAGCGGGTGCAGTTCGCGGACTCGCTGGGGCTGAACCTGGCCAGCGTGAAGCACTTCAGCGCGGCGGAAGACCCGCAGGTACCGCCCGCCGTGCTCTCCCGCCTGCGGCGCCTGCCCCTGGAGGAATTCAGCGCCGCGCTCGGCCTGGGCTGCGGGGGCCGCCCGCCGCCTCCCCTGCAGCTGGTGCCCGACTTCCAGCCCGCCGGGGAGCTGGCGGCGGCCGAGCGGCTGCGGCGGGAGCGGGTGTGCCTGGAGCGCCTGGGCCGCCCCGCGGGGGACCTGGACGTGCGGGGCACCGTGCGGGTGCTGAGCTGCCCGGGCCCCAAGGAGGTGACGGTGCGCTACACCTTCAACGAGTGGCTCTCCTTCCTGGACGCCGCGGCCCTGCCCCTGCCCAGCCCCGAAGGGAGCGACCCCCCTACCGAGCGCTTCCACTTCAGCCTGTGCACCCCGCCCGGCCTGCAGGAGGGCTCCGCCGTGCACTTCGCCGTCTGCTACCGCAGCCAGCAGGGCGAGTACTGGGACAACAACGGGGGCAGCAACTACACCCTGCGCTGCTGCCGCCCCGCCCCCGGGGGGCTCCCCGCAGCGCCCAGCACAGACCCCGGCCACGGCGACCCCACCGGGTCCCTCTATTGAGCGCCGCCCGGGCCAGCCGTGAACCACACCAGCACTACCCAGCCTGGGGCAGCCCCTGCCTTCAGCTTAGCCCGGGAGCAGACCAGCATTACTCAGCTTGGGGGCAAAAGCAGCGCCCTACTCTGAGCTTAGTTTGGGGGCAAACAAGCCGCCAGTCAGCCAGCGCCTTCCAGGGAGCCTGGGGCCGGCCGGCCACCCACCCATTGTGCCGAGCCTAAGATGAGTGGGGTGGGGTAACAAGCAGCCGGCTATGAATGTCCTGCCCTTGAACCCAGAAGGCAAACACGCTGTGCCAAGCCAAGCCTTAGCTGTCAGATACCACTGCAGTGTCCCATCCCCTGTACTCGCACCCTGGAACAACCCTGCACCATTTTCCTGGGGAGACCTTGCTGCATAGTCACTGGTTTCTGAGCCTCCCATTGGAATGTGGCTTATTTTGGGACCTCCTACCGTCAGCCTTAAAGTTGTAGAAAAAGCTAGGTCTGACCTGTTAGTTCCGGTATTGTTAGTTCACCATTTTTGTAAAGGAAATGAACTCTCAAGAGCTGCAAGAAATCAGCACAGTTGCCTCACATAGACTTTTCTCTTTAAAGTTGTTTAAAGAGAACTGGAAACAAGATTTTTGTGATTTATTTAAAAAAAAAATTCTCTAACTTGATGGTGGTGCCTTATGTGAAGTTTCCTATTTAATACACTGAATTTAAGGAGAGAACTTTAAATCCAGTGTTGTGACTGTGCTATGGTTATGCATTAGGTCTTTGGACTGACAGATAATGCACGCACTTTCCCTTTTATGGGTATGTAGGCATTTCCTAGAAACAGGGACAGATGTAGGCAAAAACTGACTTATTATTACGAGTTGCAGAAATCCAGCTCTTTTTTGAGAGGGAGAACTGGGCGAGGGTCAGTCGCCAACCCCCATAATTCTTAAGTTTTGATTCTACGAACACATGGGTTCAAAAAAGAATTGGATAAGTTCATGGACAATAGGTCCATCAATGGCCATTCCACACTTTGGCTGTCCCTAGCCTCTGATTGTCAGAAGCTGGGAGTGGATGACAGGATGGATCACTTGATGATTGCCTATTCAGTTCATCCCCTCCGACACACATGGCATTGGCCGCTGTCGAAAGACAGGAGGATACTGGGTTAGATGGACTATTGGTCTGACCCAGTATGGCTGTTCTTATGCTTAACTTTACTCATGTGATTAGTCAGTGAGGCTACTCAAGCACTTAAAGTCAAGCACATATGTCTTTGCCAGAGCGTGGAGGAATTTAAAGGCTTAAGTTCAGTCAGTACTCTTCACACATTCAAACAAGGGGCCTAATTCTTTCACCCCCTTCCAAAAGCAACATAATAAGACAGCAGTCTTCCACTTTATTTTTAATTTAATGGAGTCCATAATATAATTTTCATGAGTGTGAGCACTTTCTGGTTTACTTGAGTGTCCCATCTTTGCTGTAGTTTTGGAGGCCCTGAATGATGGAAAATATCCTTCTTTCCTTGTAAGTTAGTGCTCTTTAACATTGTTCAATGGCTAATGCACTTCCCACCTACCACAGCCTTTTTTTTTATAAAGTTCATGTGTAACTCTGGCTAATCTTTGTTAAAACAGAGTCTTGCCACACACATACACGAGTTGCTTTTTCCTCTTAATGAAAGATTTAGAAATTTTAAATAGTGATGGTTTTTCTAATGGTATGTCTACGCTACCAGTACTAGAGCAGCACAACTGCTGTTACACCTCCGTAGCACTATAGTGAAGGAAGGAGTTTCTGTTGCTGTAGTAAATCCACCACCCTCGAGAGGCGCTAGGTAGGTTGACAGAACAATTCTGCTGTCAATCTTGCTGTGCCTACAGAGTCGGTTAGGTTGACCTAACTACATCACACAGATTTGAAATTTTCAATAGTATGATGGATTTTTGTACAATTTGGCATGGGTAAATATTTGTTAGAGATCACTACCTGAGGAATGATTTTATGAAGTAGAGTCAGGTCTTAGTTTTCCATGGTCCTCACTAATGAGTGAAAATAAATGGTTTCCTTCAACCCTCTTCATGCTATATTTATAACCACATTTCTGTAGGTGTTTATAGTACCTTATTTTGTTTAGTATGAAAGCATGTGTTCTAAGTGTCATTTGTCAGTACACATTTGTAAGAGACCCCATTCGCTAACATCTAAGCAGTGTAACAAGATAAGTAGCATGGAAAAGTACAACTTTTTACATTTAGATGACTGATATAAGTTGTTTAAGTGCATGGAGCTGTAATTTATAGAACTAGATGCTCCAAGGCTTGTCTACATTATAGAAAGCTAATTTAATGGAATATTCAATTACAACGTGATCGTGCCCTCTAAAGGTTAAAACACAGTTTGATTTTGCAGTGTAGACAGGGTCAGACTTTGTTAGTGAATCACACTATAACCTTGGATTTTGCAGGTCTGTAAGCAGCATTCAGGGTGATGGCTAAAACATGGTTTAATCCTGTCTGAGCCACAGGACTAAATCATGGTTCACCTATGTTAGGGCACTACAATATTGTAAGCACCTGCCATGACACATTAGATTTTCAGTGTGTATGAGGCCTTTTTAGCATAACGAAAACACAATTCCATTGAAAATTGATTACTTGAACGTTTCATTACTCAACTTGACCTATATTATTGTGATACAGTACTGTGTTTGAGGTTGTACACAGTAAGTTGTATAAATATAAACTGAAAAAGAAATCCCAGTAGTAATTCTACAAGTTATGTATACCTCCCAGTCCATATATTTTAAAAAGGAAAACAGTGAAATGGTTTACTGTCCCCGATACATTACATTTTTATAAAAATATGTAGTATAAACAGGATACTACATGGGAAAATGTGAGCTGATTTAGTTTGTTAAGATGGCAAAGACATAAAACATTAGATTGTTAGTACTTGAAATGTATGCTATTACAGCTGAGGTATGATGTTAAAAGTATTGAGCCCAATTCTTTGCTGAATTACAGCATAAAAAAATAAAAATATATATATTTTTTTAAACTATTAAAGGTCAAATCTAGCCTATGCTGAGGGAGGGAGGGTGGGAGAGAGCAGAGATGGTAGCTGGTATGTCAGAGAATCCTGCTGTCAGGGCAAGATTATTCACAACAGGCCAGAATGTGCCAGAGTCTGTTGCATACCAGAGAAAAGATTTTCAGAGTTGGTCTCCAAAATGTCAGAACTTTCCAGAACACTAACTTAACATCCCATACCTTATACTTATTCAAATAGGAAAAGATAGGTATTCTTGATCTGTTCTTCCCTGGTTTTGCTGGCGTCCCAGATACAGATTGGGAACTGTCTCAACTCCCAAGTAAAGCAGTTAGGGTGCTGAATGAGTTATAGATATTTAACAAGCATTTTAAAAGTATGAATAAAAATCACTTACCCTCTAAATTAATGATGTTTTATATCGATGGTATATGTGATATGAGCTCACCAGTTGTCCAGTCAGCCATATAGCCTTTCAGGAAAAACAGGGTAGACTGTGTAACTGTTTAAAACAAAAAGCGAAGAACTTTTTTGTCTTCCTCTAAACGTCATAAAGAACCAACTCAAGAAAGCTAACTTTTACCTTTGCTGGTCACCTTTAGAGTAAAAATCCCCCCCTTTCCTCCCAGCCAAGTAGTCTAAAACTTCAAGACGTGAGAAGCACTGTTCTCCATGACTAAAATACTAAATATTTAAAAGTACTTTTTAAATTACAGCTAGCATATCTGTACCTACCTACAATCTTGCTACCACTACTACTTAAAAAAAAAATCCTTCTCCTGCTTTGACAATAGACAAGACACTTTTTTCAATAATAAAGCAAAAATGCTTTTTTTGAAAGTAAAAATAGGATGGGGACTGTCTCTCTCTAATGAGTCACACATGCTCAATTTTCAGCAAGACAGTATGTTGCACAACTTTCAGCTGTAGATTTCAAAGCACTTTTCAAAGACTGCATCAGCATGAGTCTCTGCATTCTCACAGATGAGGTAACTGAGGCCTACAGAGATATAGTGACTTGCCAAAGATTGCCCAAGAAGTCAGTGTCAAAAACAGAGTTAGACTCTGAGTCTCTGAGTGCTAGAACCTATGCATAATCCCTGGACGTTACTGCTACTGGTATATGTAATAAGTTCAGACAGGATAGGTATATTTATTAAAAATCAAGTATTTCTAACACCATAAACTCTGATGGTGAGACTAAGCAAAATGGTAATTGGGCTTAAATGTCAATATGTCAATGTCAACACACTGTATCACCATAAGATATCTGTTGCAGTATGTGAAGATTTTCTAAAAAACTAATTGAAAACATGAACTCTTAGAGGTTGTAAGAATGTTTGGAAAAACTCCAGTTCTGTGAATCTACAGTACTGTATGTGCAGATTTCTATGGTCCCTGTGGATTAGACAAGGTTTTCGAGGATTAAAGGAAGAAATATAACCAAAGGCTTTTATAGACATTTGTAAAACAACAAATAGTGATCTGGGTGTTCTTTTTTGTTTTTGTTTTTAAAGGTCAGATTAAATTGCGTGGGCATGAAGGAAACCAAACTTAATGCACGTTAAATTTGGTTTAAGCAATTTGATTTTTGCAGCATATAGGAAACATTTATTGTTCGTTATTTGTATATTTAAATACACTCAGTAGGAAACTTCTGATAGTTATACATGATCAGAGGGTATACATGATTAAGATGGGTTGATAGAAGGGTAGGAATTTCAGAAAGATATTATGAAGTTAAACATAGTTTAGTGCTGTCAAGGTCTGCATGTAACTTACACCTGCTACCTTTAAAGTATCAATTTTGAAAGGCCTGGGCTTTCAATCTGAACTCTAAAGGCTGGATTCTGCTCTTGTTTACATTAGTGGGACCTGGAGCTGGACCAGTGTATTGAATGAAGGTAGTGGAGATGATCTGGACCAGAATTCTTAGTTAAAATCTGATTACCTGTTTGGTCTACTTGAAAATTGCTACCCAATGCAGGTCTATGGTAATACGAAATTGTCATGAAAATTCACCTGTCCAAGTACAAAATGTATTTGCCTGCCCTTTAGCACGATAATGAAAGACCTTTAATACTTGTCTGTTTATAAAAAAATAAAAAAAAAAAAAAAGCTTGTTCTTAGTGAGCAGAATTTCCAAAGGCTGGTATAAATATTTTATGTACTTTTTTTCAAAAGAAGTCTTGTAAATTCCTCACAGGTCTTCATAGTTCTCTTATTCTGGATGTAGAACAGTAATCATTTGAATGCATAATTTAACCCCCAAATTCTCCCTCAGAATACTGCAGTACTTAGGAGGTTTAAAAATAGCATAGATAAGTAGAATAGGAAGATGTATTCCTCTAAAATATTAATATTTCATCAACCTATGGAATCTACTAGATATTTCAAAAGCACCTACCACTGTGGTATCTAAGCACTCCAAATCTTTTCTTTAGATTAGTGGAATATGTTCATTTTAAGGAGAAAGTGGATTTATTTCCCCTTTTTCCCTCAGATTGAATAACTATGGCCCACATTTCCCCCTCCCTTTAAAAAAAATTTTTTTTATATGTAGAAGAAAAAAGCAACATGTTCTAAGTGGGT
Source organism: Caretta caretta (assembly GCF_965140235.1). Taxonomy (NCBI): domain Eukaryota; kingdom Metazoa; phylum Chordata; order Testudines; family Cheloniidae; genus Caretta; species Caretta caretta. The sequence continues at coordinate 118,874,092 of NC_134207.1, read as the reverse complement.
GAAAGAATTCTTTTCTTCCACTGCAATGGCCAGTGGGGTAGCTGCCCTAAATTAATGGCTCTCCCAAGATCTATGGAGATTCAGCTGCCCTGCTAGCCATCTGTTCCAGGCAGCATGGTTCCTCCCTCCTCTCTTCCTTCCCTGTGGCTGCACAGTAGTACCCCCTAGGTGGATCTCACAAATGCTAATACTGCTTCCTGTAGCATTAATATGCACTCTAAGAGTGAAATTCTGCACCATTTCAGTCAATTTTGGGCATTTTGCCACTGACTTAAATGAGGCCAGGATTTCACCCTAGATATCTATGGAGTGAGCAGGGGAACTTTCCGAGGTTAGCCATTCCCTCTCAATTCTGTCCTACATACATGTGGAGGTCCTTGCCAGAAGTTAGTGGAGGTGCTTCTGCAAAGTGTTAAGGAGGTGTGGGCGTGTGGCGGGAAGCATGCTGTGGAGCTGGTGCTTCTAGCCTTCCACAAAAACATACTGTCCTGTGTGTCTTACATGTTAGGAGGCACAAGTAATGCTGTTAATGACATGCATTAGGCTAGAAATAGTTGGTACAGTTTTGCTAGAGCAGTGTCAGTTTAACATCTCTATGTTGATGGCTTGTTTAAACAAGAACAGTATATGTGATCAGCAAGTAAAAACGTTTGTATGTAACCTCAGGTCTGCTTCACCTTACCGTGGCCATACCGCTAGTATTTCCAGGCCTTTTAAAATTGATCCTCTAAATGTAGTAATGGTTGGTTTCAGAGTAGCAGCTGTGTTAGTCTGTATTCGCAAAAAGAAAAGGAGGACTTGTGGCACCTTAGAGACTAACCAATTTATTTGAGCGTAACCTTTCGTGAGCTACAGCTCACTTAAGCTTATGCTCAAATAAATTGGTTAGTCTCTAAGGTGCCACTAGTACTCCTTTTCTTTTTAAATGAAGCAAGATTGTCTCATCAGATATCAACAGGGTTTTAGAACTGCCTGTCCTTGAAACCAGTGCTTCTCAAGCTATCTGATGTGGGGGACAGGCAATTGTTTTTCCCAATGTGCGCGCAGACTGGCAGCCAATGGCTCGCGGACCACCACTTTGAGTAGCACTGCTTTAGACAGTTATGTTAGGGAAGTTCAGAGATTGCCTTCTGCTCTCTTTCAGAATATTGTTTGCATTTTTCTATTAAAAGCTCTTATTTGACCTTTGATATATGTAAAGAGCCAAATTTTGGAGCATGATAACTGAGCCACATCATTTCCAAATCAATAAAGTCAAAGGTTGCTGAGATCAGGGAAAGCTGAAGGTAAACGTGTGAAGCAAATGATCTTTCAGTGTAATACTACAAAAATTAGTATCTTACTAGGTAATTTTAAGAATTATCACAGAATTAGTAAGAGTTCTTAACATTTTCCTCTGCTGTAAATCAGAAACAAATATCCCTTTTAGAATAGGGGGACATTAAATTAAATCACTGGGATTCCTTTTACTGACAATGTTCATATTTATATTGTTTACATTGCTCAGACAAAAATCCAGTAAACAATTTCATGGATAACTAGTGAAAATAGAATATATAAAAAGGGTATTTTTAAATGAGCAGTGTAATTTATACTAGGTTTTCCTTCCATATTCCATCATTTTAAAGAGCCAAGTGAAGTACAGTAGCACATTTTCATTCCATAGTTGATAGGATTACTTTCATACAGTATTTGACAATAGTTTTTATATACAGGGGATATGTTATCTCAACAAATGCAATACTAATCATCATGCATTAACAGAGAATATTAATGGGTCTCTTGTTCCAGTCATGTGTAACAGATTTGCACATGCTACTATCATTCATATTAATAGAAGATACACATACTGTGCATCAGTAGGGAAACAGACATTCCTGTTGTCGACACCCGCTCCAAGGAGCATCCTTAAGTGCACTAATTGTGTTGCAATTTACAAGTAATCATTGTACTAGATTATTTCATTTTCTAACTTTGCACCTTATTAAATAAAGTATTTTTATATCTTTTATATAACTGAAGTTGGTTAGTGCTTAAGGATTGAACAGTCTCCTTAGGTAAGCTTAGAAACTAAGCAATGTAGTCATGCTGTATAAGAAGCCCATGGATAACTTCTTGAAGTCTTATGTAACTGATTCCTCAAATGAGAAAATAAAATGAGCCTTCTCAACCTACTTTGTATTACACGTTTCTATGCACACAGGCCTCCGCTCTGTTAATGTTGTTTTCAATTGGCATATCATATGTACAATATGCATCCTTAAAACTACAAGTGCCCTTTGCAGGCTTAGGAAAATCTGACTGGTAATAAGAGACATAAGGTATATCTATATTGCGGCTGGCCCGTGTCAGCTGACTTGGGCTCACAGGGTTTGGGGTAAGGTGCTGTTTAATTGCGGTGTAGAAGTTTGGGCTGCAGCCCGAGATATGGGACCCTTCCACCTCACAGGGTCCTGGAGCCCGGGCTCTAGTAAGCCAGAATGTCTACAATGCAATTAAAAAGACCCTTACCACGAGTTCTGTGACTCCAATTTGGCTGGCATGGGCCATCTGTGGATTTTAATTGCAGTGTAAACATACACTTGGAAGGGTTGAAGTAACATTATAAATGTATCTGTACTGTGTCTCGCAGAAGACACTTGTATAATTTTTATTAGCAAATGCAAATTGCTAGACCTGCCATTATTTTCTTCTGTAAAATTTATTTGAAGAAAACATAAAATTAACATCTTAATGCTATTAAATGCTTTAGTGGCACGTAAATCTTTTCCCCGCTTGTCCTTTTACCATCAATGCTAATGTTCTAATTAGCTTGGTTAGGTGTATTTTAGGATTTTAAAGTGTTAGTGCCTTGTTTTTAAACTGCAGTCCATGGCATTCTGCCTAGTTAAAAAAAATCTATTAATGCTGTAGCAAAGTGATCTATTTGCTGTATTTATGTACCTAACAAATGGAGAAATACTACAGTATCTGCTTTCCATGTGAAAAGCAGTGTTAAGGCAGTTTTGTAGTCTTAAATACAGTAGTGGCACTTTATTTTGCATACTCTTTCCATACTTAATAGAATGCTATATTATTAAAAGTCAGGTAATTCTACAAATAATTCTACAATATTTATAAATGAATAAGTTTTGGGAATTAGTACTTCTGAATTAATCACTTACATATGTTCATTGCTTAGTTCTGTCATTTCAGTTTGATACTCTCTTTAGTTTACAAAAGAAAAAGAAAGTATGCCCCTTTGCCTCCACAAATGCAGCTTCTTTAAAAGTTACAGGCATTGTCCTAGTTTAAAGTTCTGACTACTTCATGTAAAGCTCTTGATGTACATTGTGCTGAAGCTTTAAACTGAGTAATTTTTCTGTACATTCTAGTGGAAAACGTAAGTAGTGAACTCAGAGCACTGAACCGAATAAAACTTGATTTTTAAAAAAGATTAAATTCTTGTTTAGCACACTGTCTTAACAGGTGTAATTTACTTTTCAAATTAAAAAAAAAAACATTTCAGGAATTTTCTCTCTTGCAGAGCTCAGGAACATTGCAAGAAAGAGGAATCTTAAGGTGAAGCTACTGAGTTGGTGGCTTAGGAGAATCTCTTAAGAAACCCCACCTCTTTCAATATGCTACTCAATGTGGGCATTGAATGAGGCCCATAGATAATTACAGAAAGTTTTAGAAATGTCTGTTTGCTATTGCCTATATTTATTCAGTTTAACAAATAGCTGTTTTTAAAAATTACTTTTTTGTGGCATTACTGTAAGTAAGTGTAGATGAATAGAATGCAGTAAGCAACCTCCTTGGGAGTTTCACTGGATCCAATACTGAATGGGCATAAAGACTGAACTGCCTTCAGCCTCTGGAGATAGTCCCTGCAGAGCAGGCATGAGACACTGAGCCAGCGTGTAGAGACTTGCACGCTCAACAGAAATGAGAAAATATTTGTATGCATTCTGAATTAAATATACCAACCTCACCATTCACACTCAATTATCTAACTTTGCAAGTATCTGTAATAAGGGTAATATACAAAATTTTTGTACAGGAAAATATGCTTTGTTCCTTTTGCCAGTTGCAGTTTAGTATATTAAAATAAGGAACAGTGATGAAATTTTATTTTAAAAGTTCTGAAGTCTCAGTAACATGAGGCTAAAATTCTATTACTGAGCTATTCACTGAGAAGTGAGATAAGACTGGTAAGCTTCCAGGAAAGTTTGAGTTGCACATTAACAAAATAAAAATTAGTGAGGTTTGTCTGACATTTATGAAATTTACAGAGAATGCTCTTTAAATGAAAACACACAATCTAACCTTTGATATTTGTAAGTGTTGAAGTCCAGGATATAACAAAATATCTTGTTTTACTTAAAGGCCTCCATTAAATTTCACATGGCTTTAATGAATAAATTATTTAACAAGAACTTACCCACACCAAGTCCATACAAATTCAGCTATTTAGTTTATTCACTGTAGGCTGCATATTTCCATATGAACTGGGGCTCAATGTAAAAAGTAATTGTAAACAATTGTATCATTGGTTGAAATATAATTGGTATCCTTTATGAGCCAGGTAAGTTGCAAGATCACTGGGAGAAGAAAATATCTGATTACAAGTATTCGGTTCATGGAATTTTATTGTCAAATAAGGCCAAGAAACAGTCTCATTACACATGAAATACTAGCAAGGGGGATATTAGGAATACATTACACGCTATTGTAGGCTTAGCAGTACATTTTAGTGCATGAACCATGAGAAGAGAAATTCTAGACTGTTTTGGTGCCAAAAACTGAGCATCTCAAAAGCTTTATCTTTTACTATACCGATAAGTTTTTCAAACTCAGGCAGGGTGCATACACACTATATTGGATATGCTATCGATGTGCAGCACTACAGAATGCTGAGGATGGTCCAACGGTGCTAGATGATCAGATTATCTCTGTGTTTTCTGGACTCTCAATAACAAGTTTCTGGGTTGAATAGAGTTGACCAATGGTAACCTGAAATAAAACAAAAAATATTTAAGAAAAGACAGGCTTAGAGGGCCAATGGGAAGTAAAGGGAAGTAAAAATGCACAGCTGAGAACAAAAGTGAAAGTGGACAGTCTGTATTCTTTTTGCAACGTTGTTAGTCAGCATCAACCCAGCCAGCAAAAAATAATAATGCATAAAACAGCCACATACTTAAATTCTCAACCCAGTACTGACAATGTAAGGAAAAAGATATGCATACACATTTGTTAGGTTAATATATATGCAATTAATAACTACAGAGAAAGGAAATGCAAAATATATTTAGACAAATAGAAAGGAACTTTATAAGAATTTTTTTGGGTGGAGACTAATGCACAGAAGTTGTTCGTTTACCTCTTTGGGATTCACAAATTAATTTGCCTTAAAAGTAGTTGAGGGGGATAGGGTCCCCTACACAATTTGTACATCAGTAACATATAATGGATAGAAATAGCTTCTTGTTCATAACATACTATTCATACCCAGGATCTCTGTGCTTTATAGTTAAGTAGTAAAGCATTACAGACAATGAAAAATTGATTTTCTAGGGGAGAGGGTGGGTAACTTGGTCTATCTGCCACTCACCCATAGCTCTCACAACACCCCTCTTCTGCAACATAGCATCCGTCGTCCTCCTCCTCCTCTTTGACCCATCCTTGTTATCATCCCTCTAGTATTCCCACCAGCTCTACCTCCTCCTTCCTGATTGCTCCCTATTCCCAGTGACCCCATCCAAGCCCATCCCCTGATCTCCCTCGCACCCACTCTCATCTCCTTCTTACTGTTCTCCATACTCTCCCCCTCTCCTCTAGCTTTCCCCTCACAGTTTAATTTCTCTCATCTGAAAAAAACACCCCTTGACCCCATTTGCTTCTCTAACTACAACCCCATCTCCCTTTCATCTCTAAGCTCACAGAATGTGCTGTTTACAATCACTGCTTGGAGTAGTTCTCCTCTAATTCCATCCTAGACTCCAATCCATCCTCCATCCATTGCACTCCACTAAAATCACTTTAGACAAAGTCGCCAATGACCTCTTCCTAGCCAGATCTCAGAACCAGTTCTCCATCCTCATCCTCCTTAACTTGTCCGCCACCTCTGACAGAGTCATCCATGATCATCATCTTGAAATCTTGTCCTCCCTTGGTTTCTGTGATTTTGTTCTCTCCTAGTTCTCCTACCTCTCTAATCACACGTTCTGTGTGTCCCGCGGAGGACTGTCCATCCTCCAACTTTCTGTGTGATTCTGCAGGGCTCTGTCCTGGGTTCCCTTCTCTTCTCCCTCTGCCATCTTATCTCTTGGTAATCTTATCCATAAACACAAATTCAGCTATTTTCTATATATTGACAACTCACAGATCTTACTCCCTCTTGTCCTGTCCAAAATAAAATCTTGGCCTATTCCTCTGACATCTCCATATGGATGTCTAGTGGTCAGCTCAAGCTCCACAGGTTAGGGTTAGGGTTACAGCACTACCATCTTGCCTATCACTCAGGCCAATAACCTGGGTGTCATCTTTGACTAGGACCTCCCTCTGGGTCCTCACTTCCAGATTATGTCTAAATCTTGTTGATTCTGTCAGCGGTCACATCTCTAAAATACTGCCTTCCCTATCCAAATGACAAACGCAGCCTTGCCCTGCTCATATCCATTAAAAAAATTGCTGTCATGATCATTTCCCTAGCCTGTCGCTTTGCCTCCTTTGCATCGCTCCACTGACCCCCCTTCTCTATTGCATCAAACATAAGCCACTTTCAAGGCCCTTCATGGCCTATCCCCACTCCTACCTCTCATCCACTATTGAGAGGTCAACTCTCACCTGTGACTGGCCCACAGTACCAGCCTCCATCACCCACTTGTTAAATTCTTGAACAAGCAGCTCTGCTTTCTGCCATGCTGTCCCTCATGTTTGGAAGGAGCCCCCCCTCTCGCAAAGCTAACATTATCCTCCTTCAAACCCTGCGTTGCCATGATGCCTACAAAAAAACATGACAATGGTTAGGCTATTGGTATACTGAGACCACTGCCTGTCAATATTGTTTGATTGTTTACTTGTACTCTCTAGTATGTCTGCATCCATATGTTGTCTTGTCTCATTCTTAGACTGTAAGCTCCCTGGGGGCAGGGTCTGTGTTTGTACAGCACCTAGCACAGTGGGTTCATGGTCCATGAATAGGACTCCTAGCCACTATGGTAATCCAAATAATGATTTTTCTCCCCATTGTCTTATGTGTTAATTACCTTTGAGCTTGCTTTATAAACTCTGCGTAAACTCCCAGTGAATCACTGCCACCTGTGGGGCAGAGGGTAGCAACCAACTGGCATACAGACCAGTTAAGGGGTAGAGGAAGAGGAAGTTTAGGCTAAAGAAAGCATCAGAGGCCAAGATTCTTTTTAAAAGGAGTTTAAAATTTGGCTTCTAAATCCATAGTCAGCCAACTAAATAAGTGTCCTGGTTTTCACAAGGCAGGACACCCATTAGCTCCCATTGAACTATTAACGTAGGAAAAAAACAAAAAAACTCAGCTTGCGGTTACTGAAGTAGGATGAAAAAGATGGCATAATTTATATAAAATATTTACATCTATCTAGACGGTATTACGTAGAATCTGATATATTACAAAGTATCATTGACTGCATTACTTGTGACAGTGCGTCAATGCAGCAGGAATCTAGAGAGCAATATAAAAGTCAAAGTTCAATGTTTCAAACCTGTATTAGCTTACTTAAAAAAGAAAAAGCTAGCAGTTATTAAGTTATATTTTGCTATCCACTCCCCACACTGTCACAGATGCACCTTTGCATAAATGTTGCCCTTCTAAGAAATGAACAGTCCCCTTTTGATAAATAGCCTGGTCTGAAACTTGTAAAGCACTGGATTTTAGACTGACTATTCACTGAAGGGAAGATTAATATGTCGTTCTTAAAGGAACAGCAGCGTTTCTTGCCAGCAAACGTTCCACTCCCTTAGCATACAGAATTAAGTCAACAAAAGCCCATGAACAACACTGATTAATAGGGAGTAGATGTGGTATATAGAGTATATGAAAAAAGAAGCTGTATACACAATTTAGGAAAAACCATATTATTTCACAAAAAGAAAAAAACAGTATATACCCCCAACAAAAAGTAACTTATATCAGGCAGACCACGCAACATGTGGGTTATGTGGCAGGCTGCAGAGTCATAATTATTGCTATATTATAAACCCTGCCATGACATTTAATTAAATTAATATAGTTGAACATTTTAGGCCAAAATGTTCGTACCTGAGGGGTCTAAAATTAGGCTCTGAAATCTATATTTAGGCTCTCAACTAAGTGCCCTGCTTTTTGGCAGCTCCTGCTGATTTACAATGTGCTTATCACCATGAAATTAAATACCTAACAAGCTTTAAAAAATGTTTTGCAACTAACATATCTGTCCGGGAAGAAGGGAGCATCCTTTCTACAGGAACTCAATGTTGTTCATAGGCAGCCATCCTGCACAACAGGCAGTCCAACAAAGTTGGCCCAATGAAAGAGATTATCTCACCCAGCTTGTCACCTTGGGAATTTTAAAGTTCTAGGACAGTATAAAGAATCTGTTTTCTTACTTACGTCACTTTTGGGGAATGGAGATTTCATCCTGCCATGAAGAAAAGCAAGGGGGATGAATTTCCAGCTGATCTGTGCTGCAGTTTCAGCTTTGGAGGCCTCCTTGGTTGATACAACCCCCCCCTCTCCCCCCACACTATTTCAGCCTTCCCACCACTTTGCTGAATCAGGTTTGCAAGAGGCAGCACTTCCTGCTATATCAGTGACTTCTACCAGATGGTTCAATTCAGCTTTGTAAGAGATGTTTGGTTTTAAAGTAGCAGGCTGGGGAGCTTTAAATATTAACATTTGTGTTTGTATCACTTGGGGGTGGGGGAAGGGGAAGAGAGGATGGGCAGTTACATCCCAGCCAAATCTACGGTAGATGTTTTTGAGGTTAGTTAAATAAACCGGAGAAGAATTTCTCATTATAGCTTGGTCACAGGTTCAGCCATTACAACTTCTTTTTTAAACTGTCAATGGATCACTCATTTTCTGTTCTGGGTTTGAGATGAAATTTGCAGTCTCTCTGCGCTCATATCTAAAACCTTGCACTGCATTTTAAAAATAAGCTGTGTATGCTGTCATGGATTTAAAGGCTCTTATTATATACAAGGCAAAGTTTATTGTTTTTTCCCCCCTCAAAAAGGTTTTTTCCTTGTGTCTATTATTTGGACACTAGGCCCTCCTCTTCCCTCATTTTAGAGGACTTTGTCAAGATCTTTGGACAACCTGAATGGCAATGTCCCAAGGGTGAAACCTGAACTGCAGCTCTTCCCTTTTTTCAAAGGAAGAGGCAGGGAGGTTGAGTGTCTGACTTCTGAGTCAGGCAAACATCTAAGGTTTTGGCCATGTGGAGTGTTTCCAGCACTCATTGGCCAGCTGTGGATGTAACTAAACTGGTGAAAACCTCTTATGTAGAGATGGGAAGCTGTGATTTTCATTGGCACCCCAGAAGACTGCCATCGTGGCATGATGTGGCTTCCTTTGCTTACATAGAGATTCGTACTGGTGGTGCTATTCTGGTGGCTGGCAGCTCAGGAAAATACCCAATGTATACATGACCTAAGATTCAACATTCCCTCTCTACTCTCTTGCGGAATAAAGAAAGCTAATAAATTAAAGCTTTAAAAAATTTCACTAAAGACAAGATAAAAAACTATGTTTCTGCTAAGCAGAGCTCTTCTATCTGCTAGAACCTGGAAGTGAAGTTGTGTGTTCAGGCAGGGCAAGCTTCTTTGCAGGAGGAGAATGTCAAAAAATGTAGTTATTTTCTGTTCACCTGGGGTAAGAGGTTATGTTCTCCACTGTTGGAATGGCTGACTTGGATATATGAAAATCTCCATTAAAGACATACATGTTCGCTCATTTTCCCAATAAACATACACAGACACACATTTTAGTGTGCACTCAGCCCTAAACACTATGCCACTGCATCTTCACTAATCTGCCTGCAGTTTGTAGGATTTTCTTGTAGTTCCAGAATTTATTTCAGAAAATTTACGTTAAACTTCTAAACCTCAGCTCTTCAACCACTGTTATCCTTGAACTTCCAATAAGACGATTAAAGCTTTGTACATACCCTGATCACATACACTTTAGACAGAACAGACACAAATTCCTTTTACAGTTGCTGAAAAAATTAAGATGCTCACACACCCCCATATCAGCAGGACTGCAAGAGAGTGTTTAAACATTTCAGTTTTAATTCACTAATTCCTAAGATCCCAATAACTTCTTCTACAAAGATATTCTGTTGGCGCTGATTCTAATGAAAATGTTTTACTAGTGTTATATTACCGCACACTCATTCTCACAAAGCATTAAAGAGTTAAATGGCTATTTACTGTGCTCTTTCTTCACCAAGCATGTTTGTAATTTATGCACAATGAGACATTTACTCTTTTGGTAAATGGCTGGAAGCCAGCGTGCAGGGGTCAATGTCACAGTATTTTCATCACAGTTCATTTACCACAAGCGATGTTTGCCTAGAAAATCCTACCATTTGCTCCACAAACCTCCCCTTCAGTTTTTTTCTTACCCTTTGTATAACTGGTGGTATAATTTACACTTTAGTCCTCCAAGAAAAGTTATAGAATAAAAAACATTTATGAAAGAATCTGTGGGAACAGAAAACCAAAGTGATGGTAGAGATACACTTCAGGTCTGAATGAATTACTTGATGTTTAAATATTTATACAGTGCCAGTAATGTGCTATGCACTTTATCAATAAGTACGATGACAGCCTCTCTACCCAAACAGTTTACAATATACAATATAGAACTGCGCCACCATTCGATGTGATTACACAGGATTATTTTAGCCGTACCCCCAAATATTTGTAGTTAGTTTGTGTGAGGGATATATTATCTTGAAACAATTTAATCAATGAAAAAAACAAAATCAGTAAGGATGACCAGAGTAATTAGAGATGAAAAATATCTACAGCATCAAGTTCTTTCCCTTGCACATGAAAGGTATAGTCCCCGATAGAGGATAGCTCAGATAAAAGTCAATATGAAACCATACTTGATTTTTCCCTCACACCTGCAGATTTGACAAATGCTGTAACATAAGTAGTATGGGGCTGGGGTAAAATGGGCAAAATTGACAGTAAGAAAAGGAAAGGAAGGTGCTGAATAGTAAGTATTGATTGAATCTGTCCTTTCTATAACTCCCACACCATTCACAGATCATTTGGGTGTGGCAGAAAAAAAGCAAGAAACTTTCCTACTGTTCCTGGTTCACTTGAACACTGAGCTCTCCCTCAATCACAGCTGGTTGCAATGATAAGAGGAGGACCTATTGTGGAATGTTTCACAGCTATAAAAAAGGTTTAGAAGGATAATTTTTTCTCAAGAATAATAGAATCCTAGAAGAAAAGTCTCTTAAAACAGAGTTAAGTATAAAAGCATATTGTCATTGAAAACAACATTAGTAGAATGCTGTAGTTTTTAATACTCTGAAAACTAGAAATTCAGAAAACCTGTTTAAGGTGCCAACATCACCCTTAACTCTACCCACTCCAAGGAAGAGAATTTTTGTTTAGTGAGACTGTGGACCTGAAAGTCAGATGATTATGGTTCTAATTCCAATTTTGCCAAAGTCACTTTAAGGTGCAATTCTCTGAAAAGTGACTACTTTAAAAATGGCACCTTACTCAACAGTCCTGTGTATATTCAAAATGTCCATTAAATTTAGTAATTACAACATTTTTACTCTCTTAGTTCTGAAGAGCCAGCACAGCTGAGAGGGTGAACTGGATTCCATTGTTCATTAGAGTTATAACTGATTGGAACTTAGGAAATAATTGTGCAAAATGTCACAGGTGTCACAGATAATATAACTTGGACTGTAGAATCTATCTTATTGGAAGTGATATAAGAAAAGAAAAAGCCCACCTTGACTCTCAGATTTGAGACAAAACTGCAGAGCTAGAAATTAGACAACATCTCACTTGTAAGCTGAGTGTATTTTTAGGGAAACCACTGAGTTTGCTGACAAACACAGAACTGCACAGTGCCATTTTTAGTCACTTTTCAGAGTAGAATCACACCTTTAAGAGCTGTACCTGGGAAACTTAATGGAGTACAAGAAAATATCTTTTCCCCACCGATTAATTTCTTTTATTGCCTATCTCCCTGCCTGCAGCACCATTAATGCCCACAGAGCTCCCCCAGTGCCCTTTATTTTCCATCCTGTGCCCAGCTAAATTAATGATAATGCACTCAAAGATATTTTGCTCCTGTTTAAGTCAGTGAGAGAGGGACTCATCATTTTTTGGGTGTTAACAATGCTGCTATAGAAAGGTAAGAGAAATAAAAAGCCCTGGGGACAAAACAGGACATCCAGACTTAGAGGATTCAATAAAGAGGAGGGAGAGCTAGGTAAGAGCACGAAGAGCATGTGTGTATAGGGTTCATTGGCCCTTTTCCGTTTGGGATTTTGTATCAGGGTTTGCTACTGAGAGGGGTTTACTGGCCACATTACTGTTGTGTGGAGAGATCTTCCTGGGAGAAAGCGTACGAACTTATGCACTACCAGAGCTCTATGCAGGAGATGGTGTGGGAGAAGAGTCTTTCAATTCTTCTGGGCCCCTTTGGTGAGGCCTTGAAGGCATCACAGCCTTGGGCTGAGTGCCCTTCCCTAACACATGGAAGGCATTTTTCATTCTTCTCTGATGTGAGGATCATAGCGATGTAAGAGGAACATTTGGCATTTTCCCAAGCAGATCTGCCAACTTTGAAAGTGACCCAGAAACAGACATTGTAAACAATAAACTAAGACTTCTGAGTTTATACTGTAACTATTAAACTACCCATGGACTATTTACAACTGAACAACTACATGTAAAACAAACATAAATGTGAAAAGGAAAGACTTCGCCAACAGATGGACAGTGAGGAATTAACAGACTGTTAAAGTGAGCACAGTATTTAAATCCCTTGGCTTACAGAATGCTGGGCTTGAGGAACATGTGTTTCATCCCCATCTGGTAACTACTGCTCAAAAAAGTTCTGTGGCCACATGACTACGTGTCCAGCACCTACAGCAGGGCTCTGTGGAGCCAATATTTTTGGAGAACACGCTACTGCGGGTAAGGAGCCCCTTTCCCCCAAAATCCCTTATAAGACAATATTTTAAAATTGTATTGTTAAAATTAAGAAAAATAAAGCAAAGATTATCAAAGAACTTGAAATAACCATTACGTTTCTCTCCCTTTAAAGGTTACTTTTTGTTATTCATATGTGGTTTGAATATAAAGATTTACTGTAGATGGCATGTCTGGAATTTAAAACCAAACCCAACATCAACTCACCCCAAGCAACTAACCATTTGCTTATGGAATAATACAAGTAATCGAATCTGTGGCATATGGGTACATTTGGTAAATATGTTACTTAATTAATAAACAAATTGCAGTTCAAAAATAGCTCCCACACATGGTTAGAACGTTTCCTTTCTGTCCACACGGGCAAAAAGGAACCTTATTACAACAGGCACGTATTACAATTGTGTTCAAGCATGGTTATATCTGAAGCATAGGCAAGTAGAGGGGAGGGCAGACAGGGAAGGGAAATACATGAATTATCAACTCAGGGTCATTTTATTAGTCAAGACAACTAACATGTAAATGAGGACAGGAGCAGAACAATGTAGAAATATGAACAATGCTATAAGAAAAAACGGTTATCTACCTTTTCGTAACTGTTGTTCTTCGAGATGTATTGCTCATGTCCAGTCCATTCTAGGTGCGTGCGTGCCCATGTGCACAGTCATTGGAGATTTTTGCCTTAGCGATATCCGTAGGGTCGGCTGTAGCACCCTCTTGAATGCTGTGCTCATGTACTAGTATATTAGGCGTCGCCGACTGTATTCCCCCTCAGTTCCTTCTTGCCTGCAACTCCAACAGATGTGTAGGACGATAGGTAATGGAATGGACATGAGCAAAACATCTCGAAGAACAGTTACGAAAAGGTAGGTAACCATTTTTAATTCTTCAAGTGCTTGCTCATGTCGATTCCATTCTAGGTGACTCATAAGCAGTATCCTCAGAGGTGGGCTCGGAGTTCACAGTCTAGCAGCTTGCAGTACTGCTCTACTGAAGTCAGAATCACCCAGCAGACCCGGGACAAGTGCATAATGGAACGTGAACATATGGATGGACGACCAGGTGGCCTCCCTACAGATGTCCTGGATAGCCATTTGGCCTAGGAAAGCTGTCGAGGAAGCTTGCGTGCTGGTTGACTGGGTCATTACGATCGCTGGAGGCAGCACCCTTGCCTGATTGTAACAGCAGCGAATGCAGGCAGTGATCCAAGAATAAATTCTTTGAGCGGACACCGGACAACCTTTCATCCTGTCGGCCACTGATGAATAATTGTGTTGACTTGCGGAATGGCTTGGTCCTTTCAATGTAGCAGGCTAGCGCCCTCCTGACGTCTAGCACCTTGTCCGGGTCCGTTGCCTGGTTTGGCATCTGCAGTGCTGGTTGGCCTACTTGCTTTTTGGCCACCAGGCCTGCTTCGGGCAAAGATGACCCTACGAGGGGCCAGGACCCCATGCTGCTCCCAGGACTCATAGGAAGATCCCTGGCTGGGCTAGGGGGTCCGACTGGAGCAGTACCCTCGAACAGCTCCGCAGAAGGCACATGGCCTGACACAGGTCCTTTGCCTGAAGCTCCCTTTTTCTACGGTGCTGATCGGCCTGTCGACTTCAACTGCTTCTTAGGCACTGGGGAGGGGGACCGCTGCCAGGTGGGTTTTCTGATTGAGAGAGGTCCGAGGCAGGATGAAGTGCGCCTCAAGCAGATATCCTGCTCCTTTGGAGTTTGAGGGTGAAAGTTTTTGCAGATCTTGCACTTGTCCTTTCCATGGGACTCCCCCATAACACTTTAAACAGCTCTAGTGGGCAGTGGCAGATTTAGAGTTAGTGGGGCCCTGTGCAGAGCTTCATTTTGGCCCCTCCGGGACCCAGCCAAGAAAAAGAGCATTCTCTCTTAACTCCCCCCCTCCCAATTTTTCATTATTTTTTTCTTCATCCTCCTCCTATATTATAAATAATATGAAGTAAATGAAAATAAAGTGAGGTACCTTGATTGTTTTTGTAGTCTAACTTTTTTTCACAGACCACTTGAAAATTGCTGAGGGTCTTGGTGGACCACTTAGTGATCTTTCCAAATGTTGTTTGTACTGTTAGCTAACTATTGTAAAGTGCTTTGGACAAGAGTGCTTTATAAAAAAAAAAAACTTTATAACCTTTCATCGGTCCACCTGAATGGAGTTCTTGGACCACAGTTTGGGAACTTCTGGTCTAGATGAAAGCTTGTATTTGCATTACGCTAATGTGAAAAATGTGTAAAAATAAAAAGTACAGATGATGCATAAATGGAAAAATAAAAGTTAACTTCCTGTGAAGAAACTTATTCAATTTGGAAAAAAAATTCATATAGCTTTGTTTCTACACTTTTTCTTTACAAAATCATCAAGTCATCATAAGTAATATTTTGTAAAGAGGCACTTTCAACTGTCAATATTACCGAACTTGTCAAATGTTCCTGACTCATTGTATTTCACAAATAATTTTTAAACTTGTTTCAATACAGAAAAATAATGTTCACCAGAAGCATTTGTGACAGGTATCGTTAACAATATTTTCAGAATGGTTTCTACATTTGAAAAGATTGACTGCAAACCGTCACGTACAAGTCTATACAAATCAACTGGTGATTATGAAGCACAGACCTCATCATTTTCAATAAAATGAATGAAATGTTTCACTTAATCTTCAAAAAGGTTTGTGTCTATGTCCTCTCAGTAGAATTCACTTAATTTCTTACCGTAGTGGCTTTTCGCATTTTTGTCCATACTTCTGTCAAAAAAGACGCAAAATAAATCAACAGTTTTCTTTAGAGATTCACCTCTACTCTGTAATTGCACTATTATTGTGTCACAAAAAACACTGGCGGTCTCAACAATGATCTTCTCTTTCCCTTTTAAATTGATTTCATTGTCTCTAGTTTCACCGAAAGAAAACTTCCTGCTTTTTTTATGTTTCTCATCAGATAGATCAGAGGAACCTATATTTTCTGTTAATGTTAGTGCCTCTACTTCCACCGGGCTATAGTAATTTTGAACTTCCATGACAAAACTTTTAACTGAAGCTAACAATTGTGTAGCATTCAATAAATTTTTTATCAATCTTTTGCAACAATTTGCTGATGGCATTAATTCTTTGAAGTAAACGGTTCCACAAAAGAGTAAAAACAGCAATATCGTATTTTTCAAACTTTTCTGCTAAGGATTTCGCTTCAGTTTTCACATGCCGTTTTTCAGAATTTGATGTGGCTATGTCTAATAAGGTTTTCTTTATATCATCATAGCTCATTTTCAAAGCCAAAACAGCATCTGCAGGAGCAGACCACCTGGTGTCACAAATTCTTTTGACTGTCAAATGTGTTTCATTTGTCTGCTCCAAGCGTGATCGTAGCATACTCCACCAATGCGTGGAAACTGAAAAAAGGCATACATGTTTTGAACTAAGTAAAAAAAAATTTGTAGATCCCTTACAAGATTCGGCTGCAGCGTTGCAGATTAAATTTAAAGAATGGCTAGAACATGGTATGAATAAAGCAGAGGGGCTTGCATTGGCTCAGTCTTGCCTGTAGACCTGAATATTTTCCTGCCATATTTGCGGCATTATCAAAGCTCTGCCCACAACAATTTTTGATGTCCAAACCTAAATTTGCAATGATTTCCCAAACAGTTGTCTCTAGACATTCAGAAGTGTGGGATTTTAGCAGGACAAAACAAAGAAATTGCTCTACAACTTCACCATTGCCGGTCACATATCTTAAAATTAATGTTAATTGGTCTGCATGACTCACATCTGGTGTTGAATCTACTATTATGGAATAGTACTTAACATCCTTTACTTCATCAGTGAATTGGTTTCTCAGCCATTTCTGCCATTATAGTGATGAATTCATTGTAGATTTGATGCGTTAAAAAGTTGGTCTTCCCTGAGCCATAATACTGATAATTTTTCAAATGTTCTTCGAGAAAATCATCAAATTCACTAAGATTTTCAAGGCAGGTTAAAAAATTACCTTTTTGATTTGACAATGACTTATCATGTCCTCTTAGAGGTAGTCCCAAAGAACACAGCAGTTTGACCGTGGCAACAACACGTCTCAGCACTTTCCTCCAATAAGAACACTCCTTTTCAAACAGAGCTGATAACACAGAATCAATTCTTCCAGATAATTTACACCTTTGAACGAACTTACACATAGCATTAATATAAGCTTTGGAAGTTTCATGATCAGCAATATGTCTTGGAACATTTCTCCAATTAGAGTGCCCATTGATGAATGTTTATTTTCCTTTACTATGGTCAGGGAATAATTTGCAAACATAACAGTAGATTGCCTTAGTGGTTTCCAAAAAAATCAACCAAATTTTCATTTCTGTTGTCCCATTTTTCTTCATCTTCAGAAAATGGGACTCATGAAGACGTCTAAAATGCTTTCATCCCACAACCCCATACTCTTTTCTAAATTTTCCATATGATCTACATTTTTCAGTTTATTTACTTTATTACTTTATCCAATGAAACAGATTTTGGCCATAATACAATAATGTCTTCAGGATAGGTTTCTTCCCTTACTTTGACAAAATTACCAGTATTTTGTAGTTCCATTGTCACTTCAGAGTCCACTTGTTCAACTTTTGCAGTTGTTGTGGTATCCCCACAACTTGGCAAGTGATCAGATAATTCAGATGTTTGCTCGCCCATACTTTCTGATGAGTGTCCACTATTCAAAACTTTAAGCTTTTTAAAATAAGATGACAAACTGTCTTTTTGCTTAGCTTCGTCTTCTTCATCTTTTTGACTGTCAGACTCATAGTGTTGCTTCATTATTGCTAAAAAACTGACCTTGATTTTAGGCAGATTAAAAATGTCTGAGAGAGCAGGGGCATAGCCACGGGTGGACTTAGGTGGGCCGTGGACCACCCAATTAGGTTTAATGCAATTAATCCGGCGTTTTTATCTGGCTCTGTAAAAACGGGATTTTGAATCATTACATGCTGGTGACAAATCATGGGCATTGTTGCAAAGTGCGGGGGAGGGTGCTTTTGTTCAATTGGATAACTGGTCAAGCAACTTTGCTTGGCAAATGACGATTTCCCTTAGTTGCTGTTATGCTATTGCTGAGACAGCAAAAAAAATGGCAAGGCAAAATTCTTTGCTAGACTACTTCAAAAAACCACATTTAGAACACATTTCGCAGAATAAGTTCGCAGAATGCAGAAAGCCTGGACTGCTTCATGATTTGCAACGCTTATTAAATTCAGTCATTTGTCAGATTTGTCCTGCATTTTGGGGCACCCTATTGTTGGGGGCCCTTGCCACCGCAAAGTTTGTTTCACCACTGCTCATGGGGGTCACTAATGGGTATCGGCTGGCTGCACGATGAGCATGGCTTAAAGCCTGGGGACGGGGCATGCCCCACTTTGAGGCCAAGTCCCAGCTGAGACTTTTACTCCTAAACAACTACTCTAACACTTAAATTAAAGATCTGACTAAGTACCTATCAACGAACAACAAAGGAGACAGACCAATGGACTATAAGAACCACTAATGTTCTTGCAATGCAAGACAAGACGCTCCGACCAACCATCGCTGGCAGTAAGAAGGAACTGAGAGGGCGTAGAGTTGGCGGCACCTAATATACCGACGCATGAGAGCGGCACTCAAGAGGGTGCTACAGCTGACCCTACAGATACCACTAAGGCTAAAATCTCCAACAACTGCACATCAGTGTGCACACACCTAGAATGGAATCGACATGAGCAAGCACTCAAAGAAGAAAATAACTTCCTTTGGCTCTCCTGTTTTTGTATTTTTAAAAACAATTTCCTAAAAATGTTTTGCTGAAAAATGCCATCTCATGAGGGATAACAATCTGTTCTATGAATTGCAGATGATGAGCTGAAATTAACTGACGAGTAACAGATGGTTTAACATAACAGAACACTTCTTTCTGCATTCAAATGAAAAAGCGTTTAATCCTTTTCTTTTTAACCCTATAATAAATGTGCAGCAAAAGAGGGAAAAGGATAGCCTCCTCTTGGTACTAGAATCTGACGTCATTTACTTTATGTTCTTTTATGCCTCTTTATGATGTATAAAAAGACCTTATGGGGGTGTGTATTTAAAAATAGATTTTTACATTTTTTTACATTAAAAAAATCAGGTTTGTCTATTCTGCTAGTTGTAGGAGACTCCATGGATGATTAAAGAACTGATATTTATATCAGAGGAATCATACAATTAAAACTTAATTGAAAGGGAAAACTCTGAAGCCAGTTCACCTGCACCTGCAAATGGCACTGGTGAATCTAGCACCAAGCCTCATATGAAAAAAATTCCTATAAAAGAAGATTATCCCCCCAACATTTAATATAGAATCCAATTTTCTTTTATTAAAAATCTCTCTTTCTCTCTCTCACACACACATAGTAATGTACAATGAAAGTTGATATATGAACTAATTACTAATACATGTCAGAATAATCTATTTACTTTTAAGATCCAGAGACCGTTATTTATAACCTATACCCAGTATCTCTCCTATTTGACTGTATTTGCCAAATGCTTATATAAAACGTGACAATGGATTTTATCACTGCATATTTGTTTTAAAAAAGTTATAATTCAAAGTATTATTTCCCCCCCGCCCAAATTAGATATGTTGTGCGAAAATATATGTTCAGAATGAATATTATTCACAATTTCTGTAAGTCTGTTTAATGTAATTCTGCATTCACTAGATGAAAGCAATAATTTTCTAAATACCTAATATCCATTTCTGACTTGAAAACTTTATAAAAGAAGGATATACACATCAAGTTTAGCACACACTAACTTGGGCAAAAGCAGCAAATCTGAAGTTCAGCAGAGATTGTTCAGTGATTTGCCAAGTTTCAGTTTGTGTTGATGTTAAATATGTTTAAAAAACACAGACTTGTTTTTATTTGCTTAGCAAAGAAAAACATCCCTGAGCTAAAACCAAATGTTATCAGAAGAGGTGTGAGTGGGTATTTGCATACATAAGTTATGCCAATTTAGTAGAATTAGAATACTTTTGAAACATTTATGATCTTGAAGACCCTTTCCCTATTTCCGGTGATTCCATTTCTGTTTCTGTGGGAATGGAAACGGAAGTGAAGGAGAGCTAGAAAAAGAGAAGTTAGAATAGAACTCTTGTAAGTTTTTAGTAGCTGAGGCTGAGCGCTACAAATGCTGTCTTCCTTGCCAAAAGAACATACAGGCATTTGGAGCCAAAAAAACTGTTTAAAGCTTTGTGGCAAGAGGTAGACAAACTATCATTAAAAAGAACTACTCCAATATGTTTTTCTCCCAATTTCTAGATGTAATGATCTGAAAGAAAGTAAACAGGCTAGAAGTCCAGATTTGCTATTTAAGTGCTAAGTATTATATTTATGTAGTTATACTGGACACTTAAGCAGCTATAACTTTCATGAGGCAATCAGATGCTGAATTACATAATACCCATTTAATGCTTGTGTCTGTATAAAAGGAGAGAATCAGATCTTTTGCAGTAACAACAAATAAATCACTCAACTATTGTACGTGAACAGTTGTACATAAAATCTGTACATAGTGGACTAGGACATCAGTGACTTTTACCCTGAAATATTGATTATTTTATAGAAATATTGATTATTTCATAGAAACAGAGGTTGGGTGCTTCTTTTTTAAGCACCCAGAAATGTGCTCGATCTCTCCATTCTCCTCATCCCTTCTTCACTTTCCATAGTTCTCCTCTTTGTTCCCATTAGCTACATGTTACTACCCTCTCTCTTCTCTCTCATTTTTGTACGAAAGAGCTGAAGCTGGGTGAAGCCTGCCTTCACAGAGCAGCTCGATTCCTTCAGAAACCCACAACTCGTACAGGAAGGCTGTCATGAAGTGACCAATCCCATCTGGGAAAAGGGTGCAGTTTACAGTAGGCTTCAATCCATTGAACATAAAATATGGAACAAAATAATCACTGGACTGTGCAGCAGGGTATAGCAAAAACTATACAAAATATGGAGGTACCTGGGGGTAGCACCCTTTACAAGCTCTCAGATAACACGATGAAGAATGCAGTATATCAGGTATTCAGATAAAATTGAGGAGTATAATGTAAATGCCTAGATAAATTATATACAGAGGAACCTACGTGTTCAAATACCAATACAACAGGATTAATGAATGACAATGGGGATGCCTTTCTTTTATAAATTTGCCTATTCATCATTTTATTCAAATAATACATTTGTATATATTGTAAAATACACCCTAAAGTATTCTGCACTGTGACTAGCTGAATACTGTATGAGAATACAGTCACAGTACATACATATCCTAAGTTGGCATCCTAACAGGAAAATGATTCAGCCCCAAGTAATGTCTCTCTAGATCATTAATTATGAGAGACTATTAGGGAATGAAACATTGAACAAAATCCAGTCCTTGGGGATTTGTGTAAATAAATAATAAATATGCTTATTCTTTTGGGGAAGAGAGATAAAGTAATTTCATAGCACTGAAAGGCATTCACATACTGTGAACCACTATGGATCTGAAAGGAACTGGTGCTTTCACAGTAAATAGCACTCAAAATTTAAAGACTTTCTTTTGACAACATTTCCATTTGAAGTAAAATATTAGAAATGCAGTGTGCTGGAAAGATCAATTTCTCTATCCTTTTCCTCACTCCCTTCTATGTGAATCTGATTGCTGGTGAGGGCTGCAAACCTGAGCTATGAAGTCCATTCAGCCAGCAAAACAGTCTGCATGATGATTTGTGTGGAGTCTCTGTCATCCAAGGTATTTTCATGAGTATGTTTTATTTCTCCTCTTACCTCAATTTTATGGCATACCTTATATTTATAAAAAAAATAGGAGTACTTGTGGCACCTTAGAGACTAACCAATTTATTTGAGCATAAGCTTTCGTGAGCTACAGCTCACCTCATCGGATGCATAAAGTGAAAAGTACAGCGCTATGATACAACCGCATTTGCTCCAACCCCTCAGACAAACACCTACAAGATCTCTATCAAGCATTCTTACAACTACAATACCCACCTGCTGAAGTGAAGAAACAGATAAGACAGAGCCAGAAGAGTACCTAGAAGTCACCTACTACAGGACAGGCCCAACAAAGAAAATAACAGAAAAACGCCACTAGCCGTCACCTTCAGCCCCCAACTAAAACCTCTCCAACACATTATCAAGGATCTACAACCTATCCTGAAGGACAACCCATCACTCTCACAAATCTTGGGAGACAGGCCAGTCCTTGCCTACAGACAGCCCGCAACCTGAAGCAAATACTCACCAGCAACCACACAACAGAACCACTAACCCAGGAACCTATCCTTGCAACAAAGCCCGTTGCCAACTGTGCCCACATATCTATTCAGGGGACACCATCATAGGGCCTACTCACATCAGCCACACTATCAGAGGCTCATTCACATGCACATCTACCAATGTGATATATGCCATCATGTGCCAGCAGTGCCCCTCTGCCATGTACATTGGTCAAACTGGACAGTCTCTACGTAAAAGAATAAATGGACACAAATCAGATGTCAAGAATTATAACGTTCATAAACCAGTCGGAGACCACTTCAATCTCTCTGGTCACTCGATTTCTGATCTCAAAGTGAGTATCCCTCAACAAAAAAACTTCGAAAACAGACTCCAAAAAGAGACTGCTGAATTGGAATTAATTTGCAAATTGGATACAATTAACTTAGGCTTGAATAGAGACTGGGAGTGGTTGAGTCATTATACTAAGTGAAACTATTTCCCCTTGTTTATTCCTTCCCCCCCCCCCACTGTTCCTCAGACGTTCTTGTTAACTCCTGGAAATGTGCTCGAAATGGCCCACCTTGATTATCACTTCAAAAGGTTTTTTCTCCCCCCACCCCCCTCTCCTGCTGGTAATAGCTCATCTTAAGTGATCACTCTCCTTACAATGTATATTTTTTCATGGTCTGTGTGTATATATAAAATCTCCTCACTGTACTTTCCACTTTATGCATCCGATGAAGTGAGCTGTAGCTCACGAAAGCTTATGCTCAAATAAATTGGTTAGTCTCTAAGATGCCACAAGTACTCCTTTTCTTTTTGCAAATACAGACTAACACGGCTGCTACTCTGAAACCTTATATTTATATTCATCTCTGTCTAGTTTCAGAAAACGTCTGTAAAATACCCGTTTTGGGGGTTATCCCAAACCTTCTCAACTCATGAAACACAGCTGGCCTTGAAAGTCTCCACAGAACCCTCATGTGAACTGCTCACTGTGGAACATCATATCCCCCTTAAGTTTTAATGTGTCCCCATTCAACAACACTCAGGACAATCTGATTATCCCAAACAATAAAAGACTTCAAAATAAGTTTAATAACTCTTTCTTCCCCATCCAGAAATGCTGCTTTATTTCCACTCTACCAAGAAATATCTGAAAATACCTTGCATCAAATAGATCTGGGCATAGTTTATGGATTATGATGACTAAAAAGCAATTAAATTCAGTTTATCTTCGAAAACGTAGTCGGCATAGCAGCATGATTATGACAGCAATAAAATATCTTCATCATCTTGGTCCAATCCTGCCATCATTATGTCAATGGGAGTTTTGATGATCCAACACTTATTCAGACTTCTCTGATTCAATATGAATTAAAATAAACTTTCATTTCATTTTCACGTCATTTTTAGGAAGTGAGAGGCATTAATATTGATGGCTCTCACAGCAGACAATTACAGTACTTGGACACGTTCTTGTGTATATCCGCTCCCCGAACCACACACACAAAAAACTGTACAGTGAGACAAAATATTTTTTTTTTAATAAAACCCCACAAATACATAAGAAGTGGAATGAAAGCTCAAACGGCATACAAATAACACCGGGTGCAATCCTCCAACGTATTCGCACCCTCACTTCTCACTGAAGTCAGTGGGAGTTGAAAGCACTCAGCTCGTTGAAGGATCGAACCCATAATCCAATAAATAGCATACAGGTAACCGAAATATAGAGAACAGTAGAACCTCAGAATTATGAACACCAGAGTTATGAACTGACCAGTCAACCAGCCACCTCATTTGGAACCGGAAGTACACAATCAGGCAGCAGCAGAGACAAAAAAAATAAATAAAAGGCAAATACAGTACCGTACTATGTTAAACATAAACTACTAAAAAAAATAAAGGGAAAGCAGCATTTTTCTTCTGCATAGTAAAGTTTCCAGCTACATTAAGTCAACGTTCAGTTGTAAACTTTTGAAAGAACAACCATAATGTTTTGTTCAGAGTTACAAACATTTCAGAGTTATGAACAACCTCCATTCCCAAGATGTTCATAACTCTGAGGTTCTACTATATACAGAATTGTTAGATTTCTATATGGTTACACAAAATCATTAACCTGAGGGGGGCAGAGGGTATGTGAAAGCTGCTGACTCAATAATCGTGATAGGTTCATGTTGCCTTTACTTAATCAACTTCTAAATAGAACTAGTATAAGCATATTTAAGGCAAATATATTTCCTTTCAAGAAGAAACTGTTTGCTAGTTTTATTTCTGGTGGTGCAAGTCATTACTTAATAACTAAACTGAAGTATCTATTTAAAAAAAAAAGAAGGAAACATTTAGATTTAATTTTAATTGTCCTGAATCTTATCTGACAAACTCACCATACATAAAAGGTAAGAAAAAAATCCAGGTAGCCCAAGAAACATAGTATTATTTATTGCTAGAAATTCACATTCTCTGTCTTTCATGACTGGCATCTAAGCCCGTAGAATATTTCACAAGAAACATTTTGTGTCAATATTGATGATGGCATACTTTGAGAACAAAGATATGCAGTGAGCTATCAATTATTATAGAAATGTGTATGTTTGCTAGAATTTAATTTGGGCACATGCATAAAATCCTGAGCAAGATACATAAACCCATAATGGAATCTCTTTAAATAAATACACTTAAAAAAAATCTTCTGCTTGTTATGCATTTAAAACTCCACATTGTTCTACTCTGTGATCATTTGTGCCTATTTTATTATAGAACAAGACTACCATTTATTACCAGGACACATAACAAAGGCTTCCCACTATGTAGGAGTAACAAAAACTTTCCAAGTTTGTTTAAAAGAAAAAATAGTCAAGAATCCTCCTACAATATATAGGCTTTTCCAAAATCTAGGGCATTAGAAACTCCCCTTTTTCCTTTCTTCAGAAACGTAGAGGCCTGGATAGAGCCAGAGATTAAACTGGATTTTAAAACGTAGTACTACTTATTATAAAGTTTCGGTCTCTTTCTCTCTCTGGAGTAATGTTGCTAAACTAAACGTCCCTTTCATATTTAATTACAAGTTTGGGCTTTTCCCAATGGAGATTCAAATTCTCTCTCGACATATTACAAAATTAAATTAGAAAAAAAAAACAAAACCCAACTAGCATCATTTGTCTTAAGAAAATACAGACTCTAACCATCTTCCGGTTTCCAAAGCTGAGGCTTGCGTTAACTCATGTAGACTCTGACAGATTTGTATCTTTAAAAAAAAAAATGTCTGTCTGTAATGGTCTCCATTCAAATATTTTCAGATCAAATCACTGCTGTTGTGGCTACTACCGTATTTGGCTGATCTGCAAGTATGCTAGGAATGAAATCAAGTTTAATTTCAGTGTAAAACAGACTTCTTTTTTCTGTGAAAACCCTAACAGATTAACAAACTCTGATAATCTGGTCCCTACACATGACCAACTTTCTTCTTTATCTAGATTTGCATGATGTATGACAGCTGATTTTCTTTGCACATCTTTCACTCTCATTTTAATATTACTAAATCCTATTTCTGAAAAATGACATGAGTCAAAATGCGCTGTTCAAGCAGAACTAAAGAGTAAAGCTTTGGAAA
Source organism: Caretta caretta (assembly GCF_965140235.1). Lineage (NCBI taxonomy): Eukaryota > Metazoa > Chordata > Testudines > Cheloniidae > Caretta > Caretta caretta. Next base: position 118,847,993 of record NC_134207.1, on the reverse strand, counting down.
ACAGACCATATCCTTACTTTCATGTCCTCAGATGGACACAGACTCAGGTAACGGTAACCCCATTTAGCCCTTTGGAACTAAAGACTGTCATATTTCAAATTTCCTTTAGGAAAAAAATAGTGCCTGGGGTTTCTAGAAGTTATCTGTATATGTAAGATTCTTAAAAATCCTGAACAGGGAACGAATGAAAAGAAGATACATCCGCAGAACTCAGGACATCAGTTCAAAACCAGACTGGGGTTAGAGACTAAAAGTTGTCACCATATGATGACCGTACTCTGGAGGACGGGAAATGACTGTGCTGATCTCAGTCCAGTTCCCAAAGACACATGCCCACATCTCAGAAAGCATTACTACAATTATCAAGCTTTATTGGCAGCCTCAGCAGAGGACAATAACTTGATCAACATGGAAAATGAACTGCCTTCTCACTTCCTGAGGCACTCCAGGAGGTGGCACCTGTGCATTTATCTAGCATGGTACTCATATGAACCCACAAGCTGCAATGTCCTCAAGACACCCTTGTGAGGAACAGAATATTATCTCCATTTTACAGATTGGAAACAGGCACAGAGAGACTAAGTGACTTGCCTAAGATCACAAAGGAAGCCTGTGGTGAAGGCATGGAGAACTTGGAGTCCTTACCCCCAAGGAACCAAACTAGCCACTGGACCATTCTTCATTGGGGGAAGCTTACACTTGTCCTGTTCTATATCTGTTCCATGCACAGATGATTTCATTTTCCAGTGCTGTCTTCCTAGCTCTTTTCACGGACATTAAAAAAATTAAGGAGAGAAAAAATAATTATTTGCAAATCCTCCAGCTTTTGAGCATGGAGATGTCTGTGTTTATGTGAATACAGGGTATAGATTATATTAACATGACTAACTGGAATAAACTATGACAGCACATTTTCTTCATTTTTTGGCTGCAATTAAATTGTTGGGTTTCGCATAGCTGGTTAGAGCTAATTCTGTACAAGGAGTTATTTTGGGTAGTGTGGGTGGGAAACATTCAGTGATTGGTTTAATTAATCTTTCCTCTCTTTGGAATAGCAGAGGGTGAAAGAAGAGGGCTTGTGTCAGAGAGAAATACAGCACAGGGAAAGACTTTTTATGAAGGCTGCGCTGTTCACGATACTGTTTTTCCCAACTCTTCCATACTTAGGCCTTAGCTACACTTGCACGTTATACCGCAATAAAGCCGCCCAGAGCGCTCTAACTCACTCCCCATCCACACTGGCAAGGCACGTAGCGCACTCTGATTCCCTGGCTAGAGCGCTGCTGGTACTCCACCTCCCCGAGAGGGATAACGTTTGCTGCGTATTGGGTGAGATGCTGCAGCGTCAGTGTGAACGAGGAGTTATATTACAGCGCTCTGATTGCCCTCTGGAAACGTCCTATAATCCCATTAACTGAAGTGGCCTCTCTTGTCTTTGTTGTGAACTCCGACAGGGATGCAGAAGTGGCCCTTTCAAAGCTCCATTTCGGAGTGCTGGCTCTGAGAAAAAAACAAACAGCTAATGTTTGCTTTCAGTGAGTGAGAGAGAGCCAGTGGAGGAAGGGGGGGGTCTGTACTTACAATACAGCATGCTGACACACTCTCAGCACCCCAAAACCTCACTCTCTCTCCCCCCACATACACACAACACACTCCACCTCACCCCCTCCCCATTTGAAAAGCACGCTGCAGTCACTTGAACGCTGGGATAGCTACTCATAATGCACCGCTCCCAATGCAGCTGCAAGTGCTGCAAATGTGGCCACGCCAGTGCGCTTTGAGCCGTCAGTGTGGACAGACTGGAGCGCTTTCCCTACTGCGCTGTACGAAGGCTGGTTTAACCCAAAGCGCTCTACATCTGCAAGTGTAGCCAAGCCCTTAGTCTCACACTGGAATATAGACCTGCCTTGGTATTTCCTAGAGCACGTTGCAACTGGAAATGAGAGAAGAGTGAGTATTTGCAGTAAGGCTGGGAAATAATGTAGCATTCTAATTGCAAAAAACTCCCACATGATTGTGCGAGTGCTGCTGAGGGTTTTTGTCTCTGTGCACCAATCTGGTGGGATGCGGGTGGATTCTTTGGAAATTATGAAAAGTCTAAACATAATGAGGCAGGTTCAAGAATACAATATTGTTGACTTCTTATAGGTTACATTACAGCTGCCACCTAGGATCATTTAAACATTACTGTTCTTAATATGCTGAGTATCAACTAGGGCTTAATAACCCAAATGAGATCTAAATAGAAACTTTAAAAATGAGCTTTAAGGAAGAAACCTTTCAGTAATATCCTGACAAATGGACTAGGCTTTTGGAAGATCATGAACATCGAAGTACAAACACCTTATTACTAACTATGTGGTAAAAGTGTGGCTTGCAAGATACACATGACCTTCCCAATATCAGTAAGACAAAAGGTTAAAAGGTCTCGAAGGCCCAGACATTGATATTTACTCACATTACACAAAGTCTGGGATAACAGTTGGAGCTTTTTAAACACACTCCCTTTGGATTTATTACAGTAACAATAAAATCAGCAATTAACCCCCCCCCCATACAACATCTAACGAACATGTCACACACAGCCCCAACCAATTTTACCATAGGAACGCAGAGGTAGAGGGGGGGTACCATTAAATGACCCACAGGGAAGTTGGAAAAAAAAAAAAGAATGAAAATCTAAACTTGGCAAGTACTTTAAAAGGAATTAGGAGAGAGATGAATTAGCCAATTAATGGGGGGAACTTTGTTTGAAGTTGAGGAGAAGAAGCAGGTGTAAGTGGGCATAGGTTTTCCCATACCCACAGTTCTTATTATTTAGGAAAACAAGCATAATGATTTTTATATTTGTCTATGGATTATTTTTTTGGCAGCAACAAATGGAATGTAGGATTGTTTCTATAGACAATGTTAATGGTGACATTAGCCCTGTGCTTGAGTCCTAAAGGAAGTAGTGCTGGAACCCCAGAGATGGGGGAAGCTTGCTCTGAGTGGGGGAGGGCTGAGGTGCCTACTGGGGGGAGCAGCGGGAGGCCTCAGGAGGGAGCTGAGGGGAACAGGGCAAGGTAGGACTAGTGGGGGGAACTAGGAGGAATATAGGTGCTGTGGGGGAGCTGGGAGAGGCCCAGGGGAGCAGTGGGGCAACTCCCCAAAGAGCCCATTCAATCCTTACCTCCCCTCACCTGTGCCTGGTGTGTGTGTGTGTGTGTGTGTGAAGGGGACTCCAATGTCTATGTCCCTGCTACCAGGTTCCAGCTCCTTCCTATGTGTCCCCAGCTCCCTCCTTGCTGATCTGCTGCCAAGTGCCCCCTACCTGAGGCCTGCATCAACACCTGACAGCTCAAAGGAGGCTCTGTAGCCAGGGAGGGGAAAGGGGCTGGCCCAGGACCAGCTCCCTTCACAGGGGCACTGGCATCAGGACCCCACTCCTTCCACGGAAGCTGGGAAGCAGCTAGAATTAGCAGAAGTACCAGAACAGAAGTTCCCAAAAAGGTGCAGGAACAGCATTCCAGAGCATTCCAGCACGACTCAAATGCTGCTTTAGGTCATGTTCTGTCAAACATATTTGAGGAATTACCCAGTTTAAGTAGTCAAAACTTCCCATAACTGTCCTCATTCCCTGGGCTGTTGAGAGGATAAATACATTAAAGATTCTGAAACACTTCAATATTTGTTGATGAAAAGTTCTATATAAGAGATACGTATTACTATTATTCCAGTGATATCAGTGGTTTAATGTCAAGGATCATATTTGAAGATATATGCATGTGACACAACTGACATATTAAAAACAGCCTATGCCACAGGCCAAATAGTATCACTAACAAAACACCCCTTCAGAAATCTTGCATTATAACAACTCTCACATCATTAGAGTTTGTGAATCCACTGATCAGCAGTCTGACATCAGAAAAAAAAATAAAGCATGTCACAGGGCCTCTTAAAATATTTATCATCATTCTATTCTTCTTTGCTTTCATTCTGTACCTTTGGAGTCTATTCTGAGTAATCACAAAAACACACTGTAGAACAGGGGTCAGTAACGTTTCAGAAGTGGTGTGCCAAGTCTTCATTTATTCACTTTAATTTAAGGTTTTGCGGGCCAGTAATACATTTTAACGTTTTTTAGAAGGTCTCTCTCTATAAGTCTATATATTATATAACTAAACTATTGTCATATGTAAAGTAAACAAGGTTTTCAAAACGTTTAAGAAGCTTCATTTAAAATTAAATTAAAATGCTGATCTTACGCTGCCAGCCCGCTCAGTCCACTGCCAGCCTGGGGTTCCATTCACCTAGGCCGGCAGCAGGCTGAGCGGGGCCGTGGCTGGCCAGGGGCTGGCAGCGGGCTAAGCGGGGCCAGCGGCCAGGACCCCAGACCTGCAGTGGGCGGAGCAGCTCAGCCCGCTGCCACTCAGCCCGCTACCGGTCTGGGGTTCCGTCCGCCAGCCCCTGCCAGCCAGGGTCCCAGCTGCCGGCCCCGCTCAGCCTGCTGCCGGTCTGGGATCCCGGCCCTGCCCACACAGAGTGGGTACCTACCTTCTCCCTGGTTCTAGGCCAGTCTCTTCCTCTCTCTCTGCACTGAACTGAGGGTGGGAGTGCACTGAGCACAGGGCTGGGGGTTGGGGTGTAGGATCTGGCCAGGAGCTAGAATGAGGGAGGGGACTCACGGTTGGGGCAGAAGGTTTGGGGGTGGCTGCTTACCTGGGCAGCTCCCATTTGGTGAGGGGTGGGGGTGGGAATGTAGGGGTTGCAAGAGTCAGGACATGGGGTGTGGGGGGGCTGGGTATGTGTGTGGGGGTGCAGTAGTCAGGGCAGGGGGTTGGGGGTGTTGAGGAGGGTTCAGGAGTCAGGGCAGAGGGCTGTGGGGGGCTGGGTATGTGTGTGTGGGGCTGCTGGAGTCAGGGCTGGGGTCGTGGGGGGTGCAGGGGTCAGGGCAGAGGGCTGGGTGTGTGTGAGGGGGGTGCAGGGGTCAGGGCAGAGGGCTGGGGTGTGTGGGGAGGTGCAGGAGCGGTTCACGGCAGGAGGCTGGAGGGGATATGCCCTGATTCCACCCCCCATCCCCATCTCTTCTCTGCCTCCTCCCCGGAGCAGCGTGCTGCAGCTCTGCTTCTCCCTCTTGCTCACAAGGGCCATCAGCTGATCAGCGGCAGAGAGGGAGAGGAGGAGGGGCAGGAACCCAGCACGGCATGGGAGGGGGAGCTTGCCTGCTCTGCAGCAGCAGCTGGCAGGACCAAGCTTCTTCTCCGCCCCCCTTCCCTTCCCTCCCCTCCCCTGGGGCAGGGTGAAGTGCGGGCCGGGGCGGGCAGGATTTTTAAAGGCACGCTGCTGCCTGCCGGGGTCCCGGCCTGGGTTCGGCTGCGGGCTGAGCGGGGCTGGTGGCTGGGACTTGGCAGGCAGCAGTGTGCCATTAAAAATCAGCTCGCATGCCATCTTTGGGACGCGTGCCATAGGCTGCTGACCCCTGCCATAGAGCATCCAAAATGCGATCTAACACTGCTCCCAACATCAGCTACAACATATAGGTTTAAATGTTCAAACAGCTGTGTGTATTGTTTATCTGTACAACTGACTGACATACATTGAAATTATATGGCTAAACCTCAGTGTATGAAAACATTAGTCCCTGATGCAATTGCAAGAAACTGTGTATTGTAATACAAAAAACACACATACAAACGCTTCTCTGTGCATATTTGTCTAATGTATATAAACAATGGAATCTACATATAATTTAACTCTATTCATAGCACTGGGAAAGGGGAAAATACGCAGACTATGTCAATGTACAAATTGCAATTCTGGCTACAGTGAAGCTGTTCCATAGAAAATGACTTCATACTATAAAAGTTTTCTCTCTTTCTCTCTAAACAGATGCATCCTTATTCCCTATGCAGAATACACATGTTTAGGGGACAATTTCCCAAATATATGCATGCATATACATTTGCATATGCCTGATGTATGCACACATACTCAATACATGAACACAAATTAGGGTTGCGCAGATAAGTTAGATAGCTACAAATATAGGAATGCATCTAACTTTGAAAATTTGGCCCAGTGTAGAATAAAACAAAATGCCTATGCTGCACAACCACAGACATACTTGCAATGAGATGCTCATACATTTAAAAAAAAAAGTTAAAGTAGATTCAGAGACTCCCCTGCCAATTTGTGTGTCTTTACAATCATATCTCCTAGTTTTTTTTTAAAAATGGCTCTCTCTCCTCCCCCACTCTCCCGTTTAAAAAAACCCCATAAATAACATGGTAAACTGACCATGAACAAAATGCTGTCAAATGCACAAAATAAACAGAAGATACAGAGTTCTTTCCTCTAATTTCTTTAAGTTTTAGTAATCTTCAGTGCTACTTACAGTAGTAGGTTAAAAGTTATTGGATAGAACTTTACGGTGTTTCTTTAAACTATTTAGGCACAGTATCGGGAATTATATATAAGGAACATACTTTTCAACAAATATTTAGCAAGAAAATGGGTACCCATTAAATGTCTGGCTCACCCTATAAGAGCTTGTTTAATCTGGACGGACCCAATCTTAAAACCTATTTAACAACATTACATAGCTCTGCACATACTCAAACAAAAGTTATCAGTGGGGAAAATATAAAAAGGCTTAACCAATAGATGGCAGTATGGTACTTCCCAAGTCATTCCAGCAAATCCTGCTTAAAAATAATAAAAGTGTAGGTAGCTGTTTAACTGGTTCGTAGGGTTGCCAATCCTCCAGGAGTGTCCTGAAGTCTCCAAGGAATTAAAGATTAATCTTTAATTAAAGATTATGTCATGTGATGAAACTTCCAGGAATAAGTCCCAACACAATTGGCAACCCCACTAGTTATTGTATAACTGATGTATGTATTTGGCTACAGCTCAATGCTATATATGCACAAATAAATAAAACATACACAGTGTATTTGCATTATCATCCCAGCTCTACAAGTCTTCCCTGCTCTGCGTTCCAAATCCAATCAGCTCCTCATACTAGAGTTACAACCCTGTGTATTAAAAGATGTGCTTTATTTGATGACTAATGTCCCATGACCCATATCCAACAAGGAGATACTAGAAAGCATATTAGTTTAAAAATATTTTTCAAAATGGTAATCATGCAAGGGCTCATATGCTGTGATACAAATTAAGATTTTCTACCATATTGTGGGGAACTTCACCTTAAAAATAAGTCTTCTACTATATTCTTCACACCCTTATTTCTTAAAATATAGGTGACTACACCTCCTTGTAGCCAATGAACAGAATACCTCATGGCATTATGGACCTAAATTCTGCTGCAAGGTTCCATTTCTCATAGGGAAGGATCTCTTCATCAGGATTCTCTATAGCAGAGGTGGGCAAACCACGGCCCACGGGACCTTCCTGCCCGGTCCCTGAGCTCCTGGCCCAGGAAGCTAGTCCTCAGCCCCATCCCTGTTGTTTCCCTTCCCCCGCAGCCTCAGCGCACCACGCTGCAACGCTCTGGGTGGACGGGCAGCGCAGTTGCAGAGCCGCGGCCTGACCTGGTGCTCTGGGTGGCGCGTCTGTGGTGCTGCCAGCTGCTGGTGCTCCAGGCAGCGCAGTAAGGGAGTAGGGGGGGTTGGATAGAGGGCAGGGGAGTTCGGGGGGTGGGCAGGGGCAGAGCTGTGGATAGGGGTTGGGGCGGTCAGAGGGTGGCAAATGGAGGGGTTGAATGGGGGCAGGGGTCCCGGGGGGCAGTCAGGAAGGAGGGGGGGTTGGATGGGTCAGCAGGGGCAGTCGGGGCAAGGGTTCCAGGGGTGGTCAGGGAGAAGGGGTGGTTGGCTGGGGCAGGAGTCCCGGGGGGGGGGGGGGGGAGGGGGGAGGGGGAAGGGCGATTAGCGGACAGGGAGGGTTGGATGGACCAGGATTCCTGGGGGAGCTATCAGGGGGCAAGAAGTGGGGGGGTTGGATCGGAGGCGGGGGCTGGGCCACGCCTGGCTGTTTAGGGAGACACAGCCTCCCCTAACCGGCCCTCCATACAATTTTGGAAACCCGATGTGGCCCTCAGGCCAAAAAGTTTGCCCACCCCTGCTCTATACCTTAGTAAAGAGGGGAAGAGTTATTACGTAGTCCTGCCTTGAGTGCAGGGGACTGGACTAGATGATCTACTGAGGTCCCTTGCAGTCCTGTATTTCTATGATTCTATAACTTTTGTGGCACTGAAAGCTGCAGCAAACTTCATGAAACTATATGGTGGCAAGCGATACACAAGAAAACATTCAGGAAATCAGCTTTATTTATTTAATTATACTCCCTACCACTCCCAACTTAATTAAACTGAAGTTACGGTTACATGGATCAGAGGTTAGACTATTGTTTTTCAAGAATGGGAGCGTGAAAAAAACACAAAAAGCCCTCAAAAGTTGCACAACTAATAAATGCAGAGTTAAGTTGTACCTCTCAAGCAAGATACCAGTTACCTTAACTTCACCCATATTAATGATGCCAGCCCACTATCTTCTTTTTTTGCATGCAGAGTATTGTTTCATTCACACGTGTCTCCCATACTAAATGTGACAATTTGTCATCACAATAGTTTTTGCTTTTTTCACACAAGTGCTCCATTACCATGTTCATGACCTGTGATGTTTATATTTTGAGAGATGCTAGCTTTGTGTCTCATGATGATGAAAGGTCTGCTTTCAGTATGGAATTTGTCTTTTCAGAAATGTATAAAATTCTCGCAGCACAGCAAAAAAAGATATAAAGTAGCTCAACCACTATGTGACTGAAGCAGTCTGGTTGGTGGGTTCTCTCCCCCCCTTCCCCTCCCGGGGGTTGGTTGCAGGGAATGATAAAATTAAACTGTTGATTTATGGATGTGGTAGTATGCTTTTCAGATTTTTTCAGGACATTGCTACATGGGGAAAGTTAAAGTAGTTTTGATTCCTTGACTGAGAATTTTAACTTTAGCTCTGAATTTCTTAGCTTCCCAACATTGGACTTTTAAAAAATTCTAATATTACTGAAAAGCAGTATGTATGCAATACTCCTGGGGGAAATCTGTGCCACTGCACAATGCAGAATTTTGCAGAAATTAATGTGTGCGCAGAATTTCCTTTTCCCCACAGAAATAGGCTGAAGAGCTGCTGGCCACCACTAGGGGCCGCTGGACGCAGGAGAGCCCAGCTCACACATAGAAGACACTGCTGCAGGGAGGGGAAGAGAGCTAGAGGGTTCCCGGCAGCTGCAGTTCCCTTCACACCCTGAGGGAAGGAGGCGGCAGCACGCAGGAAATTTCACACAAGCCCGGGACAGAGATCAGGCTCTTTCTCCCTCTGGATCCCTGAGCTCTGAGGGGTAGAGGTTGTTTGGGCTAAGGGGGGCCCTTGGCTGGCTCTGGGGCTGCAGGAGGTTCACGTGGCAGGGGGGGCCATGGCTGGGCTTGGGGGGAAGGGAAAGAGAAACAGGAACTGGGTTGTCATAGGGGTTTCTTTAACTCTCTACTTCTGGGGGAAATTTTGTGTGTCTCTGTATTGTTACAGACATACTTGCTGACAGGTATTTTGAAATAAATTACCAAAATAATTGAAACTGGCATGTTTATATTGTGTTATTTTGACAAATAAAATTTATAGAATTTTGCTGAATTTTAAAATATTGTGTGCAGAATTTTTATTTTGTGTGCAGAATTTAAAAAATATGTATTTTTTTTTGCACAGAATTATCCCAGAAGTAATGGAAATACCAGTATGTGCCTGCAGCTAACTTTACTTTAACAAAGGTTTTAGTGAGTGAATTTCCTTAGTTTTTTAAAAATCATCATAATACGGTATGCAGGAGCAAAGGAAACTTATGATGTGAGCTTTCCCCTCTCCTTTCTAAAGTCTGCAGGACATAAGGGTTATTATTGGACATTTTCTTTCTAGAAGAGGGGACCATGTGGCAGTGGAACACATAAGAGCAGTACAGGGATAAGCAAAAAAAAAAAAAAAAGATAGGGAATTACTAGTGGTTTCCCTGACATCTCTGCCCAATAAACTACCTGTAGTTGCAACTAGTGCAACCCACAGAGGAGCACAGAAGACCTCCAAGGAAGCGGAACTGGGTGAGAGCCGGGCTTAGGGAAGGAGAACACCCTTCTCCTTTCTTGTGGGCTCCCTCAGTTCTGCAGAAGGAAGAAACTCAGAAAACTCTAGCAGGCTCACTCGGGGATCTCACACCTTTATGAGTCTTAGACGGATTGGCAGCTATCCTTGCAAACCTTCCAATCGAAAAATGACATTGATCCCATTAATAAGTCTCCCTATAGACTGGGTTACATTTGTCTGACAGACAAAGGCTGAGTACCAGATTTTTAAACATATATAGTTGTTGTTGCCCTCAGCATTGCAATACCTAACTAATTTAGGAGCCTAAATCTAATTGTCAAAAGGATTTTGGCACTTAGGATTCTAAACGCCATTAACTGTCGAGGGAATTTAGGCTAAGTGCCTAAAACCTTTTTGAAAATTAGATTCAGGCTCCTAAATCAGTTAGGCATTGCAACACTGAGGGTAGCAACGATCAAATACCTTTAAAAAGTTGGGCCCTAGAGAATTACGTATTAGGTTTCCAGCAGTTATCTGACATGCTATACTAAGCTCACCAGAAATGACATTCCCTAGAGATGTTGCTAAAGAAAGTATTAATAACTTCTGTCAGTTCATATTAATCAACTAAATTTTGGCACTGGTCATTAGCTAGGACACTTCAGTAAAAATAGCTTCTCTCTCTTTCTTTTTTCCTTTTTCTTTTTTTAGTGACAAGTAGCAAATATAGTTAGACTTTTGCAAATGTGTTTAACAGCTAATTTTATAATATAGTAATTCAGGAATTCCTTGTTCAATTCGCTTTAAAATTTTAAGAAAAATTCAGCTACCAGTCTAACCTTCCCATTCTGAGACCAAAATTGGGCTTATACCAGAAGCTCAGTAGCAGTCTTAACTATGGAACAACTTCTGCCCACACTTGTAGTGAAGGAGAAGCTGCACCAGAGCAGAGATTCAATCCCATAATTCCATGAGGGGAGGGCAGCCCTAAAATCCAGTCAGGAGAAGCATTAAACTGCCAATTGTCCCAGGCCTTTTTTAACAACCTGACCACACCTCCTCTCTGAGCAAGCACCTGGGTAGATGTAAGCTGTGCTGATGGATCCCAAAAGATAAACCAAACCGGTAATTCTCTGATTGTGGAATTCCAGACTACATGGGGCCTTGTTTGTATCACGGATATTTTTTGGCTCTGAACAGTGGCTTTTAAGAGCTGAAACGCTCCATACTGATACATTAAAACAGTAATTTTTCAGAAAACGTGTTATCTTGAAACTACTGAAGCTGCAATTTTCTCCATAATTCCAATTAATTAGCAGATAAAATTATGGAATTACTGACTTCTTCCTGCCACTTCTGAAAGCAGTTTGTCAGATTTTTGTGGCATCCCTACAACAATGCTATGCCAGGACAATAATATCTAGAGCCCACCAGTCAAAAACCATCAACTCAGCAAGAATGATAGAAAAGGTGTTTATTAAAAAAAAAAAAAAAACAACCCTGAAGAAAAATTCATAAATTGATGCACAGGATATTCTAAAGATCTCCTATAGGATTTTTCTCACCTTGTTGGAAGCTTACAAAGAAGAAGAACTAGAGTCATTTAGTCTGCAAGTATTTTGTCAGATATCATGGGCTTCATCCTAATGTTATGACAGATAATGTGACAAGTGGGATTTATGTGTCTGTTTTGGGGGAGGAGGTAAGTGCTGCGAACATGAATAGCAGCAGCTGGGGAGGAAAGCATGACTTATTCTGCTATCCTGAAACTGAAATTAATCAGCAACCCTCCACCAAGGCAGCAATACCCAGGCAACAAAATGCCATCTTATGGAGTACCAGAAGTCATTAAAATAAACACCACCACCACTAAAAACTGTTAGATTTGCCAGGAACCTAATTTCAACCTCATTAGACCATTTGTTGGTCTCAGCTTATTGTTGTTTTTGTTTTGTTTTGGAAGAAAGGGGCAAGATATTTTGGATCTATTCATTAGAAGTCTGAAGCAGATGGATGTTCCATTTCAAAAAAGATTTCAAGATTTCAAAAATTTGCTCTGTTTCCCTGACTGGAACAAAATCCGATATTCCAAAAATCTCAATGAAGGAAAATTCAGAAAATAATTTTTGTTCTGGGTCAAAACATTTTGTTTTGACAGAGCTGAAATGGTTCGTTTTGATTTCTACTTTTAAAATTTTGTATTATCATAAACACACAACAATTTGAAACCAAGTCTTTTCAAAACGTTTCATTTTGACATTGTTGGTACTTCTCTCAATTTTTTTCTGAAGTGAAATTCTGCCATAATATACCCCAATTTCGAAGTGTTTCCATTCCAATGAAGTATGGTTCCATGGAAGCCACTCCGACCAGTTCTACCATTAACTGCATAAGGAGAAATTAAAATAACTTCATTTCAATGTGGCATCAATGCACTCCTTATGGAAAAACTTCAGCAGGCGTTATCTCCCCAAATGAGAAGGGAAGAAGCATTTGATGTATATTTACCACCACACCAACAAGGAGAGCAATATTTAAGAGAACACAGGCCAAATTCTGCCCACAAATACATGCAGGAGCTCCCCAAAGACTTCAGTTAGAGCCATATAGACTATACACTTATCCCTGGCTTCCAGGAGATTCATGATGGCAGTATTAAGCAGTGTCCAAAGAGAAATCTTCTCATCCATATGCAATTTTCTCAAGGACAATTCTATGCAGGATATACATTATGCACATTTTTGAAAAGATGATTTGCTAGTTGATAATTTGCTGTAAAGGGAATGACATTTCAAGGGAGAGGGCTTGGACCCTAAAAAAGGAAAGAAGTACTAATGTGTTTATTAATGTCATCCACAAAGAATTCCCAAAATTACACCAATGTACAAAACCGGCCCCAGGACCGACCCCTGAGGCACTCCCCTTGACACCGGCTGCCAACTAGACATGGAGCCATTATTTACCTTACAAGTGACTTGAGATTATTTACCTTACAAGGTGATTTTGTCCCTATGGGTGCTCCATTGTAGGATGTATGATGCCTCAACATTTTTAGATGATCTCAATGTCTATGAATTGTGGATGTTTCTAACTATGTATCCCCCACGTAGTTCTTGAAAAGGTTATCACATTAATAAAAGAACATCTTATAAGTGAATCAGCAGTAGGCATTGTTGACGTTTACTACATATACGGAACATTTTTAACAGCTGCTAACCTGAGGAGTGGAAGCGATGCATTCAGTACTGGATCATATGTACATTTCCTGCTGCTCAGCTAAAATACCTGATGTGTAATTTTCCAAAGTTCACACTCCTCATGTTTTCAAAATATATAAAAGTATAATGATCTGCTATTTATGTACAAGGCAGAATGTTAAGTCCTTATGAAGGAGGGGAATATGTTTAATCATTCTCAAGTAACCCACTCTCCTAAATCCAAGAGCGGCATTGACTGGCTTTGAAGTGAGTCACAATCCCACATTTTCCATCTGGAAGGATGAATCTGCCCCTTGTCATAAGGCCGCTGCAAAGGCAACCCCACTTTTGACTACTTAAATACAAAATAAAAACCACATGTGCAACATCAGGCCCCTTTAAAAATTCTTTCCTGGCTGGCTGATATTCTGGACACTGGGCCTGCTACCTGTTGCTGCTGGGAGAGATGGATAGCGCTGTGTTTTCTTAAACCTTGCATTTGAGGAGCACTCATGTAAGTATATTTTAGGATATGAAAATTAAAAAAAAATGTTTCTATCAGGCAATCATTATAAAAAGGGGGTGAAGGAGAGGAGTTAGCTGGTTACTGGTTAAAATATAAAATTTGATTGTCAAGCATTTTCCTTTTTTTCCAGCCCGCTGCAGTAAGCAGAACAGCCAGTGCCATGATGACATCTTTCAGGAAGCCAAGAAAGGTGAAAACTAGAGGGAATATTCTTTCCTATTCCAGTATTCTTTGCCTCCTCTCCTGGAAGCATGGAAGCCAGCACTTAGCTCTCTGGATCTAATTCCTTTTTTTTCTTCCAGTGCCTCCTTTTCTGGATCAGAAGAGATAGCAAGATGCAAAGTAGAGGGATGAGGAGAGGAAGCATCTGGTGCAGGGGAGGCCAAACCCAAGCACCTGTACCCTGCATCAATCTGGGCAGGTTCCCAGCAGCAAGAGAAGTCTGGGGAGCATGTTCCAGGATATCCTATGCTCACTGATAGGGCAGACCTGCAGGAACTTGTTTCCATTCTCAAAAGGAATAATAGCTGTTCGTATCAGATCCTTACCCTCTCCAACCTCACAGACTTGATTGTCTCCAGCTGGTCTCCGTTTTTGAAAATTTGCCCTTCTTGTTCTGCATCTTTCTTTGAATTCCTTTAGTGAAACCACTGTAGTATCCGGAAACTCCAAACACGCATAATTTGAGAACATCTTATCTTTAGGCCATTTTTTAACATTCAAAATTAAAAACACAACATTTAAAACGCTGTAGTAGGGAACAAGAGGGGCATGGAGGAAAGCACGGATACTGACGGTGGGGCAAAAATGTGGCCTAGTGAATGGTTGGAGCATAGAGGCTAATGGGGTTCTTATGGGGAATATGGGGGAAGAGCACAGCTCTGCAGCAGCTAGAAGGGGACACTTCTACCCATACAAGACCCAAGATACTGAGACCATAAAATTGTCAATTTTAAATACAGAAATGTTTTTTTAGATAATTTTTGAGGGTTTTAATTGCTTTCAGAGAGCCTTTTACAGTGGGACCTATGGTAAACAAGGCAAAGAATCCCCAATAATTTTTGTAAGTTATCTAAAGCTGGTCCATTAGTTTCTCTATAACATATGTGGCTTATACCACAAATGCATGATGGTGCGGTGAAGTAAAAAGACTTTACTGCCAGACTTCTTTTTAAAGGCCATAAACAAAGTTGATTATTTTCCTATCTTTTTTTAAAATTTTGTATGTATTTAATAGTGTGGTATATTTCTGTAATTACTAATCTATAAGGAACATTTTTTAAATTAAACCATGTTGATGTGTCCTTTAGTATACTGACACTTTTTGGCACTGGACATACTCAGCTAGTGAGTGTTCCCAAAGCATATATTACAGTAGTATACTAGTATGTCAGGTGCTTTTGGTTACCCAAAGATATACATTCCTTAGATAGTAACATAAGCTATGTAGTTGAGGGATGCTGCCAGAATGACACACACACACCTCTGTACCCTCTTCCCCACTCTTCGTATTGCATTCCCTCCACACTATGCAGCAGCAGGAAGAACAGTGTCTCTAATAAACTACATGGTATGTGTCACGGGTTGAGAAAACCATGTTGGCACTGACATGCTTTTGACACGGTCTCCCACAGTATTCTTGTCAGCAAGTTAAGGAAGTATGGGCTGGATGAATGCACTATAAGGTGGGTAGTTAGTTGGCTAGACTGTCGGGCTCAACGGGTAGTGATCAATGGCTCCATGTCTAGTTGGCAGCCGGTGTCAAGTGGAGTGCCCCGGGGTCGGTTTTGTTCAATATCTTCATAAATGATCTGGAGGATGGTGTGGCTTGCACTCTCAGCAAATTTGCGGATGATACTAAACTGGGAAGAGAGGTAGATACGCTGGAGGGCAGGGATAGGATACAGAGGGACCTAGACAAATTGGAGGATTGGGCCAAAAGAAATCTGATGAGGTTCAATAAGGATAAGTGCAGGGTCCTGCACTTAGGACGGAAGAACCCAATGCACAGCTACAGACTAGGGACCGAATGGCTAGGCAGCAGTTCTGCGGAAAAGGACCTAGGGGTGACAGTGGACGAGAAGCTGGATATGAGCCAGCAGTGTGCCCTTGTTGCCAAGAAGGCCAATGGCATTTTGGGATGTATAAGTAGGGGCATAGCGAGCAGATCAAGGGACGTGATAGTCCCCCTCTATTCGACATTGGTGAGGCCTCATCTGGAGTACTGTGTCCAGTTTTGGGCCCCACGCTACAAGAAGGATGTGGATAAATTGGAGAGAGTCCAGCGAGGGGCAACAAAAATGATTAGGGGTCTGGAACACATGACTTATGAGGAGAGGCTGAGGGAACTGGGATTGTTTAGTCTGCAGAAGAGAAGAATGAGGGGGGATTTGATAGCTGCTTTCAACTACCTGAGAGGTAGTTCCAGAGAGGATGGTTCTAGACTATTCTCAGTGGTGGAAGAGGACAGGACAAGGAGTAATGGTCTCAAGTTGCAGTGGGGGAGGTTCAGGTTGGATATTAGGAAAAACTTTTTCACTAGGAGGGTGGTGAAACACTGGAATGCGTTGCCTAGGGAGGTGGTGGAATCTCCTTCCTTAGAAGTTTTTAAGGTCAGGCTTGACAAAGCCCTGGCTGGGATGATTTAATTGGGTATGGGTCCTGCTTTTGAGCAGGGGGTTGGACTAGATGACCTCCTGAGGTCTCTTCCAACCCTGATATTCTATGATTCTATGAACTGTAAATCTATGGAGAATAGGTATTTCCAAGACACATTGTCGACTATGAACCCATCAACACTACATGGGAGTAATTTCTAGTCTGATGAAAAAACTTTAACAATAACTATTTGAGTAAAATTTGACGGATGTAAGTTAATTTTATCAAGTATTTATTTTTATTAGTTCTACCTATTAAAATAACTGTATAATTAGCAATAAGTAGAGCTCTCGTGGTTTTATTTTACTTAGAACAAAGTTTTTATAATGCAGATACTAAAATCTCCACTTTAGGTAAGTATGAAGCATTAAATATTAGCATCCACTGTGGTTGGTATCACGTTCAGCCATAATTTTTGAATCACTTTGCGCTGGTTGACATTCATGGACATCAATTCAATCTTTTCTTCAGCCTCAAGATAAATACAGTTTAAAGTAACAAGGGATACAGTAAGAGGCAGACTGTATGTTAGGGCTTGTCTTCACTGAAAGTTAGCTCGAGTTAGAGTATAGTTGAGTTACTACATTCGAGCTATACTAGGAGTGTGAGCAACGACATCGCAAAACAACAGTAGAGCTACACAGAATGATTTGATTAGCAGTGCAGAGTGACTGGATTAGCAAAGTGACTCCTCATGAGCTGTTCTTACTCAACCTGTTGCATCCCCACAGCATTATTAGCTCAAGAATCAGCATTACTCGTGCTTCAACCCCTCTCAGATGGGCCAGCTAGCTCTACCTTAAAGCACCACTTTACTCAAGCTAGAGATTTGTGTGTGGACAGGAACTATGTTGGGGTTACACTTGTGTTACAACTTGAGCTAATTGTGCTGTGAAGACACACCCTTAGTCAAAAATGTTCCTTTCCCGAGTCAATGTACAACTATATTACAGAGCTTCACATGCAAGCTGATCTTATGAACAATAATGATAAAGTCAGTCCTGATCCCATCAAAAATAGTTTTTCTTTGAACTTTTTTTATTAATATAAAGGCAGAGAAATCAATCTTCATAAACAGAAGTCAATTAAACCTAAATAGGGCTTGGGTTGACCAAAACTTTGCACCCCCCATTATAAGTGCTCTCTTAAAAAAACTTCTGTTCCTGTACTCAGATTACTCAGGCCAGCCTCAACCCCTGGACTGACTTAAAAAAACTTCCTTTATTCCAAATATTCCCAAACTCACTCCGTGTCTAATAGGTGCTACCTCTGAGGCCCAATAAATTAATGCATCTGCCCCACCCAAGCAGCCCAGCATAGTCCACCCTGCACAGACTGGTCCTTGCTCAGTGTTCTCTCCTCAAGGACTAGTTAGGAAAGGCCCCATTAATTATTCATCTGATGAAGGCCCCCTCCAATTCAGAGGCCAGGACTCCAAAGATATTCTACTTTAATCTGTGCCAGATTTTAAAGAACTGAAATATTCAGAAGAGCAAAACACTTCTAACATGGAACATCTTTGAAAAGCAAAGTAACATGTGAGTTAAATACCTTTCATACGTCAACACTATTTACCTCTATTTAATGCAACTGCTCTTTCAGGAAAACTTCCTCAAGTAGCACATCTGCAGCACATTTATACTCTTCTGTAGCTCAAGCAATATTCAGCATAACCTCTTTTACTGAGGGTCCCTTCTCCCCAACTTGGCACGGACAACTCAGGCCTGTAGTAATGACAAGTTCCCTTTCACATCAAATGTTTGAAGGGCTGCAGAATGAGTCTTAAGCCCACTGGTCTTGAATGGGGTCATGGGGGAGCATGTCACAAAGGTATCACTCTCCCCATGCGCAAGTTTCGGACTCTTCATGCATGTTTTCCAGCTCCTTTGCTTTCTTGCCAACATAATTTATAAAAGGGGTTTGGAAAAGAATCCTGATAAAATATTAACAACGGTTATGTTCCTGCACTGCAGGGATGTTGGGCCAAATTCAGACCTAGAAAAATTCACACATGCACTAAGGGTATCAGTCAGTCGGGAGAGGTGAAATCAGGTAGGAACTATTTTACGTGGTATGATCTCTCAGCAGCCCAACCCATGAAGTTTCATCCTCTTACAACACGTCTGAATAGTGACTTCATACAGGACCTGTGCCAAGATGGGAGCAACATTACACCAGTGTGGGGCGTTATTAGAGGGCCCTAGATTGCTTTAGTAGGGATTCTAAAGCAAAAATCAAGCCAGTAGAGTCTAAATGACTGCATTAAATAACAACAAAGACCCATCCGCCTCCATGAGTTAGGGCAGGGGTGGCTAACCTGTGGCTCCAGAGCCACATGCGGCTCTTCAGAAATTAATATGCGGCTCCTTGTACAGGCACTGACTCTGGGGCTGGAGCTACAGGCACCAACTTTCCAATGTGCTGGGGGGTGCTCACTGCTCAACCCCGGATTCTGCCACAGGCCTACTCCACCCCGTCCCCTGAGCCTGCTATGCCCTCGCTCCTTCCCCTGCCCCTCCAAGCCTCCTGCACACCACCAAACAGCTGATTGGGAGGTGCAGGGAGGAAGGGGAAGGCGCTGGCGCTGATCAGCGGGGCTGCCGGTGGGCGGGAGGCGCTGGGAGTCGGGAGAGCTGATGGGAGGGCTGCTGACGTATTACTGCGGCTCTTTGGCAACGAACATTGGTTAATTCTGGCTCCTTCTCAGTCTCAGGTTGGCCACCCCTGAATTAGGTAAACATTTCTCCATGAACAAAAACAAAGGCAGGGATTTTGGTGAGTGGGGGAAACTGCAATTGAAGAGGAAGAATCCTACTTGCTTACTTAATGCACCATCATCAAAGTATTATCAACACTTATTCAGCGACAATAAATCTATTAGCACAACCAGAATTATAAACATGATGAATATTTTTAAAAAGGGAAATTTAGACAATCTTTTAATAAAATGGAGAACAAACGGTAATTTAAAAAAACCTGCGATATAAAAAGATACCAGCACAAATTTCCAGTACATTTGAAACGACCCACTATTCCAAATCAGGAAGAGCCTTTGAAGGAGGACCCAGTGGGTGGAGGAGTTTAACCACTAGCAAAGAAAATACTGCACTTAAATGCTCAGAATATTTGACATTAATGTTAATGCCATTATTTTATATCCACCAAGAACCATCTCCCTTGTGTCATAAATGCAGAGAATCAGCTTTTAGAGAACATTCAATGTATTTTGCTTCTCCTTTAAAACAAAAGAAAAATCTCTATAGTAGAGATTTCAAATCTTCAAGCCAATAATTTTAGTCAATATACATATGAAAGTTTGAAATGACTTTGCAATGCCATTTGGTCTTCCCACCACCCAAAAAACTTAATTAGCAGAAACATTGATTTTATTCTATACCATTCAATCTTTTGAGCTTATGAAATATGAGCTCATCAATTTAGCACTAACCCAACCACTACAAACACACATACACACACACTTACTTTAATAATGAAATAACAACAAAGGGGGAATGTATTCCCGCATCTACATTTGGTCTCAGTAAAGTAACACTTTTAATGTTTAGCTGGGGTTTTGCTGAGCCAGTCATTTATAGTATCTTGTCTTGCCTCATGAGCCACCAAGCGCTCCTTGAGATGACACAGTTGCATTGACACCACTGAGGAAGACTGCCTGGTTCAAAATATGCTGCCTGGACTATAACAAGAGTCATGGCGTAAAGCAAACGGTGTAAACGATCTGGCAGTCCTAAGGTTACCAACCCTCCAGGACTGTCCTGGAGTTTCCAGGAATTAAAGACTAATCTTTAATTAAAGATTGTCATGTGATGAACCCCCCCAATTGGCAACTCTAGACAGTGCTTCCATTTCAAGGGGTAAAGCAGCCTAGGCTGGATGCAGATTTTAGAAAAAGTGATAGAAATATAGTCCCTGTTCATTCAGAACACACCAAAATATTGTCCGTAATGGTTTGCAATTATTCATCCAATAGTATTGGAACTGTCTAGCTCTCTTCTTCTTCTCTTTTACACTTATAGGAAATGTCAAGTGCCTTCACATTCTTAGAAGACACGGTAAATTCATATTAGAAGTGTAATCACGACAGTTAGCAGTAAGTGGCCCTCTGTTAAAAAGTTAAAAAAAAAAAAAAAAAACGTCCTCCACGTTGACAGTTACAAACTCAAATTCATAGATCTGAAGGCCAAAAGGGATCATTGTGGTCATTCAGGGTGCGTCTACACAGCCCACGGCAGCAAGCCTCCTAGCCCAGGTCAACAGACATGGGTTTATGCAGGCTGCCCGACCACTCTGAAAACAGCTGTGCAGACAGTACTTTGAAGTTGTAGCTCAGGCTGATGCTTGGGCTCTAAAGCCACTCCCTTCCCGAGGCTTCAGATCCCAAGATCCAGCCGGTGGCGCAAAGGCTCCACAGCTATTTTTAGCCCAGCAGTGCGAGCCTGAATCTGTCAACCTGGGGGTCAGGAGGCACGCTGCCACAGGCTGTGTAGATGGAACAGAAGTCTGATCTCCATAACAGAGGCCCTAAACTCCTGCAACAAACCCGTAACTTCTGTTTCAGCTATAGCATAGCTTTTAGAAATGCTGTATTTGCAACTGTTTGTTTGTATTATAAAAAAGAAAAAAAAGATGGCCTCGTGTGTTTAATAATTAAAAATATTTCCCCCATTTCTCTAAAGGATCAGCATTTTAGTACATTTAGAGAGGACTAGTGAAGACTGCTCACATTTTATAAAAACACATTTAATGTGTTCTTCCTTGAAACCAGGGTTGGCTCTTTCCCAGGAAAAACTAATTTAGGACAGGGTGCCGGTAAATACTGGCTTAAATGGGAAACTGGGAAAAATAATAGAGTGAGTGTCCAACAAATTCAGCAAGCAAAGAAGAAATCTTTTCAAACTTTGGATACATCCGTTCAAAACTGAGGAACAGGCTCCGCCTATCCACTCCATCAAAGCTGATCTTCTGCTACAGAACATGGCATGGACAAATGCACCTGGATTGGTAATCTGCAACTCTGCACGCTCTGATTATTTAATGCTTCAAGCCTATGACTATGCCTTATTGCAGTGGTTCCCAAATTTGTTCCGCTGCTTGTGCAGGAAGCTGCTGGAAGTGGCGTGGGCCGAGGGACGTACTGGCTGCCGCTTCCAGCAGCTCCCATAGGCCTGGAGCAGCGAACCACGGCCACTGGGAGCCACAATTGGCCAAACCTGCGGACGCAGCAGGTAAACAAACCAGCCCAGCCTGCCAGGGGCTTTCCCTGCACAAGCGGCAGAACAAGTTTGGGAACCATTGCCTTATTGTCATAAACTGAAATGTGTTTGACTTTTGATTATATAATATTGAAAACTGAAAGGAGTTATGACATGTATAGCTTCCTTTAGAAAATACTGAACCGAAATGTACGCAGACATTCCAACATTCAGTATTATAATTACATATTGTAGTACTACACCCCTGGCAGTTTTACTTTTTATTTGCACAACCCTAAATTAATCTATGAATCTACTGCCTTATGTAATCACAATTAGAATATGTAACTAAAACTAAGTGTAATGTGGTGTGCATTAACAAAATGAGTTTTAAAATAGAAAATGCCTTAAACAGGGACTAACTAATTTTTCACAAGGTGTTAAGAACCATGATTTTATCTGGTAAAAATCACCTCTGGTAAATACTGAGCCATCTCTGCTTGAAACTGAAAGTATCTTTCAGTTTCAGTACAGCGAAAAAGAAAGCATGAGTTGGATTTAAATAAGTCCTATGTAAAGAACTTAAAGTAAGTACCAAAATCCTGGCTAATATTTGATAAGATGCTGCATGGAACCACCACACTGCTGTTCAATGATAATGGCAAAATATAACATTTGAAAACTGGAAGCCTCATGATTATTAAACTATCAGACAGCATGTCAACTGTTAGGGATTAAAAATCAGCAGTCAAAATAATAATTAAAACATACCAACAGACCTACAACCACAGTGTTAAGTTAAAAAATGAATGCCACGATTGTCAACAATGGATGCTTAAAAACAGGATTCAAGTCCTTATTTTGGCACCTAAACAAACAGCCTGATTTTCAAATGTATTGAGCCACTGAACTTAATGGGAGTTCCTGGGTGTTCAGTTCAGTACAAGGTGCTTATTTAGGTGCCTAAATACGAATTTAGGATCCAATTTTTAAAGCACCCATGTGTGAAAATATTGGCATTAATAGTTGATTACGAACACAAGCCTGCATTCCTTGTGCATCTGAAACTCCTACTGAAGCCAATTAGAGGTTGGGTGTACACGGAATGCTGATTGGGACCTAGAACAATATTTCAGGCAAGAAACAGTAAGTGCATTACACCAAAATACTTCCTTCCTTTTAGAATGCATGACATTCTTTTCTGATCTCTTAATTTTTTAATAAAGCACTGACAAAATACATTATGAGCCAGAATGAGAACAGTTCACTGAAATGTTACAGATTAAAGAACACTTTTAGAATATACAACAGTATGTGCAACAGATAGTAGTCATTACAATGAATCTAAAAACCAGCACAGCTATGTCCAAGTTAATAAGAGGGCATGACATTTTTAACGGAATATTGTCCTGAGAGAGGCTTTCATTTCTTCTCAGATTATTCTTCAGTTCCCGCCAGGGAACACAATGGGACCACTGATTCTTAGCCTCCTCTGCATACGGTAACTTGGCCAATTGTACAAAACAATATTTTGTGTTTAGATGACAGTATCACTTGTAGAGTCTAGTGGCTGGCTTTTGAGTTGAGGGGGAATTTCATCAAGTAACGTCCATTTTAAAACAAGAGGGCTTGCATTAAGTGAAGCATACAGTAAATGCCTCATTTGCTGAATTGACAGACTACAGCCCTTTCTACACTTAGGGTTGCCAACTTTCTACTCGCACAAAACTGAACACCCTTGCCCTGCCCCTCCTCCGAGGTCCTGCCCCCCTCTCCCCCGTCCCTCTGTTGCTTGCTCTCACCACTCTCACTCACTTGCTCATTTTCACCAGGCTGGGTCAGGGAGTTGGGGAGCGGGTGAGGACTCCGACTGGGTGTGTGGGCTCTGGGGTGGGGCCCGAAATGAGGAGTTCAGGGTGAGGGAGGGGGCTCTGTGCTGAGGCAGTGGGTTGGGATGTGGGAGGAGGTGAGGGCTCTGGCTGGGGGAGTGGGCTCTGGGGTGGGGCCAAAAAATGAGGGGTTCAGGGTGCAGGAGGGGGCTCTGGGCTGGGGTGCAGGGGGGTGAGGGCTCTGGGCTGGGGATGTGGGCTCCGGTGGGGGGCCGGGGATGAGGGATTAGGGGTGAGCAGGGGGCTCCAGGCTGGGACAGGGGGTTGGGGCACAGGGGTGTGTGAGAGCTCCTGCTGGAGGTGCAGACTCTGGAGTGGGGGTGAGGATGAGAGGTTTGGGGTATAGGAGGGTGCTCCAGGCTGGGATCGAGGAGTTTGGAGGGCAGGAGGGAGATCAGGGCTGGGGCAGGGGGATGGGGTGTGAGAGGGGGTTGGGGTGCAGGCTCCGGGTGGTGCTTACCTCAAGCAGCTCCCAGAAGCAGCGGCATATCCTCCCTCTGGCTCCTACACGGAGTTGAGGCCAGGCAGCTCTGCGCACTGCCCCGTCCAGGGGCGTTGGCCCCACAGCGCCCATTGTCTGCAGTTCCCAGCCAGTGGGAGCTGTGGAGCCAGCTCTTGGGGCGGGGGCAGCATGCAGAGCCCCCTGGTTTCCCCTACCAGTAGGAGCAGGAGGGGGGACATGCCGCTGCTTCTGGGAACCGCGTGGAGCCAGGGAGCCTGCCTTAACCCTGCTGAGCCACCGACTGGACTTTTAAACAACCCGGTCAGCAGTGCTGATTGGAGCCGCCAGGGTCCCTTTCGATCGGGGGGTCCAGTCGAAACCTGGCAGCCCTATCTACATGAAGGGCATTTTCTAAAAATGTCCCACTACTGCCAGCACTGGTTCTATTTCACTCGTGTTAGCAACACTGCTGGCCACCTGAATGGGCTGCTGGCTGAGCTGCTGTTGCTATTATAAACACCATATTGACTGGACCTACCCTAAGCAGGGCTATGTGACAAGTGGTAAAGAACATAAGTAGTACTCAGTGTCTCACGCACACCAGGGATCCCAGTATTGCTAACAATAGCGAACCTGAGCAAGTGTTAGCAAAAGTGGGAGGTGTTTTTTTTTTGTTTTGTTTTTTTAAAAAGGCCCTAGCACAGACATGGTCTAACTGCGGCCATTTGACAGGTTTCCTAGAAGCAGCGTTTGAAGTGCAATATAGCAATGTGATACCATCAAACACTTCTGTCAGGTTGTTTCAGTATTTAATTTTATTTCATTTCTTCTAAGTATATTTTCCCCCTCTTTTCTTATTCACTACACTGTGAAGGTTAATTATGAAATTTGGATCTATAAGAACTTGCTCCTCTATGTGATTTATAACTTCAGGGTTCATTTTAGGCCTGGCCATGGAGTCATTAAAGCTAATTGTCTCTTGAGCTCCTAATAGCTGTATTTGAATGGATGCAACATGCTGCTTGTACTGAATCTTACAACCATTTACCAGTGAAACTCTAACTTATGTATCTCAATTAGTAGAATATACCATGAAATTAATATGTAAGACATGCATCTTCCTGGACCTAATTAATATGCCAGCAAATAAATCAAACACAGAACATACATTACTTTGTTATAAAAATAAATAAAAGCACCTACAAAACAAACAGGCTTTAGCTTGGCACTGACATGTAAATATTTCTTAATCTTCTACACGTGCCATTTAACAAGCATTACCAGTTTCAGCAGCAGCCAACACAGAAAATTCAAAAATCCATAATTTGGAAAAATAATAATAATTCTCAGCTTTACAACATTATCTTTCATCAGAAGATTTCAAAGTACTTTACAACATTAACAAGGCCCTACATTTTCAGTTTTTGTTGTGTTTAAAGTTTCCTGGGAATTTATCAATGTTTAATATAAAAATTTAAAAACCAGTATAAATTATGCAAAAATTAACTCAAGAGTTTTCTGCGTAAATATCAGAATTAATATGGGGGGACCGGCAGTCAGGGAGAAAAATCACCAACAGAGAAAAGTAAGTGCACTTCTGACCCAGCTCCTTGCTCTGGAAGGAGAGATGGTGGCTTGGCAAACTGGTCAGCCCAGGTTATTGAACGGAACCACCTTCTCTTCTCCCAGATTGGGCCTGGAAGAGGCGGAGGAGGTGAGGCACTAGCTCCTCAAGCTGCCTCCTCCACGTCTTCTGCTTCCAGGCCCGCTCCAGAAGAAGAGATGGCAGCTTGGTTACTCTGGCCACCCAGGTTACCAAGCTTCCATCTCTCTTCTGGAGAGTGGAGCTGAGTCTGGGGAGTTCACTTATGTCACATATGCATGTGAGTGTGAGAAAGTGTGTATCTTCCACTACACTGCCTTACCTTGACAGACAGCCTTGCATTTACATGTAGACTAATTTATTATTAACATAAACAGCGACCTAATGTAATGTACTGGATTTTCTAACATGTAATGAGTATTTTCACTTACTTGAGTGGTCCAAAACTGGGATGACAACTGGTAAAAACGAAACCACAGTTTTTGTAAAACCCAGAAATTTTTCGGTAAAAATCAGTGAAAACCAAAAATGTATGAAGGGCCTTGAACATTAATTAGCCTTGCCTCACGTAAACAAAAAGTAACTTTTAAGTAGGCAAGTCTGCTTGACATTGATAAGAATGTTGTCAGCATTCATGAGCTACTTTTAGTTCCTGCTGATCAAATCCTTATTCCAATTGCAGAGTCAGGAAACAAAGGGCAGACAGATACAGTTTGAGAACTGCAGCAAAGGACCACAAGGAACACACAAATGAAAGGGAAATGTTATTAATTTTCCTAAAACAATCATTACTAATTGAGGATTTTGTCCTTACAACTCCATCTGTAGACTTTACTCCATGATCAACAGTACAGAAAATGAACAGAAGCACAAGAGACAGACTAAAAATTTCTAACTTACATGCTGTTACACTTGGGCATTCCAAGAACATTGGCCTTATCAGGTCTCTTCTTGTCTCCCTACATGCAAATAACCTGTATATTAACAACAATTAAACATGCAAAAGGAGAATAAACCCATCAAAATGCTGGCCAAATTTTACAAACTTGACCCTAAAGTTAGGTACCGAAACCCATATTCGGCAACTACACAAGGAGCCTGATTTCAATCATATTGCATACTCATAGCTCTTACTGCGGTCAAAGGGAATTATGGATTCACATCACCTGTGAAAAATCAAGCAGTTTTATTTAGATTTCCCAACTGCAGGCATCCAAGTGTAAAAACTGTGTTCAACAGGAACTGAGGGAATTTATCACCTCAGAGGAACTGTTCTGCATCACAAAACGTACTTTTCCAGGAAGCATTTACACAAGCAAAGTGAACGAAGAGTACCTGTGGCACCTTAGAGACTAACAAATTTATTTGAGCATAAGCTTTCGTGGGCTAAAACCCATTTCATCAGATGCATGCAGTGGAAAATACAATAGATACACACACACACAACATGAAAAAATGGGTGTTGCCATACACACTATAATGAGAGTGATCAATTAAGGTGAGCTATTATCAGCAGGAGAATAAAACCTTTTGTAGTGATAATCAGGATGGCCCATTTCCAACAGTTGACAAGAAGGTGAGAGTAACAGTAGGTGGGGAAAATAAGCATGGGGAAATAGTTTTACTTTGTGAAATGACCCATTCACTCCCAGCCTTTATTCAAGCCTAATTTAATGGTGTCCAGTTTTCAAATTAATTCCAATTCAGCAATCTCTCATTGGAGTCTGTTTTTGAAGTTATGTTGTTGTAATATTGCGACTTTTAGGTCTGTAATTGAGTGACCAGGGAGACTGAAGTGTTCTCCAACTGGTTTTTGAATGTTACAATTCTTGACGTCTGATTTGTGTCCATTTATTCTTTTACATAGAGACTGTCCGGTTTTGCCAATGTACATGGCAGAGGGGCATTGCTGGCACATGATGGCATATATCACATTGGTAGATGTGCAAGTGAATGAGCCTCTGATAGTGTGGCTGATGTGATTAGGCCCTATGATGGTGTCCCCTGAATAGATATGTGGACACAGTTGGCAACGGGCTTTGTTACAAGGATAGGTTCCTGGGTTAGTGCTTTTGTTGTGTGGTGTGTGGTTGCTGGTGAGTATTTGCTTCAGACTGGGGGGCTGTCTGTAAGCAAGGACTGGCCTGTCTCCCAGGATCTGTGAGAGTGAGGGATCGTCCTTCAGGATAGGTTGTAGATTCTTGATGATGCGATGGAGAGGTTTTAGTTGGGGACTGAAGGTGACGGCTAGTGGCGTTCTGTTACGTTCTTTGTTGGGCCTGTCTTGGAGTGGGTGACTTCTGGGTATGCTTCTGGCTCTGTCAATCTGTTTCTTCACTTCAGCAGGTGGGTATTGTATGCAAAGTGGGCAGCTGGATATCTAACTATCAGATTTCCATGTTCAAATCCAAGTTCTTGGGTGTGTAAATGTGCAGGTTAGCGCATATAACCCAATAGGCAACTTTGGATATTTGGTCATTAAATAACCTGTCTTGCTTGGAATTTATTGATATAAGCTTTTATTAGTCTCTCAGATAGGTAATTGCTGGCTGTATAAAGGGGTACTAATGCATGGCTCTGCTGTTTTGTCAAGGCATCTTATTGCTGGAAGTTTTTTGCATTTTAGTAAAATATGTTACAAAAATTCTAGCACTTTGAAATTAACTAATGTGTTTTCTAAGTCAAAATCATAATTAAGCAAAAGGAAATCCAATGTAAAATTATGATTATGCATTTTATACTAAATTAAAATAAACAGTACTTTTCAGCTATACAGTATCTTCTATGCGATCACACAGCCATTTACGAATTTTAATGAATGATTTCTCATGATCACCCTGTTTTACAGATTGGGAAACTGAGTCTCAAAGTGGTTAAGTGACTTGCCCAAGATGACACAGGAAGACTCTTGGAGAGCTGGGAGCAAAATCCGGGTTTCCTAACTCTGAGTTCTGTAAAAAGAAAAGGAGTACTTGTAGCACCTTAGAGACTAACCAATTTATTTGAGCATGAGCTTTCGTGAGCTACAGCTCACTTCATCAGATGTATACCGTGGAAACTGCAGCAGACTTTATATATACACAGAGAATATGAAACAATACCTCCTCCCACCCCACTGTCCTGCTGGTAATAGCTTATCTAAAGTGATCATCAGGTGGGCCATTTCCAGCACAAATCCAGGTTTTCTCACCCTCCACCCCCCCACACAAATTCACTCTCCTGCTGGTGCTAGCCCATCCAAAGTGACAACTCTTTACATAATCAAGTCGGGCTATTTCCTGCATAAATCCAGGTTTTCTCACATCCCCCCCACCCCCATACACACACAAACTCACTCTCCTGCTGGTAATAGCTCATCTAAACTGACCACTCTCCAAGTTTAAATCCAAGTTAAACCAGAACATCGGGGGGGGGGGGGGGGGGTAGGAAAAAACAAGAGGAAACAGGCTACCTTGCATAATGACTTAGCCACTCCCAGTCTCTATTTAAGCCTAAATTAATAGTATCCAATTTGCAAATGAATTCCAATTCAGCAGTTTCTCGCTGGAGTCTGGATTTGAAGTTTTTTTGTTTTAAGATAGCGACCTTCATGTCTGTGATTTGGCATCTGTGAAAAGCAGCATCACTTGCCCCATAACCTCAGCCATGCGGAACGCAATGCCATCCACAGCCTCAGAAACAACTCTGACATCATAATCAAAAAGGCTGACAAAGGAGGTGCTGTTGTCATCATGAATAGGTCGGAATATGAACAAGAGGCTGCTCGGCAGTTCTCCAACACGAGTTTCTACAAGCCATTACCCTATGATCCCACTGAGAGTTACCAAAAGCAACTACAGCATTTGCTCAAGAAACTTCCTGAAAAAGCACAAGATCAAATCCGCACAGACACACCCCTGGAACCCCGACCTGGGATATTCTATCTACTACCCAAGATCCATAAACCTGGAAATCCTGGGCGCCCCATCATCTCAGGCATTGGCACCCTGACAGCAGGATTGTCTGGCTATGTAGACTCCCTCCTCAGGCCCTACACTACCAGCACTCCCAGCTACCTTCGAGACACCACTGACTTCCTGAGGAAACTTCAATCCATCGGTGATCTTCCTGATAACACCATCCTGGCTACTATGGATGTAGAAGCCCTCTACACCAACATTCCACACAAAGATGGACTACAAGCCGTCAAGAACACTATCCCCGATAATGTCACGGCTAACCTGGTGGCTGAACTTTGTGACTTTGTCCTTACCCATAACTATTTCACATTTGGGGACAATGTATACCTTCAGATCAGCGGCACTGCTATGGGTACCCGCATGGCCCCACAGTATGCCAACATTTTTATGGCTGATTTAGAACAACGCTTCCTCAGCTCTCGTCCCCTAAAGCCCCTACTCTACTTGCGCTATATTGATGACATCTTCATCATCTGGACCCATGGAAAAGAAGCCCTTGAGGAATTCCACCATGATTTCAACAATTTCCATCCCACCACCAACCTCAGCCTGGTCCAGTCCACACAAGAGATCCACTTCCTGGACACTACAGTGCTAATAAACAATGGCCACATAAACACCACCCTATACCGGAAACCTACTGACCGCTATTCCTACCTGCATGCCTCCAGCTTTCACCCTGACCACACCACACGATCCATCGTCTACAGCCAAGCTCTGCGATACAACCGCATTTGCTCCAACCCCTCAGACAGAGACAAACACCTACAAGATCTCTGTCAAGCTTTCTTACAACTACAATACCCACCTGCAGAAGTAAAGAGACAGATTGATAGAGCCAGAAGAGTTCCCAGAAGTTACCTACTACAGGACAGGCCTAACAAAGAAAATAACAGAACGCCACTAGCGGTCACCTTCAGCCCCCAACTAAAACCCCTCCAACGCATTATTAAGGATCTACAACCTATCCTAAAGGATGACCCAACACTCTCACAAGTCTTGGGAGACAGGCCAGTCCTTGCCTACAGACAGCCCCGCAACCTGAAGCAAATACTCACCAACAACCACATACCACACAACAGAACCACTAACCCAGGAACTTATCCTTGCAACAAAGCCCGTTGCCAATTGTGCCCACATATCTATTCAGGGGACACCATCACAGGGCCTAATAACATCAGCCACACTATCAGAGGCTCGTTCACCTGCACATCCACCAATGTGATACATGCCATCATGTGCCAGCAATGCCCCTCTGCCATGTACATTGGTCAAACTGGACAGTCTCTACGTAAAAGAATAAATGGACACAAATCAGATGTCAAGAATTATAACATTCATAAACCAGTCGGAGAACACTTCAATCTCTCTGGTCACGCAATCACAGACATGAAGGTCGCTATCTTAAAACAAAAAAACTTCAAATCCAGACTCCAGCGAGAAACTGCTGAATTGGAATTCATTTGCAAATTGGATACTATTAATTTAGGCTTAAATAGAGACTGGGAGTGGCTAAGTCATTATGCAAGGTAGCCTGTTTCCTCTTGTTTTTTCCTACCCCCCCCCCCCCCGATGTTCTGGTTTAACTTGGATTTAAACTTGGAGAGTGGTCAGTTTAGATGAGCTATTACCAGCAGGAGAGTGAGTTTGTGTGTGTATGGGGGTGGGGGGGATGTGAGAAAACCTGGATTTATGCAGGAAATAGCCCGACTTGATTATGTAAAGAGTTGTCACTTTGGATGGGCTAGCACCAGCAGGAGAGTGAATTTGTGTGGGGGGGTGGAGGGTGAGAAAACCTGGATTTGTGCTGGAAATGGCCCACCTGATGATCACTTTAGATAAGCTATTACCAGCAGGACAGTGGGGTGGGAGGAGGTATTGTTTCATATTCTCTGTGTATATATAAAGTCTGCTGCAGTTTCCACGGTATACATCTGATGAAGTGAGCTGTAGCTCACGAAAGCTCATGCTCAAATAAATTGGTTAGTCTCTAAGGTGCTACAAGTACTCCTTTTCTTTTTGCGAATACAGACTAACACGGCTGTTACTCTGAAATCTGAGTTCTGTGTCACCTTAACCACCTTCTACCTAGCCTTCCTCTCAACATGTAGAATGAATGAACCAAACATAGAACTGGAGGGGAGAATACTTTATGGAACCAGAAGTGGAAGTATTGAACATGACCCACAATATTTAATTTTCTCACATTGGGCCAAATCTGGCATACGTTGAAACCAGTGCTTAACTTGTAATGAAAGAGGTGCTGGGGCTCAGCCCAGGCACAAATTAAGCACTGATGTACTGTTATGCCACAACCATCACACCCAATCCTGCTTATCCCCCATTCCGCACGCACTCCCAACCCTGCCTATTCCCCACGTACCCTCCAACCCACACTCCATCACAAACCCCCATGTCCTGCGGGGGCTGGTGTTTTGGTTTCCAAATGGGGCAGGGGACGCGGAAGAGCAGCGCTGCCCTCCCCTACCCGAGCCATTCCCATTGCTCTCTCAATGTGCGTGTGTGAATTTGCTGCCCCACCCGATCCATTACTCCTGTACAAAGGGGCTGTGGGCCCTGCCCCACATGGATTGCTTGGCTCTCGGCCTGGATTGGGGCACCTGCCCAGCTGAAATCCCCTGGGAGGGGGAGGGAGAGCACCCCACCCCTCACATAAGAGGGTCCATGATTGGGCCCAGCTCTCACCCCTTCTGGTGAGGGTCTTCTGAGGGGGACAGGCCAGGCAGCACCCCGCCCACTCCCTTACGAAGCACAGCTGCTGCTGGGGGCTGCGGTAGCCAGGATTGTGGGCACCGTGGGGGTCAGCAACCCCTGGCTGGAGCGCAGTGCTGCTTTCTTGCCGGTTGCCTCTTGTGCACCCCACTCCAACTGCTCCGCTTCCCCCAGTGGGTACCTGTCAGCCTCCTGGAGCTTCCCTCCTGCTTTGGTGCCCAGCTTCCCCGTCCCGCACTTTGCCCGGGCTGCATGGTCACTTCCCCAGTCCCTAATGCATCACCTCTCTACCAGCACTCGGGAGTTGCTGCCACTCCTGGGTCTTCCAGAGGGCAGCAGCTTGCTCGTGAGAGCCCTCCACGAAGTGAAAGGGGCACTACTGCTGGCAGAAGCACTTCTGGGGGGGTGGCATCCCTGGACCTGAAGGACTTTGCTGTCCATGATGAGGGAGCTCAGCTTGTGCCAGTTTAGCCGCAGCTGCACTCGCTAGGTGTCAGGCAGGATCAGCGAGCTGCTGGCCTTGCGCAGGGTGTGTGGGCGAGGCGGCGGAACCGGAGCCTGAGGGGGAAGTGACTGCAGCCCCAGTGCAGAAAGTGCGCTCTGTGGCCAGCATGGGCCTCCTGCTGCCTGTGCCAGGACCGGTAACTGACCCGGCAAGTCCAGAGATGCCAGGGCTCAGACCTGGCACAAATTAAGCACTGGTTAAGGCTAATAAGGCTTCTCCTTTGAACCTTGGACTCCCCTAGTGGTAAGAACAGTGGAAGTGATTGTGTACATTAGATTAACGCATTTTAAGACTGTGTCATCCAAGAGATACGGGAAAACGTACATGATTCAATAAGACCGTTAACTTGATAAACCAGATGTTATTTTCTAATGGCTACTCAATGTAGAAAATTCCTGTTCTCATGTAATAGTGACAGCTCTCTGAGATCCACCAAGAGCAGGTCCTGTTATTATTTTGTAACTTTCCTGGTTTACACTGACTTGTGGAGCTGAAGTAAACAGCAAATTGAATTTTGTATGGTTTAGTATAAGATAGTTATCACTATTCAGCTTCTGAATGCATTGGATCTGTGTTCAACACTATTATTTTTTAAAAGAATATTCTTTACCATGTAATTAAATATTTACAGGTTCAATTTTAGAGACTATACCAAAGGTTACACCACTGTAATTACATCATCATGAACTCAAGTGCTTCAGAAGGTACAGAAATGTTTAATAATTTTACAATGTAATATTATTAGATCTGCCATGCCATCCACAGCAAATATAAAACATTTTTCTTTTATTCATTTTTTGGTTCAAGTTCTTACAGACCTTGCTGCCTTCATTCTAATGTGACCATTAAGGCCCTTAATTTACACAAGGCTTTTTGAAAGGAACTGGCAGGAATTCTGCCACCTCAAGCACAGTTGATATGGTGCTTTGGGTAACAATTAGGGCTTTCCTGCTGCCCCTAAGCGCACCTGTTTGAAATGAGCTCAGGCAGTAATAGAGGCAGCAAATGTCTGTAGCTGCTATAGTTTTCTTAAAGTGAAATGAATAGATTCTTAAGAGAATGGGTTAATCTAATCCCAAATGGAAAGAAAGTATCTTGTACTATACACTAAACAAGTAGCAAAATGTACTAGAATTACAATAAATGATAAGTAAAATATACCTCCTGTTTTCAGGATGGTTTCTAAGATTTCTGGTCCTGAGCCTTCATACCATACACTAACTTGACAAAAAAATGTTCTTTATTGTCTCCATTCTTAAAGACTGCCTCTTATAAAGAAAGAACACTTGTTTATGTGGATTGTTATTTGCTGGCTCTGTTCCACATTCTCTGTGGAAATTCATCTCTGTAGAAGTGCTGTACATTTCATTCCTGTCCTTGAAAGGAGTATGTAGGAAATGTACATCGACAGATATTTGTTTTTAAACCCTTGACATTTCTGACCAAGAATTATAGTAACTGAGAAAGAAAGAAAGAAAGAAAGAAAAGAACAAGACCAGAATTACTGTCTTCTTAACACTTCAGAAGAAAAATGTCAAAGCCAGAAAGATCAAGAGTCTTGCTATCTGAAATTTTTTAAACATGATTTATTGGAGTCATAATTTGACAAGTATTTTTAAAAATCTATGCCCTGCTTTGTAATTCTTCTTCTTTTTTTAGTGCTGGCTATAAAAATGGCAGTGTACATCCTGCTATAAGACAGTAAATCCTGTATAATCAAAAATAACCCTCCTCTATTGGTCTGCGCTGTTAGTGTTGTGGCAAAAAATCATCACAGTATTCTGTTACCCCCATGCTGGAAAAAGTTTTTCACTTCTGTAAAAAGCACAGAAACATATTGAACATTTTTGGACTGCACAGGAGCAGGAAGTTGAGCAACAGCCAGGAGTCCACCAGAGTACTGCAGAAAACGGAGTGATAGGCTGAGGAGACTGAGTGAAGAGAAGAATACGCAGAATATACCCCCTTAATTATGAACCTCTTCACACCCATCAGAGGATGGAAGATCATGTAGGAAATCAAAGCTGAAATAGAGGGACTGTAAAATAGTATGGAGGCAAAATGCATGCTATTTAAGACTGTTGGAAGAATGATCATGAAACATGAAGGCTAGGAGAGGGGGAAAATTGTCTGATAGGAATATTATAGTGTCTATGAGCAATCTGGTTTTGATAACTATCTCACCTATCAAAGGCAAACTTGTGAAAAATTTGTTTTTATCAATAATTTCTATGTTACTCTGAAGTATTTACATGAACATAACATCTATTTGATATTCTTTTAAAAATACTATAAACTAACTAATTACAGTACGCAAACTTTAATTTCAAAAGTTAAAAGGGAAGTGATGAGAAAATCAAAGTTCTTGTTATGACTATTAGGTAACAATGAGAAAATGATAACCACAAACTTGATAAGAAATTGATCATAACTTCAGCTTCGATGCTGCACAAAATGAGCAATTTCAGGAAATCATGAAGCACTTCATACTAGATATTCTCCTTCAGAGAGATTTAATCTCACAGGTCCATTACTAGGGATTGTCTAACACTACCGCCCGGGTCAATCTAAGATACGGAACTTCAGCTACGTGAAGCACAGCTGAAGTCACTGTGGTAAGTAGACAGCTGACGCTCTCCCTTTGACTCCGCTTGCACTCCTCGTTCTGGTGGAGTACCAGGAGAGCGCTCAGCGGTGACACGATAAATCAACCCCTGTTGGATCGATCATTGCCTGCCGATCTGGGTAGTGTAGACAAGCCCTTAGGACTTGACTTCACTAGGGAAAAAGTTTCTTTTTTTTTTTAACATGCACTAGCTAAGATGTGGTAATTCACATGTGGTAACACCCTAGTGGATAGCTATAGCCTTCACATGTTAGTAGGGTGAGGAAAACAGTCAAAAAATGACAAGTGATCTAATGACGATAAGCATCTATATGAAAAAGGATCTGATAATGACAAGAACCCATACAGGGAAAACTGCCATTGCCAATTAGCGCTACTGATTTTGTCTGAAAACTGCTAAGTATTAGTCCAAGTTACTGCAGATGCCTTCCAAAAAAAATGAAGAAAAAAGTATGACAAGGAGGTCTTCACCATTTGCTCAGACAATCAATAGGAAGTGAAAAAAAGTGAGAGAACTGCTCAGATGCACTTAGCTTGAAATTCTGATGTCTGGCTGTTCAGCACACTTAATTCTTTCTCAGCAAAATTTAAATAAACACTTCACTCTCCCCAAGCACATTGTGAAAGTTCAAAAATTCTTTCTCAGACATAATTGGCTTTGTGGCTGCTGATTTAAAAAGGAAGATTGCTACCACAAGTTTCCCACTGGTAGAATACTCAGGAAGACTGTTTGATTATATTTGCATCTATCTTTTATAAATATGTTGAAATTTGCCCTTAGCAGGAAGAAGCCTTTGGCTGAAACATAACATGCAGCTTACACAAGGCACTCTGTAGAGCTACTAACACATGAATCCATTTGTGGGCTTTTTCACTTTTCTTTTTCCAGTGGCTTTTTTCAGAAAACATACAGCAGTTTTTCCAACTGACCGAAAATCAGAATAGCCCTGCCCTAAGGTGCACAAATAGGAGACTTCATTCAGTTTATACTTAGTTACCAAGGTCTTCTTCTATAGCTACCGGACGCTTTCTTCAGTATTGCCAAAATTCCATTGCGCTGATCATGGACAAAGGAAGCAACAATAGTTTACTAATGCAAGCATGTGAGGAAATGACAGTGTACAGGACAAAAGCACCCAAATATCAGTTGTGTTTAAGCTATACTGGATCCCTAATTTACTACTTTGGCTGGATCTTGACAGTTAAAAAGATTTGTTTTTTGTTTTTTTGTTTTTTGTTTTTTTTAAGAGATAGCTAACATAACATCTTTATCTTGTAAAATTCTAGCAAGACAAGGCAAGTGGTAGTTTTATCTTAATATAGCTGGTCCAGGAAAACCCAAAAGTAAAAGTACCACTTCTCCTTTTACTAGTGAAGACTCAACTACAGGCAAAATCTTGTCCTCCTTAAAGTCAGCTACAAAACTACCACTGACTTCAGAATGAGCAGGCTTTGGTTATGGATTTTTTTTTTTTAATTTTTAATTTGGTTATCGATTTTTTAAAAATTTTCTTACATCATTTTTGGCTAAGGTTTATAGGTACAAAACCACAAAGCAAAATGTGATCATTCAACTTGTCTTGTTTGGCTCATACTTACTAGAAGCACACATCCACCTCAGCTGAGTCAAACTGTGTACTCCAAAAAATATCCAGGTACCTAGAAAATAAATGTAATCCAAGGGAGAATTCATAGTTTCTGATTTATGAACTTGCCTATTTGCAGCAGTTTATACTCCTGCTTTTGAAGAGCCAAAAAATGCAACTACAAAATAAACAAACCCCGCCACAATCATACTAATAAAAAGAGTTCTTAAGCATGAAAGGGGAGGGGTTCCAATCAATAAGACTACATTTCTTCACTCAGTTTAACAATCTATGTATTATTCTGATGGCTGATCATTGCTACATAGCTCTGCAATATAGTCAGCCTTTTAATCCTGCAGACAAAATGTAGGGAGTTTCTGCTTCTTTGTTATAAAGGTAGCTTTAAGAAATGTTCAGAAATAAATCCAAAATTAATCAATACCTAATAATATAATGGATTGTAAATCATAACTGCTTGAATTAACCTCAAGGTTGAAAGTAATACACAACACACGCATACCAGAGGATGAAAAGAGGTTCAACCATTATTCACTAACTATAAAAGGCTGTATTTAACCAGTTGCTTCTTATAAGTTATTCTTGCTTCTCAGAAATAGGTCAAATTCTGATACTTTGGTCTTCTAGCTAAAAATTCTCTGCTCATCTGGGTTTACTGTATGCTCCAAACCAATACATTGGGTTTGTGATATAACTTTATAAGACTGCATTTTGGCAGTGGTGGCCAAAGACAACAGTAGTGTTACTAGTTGCTTTTGGTGGGTAGTTGGCAAAAGACAAACAAAGCCATTGAGAATAAATGTGTAATCCTGGATTGCATCTTCTTTATTGCTGATAACCTCATTTCATAACTGCAGAAATACATGTTTGTATTTGGCAACAGTTCCATTTGAAAACAAAAGGATCATTGTTTTAATGCATATTACAGAAACGTGACTCCCCAAGTGAATCTCATGCATTAATAACATCTATAGTGGCTGTCTAATGATTTTTGCAGACATGTAATGGAATATTTTACTGTTATTTTCAGCCATCTGTGCTACTCTTTCTTTCAGTACAGGTTTGCCAAAGCTGTAACAAAATTCTCTGTGCTTTATGCCATTACACGTTTGTTAATACCAACACACCAATTAAACATATCAGTGGTGTCACAAATGTGACTGCTGAACTATCATGTTGGCAGGCACGCAACTGTCTTTTATATAGCTGTAGAAAGTTGGAGTCTTCTGGCAGGGAGATACTCTTAGGCTATCCTCCTTATCAATCTCATGGTTTTCTCTTTAGTAATAAAGGTGATTCAGGAGGAAGCATGTCTAAGTGATTAGGTGACGGGGTACAATTCCCTTCCCTGCTCTGGCCCATACTCCTTTTAGGACCTTCAGCAAGTCACTTTATCTTTATGTACCTCACTTCCCTCTCTGATCTTCCCTTCTGCACTGGGGTGTTGGGAGGACAAATACATTACGATAGCAAATGCTAAGATAGTGGGGGCCATGTAAGTATATAAGATGGATAGATTTACAATATGCTGATTATGGGGTCCTGGGTCTGATTCAGATAAGAGCAGGGAAAAAATGGACATAATATACCCTGCAAATGTGAGCACAAAGGTCAACATTTTAACCATAAGACTGTCAGGAATAATTCACAGAGGAAAAATGTAGAGATTTCCCCATAGGAACAGATCATGATTGATTGACAGGTTGCTTGTGAACTGAAGTTGACACACCAGTCCTCTTGATTTTTGTTCCTCTACAGATGAACAAAATGAACAGTGGTTAAAGCAGATAGAGAGAGAGAGAGAGTAAGTACAGAGCCTGGTTTAAATGTGTTTATCCAGATCAACAATGTTCATATGAAATAATGCATCCAATTTTAGTTGCCTATCTAAAAATAAGACAGCTGAGACTTAAAAGGTCCAAAGAAGGATAACACAGAGGGCCAGAGGTGTATTGGGATTTACATATGAAGAATTCTGCATTGCAGAAGGATAGGATTAGTTAGCCTGGGAAGGAGAAGTGTTAAAGGGCAAGATATTGAGGCTATTATGGAAGATATAGTTAAAAATGATCAGTTCTTCCTTTCTGCGCTCTCCCATAATAAGATAACTCAATAGCTTGAATGGCAGGAGAAATTAAAACTAATAAATAGAGTTTACTTCAAAAAGAGAGCTTTGTAATTCACAGTAGTAAGTGCTGAGATCTAATGTTGTAGGAGTCATGAAAGAACATCACTGCCACTATAAAAGAAAAGGAGTACTTGTGGCACCTTAGAGACTAACCAATTTATTTGAGCATGAGCTTTCGTGAGCTACAGCTCACTTCATCAGATGCATACCATGGAAACTGCAGCAGACTTTATATATACACAGAGAATATGAAACAATACCTCCTCCCACCCCACTGTCCTGCTGGTAATAGCTTATCTAAAGTGATCATCAGGTGGGCCATTTCCAGCACAAATCCAGGTTTTCTCACCCTCCACCCCCCCACACAAATTCACTCTCCTGCTGGTGCTAGCCCATCCAACTCTTTACATAATCAAGTCTGCCACTATATGTCTAATCAATTATACAATGTACATTATATATAACTGTACATTATGGAGGAGTATTTTGGGGTGGTGGAAGAGTAAAGTGGGGATAAGGCACCAGGCAAGATGCTGGACTTGATGGACCAACGGTCTTCTAGGGAAAATCTCACGTTTGTATTATGTATGGTAATGGAAATTTTGGTTAATTGAATAATGCTTATGTTGAGTGTTTTTTAAAAAAGTTGTACAGCAGGATTTTTAGTAATATAACAGTATACATGTGAGAAAGGGTAAATCTTCTTGAAAGTGATCACCTGCATGAGCTCTCACTGTGTGTGATGTATGCACATAGGGGGCATGAGCTTGGAACTTTCTGGATAGTGCTGCAATTGTAAACTACTTATGTCCTTGTACCCCAGCCAAGAACGTACGTGTAGTTCAGCCTGAAATGCAACTACGCCTGTGGTCCAGAAGACGTGACCTCAACGTGTCAGAGACAGAGACAAGCTTCCATGCTGTCAGCTGCATCCTAGCAACTTTCTCCATAGATTCTCCACTAACTATTTGGAAGATGCCATTCTAGAAGGGCCACCACAATCATTGTCTCTTTTGAATGACTCAGTTACCAAGTCTGTGGTCTCTCCTCTAGATGATTTAAAGAATGATGAGGATTTTCTGGGTAGACTTATCAAAGCTCTGGACCTGGAATTGTCAGAGGTGTCACAGATGCATATCTACTAGGTCCCCCACACAAGTACTTTCATACTCTCCTGTCATATTTTTCTTAATGCCTTGGCAGCCCATGACACAAGCTGGTTCCTCTTGCTCACTGGGAAAGTACGTGGCCTTCCTGAATGTAAAACCAATTCTATCTGGTTACCCTTCAGAAGTGTAAAGCTAGTTTCCAAGCTGTGCTTGCCACATACACCTTCCTTTCTTGGGCAATACAGCTCCTTTGCACGATCAGCCATGACACCAACTTCTTGGCTGAGAGCTTCTAGCTTACCAGTTTAGGTTCAGAAATTAGTTGAAGACTTATCATTTGAGCGTCAAGACCTGTTCAGAGGGAAAGCAGGAGTCTCCACAAAAGCTGAAAGACTCAAATGGCATTCTAAAATTCCCAGATCCATATACTTCTTTAGCCACAAGATTCCAAAAGCATCTTTTGACCCCAGAGGTCAGAATGCCTTCCCAGCCAGAAGCACACAAACAAATAACTGCCTCCTTGAACTCAAAAGGGCAGGATCTTTCACCAGAGATTAGCATCTATATTTGGTGCTTCAGACTCTGCCACGTTGAGTACAAGCACTACCTTTAAAAGATGCTCAAAGCAACCTATTTCAGAAGACATTTCAAGCCATCAAGATGCCCTTTTTACATATAAAAGTTTGTGCTTCTCCTTGTGTTATTGGAAAACTAAAAAGCCTCTCCTTATGTTGATGGTCACCAATGATTTCAGCTACCACTAACAACTTTTTTTTTTTTGGTCCTACTGCCTATCAGGTTGCAAAGTTCCCTTTCTACATTATCACTTACAGTTGAGTCTTTCTAGTTTATTTGGTAGGTCTAAGCAATCTAATAAATGAGTAATCCGTTACACCAATGCTCAAAAACTAGCCTTCTTCCTCCTCAGGCAGACTGAGCAGCTGTCCTGAACTGCTGAGTTGTCTTGAAGAGCTGCACACCAAAGGTACATTTCATTGGTCAATTAATTGATCCCTATGTAGAGATCAAATTTATTTTTACGCCTGCAAAGTGCTTTGGGATCCCTTGATAGGAAAGGCGCTATATCAGGTAGTATTATTATTAACTTCAACTCCGTTCAAATCATGAGAGGAAAAATCATTTTACCAAAAACTGTTAGTCTTCTAAAAAGCAATTAGAAACAATAGACAGTAACACAGAAAAATAAGAGTTACTGAACAGGTTCCTTCCAATGTGATGAGGTTTTTTCTTTCAGAAATGTGGTTCCAAATTGTCATGGTTCCACACAGCCCATGTCCCATATGTTTTGCAAATACCAGTAAGTAATGTACAATACTTGTCTCCAGGTGAATGTTGTTCTTTTTAGTCAGTAGCAGGTGCTTCTCTGCATTTTCTGCTATTCCAGATCCCAATTAGTGGAACATACATTAATTAAAAGCAAAAAACACATTCTATGGCTTTCTAATGTGTGGGGAGATCTGCGTGGAAAGGACTATTGTATAATGCCATTAGAGCTTTCCTGGGCATTTTTGTAGGGTTTCTTCAGATCACCACAGGCCATTAACATTTCACTTCAGGTGAGTAATGAACAATAACTTCTCCAACCAAGAAGACCAAATGTGTTACTAATGGCAACCTCACCTTTAAATACACGCACCAATCTCCTGAGTGCACCCCCCCTTATTTTTTTTTAAATCAATTATCAAGATTTGTAATAAGAAAGGTTCTCTCTGGCATCACCTTGAGCAGTTAATGAATTAAGCCTAAGTGAAGTGCTATTCAGTGAAGTTTTCATGAGGAGCTCTGCTTAAAAATAAAAATGAAATCTCTACTCAGGAAGCAAGATATATTGCTTTGTGCTTTTCTTTACCAGAACACTTCTCGTAATTGGAATAGTGCTAACTGGATATACATTTTGGATTCTGATTGTCCTTAGTTTCCCAAAAAGGCTGTACAATTACATATGTATTTTGTCACTATAATTGATCAACACTACAATTCTGACCTGTAAAGTCCACATAGGAACCTTAGTTATACTAATGGAAAAGCATGAAAACCCATGAAAAAGTGCACCTCTTTCAACTCAGTTAACTAAGCATCAGAAGCTAATGTATCTCTTTCAAACAGAAATGCATCTCTGTAACCCATGCTTAAAAACACCACTCTCATTTATTACCTTCTAAACCATCCCAGGATGGGCGAAATTGGTGCAGCTCTGACCGTCCACCTGTACCTCCATCAGTTGGATAGTATTTATATAGCACCAGAATGATCTAATATCTATACTGAACACTGAATTATACTATATCCATAATTTATGCCTGGCTTCAGAAGGATCAGGGCATGTTATTTCACAAAGGAGAAAGTAATAAAAGCTTAAATAGTTTTTGTATAGCAGGCTACTCGAAACAAACTCTGTTTATATTTATGTACAGCAATGACTAAAAGGCAAAGGCCACAGGGAAAAGAGCCCTATTCATGGGAAATGTCTTATAACATGTGGTGATAATAAAAAATACAAAAGATCTTTCGGCCCCAAGATCAATTTATTTTTAAAGTGGTTATGGGATTACTATAGAGAAAGTCAAACTACAGTGGAATGTTTAATTTCCATCCCTGCCCCATCTTTGCTCTCATTTCTCACCACTGCCTACTTCATTCTTCCAATTAATCCAACCGCATCTCTACCCCCTTTTAATTTCTTATCCTCTGTCTTCCATTCTTCCTTCCACTATGTCCCCCATCTCCAGAGCTTCGTCCTCATCAGAATCATCAGGTACCCAACCTGTATTCCCTCTATGCGGAGCATCTGCGCAGCCGCACAAGAAGCCATCAAGGGCTGATTAGTGCAGGTACGCACACAGGTGCGTAGCCACAGGGGGTGGATTGGGGTAGTGGGGTAAGGTGGGGGGTGGTGATGGGGGAGCTTTGGGGTGCAGGACTACGGTGGGGAATGACGCCTCTCTCTCTCAGCCTCGTGGCTGCAGCAGGAGAGTCCTCTCTCCCCACCGCAGCCCCGGGGCTTGGGGAGTCCTCTCTCCCCACCGCAGCTCCGGGGCTGGGATTCAGAGTCCTCTCTCCCCACATGGAGCTAGGGGAGTCCTTGGGAGTCAAGAGACCTTGGGTCTTTCCCCAGTTCTGCCACTGAGTTTTTGTGTGGCCTTGGGAAGTCACCTCACCCACACTGTGCCTCAGTTTCCCTATTTTCCAAATGGGAATAATAATAATGACATTCCTCTGTAAAACACTTTGAGATTTATAAATGAAAAGCACTAAATATTGTTGGCTTTTAGATTTGTGTTTTAAAAGGAAAATTACCAAAACTAGGACTAATGGAAATGTTTTTGTGACTGTTTTTGTCTGATTTCCAATTACAGCAATTCCCTGTT
Source organism: Caretta caretta (assembly GCF_965140235.1). Classification (NCBI taxonomy): domain Eukaryota; kingdom Metazoa; phylum Chordata; order Testudines; family Cheloniidae; genus Caretta; species Caretta caretta. The sequence continues at coordinate 118,804,345 of NC_134207.1, read as the reverse complement.
GTGGATTTAAATCTCCCCTAGCAGTGTTTGAAAAGCTTTTTGTGGGCAGGAACACATGTGGTTATCTAAGGGCCCGATCCTGCAAAGTATTACTCATGTAGCTGTTACTCATATGAATGGCTTCATGGAATGAAGTGCGAGAACTTCATGTCAAGTGAAAGTTTGCCTGAGCCCATGTGTTTGTAAAGTGCTGTGTAAATTTACAGAGCTATGTGTGTTTCACGGTAATAACCGAGACACTGGAACATTGTATGTGTGCAAGAGAATCTGAAGGTGAACTTGACTGTGTTACTTTAATTGTCCAAGCTGATCTAGTGTAAAAATATAAACAACATGAAGGTTGAATAGTCTATAAACCTTTTAAAGTGCTTTGCACTGTTAATACAAGAGGATGGTAGTAAGGGCAATTTGAGTGTTTTTAAAAATTATTTTGAGCCTTAATGTCCTGATATAAAAAGAAACATTTACTTTGATTTCTAATATTGCAGTATTACATTTTACATTCAGGTGAGACCTTTACAGATGAAGCCCTGTCTGAACATGTCATAAATATAAAGGGAAGAGTAAACACCTTTAAATCCCTCCTGGCCAGAGGAAAAACCCTTTCACCTGTAAAGGTTAAGAAGCTAAGAGAACCTCGCTGGCACCTGACCAAAATGACCAATGAGGAGACAAGATACTTTCAAAGCTGGAGGGGGGGGGGAAACAAAGGGTTCTCTCTGTCTGTGTTGTCTTTTGCCAGGATCAGAGCAGGAATGCAGGTCAGAACTCCTGTAAAGGGTTAATAAGCAATCTAGTTAGATATGCGTTAGATTCTGTTTTCTTTAAATGGCTGAGAAAATAAGTTGTGCTGAATGGAATGTATATTCCTGTTTTTGTGTCTTTTTGTAACTTAAGGTTTTGCCTAGAGGGATTCTCTATGTTTTGAATCTGATTACCCTGTAAGGTATTTACCATCCTGATTTTACAGAGGTGATTTTTTTTACTTTTTCTTTAATTAAAATTCTTCTTTTAAGAACCTGATTGCTTTTTCATTGTTCTTAAGATCCAAGGGTTTGGGTCTGTGTTCACCTATACAAATTGGTGAGGATTTTTATCAAGCCTTCCCCAGGAAAGAGGGTGTAGGGCTTGGGGGGATTTTGGGGGGAAATACGTTTCCAAGTGGGCTCTTTCCCTGTTATATTTGTTAGACACTTGGTGGTGGCAGCAATAAAGTCCAGGGACAAAAGGTAAAATAGTTTGTACCTTGGGGAAGTTTTAACCTAAGCTGGTAAAAATAAGCTTAGGGTTTTTTTTATGCAGATCCCCACATCTGTACCCTAGAGTTCAGAGTGGGGAAGGAACCTTGACAGAACATTAAATATCTTAAGCATTTTGCATAAGACGAAAAGATTCTTCCTATCCAAAATTTCCCTTCTCTTTCCAAACTACGGCACAGTGCTCTCTGAAAGCACACTGTCCAACAGATAGATAACCTAATAAATAATGTGAATATGTAGGGTAAAAGTCATACCTGTTTAACTATTGAGAAGAAAATATATTTTATTATTTAATTTAAAAAAAAACAGACAGGGTCTATACAAATGTAAAAATTAAAAATTAATCAGTGGACAAATGTGGATCTGGGGTTTAGTATGGTTATTTTGTGGCCACATTGATCCATTTCCCACAATGAACAGACTTCAGCATCGAGCGCATTAAACATTATTTCCAGTTATAATCTCACATTTTTGCCAAGCTTCATGACAAAACATCAACTGACAACATATAATCCTCTCCCACCCCCCCACCCCCCACTATGCAACAAGGGATTGATCAGGTACTTATAAAGAATAAGTTCTTTGCACTAATTTTGACAATAAAATTTCAGTTACTTAGTGATCTTAAAATGTAAAAAAATTCCTCTCTATACAACTTTAGATAATTGCTATGTCTGGAACAGGAAGGCTAAATATGGGGGTTAAGAAAACACAAACATCATCTTAACTGAAGGGAGTAAACCTGAAAGAATATAATCCTGCATTGTGTGCCTTTATTGATATAATAGATGCTCATTTTAAGTGGTTAGTCACTGCTAAAATAATTATTTGTAGCGCTGAAGGTTAGACTCACTGAGAAACTCAATCAGTAAAATCTTATATTACATTTGTCTTCCGGTAACTAGTCCAATGCATCTTCCTCTAGAATTACACCTCGGATCTATTTTCTCAGACCTCACCAAAGTGTTTTCATATTCAGGCTATGAAAGTGCTTATACAGCAATGATTGATGCCCTTATAGAGAGCTCTTACAGAAGCACTTTGATTTGTTTAGGATTTTTTGGTTGCGTCATTCAGCTCTAATGATCCTCTTGAAGTAACATTATGATGCTTACAACCACAATTCACTGACACACAAGTACTTTTATGCCAACATGATGACTATTAGTGTGAGGAACACTTGTTTAATTTACATCCAGAAACAATCACAGGTTTTACTGCAGGCATCTTAACATGCCATTCCAGCCCCCTGAACCCGCTCTCACTCAGTTTAAAACATATTTTATTTAAGCCTGGAGAAACTTTTTAGAGTTGGTTGCCAACTGCCACATTAGAACTCACCATGTTACCTCATCCATTAACTAAAAAATTACCCAGATATCATTAGTGTTAATGTAACACTGGTACAGAAGTTGGCTTTAAAATTCAACATTGTATGGATTCACTGGGTCCTTTAAGCATTCAGATTTAGCCTGTTCAGCATTATAATGGGAAGACTGGGCCAGGTAGGATAATTGTCTTGGAAACTTATTGTTCATTGCCAGGTACACACTTGAGCCACAGGAGAAACCTTGAGTTGTTATGCACGGAGAAAGCAGGGAATCATCTCAGCAGAACTAATACTCTAAAAGCAAGGGACCCAGTTATTTGTAAAGGGCCACATATCTGTACTGCTGTGGAGACAACAAAATCAGACATAACTGAATACAATGGTGTATATTTTTATCTCTAGGCACAGAACATTGTTCTATTAGAGTTAATGAGAATGTGATATGTATGTTGTAAAGGAGAATCTGTTTTGCGGTTTAAGAACTACAGATGATGCATATAACTGAGTGTATGGCTGATTAATATCTCAAAGCTGCCCGTCATCCTTATCCACCCTACCACATTGGCAATGGAGAATGGCATGGTGGAGGAGGACATGGTACGTAGTCTTGTGCAAAGCATGTCTAATCTAAAACAGTGCTGTGAATGCCTGTTCACCATTAGGAAAATCTGTGTGTATGGATATGAGATGTGTTACAGGTGTGCCAAGGGAAATCAAATGGTAGTAAACACAGCAAGTTTCTTTAGGGTAAAGATTGCCATAGCATCTTCATAAATATTTGCAGGGAGTTACTGAATGGACTATTGAGTACACTATTTTTTCTCCCCTTCTGTACCCCATACCAAACACCTTTACCTAACTCTCTTTGGATGCAGAAGTTAGAATTTTCTACACTAAATACTAGTGAGGGCTCCAGCATCAGGGCACAAAAGCTGCACTTCACACTTCCTCTCTTTGCTGAGGCTTTCCTTACTTCTGCTTATGTTCCAAGAGTTTGGCCCAAAATCTGACATATGCTTTGAAATTCTTTATGTGAAAGACACTATAAAAATCTAAAGTTGTAAGAGAAATCTGGACATTACATTTTTAGGATACTAAATTTATGTCAAGACCAACTTTTTTGTATTCACTGTAATCTTTTTCAAAGAACATTCTGGGCAGATAAGAGATTAATCCATTAAATGTATTAAATAGAACTGGTGTAATCAATCGCCGTACACTCACTGAATATTAGAAAAGGAAAGGTTATTCACCTTAACTGGCGCTTGAAACACACTATTCTTTGTTTTTGTACAGGGGAAGACTGAGAAAAAGGAAAATGAGGAAGATTTGTCTAGAAGTAATTAAAAAATATTACCAAAGTTAAAAAGCTTTTGAAGCAATCATCTGTGCTGAGCACTAAGTGTGACATACCATGGTGCAATCCAGACTAACAAGTAGTTGTGTCACCTCTAGTCTATAACCTGCCCTTTACAATGTCTTGCTGCTCTAGCCTTCAGTCTGGACTGTTCACACACAGCCTCCAGCATATAAATCACACCCAGCTATGTCTCGGTGTGTGCTGCAGCGAGCCAGCGACACCTTGGTTCTTACCAGCCTCGGTTATACTGCAGGGTGACCCCAACACACTCCAAGTCCTAGATTTTCCCCAGAAATGTATTTCGTGTACTGCCCAGCCCTCGCCTGGACAGAACAAGATTACATAATATTCATTATTGCTTTAACAGAAATAACATTCATATAACTTGCCATCACAAATGACATTTTCCAGACACTTCAATTTAAACACACTGGATTAAATAAAACAGTAAAACAAGTTTATTAACTACAAAGACAGATTTTGAGTGAGTACAAGAAATGAGGCATAAAAGTCAGAAATGGTTACAAGAAAATAAAGTTAAAATGCTATTGGTGCCTCACTTAACAAATTATATAACATTCAAACAAAATTTGTCAGTATATGCTTTCAGCAGTCTTACTGAGTTCTTAGGTCAGGACTAGGGCTGTCGCTTAATTGCAGTTAACTCACACAATTAACTCAAAAAATGTAATCAGAATTAAAAAAATTAATTGTGATTAATCGCACTGTGAAACAATAGAATACCAATTGAAATTTATTAAAATATTTTTGGATATTTTTCTACATTTTCAAATATATTGATTTCTATTACAACACAGCATACAAAGTGTACAGTGCTCATTTTATATTATTATTTTTGATTACACATATTTGCACTGTAAAAATGATAAACAAAAGAAATAGTATTTTTCAATTCACCTCATACAAGTACTGTAATGTAATCTCTTTATCGTGCAAGTGTAACTTACAAATGTAGATTTTTTGTTATATAACTGCACTCAAAAACAAAACAATGTAAAACTTTAAAGCCTACGAGTCCACTCAGTCCTATTTCTTGTTCAGCCAATTGGTTATCTGCAGGAGATAATACAATTTGCAGGAGATAATGGTGCCCCCAGTTCTTGTTTACAATGTCACCTGAAAGTGAGAACAGGCATTCACATGGTACTGTTGTTGTCAGCATTGCAAGATATTTACGTGAAAGATGTGCTAAAGATTCATATGTCCCTTCAAGCTTCAACCACCGTTCCATTGGACATATGTCCATGCTGATGTGGGGTTCTTCTAGATAACGATCCAAAGCAGAGCGGACTGCTGTATGTTCATTTTCATCATCTGAGTCAGACACCCAAAAATATTTAAATAAATGGTATTCTATTATTGTTTAACAGCATGATTAATCACGCGAGTAATCATGATTATTTTTTTTAATTACTTGACAACCCTAGTCTGGACTTCTTCTCCCCAGAATCCAGGGAATGCTTCTTAGTGATCAGAACACCATACAGTGAAATCTTGTGACTTTGCATAAACTGTTGCCACACACATTTCAATCAGGACAATAATGACCAGCAAATTATGAGTTTTGAAATGATACCTCACAAGGCATAATTTGTACAATGATTAGTACAATAACGTGTACATTCTGTCACTCTAACAGAATGCTGTATTTTCTGGAGTCCTCACTGTTTCATCTAAAAAAACTAAATTTGAAATAAAAACATGAATGACTGGTGTTCCCACACTACAGGGCTGACCTAAGAGATTCTAGTTTTAGGAAGCAATTGCACTTCTCTGTAACTGAACTAGTGAAGATGACAAACTGCTTGGTCTCCATGCAGAAAGAGAGAAGAGACAGAATGATGTACACATTCTGCAGGCAGGCTCAGAAATATGATTGGCACTGGCTGTAGAGGATGTTATATTGTCATTTCTCTCCTCCGATCAAAAGCAGTGAATGTTTGCTTTTCTACAGCTACTGAGACACAGAGGAGATTAAGTATAACTGGTGAAAAGCAGCAACAACCATTGTTTTTGCTGAGTTGTGGGTTTTCCCTTCCCTCCCACAGTATAAGATAACAAAATACAGTTCAGTATGGATGCTAAATACTGGCTGGAAATACAGTTTGGAATAATATTCAAAGTGAAATGAAGATAGTCAGATCTAATAATTGCTGACTCTTAGAACTATTCAATATGGAATTTGATGTTTAGTTTTAAACAAGATTACAAAATTGGAAAGATTTTCTATTTTAATTTTTTAATAAGAGGTTTAAATCTTTGAAAAGTGAAAATAAACCAGGAGATTAAAAGCTGAAAATATGAATAAAACCCACAAAACATATTTTATGTTATATAAATTTAGGATGTTAAATCTGTCTTTTATTTCTATTTTGCTGGGAGTATTTTTCAGGACTTCTTAAAACATTTGAAGATGTATTTATATGGCTATTTTGTAAGATTTTTTTCACCGTTTAATTTAATGTAATACTTTAAATTGATAAATACAATTTATACAAATTATACATGCACACAGACACAGATAAGGCCTAAAAACAACATATAAATGAAAAATCAAATGGGTATGTAACAAGTAAATGATAAATGTTAATCATAAATGGACAAAGTAGGCTAGGCCAAGAAAGGAAAAATATTTAACAAATGAAAGCAAGAATGAAAAATTATGTTGCAGATGCACCCTATCTCCTCCCTGTCTTTTTGGTCTGCATGTTGCCTATTCAAAATTGTTAGCTGGCTGTCTATATAAACAAATAATTTATAATAATTTTCAAAAAACAATTATTCCTCAGTTTCCTCAATTATTCCTTCCTTTCATCCTCTGTTCCTAAAATTTATCCATATATCATATATTGAACTGTGTACAAAATTGTAGATGTGATTGATGATAAAGGAAAAATGTAGAGTGACATCCTCAAGAAGTTTCTGTAGCTTGAAATGGAATTACCTATTTTTAAAACAGGGAATATCTCTGCAAATTGGTAGAATCCTTCAATCTGGAGGAACTTTTTAAGGATGGACACTTGATTAGTGACTTTTGTCATGGCTCCACAAACCAGCTGCTTTTTTTATTTCCCACCACCACCACAGCAAACAAGTTCATAAATCTATCAGAATTAGTAGCTTCCTCTGTGGAACATTTTCTACAATGTTGAATTAAAAGGCTGATGGACCAGTATGACTGCAAAGTGAAACCAAAATCAATAACAGGACACAAAGTATAAGTAACACTTGGCCTCAGCAGTAAGCTCAGTTACTTCTCTCGTATCCCTGTGCAGCCTCTCAGTTTGATTACTGACTTCTTTTCCCATGCATGAATGACTAAATTTACAACTTGATATAGAGACCACGTTTGACAGTTTGCAAGCGGATTTATTACTCATGGAAAAAATTCATCAGTCCAATTCCTCTTTGAAATAACTAATAATTCAAGTTTCTGACATCAGAACCATCTGACCCAATATAATCTTGTTGAGATCATAGCCCTGAACTATTAAATTGTAATTTATCACTAGTCAACACAGAGCACTGATTACTGCAACTTGTAGGAGAGTCTGAGGGAAGATGGAAAGTAATTGTAAAATAAATAAATACTTTTTATCATTCCAACTTAAATATATTTGTTTAAACAGGGGTGGAACAAATATGCACAATGAGAAGGAAATTCCTACTGTTATTTCAGGAATGCTCTAAAACTATTACTTATGGTGTTAATGTGGACGTAGACCAGTTTAGATAGGATATTAACTATCGCTCTCTAGTTTGTTCTTTGCTTTAATGTTTTAAGTTAATTTGGTATTCTTGAAAGGTGTTTTACATCCCTGGGGACTGAAGTCCTCTTTTTATTCACAGAATAATTAGACTACTGGCAGTAGCATCGTAAATTATTCACATTATCCTGACAATGTATTTATAAACCTGATCTGGAGGAACCAACTGTCAGTGTGAGAGGTGAAATTAGTTTTTATGCTTGATAATTAATCATACTTAGTTTTTATATAGTTCTTTTATTTCTTTATTTTTAAGTATTTAAGTAGAAAATTTGAAATTGACATTTCAAAAGGTCAGTGAAAAACATGAAATTAAAACCTCCAATCCATTTTTTTGTTGCTTACTGAGCATGCACTTTGAAATGCCAGGAGAAAAGTGTATGTGTTTGCGTGACTTATTTCACTGAGGTAGGGCCTGGCTGGAGCTAGCTGGCTTGTTCTTGGGAAAAAGCAGCAACCATGCCAATATAGCCCTGGCTGTGACAGTGATGTGGGCATTGAAAAGGCTACAATATCAACTTGCTTAGCTTTTCAAAGGCATCCTGGAACTGTTATAATGTATACATAACTTCCATAAAGCTGTAGGGTCCCAGCTGGCATCTTCTCTAGTAGTTTCAGTAGAATGAATGAATAGTGAGTTGGGTGGAAAAAGATGGATTCTGAACCCCAAACTCCTGGGCTGCAACATGTGGTAGGGGTGACCTGATGAATCTACTGGTACATAACACCAGTGCTTAGATAGTGAATACATGTTATATACTTTGGCATTTATTATAGCAGGCACTTGGTTATACAGAAGTTACGGTTGCAGAATAGTTTCATTAGAACACTTTCCCTTCCTCCCTCACTAATAACTTTCATAAATATTCACCATTTTAGCTGAAATTTTTCAGATTTGATCTGTTCTCAAAGGAATATTTTTTTCCTCAGGAAGTCTAAGCAAGATCCATTCATTCATTTCCAAGTACAGCAAGAACAAAAAGCAAACAACAGAAGAACACTTTTCCCATTTAAAAAAGTTTGCAACCACACTTTCTTTAAAAAAAAAAAAAGAAGAAAAAAGAGGACTATAGCAATTATGGTTGAAATATGAAACTTGACATGTATACAGATCCTCTCTGAGAACTAGTTAAAGGTCAGTTGAATGTATTACCCTTTGTTATTAATAGGTACTATAGAATATACTGGATGCGCAATGTGGGCAAATTAATACAGCTGCAGCTATCTTTAAAAAAAAACCAGGAAGTTCTAGAAGTTCAGTACATGATCTTGATACCTTGATGTGGTATTTTTAACACTAGCTTTTTTCAATGTAATTACATATAAGGGGGAGAGAAGTTTCCATTTAAGTTTATTTGATTACATGACAATAAAGGGACACTGTCAACTTGAAATCAGTTTTTTAAAAACTTAAAAGCCATACCACACCTGGCCCTTAAGTTGCCCCGCCAATTTTTAAAATAATTTTTTTTTTAAAGTTTCTCTCTCAGCTGTTGCTGTGTGAAAGATCCACATAACAACACAGGAAGCCAGCTGAATGAGACTGAAAACAAAATACTATCAAACGCAGAAAGAAAAACATTAAAAAAAAAAAAGAATATTTTTCTTTAACCTCTGTTATTGGAACAGTCACAAAGGTAAAAAAACCAGTCAGAAATCTGATTTAAGTTAATGCTGTTGCTTTAACATTTTTGTTAATCAGTATTTATCTATAAACTTAATGCACAAAAGCCTCTGAAATACCCTCTCCATGCTCTTGGCAACTGTGTTTACTCACATTGCCACCAGGTGCCAAGCTACAAGGTTACTTTCTGAACACTACCACTAATAAGATGACATGATTATAATATTTAATGTCACCAGTATACATAGTAGACACTGACAATTTAAGTGTATTCTGCTTTTATATGTCTACATTTGGTAACATACCAGTAAGACAGGTGACTCAAGAGTCAAAGCCCATTATTCACCACCTGTACAAACCATGACATCATGCAACATCATGCAAATCAAGACTTGATCCTGCACACAGTCTTAAAAAATGCCAGTCTAAACGATAACCCCCTGTATTAAGCTAAATTTCATACTTCAAGTTTTCTACAGAAATGAGTCCCCTTCCCCCCTTTATTCCTATCATAGAAAAGTGTGTCATATTAACTTTTTCCAATACTTAAAACTCATCTGTTAAATCTCCCCTTTAAAAGCATTTTAAGTGTACTCTAAATATAACTATACTGTAATTGTCAAACCCTTGAGTAAAGTTTCATTAATACTTCTGATCTGAATGCATTGCTGAGAAGAGCAGGTTTTAGCTTTGTACATCACTTTTAACAACCAGGTAGCGGATGATGCTTTTTTATGTGATTCCCAATGATTCTACTAATCAGAGTCAGGTAGATTTAGGAGATTTTCAGATAAGTCACCAACAGGATGAAGATTACATCACTCCAGGGTGAATTCTGCTCCAAAAATTAAAAATTCTGCGCACAATATTTGAAAATTCTGCATATTTTATTTGTCAAAACAACACAATATAATCACGCCAGTTTCAATTATTTTGGTAATTTATTTCAGAATACCTGGCAGCAAGGATGTCTGTAACAATACAGACAACAAGAGAGAGTCAGGAAATGTTTTTTGACAAACAAATTCCTTACTAGGCATATTAATACAGAACTCTGACTAATAATTCATTTAAACTACAATACAGAACTGTACTTCCCAGACCCCTCAGAAGCAGTGCAAAGGCTTGGGGAGAGTCGGGGTAACAAATGAACTGAGGGACAAGAAAGTAATTGCCGGAAGGAGTCTGGGTGTGAACTTGGAGGGTTGTTGGATGTGGGTGGGAGAAGTATAGAACAGGTTTTTCTTGGGCAGGGAGGGATTGTTAGGGAGCCTCCACCGTACAGACCTTGGCTGACCCTTAGCCTCTCTCACTTTGTCAGGCACATCTGCCCCTGTCCACGTGTCCCTGCACCCAGGGGTGCCAGAGGCTTCCCAAACGTGGGGGGACTGGGGACTCCCCACCCCCTTGAGGCCCTGCCCTTGCCCCTCCTCTCCCCCCCAGAAGCCCCTACCCGGCCAAGCTGGAAGCCAGAGTAGGGCCAGGGAGCCTGCTGCTCCCACCTAGGGTGGGCCAAAAGTGTTGGCCTTGGAGCCGCAGCCCGGCCACGATAAGAGCTGTGTGGGCAGCTGTGGGGAGACGCGGTGGACCATCCACCTCCCCGGGGGAACGGGGACGGGCGAGCAGCCCCTCGGGAGGTGGATGGTCTGCAGCTCCCCACAGTGCCTGCAGCGCATCTCTTTCTGTGGCTGGGCTGCGGCTCTGAGGTGTACCCCACCCACAGCCAGAGCTGTATGGGCAGCTGTGGGGAGCCGCTGTGGAGTCACGGAGCCTCCACTTGCCCTGAGCCAGGCGGGGACACAGGGTGGGGGCTGTTCTCAGCCCCCTGCACAGCAGGCAGGTGGAGGATACGTGCACGGGGCTCCCACAACTACCCGAGCTCCCTGGCCTGGCTGCATGCTGGCCTGGCTGGGGCCTCGGGGGGGAAGAACGCAGGCCCAGCCGCAGAGAAAAGTGGGAGGGCCCTGGTTCCCCCCCCCGGTTCCATGCCCCTGCCTGCACCCCCCCATTCCTATGTGTCCTTGCACCCGCACTCAGTCACCCCCCCACCCCATCCCCATGTATCCCCGTACCCCCTCTCGTATCCCCGTGTGTCCCTGCACCCCCATTCAGCCACCCTCTTCCCTGTCTAGAAACCCCCTCCCACACATGGCCCTGCACTCCCACTCAGCCACCCTTCCCCCCATCCCCATGTGTCCTTGCACCTCCCTCCCTCCCTGTCCCCATTCAGCCTCTGCCCCAGACTGTGCCTACCCCCCACTAGCCCTTCTGAACCCCAGCTTGTGATCCAAAGCAGCCCCATGTGCGCCATGCTATCCATTCCCCCATATACCATGCCTCCTGATCGGCCCCATGGGCAGGGTGCTATGAGAAAGGCAGCCTCTTTCTCTTCCCTATCCCCAGCTGGGGCTGCTTCCATCTGGGAGAAGCTGCTCTCTGTTCTGGTACTACAGTGTCCCCGGCGGATGAAAGGAGGAACTGCAGCACCATTCCGACAATGTATTTTCTGTGGGGGAAAAAAATTCTGTGCGGGGCATAAATTATGTGCATGTGTAGTGGTGCAGAACTCCCGCAGTAGTATTACATTCAGCAGGACTAACAGAGCCTTCGATAACTTGAAATAGCAAAGCTCAATGTTCATAAACAACCAACCCCATAAACTGACCAATGGCAGGATGAATCCCACGTCTAGCTCATTTCTGTGCTCTGGTTGTGTGAACAGCCCTAGCATGAAAAATAAATTCATTTTGCAATAGCCCTTCTGTATACAAACTAACTTTTTTCTTTAAAGTCCCATAACATCTATTCTCACCATACCCGGCTAGGTGCCTCAGCATGCATGGTGCCGGATGATGTCAAAACCACCATGCAATTTTCCTGGGTCATGGAGTCAACCCCATGTATAACAGGCCTGATAAGTGGCTTTTTAATATTATATTGCGCTTTCCCCCCTAAATTTATTTTAAGAATATTTTATACGGTGTTGAATATGAAATAAATTAAAAGCTGTGCAATATAATAAAGAAAAATGCCACTTACCTAACCTCTCATAATGTAGTCTACAGAGTTCAGAGAGGTCTGACTCTTACCAGCATGCTACATGCTGGGCTGTCGGAGTAGACCAATGAACTAGTCATATGACAATGAAGAATGTCATGTAACCTAAAAGAAAAAGAAAATATAAAGGTCTTTAAAAAATAAAAAGAAGGTAAGAATAAGCTGTTGGGTTCTTGGGGTTGTTATAATAATTAAATAATGAATTATAAGTTATAAATTTATACAACTGGGCATTCATCATACATACATTACTGAAGTTGATATTTTAGCAATGTCATTTGTGGTTCACCTTGAATAATTCTACTTTTATTAGTCTAGTGTTTTATTTTTCCTTTTAGTGAAGCAGAAAAAAGGTTTATTCTCTAAATCAACACAATTCCTGCAACATTTTCTTAAGTGAGCTCCATTCACGAAGAGATGTTTTGCTAAATATGGCTATAAGTTTCCCAGTGATCAAAATAGCAAAACCAAGCAGTTTGATGACTGCATTACATTCATTTTTAATCCATCTACATCACATCTAAGGTCTCATCAAAATAAGGTGTCAAAAACAATTAAGCTGGGCTACCAAAAAAACTTAGTAAAAAAAATTGTAAATCTAAGTGTGTTCTGATCTGAAGGATTCTTTGTAGTGACCCCTTAACTCCTGGGGGAATTCTGTGCATCTGAAGATGCGCATAATTCATCTAAACAACAAGGAGTCTGGTGGCACCTTAAAGACTAACAAAGTTACAGATGCAGACATAAATATACTGACACATAAAGAGAAGGGAGTTACCTCACAAGTGGAGAACCAGCGTTGACAGGACCAATTCGATCAGGGTGGATGTAGTCCACTCCCAACAATAGATGAGGAGGTGTCAATTCCAGGAGAGGCAAAGCTGCTTCTGTAATTAGCCAGCCAATCCCAGTCCCTATTCAAGCCCAAATTAATGGTGTTAAATTTGCAAATGAATTTTAGTTCTGCTGTTTTTCTTCTAAAAAGAAAAGGAGTACTTGTGGCACCTTAGAGACTAACCAATGTATTTGAACATGAGCTTTCGTGAGCTATAGCTCACTTCATCGGATGCATACCGTGGAAACTGCAGCAGACATTATATACACACAGAGATCATGAAACAATACCTCCTTCCACCCCACTGTCCTGCTGGTAATAGCTTATCTAAAGTGATCATCAAGTTGGGCCATTTCCAGCACAAATCCAGGTTTTCTCACCCTCCACCCCCCCCCCCCCACACACACAAACTCACTCTCCTGCTGGTAATAGCCCATCCAAAGTGACAACTCTCTTCACAATGTGCATGATAATCAAGGTGGGCCATTTCCTGCACAAATCCAGGTTCTCTCACCAAATGGCCCAACTTGATGATCACTTTAGATAAGCTTCAGAGGAACAGCCGTGTTAGTCTGTATTTAGATAAGCTATTACCAGCAGGACAGTGGGGTGGAAGGAGGTATTGTTTCATGATCTCTGTGTGTATATAATGTCTGCTGCAGTTTCCACGGTATGCATCCGATGAAGTGAGCTGTAGCTCACGAAAGCTCATGCTCAAATAAATTGGTTAGTCTCTAAGGTGCCACAAGTACTCCTTTTCTTTTTGCAAATACAGACTAACACGGCTGTTACTCTGAAACCTGTTTTTCTTCTGTTTCTGAAGATTTTTCATTCAAATACAGCTACTTTCAAATCTGTTATAGAATGTCCAGGAAGATTGAAGTGTTCTCCCACTGGCTTTTGTGTGTTATCATTCCTGATGTCCGACTTGTGTCTATTTATTCTTATCCCCTGATAATGCATCTGTCCCTCATAATTTTGTTTTTTCCCAGCATAAAATACATTCTGCCCAAGAACAGATGCAGTTCTGCCTTTTGCCCAGCAGAGTCTGCTGTGGCACCAGGCCAGCCAGATGGATGAACAGAGATGGCTGTTCTGGCACCACAGCGGCCTCTGATGGGTAAAAGGCAGAACTGCAGCACTTCTTGGGCAGAATGTATTTTGGGGGGGGGGGGGGGGGGAATTCTATGCGTGCCCAATGCTGCAGAATTCCCCCAGGTGTAGAAGTTCATCACAGCATCCTGCCCGTGGAGCCAGGTTAAGACAGAGTGGGGAACACAGAGCTGCTAGGGGGTCACAGACTGGGGTTCAGAATGTGTAGTAGGGGGATAGATTGGGGCTTGGTCTCAGGAGCTAGTGGGGTGACAGTATTGAGTCTGGGGACAAGGTGGGGGGCTGCAGAGACCCATTGGGACGGGTGGGGTGGGGACAGGGGCAGATGTATCTGATTGACAGAGAGGCTTGGGGTTAGTTAGGGTCTGCATGGGCGAGGCTTCCCAATTCCCTAACGATCTCCCCTCCCCACCCCACCCCCAAAAACACCTCCTCGCACCCACACCCACCACCCTCCAGGTTCATTCCCAAGCTTCTTCCCTCTCCCTCAGTTCCTCTGTTATCCCTGACCCCCCAAACCTTTGCAGTGCTTCTGACAGGTGCAGGAAATACAGCTCTGTATTGTAATTTAAACGAATTACTCAAAGTTCTGTATTAATATGCCTAGTCAAAAATCTATTTGTAAAAAAAATAAATTACCAGAATCTTTTTTTTGGTCTGTATTGTTACAGACATACTTGCTGACAGATATTTTGAAATAAATTACCAAAATAATTGAAACTGGAATGTTTATATTGTGTTATTTTGACAAATAAAATATGCAGAATTTTCAAATATTATGTGCAGAATTTTTATTTTTTTGGTGCAGAATTCCCCCAGGAGTACCCCTTTGACACTATTTATGTGTTCAAAGATGCCACAGTAAGAATTAAAATTTCATTTAGATAGTATTCCAGCCTCAAAGGCTTGTGGGTGTCTAATACAATACAATAAATAAAATCTACCAATAAAAGACAACACGGCCCAATAGCTGCAGAAGAGAGGAGTGCAGGAAGAGACAGAAAACCATGTCTTGTCACATGCCCTAGACTGCTTTTTTCCATAAAAAGTATGTATTGGAAAAACAAAAATCACACAATACAATAGTCAACCATCTTGACAAACATGTATATAAAGTAACATTGAAAAATGTAATGTGCGGTATCGTTAGTGCTATAAAAACAAAGCTGTTGGGAGATCTGATTCAAGTTTGCCTTCTTAAGTATAGCCAAACCATGCTTTAATTGTATTCAATAATCGTGCTCCACAGGCCTCTAAAGCCCAAGACATCATTTGGCAAGATGTTAAAACCTACTACATTCCTTCCATCCATATTCTAACTTTGCTATAACCTGCTAGTTCCAACAAGGCAGGTCTGTCTGTCTTGTCTTTATTTCAATACTGTTCACGGGAACTAGAACAAAAATTAAGCAATCAGCAATTGTAAACAATGTTATTATGCAGGAAGAACCTCAAGGATCCAAAGATGTCATTGCACATCACACCAGCAGTCCCTGACTCTTTTTTTCATTTACACCAGCTGAAAACCCAGCTTCAATTGCCACTTAAATGCTAGAATTATGTTACTATTTCTACATGACATTACTTTTCGGTTTCCATCTTACATCTCTATATACTGTATTTTTAACACTCTCTAAACGCTCTGTGGTGTGAAGTCAGTTTTTTATTACTAGTTATTTTTGCTAAAGTACAAGCCAGAGGAATAACAAAGACAAGGTTTTAGTCTGCTAAGTAATTCTACAGAAATCCACATAAGTATTTCAGAATAAAACATTTTCCAGCATAAAGAAAAAGAATCACCATCTTGCTGCCATGTCCAACCAGAATGCAAATTCTTTCTACATTTTTCACTTCTAATGAACAGTGGGGAAATGTATTAATTGTTATACATAGTCACAAATTCCCTTAGAATAATTTGCTGCAGATCTGGGGCATAATCTGTGGCATACCCAATGACATCACTGGGAGCCAATGTTCCCTCTGATTTTTGACAGACCGTGTGGGCAAAAAAAATTTTCTGTGCAAATTTTTGACAGGCTGTAGGCGCAAAACGTTTCTTTTGTGCAAATTGTTGTGCTTCTGTGCAAATTTTTGTCTGCACGGTGTTTCGCCGTGTGCACGGGGTTTAAGATCTGTGTGCACGCGCACAGCTTAGAGGGAACAGTGCTGGGAGCAGGAGCAGATCTCAAAACTAAGAAAAAATGAAAGCAGCTTGCTTCTTCCCTGGTCACAGAGGAACTACAATTGTCAGTTAAACAAAGTTTAGAACTAATGTATTAGTTAAAACCAAATCAGGATGAACTCTTAGAAAAAGTTTAGTCTAAAAGACATTTCTTTAAAACAAAAACAACCAACCTTCCCCCCTCCCCCCCAAAAAAATCACAAATACTTAGTAGTTACATAATACATCTTCACAAACATTTACTAAGCCTTAATGCACCCTGTGAAATAGGTATGAAAAGTGTTATCCCCATTTTACAAAGACAGCAACTGAGACAGAGTACAAATGACTTGTTCAACATCACAGAAGTCTGGTAAAACTGAGATGAAAACTTGGGTGGTCAGAATTCCAGTCCTTCTTTTGACTACATCACCTGGCATAAATAAGTGTATCCAATACAATCATTTCAAGTAGCAAGAGCTTCCCCTGAGGGAAGAGGGAGGAATTCAGTGGCAGGGAAATTGCATCAGTTTGAGATCCATAACACTAGCTTAATTTTATCAAAGCTAGTTAAGTGGTTTTCATCCCCAAAGGATGAATACTTTCCACTATTATGTTCTTCACATTTATTTTTTAGCAATGATAATTGTGTTCTGTGCATCTATTATTTTATGTTGGCATTTAGCATAGGTTGCTTCAAGAATATGACCACTGGGTGTATATGGATTCCAGAATTCCTAATAAAAAGACAGAAGACTGTGCCATGGGCCACCTGAGCCACTGGGGGAGAGGGTGGGAGGGGAATAAAACAGAGAATCAAGAGACATGTTAAATGGAAAAATTATTACCAAAAAACAAACACAGAACTACTTTACCAATTTCTTGACTGCAGCAGGAAGGGCCTTGAAAGAAATACATTCAGACGAGGAAGGACCACAAGCAAATGATGACCTCGATTTTACAAACTGCCAAAGCCTTTGCCAACACTCAGGAAGTGGTGCAGTAAATTTAAAGCACACAGGTATTGATGCTCACCGATTCTTCCCTTTGTATAGATAAAATACATATGACCATCCAATAAGGTGCATTATATTGGCCAGATTTATTGTCCAAAAATACTACTGTGGAAAATGTGTCTCTGTTTAGTTGATATGGACTCCAGATTAAATAAAACCAACCAGGAAGTCATTATCCACTGTAATTTTTCAAGATTTGGTTTTAGAAAATGATGACTAAAAAACAGAGAAAATGTCCAGGTAGGTTTCTTTAAAGTGACTTAGAATTCATGTGGTGTTCATGCTTTCCTCTTATATCACTACATATTTATGCTTTCTTTGGTTAACTTCTTGGTGGCCCATAGTAGAAGGGAGGCAAAGTAGCCTGTGTGGCTACACATTATGGGAAAGATAGAATGCAAACAGTAATTGACACTGCTTAATTTTTTTCCTGGAACTTTCTTTTACATATGAATTTCACTGCTAATTAATCCACTGATTTATCCCTAAATGTATGCAGTCACAATCCAAATAAACCTTCCCTCCGCACTCCCCGAAGTTACTATTTGCAAATATAACCACAAATAAACGTGGATGAGTAAAAAACAACAACCAGAAACCAAAAATCTGAATTCAACTCAAAGTACTAAAAGTGGACTATGATTTCTATAAGATGTGCATTTCTAAAAAATGATCACAAACTTCAGTTTGCAACAGTATTCCGGAGTGTTTTTATTATGAATATGTGTTTTCTACAACATGAGTTTTGGAAACAGCATCTCAGCACGATTATAATCACAGGTTTCTGGACATAACAGAACATAGGAATATTGATGTCAAATGTGTCATCATGTCAGACTCCTCTTCTCAAGGTCTGAATCTCCCCAAGTATGTTGCTGCCCTGTTAGGTACAAACAATATAAATGTGGCCTGAAGACATAAACTGGGAAAAAACTGCCAACTGGACTGAGGCAGATGTGGCTTTATCAGGTCTTATAGGCCTTTGTCTCTTAGAGCAGTGTTCTCTGAACCTGAGTTCTTGGGTCTGTTTTCTAAGACTTGACTTAAGGAATAATAAGATTGTGCTTTCCTAAAGAGAAGAAAGGGGAGCAGACTACTTCAACAACTGTGTCCACTAATAGTACAGTAACTCCTCACTTAACGTTGTAGTTATGTTCCTGAAAAATGCGACTTCAAGCAAAACGATGTTAAGTGAATCCAATTTCCCCGTAAGAATTAATGTACATGGGGGGGGTTAGGTTCCAGGGAAATTTTTTTCACCAGACAAAAAAATATATATATATATCTACACACACACGCACATACAGTATAAGTTTTAAACAAACAATTTAATACTGTACACAGCAATGATGACTGTGAAGCTTGGTTGAGGTGGTGAAGTTAGAGGGTGGAAGAGGGTGGGATATTTCCCAGGGAATGCCTTGCTGATAAATGATGAACTAGCATTCGGCTGAGCCCTCAAGAGTTAACACATTGTTGTTAATGTAGCCTCACACTCTACAAGACAGCACAAATGGAGGGAGGGGAGACAGCATAGCAGAGACACACACCTTCTGTGGGGGGGGGGGGGGGAGAGAGGAGCACTGTCCCTTTAAGTACGTTGACACCACATTCTAAGTACATAGCCTTTAAAAAGATCAGGAAGTTGAGACAGCAGCTGCGGCCAGCTCTCTTCCTCCTGAGCCCTGTAGTGTCTCCCACCTGCTCTATATGGAGAAGGAGTAAACGGGGGGCAGAAGTAGGGGGAAGGGGACACCCTGACATTAGTCCCCCTCTTCTCCCCTCCCCTGCACAGCAAGCAGGGGGCCTCCGGGAGCAGCTCCAAGGCAGAGGGCAGGAGCAGCACATGGCAGTGGGGGGAGGGACAGCTGAACTGCCAACAATTGGTAGGTTGCTGGGCAGCTGCTGCACAGAGAACTTAGGGGAGTGGGGAGCTGATACGGGGGCTGCCGGTCCACCCTGGTTCCTAGCCCCCACCAGCTAGCTCCAACAGACTGCTCTTCCTGCAAGCAGTGGACAAAACAGGCGGCTGCCAAACAACGTTATAAGGGAACATGTTCCCTAATTGATCAGCAACTTAACAACGAAACAGTGTTAACTGGGACGACTAAGTGAGGAGTTACCGTACTACCATTTTCCACTCTTGGGTATAGTGTCTTTTCAGGCTTGAGCTAAGATGATTAGAGGAGGGAAAATTTTGGAGGAAAACAGAAAAAGAAAAGGCTGACCATACTAAGGGGCTCGGGGTGAATTAATACACAGCACAAACTGAAGAAAGAAGAAAACAATGCCGAGTCTGAGGGAAATAGGTACAATGATTTAGGCATGTGGACAGGGCAGAAAAAGTAGCTCCTTTAGGCATGCAATACTTGAAGATGCAGATTTTTCTGAGTTTGAGTAGGAGCAGAGAGATGCATTAAAGCAGATGGAATTTTCACAATTTCATTTGCATTCCACCTTTAAATTGATCAAAGGGTGAATTATGATCCCATGAAAGACAAACAAAATTCCAGTGGACTTCTATAGGACTTGAATTTAGCCGTCCTTTCACCAGTCCAATGTTCAATTTTATTTTACTATTTGGTACAACTGCACTTGATTCTTTTAACAAGAGGATTGCTCCCATAACAGAGATAATTTAAATGAGCTCAAATTACGTATAGCAATTTTCCTAATTTTGATTTATACTGACTGGCCTGTTAATCAATAAGCAACAATCAAGCAATATAGTGCCTGTATTACATTCATTTTTAATCTGAAGATACGATATTTTTAAAGGAAGATTCAATTTACCAAAATCAAGAGGTCAAAACCACAGTTCATCCAAATATTTAGTTGGGACTCTACCAAATATTTAATATTATTTACTTCAAAAGCATTTTTACCTCAAGGGCTCATTGGAGTGAGTTCTCTGAATTGGTCTTAAATTATCAGGAATGCTACTGAAATGAACAATTAATGAATCTGCATAATAGCACTGGAGGTCCAAAGGTCTCTGAGCTTCTAGCAGTATAAAATACACAAATATGGGTGCTAGTAACACTGGCTTCTAATGGTGTGGGCTAAGTAGTTTAAGTATAAGATTGAAACACTAATGGTCACTGAAACCACAGACTGAAATCTAGACGGGCTCTATTTAGCCTTTTCTTTTCTTAAGGAAGATAGGTGGAATTCCCTTCAGTTTATCACATTGGATGGGGCCTTAAAAACTAAGATCCCATCTTCATTATATAAACAGGAAAAATCCCATGACACATTTAATAAAAGTAAGAATTTGCTCCCAGTGACTTTGGCTAAATTATCCTCTTTCCCAAGGGCCATGAAGGTTGATATATATTTTACTCCTGAGGGAATTCTGCACCACTGCACAATGCAGAATTTTGCAGAAATTAATGTGCACACAGAATTCCGCCCCCCCCCCCCCCAATGGATGGCAGAGATGTTGGCCGCTTATAGGGACTGCTGGACCCATCAGAGCCCAGCTCACAAACAGAAGACAAGGCTGGGGGGAGGGAGCTGGAGGGTTCCCAGCAGCTGCAGTACCCAGCATGCCCAGAAGTAAGGAGGCGGAGTGCGCAAGAAACTCCATGCAAACCTAGAACCCAGCATCAGGCTCTCTCTCCCTCTGGATCCCTAGGCTCTAGGAAGGTAGGGGTGAGAGTCTGTGGGCCAGAAGGGGGCCTTGCAGCAGGCCTCTGGGGGTAGAGGGTATGAGTATGTGGGCCGGGGGGCCCCCCGCAGCTGGCCTCTGGTGGGTCGGGGGTGAGAATGTCTAGGGGGGAGGGGCGCAGCTGAGCTCTGAGGGGGAGGGTGTTTTAGTGTCTGGGCTGGCAAGGGCCCCATGGCTGGGCTCTGGGGGGAGGGAGGGACGTGAGTGTCTGCACTGAGGGTGAGGGGTGCGGGCAGCTGGGCTCTGGGTGTGTGAATGTCTGCCCCTGGCTGCGCTCGGGGGAGGGGGGTAAGGGGCAGAGGAACAGGAACTGGGGTTGTCGTAGGGGTTTCTTTAACTCTCTACTGATGGGGGAATTTTTGTGTGTGTCTGTATTGTTACAGCCATACGTGTTGACTGGTATTTTGAAATAAATAACCAAAATAATTGAAACTGGTGTGATTATATAGTGTTATTTTGACAAATAAAATTTGCAGAATTTTAAAATACTGTATGCAGAATTTTAATTATTTTTTGGCACAGAATTCCCACAGGAATAATATTTGTATTAAGATAAGGGGTTGTATTCCTTTATGGGTTTGAATTTAATTGTGAGAATACCTAGAGCGTGGACAGGCTTTTGAAAATACTGAATCCAAGCAAATAAAACAAATCATTGGTAGGTAGCCTTCCATGTAAAGGGAGGATGTGTTTCATTGATATTATAATTGTATAATGCTTTGGGAATTTTCAGAATAAAATGATATACATATGTAAGTTGTTATGATTGGGATGCAACAGTCAATCTATCTTTATTGTTAAAACTTCTTTTAGCATATACTTAGGAACTAACCAAACTACCTGAAAGAAGATGTACAAGCAAGATACTGAGATATTGAGCTCTCAGGTGCAGAGGCTAGGTTTAGATTTTTTACATTTGTAACGTTATTGACATGAACTGTGACCATATAGATCATTGTTGCAACCAGGGTCCTACGGTTGCACCAGATCTTGTGCAGAGGAGGCCAAGTGGGATGTCTATGGAAAAGTTGTAGTTTGCTGGTTATGATTATGCTGTCTGTATCATTTTTGTATTTGAAGTTATGAATATTGACTACATACTTGTATCTTAATGTGTTTGATTCTAAGTAGCCTCAGTGAAGCATTTGGTTAGCTTCTTGAGAAAGGACTATCCTCAGTAAGTGCCCAATCAAGAAACACTTAACTGACAATGGACTTTGGGAGATACCAACCCACATCTGAGCTTTCCTAGGAACATTCAAACTAACATGTAAACATGTAAACAATGGAGTTGGCCTGCAAAAAACTGAATCATTTATAGACATGTGACTTGCCCAAATGGCTACAAACTCCATCTTGTTGCTGTGACTTTGCACAGAAGAACAAAGGGATTTCCGCCCACAAGAAAGAAAATATAAAAGGCCCTGGAAGCCTCTCCATTTTGTCTTTAGCTGGCTTAAGAGATGGCCTCTCCACCCCAAAGAGATGCCAGAAAGAAACTGGAACAAAGGACAGTAACTATGGGGTGTGAGTGATTGCTGGTCCCAACTAGGAGTCCAGTCTGTGAAAGAAGCTGATTGGAACATTTCTGGGGGTGAGATTTCATCTGTATTCAGTTTCCTACTGTATTAGGCTTAGACTTGCACGTTTTTGTTTTATTTTGCTTGGTAACTTACTTTGTTCTGTCTGTTATTACTTGGAACCACTTAAATCCTACTTTTTATATTTAATAAAATCACTTTTGCTTATTATTGAATCCAGAGTTAGTGACTAACACCCGGGGGAGCAAACAGCTGTGCATATCTCTCTCTCAGTGTTATAGAGGGCAGACAATTTCTGAGTTACTCTGTTTAAAGCTTATACAGAGTAAAAACGGATTTATTCAGGGTTTGGACCCCATTGGGAACTGGGTGTGTTTGGGTGCTGGAGACAGGAGTACTTGCTAAACTGTTTTCAGTTAAGTCTGCAGCTTTGCGGGACATGGTTCAGACCTGGGTCTGTGTTTGCAGCAGGCTCAACAAGGCAGGGTTCTGAAGTCCCAAGCTGGCAGGGAAAATGGGCTCAAAGGTAGTCTCAGCACGTCAGGTGACAGTCCCAAGGGGCTCTCTGTGACTGAACCCGTCACAAAATTTGGTGTCCAAAGTTGGGTTCCTAAATCCTTATTTAGAAATTTAAATAAGTGGCCTAATTTTTAGAAGTGCTGAGTGGTTTTCATTCAGATCAAACATTAGCCACAGCTAGCTTCAGAATAATGGACAAATGCATCATCTGAAACCCTGTAAGATGGCTGAAGGAAGGGTCCCATTAGGAAACTATTTAAAACAATATGTGCTAAATAGCATCTTAATCAAGTAATTTGTTTAGCTTAACAAAGGACAACGTGATTGATATTTTTATGGTTAATACTGCAAAAGATCTTTTATCTGGCACTTCACCAACTGGCAAGCTCTATAAACCGGCATTTCTGATCTGCACTGAAAGTCCAGTTTACAGTGCGGTTGGTGTGGGGCTGGCAGGGAGCTGGAACGTGGGAGGGGCTGCGTGGCGCACTCTTGGAGGAAGTTTGGGTCCGGGAGGGGGCTTGGGAGGGGTTCTGGGTGCCGGATGGGGGAGGGGGGGGCTCACCTCCAGAGGTTCCTCACAAGCAGCTCCCCATCTCTGCTGTTGCTGGCGGAGGCACAGCCAGGTGGCTCTGAGGGCATGCTGCCTCCGTCCCCTCTCCCTGAGTGGTGAGTCTGCGGCTTCCAGCCCATTGGACAGGAACTGCGGCCAACAGGAGCTGCAGAGGGCAGGGCCTGCAGATGGAGGCAGCATGCCTGCTTGCAGAGTCACCTGTCTGCACCTCCGCCAGCAGCACCAGGGATGGGAAGCCGCTTGCAGGGACCCACCAGAGAGAAGCGCCCTCCACATCCACACCCTAGCCCCTTCCCATGCCCCAAGCCCCCTCCCGGACCCAAACTCCCTCCAAGCCCGTGCCCTGCAGCCCCTCTGTGACGTTATTGACATGAACTGTGACCGTATAGATCATTGTTGCAACCAAGGTCCTATAGTTGCACCAAATATTGTACAAAGGTTGTCAAGTAACGTGTCTGTGAAAAGGTTATAATTTGCTGGTTATGATTATGATATCTGTTATGATTATGCATATATCATTTTTGTATTTGAAGTTATAAATATTGGCTATGTACTTGTGTTTCAATGTGTTTGATTCTAAGTAGCACCAGTGAAGCATTTGGCCATCTTATTGAGAAGGGACTCTTCAGATTAAGTGCCCAATCAAGAAACACTTAACTGACAATGGACCTTGGGAGACTCCAATTCACATATGAGGAGCCTCCCTGGGAACGTTCAAGGTATCATGTAAGCAATGGCTGCTCTACATGTAAAGAACTGAGTCATGTATGGACATGTGACTTGCCCATGTGACTCCAAACTCCACCTGGCTGCTGTGATTTTCCACAGTAAGAACAAAGGGATGTCCTTCCACATGGCAGAGGATATAAAAGGCCCTGAAAATCCATCCATTTTTTCTTCAATCCTGTTTCTTACCTCTGGAGGAACTTTGCTACGCTGAAGCTCTGAACAATGAACTAAATGACCCATCCAAGACGTGGATGTACTCCAAAGACTTCATTTGTGCCTGCAGTTTATTCCATCACTGCTACAAGCCTGAACCAAGAACTTTGCCATTACTGTATGTAATTGACTCCATTTAACCAATTTTAACTCTCATCTATACTTTTCTTTTTATGAATAAATCTTTTGATTTTAGATTCTAAAGGATCGGCAACAGCGTGATTTGTGGATAAGATCTGATTTGTATATTGACTTGGGTCTGGGGCTTGGTCCTTTGGGATTGGGAGAACCTTTTTTTCACTGGGGTATTGGTTTTCATAACCAGTCATTCCCATAAGGAGCAGTGCTGGTGGTGATACTGGGAAACTGGAGCGCCCAAGGGAATTGCTTGTATGACTTATGGTTAGTCAATAGGGTAAAACCAAAGTCCTCTCTGTTTGGCTGGTTTGGTGTGCCTTAATAGTAAAGGAAACCCAGCCTTGGGCTGTAACTGCCCTGCTCTAAGCCATTGGTTCTGAATTGATACTCTCAGTTGTGTCCCACCAGAGGCCGCATCGTTACACCCTCCCACACCCTGCACCGTGGCCACCTCTTCCCCCTCCCTTCAAACCCCTCTCTCTGAGTTAATCGGCATTTTTAATTTACCGGCACCCCCTCGTTCCCCCAGCATGCCCATTTAAAAAGCTTTTATTGTATATACTCCAAATGGATTTTTCAACATTCAGGTTAACTTTAGAATGACCTGATTCAGCCACAGGGAAAACTGCTTTGGAAAATGTGAGTTCTTTATTCTACACTGCTATAATCTCAATACTGAACTTTTGAAGTGCAGAATCAATCAAAAATGTTAATTTAAATAGAAATTCTGTCACAGCAATGCTTAATTATTAAATTCACAAAGCAACAACTTGATCATCTGCCACACTGATTCAGGGCAACCTTAACGTATCTTAGAC
Source organism: Caretta caretta (assembly GCF_965140235.1). Taxonomy (NCBI): domain Eukaryota; kingdom Metazoa; phylum Chordata; order Testudines; family Cheloniidae; genus Caretta; species Caretta caretta. Next base: position 118,778,600 of record NC_134207.1, on the reverse strand, counting down.
TCCAACCACAGCAGGGTTCCAAATCAACCTTCTTGAAGTTTTTTGGGTCAGTAGAATCCTTTCATCTTGGAGACATACTGCTTTCACTAGTCGTATCACTTCTCTGCTACCAAAAATGAGTATCCCAAGTAGCAACTGGAATTATAAATTAAAATGTGTATGCCATAAATAAAGAGCAATAAAGAGTTATTGATCAGGAGTGACCTCAAGATGCTTGTAACTTGGCTGGCAGAAACTTCAAACACAGTGAAAGTGATGCTTTTGATCACTGGAAGTTCATCCAACATGCAGACACTGCAGTGCACTTTGTACCAGTAGGGTATGATGCGTGACCAAGAGTGTGGGACAAGAATAATTTAAAAAAGTGCATGGGAGGGTGAAGAGAAATAATAAGCAATAGAGAAATAGGGTGAAAAAATGACAAATAAGTGTGCTCTTTCGTTACTATTCACAAAAGTATGATGCAGTGGTGCAAGCAAAAACCTCCATTTTAAATTTCAAAACTGCATACTCAGAATCCTGATGTAACACAGGGAGGTTTTAACAGATAAAGGGTGCAGTTAGGGAAGGACAGATTGCAGGCATTTTGGATCAAGGATTGTATTTGTAAAACATCTTTGTATGATGCCTCGAAGAATGGGAGACTGATATTTCATTGAAGGTCCCAAGTGCTACTGTAATAAAATAATCATAATCTAAAGCAAATACTGTATTTTAAAAAATTTCTGGTTTCAGAGTAACAGCCGTGTTAGTCTGTATTCGCAAAAAGAAAAGGAGTACTTGTGGCACCTTAGAGACTAACCAATTTATTTGAGCATGAGCTTTCGTGAGCTACAGCTCACTTCATCGGATGCATACTGTGGAAACTGCAGAAGACATTATATACACAGAGACCATGTAACAATACCTCCTCCCACCCCACTCTCCTGCTGGTAATAGCTTATCTAAAGTGACCATCAAGTTGAGCCATTTCCAGCACAAATCCAGGTTTTCTCACCCTCCGCCCCCCCCCCTCCCCACACACACACAAACTCACTCTCCTGCTGGTAATAGCCCATCCAAAGTGACCACTCTCTTTAAAATGTGTATGATAATCAAGGTGGGCCATTTCCAGCACAAATCCAGGTTTTCTCACCCCCCCACCCCCCTCCAAAAACCACACACACAAACTCACTCTCCTGCTGGTAATAGCTTATCCAAAGTGATCACTCTCCTCACAATGTGTATGAAAATCAAGGTGGGCCAAACTGACCTTGGATGAGCTATTGCCAGCAGGAGAGTGTGTGTGTGTGTGTGGGGGGGGGGGGGGGTGGTGGTGAGAAAACCTGGATTTGTGCTTGAAATGGCCCACCTTAATTATCATGCACATTGTAGGGAGAGTGGTTACTTTGGATGAGCTATTACCAGCAGGAGACTGAGTTTGTGTGTGTGGTTTTTGGAGGGCGGTGGGGGAGTGAGAAAACCTGGATTTGTGCTGGAAATGGCCCACCTTGATTTTCATACACATTTTAAAGAGAGTGGTCACTTTGGATGGGCTATTACCAGCAGGAGACTGAGTTTGTGTGTGTGTGGGGGGGGGAGGGGGCAGAGGGTGAGAAAACCTGGATTTGTGCTGGAAATGGCTCAACTTGATGATCACTTTAGATAAGCTATTACCAGCAGGAGAGTGAGGTGGGAGGAGGTATTGTTTCATGGTCTCTGTGTATATAATGTCTTCTGAGTCTCCACAGTATGCATCCATGAAGTGAGCTGTAGCTCACGAAAGCTCATGCTCAAATAAATTGGTTAGTCTCTAAGGTGCCACAAGTACTCCTTTTCTTTTTTTTAAAAAATCTCTGCAATAGATGAAAAAAGCTGGCTACAACGTGGGCAGCCTCTCACACAACACTGCATGTTACCCAGATCAACCAAATCTGTATGTTTATTTAAGACCAAATGTTTGAGGAAGGAGAGGAGCAAGTTGCATCTGGGAATTAGGATCCAAGCAACAGTGTCCAAATTACGGACACAATAGTAGCTATAAACAAAAATAAGTGAAACCAAATTCATGTTAACACTTATATATCAACTTACAGTTGTATAACATATGCGAAGAGCAATGATCACAGTGTTTCTGTGTACCCATTTATTCACTGCAATGGTTTATGCCCAGATTAATATTCTACTAGTAGATTCATGAATGTCACACGTAAACTTGCATTCCACAGGACAAGAAATATCAGATTCATTATTCTATTCAAGAATCCAGGCTGGGCATGGATAGAAATAATTTACAGAAACAGGACAACCACGTATGTCTCAATATGCAGAAGAATGTGAAAGACATTATTATTTTACCTGGTTTCCCATGACTATGCCATCCTCCAGAGTCTTACAAAAACTCTTGAAATATCTGTCAATTTGCTACCCTCAGAGAGTCAAACCAACATGAGATGAACCAAGCCCTTTGTGTTTAGAAATAACATCCTTTACTTAAGAACTTAAAGGCTGGATCCAGTGCTTAAAGGTTGGACCAGAATTAAAGAAAGGAAATAAAAGTCTCCAGTTATTCTACAAGAAGTCTAACTAAAGCTTTTATTTTTTCAGCTGAAAAGGATTCAGGAAAGCATCACTGTAAAAGCATTTTAAATGAGAGGCAAATGGCATTTAAAACAGCTTCATTTCCTATTTGGGGTGGACTTGAGAGACGAGGGAAGGGAGTATGTAGGAAGGAGTGTGGCTGAAGAGAGAAATAAAAGCACAGTAGCTGGCACTTCTGTGCAATAATATTACCAGCCTGCTGAGAGCAATTACAATAACACAGACAGCACTCGCTTTATTGTGACCTTATTGAATTAACTTTGAGGGGAAAAAACCCTGAGATTCAGCAGGGAATTTATTAGAAAATTTTAATGCCAACTTAACTTTGATCCAAAGGCCTCAATATTAAAGGTCATATCTATTACTATACTGTGGGAAACTTTGGGTCTCTTTGCTCCTGTGTTCTACCTTTCCTATCCTTGTTTTCTTTTATAAAAATAGGTCAGAACTCTCCCTCCCTCTCTCTAAGTTTAATAACACTTTTATATTAGAAACACGGTATCACTGTCTGTGTTTTACAGTAAGAGTCAGGAAGTAAAAAAAAGAAGTCTAATTTTTACCATTTCAAACGAAATCTTAAGCAAGCAAGCAGCAAATAAGGATTGAAAAAATTAAGAAACTAAATGAACACGTTCAGTACTCTGAATTCATTATTGCTATTTAGGTACACAATTTAAAAAAAAAATTCAAATAAATTAACAGGCCACAAATAATGAACCATATTCTACCAGTACTCACAGTAAACTATCACATATCACTTGTGTCAAACCCCTGTTGACTTCAGTAGGAATGGTAAATGCTCTGCACTGAACCTAAAGATCAACCCCTTTATCTGGTAAACTGGTACAATTACCTCTCCCCCTCGCCGCTCCCAAAAAAAGGGGGGAATAGGTATGCTTAAAGTCTGTGGATATGAGTTTTTCAAAGGTTTGGAACAAGAACTGTCTTTTTGTTCTGTGTCTGTACAGCGTCCAGCACAATGGGATTCTTGTCCATGACTGGGGCTCCTAAGTGCTACTGTCATGCAAATAAATAGTATCACCTCCCACAACATCATGATGGGAGCTGCAGGTACTCAGAACCGCTCTCAGGTCATTCATGTATTGGGCTGCTTACATGTTACCCCCTAGAAGAACTACTGCTGATAGATCTGCAGGGCTGATGGGTATTTACTTGAAACAAAAATACTCAGCTTTTCAGCCCGAGAGTATGGGGGAGAGAGAGAGAGATGTTCTGTGCTTTTATTAATGGGTATAAAAAGGTGTGAGAAACAAGAAGCCTGCTGTTACACTGTGCTGCTCCATTCAAGTGAGAGTGTGCATTAATAAAGTGGGAAATGGTGGCAAACTGAATCAGGCACAGAGGCTTAATCATTAATGTAGGGAAGGGAGGCCTAGAGTATTACTAAGAAAAGGGTAAAATGTGCAAGTGCCTAAGTGATTTAGGAACTTAAATATCATTAACTCTCAATGTTACTTGGGCTCCTAAGTGCTCAAGTCACTGTTGAAAGTAGGACTTATACATTTCTGAAAATTTCACTCAAAAGCATGAAGCACCAATACTGGATGTGTACCAGCGTACTGCTTCTAGCAGACTTTGGGGCAAGAGACTCACGCTCATTTTTTAGCCTGCAAACCGCTATGCAATGATATTTGTTACAGGTCCTCATTTCTCAGCAGCCTCTGTGTCATCTCTTAATACAATAAAAAAAACACAGGTCCAAACACAATGTTTCTTAACCTAACTCAGGCTTCAAAACATTTTAATACATCAGGAACAGAAACCATTTTGTTATTATTTAGGCCGTGCCTATACTGTACTGAAAAACCTGCTTGCTGAACTGGCTTAAAACGAAGTTCAGGCTACTTTGATTTTAAACACGGTTTTGGTGGCCAGTGTGTGAAACACTGTTTTTAAACTCAATTTAAATAAGATTTCACCTTCTTCATTTGAGTCAGACAAAGCAGGTTTAATCTAAATTAGTCTCATGTTTAATCTGAGTCAATCTGAAGGGTTTAACATGTTTCAAACCAATTTGGCAAAGACTACTTGAGCCCTACTGTGAACATAGGTCCTCATTTTCCAACTAAGAGATGCATGCCTTTGACTCTAGATCTGCTTTCTCCACACAAGGTCCCCACAACACATCCTTCTGTACAGTCAAGGAATGTACATAATCTGCAATGATACATTAAATGTCAGCTCCTTTGCTTTCTGATTTGCTTTACTCTTGATAAAAAGATTGATTAAACATCTAGGTTTTAATGGGTTTTGACTTAGTAACCACTGTAATTTAGTTCCTTTGAAGGCTGTCTTGCCAATGTCCTCTCATTTGAAGACAGATTCTTTTTATTCACTACTTTGAACATTTGTGTAAAAGTACAAGCGGCCAGCAGAATGGCTGCCAGAATAGTAAACTGAACTTTACAAGATTTTTACCATTTAGTCTTATGTTCTTTATGCTATTTAACAGCCTCTTTTGATAGTAGAAACCTTTTAACTTTATAGTACATAACAGTAAAATCTCTTGCTCTCCCCAGAGTGGGTTTTGTGTGTCATTCTTTAGAGAGCTAGAAGAGAATATGAAATACAGGAACTGGAGTCCCAGTTTTCACATTGATTCAATCATGATAGGTGGAACATGCCAGGTCTCCACAATAATATTCAGTTCACTAAGATGGCAGCTGTCTTGTCATTTTGGTTGTCCTTTTTCATATGTTCAAACTAGTAAATAAAAAGAATCTATCTAGAACCAATATTTTTCAAATGAGAGAACCTTGGTGTTACACTTCAGGATCTTGAGGAACTAAAATTACAGTGGCTACTCAGTCAAAGACCATTAAAGCCTGGGGGACCTGTTCCTGTATCACTGAAATCAGTGGGAGCTCTGCCACGGATTTCCATAGATGCAGGAACAAGCTTTGGATGTTTAATCAAACCTTCCCATCCCCCAGGACTGAGACCTCGGTGAACTTGTGACTCTTCTCTCTCCTCTTTCCTTTCTCCGCTACCATACCCACTCGTTCGTTAAATCCTGCTGCTGTTGCTTCTTTAAATTGGTCACTTTGCAAAAGTTGCTCAGATATTACAACGATGGCAACTTGGTATAAATGCTCAGATAGAGTTATCCCCCTCCCACCAAAATCATTGTCCCTAATGGGTGTCTGATCTCTCACCCTGGTTAGTGTAACTCTCCTCTGCCCTCCACGACTCTCACCATCGGCCCAAAAAACCACTGGTCTGCTCTGACCACCCACTAAACTCTCCAATTCCTCTCTGTCTCTTCCTAAATCAAATTCAAAGCTTCTCCTCATCTACAGAGATCTAGATAATCTTGATATTTCCTACTCTTTTCAATACTTTCATCTTACTCCTCTCCCGTTTTCATTTTTTCTACTCAACTTTGCGCCTTTTATCAAGCTGCCACTATGCCTAGAACAGTCTCCCTGTCCTCATCCACAGTGTACTCCCGTTCTCTGCTCCTTCAAAGAAGAGATCCTCATGCAACCCCCAACCCTTTTTGTCATCATTAATAATCTCCTTCTTTCACTCCTGAACCATTGTCTCATGTCCTGGCTTATGCATTTGTTGTTTTAGTTTGATTTAGATGGTCAGATCTTTAAGGGAATGAATACCTCTCTCTTGCTCTGTGTAAAGAAACATTTAAAGCCATAGCACTATAAATGATTTATAAATAACAAAATAATGAACAATACCTTCTATGAGACATGGAAAACCCTGAACTCCAGTCTTACCAGGTAAGTTGTAAGGATAATTTCTTTTTAAGTTTGTAGTTTTAAAGTCTAATAACAACATATTCTGTTAATGGTTAGGATCTTAAATGTTTGTTGCATATATTTACCGTAAAAGCTTTGCAGTTTACCTTTAAAATCATAGGAGCTAAATAAAAAAAATCATGAAATGTAAAATTAGGAAGGAAGTAAATAGCTGCTTCACTGGTGCTATTTTTAACTCCTATTTGGTGCTCAGTGTTATCTTCTTGTCAAGTATTCAACCTTCTTCACCTCTTCCCCCCATTTCCTTTTTCCCCATTCTCATTAGACATGTCTTTAATTTGGAAGTTGTCCTCAAGAGAGTCTGTAAAACACTATGATTGAAGCAAATAGCATGGTCAGCATTTTGCCAGGTCTCTCTCATTTAGATGATTGTCATATGTGCAGCTTATTACTGCATGAAGCTAGTGGGGGTAGAAGAAAGAGAATGGATGGTCTTAAGATACCAGACTTGGACTTGGGAGATCTTGGTTCAATTCTCAGCCCTGCTAGAAGCTTCTTATGTGACCTCAAGTAAGTTACTTAAGCCCCAACACAGGACAGCACTTAAGCATATGCTTAATCTTAAGCATGAATGGTCTCATTCATTTAAATGAGACATCTCACATGCTTAAAGTTAATCATGTGTTTATGTGCTTATCTGGATCAAGGCCTTAATCTCTCTGTGCCTTATTTCCCATGTGTAAAATAGGAATAATAATTCTTTTCACCCAGCCTTTGTCTCATCTAGTTTGTAAGCTTTTCAAGTCAGGGACTTTCTCCTACTATGTTTATGTACAGCACATAGCACAATGGGTTCACAATCTTGGTTGGGGCCTTTAAGCTAGCCCTTAAAAAATTTGCTTCCTCTTTCCTCATAATAGTATATAATGTATATGGCAAAAACCATCCTACTGTCATTTCAATGGATTGGTTCCTTAATGTTATTTATTCTACAGTATTTTACATAACAATTTTTGGACCTCTTCCCATACAGCACATACAAATCACTCCAAAGCAATTTACAACATGTCAAATTGCTTAAGGAGACTCTTAAAACTCTAATGTTTGAAGTTCACCATTGGCGTGATTTATTATTGATGTTCCACTGTTATAACTTGACAGTTAAGAAATACTGATAAATGTAAACATATTATTGATGTCAATTAAAAAAGCACAAGATTGATTAACCTCCCAGAGGTGCCCTGGCACAAGCAGTTAGAGAGTAATGACCATCAATAAGTATTCACTACTGAGAAACGCTCAGGGAAATTAGGTTGCTGGGAGACACAAGGTACTTTTGATTAAAATTAAAATCATTAAAACAGACAAGGTGAGCACTGGGTCAACATTAAAAGTAAGCAAAGTACAAACAAGGTGCTGTAGTATTAACATGAAAGGCTAACTGGTCAGGTCATATGATGCTCTGATTAAACATATTACCTGACGAAATGGTTAAAATAACCCAGATCAATGTATTTGGATACACAATCTGCACACAGACACAATAGATTGTGAGCATATTATTACTTTTTTTTCTGCCATAGTGTTTATGAGTCCCAGACATAGACCAGGACCCCATTGTGCTAGGAGCGATACAAAAGGGAGCAAAAAGATGGTCCCTGCTCCAAAGAGCTTATACATATTGTGTGTGTGCGCATGTGCCTATTTACTGTACACCGACAGTACATATGTATACATTATCTAGCTGGCCAGGGAAATAATAACAACTGTTCACATTCCTCATGTGAATTCACCATTTAGATGATGTGTGTGTACACATACAGGACATACAGAACAAAAATGTACACATCTGACATACCTGACAGACACATGAACGTGACCCAACCAACCTATTTTCATGCTTGTAATTTACAAAAATGGAATTCTCCACAGATTCCAGCCATCTCAAAGAGCCACTGGCCTGCTGAGCTGGTGAAATTTAGAGCTGGCTAAGTGCAAGCATGTGTCTAGTACCAACACTAACTTCCTCCACTAACACATTGCCAAACTGACTTCCTCTCTCCTAAATGAGCCATTTTCCTATATATAGCCCTCTCCCACACACACACTCAAATGCTCACTGACTCTGGGTAGTGTGGATGTAGAAGCCCTCTACACCAACATTCCACACAAAGATGGACTACAAGCCGTCAAGAACACTATCCCCGATAATGTCACGGCTAACCTGGTGGCTGAACTTTGTGACTTTGTCCTTACCCATAACTATTTCACATTTGGGGACAATGTATACCTTCAGATCAGCGGCACTGCTATGGGTACCCGCATGGCCCCACAGTATGCCAACATTTTTATGGCTGATTTAGAACAACGCTTCCTCAGCTCTCGTCCCCTAAAGCCCCTACTCTACTTGCGCTATATTGATGACATCTTCATCATCTGGACCCATGGAAAAGAAGCCCTTGAGGAATTCCACCATGATTTCAACAATTTCCATCCCACCACCAACCTCAGCCTGGTCCAGTCCACACAAGAGATCCACTTCCTGGACACTACAGTGCTAATAAACAATGGCCACATAAACACCACCCTATACCGGAAACCTACTGACCGCTATTCCTACCTGCATGCCTCCAGCTTTCACCCTGACCACACCACACGATCCATCGTCTACAGCCAAGCTCTGCGATACAACCGCATTTGCTCCAACCCCTCAGACAGAGACAAACACCTACAAGATCTCTGTCAAGCTTTCTTACAACTACAATACCCACCTGCAGAAGTAAAGAGACAGATTGATAGAGCCAGAAGAGTTCCCAGAAGTTACCTACTACAGGACAGGCCTAACAAAGAAAATAACAGAACGCCACTAGCGGTCACCTTCAGCCCCCAACTAAAACCCCTCCAACGCATTATTAAGGATCTACAACCTATCCTAAAGGATGACCCAACACTCTCACAAGTCTTGGGAGACAGGCCAGTCCTTGCCTACAGACAGCCCCGCAACCTGAAGCAAATACTCACCAACAACCACATACCACACAACAGAACCACTAACCCAGGAACTTATCCTTGCAACAAAGCCCGTTGCCAATTGTGCCCACATATCTATTCAGGGGACACCATCACAGGGCCTAATAACATCAGCCACACTATCAGAGGCTCGTTCACCTGCACATCCACCAATGTGATATATGCCATCATGTGCCAGCAATGCCCCTCTGCCATGTACATTGGTCAAACTGGACAGTCTCTACGTAAAAGAATAAATGGACACAAATCAGATGTCAAGAATTATAACATTCATAAACCAGTCGGAGAACACTTCAATCTCTCTGGTCACGCAATCACAGACATGAAGGTCGCTATCTTAAAACAAAAAAACTTCAAATCCAGACTCCAGCGAGAAACTGCTGAATTGGAATTCATTTGCAAATTGGATACTATTAATTTAGGCTTAAATAGAGACTGGGAGTGGCTAAGTCATTATGCAAGGTAGCCTGTTTCCTCTTGTTTTTTCCTACCCCCCTCTCCCCCCCCAGATGTTCTGGTTTAACTTGGATTTAAACCTGGAGAGTGGTCAGTTTAGATGAGCTATTACCAGCAGGAGAGTGAGTTTGTGTGTGTATGGGGGTGGGGGAGATGTGAGAAAACCTGGATCTATGCAGGAAATAGCCCGACTTGATTATGTAAAGAGTTGTCACTTTGGATGGGCTAGCACCAGCAGGAGAGTGAATTTGTGTGGGGGGGTGGAGGGTGAGAAAACCTGGATTTGTGCTGGAAATGGCCCACCTGTTGATCACTTTAGATAAGCTATTACCAGCAGGACAGTGGGGTGGGAGGAGGTATTGTTTCATATTCTCTGTGTGTATATAAAGTCTGCTGCAGTTTCCACGGTATACATCTGATGAAGTGAGCTGTAGCTCACGAAAGCTCATACTCAAATAAATTGGTTAGTCTCTAAGGTGCCACAAGTACTCCTTTTCTTTTTGCGAATACAGACTAACACGGCTGTTCCTCTGAAACCTATATTATTATTATTCATCTGTATTGTGGAAGTGCATAGAGGTCCTAAGCCCACTGAGCTAGGTAGAAACATATATGAAAGATGTTGCCTGCCCTAATGATCTTACCATTGAAGTATAAAGGTGAGACAACAGACGGAGGAGCACAAGGTAACCCAGAAACAACAGTGGTCAGCATGACAGGCAGCGGTCTCGCCACACCAGCTGCTTAACCACTGTCAAGTTTGTTTCAGGCATCATGGCAAAGGAGAGTTTTAAGGAGGACAAGGTTGCTTTGCAGTTTTTGATTGAGAGAAGAAAGGTGGAGTAGTGGGCCCCTTATTTTCTCCCTACCTCCCAAAAGTCAAACTCTCCTTGGTACACCGCCCTCACACCTACCACCACCTTTTTGTTGAACCCTTCTGTGAGCATGTATCCTCCCCATCACTTTGAAAATCTGGTCACCCTAGTAAGAGAAGTTGTGTACCTCCATAAAATGTTCACATCACTTTTATATTATTGTAAATAATCTTTCAAAAAGGTCAAAATTATGAATTTTACAAGCAGCTGCCGCAAAACAGAGTCATTTTTCACAGAGATACTTGCTACAGATGTAAAGTGCATGTTTTCAAAATACGCATTTCCATTGTAACACTTATTTTGGATGGACTGGATTTCAACCTTTTATCTCTGAATTGCCTTGGTCTTTGATGGCAGGTATCACAACCTAAAGGTTACCTCAGTGTAGGGTCTGTTTTTGTTTTTTATAAATATTACATAAAGAATCTGTCACTTGGAGTTTAGTCACAGAGCAAACTGCAACAATCATTTGTGAAAATACAACCTTGTCTTCCATCAGGAGTGTTAGATTGAAAGCCTAAAGACTAACATTGCCCTGGAGACTGGAACAGGTGTAACCTAGAGAGCGATATCACCTGAAGAAGGGTATAATGTCTGTTACACTTCCTGCACATTCAGATGTTTGAAATTAAACTGTTGTGACAGCTCTGGGCTTTTGCATCTGTTACAATATTGCATATTCTCTAATACTATACCATATGCCAAGATAAAAACTATTTGAGAAGACTGGTCGGAAGCAGGTCTTACCTTGCTAATAATGTCCTGGGACGGACCAAACATTAATCCCTCTGGATTTTTATTCAAATTTATCAAAGCGTGTTCTAAGTTATTCTTACTTCAGTTCACTTCCTGCATCCCACCCTACCCCTTTTTTCCAAAGCTATGACCAGCTAAAAGACAAAAAATGTGCATATTCTTAAATTCTAATACAAAACACTATTAGTTAGATTTTTCTTACCTCACTGACCACTGTGTTAAGTGTCAGCAAGGAGAACACCTACTCCTCTTTCCAAGGGACAATATTGAAAATTCAGCCATTGTAAGGCTTTTAATCACTTCTTCATTCTATGCTTCCCCCTCTTGCTGCATGCTTCTAGGGTGCCTGCTTAAAACAGGGGCAGTTGCATTTCACAAAGATTTGTACCTCTTGAGTTCTCCTTTCAAATGAACTCAAACTTAAGTGCAATTTGAATGAAACAAACAAGGTTTGCTCAGTTTCAAATGAAAGATAAAAATCAGCACAAGCTTGAATATGTAAAAAAGTTCAAAGACACGTGAGCCAAATTGCAATTAATTGCAAACCAAGAGGAAGACTGGTCTTTCAATTAAAGTACTGGACTGGGACTCAGGAGATCTGGATTCAACTCCCAGCTCTACCACAGACTTCCTGTAAGACCTTGGGAAAGTTCTTAATATCTCTGTTTCTCTTCTGTGAAATGGAGATATTGTGTCCCCCCCGGTGATTTGTCTATTTACACTATAAGCTCTTTGGCGCAGGGACTGTCTCTACTGTAATACAAATAAATAACTAATCTCTGACAACAAAAATCATAGGTAAAATGGTAATGAACCACCAAGAGAGGAAAGCTATTAGTAAATACATTTGCAGAGAAAAGAAGACACACTTTTTTTTAACTTCACTGAGATCCACAGGGCTGGGAGAGCTATCCAAAAGAACAGAGTGGAAAAAAGTAATCAATATTAGGCTTTAAAAAAAGCCAATAGGGATGGGTTAGCATGTCGATATGCAGGAGAGTTGGGTTCAGGATGAAGTTGGGGCTTCCATTTCCCAGGCCAGCAGAGATAGGAAAACATGCTGGGTCACCATCAAAAGAAAAGGTGCAAGCTTACTGACTATCAATCACTCTGCTAGCTGACTTGCAGAAAGGCTCTTGGAGAGAGCAATGTGCTTTTGTTTCTGGCTTCCACATAAGGAGATAAACAACATACATGGTTCTGAGGAAAGGGTAGAGAAAAAGAGGGAGAGGGGAAATGATCAAAGCCAAATAAACAAACAAATGCCCACTCCCTTCCCTGGAAATATACTCCATCCGAACTGTAGATTATCTGGAAAAACAGGGGAAAGCAGGTTTTCCATTCAGAGATACAGAACTTACGTTAGCAATCTTATCACTCTATGTTGCACGGAGTTTTTCAATTCCGGGGAGATAATTACAGGCACTCAGATATTTTTCTTTGTAAAGTTTAGAATTACGTGCAAGAGTTAAAAAGTTAAAATAAAATCAATTCAGATGAGCCTGTTGAAGCAAGCAGTAAATTCATTTGTCACCTTTACATGTTTTTTCCCAGTAGCAAATCTGATAAAAAGAAACCTCATTTGTGTACAAAGATAATTTGCAGTCAGTAGCAACAGAAACGTTCAGATTTTTGGTTCATGAACCCCCAGCATCAACAGTAATCAGTACAAATTTCAACAATGTTGTGGGTGTTCAAACAACCTTCTGAATGGGGGTTCAAGGCTCTCTCCAACTATGCTGTGCTCTTGGCTACAGTATTGCCATTACATAACCAAAGATATTACATAATTTTGCAACTCTCACATAACAAGAGGGAAAAAAAACCCTAAATGTTTGTCTTATCTATACTTAAATTAAAATTACTAGCAAGAAATTTCATACAAGGTTCTGCTGCTAAGTGCATTCTGCCTCTAATGCTTAGTAGTCTAAGTAGTTCTCTTGCAGGGAGAGAAGGTCTATATGATGGTGAACTCCAAGTCCATTAAAGATTTTGTAGATTGGACCCAGCACTCTGAATGCTGAAAAAGTACCTGCCCACTTCTCCCAAAATATTTTACCTACCACTGTTGCAAGTAAAACTAAGCTTATTAGAACCGAAAAGATCAGAGGGAAAAAAAAAAATCTTCTTTCTCAATTATGTTAGTTTGTGTCTGTATGAGCCTATTCCATTGTTCCCCCCATATAGTCAGTCAGCCCCATTTGTGTAAAACAACAGGAAAATACGGTGGTAAAACCACAAAAAAAATTGGCAGTGGGATCCAAAAGCAAGTTCAGAACCTAAGCAAAATTTAATTTTTGCTTTTCAAACTGACTACACTTCAAATTGTCTGTGCCCCTCCAACATTCTCTAAAAACCTGTGAACATTAAAAATATAAAAATGTTGAATACAACAACACATACAATACTAAAAGATTACCATTTAACCAAACCACTTAGGAGGTGCTGAAAGGAAGAAAAGATTCAAAATATTCTATGCTTCATTTTTTATGCTGTAGATATATTCTTACTGATTCGTAATAATATCAGTGCTGTTCTAGTACTTTCATCAGCCACAACCTCTGGTACCACCAAGTTGTTGCTTGCATCCATAACACTGCTGAGGGGACATATTGGCAATGACTGCATCAAAAAGGTCAAGCACTCTGGATATGCCCTACTGTACTGGATATAATGTAACTCAAAAAGCAAACTATTAATCCAGAAGAATTGTTCTAACGGTAGAGTATACACAAACAGAGGTTCTAACTTGAAATATACTTGTCAACTAATTACAGTAAATTGCAATGAAAAAAACAAGACTTACAAGATTAAGACAGGTGTGGCATAACCACACGACTGGGAGATAGGAACTCCTGAATTCTAATATTGGATCTGACAGTGACTCTGGCTGTACCACTCAACACTGCTTCAGTTTTCATCTCAATATAATGGGGATAATGCTTACCAACCCCAAAGAATACTGCAAGGATTAGAAGAGGTTAATTATATGCTGTGAATGTGAAAAATATTTTAAGTGTTTGGTACTTAGTATTATAAGCACAGCCCATTAAATAGGGTTGTCATAGCTCACAAACATTCTTCTTACAGTTCCATTCATATACATAAAAAAGCAAAGTCAAACAATTCAAACGATATTAAAGAGAGGAGTCATTACTCTCCATCTGTTCACTCAGAGTATGGCTATACCTGGAAGATAAGTTAGCACTAATCAGGGAAACCCTCACGTAGTGCTCCTCCAGAAGTTTATGACGTATTGTTGGTCACCCTGCAAGAGAATCTTCTGTATAAAGCACAATTCTCCTCAGTTTGGACTACGTGAAAGAACAAGCAAAAGCAATGAGGCCTCCAAACCTTTTTACTGAAGGGTACTTCAGTGATATGATGTCAAAACAAGAATGATTGGTACTGTAGTCTTCATATCTGGTGGGAAATCCAGAGTAATTCCTTCTTAAATGTGGAGCTAGAAGACTAAAGCCTTCAAGTTTCAATCTAAGGCTAAAAAGAAGTCTTTTGTAGGATGAAAAATAATAATAATAAATAGTTTTGTGGATTAAAATAGGCATTTAGCCAAAACACACTGGTCCCATACAGATTTTCATTTTGGTGCAGTGAAAATCAAAGGCTGTTGTGATGTCATGAAGAGAACTAGCTAGGACTTGAACACACACAACACAAATGAGCCTTCAAAGTGGCTTGTATAAACCCTCAATCTAAACAAAAGCAATATTTTCTTTTCAGGGAAGCCTCTCCAATCCCCCTCATGTTCAAACAGTAGTAATAGTTTTTCAGAGAAGTCATGGGAGCATAAATAGAAATAGTTTGATAAGCAAGTGACAGACATCATATCACACTAGTGGTGACAGTAGAATTCATTCCACATACAAAGGATTTTACATTAAAGTTACCGTGCTCTTCTAGAGCTGACTGTATGCTGGCATTAACAACTGCAACTTTTCCACTCTTTTAATGATGACAATACGCTGGTCACAGTGTATAATCCCCTTCTCTGCTGTTAGCAGACCAGACACAAGAAAAACCTCCATAACATGTGCTATGGGCAGAAAAGAATCTGTGAGCTGCTCCCTCCCTTACCCATACTATTTTCAAATCAAAACCAATAACTAGGAAAGTATGGGAAGACAGAGGTTGAGATTAATGTTTCTCCATGCTTTATAGCTTTATAAAGCTCCTTTTAAAACATTCAGGAAAATACTGTGGTAACTGACATGAAATGACAGTAATCTGTCACTATTTCACATTTCTCACTAGACTGATTTAAATTGTTATTTATGAACCTTATACTTCAATGGTCACTTTGATGACTAAACCATAAATTAGCATGTAAATTTGATTTCACAGTAACAACAAATTGTCAGCAAGCTGGGATATTATTTAATTTCTATTGACATGCAATGAAAAAGTCAGCAATACCAGATGTGCTATATTATAATAAATCCCCAAACTTACAAAAATGCACACTACATCTAATATTTGCTTCATTGCTTTTGTGTTTAAAAACCAAAACAATTTATATAATATATGTTTTAGGGTTGGTTTTAAATATAAACCCATTATTTTATGTCAGTTCACTTCATTAATTAAATTGTTCAATTAAAATAAGACTGAAAATAAACAATCAAGATGTTAGAGAAATGTGAGTCACGCAAAAACGGTGTTTTTCATGGAACAGATGATTGTAAGTGTGACACAGAATGGAAGAAACTCTAGGTCTGTTGTACTTTCACCCTAATTTATATGTGTACTTTAGGACAAAGCAGAGACTTGTTTCTTAATATTTAGAGCTTGCTTTATAGATGAAGTGCTGACAGCATTGATGTATATAATTTGTTCCACAATAAAACACTGACAATGACTTTTGCTTATTTAGAAATACATTTTTCATTTGATAGAGACTAATTCAGCTTCAGTTATCCCAAATATCAACATTCAAAGCCCCCCACAGCTCAGACATCTCTGAAATTCACTTGCTAAACTCATTTCCTTCTATTAGATTATGTTTTTAAAGAGAAGCCTCACCACATACCATCTGCTATTATTTTTACTCCAATAAAAATATATCTGTATATAGATACATATACACCCTTTGACAGTCAGACTTAGAGAGATTCTATCTTGTCTGAAAGAAGAAAAAAATTAAAAGGGTGTCCAAAGAAATGCTTAGATAAAATTAACACTTCCAAAATAGTGAAAATATTCCATATCTGACAAGAATTTCCCCTTCCATTTCTACAAAATCCCCTGCTTTTTAAATATATTTTTCCCTGAAATTGTACACAGAGTGATCTCAAATGCAATCGAATTAAAGACGTTTTTTGAATCAGCAGGTTTGCTTAGAACATGAAAGAAACCCCATTGGAGAGTAAAAGCTCTTAAAAGCTATAGACTTAGTAACTGATTAAGGTCTTCCTATAGCAAATGTAAGGTGAAGATAGTCAAGACAAATTAAAGAACAAAATTGAGAAACAGACAAATGGTTTTGTAGAAGAGAAAAATATAGATCTCTAAATGATCTTGCTGATTTACAATGCATTTAAGTTATGTGTATCAAACCATTACAAATTAAGACTATTTTAAAATTTAAATATAAAGAAGGAAATTTTCAAATGTGAAAATCCAAACTGAAAATCAGTGGGAGCTGAGTGCCTAAGTGTAAAGCTACGATTTAGTTATGGAAGTCGCTGCCCATGGGGTCAGGGAGCTGTGAGGTACCCCTGCCGCCTCTGGCAGCCCCTGGAGCTCCAAGCCGCCGTAAGTGGCAGGGTACCCCGCAGTTCCCGGCTGCCATGGGCAGCAGGGGCCCCTGGAGCTGCCGGTGGTGGGGGAACTCCCGCAGCTCCCGGCCGCCACAGGCAGCGCAGGAACCCCTGAGTTCCCAGCCGCCGCAGGCAGCGGAGAACCCCTGCAGCTCCTGGCTGACACCAGAGGTGGGGCACCCCACAGCTCCTGGCCCCCACAGGCAGTGTGGGATCCCCCGGAGCTGCAGGCGGCAGGGATACCCCGCAGCCCCTGCCCTGCTTCAGGCAGTATGGGGACCTTCAGATCCCCATTTTATCAGCGATATTTTTAAATAAAAGTCATGGACAGGTCACAGCTTCCGTGAATTTTTCTTTTTTGCCTGTGGCCTGTCTGTGACTTTTACTAAAAATATCTGTGACAAAATCTTCGCCTTAACTATATGCCCTTTGTGCCTTTGAAAATTTCCCCCGACAGGTGTAATTGTGTCTTTATATGTCTGAGCCATTTTCACCGGGATTTGCATGTTCATAGCTGAAGGCAAAATATGGCCCTAGAGGATTATTTCTAGATTGACAATTACGAGATCATCTCTTATTAAATTCATTTTTGTGTGTGAATACTTCAGAGTAACAAGGCGAACAAAATGAATGGATTGAAATGGTTCTGTTGATGTCATGACAACAGTCATTATTGTGTTTCGAATAAACTTTAAACACAAATGTTTTCATGGATCCAAACAAAGACTGAATGGTCATCTTGTGACAATGTCGCTTAAAAAATATGACAACTGTATTTGCTAGTGGCTACCTGGTGCCTATTATTTTATAAACAGGAACCAAACGAGATAGTGGGAATGTAGAACAGAGATTAACCTAACTTGCTACTGTTATCTCCCTGCTCCTTTTTTCTTTAGGCATCAAAACAACAAAAGCACATATTTGAAGGACCCAACCAATTTTGTGTGTTGTTTCACCAGCTAGGTTAGAAAAAGTGCTTTCTTCCTTTCTCCACCATGTCAACTGACATGAAATAAGATCCAAGACCCAATTCTGCAAAGCCCCATTGAGATTTTGGAGGACTGGTCACATAAATATTATATGGTTGAAGCACAGGACTCAGAATAAGGAGAGCAGGGTTTTATTCCAAGCTCTGTCACAGACATACTGTGATACCTTGGACCAAATCACTTAGGACCAAATTTTCCCAAGCATGGCCTCCAAATATAATTGCCTCAATTTGAGAATATTGAACTTGACACAGGCAGGACCTGAGCACCAACAGCTCCACTTAGGTTAATGGGACCAGTGAAAGCTAGGTCATAGGTGTGTCCAGTTGGATACCTAAATGTTTAGGCATCCAAAATTAGAAGATACCTATGAATTTGAATCATTTGCGGCTTGTTAGTGCCAAACAGCAGGTCATATGAATGCGACCTCCTCCCCCACCAAAGAACAAACCTTCTTTCAACAAATAATATCAGAGGTATTCTTCTGCTGTTATTGAATGGTTAATGGTTGACTCTACTTAGCAAGCGGTCTTCCAGCTTTTTAATTTAGAGCTGTCCTTTGGCTCCATAAAGCCTGCAGCCTCAGACCCTCCCTGACGTGGGAGAAATAAATTTGAAGAACAATCTCAGCTTTCGCTTGAAATAAAAATCTTTCTAGCCCCTTTCCTTGCAAAAAAAGCCTACAAAATATAAATAAATGTAAAATAATCATGAGGATTGAAAGAAAATGGTAAGCTAGGCTCTATTTCTGAAGTAAGAGGCTAGAGGGAACTTACAGATACAACTTCTTATCATACATTATGTATAAAATTAATCAGTTAAGTTTGATGTGTTTTCCAAGGAATCATCTAGCTACCCTCCTTAGCCCTGTGCACAGTGGTGTGAACACAGTGGACAGGAATCAATGATATCTGGGGTGCAAACAGGCAAAAAATATTTTCACAAACTTATTAAAAAACATTAAGGCTGGATATGCTTCTGCTTCTACACCATACTGGACTGTGCCTCAAATTGGGCAAAAATAGAGTAAAGGAGGCTTAAGCTACTGGCACTTCCCTGAGCATATTAATATGCCAGTGATAGGGGAAGGAGGAAAAGAAGGGATGAGGAGATGGACATAAGAGAGCAAGAGAAAACACAACACAGGGAAAAGCAAAGGAAAGACAAAACACATGGCAGCAGAGGACTGAAGAGCAGAAAAAAGAGGGACAGTAAAGGAGTTTAGAGAATAGTATGTAGAATCCCATTAGTACTAATGGGACTCATGCTTAAATCTTTCCAATCAAGGAGAACTGAATACTGTGCCAGTCACTCACTCCCTTACTCTGCCTCCCCACCATTTGTGAACAATAATACTTGTACAGGATCTCTCTTTCCCTTCCATAAACTGGCATGGGACTTACATCCTTTAGGGGAGAACATGTTATTCAGCATTTTACAATTCTTAAGCAAAAGAGATGAACTAAAGTATGCTTACCTGTCGATGAATAATCTCTAGGTTTGTTCTTGCTTTATTCACTAGTGTCTGTATCTCTTCTGAATCCTTTAAATGTTTGTTTTCTCTAAAGGCATCTCTTATCCTTCTGATGGCATATGTTCTAGACATTGTTAAAAAAAAAGCATCCGTAAGTGTATGAGTTTTGACATCAAAACAAGTTTTAAAGTGTTTGGCTACTGTAGTAAAATGCTGTTGAGGATATTAACAAACAGTTGTACACGCTAATGGCCCATTTATCTGGTTCAAACTTTATATTCTCTCTCTCTGTTCAGGTTAAATCCTAACATGCCCTAGTCAATACTATAAAGCAGTGGTCAGGGCCTTGAACTGTAAAACCAGCTTCACTAGAACTTAATGTGGAAGAACTTTGTGCTTCATATACTTCAATTTTCTTCATGTGTACATCACCTCTGAGATGTATAAACATTTCTCTAGGCCAACAGACTCGAATGTTATTGTAGATTATAAACATATGGTGGAATCACAAACAAACTGTAGAATTACTCCTCTACACACCCTTACCTAATGTGTGGCAAGAAAGATGGTGGTTTCATCCCTGGAAACAGAATAATTAACAGTACCAAGAGAAACATAGAAAGCCCCCGTGTTGTCTAAACGTTCTTCACCAAGGCAGGTTTTTTGGTTTTTTTTTGGTGTTTTTTTAAAAAGTTAAGTACAACTACCTGGAGGGTCTCATTACATGCTCTCTGGTTACTTTTTTTTAATACCAAAGGTCTCCTTGTAACAATACGAGCAGCCAGAAGAAAAGTCCAATCATTATTGCTCTGCCTGTTATTGCTATTAAGATGCAGCACTGCTTGGCACTACAAAGAAAAAGCCTTAGTACAAGTAGCACAACAGCACTACTTCTGCTGGATGCTAGTTATCCTGGTGCTCTGTAGCACTCATATTTCAATCTCCTCTTTTCTTGTCATATGAACCACAAGAGTGATTTGAATCAGTGCACTGATTCCTTGTTCCTGGCATTCCAAGGGTCATCAGGCAAAATGCTAACCACTGCATACATCAATTTGTAACCTGAAAGTCACCAAAGGTGAGCTGCTGAATCAGCCATTCAAAAAGGTGTTTTATTTTTCTCAATGTGCATTTTGCTTTCCACTCGAGGAACCGTGCCCTTAGTCCCACTAACAGGTGGGAAAGAGGATGTGGCCTCCACCCTTGCAAGGCAACACAGAAAAATGTGCAAAACTTTAGGTCCCAAGGGCCATCTGAAACACAGATCAGAATTCTCTCACCATATTCAAAAGCCAATAAATAATCTTTGTTCAGTCTGCAATAAATCCCTTTGCAAACACTAGATGAATTTCATTTTTGTTAAAAGACACTCTCAATTGATCAGTAGATATTTTTATGAGAGGCCAGATAATAGAAGTATTTGGTGCATGCTGATCCTTTTCAGATATCTTTGTAATTCACACTATTATTGTCTATCACCATTTAAAATGCCTCACACCAATAAACATATTTATCTCAAACTTAAACATTTTGCACAGAAAGTAAAAAACAATGAAAACCACTCCAATAGCTTAATATTTTCAAACGTTACTTTTCAATCTCATAAAAAAATTAAATGCACGCGTCAGGTCCAACATAAAACTGTTGGAAATCTGATCATTAACCCCTCCCTCCACCCTATATATATATATATATATATATATATATATATATATCTCAAAAAGAATATTCTTAAGAAAAAAGATTAACAACCTGCTTCACTACCATACCATTAGATGGTGCCATCCAGCTCTTAATGCAGTTTCCATGAGGTAAGTGACATATTTTTGTAAGAGCTCATAAATAATACATTTCAATCACAGGAACCAGGGGTGGTTATGGAGTGCTACCCTGCTGCCACAAACCAGCAGATGGTGTATGCTTTTAATTAGGGCCTGTTCACCTATAATGTTACATGGATGTGTGTGTAGTTAATAGAATTTATTAAATATGGAAACTCATTCTTATTTGCAGCTGGTGCCCTAGAAAGATTTTGAGGGGAAGCTGCTTAATTATTCTGGGGCAGACATAACCAAAAAATGTTGACATTTAGTTTAATTTTGTTGCTTGATAATGAATGACTGGATAAGGAAAATGCTCTTCAGCCAGGGTGCATGTGTATTTAAATATAATCTATTTCTTAAAAGGAAAAAAAAAATTCAGTGGTTTTCTGGGAATGGTTGTTTCCTGGAAGATATACAACCCTAACATACACTTTCTATCTTTTTTAAAAAAAACTGGTGTTCGTTATCCAGCTTTATTCTGCAAACACTCATGTGAGTAACTCTACTAAGGTGAGTAGCCCCCCTGATTTTAATGGGACTAATTACATGCATGTCTGTAGGTTTGGCCCCAGATTGCTTTTGCTCTTTTATATGTATGATGGATTAATTATCCATTTTCTAGTTTTTCACTCAATACACCAAACACAGTTGTTTAGAAAGAAAATTGATGTATTTAAGAACTGGCACAACAATTCACATTTACTGTCTAAACACTGTGTATGGCAAGAAACAAACATGTATGGGCAGCAGACTTGACTAAAGGATTACCCGTTGTTATCTTTTCCTTCTCTAATTTCTATAAGCCTGTACATCTATAATATGCCATTTTATATCCCAGTCCAGCAAAGACTTACGGACATGCTTAACTGTAAGCATGTGAGTAGTTCCAATTAATCAACTGGACTATTCACGTGCTTAAAATTAAACATGTACTTAATCTTTTGCAAAATTGGGGCATAAACGTGCAAATACCTGTAGTAGGAAGACAAAATTTTGCTGCAATTTACTATTATTAAAACTTTCTATACATCCTTGGATGGAAAGTGCTATATTTTAGTGCACTCTACAAAAATTAAAGTTAGCGTCACAATATCTCTGTAAGTACTGAGGAAACAGAAGCAGAGAGTTCAAGTGACTAGCCTTAAGTCACACATGAAGTCTGTGGCAAAGCCAGGGAGAGAACCTGTATCTCCTAACATCCAACCCTGAATGTTAACCGTAAGCTCACCCTCTCTTCCTTTTTGGGAGGTATAAGGTAAACAGTTTCTAAACCCAACCCATTCTACTCTTCCAGGATTTTTTTTTTTTTAAAAAAACAAAAGGAAGGAAGAAGAAAAAGTTAACATATTTTAGCCCTTCTCAATGTAACATCTTCTACAAAAGATAAAAACTGATTGTTTTGTACAGACTCAGTTCTGAATCTTTATCCTCTTCTCATGTTTCTAGATCTTAACAATGCTCACACAAAAATCCACCAGTAACACTTTGACTGCAGTACCTCTGAACAACTGAGCCCTCTTAAAATTATAGCAACACACATATTGTACGTAGCAAGAAACAAGGATATGCAGAAGCATGCACAGCATACGTCCTCTCTTGCACACATTTGTTTTTCTCTTGAGAATAGCTGCTCCGAGGAAATCCCTTTGTTTGGTTCATAGTGAGTTGCAGACTGACTACTAATTCTCATGATTACATTGATTCTCAGTCCAAGCAGAGTAACACAGCACAAATTCTTCTGTATTCTCATATGGTACAGGATTTACAAGTGAGAGGGTAGAGTATCTGAATATCCTTTAATAAATAATAATAAAAATAAACTCATCCAGGCATAATAGTTATTTGCAGATTAATACCTTACACCTTTTGCTCCTGTTGATTCACATGGTTCTTGCAGCATGTGCTATATTGTTAGCCTGAGCAAGAAGGTTTCAGAAATGACACAGTTGCTGCAACAAAAATAGCAAGCTAACCTGCAGTGCAAACTCTTGCATTAAAATTATCATAATGGATGTTTGAAACTATCACAACAAATTAATGCAGAAGGCCAGTGGAACAAGAGACAAAAAATATGGGGGCGGAGGAGTGGGAGGGGGAAGAGTGAATGGGAGGAAGGCAGAATTTGTCCACAGAAACTGCTGAGTCTATTCTAGGTAAATTACACAAGGACAGAATTTTAATTCTCTTGGAATATTTTTAACCTAATATTATTATTGCAAATACCATCTAAGCCAGGGGTGGCCAACCTGTGGCTTCGGAGCCACATGCGGCTCTTCAGAAGTTAATATGCGACTCCTTGTATAGACACCGACTCTGGGGCTGGAGCTACAGGTGTCAACTTTCCAATGTGCCAGGGGGGTGCTCACTGCTCAACCCCTGGCTCTGCCACAGGTTCTACCCCCACTCCATACCTTCCCGCCCCATCCCCTGAGCCTGCAGTGCCCTTGCCCCTCCCCCCCCCCAGAGCCTCCTGCATGCCACGAAACAGCTGATTGGGAGGGAAGGGGAGGCGCTGATGTGGGTGGGAGGTGCTGGAAGCGGGGGAGGAGGGAGGGAGCTGATGGGGGGCTGCTGACTTATTACTGTGGCTCTTTGGCAATGACATTGGTAAATTCTGGCTCCTTCTCAGGCTCAGGTTGGCCACCCCTGATCTAAGCTCTCCCATCAACATAGCACTGTCTACCCAGGGGGTGGGTGGGGGAAGGCTGGTATAACTGTGTCGCTCAGGAGTGTGGATTTTTACAACCGTGAGCAATGTAGTTATACTGACATAACTTTGTAGTGAAGACCAGGGCAAAGACAGCTTCACATGAGGCGGAAATTGCACAGTCTCCATCCAAATTTTTTTTTTTTTGCTGTTCAAATGGTTTCCAAGCAACCATCATGCTGACATTCCAATTCTTGTACTTAGGCACCACTCCTGCAAAACCCCAATCCTGCAAAGTAAGTGCAATTCAACATCTGAGATTACCCAAATCCATTTTGATTAAACTTCACTCTGCTGACACTTTGTTACAAAATGTGATTTTTCACAATATAAACCAATTTAGCAGAATAAAAGGGCACATTTCTGGATCCATAGTTTCAAAGAACTGAAGCATCCCGATCCAGACTTGCTTTTATTATTATTATTATTATTATTTTTTAACTTATGCAAAGACGCAGTGTTTGAAACTATTTTTTAAAAAAAGTCACATCAAACAATTGAAGAAAGAACGGCTTGCTTATTTCTATGGTGTTCAATGTCAAACTCTGTGTAGTGGTTCATGACTGTCAAGAAGCAGGGCAGAGACCCGAAACTGGTGTGTGTTCTATAATTAAATTTCACCAACCCACTAACAAGTGTGAACTCCTAAAGCACTATAGCAGTCTTACCACGGAGTCAGACAGTTCCCTTGGGCATTCCAGTCTATCTTGCCATCCAGGCAAGCTGGACTTAGTCATAGCTGCTTGCTATACACCAAAGATCACATAAGATTGAGGTTGCTTCCAGTCCTAAAAGATCAGTCACTTATCTCAGGTCAATTTGTACCTTAGATCTCTCACCAAAGACAATGCTTGTAGCCAATCCTGTAATGAGTAAGTCACAGAGCTGAAGAAGAGCACTGTGTGAGCTCGAAAGCTTTTCTCTCTCTCCAACAAAAGTTGGTTCAATAAAAGATATTACCTCACCCACCCTGTTTCTCTAATATCCTGGGACCAACACGGCTACAAAAGACTACATACAGAAAGCAGCCAGCACAGTCTATCTATAAAGCCAGCATGGTCTGTTAATAAAGCCAGTTTAACTGGCCCAGGAAGGACAGGGCACGTGCCAACATAAAAGCTCCAAAACCACACATCCTTGTTGCTGCTGGTGTACCAGAGAAATGGGGACATGGTCAAGATGGGCTACACTGATCTTCAGCTGCATTTTCAGCCCCCAGAGTCTTTGTGGGGTGTCCTTTATGTCCAGATTTTTAAAGTTTTGATTTTTGCACAAGCCCTACAGACCACTGAAATATTAAGCCTGATGCTTTGGGGAGCAATGCTACCTTACTACTCACACTGTTGTCCTTAGCCTGGTTACTGCTTGCAGTTTTATTTTATTTTTTTATTTTATAAATGCAGGAGCATTTTCTTTATTTACATATAGAAAACATTTTCCCGAAGCATCATTTATTTCAGAGGAATGAAGCTAGATGCGTGGATGGCATCGATACCAGGTCTGCCGTGTTTCACTGGCTTGTAAGTGATGGAAAACTCGCCCAAGTAGTGGCCAATCATCTCGGGCTTGATTTCCACCTGGTTGAAGGTTTTGCCGTTGTATACACCAACCATGCTGCCCACCATCTCGGGGAGGATGATCATGTCGTGCAGGTGAGTTTTGACTACCTCTGGCTTCTCCATGGGAGGGGCCTCCTTCTTGGCCTTGAGAAGGCACTTCAGGAGGGAATGTTGCTTACGACGCAGGCCGCGATTTAGACGCCTGCGCTGGTGAGCAATGTACAGCTGCATCAGCTGCTCGTAGGAAATATGGAGGAGCTGATCCAGATCAACACCTCTGTAGGTGAATTTCCTAAAGGTCCGTTTCTTCTTCTGTTCAACTTCTGCCATCTTGTTATGTTTTGACCTTTGGAAAACTCATTCCCTCCTCCTCCTCAGGCTACTTATTCTCCAGGAACGAATCTCCACTACAGATGGCCACTTTAGAAGAGCTGTTTGGAAAATACCAATTATTTTTTGTGGGAAATTTCAAAGTTTTTTTGGTTTTGTTTTCAAAATTTCCTGCATAAAAAGTTTGTTTTTGAAGTAAAACTGAAACGAGTTTTCAGTTAAAACATTTCAATCAGCTCTAATGCTCACAGAAAAATTACATAATTTCAATGCAGAATTACATGGTATTTTCTTGCAGAAATTTCAGTCACTCACTTCCCCTCACAGTTTGTTGGGGAGCCCTTCAGAGGGAGAGTTTATCATACACTTTGATGGTTATTGTTCTGCTTTTTTGAGGCATTCATTTGTCAACCATTCTGTTTTCCTGAGGATGTCTTCTCTTCCTGCCATATCAGGATCTGATTGGAAGGTTACGCACTGGGGTACTGCAAAGCTACCAGAACTCATGCTCTTACCTCACACCACTAACTATAAATAACCTGTAGAGCTTGGGAAGTTGCACCAAGAAGTCAGGACCAAGGAATGAGAATTATGAAAAAATATTTCTTCAGAGAAGCAGAATTACAACATATGCCATTTTTCCTTAACCACTTCTATATAGCTCTTTGAGATCCTTGAAAAAGTGGCATTATATCAGTGAAAAGTATTTAATAACAAACAACCAGCAGCAGCAGAAACTCAATCTGTGCTTGCAGGAATGGGAAAAAGTAGGAGACTATAAAGGCAGTTTTCAGGTAATTTTTCAGTGTCTTACTGAAATCATTTTATCATCCAAGTGTAGCACCATTTTAACGGAAACTGTCCTCCCTTCTACTTCACTGCAGATATTGTCTGGAATTGTTGAACACATACAGTTAAGTTGGTGACCACAAACCCAGAATAAAAATGTGTATTATTCAATGTAGTCACTGTGCTCTATCCTGCATGCACACCTTCCCTGAACCACCTTCTGCGATATCTGCATCTGTCATGCAATTAACATCCAATTAAACCAAAAGTATAATGTAGATCAGTGTTTTCCAAATTTCTTCCGCCGCTTGTGTAGGGAAAGTCCCTGGCGGGCCGGGCCGGTTTGTTTACCTGCCGCGTCTGCAGGTTCGGCCAATCGTGGCTCCCAGTGGCTGCGGTTTGCTGCTCCAGGCCAATGGGGGCTGCAGGAAGGGCAGCCAGCACATCCCTCGGCCCACGCCACTTCCCGCAGCTCCCATTGGCCTGGAGCGGCGAACTGCAGCCACTGGGAGCCACGATCAGCCGAACCTGCGGACGCAACAGGTAAACAAACCGGCCCGGCCCGCCAGGGGCTTTCCCTGCACAAGCGGCATCCCAAGTTTGGGAAACACTGATGTAGATGGTTAACAGTTTCAGTGCAGAGATTTGAGGCCAAAGGCACTGCAGGTGCATGGCTACACAAGGTGTTAATCAGGTAGCAGCTGCACATAAGTAGAAAGCATCAAAAGTGGTTGGGGTTAATGTGGAAAACAGTTCCCAGGCAAGTGCATTTCAAGATACAGTGTCATAGGCAATGGGCACTAGCTACCAGCTTTAAAATCTTGGACATTACTGACCGAAAACAATAGTAAAAACAATAGTTTTCTCCTAATGCACACAAATTTGCCTTAAAACTAACTTTTAATACTTCTGCTTTTGCTATTCCCTAAAATGCAGCTCAAGTGTCCTTCCATTTTATTGTGCGTCAATTCCTCCCAAAATAGAAGCTTCCGAGGAGTGAAGTCTGAACCACTGCCTGCTATAGAAATACTGAAATTGCAACAGGTACAGATCAGAAAATAATTGCTGCTCTGGGATTCAGATCTTCTTCTTATTAGAAAATACTTATGCAAGGTCAAATTTATATATATATAAAAATCACTGTGGTTTTTCTTTAAGTCTTAAGGACAAAAGATAAAAACTATTTGTTTAAATGGAGTGCAAAAAAAAAAGTTGAAAATACTGTGCATAGGCACACTTGTTTTTACTACACAGCACTTTTCCTTCAAAATAATTCTGGTCAAGTAACAATGTTAGAGAGTCTCAACATTTTGCATTTATCAATACACAAAACATGCTAACGGTGAAAGTCATCTTCCAAAGGAGGCCTTATAAATGTGCTGACATTTCTCCTTGTCTATTATTGTGAACAAAAATAATGTCTTAATGGAGCATATCACAGTTATAAGCCAACAGACTGCTAAAGAGAATGGCACAGCTATTACAGATTGTTATTTAGGATGATCCAAAATATTGGGGCAGAAGGAGTAAATGGTGATATAGAATCCGAACAAACAAAAGAGACAGATCACATGGGAAGAGGCCTGAAGGCTTCACCAAGAAAGAAAAAAGAGAACAAAATTACATTTCTCTATCAACTAAAGTTGTGGTGAGTAATAAGTTATATAATGTAGTACCTCACCTATAGGAAATCCACTCTGGTGACCAATTATAAAATAAAAAGGTTTTCTAATTTCATCATGCTTTTACTTAGCGAGACGAGGAGCAGTGTTATGTAGAAAGAGGATGAAATATTTACTAATTCAGAAAGACTCCCTTCTAAAAAACCTACTGTTAACTTCTTCCATTTATAGTTTGATTCTCTTCTTCCCCCTCACTGATAGCTATGGTCTTGATATTCTAGAAGTATTAGATGCGAAGACCTCAGTTCATATTTGCAAAACATGAATTGGAGGGAATTTGCTCAGCTATATTTACATTCTAGACCAACGTCTAGTTCAAAAACTGACAGCCTCAGGGATAAAAAGTCTGCTGAAGATTCATTTTAAGTTACCTGAAACTTTTATTGCTTGGCCAGATATCAGTGCAGACTTGAAATATAACGAATTACTCCAAAGGAAAGGAATATCTCTTTTTAATATTTTTTATATTTCCTAATTCTTTAAAGTCTCATTAGAAGTCACCATCAAGGGTCAAATAGAAACTTTTAACAAACAATATAACAGATACCCTATGCAGACACTTTAATGTAAAGTTAAATTTGAGAATTTAATATGAACAGAATCCTAGTCAGGCCAGTAACCATATCTAGCTCTCCCACAAGTACTCATACTTCACAGTTAGGGATGGCATAGTGTCTTGTGGAATTTAATCCAGGAGCAAACAGAATGGAGTAGGTGTAATGTTGTTTTATTATTATTTTATTTATTATTAGCAGAGCTCCAGCTCTCAAAGTTTCTACACTAGACAAACTTCTAGCAGTGCTGTGACTCTCAAATTACAATATACTAAAGATATCTGGCTGTAATATAAAAGCCTAGGTCTACTCATCGAACAAAGACTTGGGGGAAAAATCCTCTTTTGAGGCAAGTTTGGGGCTTTCATCTAAAATAAAATCAGCATCAGTTTCTAGTCCTTGCAATTGTGAAGATAACCTTCCAATTGTGGATTGTAAATCAATGCAGAGTGTCTTCCTCAGTTTACTAAGAGATGACACCTTCAGTGCCTCTTTTGCTTACAGGTTTCCCAAGCAACTAAACTAACAAGCCACTGGTCAGTTTCACTGCTAATATACAGAACCCTATGGGCAGCAGTGAAACTGCCAAGAAACTTACTTTTTTTTTTTTGGCTGCTCCTGCTGGGGAAGGTTCTGAGGAGCAGCAGAGACAAGCACTGCATATTTTTCATAGAAGAAGAGCAACCAAAGAACAGGCTGGGGACGGAGTAAATACGTCATTCCTCACAGCAGCCATGAGATGGAGTGGGAGAAAAGTGACAGACTTGCGCCTTCATTCTTTGAGCAACACAGCATTTAGTTTTTCAGACACCTACCAGCCAGAGGTAGACATCTAAGACTAAGTCCCTAAGCCAGGCCCAGGGGAGCAAAACCTTGATAGCCATCCCAGCATCTTCCTCCCTCCATCTTTCCAATATATTCTGGTCAGTAGGTTTAGAACTCCAAACCACTCCTAAAAAGTCTTGCTTTTGGGCGATGGATGGATGCGTGGTGGAATCGGTCTACAGAAAATAATTTGAAAGAATGCTTGGTCAAAAACAAAACAACAAAAAAAACCCTCTCCCCTTCTAATGGTAAGCTAGTATCAAGTACTAGATGATCAATAGGATATTAAGAGATGTATTCGATGCACATTACATCATAAATGGAGATCCACTATATATCATAATATGCATCAATATGACTGGATTTACGTAGCAAATGCTAACAAGTTTGAACATAAGAACGGCCATAGTGGGTCAGATCAAAGGTCCACCTAGCCTAGTATCCTGTCTTCTGACAGTGGCCAACGCCAGGTGCCCCAGAGGGAATGAACAGAACAGGTAATCATCAAGTGATCCATCCCTTCTTGCCCACTCCCAGCTTCTGGCAAACAGAGACTAGGGACACCAACCCTACCCATTTGAAAACTAAAAATCTTCTGATTTCTAAAGCAAATCTTGTTTCTATATTATGTTCTATTTCTCAGATTTACTAGATCAACTAAAAAGTTTGAACTTTTAAAAGTATCCTGTCCAAGTTGAGAGAATAAAAAAAGAAAAGTGAGAAGACTTTTCTAACATTTATATTTTTATAGCACCATAACTCCGAAACAGCTTCCCTGAATTTTCTTTTATTTTTCTAAAAAACAGAAAACTCCTCCTCATACTTGAACAAGTTCAGTGTCTGTCTAACCCAGGGGAATGACTATTTTTTTAGGCTAAATGGTTGCCTGTTTTGAACTTTAATAAAGAGAACACCGAATACTATCTGATCAATACTACCCATTCTATTTAGACCTGGACTACTCCCATTTGGGCAATACTCTGAAACAACTTCTAAAACATAAATTGTCGCTTGCTATACTTAACTATTTTTAAGGAGTGAAATTATCACTGAACTAAGACTAAGCATAAAAAGTTTCAGCACAAAGAGAGTGCTTTTGAGAAAGTTAAAACTAGAAAGTAGGAAATAAGATTTCAGAATAGATGGACTCCTTTAATTTTAATTGGAGTTGCTACTGCAACCCTGTATTGTAAAAGTGGAAAAGAAAAATGCTTTACCAGCACAGGACCCAAGTGAACATGTCATTCAGTTAATGACGCACCAGTCTGGGAACTGCTGCAGGGGCTAGAAGTACAATTTGCCACAGATGAAAAGTGTCCTGGTGGCCTGAAATGACAAATAGCTCCAAAATAAGGTTTCATTGGCCCAGATGCTGACAGGGCATGGGATAGCTTAATGGTCTAATTATCAGGTTTGGCACATCTACAGTCCTAGAACTACAAGTTCAAATCCTGGTAAGACTGATTCATCCCTTCATCCTTCTGAGGCACAGGAATTAATATCATTCAGTTTGCATGTTCATCTTTCTGATGAGTCCTTGAAAACAGAGGTTCAGTCTGCTGTACACTGTCATTAAAAATTCCATTATGCTTTTTGTAAGACCAGAATTTTACCAGGCTGTCAGACAAAATTTTCCTCTTCCACTGTTGCATAGCATGCTCTGCACTGGCCAGCTGCCACTCTCCATCCTAGAGGTGGCTGTACTTCAGCAGTGATTTATAAACATCATATAGCTGGTAAAGCACTTTGGGATAAAAGGCACTACATAAAGTAAAATAACAACAACACATTTCATAGTCTGCTCACAGACACCATGCTAAAATTTATTTGGATGGGATTGCATTCTAAAGGCATCATTGACACAAATGGAAGTAGAGAAGCTTTGCATGCTGGTAACAGAACAAAATGCCTCACTGTTGATCCTTGGGACTGGTAGGAGAAAATGGCCGTACAAGTGGATGCTCTATGGGTCCTCCACGAAAATAAATTCTACTTATTCATTTGGGTCCCATAATGCCACATGCTACTAAGACAAAGTGACAGTCATAAATAAAGGAAGATAAAATGAAGATTGCTATGCTCCTGATTCCAGACAAAGAAAGAATCTAGTTACACATGGTTTCTTACTATTTTTGTCACAAATAGTTTAAAAATTGAGATAGCAAAAGGTTCCAGGTCCATCAAGACTGATGTGCTATATCAATAGTGATCAAAGTGTTTCCCATGAGCTAAATATAGCCTCTAGATGCCTTCATCTTTAATACCAGGGTGTTGGCCTTGGACATCACAGGTCCCAGCATGCAATCCTCTACCTTGATCTGACCAGAGAGCAAATCTTAAAAATCAGAAAATGAGCAGAGATTAAAAATCTAGATATGCCAAGTCAATTGGCAGAAATTATTCGATTAACAAATTTTCTGCCAGATCATCTGTGCATTGGAAGCAGTTTAAACTTTACTATGGCAGAAGAAAGGTTGATCAGAGAGGTCCAAGTCCTGCAAAGGAAGAGATTACTTGATATTTTTTCCAAAAGGAGAAATTATTACAAAATACTGTTATATTACCAAATCCAGCCTACAAAATTGCGCTGTTAAACAATAATAGAATACCATTTAAATATTTTTGGATGTTTTCTACATTTTCAAATATACTGATTTCACTTATAACACAGAACACAGAGTACAGTGGTCACTTTATAGTTATTTTTTATTACAAATATTTGTGCTGTAAAAGACAAAAGAAATAGTATTTTTCAAGTCACCTAATACAAGTACTGTAGTGCAATCTCTTTATCATGAAAGTTGAACTTGCAAATGTAGAATTATGTACAAAAAAACCTGCACTCAAAAATAAAACAAATGATAAACTGTAGAGCCACTCAGTCCTACTTCTTGTTCAGCCAGTCACTCACTCAAACAAGTTTCTTTACATTTGCAGAAGATAATGCTGCCCACTTCTTGTTTACAGTGTCACCTGAAAGTTAGTACAGGCGTTCTCATGGCACCGCTGGAGCCAGCATCACAAGATATTTACGTGCCAGATGCGCTAAAGATTCATATATCCCTTCATGCTTCAACCATGCTTCATTCCAGAGGACATGCTGATGTCAGGTTCTGCTCAATAATGATCCAAAGCAGTGCAGACCGATGCATGTTCACTTTCATCATCTGAGTCAGATGCCACCAGCAGAAAGTTGATTTTCTTTTTTGGTGGTTTGGGTTCTGTAGTTGCCGTATCAGAGTGTTGTTCTTTTAAGACTTCTGAAAGCATGCTACACACCTCTTCCCTCTCAGATTTTGGAAGGGACTTCAGATTCTTAAACCTTGGGTCGAGTGCTGTAGCTATCTTTAGAAATCTCACATTGGTACCTTCTTTGCGTTTTGTCAAATCTGCAATGAAAGCGTTCTTAAAACGTACAACACGTGCGAAGTCATCATCCGAGATTGCTATAACATGAAATATATGGCAGAATGCGGATAAATCAGAAAAGGATACTATTCTCCCCCAAGGTGTTCAGTCAAAATTTAATTGATGCATTATTTTTTTAAACGAGTGTCATCAGCATAATAGCATGTTCTCTTGAATGGTGGCTGAAGCATGAAGGGGCATACGAATGTTTAGCATATCTGGCACATAAATACCTTGAAATGCTGGCTACAAAAGTGCCATAAAAATGCCTGTTCTCACTTCCAGGTGACATTGTAAATAAGAAGCGGGCAGCATTATTTCCTGTAAATGTAAACAAACTTGTTTACCTTAGTGACTGGCTGAACAAGAAGTAGGATTGAGTGGACTCGTGGATGCTAAAGTTTTACATTGTTTTGTTTTTGAATGCAGATATGTAACAAAAAAGTGCACTTGTAAATTGCACTTTCACAATAAAGAGATTGCATTACAGTATTTGTATGAGGTGAATTGAAAAATACTATTTATTTTGTTGATCGGTTTTACAGTGCAAATATTTTTAATAAAATAATATAAAGTGAGCACTGTACACTTCGTATTCTGTAACTTAAATCAATATATTTTAAAAAGTGGAAAAACATCCAAAAATATTTGATAAATTTCAATTGGTATTCTGTTGTTTAACAGTACGATTAAAATTGTGACTAATCGTGATTAATTTTTTAAACCCTGACTCCTGACTATATTCCATGTTCTAACTGCTGATCCTTGCCCCTCACCCCCAGACTAAAAGGGCTAACAATTCAAATTTGTATCCACAAATTATCAACATTATTAATAATAAGAATTATGGCCAAGATTTTTTTGTAAATCTCTATTTCAATGGGAGCTGCATGGTCAATACTTTTGAAAGTTGGGACACTTATTTAGATGCCTAAATCTGAATTTAGGAATTAGCTTTTCAGAACCCATTACTGAAAATCTTGGCTAATTTTTTTATGTTACTCTTTGTTGTAAATTAATCATTAGTGAAAATTTTCACATTGGAAATTGTTCAGGGCAGGTAAAATATTATGTCTATAATCTGTGTAAGGCACCTAGTTTATATGGACAGTACAAATAAATAATAATTGTAATTTCTCATTAAACTTTTCACCTTCAAGACCACATATATATGGATGTAAGAAAATCATGGGCCATGATTTTGTTGTGGAACCGCAACATTTAACACACACTGCAACTTTTTATAGTTGTCGCAATTTGAGTGGCATTTTGAAGCCATGCGCCAGGTCAAAACACCACTCACTCAGATTTGGCCTAGCCGCCCCTCAGAGGGATGGGGGGCCAAATTTGAGTGAGAGGTGTTCTGACCTGGCACACAGGGTTGCAACATCATTCAACTTCAATTTTGTGATTGAACTTTTTGAAAAAGTGTCATTTTCCATTTATGTTATGCATTTTTATCTTGCTGCATTTCTTCACAAGCAATGCAAAGCCTCTGAAATGTTTTACTTCAAATGATTACTTGTCAAACTGTGATAAGGAGGGGCAGTTTTGATTTACACAAATCCTCTGATAGTCTATTGGCATTTTTTTTTAGTATTTTCCATTTTTGTTCTTGAATAGATATTGTGAATCCATTTTGAAAGCAAGTCAATAAATAAAATATGTTTGTGTTACTAGAACTGACCGCACCAAAAACACAGCTTAACAAACTGTGATTACAACTTTTGAAGCAAAAAGTCATGACTTTCTTACAGCCTTACCTATGTATTTTATATTATTATAAAATTACTAGTAATTACTTGGCCTAGAAAAGTATTACAATGTTCTAGATAAGACGGTGAGTTGCAAGATATTTCCTGAAACTGTCACTTTCAGATATTAGTTTCAAGACCAATACAGGATTCTTCCAGCTGACATTCAAAACATAATTCAAGCTGAAATGCACTAGGAAGTACTGTGGTTTGTACTATGTCCTAAGCACTTCATCGGAGCTTTATTGACCTAAAATGTTTTCTGGAAAGGAAGCAATCCAAGGTAGTTTAGATAAATGAACTGTATTGGTTACACGAGGAGACATTCTGATTTATGAATGGATTCTTCCAAAAAATCTAGGTAGGGATTCAGATCAAAACTATATCAATTAATATGACAGTCTCCTAGTAGGAAAAGAAAAAAAAAAAAAAAAGATACTTGGATCGGCTGCTCTCAAAAACGATTAATCCATGCCAATAAATGACAACTTCCGAACCCTCTGCTACTCTTGCATTGCTCTTCAAACACTGTCTACAGAAAAAAGAAAAGGAGTACTTGTGGCACCTTAGAGACTAAAAAATTTATTTGTTAGTCTCTAAGGTGCCACAAGTACTCCTTTTCTTTTTGCGGATACAGACTAACACGGCTGCTACTCTGAAACCTGTCTACAGAAAAGCATTTTAATGCAACAGATAGAGAACATGTAAAAATCACTGGGTACACTAAGGCCTTGTCTACAATAGAAAGGTTTTGCCAGTGTAGCTATACCAGCAAATGCTCCTGGCAGAAGAATTCTTTTGTTGGTATAGCTTATACTAGTTTCCTGAATAAAATAACCTATACTGTCAAAAAAAGTGGGGTTTTTGCCAGTATAACTGCATTTACACTAGGGATTTTGCCAGCATAGCTATCTACTTTAGGGATGCGATTGTTTATTCTCCTAACTGACATAGATATGTCATCAAAACTTAAATGTAGACCAGGCCTAAATGACTGTCATTGAAGTAAAAAGTCTCTCTCTTCCCCTTCTGCTGCTCCTCTAAGGGAAAAGGCTAAGTCCAGTCTTTCTCTAGGAATATAAATTTTGAGAACAGAAATGTATCCATTTTTTTTAATAAGTGGTACCCTCGGGTAGTTAACTATTTAAGCCACATGACAAAGGGAAAGCCACTGATCAAATTTCAAATATGCGTTTAAATTCGAGACACAGAAACACTGATTTGTCTGTTTTGGTTAACTAGCTGTGGTTATTTCTGTCACTCTTGGGTATTAAAAAGGCACATACCATCAGTGCTTAAAAGGTTTACCAGGCACCTACTAAGCAGAGGTAGATATGAAAAATGAGGATCGGAGCAGAGCCCTCCACCAGTGAGGTCCAGGGCAATGCCCTGGTGAAAAGGCCTAATCTCCTGCATCAGCTTGTAGGAAAGGGGACAATGCTTTGATTTCAACCAGGGCCTTGCCCCTAGCTCCAACTTGGGAGCTCCACCATTCCTATCAGCCTTTAGCTAGTACTGCAAGTATCTTATAAATACAGTGGAGTCGCATCTTACGCAGGAGTTAGGTTCTAAAGTCAGCGCGTAAGGCGAAAATCGCGTATAGTCAAAATTTATCGCCCATAAAGTACAGTTTACTGTACATGGTTTTGTGTATACAACCCTGTACAGTAATATGTATAAATGTATAACGTATACAGTAATGTACAGCATCTAATAAAGAGTACATATGCAAAATATAATTTTACAGTACTGTATTTTTACTTACAGGGGGTCGTCAAGGCTTGATGTCGATCCAGGAGACGGAGGTGACTGAGAGCTTGGGTGATGGAGAGCAAGTCGTAGATGAAGTGGTTGGCTCTGGTTCAGCTCGAGAAGTTGATTGCGTAGGCTCATCTGCTGCTGGATGTTTTTCCTTGAGAAACATCGTGATCGGCAACTGTCGCTGTTGTCTCTTGAGCTGCTCAAACATTTCTTGATACGGTCTCAAATCATCCGTAATACTATGTGTGATTTTGAGGCTTCGTTTCATAGAGGGATCGTATTCAGAAATTAAATCATTCAGGTGTTTCGCTGCTTGGAACACTTCAGATTTATGAAGATTCCAACTTGCTGGCTCTTCCTGTTCGTCGTCATCATCTTCGTCTTCTGTAGACAATTTTATCAGTTTCTCTAACTATTCGTTAGTCAGTGTTTCTCTATGGCCCTCAACTAATTCTTCAATTTCTTCCTCAAGGATGTCAATGAAGCCATCACCACCCACTTGCCTGGTCACCTGAACAATGCATTTCGCTTCTTTGTCAATGGTCAGAAAACCCTTAAAATCATTCACACATTCTTTCCATAGGTTTCGCCAACATGCATTGACTGTTTCAGGCTTGATTGCATCCATTGCCTGTTTAATATAAGTGATGCAATCAGCAATGTTGAAGGACTTCCAACACTCCATCACATTAAGATTGGGATCAGCATCCATAGCGCTACATATCCGTGAGAATGTAAGCCTTGTGTACGTGGCCTTGAAACAGCGAATCATGCCTTGGTTGAGAGGTTGGAGATGGTAGGAGGGGGGGGGGGGGGAGAGGGAACAAAGATGACTTCAAAGTCATTATGCGCAAACTGGAGTGCCACAGGGTGGCCAGGAGCATTGTCTATGATCAGCAACACTTTAAAGTCAAATCCTCTCTCTGAGGTACTGCTTGACCTCTGGAATGAAACACTTGTGGAATCAATCCAGAAATAATGCTGCCGTCACCCAAGCCTTTTTATTTGATTGCCAGAACACAGGCAGGAGATTTTCGTTCTTGTCTTTTAGGGCACAGGGATTTGCAGCCCTGTAGAGCAAGCCCAGCTTTATTAAATGCCCAGCCGCATTGCCACAAAACAACAGAGTCACATGGTTTTTAGCTGCTTTGAAGCCAGGGGCTTGTCTTTCTGATTTTGAAGTGTAAGTGCGGTTGGGCATTCTTTTCCAGAAGAGACCAGTCTCGTCAGCATTAAAAACTTGTTCTGGAAGATAGCCCTTTTCTTATATGATTTTTTAAAATTGTTCGGGGTAGGCTTTTGCTGCCTCTTCATTGGGCAGATGTAGCTTCACCAGAAGTCTGCACGTTTTTGAGGTTGAAGCAGTTCCTAAAACTGTTAAGCCAACCTTGGCTGGCTTTGAATTCCTTCTCATCAGAAGGCTGTCCCTCTTCAGCCGGAGGTTTGAACAGCACGTAGAGGCTAAGAACCTTTTCTCACAACTTGTTACCATCGATAGGCACACATTTATGGTTCATGTCTTCCAGCCATAAGTTTAATGCCTTTTCAGTCTTCACTAAAGTCTTATCACGCACCTGGCTTGTCAGCTTAGCAGTTATTGGAGCACTAGATGCCACGGCTTGATGAATTTCTCTCTCTCAAATCTTGATGGCACGGATGCTAGATTTGTTGTGGCCATATTTATGAGCCATGTTGGAGACAGACATACCGTCTCTCAATAAGTCCAACACAGCCAGTTTTTCCTCCAGCGTTGGAACAGATCGCTGTTTCTTCAGTTGAGCACAAAAAATATGTACAGTATCTTTAAACACGAGAATCTCACTCAGCGTGGAGAGATGCTCACACTATGAGAGGCATGTGGGAACTGAGACCGACTGAGGGAACAGCAGATTCACATCTCCCATCTCATGGTCACTCCGGGGGATACGCTCATTGAGTGGAATCGCCCGCACTATTTACAGGTATCTTGTTATTATTCTTTTTTTTTTTTGCCGAACACGTATAGTTGAATTCGCGTAAGTTAAATGAGCGTATGATGCAACTTACCTGTATCTGAAGCTCCAATCATCCCGTCTGGCTGCTGGAAGGGAGAAGGAGCTTCCTTTCTCTTCTTTCCCCTCTTCCTTTCGTGGCTGAGGCAAGAGGGTTTGGGGGATGTAGTCTCCATTACTCTACCAACCCCCTGAAGGCTGCTTTCACTGGGACCTCCTCTTCATGGCACTGCAATTATTGCAATTACCTGCTTCTGCTTTTACTAATTGGGGCGCTTTCTCAAGCAGCATAAATCTAACATAATTCTGTAACAAACTGCCACTGACTGTCCACAGTCCTTGTTAATTCACTTTTGCAGTCATTTGGGTAAGAAAGGAGAAATAAAAGGCAGCTGACCTGTCTGCGGACTTAGGATGACAATACTATATTGGTTTACATTCTGCTCCCATATGGAAGATTACGTTCAGCACCATATGGACTACAAGCTTCTTTAGAAACAAAAACAAGTTGCTGGTGAGGACCACCCACTCTTCACAGCAAGTTTTTCATTCACCAGAAGAACAGAAGATTTTCCAAGCCCTGACTTTGATATTTAAAGGTTGTTTTGGGGAAAACAAAATTGTGATCAAAGAGAGCACACAGCTAGTTTGTGTAACTATATGTTCCTATCACTATTACTCTCATCTTCCATTCCCTATTCATCTTCCATTTTTACCACAGAGGTCACAAATATTATCTGAGTTAAAACATGGATGAGAACATGAAATGTATTTTCTGGTAATGGCATGTGCTTTGTACTTTAAGATGGAACAGGTCTGTATAACAAACCATATGGGTAAAACAATACAGAGATTTGTTAGCAAGAACTGTGGCTTCTTCTTAGCGTATGCATAACATGCCTCAGGTGGCACATGACCAGGACTCATCTTTGAATTTAGTTCACTGGTTGGATCATTAGCTTCCCTGCCTTGGGCTGGGTACTGACGGGGTGTGTGACATGAACTCTGATCCATGTCCCCCAAAACTGTGACTGAGCTTCTAGGATCTGATGAATCCATTAACCCTCCCTCTTCCCCCTACCACAATTCTACTGGACAGGTGCTACCAGATACCAATGCACAAAAATATAGGGGATAAGTAAGTGTGGCAGTACTTCAAACTCATAACGGCAGATGTGGTTGAGAGAAACAAATTACTGAGAGCAAGTCAGATAACTAAAGAGTCTTGAAAAGAGGAAGAAAATTCACGTTACCAGATGCACATTGAGCAGCCCAATATTAGAGAAGAGAAATCAAGAAAGATTTCTTGAAAAGAAATGGAGGCTGCTGTTTTTACAGATAGGCAAACTGAGTTTAAAATTAAAATGGTGAAATGGACATGCTCTTTGGAAGACAGAACTGTCCAAAACATGCTAGTCAAATTGAAAAGCGAGTCTCAG
Source organism: Caretta caretta (assembly GCF_965140235.1). Lineage (NCBI taxonomy): Eukaryota > Metazoa > Chordata > Testudines > Cheloniidae > Caretta > Caretta caretta. The sequence continues at coordinate 118,738,304 of NC_134207.1, read as the reverse complement.
CTAGAAAGCTCAGAAGAGATGTGAGAATAATACAAGTGTCATGCAGGGAGAATGCTTTGGAAAAAGCTCTCCCATTTCCGAACATCTGTTAGTTTAGTATTGTTAACTACTATACTTGCCCCCCAGCACGATCAAGTTTAAAAGCCTATATAATCGAACAAAGCTTGGGGCAGTATTCTGAAGGAACTAATAGCTTAGTAGTAAAATACAGATTGAAAGTGGCTCACACTATGTGTTGATAAACAACGATCAACCTCAATGATTCATGGTTACAAGAGACAGCAGCAAAATTTTGGAATTTAAACTTTAATAAACTAAAGAGAGCATCTACAGATGTCTGCACCTTCCTCTCAATGAAGGGCCAAATTCAGCACAGCACTTAATCCTGTTCTTAAGTGCTTTGCTGAATCAGGACCTGAGGGCAGGCAATACCAAGGCTCTGAGCAAGTTATATTGTGATTTCCCCTGCCTATGCAAACAGTAGACTGATATTTATAAGTTCTTGTGATTTCACTTGAGCGTTATGTCGTATAAGATATGTTTATTAGATAAATAAATAATGCCAATGAATATTATCAAAGAAAGAGACTGTGTACCCTGCAAGACACTTTTAACGAGAGAAATCAAAAACTTGAGGATATGAGCAAAAGGATACCTGAACAGAGAAGAAGGCATCTCTGATGAGCTCAACCTTAAAAGGTCATAACATGTTACTTTCGCAGGTAATTCAAACCAAATGAAGTCTCAAAAATAAATTAGACTGTATGAACTTCAACAATATTGAGTTAGCAGTCACTGCTAGTAATTTAGTTATGGATACCACTATAGCCAAAACAGCTGCAGGGAGGACCGTGAGGTTTTCTAAAGCAATGAAGACCTGAAAATAATAATTAAAAACCCATTGCCTGGGACAGAGAGAAAACAAATTAACTTTCAGTGTGTGAGGGTGAGGGAGAGACACTTCTGCTTTCTGTTACATTGTTGAAGAAATCCCCTAAAATAATTTTTTTAAAAGTTAACATCAAACTTTAGGAACTTCTTAGCCCTGAAGGAGTACAAGCATTATTTTACAGATATCAAAGACAAAAGCAACAAAGAATATACAGCATCCTCTCTATATATTACTGCCATAGGTCTTTTGCAGCTAAACAATGAACCCAAAACTAAAATGAAAAAAAAAAAAAAAAAAGACTTTTAAAAATAAGAGAGAGATTTTTGCCTATGTAAAATTAGTTGAAATGGGGCAGAAAAATTATATCTATAAATTCTTAAGTGAGCAAATATTGTACTTCTGGACTGTATATACTTATTAGAAAGCATACATTCTACTTATGATCTAACAGCTGTGGAATGATGATATCATGCATCTGTATTAGCTAATAAATTAGAAATGGGCCTGAACCAAAATCATGGGTCTGAAAAGCCCCAAAACTGGGTGAGTAGACTCAGAATCCAAACCCACATAGGGATCAGAGTTTTGCAAACGATACATATTTTTGTAATGGATTCAATCAAAACACATGATCTGAATATATTCAGACTTTAGGGTGCTCAATGTCCACAAAGAGATTTTGAAGCTCAGGCTTATCTTTATATAATGTTTACAAAATTATATTATTTCAATGCCATTTCACTGTGCATGGAAACAACCACTAAAATTTCTGTCAACCAAAAACAAAAACAGATCATCTTTCCATTAAGTTCAAGACACAAAGTCAGTGTAACTCAATAGACACTAATTCACAAGGAGTCATACTAAGCAGGGCTTTGGAGCGGTGCTCCGGCTCCGCTCCAGCTCCAGACAAAAACCTGCAGCTCCACTGCTCCAGAGCTGCTCCACGCTCCAGCTCCGGACTCCGCTCCAAAGCCCTGATACTAAGCTGTGATACATCCCATCTTCTACACTGGTTTGTCCACCTATTTAACCAGCAGTTTTCATAGAACAATAATTTGGAATGGTCAGAAGAAAATTCCTTGACCTCTGGACACTGTATTATTTACACATGCACTTAAATTCTACTTTATTTTGTATTTGGGCTCTTCTCATTTAGTAGACAACACTATGTTATCCATTGCCAGTTATCAAAAGAAAGATACAAAAGCAAACAAACAAACAAAAAAACCCAACCGGATCAAGGAAACAGCCTTTCATACCACTTTGTAACCAGCATTATCTGACTTTCCTGCAATACCGAATAGATTCTTAGCCCCTGTATGCCAGCCAACCCCGGGACACAGCCAATTCATTGCACGGGGCTCATCTAAAGTTTCCTTAAGGTTTATTTTAAGGTTTTTTTTCATTGCAGACAACCAGTTTTCAGAAAGTAGGTGTATATACAATCCCTTCATTATATCATATTAAACACTAAATTGTGCTCTGAGAAAGTAATTAATAAAAGCTTTTTAAAAGGGAGGGGGAAAAAGCAATAAAATGTAGTGGGGAAAAAAATAAGAGTAAAAAAAAGGCCATGTTTTCATAGATTCAAGAACTGGGAATACTTCAGCCAGAAGGGAACCTTCAGAATGATTGTGGCTTCCTCATTCCGATCTTGTCAAGGAGCTTTGATATTAAGGGAACTAGGTGAAATACCTTACACTTCATATAATGGCTCAAGAAAGCATCCTTCCCCTCAGCTGAGGTTGGGGCGGCGGGGAGTGGGGAAGATCATGGTACCTGAAACAGAATGTAGAAAGTGTGGCTGACTTCCTGTCTGCAAGCCAAATCAGTAGAGGCCCAAATATTCACATACCCAGAAGAACACCAAGAAAATAAATTCCATTTTTCTCATCTTAGCTCTTATTGGTGGAGACAACTGACCACAGAGTTGTACTTTTCTTGTAGCCAGAGTTCAAAGGGACAGGACTAGATCTAACCAATGAGCAAAGGACCACAGTAGGCCAATCCTGGTGCCATCTGCCACCTTGCATGCTGGCACAAGTTACTGTTGGCTTACTTTTCTAACGGATCTAAACATGCTAACTGAGCAGGTTGGAAAAAGATAAATCTTTTTCTTCTTCAGAGAATGATGAGCTGTCTCACCATTTAAGAAAGATCCCTGGAATCACAACCTTATACCCACTGCTTAATAAGTAAATCAGTTCAATCATTTTTCTCTGAGTGCAGCAGAATATAGAAGGGGAGCTTCAGGCTCTGAAAGTGAGAAAATGAAAATTAACCACATGCTACAGAAGAATGCAGGGTGAGGAAGGGGAGTGAACTTGATCTTTCAATGTTGCAGAGCTATTACTACATTACAAAGAACTTCTTATCTACTAGAAATTATACAGATATTGCTACTGACACAAATCTGTGCCAAAAGCAGTAATTTTCTATTACCCTCATTAGTTCTCAAACACTACCTGTAATTAAATTTTACATAAAAGAAAAATGTCTGTTCCACTGTGCTATGTAAAGAAGGTAAATAGCGTTTCAGATTACAAGTACATCAGATTTCCTTAATTTGGGAGCCTTATTCAAATAACAAAGTCAATTATCAGTCCCCAGAGAAAGACCCACTTCATTGTTTTCAAATTATAGCTAACCATTTCTATTTTTCAAAAGTTTGGATCACATTTTGTTTTTCCAAATTACTACCATAAATATTTTAGGTTCCTCTCTGTCCTAGTGAAATTCTGTAAATTTGCCAAAGCACAAGTGTGAATGTGTTTTCATTTGGTTTTTAAAGAGAAACATATTTCATTTTACAAGGAAAGGATAAAAGTATTAGAATAACATTCAATGATGCCTTGAAGTCCAAGGAAATGGGTCCTGAATAGAACAGATTTGATGGAACCATTTTCTGTTGGAAAAGCGTAGGGGCTGGAGGAGGAAAAGTAACACAGAACATTTAAGGAGCTGGATCTATTTGATTTTGTACGAGGCAGTGCCTTCTTGGGACAGGGCAGTGGGGCCTTACATATGGTTTCTGTATAAGGGCAATGACTGTGAAATTTGTTACCACCTCTGTTCAAGGAAATATGCCGTGAACATTTTGTAACTAAACAAATTACACTCAGAAAAACCTAGGTTTACATCAATGATTTCTATGCCATACGGGAATAGAACCTGGAAGGCTCCAAAATCTACCACTGCTTGGAAAGAGGCAACTAATATATGTAGAGAAGGAAACTAAAGAAAACCAACGAAAAATACCACACATCCCTCATCTGATTTCCTATCTTTATTGCACTGCAAATTGTTCAAACAGGAAAAGTACCAAATCATAATATTTCATTGTCATGGTACAGCCAGATTTCTGGGGTGGATAAGTCAAAACGTTGTGGGAGCAGAATTGACACCTCCCCACACTCTAGCTTCCTTAACTCAGTTATAAGACTACCTGCTTGAAGACCGAATACAACACTTTCCTGAAAATGCCATGTTTCAGATAAATTTTTTAACGTCTCCATGGATCACATTTTGTTCTAAATGTACAGTATCATGCAACATGCTGCTGACAGCAGGGAAGATCCTGTCAATCACGATCGCATTTAGGACAACCAGAAAGCAAAATGTATAGCATTACTCATCCAGCACGGATGTGTTACAGATAAAGCATTTGTGCAGTTGTTAATCTAGACCGGGGATAAAAGGTGTTTCTAGTTTGTCAGTGCCTAACAGTAAAGCAAGTTGTTTCACTTTAGCTGATCAAATGTTACAGTTTGGGGGTGGAAGGGGGAATGAAATGCAATATGATTATTATTTTTAAAAGGGAAAGGGATCGGGGGAAATGAGGTAATAAATAGGCCAACAATGGTCACAATATTTTTGAAACAATATATACGTATATTTGAGGGATTGTTTAAAAGTAGTAAGAGATTTGTTGGAGGGCAGCAGGGATTTCCACACCCGAGCACCCATCCTCGCAAAGGCACAACCATCTGCCAACTTAAAGCTCGTTGTACATTTGAAAAGTAGCTAATTGATGACAACTGGTGTCAGCAACAGGTGCTGCTGAACCAGTGATTAGCTGATTTAGCCCTAAGTTCAGAACCAGTTCTGAACATGAGCTTTCCAGGTCTAAACACCATTTTCTGGTCTCAGTCATAGCTCTTATTTTTCCAGGTATGTCAGACACAACATAAATATCTGAGCGCCTCATAATCTTAAATATATTCATCTTCACCACACCTCTGCGAGGTAGCAAGAGCTATTATCCCCATTTTATAGATAGGGAACTGCTGCACAGGGAACCAGCTTGCCCAAGGTCACACAGAAAGTCTGTGGCAAAGCAGTGAATCAAATTCAGGCCTCCGAAGTCCCAGTATAGCACCCCAACCATTGGACTATCTCTTCACCTCTGCATAAAATCCTTGTACACTATAGCAGACCCGTCTTCTATGCTCTTTCTTCTTCCATATGGACTCCAGAAATTTCAACTCACACAAATGATCTTTAAACTACAACACCCTCAAGGCCCAAGAGACAAGTAGATCGCAGTGAGAAGCTAAGGAATCTAAAGCCCATTCTAATGTATAACAGCTGTCAGTGAGTTGATCAAATTCCAAACTGGAGGGGGAATTGTTTCATATTTCTTTTTACTAATCAAGTTAGTTAAAAAGGTTACACTTTTGTAGTGCAGCTAGTTAAACTCAGCCTAGACTCTAAAAGCACTTACAGTGATCTTTCTGCATCTATATAACCAGAGAGACAAGGGGGCTGAAGTAATTTCTTTTATTGGACCAACTTGTTTTGTGTTTTTTTTAATTTAAGAATACATATTTTTTTGTTTTTAGATAAAATATAAACACATAACACAACCAAAACATATATAAATACATACACAAGATGGAAACACCATATACCTGGCAAAATTCAATGTTCAGTTTGTAAAACCTGGAAAAACAAACAACCAAAAAAATCTTCAGCTACAGAGGTCGTGCAGGGTATCAACTGTTAAAGTGACTAAATAGATAAATAAGTGAGAACATAACCTATGAGTATTAGGATACTAAACTGCAGAAGTATGCAATAGTTTCATGTGTGATCAGATACACTCATATTTTTTCCCCAAGCATTTCTATTAGACAGTCATTTTTTCCATTAAGGTAATAGTACAGAGCTCACTAAGCCAGTCTGTGTATGCAGAATTGCAGATTTCCATTTTCTCAAAATAACTCTTTGGCCACTAAAATAGTTACTGCAATCCATTTCTTCATGTTAACTGGTAATACCAATTCATCCAGTACCCCTAAAAGACACAAGCATGGAGAAGGAAAAATAGCAACACTTCAAGCTTTTGAGAGAGCACTAAATATGGTATTCCAGAACACACACATTTTTTGACAAGTATAGAGAATGTGTGAAAGGTTGGCATGGGGCTGTTTCCAACATTCACTGTGTGTTGCTAATCTAGCCTTAAACAAATGTCCTGGAGTCCAGTATTACCCGTTTAATATCTTGTTCTGGAAGAACTGCAAGGATAAAGAACTTGAAGAATCTTTCACATTAAGCCAGATATCCTCCAAGGTTTCTGTTGTGATAGCAAGGCAAAGTCCTTTCCCCCATTTTAATTTGGGACTGAGATTTAGAGGGTAATGCAAAGCATTAAGCCATCTATAATATTTCTTAACAAGTTCTTTTAGAGGTGAGACCGATTTGTCCCCTATCCTTGCATGAATCCTTGAGCACAGCTGCTGAAAGATGGAACTGACACACAGCAGTAGTTGATGTTTTTGCATATGTAATTGAAGTCCAGTCTATCATCTTGTATTATATATTTATTTTTTTGTTAATCCTTTTTCTATCCAAATTATCTTAAGTGTAGGGCTGGTTTTGATCCTGAGGCATGGGTTATCCCATAGTGATTCGAGAAGAGAATTAGAAGAGTTGATGCTGTAATCATCTTAATGCGTTGCAGTATGCCCCATGTAGATACAAAGATTGGATTTTTTCCTTAATGGTGTAGGTAGCATCTTAAGATATACAAAAGAACACAAGGAACCAAATGGTATATCTAAACTTTTTATCATCTCAAACCAGGCTGGCATACAGAGTTACAGGAGGGGAACCACATTACTAAAGGATGCATTTGGAATGCTAGATAATATAAACACAAATTGGGCAACCCCACACCTCTAGTTGCCCAGGATTTTTAAGGGCTTTCTGTGACAAGCAAGGTTGTTTTTTATCCCATATAAATTGCATGATAAGACTATTTATTTGAGCAAAGAGCAAAGGGAGAGACTTGAAAAATAAGAGGCACTTTTGCTGTTAAGATTAAGAGAGACAAGCTTTTGACAAAAACTTGTCGCTCTCACCAACAGAAGTTGGTCCAATAAAAGATATTACCATGCCCACCTTGTCTTTTTAATGTATAGTCCATATTTATCAAAACAATTTTGGGAAGATTAGGACAAATTTTAACACCCAAGTAAGTTATTTCCTTGCATATTTGAACAGGAAAGTTCTGAAACTAAGAAGGATTTGGTCTTTTGGACATATTCATTGCTTGTGATTTATTCCAGTTAATGCAAAACCAGAGATCTTTCCAAAAAGATCAGCTGAATTAAACAATGATGGGATTGATGAGAATGGATTCTTCAATTGTAGAAAAATGTCATCAGCATATAAGCTAATTTTGCATTCTTTCCTGTTTATAGTCACACCTTCAGTGGCTGAGTGCTGATGCATGTACATTGCCAGTGGTTCAACAGCAACATTAAAAAGGAGGGTGAGAAGGGACAGCCCCCTTGTGCTCTTTCTCGTTGAAATGTGGGAGAAATAATTCCATTACCTGACATTGAAGCGAAGGGAGAGCTGTATAATGCACTGACCCACTTCAGGATTATTGGTCCAAATCTGAATATTTTTAAGGACCGCCATTAGATAAGGCCATTCAAACCTAACAAAGGCTTTTTCTGGGTCTCGGGAACATTTGAGCTTTCTGGACCATGAGGCAATGTTGCCTCACACTGTGACCAAGTGAGAGACTTTTATCATATCAGCAGCAGCCAATCTTCGTTTAATGAAACCAACCTGATCTGTGTGTATAATTGAGGGAAAGAGGACATTCAGGTGTGTCACCAAAACATTTGCAATTATTTTGAATCTATGTTCAATAGAAATATGGGGCAGAAGTCGCCACAGTTGCAACCATCTTTGTTCTTCTTTAATAATAAAGTAATTAAAGCAGTTCTCATCTCATGAGAAATAGATCATTTTTGGAATGTTTCAGTGAACACCTTTGAAAGAACAGAAGATAGCCGATTACAAAAGTTTTGTAGAAATCTGCTGGAAAGCCATCCATCCTAGGAGCCTGGCTGGAATTCATATATTTTTTAACAGACTGTTTTATCTTGTGTTGTGCTAGCTTTGTCCATAAACAACACTTGTTCTGAAGTTAGGGTAATAAAAGGTAGGCCTTCAACAAAATGATCACATTTATTAGAGTCAAATTGGTTGTCTGATTTATATAAAGCTTGATAGAACTGCTTAAATTATTTACATTTATTGGTTCAATGATTGCATTCCTGTCTTCATGTAATAAGAAGGAAATATTCTTGTTGGCTAGTTCCATGTTAAGTCTTCTGGCAAGTAGTTTACCTGCTTTATCTCCCATTCATAATATCTTTGACTGATCCTGTTGAGTATAAATTCGACTTGGCTGGATAAGCATTCATTATATTTATATTCTGTGTTGATTAGAGAATGTAGGAGGTTTTCATTATTTGGGTCAGTCTTATGCTTTCTCTGCAACTCATTTATTTCCTTATCCAGAGATTCTAGTAATTTGAGTCTCTTTCTTTCTTTCTTCTTTAGGGAGACATATTTTATATTCATCCTTTAAAGTAACTTTCATAGCTTCCCAAAAGATGGTATCTCAGGTAACTCAGTGCTTATTTTCTTGTATGAAGTTAGAGATGACTGAATCAACTGTGGAACAAAACGTTGCATTTTTTAATAGCAGCGTGTTCAGCTTCCATCTGGAAGACTTCAATGATATGTAACCTGCATCTATGTTAAGCATAATTGATGCATGATCTGAAATTAATATATCATCAATAGCTGCTTCTGGGCATGCTAAAATCAGTTCTGAAGACACAAGAAAAAAGTCAATTCTGGAGTAAGATAAATAGTCATGCTCTTTGGGGTGTCTCGATTTCCGTATCTTTTTAAATCAAGTTCATTCATGAATCATGAAGGTTGGCCTATTGTGTTTTGAGAACTGGGTATCATATAATTGGAATACTATTCTAGATAGACAGCTGGATAAATCCAACCACCTCCCAATATTAGAGGAATGTCTTTTTTTTATTAGAAAGAATGTCTGCAATGTATTGAAAAATTCAGAATTACCTCCACTTCGATTATACATGTGTCCTAGAATTAACTCTTGAGTTGAAACAGCCTTCAGGAAGACACATCTTCCTTCAGGATCAAACCAAGACTGTATGCACTGAAAATTTATACTTTAATGAATTAAGATGGATACGTCTCTGCTCTTTGAATTCAATGAGGAATGAAACTCAACACCCGCCCACGTCTTGATTCTACTGACATCTATTTGTGCTAAATGAGCTTCCTGCAATAAAGCAACTTGGTACTTTTTTTTTTTTAATCTGAGGTGTCTCAGGATTTTAATTCTTTTGGAAGGTTAAATTCCCTCACCTTCCAGGAGCACACACTAAAAACATTCATGGCACAGTTTTAAAAAGATACATTAAGATATACAACCTTAAGATAAATATCAATGTGGAAATATGTAAAACCACATCTCTAGGATATGGTCTGTATTTATAAATATGAGATACTGGTTAGTTTTGAATGATTTTATGCCTTTAATTGAGCCTCTAAGAGTGTCAGGTATACAAAAAGTTCTACAGTTAAATTTCATATGTCTTCCGAAGTATATTTGCAACAGAACATACCAAAAATTAACAAGCCAGTGTGGACATGTTCAGATCCTTGATGTCTTCAGTTCCATTTGCTTCTTCTCTCCCTATATTATTTAATAATAGTCTAAACATCTCGAAATACAAATATATTTTAACTCAAATATTACCCTGTAAATACCATTAGGTATCCTAGAAGATGTATAATGTATTCTAAGTACAGAAGATTTTATGTACACTTGCACATAAGTATATGCAAATACATACAGACTCATCATGTGTAAGTTTACAATTGATTTGTTAAATCAAATATAAATTAGTAAAAAATCTGAATATGAAAAATACAATATAAAATCATATTCATAGTATTTCAAATGCCCTGGACAAATTGAATAAAAACTAGTGCAATTTAAGGTTTAGGTTACAGTCTACAAATCAGGAATGTTGACTTCCATGCGACCTGTGGTCACCAAAACACAATCTATCAGAGATAGAGCTAGTGAAGAGACCCTGTCTATCCATGCAAGTTGTGATGGTTAGTGCAGCTAATACTTCAGGCAGTGGATGGTGCTATACACCCCATCTTAGAATTAAACTGTTACTCTATGCATTGCAGTACTATACAGTTGTTGTTATTGTATTGCTCAGTTCCAAAGGAGATCAACGGAAGAGTTCAATCTAGCTGGTTATCTGCTAGGAGCTGAAAGATTATATAAGTGAATAATACCGTTATCTACAAGGATGCATAGGAAAAACTGATTTTTAAACTTGTTGAGGTATGCTTTTCATGATGAAAAAAAGAGACTGCTATTTTTGGTCAAATCTAATCTGTCTTTGAAATGTCTGCCAAGCTTCCGAGGGGGTTTTGCAAAAATCTTGTGGCGCCTGCTAAATCCATAGTGAAAGTGGATGGGTACTTGATGCTGTATCTGAAGGATTTGCTTTATGCCACTGAACGCAGCCTTCCTTTTGTTAAGCTCAGCTGAGAAGTCAGAAAAAAGAAATGTTGTGGTCTTTGTAGATCAGGGTTTCAGCTTTTCTGGCAGCATTCATTAACATTACTTTATCATTAAACTTCAGCAGCTTGAAGAAAGGTCTGGGCTTGCCAGACTCCTGCCTTCTAGTACCAGGCATTCAATGAGCCTTTTCAATATCTAGTGGGGGCAGCTAGGGGTCCAATTTAAGTATGTCAGGGAGCAGCTTCTGAAAGAAAGCTGATAACATTCTTCCCCTCTAGACCCTCAACAATACCCAAGGGGCAAAAGCTGTTTCTTCGAGATCTGTTTTCTAGGTCATTCTGTTTTTCTTCCAGGTGGTGTAGTCTAAGAATTAAGGACACAGTTTCTTCTTTAATTTCCCTGATTTCAATGGCAGTCTTTGGTAGCTCATTTTCCAAGTGAGCTATTCAGGATTCTATGTCACAGACATCTTTAGAGATGCCATAAATATCTTCTGAGATTGAATCCAGTTGGTCTCTGAGGAATTCTTTCAGTGCTGTGATATCCTGGACTAGATTTTGCGGTGGCCTTCAGTCTCCCCCTTCAGCTGCTTAGATGATTCAGGTTTTGGTTTTTTGTCTCACATTTTTTTCCACTGAAAGCTATAGTTTGAAGTTTATCTAGGGGAATAATTTAAACTTTTATGACAGAAATGTATTGCCAAGTTGCTAGGAAAGTAATTATTAGAGTTGAATTGATATGCAGGGAGTGAGGAGGTCTAGGACTAGGAAATAAGCTTCAGCTCTGTGTAGCTTAGAAGCTTGTCTCTTTCACCAACAGAAGTTGGTCCAATAAAGATTACCTCATCCACCTTGTGTCTCTAATATTCTGGGACGAATGCAACTACAACACTGCAAACATCTATATAACTAGAGCCCTACCAAATCCATGGCCATGAAAAACGCATCATGAACCATGAAATCTGGTCTCCCCCCCATGAAATCTGGTCTTTTGTATGCTTTTACCCTATACCATACAGATTTCATGGAGGAGACCAGTGTTTCTCCTGACCCAAAAGGGAGTTGCAGGGGGGTCACAAAGATTATTTTAGGGGGGTGGCAGTATTGCCACCCTTATTTTTCTGCTGCCTTCAGACCTGGGCAGCTGGAGAGTGGTGGCTGTTAGCCAGGCGCCATAGCTCTGAAGCCAGCACCCACCAACAGCAACACAGAAGTAAGAGTGGCAATACCATATCATGCCACCCCTACTTCTGCACTGCTGCCTTCAGAGCTGGGTGGCTGGACAGTGGCGGTTGCTGACTGAGGGCCCAGCTCTGCAGGTAGCAGCGCAGAAGTAAGGGTGGCAATAGCATACCAGGCCATCCTTACTTCTGTGCTGTTGCTGGCAGCGGCTCTGCCTTCAGAGCTGGGCTCCCAACCAGCAACCGCTGCTCTCCAGGCAGTGCCGGCAGCAGCGCAGAAATAAGAGTAGCAGTACTGCATCCCTCCTACAATAGCCTTGCGACCCCCCTGTGACGCATGGCCAGAAAGGATTAAACATCCTGCAAAATAAAATTACTCAGATTCAACCCTTAAAGATATGTGGGGAGATAATGTTTGTGCTTTTGTGTATTTACATATGTATGGGTAATGCTCAACAATGTAATCAACAGTCCCCTTCTATGCTGTATTCTGATAATTCAGAGATCAAAAGAATATCCTAGTATTTAAATGGATTGTTAACATGGGATATCTCTGTATTCATCTCTCTTTGAAATGTATAGCAAATCACCAGTGAATGGTGGAGGAACAGGCATTTGTCTTATGTTAATTGGTATAGCTAAGTACCGGTGATGGATCCACTTCAAAGATGCCCTGATTACCTATTGTTGCCCGAGGTACTACAACTTGTCAAGGAAGACCTGAAATTGTATAAAAGATCCTTGGGTCTTGAGCCTTTTTATCTCAGATCTGCTTGAGGTTTTATGCAGGGGAAGCCTAAGCCACAATGACTGAGATCCCAATACTGACTGGACCACCCTGAAATATAAACATTGGACTATAATCTATGGACTATTTCTGAAAGAACTCGTTGCAACTACAAAGCTCACCATCTCTGCTGTGAATCTGAACCTCAAGAATTGAACTCACATCTATATGTATGCTGATCTTTTACCCATATTCTCTCTCTCTTTTGTTTTTTAATACATTGTAGTTTAGTTAATAAGAATTGGCTGTATACATGTATTTGGGTAAGATCTGGAAGATTCATTAACCTGGGAGGTAATGTGTCCGATCCTCTGGGATTGGTAGAATCTTTTATTTTATATGATGAAGTAAGATTTTCAGAAATCTTCATCATATTTGACTTGGGTACCTGGATGGAGGCCTGACGCTGGGTTACTTCAAGGAAACTGTGCTGTTGGCTTCCAGGCAACCAGTGAGGTAATAAAGAAGCTGTTTTATGCTGGCTTGGAAAATCTAATCTATTTAAAATATTCACCAACTTTGGGGATTATCTGCCCCATTCTTTGCAGTTCACCCTAATTGAGTGACCTCAGCTGTCCCCCACTGGGACTCCGGTCACATAGCCCAACTCCTTTAAGGGTCAGGACCCCTACAATTACACCACCTTGAAATTTCAGATTTAAATAGCTGAAATCATGAAATTTATTATTTTTTAAATCTTGTGACTGTGAAATTGACCAAAATGGACTGTGAATTTGGTAGGGCCCTATCTATAACCAGGAATAAAGATATTCTAGTCTTTATTATGGCTTACAGTTCTGCTGATGCATGAAAAGAAACTGGCTCACTCTTTCATTAGATTCATGAACTTGTGCACTGACACACACAAATTAATGGCCAGGCCACTATTAGGGATGGCCCAAATATCCAAAGCCTAAATCCAAAGATGAGAACAGGTACACTAACAGCTCTATGCACCACCAGAATTTGCATTAGGCCTTTGAGGCACTAAAAATGGCCAACTGCTCAAATAAATTAGTGTCCATTGTTGTCTACTGGACTGAAAGCAGGATAAAAATGTCATTAATTTCTCAGCACTTTTTTCTGCACAAGTTGATGGATCATGGACATACTGTGCTGGTACCAGCTGTTTCAACATAGGATTGATGTCACCATGGAAACGGGACCCAATGATACACTAGATACAAGCAACATTCTATGAATCAAGACTCAAGAACATCAGTCTTATTCACAGGAGATCTGGCACTCACCAATCAAAACTTACACAGGAGAACGCTGAATGACAAATTCCACTTTCCAAATACAAGTCTCGCAACATCCTGGTGAAGTAGGTGACTATATCACCTTTAGAAATGGGTAAATTGAGGTACAGACAATTAAGTAATTTGCCCAAACTGGAATCAGTGGAAGAACCAGGAGTAGAGCCTGGAGAGCTTAACTTCACTAACCTCCCATGTAACAGAAACCTAGAGAACACCTAGGTCAGAGGAAGCCCATAAACACTGTCTCAATTTAATCTCTTGATGTTATAAAATCATCCTTTTTAAAAAATATAAAACTCAAAGACTAGCAGATCAAATTTTGGTAAACTGATTGAGAAGGCTGATCCACAGAATGGAGAAAACCAAGATTTTCACCAGCGGGAGAATGATTTTCTCTCTTTCCTCTCACATCCTTGTTTAATCTAAATCCCAGTTTTTCAATTTACCTTGAATTATATTTCAAGTTTCAGGGTAGCAGAGAAGATATAATTGACTGATTCTAGATACTTAATTTATCCCCATTATTCATGTAGGGTCAGAAAGATTTACTACATATAAACAATGGATCAAGAGATAGCTTGTGGCATTCTGTTTTTGCATGATCAGTTTTAGTCTGTATCAAACTATGTTACAAAACAGAATAAAACCAAGGTCTGGAGCACTTGTATCTAGCCAACAGGGGAGAAAGCAATTACTTTTTACTAAAACATGCAAACGTGTCAGACACTGATACTACAGATAGGAGCAAAGGGAGAACACAAACACCAGGAGAATGGGCTGGAAGCGCAAAGAAAGGAGGAGGAATGGGGATATTAAAATAGATGCAAAATGTGACAACTTAATAATGTTTCATAAAACAAACCAACACAAAAATAACCAAAACAACTGGAAGTTTGCTTGAAGCAGAATCATAAATTTCAGAACATTCAACCAGAGGTAGATTATTGATTTAAACAACATTCAAACAGCATGCTGCTACAACAACAATTTTCTCTCATAAAAACATTTTTCTATAGCATGAAAACTAATAATTTTGCTTTTTTTATTTGAGAGAGTACAGAAGAATTTTTTAAGACTATCATAATCAGTATGATCAATTTATTAACACCACCCAATTCTATGTCTTAGCTGGCAGAATCTTATAGCCTCCTTGACTAAGTGCATGTGGAAGGCTGTTTATTATTTGTTTTTCACAATTTGGGGGTCACAGTAAATCTTTATCTACTCTCATATTCCCCACCAAAGACTACTTCCTTCCCTCATTTCCCCCCTTGGGCAGGAAAGGTGTAGTCTTTTATTTTATTTTTTGCATGTACAAGAAAGTCCCTCAGCAAGATTAATTTTTAAAGTATGTAAATCTGTAGGGAGCCCAGTACATAATTTGCAATATAAAAATAATAAATGATATCAGCTGATAATTTCTGCAAATGTTTACAAAGTAAACGGACACCCACTTCAAGTTTAATGTAATAAACTATGAACAAGTTCCTCTTTCATTTCCCTCTGATCCTTCTGAATTTTGGGGTGCAAGGCCTCAAAATCTGTAAGCAGCTTCTTTGGACTACTCTCTTTTTACTTTGGTCTTTTGCCTGCAAACGGTCTCAGAGTGCAGCAATTTAACCCTCACTCCTTCATTTTTGGCCTATCTGGCACCTTCTATACAGGACCAGACTTTTGGGGGAAAGCAGGAAGCACAATGTTTTCCTTTTAGAAGATCTTTATGTTAATTAAAACATTTTTAGTTCTTCACAATGTTTTCCTGTTCTTCTACAGGTAAGCCCCGATTCTCCAGATCTTGAATTTATCCAAATTTGAAATAAAATCAAAAACTATATTTTACACTTGTTGCAAGTGTCTGCTGAGACATTTGTAATATTGATTTTTATTTTTTACTTAAAAACCCAAGAAAAACACACCTATGCAACAAGTTATTTACCAAATAAAAAACCATAGATGCTTCCTACCAAGCATATAGCTATTAGACACCTCAACATCACCTTCCACCTTCTGATTCTTTTCCTACCGTCTTAAATCACACTTTATTCTTTAGGTCATATGCATGCAGACTACCAGACATGAAATTACTTACTATCTACTAAATTCTCTCCTGCTATTAAAACATGGCCCACACATCTGGGCTTCAGAGCATTCCATAATTTTTACTGCCAGACTCTGGAGATGATCCTGTGCATTATTATTCTAAAGCCTATCAGTAGTGAGATCAGTAACTCTAAAACTAACATTACCCTTCACAGTGATGGCAACAAAATAACTTTTGGATTGGAAGAAGGAACTGTGGTATCGGGAGACCAAGTTCAGAATATGTTTATGAAAACATGTACATTGCCATTCATAAATAGGCAAGACAGAAGCAATACAAAAATATTCAACTCCATGTCGGACTCTAAATGTAAACATTTCTGGAAAAAATGTAAGATTGTAAAATAGGGAAACGGTAGCAGACGATTCACACTCAATGCATAGACTCATAAGCAATAGTATTAAAAAATCCTCTCACTAAATCCATGAAACAGTGAGTTTAACTTTTAGGATTTTGTCCTTCAGAATAAATGTAATTCCTTATGGAATTTGTGCTAAGATACCACAATACCATATTATGTGAGTCCTAAAGATGCTGTAGAACTGTTTATCTTAGAAACAGAAGAGACTACCAGCGTCTCATTTTAGTTTCGTGCTCATATACTTCATTGATGGGTGTCTTATAAAAAAAACAACCCAACAGGTAGAATTGTTTTCTTGCTTCCAGATGGTCTGCAGGCAAGTGCTACTGTTTGCGTATTGCGAGAAGCTGCCATTGTTTTTAGTGTTTTCAAATTCATAAATATAGCAAAAATTGTTTGTAGACAATATTTCCCATTTTACTGTATTTAGAGACAGACTAATCAAAACCAAGACATTTCACTGAAGAAAGGGAAAGACTGCATCTCTACGTGAAAACTAGCAAGAATCCAATATAAGTGCACATCTTATCATAATTTCTACGTTTTAAAATGGTTAACGTGAGGGTGGTACATGAAAGTAAGAAGGACCAGAACTGAAAGTCTTATCTAAAATAAAGGAACTCCTCCAATTAACTTTCTATCATCATTGCGATCAGCAAGTGGACTAGGTAGCTAGAAGTAATATCAGGCACAGAGCTAGCCAGTTGTTCCCTAGTAACCTAGACATGTCCTCTTGGTGGAAGGCCAGGGTCTGGCATGCCGCCGTCCCATAAACCCCATACAATGGGGGGAAGAGACGGCCACACGTCCAGAAAAAAATGGCTCAAAGGATGGAACCCAATCTGGGTGCCCTTCCCCTGTGGAATACAGGGGGCTCAGTTGGGCGTTAGAGAACCTGGGCTCGGCTCCCACCCAGTGCCAGGCTGAGGCTCCCCCTGGAGGAAGAGCTGTTGAGTTCGGAACCCGGTTGTGGTGCCCACACCCAGGGACGTTAAGTGGGCCTACAGGAGAAACTGGTTTGTCTCTCCCACCCTCATGCAGGAGGCCCGAGGAAGAGAACCTGGCCTGTACCTCCATCCCAGGAGAACGCATGGGGGGGAGGAGGGGAGAAGGGGGAACGGGCCTGTAGCCGCCGCCCCCCCCTCAAAGGGGCCTGGAACCTGAGCTGCGCCCCGCGCCAGAGAACACAGAGCCGGGGGGTGGGGGACAGAACCTAGGCCCCCCTCCCGCCCCTCCAAAGCGCAGGGACCTGGGGGGACCCCAGCCTCCCCCACCCCTCAGCAGGTTCCCGGGCACGTGTCTCCCCTGGCCGTGCCCCACCTGTAACCGTAGGCGGTGAAGCGCTGGCTCGCCCGCAGCAGGGCCCGGTACAGCCGCAGCACCTGGGTCCGGTTGGACGCCGCCATGTTGCTGGCGCAGGTGGGTCCTCGCTCGAAGGCCCCTTCTCCCTCCCGCCCGCGCAGGAGCCTGAGCTCAGTGCGGCCGCCTCAGCCCCGGGCTGGGGCGCGGGGACCCCGGGGCGGGGCGGGAACCGGGGCCGCCCCCTGCTCGGCTCCAGCTCTGCCGGTCGGCACCCTGCGCCTCGGTCTCAGCCGGCGGCCTCCGCTCGCGGCGTGTCAGGCGGGGCTCGGGCAGCTACAGCGGCGAGCCCGCGGGGCGAGAGAGCTGAGGGGGACGGTGAGTGGCGGCTGGGAGGGTCCCAGCGGGGCCCCACCTGGGGACACGGTCCCCGGCGGGGCGCGGGGGGGGCCCAGACGCTGCAGGGCCAGAGGCGCTTCCTAGGGTCGCTGCCGCCGCGTGGTTCCCCTGTGTGCAGTGCTGCCTCTAGCGGGCAGCCTCCCGGCCACGGGGATGGACGTTCACAGCCTCCCCCGAGGGGCTGTTCTGGGCCTGAGACATCCCCCAACCTTCCCCCCACCCCCTCGTTATGAATTATTACTGTGTTCCTGTTTGATGTATTTAAGGACACAGAGAGTATCGGGCCCAGGTTGTACAGTGAAGTCCTCAGAACAAAGACCCTTAACTCTGCTCCCAGAAGGTGAAAGCGGGTAGAAGCTGTGTTGTTTTTGTGGATACAGACTAACGCGGCTACCCCTCCGATACTTGTGTTAAGTGAAAAGTGTTCTGATGAATAGTGAATGTATTCTCCCCGTGTGGACCTGCTCAGGAAAAACTGGTCACCTCTTTGTTATTTTTTTCAGGCAACACAATGTTTTTATCCATTTATAAATCATAACTTCTATCAAAATTGTGTTTCAAGGTGCTGCCTAACATTTTCATTGCTAAAAGTTCAGTTTAGCCAACAAGATTTTTGCTAAAAATATGTATTTAGAAAGTCTCAAAGTTTCATGGAAAACTGGTCCCTGCAAAATGGAAGCTTTCAAAGTATCCCACAAAATCTTTTCAATTTTTCAATCAGCTCTACAATCTTCATTGTAGATGTTCACTTCCTGTTTCTCGTAAGGAAATGTTACACGGTGTTTGCTAGGTCATTAGAAATCAGAGCACTCTGTCCCATGCACATTATTAATCCTGCAAACAAAATATTGAAAAGAGAAACTTTCCCCTGCACATCTTTGAAGCTCCTAAAACACCCTATTTTTGTGCTTTTCTTGCTTATTTACTAATGCACATCAGATTTATTCTCCTGTAACTTCCGTGAAACTACTCTTGATTTGTACTGGTGGGAGACCACAGTCAAGCCCACAGGCCTTGTCAATAGTGAGGAAATTTTCCTGAAAAATTAAACCAGCTTTAAATTTGGTTCAGCAAGGGTCTGATTGCAAACCTGATTGCAGGACTGGGGAAATCTTGAAAACATTTATACATATGTGTAAATGTTTGCAGGACTGAATCCTTACTCATAATTATTTGAAAGTTTCCTCACTTAGATCACAATCGTGCATTGAGAACCATACAGGTTGACCCCTGTGCCCGCCGGACACTCCACTGACCCTAGGTCTTGAAACAAGGAGTGCTGGGGTGCTACCGCACCCCCTGGCTTGAAGTGGTTTCCATCATATACAGGGTTTACAGTTTGGATCCATGGCTCTCAGCACCTCCACTGTAGAAATTGTTCCAACACCTTTGCCACTGACCTCAACAAGAGTGTCTCTTTGGTTCTCCATGCAGAATCAGTGTCTTTAAATGGCTTGTGATAGACTTCTCTGTCACATATTTGAAGGGTACTTCTTAACCAAAACACGGTATCCTGCATTTGGAAAGTTGAACCTAATTAGACTTTTAGAATTGTTAAAGTTAAACACATGTCCTAAGGCAGTGGCTCAGCCTTTTCAGATTACTGTACCTCTTTCAGAAATCAGATTTGCCTTGTGTACCTCCCAAGTTTCACCCCACTTAAAAACTACTTGATTACAAAATCAAACATAAAAATACAAAAGTGTCACAAAAAGAAAAGGAGTACTTGTGGCACCTTAGAGACTAACCAATTTATTTGAGCATACGCTTTTGTGAGCTACAGCTCACTTCATTGGATGAAGTGCTCAAATAAATTGGTTAGTCTCTAAGGTGCCACAAGTACTCCTTTTCTTTTTGCGAATACAGACTAACACAGCTGTTACTCTGAAAAGTGTCACAGTACCCTATTACTGAAAAATTGCTTACTTTTTCATTTTTACCATATAATTATAAAATAAATCAATTGAAATATAAATATTGTACTCACATTTCAGTGCATAGTATATAGAGCAGTATAAACAAGTCATTGTCTGTGTGAAATTTTAGTCTGTACTGACTTCACTAGTGCTTTTTATGTATCCTGTTGTAAAACTAGGCAAATATCTAGATGAATTGATGTATCCCCTGGAAGACCTCTGCGTACCCCCAGGGGTCTGTATGCCTCTGGTGGAGAACCACTGTCCTAAGGCTCCAATGTTGCAAACACTTGCACACCAGAGTAACTTTATGCAAATAAGTAACCCTGTTGAATTTAATAGGACTGCTGTCATGCATAAAATTTCTTTTGTTCTTAAATGGTTGCAGACTCGAGTCCTTGAAAGATAAACCCATAAGAAGGACAGCGGAAAGGGTGTAACATTCAAACCACATGGACAGAGTATTGGCAGCCAGAAGTCAGGTTAGTTCTTTGTATTACAAACTGTTAAGGGGCTCTTTGGGTTGAAGTTGGGGAGAGGAAGGGATTATTGAAGTGAAAGTTGAGAAGGCAATGCCAGAGGGAGAGGTTGGGCAGTTGAAAGGTTGCATGGTAGGAGAGGGGCAGGATGATCCAGGAGTCAATAACTAATATCAGTCCAATACTACTTTTACTTCTTTGAACTGCTTCCACAGTTCAGATAATTTCAATCATAAAGGCCTATGGCTGATTCAGACAACGTTGCCAAACCTACAGTCACAGGAATGCTCCACATTGTGGAAACACCGTGGATTATGGGCATATTTAGTCATATCTCGCCTAATCAATGCGCTATTATTGCAGGGCCCTTTGGGCATTGCTAGCACCTTGGTCTCTCCTGTTCTCCGTTTATCGCACACAGTTTAGTTTCATGAGGACTGAAATGCTTTTGTCTAACTAAAGTTACACATCCTGGGATGGATAAACCAGGGAATTCTTGAATAGGAGTAGAGAGGTTATTTTACTGCTATATTTGGCATGGTGTGACCCCTGCTGGAATACTGTGTCCAGTTCTGGTCCCCACAATTCAAGGGTATTGATAAATTGGAGAGGATTCAGAGAAAAACCACAAGAATATTAAAGGGTTAGAAAACATGCCTTTATGCCAAAGAGCTCAATCTATTTAGCTTAACTAAGAAAATGTTAGGGAATAACTTAATTACAATCTATAAGTATCTACATAGGGAACAAATAATTAATAATGGGCTCTTCAGTCTAGCAGAGAAAGATATAACATGATCCAATGGCTGGAAGTTGAAACTAGACAACTTCAGACTGAAAATAAGGTGTAAATTTTTGGCAGTGAGAATAATTAACCATTGGGAAATTTACCATGGGTCCTGGTGGATTCTCTGTCACAAACAGTTTTTAAATCACGATGGGATGTTTTTCTAAAAGGTATGTTCTAGGAATTATTTTGGGAAAGTTCTATGACCTGTGTGGTACAGGAGGTCAGACTACATGATCACAATGGTCCCTTCAGGCCTTGAAATCTATGCATTCTTTGGGCTTAATATGGGGATAGTTGGGTGAAATGTAATGGCCTGTGATGTGCAGAAGGTCAGATTAGATGATTGGATGATCCCTTCTGGCTTTAGCCTCCATAAATCTATTAAATTATGATAATGTGATGATTCCTGCTTGTGGTCTGGTGTCACGTGGTGTTGAGTATGATTTGCTTTGTGCTGTTTGAGAGCGTTGAGGCAGGGTGATAGCACAAGGACTCTTGGGAAAAATGTCCCTGGGAAGTGTAGCAAAGGTTTTCCTCTGTCTCTTTCTGTTTAACAGGAAACTTCCATCCACCATTTTCCTTATTCTTTCTGCAAGCACATACACCCTCTCCTGAGACTGAGTTTACATGGGAGTTTAATAGGTGGAGAGAGGTCATCTGCATTTAGTCTTGAAGTTGTGGGCCCAAGATTTTGCAAGAGGTCCCAGCTTTGTTGGAATTGGCTCTGACAAAGGGTACATGTTACCTGTTGTCTGCGCGCACACGGCTCCTCTAAAGTGTATTGCTCATGGAATAAACAGTTAACTGTGAATTATGAGGTTATAATTCAGTTACTAGGTTCTCCTTGTTTATTTAATAAGTCCTAGATTTACCCTCCTCTGCTCTGTGGGTTATTGCTCCTTCACCACAGCCGCACCATCAGCCTCCACTTTTCTCTCGTCTGCACTGTAAGCATCCAGATTTTTCCAGACCTTCAAATAGAATGGCTCCAACTTCCAGCTCTGCTGGTAGTTTTGTCACGACTAGCGCATGTCGTTTATATCACACCAGTATCTGATTGATTTTTTTTAATATAATATCACCAATATGTATTATTTGGTATAGCAGTGTTTCTAACATTACGGTCGGTCTATCACATGCTATTTAAATAGTGAATTAGTTTGTCTTCAGAAAAGGTGTGTTTGTGGTGCACCATTTTCACTGATTAAACTGATATTTAATTTGCACCTGTGCTTGAGTTTTCTTAATTCCATCAGCTACATTTCTGACCCAGTTTATAGTGTGTTTATAAAATAATGCTTTGTGTGTAAATAATACAGATAAATAACGCAATATTGACTGTAGAATAACCTCTCTCTGTCTATATTTATACACTGCACACACACAAGTTGTTTTCTTTTGGCTATCCTTTGGGTCTTGTGAAAAGCATACAAGCAATTTAAAATACAGTTCACTTTTGTTTAATTACATATAGCACCTTCTCAAACATTCTTCTATGTTAAAAACAAAATTAAAATTGTTCTAAGAAACTTTAAATTGTTCTACAGAAATGCAATTAACTGAACTTTCATGGCCAGCACCATACTCCTTGGGGTTTCCTTGGTAGCTATAGGTCACAGAATGAAGCATTGTAGGCTGGCTGTGTGAATTAAGGGAATACGAACAGAAGAAATGAAGGGTTTTTATTGTTTTTGTGCTGTATACTTCTCTTGGTCTGGGCAACAGGTATGCTAAACACATATTAAAATGGAATTTTCCATTTTTATTTGCAGATTCTTTATAACATTCTTCCTAAAATTCTGAGACAACCACACTTTTTGTTTCTTCATTCATATATTTAAGAGATCTTTAAAAAATCTGCAATCTTCATTTAGCCAGTAAAATCTAGTTTGGAAGGCTTGGAAAAGGTTAGATAAGTAAAAGTAGATTTACAGACTAGTGCAGTGATGACTCGTTCTCAATTTAGTTTCCTTTCAGTCATTGGAACTAGAGCATTGGTCACTAAGCTGTGGGGTGTGCCCCCCTAGGGGAGTACAGAGGAATGTTGTGGGGGACGCACGGCGGGACCCAAGTCAGCCCCCACGGGATGGAAGGAGGGAATATCACCTAGCCCGGCTCCAGCCCTAGCTCAGCCCCTGCTGCAGCTCCACTCCACCCTCTGCTCCCTTTCCTCCAGCTCCTCTCTCATTCCTTCTCCACCCCCAGGCCAGCTCCGCCTCTAGCCCCAGTTCTTCCTCCATCCTCAGTTCTCCCTCCAGCTCTGCTTTCAGCCCAAGCTCCTCTGCTGAGCCAACTGTGCAGTAAAGGCGGGGAGGGTGTGGACAGATTCCATTATGGGTAAGAGGGGGTGTGACAGGAAAAGTTTGGGCACCATTGAACTAGAGGTTCTATTGCTCTCTTATTGATCTCCAAAATATGAAAGAATTATGAGGAAGAAGGCAAAATATATTAAAGCAAACCTTGTTTACAGGAATGCTGTCAGTTTGAAATCTAATCTAGTCATTAAATAAATTATTTAAAAAAAATTCAGGTACTACCCATGCTCCTGAGTCCAACTGGTAATTTTTGTGGTTTTACAACCACATGCCCTATTTTTAAAACATTTTTCATTCTCCTGTGTCAGTATGAAAGCCACACGTATATGTAAAACAAACAAAAGACAAATCAGAAGAAAGTGATACACAAAGTGCAGTCAACTGCAAAAGTGAACTAAAAAAGGCGATTTCCTCCCTTTTATTTTGGTTATAGTAATTGCAGATTGCTTGAATCAAGCAGTAGGAACAAGATTCAGACAAGTTTTCTTTTTTAAGTTGATGGTTTTGTTGGATAGAGTGATTAATTTTATAGATTTGTTTTGCTTTTGCTTTTCTTGGAAGCCATGTATTGCACAAAAATAAGTGCTGCTTGTCTTCAGCATGTGGGCCCTGATAATTATCTTACTCAGATCACAGATTTAAATGGGACCGGGACTGGTCCACTTGTGTGTTTGTGTAAACTGTGCTTTTGCTTACTTACATGTTGCTGTGCAAATATGAGGGAGAATTTAGTGGTGTGCGTAAAATCTTAGCATAAACAAACCTAGGCAACATTTTCTGAATGTTGTTGGTTGATACCTTGGTCGGGTTTTATTGTTATATTTTATTTAGACAGCAGTCTTTGCTGCTTGTGTTCAGGTTTGGAAGAAGGAAACCTGGCTGGCCCTCTTTTTGCCTTATATCTTAAGATAAATGAGCAATTTGAGAATGATGTAATAACATAAGCATCTGGTGTACTTGATAATATTCTAAATCTGTAGTAGGAGAAAAATGAATTTGAACAAAATACCTGCAGAGACTGCAGAACTGTGTGAAATGGAGCAGCTGTTACATTCTCCGGGGCATATTTGTAGCTTTGTCATATGCTGCCTAAATTATTCTTTTTGGTATATCATTTCAGCTTTATGACATGGCACTCAGTGCTTTGAGAGAGCATGTGCTTTCCTGTTCTATTGTTGTTCATGTTGGTTATTTTTCTTTTGGGGTTGGAGTGATAATTGATTGTCATGATATTATCATCTTTTTTAATTACCATTTTTCAACTTCTAAAAACTGGATAACCTCTTTTCCTTCCTGCTGCAGCTCTGATTCTCCTTCGTCTTAATCACTTTTGCTCCTTGATAGCAATGATAGACAGTGCCACACAGAGTTAGGTTCTGCCCTTGTTTGGATTCTATACCACCCATTGAAAATTAGGAATGCAAATCAAGGCAGAATTTGGCTCTCAGCCAATATTATCATAGTTGATTATAATTAAAAAAGTGTTTTTCTGTTGCCCACACTGGGTAGGATTATTTCCTCATAACAAATGGGTATTCTGAATAATTCTGTTTCTAAAATTAGTAATTTCTTTATATTCGTGTAATTGCCTACAGAAACAGAACTGAACAATGGGGTGGTGGCTTTCAGAAGCACTTAAGTGACTTAGGAGCACAAGCACTTTTGAATGTCAGAAGTAGTTTTGATCCTAAATTCCATAGGCACTTCTGAAAATCCCACCCTAAACTTTTGACATTAGAAGAAATAACAAGAGAAAACTCTTCCATCTCTCTGGTCCCATAGGGAGAAGTTCTATTTCTGTATGAATCCTATTGCAGGATTCTGATCATGCATCAATACACTTCTTGCTTGCCTCGTTTGGGTTTAACAAGAAAATGTATTGATTAAATTTCAAGCTTTTGGGAATACAAAAAGGATTGAAAAAGAGAGAGAAAACAACAACTTTGTAGGACTGTGCCATCAACAGAGATACCCTGGATCATTTAGGGGAAGATCTGTTAAATAGCTAGATAGTTTAGCAAGCTGTTAAATTCAAAAGTTATTATAGTATGTGTTATTTTGGTATGTAATGTTGAACTTTGAATGATGTTCAAAGCAGACAAATCAAAAATACACACAAAATTAGTCAGATGCTAGCTCTAAAGAATAAGTCACCCATCAAGACATTTAAATGATCAGCTGTTAAGAGTTGCTCTTTTTATTGTTCTGTAATGTGCTGGGTCAGACTTGTGGTCCATCTTGTTCTATTTACTGGCTTCAACAGTGGCCAGCTTCAGAAGAAGATGCGAGAAATCCCAAAGTAGTCAAATGTGGGAGAATCTCCTCCCTTGAAACCAGCTATTTCAAAATCTCCTCCCTAAAACCTAATCTTCAAACATTGGATTACAGCCTAAAGCATGAGGCTTTATAGCCCTTTCAAAATGGTGGCATTTGTCTATCGGAAGCTGTGAGTAGGGGCTTGAACTCCTAGCTTCCATGGCCTGGCCCTGCCCCATTCCCCTGCCATGAAACCACCTTCACTGTCTCGTCTAAATGAATATGTGCTGAAGATTGGGCCCTTAAAACCTTGCACCAAAATAGGGTTTCCCATGGCACAGGCATTTCTGCAGGAAGTTAACTGGATCTTGATGTCTGTCAAGTGCTTTGCAATCCTTGAATGAAAAGTGCTATAGATGGTTTTGTGGTAAAAGGATTAGACTGGAATTCAGGACGTCAGAAGATATATATTATCATGTTTGTAATCCTTAAGAATGCTCACTTTGTAGTAGTTATACCAAACCTGAAAGATACCACTAACCTTAATACTGGTATTGTTTCAGATATTTTTTGTGGACAGAAACCCTGCAGGAAGTGAGGGTGTTTTCATTGGATGGTCATTTGGCATAATGAAAACTTGTTGACAAACTTAATCATAGAAATCAGAAATGGACTAGGCTTCTTAGGTGTTCTAGTCTGTCACTGCATCATTTCAGAACTGTTTTCTATATTATACTTTTCAGTGTTTTGTCCAGTCATAAATAACCTTCCCTTCCCTTGAGAAGAATATTCCCCAGTATAATAGATCTCACCGTAAGGGATCTAGTATGCTTCCAAGATCTATCCTGACATCAGTGTTTGGCATTATACTCGGTTTGTTTCCCCTTGCTTCTTAGAATTTTTCTTACCTACAACTTACAATTTTATGCAAGTGATTTGCACACTTATTTTCCTTTTCTCTCATTTGGAGATGCTGCCTTGTGATCCGTTTGTGTTTTTTAGAACATACAAAATCAGATGCAGAGTGAAAATAACCAATTCAAGATTTTTTTGTAAAATTTAATCCATGTTTACAATAAAAAATTTGTATTTAATTTTGATCTTTTTTTTTTTATTTGTTGGGTCTGGAAGGGTATTTATAGTGCTTCCATCACTAAAGTTTCTAAGCGCCATACTTTATAGCTTATTGCTTTTTCTTTTACTTTCATTGTAAAGCATATCTTTCTAGAAATGTTGGCATTCGTTCACTTTTATTTTAATTCATTAATGGCTGTCAGAGAGCACTGAGTCATTAAAAACATAAAAGAAGACTGAGTCCCTTCCTTGTGGAGTCATGATCTACACTGGACAGATACAACATACAGATCTCAAAATAGGAGGTGATCAGGAAATGCTCAAATATCTAATCTATACGAAAGTTATTTTAAATATGAAAAGCTACCTGTTTCTTACATTGACACATTAGCTTTGGTATCACGGAGGAAGTGGATTATGAACAGGGAGAAGGATGCTGCTTGGTGAAGAAAGATTGGGTGGGAATTTCTATATGTTTTTGCTGTTCATATTTGCAGTATAGTTTATTCTCTTCCTTCACCATTCAGTTCTTTTTTCAGGAAGGCCGGTGAAATCTAAACTCTCTTTCACTGTGGTATAGACATTTTATTCATGCATTTTTTTTTCAGTCAATTACTATAATATCCAAGCTATAAATAATGGAAAAATCCATTGGTTGAACTGAGACTTGCACTAAGGTTAGGGAAACGTACTTATTCTGATCTCTTTTTCTAGACTCCCTGTGTAGTATTTTTTATTGATTTTAAATGAATACTGTTTAAAGTCTTACACGGTCTGACTTCTCCTTATTAAAGTGATTTACTTTTTTTTCCTTATTATCTCCTCTGTTCATTTGACCCTGGTCGTCTTATTGTTCTCACTTCTCATTTCAAAATCCCTGGTGATTGAACCTGCAGGCTGTGTGTGGAAGTTGATTCTTAAACATGTCACAGACTGCAGTTCCCCAAATGGTTATAAAGAAAAAGCAAGAGGCAAATCTTACTCTTTAGCTCAGATTGTCCTAATACATAAAGAAATGCAATGTTTATTGATTGTACTTGTATCATAGGGAGCCCAAGGCATAATGACACTAAGTGCACTTCATTAATAATAAAGCGTGGATTCTTTGATGTTATTTTCTTGCTTTTCTTGGCCTACTATATCTTTTGTCAGCCAGCAAGCATTTATCTTGGCTGGAAATGTGTTCTTTTTGTTTTTTTCAAGAAAATGTCTCCAAGTACAGTAGCTTTTTTTGTAAAGATAAATATGTTGAGTTCCTCTCATATTTTTCACTAATACTGGCATTGGAAGTAAATATTATTTTCTGGCATCTGGGGCCACAGAAGAGTTCTCTGAGATGATTAAAGTGTGCTGTTTCCTGGAAGCCTTTCAAGCAAAAGTTCTTCTAGGATGTTTCATTCTCTGTGCTGTTCCTGGAGGAAGCACATCAGTGTTATCAAGCCCTATAGGGTTTGATGTGGGACTAACATTAAGGACAAATAAGGCAAGCATCTATTTTGGGAGCCTTGGAACTCATGGGTTAAGATGTATTATCTTCTTCAATAACAGGTACAAAGGTAGAGGAAACTATTATTATTATTTGTACTGCAATTAATTCAGACTTTTCTACACTCTTTAACAGCAGGACTAGAAGGACAAACGACTTATGGCCCGATTTCTTATAATCTTTCTCTGTTTTGGTTGGGACCTCACACATCACTGGGTTGGCCCTGCTTTGAGAAAACTAAGGAGATATAAGGCCCCTTTAACATGTTCAGTTTGATAGTGTTCAGACATGTTTAAAAACAATATTGTCATGACTATGCTATCACAGTTTGAGCTTGCATGAATGAATGAGACCACACTATGCTCTAGCCTTGACCTGTTATAGAACCAAAGTACAGTTGCTTCATGTAATTAGAACAAGATTTGGTCCCATTGATACAGGTAAGACCAATCCATATTATATCTTGGCCTGTGGTTAATAGTGTAGATGGAACTTTACTTTGAATAATTTTATAAAATGCCTGATGGACCTCTGATGGGTTGGGTCACAGAGACCCCTTTGGGACTGCCACCTGATGTGCTGAGACTACCTCTGAGCCTGTTTTCCTTGCCAGCTTGGGACTTCAGTACCCTGTCTTGTTGAGCCAGACACGCTAGCCTGCTGCAAACACTTCCCCCAAAAGCTGCAGATTTAACTGAAAACAGCTTAAGAAGTGCTCCTGTCTCTAGCACCCAGATACCCAGTTCCCAGTAGGATCCAAACCCCAAATAAATCCATTTTACTCTGTATAAAGCTTATATAGGATAAACTCATAAACTGTCTGCCCTCTATAACAGCAATAGAGAGAGATGCACAGCTGTTTGTTCCCCAAGGAATTAATTACTCTGGGTTAATTTATAAGCAAACATGATTTTCTTAAATACAAAAAGTAGGATTTAAGTGGTTCCAAGTAATAACAGACAGAACAAAGTGAGTTACCAAGCAAGATAACATGCAAGTTTAAACCTAATACTTTAAGAAACTGATTACAGATGAAATCTCACCCCAGAGATGTTCCAATAAGCTTCTTTCACAGACTAGACTCCTTTCTAGTCTGGGCCCAATCCTTTCCCCTGGTACAATCCTTGTTCCAACTAAGGGAGCTCCAGGGGATTTCTCATGACTGCAGCCCCCTTTGTTCTGTTCCACCCCCTTTTATAGCTTTGGCACAAGGCGGGAATCTTTTGTGTCTCTGGGTTCCCACACTTTTAAATGGAAAAGCACCGGGTTAAAGATGGATTCCAGTACCAGGTGACATGGTCACATGTCCTGTGAGACCCCCAAGCCTTCATTCTTCCTGGCCTGACTCACAGGAAGGCTTGCAAGTAAACAGAGCCGTCTACAGTCAATTGTCCTGGTTAATGGGAGCCATCAAGATTCCAAACCACCATTAATGGCCCACACTTTGCATAATTACAATAGGACCTCAGAGTTATATTTCATATTTCTAGTTTCAGATACAAGAATGATTCATTCATATAAATAAGATGACCACACAGTAGATTATAAGATTTGTAATGACACCTTACAAGAGACCTTTTGCATGAAGCATATTACAGTTACATTATATTCACAGTCATCAGCATATTTTCATAAAATCATATGGAATGCAATGTCACAGGACCTTTTCTCAACAGCGTAATTCTAGCACCATGTTATGACTTCCACTTGGGAACTCTCTGGTTTGAAGAAAATCATATATCTTATTATAGTTTTTATCCTCCCTAGATAGGCCAGAAGTGTAATTCTGCAGTTTCTTTAATGCAAACATGACAAATATTTCAATAATCCAAACAGAATATTTATAACACTGCTACTCTATCTTTGGTAACCATTTTTTCCCCATCAGAGTTTAAAACTGGGGAATATTATATGGGAAATTGTTGTATTTTGGCTCATGGGAAATTGCTTACACAATGCATAAAGATATATTTTCTGAAGTATTTTTAACAAGTGAATATTATGGCCCCGATCCTGCAGTTTACAACATACAGGAAGACTCCTTAACTGGTTCAGAGTGTCAATGGGGCTCTGTGGAGGTAAAAGCACTGGCCAACCTGTTGTAAATTGCAGGTTCTAATGAAATATGAACTGAATAGTTAAGAAATATGATAAAATAAGTTTACTAAAAAGACTGAAATAAAAGAAAACAAACTGGAAACATTCAGCAGTGGAATCTCATTTTGTTTTTATTTTGCCTCGTGAAGTTTTATATTGCCATGAGACTGACTTTATCGAAATAGATATTGTGATTATTTGAGCCTTGTTGACAGAGCCATTTTACTGCTTGTGAATCTTTATATGCTTCCAATTTCTGATACTGGTGGAAGGGAGTGGAGTGAACTCTCAGTTGGAAGACCTGCCTTGCTTATCTCCTACGATATACCACTGATTACTGCACTTTGGATTAATACATTTGCCCTTGTAATGGTATTTTCTCTGCCTGGTTAGCAGTTTGGGATGGAATATGAATTACAATAGAGACTCTTTAAATAGATCCACTTTGCTTCAGCATACTGTGTATATACACTATTTGTGAAGTCATCAGGTTTGATTTTTCTCCTTGTGGAATAAAGAGCTCTTTATGCTTATATCTCCCATTAGAAGAAATGGAAGACAAATGCCTGAATTACTCGCGTGTTGATGGGAGAAGACATACCGAGTGTTGCATTAGTTTCAATTCACTGAGTCAACAGAAAAGAGGCATACTATCAAAAATGGGGAATTATGCTAAAACCCTAAAGCCTTCTTGTATTAAAGAAGGCCTTAATGTTGGGCTGGATCACCTCTGCATGCAGAAACACTCACAGGAGAGGGTGTGATGAAGGTGTTTTCCCCCTTGTTGTGTTGTGTGTATGTGAGTCTTACTGTTTTGCATGAATACTGCGTGTACGTCAGTTTCCTGGTATATTACACCAATGCCTAGGTGGTGGGAATAAGGGTGTGTGACTTTTGCTGAGACCCCCAGGGGCAGGTGAGGCTGCTCAAGCTGCCTGCATATAAGCAATGGATGGTGCCCTTCGTAACCTGAGAACTAGGAGGTGGATGCGACCAGGTGACTCATTGCCCAGAATGCAAGACAAAGACTGGAAGAGAGGCAATGGGCATGTTGGAGGTCGGGCCACTGGAAGCAGGTCAGTCTCCTGTTGGGGAGTAAGAGCGGGCATCAGGCCCTAGGTCCTCCCAAGATGGTCTTTGGTGAATGGTCCTGCTTTCTGTTCTGACAAGCTCTGTTCTACACTGTGTTCCTGTCCACTAATAAACCTTCTGGTTTACACGCTGGCTGAGTCACTGCTAACTGCGAAGTTGGGGTGCAGGGCCCTTCCAGTTTCCCTAAGGGTCTCATCCAGGTGGACCCGCTGCAGGAAGCGCATGGTGAGAACAGGGGTGCTGAGTGCTCTGAGGTCAGATCTAGGAAGGCCATAGTCGAAAAGGCTTCTTGCCCTGGACAGCATGCCATGAGGGGAGTCACGCTACCCCAGAGTCCTGTCTGGCTTCATACAGAGCAGTTCCAGAGCATCGGACCTGTGACGAGGGCTAAGCAGGAGGAAAATAGTGCAAGGTTCTTTCAGAATTTACCACTATTCTCTTTGCCATGAGATGAGGATTGGGGGAAGAAGAGCTTGGAAGTCACTTCACTTTTTGTCATTGTGGATCTCAAGAATCTCTGATGAAAGCACTTGCCTCCTTCATGGAGACAGGAACCTTTAGGAACAGCTGCTTCTCTGCTAGTGCCTGTCTGTCTGGCAGCTTTGTCCTTACTGCAGCTGCATAGCCATTGGCTTCTGTTCTTCTGAGTAGCTGCTGAAGAGGAGACCAAGAGTGACATAATACAGGATGTAGCAGTATTTTCTCCTCCTGAGTTTTTCCCTTGGTGCTCTGGGTTCTCAGATGAAAGAAGCATCTCCTCTGTTTTTTACCCTTGCCCCACCTCCACCTCCAACCCTTTCTGGAGTTCCAGTTGGCAGCCATCCTTATATCGTGAGGAGAGAGGAGACAATACAACAGAGAAGGCATTCTTTTCCCCTCAACGTTTTTGATATTTTCCTGGAGTGTGGGGAGATGCACACTGGTCAGCCAAACTGTTTTATAAAGTTTTGTTGGAAGTGTATTTAAACACCTCTTTTCGATTTATATCATGGCCTAGTGTAGATGGGATACAAGGTTTTAGACAAAAACAACCTCATTCCTGTCACAAGTTGACAATTGCTGTGCTCACATAGCTAAGTCTCTTTTTTCATTTAAAAGACAACAGTGTTTTGGTATGAATTTCCTATGCAATGCTCATTAGGCTTTGACACTGTTGTCTGCTGGTTGGTAACAGATACTGGTGGTGCTGAATGCCTAAACAGAGATTTAACTAGAGTTTCAATACAATTCCCATTCAAGTCAATGGGAACCTTTGTGTTGACTTGAATAGGCATTGGTTCAGACCCTAAGGCTATGTCTACAGTACCATGGTAAGTCAACCTAAGCTGCGCTACTCCAGTTTTGTGAATAATGTACCTGGAATCGACGTAGCTTAGGTTGATTTACTGCAGTATCTACACTGTGCTGGGTCAATGGGAGACGCTCTCCCTTCAACTTACCTTACTCCAGATGACAGAACAAGGAGTAATGGTCTCAAGTTGCAGTGTGGGAGGTTTAGGTTGGATATTAAGAAAAACTTTTTCACTAGGAGGGTGGTGAAGCACTGGAATGGGTTACCTAGGGAGGTGGTGGAATCTCCTTCCTTAGAGGTTTTTAAGGTCAGGCTTGACAAAGCCCTGGCTAGAATGATTTAGTTGGTGACTGGTCCTGCTTTGAGCAGGGGGTTGGACTAGATGTCCTTCTGAGATCCCTTCCAACCCTGATATTCTCTGATTCTGTGATTCCTCTTGTTCCCGGTGGAGTATTGGAGTCAACTGGAGAGTGCTCTGCTGTCGATTTAGTGGGTCTTCACAAGACCTGCTAAATCGACACCTGGTGCATCGATTACAGCAGCGTCGATTCTGTGGTAGTGTAGACGTTGTCTAAGTAACCAGGTAGCCATGTCAAGAACTGACAAACCCACAGAAATACCGCAGTGAGAACTGAATCTCCCCTATTTTTAAGGTTCTGAAACTAAATGATGTCTTGATTCTTAACCTTTGTCACCATTAATGAAAATCCAAATGTGAAAAAATCCAAATGTGAATAAAAATTGGATAGATGATAAATTCAATGGTGTTTTAAAAGTTTTTAATTGAGATAATAGGAGTCTTTTAATTGACTGCAGTGGACTTTGGATGTGGCCCTTATACATGTGATTTAATTAGGGGCAAGCTTTTGGTTTGCTGGTAAGTTTCTTTTCTGGTGGCCCAATTAAAGGTGAAAATTACCATCTGTGTAGGTGGAATAATGGCTGGCAACTCTAAATGGAACATATTTATATTCCTATGATATTACAACATAGCTAGAAATATCCAACGGCTGTGCTTACTTTAAATTTAGGTTAGTGTATGTCTACATCTATTTTTTGTATTGTTTGCTGATTAAAAATTAACCAGGGACACTATTAAGTCACATGTGGCAGTATTTCACTGACACAAGGAGCTATTTTATGCTAAAAGAGGGGGCAGCTAAATAATGTGATTTTATTCCTGACCACTTATTAATAGTTAGGAATTTTCCATACTGAAGTTATATCTGACCTCTCAAAAAAAACAACAACTCCAAACCAAGAGACAAGTCTCAGATGCTGAAATGGTTCCCTGTTTTATTAACCTTATCCAAGAGCAAAGCAACAACATACATACTATAAACAGAAATACTGATAGTTAAATATAATTTATCCTGTGATGTTCTTGCCTAAGGGTAAAAAGGGAGTCCTCTAATACAAAATGCCCATTGAATTGTGTGTGCATTCACCAGAGAGCAGCTTACATTGATCCTGAGTAGTGCTGTAATTTTTTTTCTGTTTCTTATTTAGATTATCATGAGAAACATAACACCACATTTGGAAGATGAGTAGTTCAGTTTGAATTAAGGAGACAAGTTTAAAAAAATCTTAACTGCCATATAGCATGGAGCATATGTTATTTCTGAGAAAGACATTATCTTTCAAAATAAAAAGATATGCACACTAACCACTATGTTATGTGAATGTCTATCAATTTGCAGTGATTTTGGGGGTCATGTGATAACACAAAAATATTTTCACATGCTTTAGAGGGCAGCAGTTCTCAATCAGGGTCTGAGCCCCCCCGGAGGCTGCGAGTAGGTTTCTGGGGGTCAGTCAAAATAAACCAGAGAGCAGGGCCAGCATTAGATTCACTGGGGCCCAGGGCAGAAAGCCGAATCCTGAGATCTGCTGCCCGGGGCTGACGCTAAAGCTCGGGTAACTTAGCTTCATGTGGCCCCCCTACGTCATGGGGCCCTGCTTGCTACCCCCTAACGCTGGCCCTAGCTTTTAATTTACTGAAAAACAGTTGTTGCGGCACAGGTGGGCCATGGAATTTTTATAGCATGTTTGGGGGGGCCCTCAGAAAGAAAAAGGTTGAGAACCCCTACTTTAGGGAACAATTTAGGATTATCATGAAGGATAGATTAGGTGACCTAGTTGGTTTCTTCTTTCTCTGAATTCTGATTAGCTTATATCGGTTCTAGTTTTGCATGTGTTTTTAGGAGGTGGGCAGGGAAGGCAAATAATTAATTTCTCACTTGCTTTTATGTTTTAGTTCAAATTATGAACTTTTAAAAAATGAAAATTCTGTTTCTGTTAAGCATGGGGTAGAGAAGTAAGGGAGAACTTGAGTGCGTGCCTACAGGCCAGTGTTTCGGTGTCAGATGAGGATAAAACAGAACAGCAATATATTGTTTAATTTAATTGTTTAATTCACTGGGGTTCTAGTAGCTGCTGAAGTGAGCAATAAGAATGACCTTGGCACTACCTTGAGGCGATGTGGCCAAATGGACAGGACAGAACAGTAGGAGTCAAGCGAGCTGTGTTCTATTCTGGTCTCTGTCATTACCTAATGTGTTACCTTGGCAAACTTTTTCACCTCGCCATGCTTTGGTTTTTCCAGCTGTGGGATGGGGATAACAGAGGAGATTTTCAAAGCCACAAATGGAAGTTAGGCACCCAATTTCCATTGGGATAGGAGTCATGCACCTAAGTGCTCTTTGTGCCTTTGAAAATTTCCCCCAATGATACATACTTTCCTTTATAAAGTGCTTTGGGATTAACAGATGAAAATCACCGAATAACTGAAATATCTATTATTATGATGATTGTTACCTTAATTAGTTAATGGGACAAATTCAGTGCAGTTTAAGCATAGGTTACTCCCCCAGTGTAATCTCTTTCAGAAAAGTAATTTGTCCTAGGTGGAAAAGTCATCACTGTGGAGTTGCCCAGCCAACCCTCCTACCCCTCCTCGGCCCACCTCTTTTTTCACTTTTTGGCTAAAAAAAAACAACCCACCATTTTCAGGTTTGAGGTTTTTTAATGAAAATCCAAACAATTGTAGAAAACTTTTGATGAAAATGAAAGCCATTTTGGGTGAAAAAACAAACAAAACCAACCACCCCACAAAAATCCATTTGTGAACTGCTCTTGTAGATAGAATGTTTGGTTGATGTGTGATTTAATTAATGGGACTTGTCCACCCCTGGTAACTTCACATCCTCTAGTGCCAAAATGATATATCTGAGTTAGGGAGCAAGGGCGTACTCTTAATATTAACGTGA
Source organism: Caretta caretta (assembly GCF_965140235.1). NCBI lineage: Eukaryota > Metazoa > Chordata > Testudines > Cheloniidae > Caretta > Caretta caretta. Next base: position 118,702,057 of record NC_134207.1, on the reverse strand, counting down.
CTGAAGTCAATGGGAGTTTTGACATTGATTTAAGCAGGAGAAGGCCCTAAACTTAACATTTTACCCAGAAAGCAGATGTATGGCTGATATTAGGAAAGGGAGCTCTAATAAACAAACACCTTTGTAGAACAAGACTACATATTGTAAGGATTTACTTTGCTGGGGTACTCTCAGGAAGACCTAGGGGAACTCCAGCAGTAATTATGATTAGAAACATCCTTGCATGGTCATAAATATAACGGAAAGAGAGGGCATACAATACAAGCTTAAAGTCAGTGAAAAATCTATGTGTGTCCAACACACAAGAAAAATTTGTTGAAAAATACATTTATCTTTGTGGAAAAGCAACACCCGTGATTCATTAAGATCAGTGACGTTTATGGCCATCTTCTATGTTAGTGTCAGTTGCACAAGTGAAAACTGCTTGGGAGAAATGCATAGAAAAATTGATTGTACAATTTAAACTAAGATTTATAGGAGGTAGGGAGTATAGAGAACTGAGTAACAACACATTCTTATGGGCTCATTCTTCTCTTGGTTTGTACATGGTCTATCCTCCTCCATGAATGTGGCAGATTTCCTCAGCTGTGCATCCTATGTAGTAGTGCAGAGAATTACCATTAGTCCTTTGAACTGGCTAACCATATCCTCCTAAGATCGTTTTGGAAATATAAATCCAAAGTTCTGTGTTTAAAAAATTAAATGTTGATGCTTCCTACAGTTACTAATTATTATTGCTACTGATATGGTATGTGCTTCCAAATGTGAACTTATGGCATTATTGTACTTAAAGGAAATTGTTGTGAAGCCCTGCCTGACCCATATAAATATTTTAAACAAATAGATCTGCTGAAAGCATTTGAGTAGAGCTAAGGGAATTCTATTCTTTTATAGTCTCGTAATGAAGGAAGGAAATTTATTAGGGTTAGCCAGATGGGCACTACTCATTTTTGGCATTCAGAGATAAGCCTGCAACACCTCCAGGTGGCTCTACAAAAAATGATAACACCACGGCAGTGCTCCAACTTTATTTTTATACCTCTCAGACTAGTTAGTCACCTGTCTTTATTCTCATTTAGAACCATCTGCTGGCTTTTTTTGCTGCTTGCCTAGGTTCTTTGGGTGCTCATCATTCCAAAGTCACCAAGGGAACTTTCACTGGAGACTAATGTAGAGTCTTTGTGTGCTTGGTGTTTATAGGGCACATGGAGATCTTGTTTTTGTGTGATTTTCTGTATTCTGTTTCTGGGTTTATCTGCCCCAGATTGCCCTCGTGATGTCACGCATGACACTCAACCGCACTGAAATTCATTCTCCAGGTTTGCTTTCACCTTTTAGCTGGTGGTCACAAGAGAGCATGAAAATATCAGATTTTCATTCAAAAGTGATGTACCACACATTATTTAAAGACACTTGTATAAGTCCATTCAACAATGCATTTCTTCTCTGAGGGGAATAAGTCATGTTTATAAGGAAAATCCGATATTGTGAATGTGCAGTGTAGAAATATAAGAAAATATGAGTGCTAATTGTGTAGCATCAACCCACACCTTTCTCAAAGTCGTGAGTGTGAATTTTTCAACCAGGTAAATAGTTTTCTTTCTCAGACAAAGGTTGATGCCTTTTCAATAAATAGTCCATAAAGTGGATTGTCTGGTTGACTCAATTTAGCATTGGGTTGACTGTTTTTTTTAATCAGGGTTTATTATTCAAATATAACAAAAAATGTGAATTACCTATTTTTCTTCTTTTTTGAATTTTATTTATGAAGATCATTCTTTTAAACAGAAATCTTATAAAGCTTGTTCTACAATTTAAATAAAAATACTTGGTATATACACAAACACGCAATTCTAAATTGGTCTGTGTAAATCCCTAATGTTGTATTGAGGAGGCTTGCTACCAGTCACTTTCTTCAACTTTGTGGTCTTGATCACATACTGGGATTGATGCTCTCCTACTCTTCCTCTTCTTTCATATCAGTTGATAATGTCAGTTAAACTCTTTCATTATCTCATGTTAAGTCCAAATTTCTGTCCTAGTATTTTTACTAGATTGTCCTGAAAACTCTGTGTCTTACAAAAGCCCAAAGAACTGATCACTCATCTCCTAGTTCTTCTAGAATTACCGTAGCAAGGTGGCGGAAGGGGAGTGACTCCCTTCAAACTATTGACTGATATAAAGAAATTTGGAAACTTTTTTTGAATACTAAGGATGGAGAAACCCCTTCAACAAGAGTCAACATAAAACTTGAAATTCAGATATTAAAATAAGGAAAATAGATAGGAGGAAAAAGGATAAAAGCTTAATTAATATTGCAGACATTTTCAAGAGGGGAGCTAACAATAGGTTAAATGCCTAATTGTTCTATTTTTACTGAGTGCTAATTAGGATTTGGTGTTATCCATCAGGTTTCTAGTCTGACTGTTTTTTGTAATAGTGCTTAATGTTTGGCAAAGCCAATCATCTCTTTTGCCATGGCCTTTGTAAAGTAGATTGCTTAACCCTGGGTTTCTTATTTTCCCAAATGAAATTGTTTCTCAGGGATTGCCATTATCTAAGAGACTCCCTGGACTAAAACCTGAAGTGTTTGGAAAAGGAAGTTAATTCAGGGTAAGTTATTCATTTTAACTGCTGCAGTTTTGCCCAACCATGAAATTTTATATTTTGACCTTTTTTTCCACATCTGTTTTGATTTTCTTAATCAAAGGAGTATAATTAATATTATATAAGTCTTGTGTGAATTACCTAGTTTCAAACAGGAATAGCTGGAGAATTTGGTCATGTATGTTTTGCATCCATATAATGAGACTGTTGTACTCTCCACACAAAAGGAAAAGAGAACTGTAATTAAATTGTCTGATTCTTGTGACTGCATTAGCTTGGGTCCTGCTCCTGCACCCATTGAAATCAATGGGAGTTTTGTTGTTGATTTCAGCAGGACAAGTATTAACCTATTAGTTGCTTGTATATAACACAATTTATTTTGAAGTTTCTCTCAGACTCACTTCAGGTTGTGTGTGATGGTTGGCTTACCCTGACTCTGTCTGAATGTCAGCATCTTAATTTCCTCTCTATTGGTACCACAAAGTGTGCCCACTCCACATGTCGCAGTGTAGGTTCCCCTTTCTTGGGGCTGTTTATTGGAACGTAATATAAAGGTACTCAGCACTTAACATTAGAGCAGGGTATCCCAGGTTGTTTTAGTTCTTCTTAAATCTTAATTTCCCTTGTGTCAAGAAGTCCATTTGCTCCCTTCCCCAGGCTTCCTTCCCAATTACCCTTGTGTCAAGGCTTCAGGAACTAGTTCTTTTGTGCACACACACTTGCTCTCTCATGCCTGTAATTTCTTTAGAACCTTGCTGGGAGACTCTGGAAAGTCCTGATCCTCCTGTTTCTCTCCTAAGTCTCCCAATAGCCCTTTCCTGGGCTCTTGCCCCCAGTTCCCTCTGGGCATCTCTCCTGGTCCCGGTTCAGACCTATGGAGAGCCCTAAATCAGATCTTTCTCATCCCCTAGCCTCCCCAAACTGAGTGACAGGCCTGCTTTTTGTTTCTTGCCGTGGTCATATGACATCTGTCTTTTACACTGGTTACAAATAACAGCAGCCAGCAGAAGGGTTAACTCCTTCCATGCCACTCCAAGGATTGGGTCAATACACCCCATCACATTTGCTGTATTCAATTACTCATTCTTCTCTTCGTATGTATCCTGATGTTTGTTTCCACTGCAGTTTTTTAACAAATAGCCATTGTCAGCAGTGCAGAAACGGCTATGGTAAATGTCAGAAGACAGGTTTGAAGAGATAAAGGGTTCAGTGGAATTACAGTTTTACAGGGTTTTTTTTGTTTTTTTTTTTTAACCGTATCATAATGCCTACCTAGGGGCTTATACTAACAGTAGATCACTGTAATCTGTTCAATCAGCAGTGGCTTGAGACCCTTGGGAACTGATGTAAACCACAGTAAGTTGTCAGCAGTTACAGCTACTGGGTAATCAAGTGTGAAATTTATAGATATTTACCTTTTAGAGGGTTTTTATTGTGTTTTGCAACTTTTCTGCCGACAAATATGCCCTCGGTGAATGATGTATTCTACCTGTGAACTCCTAATAACTGCGTCTTTCTCTGCAAACTTGTTCTGTTTGAATGCTTTGTAGAGACTTAAGTTTAAACTATGGTAAACAGACTTCAGTACTGACTGCAATGGTATATCATTTGTGGTGGAAAACTATATCAATTTAGTTGTACTCGGCTTGATCCCCAGTGGTATTTTTCTCAATGTCAGTGCAAACAAATTACATTTTCCCTTGCCTTCAAGAAAATCTTCCATAAAGAGAGAAATGTTAAACAAGCCCTGGCTTAAACATTAAAGCTCTGTACCTGCAAACACTTATATGTGTGCTTAACTTTAAGCATGTGAATTTCAGTGGGACTACTTAAGCATATACCTAAGTATTTCAGGATTGGGTTTGAAATGAGTCTGTTTTTCACTAGTTTGCTGTAAGTTCTTCTGTCATGTTTGCTAAGTATTCCCGCCTGCTTGTAAACTGTGGAGAAGTTTGGATTCAGACTTTATGACTTTCTTCTTCCTCTGTAATGGGTCTGAACTAGAATCATGACATGAATCTTTGAGAACATCTTAGTTTTTTATTTACATCTGAGCTTTTCAGCCTATGACTCTAGTAAGAATCACATCTTATTTTTCATTTCATCAAGTGATCCACCCTCTGTCATCCAGTCCAGCTTCTGGCAGTCAGATGTTTAGGGACACCCAGAGCATGGGATTACACCCCTAGCCATCATGGCTAATAGCTGTTGATGGAACTAACCTCCATACATTGTCTAATTCTCTTTTGAATCCAGTTATACTTTTGGACTTTACAACATCCCCTGGCAATGAGTTCCACCAGTTGACTGTGTTGTGTGAAGAAGTACTTCCTTATGTTTGTTTTAAACCTGCTGCATATTAATTTCATTTAATGACTCCTAGCTCATGTGTTATGTAAAGGGATAAATAAAACTTCCCTATTCAGTTTCTCCTCCCCATTGGTGATTTTATAAATCTCTATCATATTTCCCCTCAGTCATCTCTTTTCCAAGATGAACAGTCCCAGTCTTTATAATCTCTCCTCATATGGAAGCTGTTCCATTCCCCTAATCATTTGTGTTGCACTTTTCTGTGCTTTTCCCAATTTTAATACATCTTTTTTTTGAGATGAAGTGACCAGAACTGCACACAGGGTTCAAAGTGTGGGTGTACAGTGGATTTATATAGTGGCATTATGATATTTTCTGTCTTATTATCTATCCCTTTCCTAATGGTTCCTAACATTCTGTTTGCTTATTTGACTGCTGCTGCGCATTGAGCAAATGTTTTCAGAGAACTAGCCACGATGACTCCAAGGTATCTTTCTTGAGTGGTTACAGCTAATTTAGAACCTATCATTTTGTATGTATAGTTGGGATTATGTTTTCCAATATGCATTACTTTGCATTTATCAACATTGAATTTCACCTGGCATTTTCTTGCCCAGTCACCCAGTTTAGTGAGATCTCTTTGTAACTCTTCACAGCCAGCTTTGAACCCAGCTATCTTGAGTAATTTAGTATCATCTAAAACTTTCCACCTTACTATGTATCCTTTTTTTCAGATTATTTATGAAGATGTTGAACAGCACTGGTCCTAGGTCCTGGGCGGGGTGCAGGGGGGGGCACTATTTACCTCTTGTGACGAAGTGGGACTGTTCTTAATGTTTCCTCTGAATAGTGTGGGGGTGCCTCAGTTTCCCCTAGGCAGTTCTTAAGTATCTAGGGGGTGGGGTAAGGGTGTATGATCATTGCAGAGCCCTAGAGGGCAGGTGTGTGCAGGAGTCTGGACACAGAGAATGGCCAACTCCCTGTTTCCTGGCAACTGATGGCCTGGGCCCTTCCCCCCTGCAAGGTGAGAGCTAAAGGGTTGGAGAACAAAGGAATCAGGTGACCACCTGGCCCGGGAAAGGAACAAAGCCCAGAGGAGGAGGGGCTGGAGGGGGTTTTCAGTTTGGGGCTGGCTGGGACATGGAGTGAAGTGCAGACGTGGTTGTCTGGCTCACTGCCCCCCAGAATGGACCCAGCTGAGGGGTCCCGTTCTCTGCACCTGCAAGCTCTGTTTTAGACCATGTTCCTGTAGTCTAATAAACCTTCTGTTTTACTGGCTGGCTGAGAGTCACGTCTGACTGCGAAGTTGGGGTGCAGGACCCTCTGGCTTCCCCAGGAGCACCGCCTGAGCGGACTCGCTGGGGGAAAGCGCACGGAGAGGCAGAGGATGCTGAATGCTCCGAGGTCAGACCCAGGAAGGTGGAAGCTGTGTGAGCTGTGTGTCCTGCAGACAGGCTGCTCACAGAAAGGCGACTACCCCAGAGTCCTGACTGACTTCATGGGGAGCAGTTCCAGAGCATCGCCCAGGGACTCCGTGACACCTCTCTCCACTGTGAAAACTGACCATTATTTCTGTCCTTTGTTTCCTATCTTTTAACCAGTTACTGGTCCATGGGAGGACCTTCCTTGTTATCCCATGACTGCTTAGTTTGCTTATGAGCCTTTGCTGAGGAACCTTGTCAGAGGTTTTCTGAAAGTCCAAGTGCACAGCTTTAAGTCTAGTGATTGATGTTGCTGACTGCTGTAAATTGTCATTCCTATTTATTTTTCAAGACAAGGTCCCATTTCAGGAAAGTATCCCAGAGGTACAAACCCCAAGCATTCAAAAATCACGAGTCAGGCCCCTAAAAATCATGAGATTTAAAAAATAATACATTTTGGGTCTTTTTATTTGCCTTCTGCTTTTTAAACATTTAGTGTTCGTATTTCAAGCCTTTCTTCACAACGCCAAGGGCTAGAACTTTATTTACAAAAAAAAAAAAACAGACTTAAGATGAGATTCTCATGTTATCCCGTAACTCCAGGAGCTGGGGATTTAAGTAAAACACCAGATATTATGAGACTCTCAGTAAAATTGTGAGAGCTGGCAACAGGAAGCACATATAATCATGTGCTTAACTTCAAGCTTGTGCTGGATTGAGTTAATTATGTGCCTAAGTATTTTCCTGAATCAGGACCCAATGGAGGGCTGAGCAAGCTCCCACCTCATTTTCTGGTCCTCCAGCGAGACCTCCAGCAAAAACAGAGAAGGCAAACATTTATATTATGGATATTTCTAAGGTTAAAAAAAGTCGTAGGAAAAAACCTCATTAAAAAATACTTTTCCGTTTGTCTTTTTTATACACCCGAAAGAAGCAAAAAAGAGACCCAAACCAATTGATTTTTCTTACCTTTGAAGTTCACCTTCTATCAAAATCTTGGGTGTGTCAGCACTCTTTGTAGTTCTATAACTTTAGAGGTACTTTCTCTGAAATAATTAGTGACAGTTTATGGTGTTCATGCACAGCTACTTAAACATGTGTATTATAATGGAAAACACTGCTATTAAAGTTTATGGTGTGATGATAAAATGGGTTGTATGGTTTTCAATTAACTTTTTGAAGTGTTAAAGCATTACAGCTTTTGTACCTCCCATGTGAGAGGTGAAAAATGAAAACCTGTTCATTAGACATGGATATTATTTAAGAATGAGAAGTAACTGCACGTTCTCATTTCTTCTGAAATCACTGATTACTTGCAGATTTTTCATAGTTTGTTAAATGACAGAAGGACCAAGAATAAAGCTGGAACTGCAAGATGGGTAGTGAAGCATTCCAAGGTAGGTCTTATGACACTGGGAGAATAGACTGAGTAGTGTGAAGTTCACTCTAGTTATGTGATACCTATTTAAGGGCTGACAGGGTAGGGAGGACAATAACAACAAAAGTTAATCTGGAAATAATGTCTTGTCCTCAAGGTGAGAACAGCCAATGAGTGTGTTCTGGTGATGTCCTGTTTCTAATTTGTTTTTTCAGTGAGTGCATTGTCACTTAATGAATAGTTTTAGATAGGCATTCAATAGAATTAGGTAAAAAACCCTTATTTAGATTCTAGAATGAAGGACTCGGTTCTGCAACGTGCTGAGCAGCTCTGGTCCTGATCCAACAAGCAGCTTAAATATGTGCTTAATTTAAAACACAATGGGACTACTCCCATGCTTAAATGATTCCGTGCCACAGTGCTCAACATTTCAGAAAGGAGGAACTAGGAAGTGGCAGAAAGTAGAGGGAAAAGAAGACCCTACACAATATTTGAGTGGATAGTAAAGAAGGTCATCAGGGAAAGAGGGTAATTTGCGTAAAGTGGACCACAGAGAGAGAGAGAAGTTAAGCAAAGTGGTGATGCTAGTAGCTGTGTGAGGAAATAAAACTGAATATGAGAGCTTGTGTGTGTGTGCTTTGTGGCTGGTGAGGAAGGAAAATTATGAAACGCACATAAAATTAAAACTTTGAAGAGAAAAGAAATGATAAAAGAAGAGAAACAGGTTATACTTAAATGATAATTTGATTATTAAAAAGATTCTAGGGAAAAAACAGTGTGGAGATGCACTTTAAATGTGTCTGTGGAAGAGTACATAATAAAGAGGTAGGGGAGAGAGAATAAAATAAAAAGGAGGTAGCATAGAAAATGTGTTTGTTTTTACTTTATAGAAATTCTGGTAGAAATAAATTAGGACTCTGTTTATCTTCCTGTCGAGCAATGTTGGTTTTCTTCATTCGTATTCACACTTCTGGCACTGTTTGCTGACGCTCTCTGGTTGGAGATGGGGGTGGGGGCACTAGCATGTTGAGCTTTTTATTTTTTTTCTGAATGTGACTCAAGATTTACATTCTATACGGCAGTTTTCTATGACAACATGTTGGCATCTACTGTAGGTGGTGTTTGAGTTATTATTTATTTAAACATTTAAATGAGGAAACCATGGAGAAAATGGTATATTACTCCTCATTTAAAACATGTGGTCAGCTACTTGAGTCAGATACATGTCCTACAGCTCCTTATTTCGGAAGGAATGGTGACCATAGGTCAGGGCATTTTGAGGGAAGATGAATCTGGTTGGATTACAAAATCTGTGACTTGACCTTTCTTTATGTGTATGCCACAAAGGCAGGGCATGGTGGTTAGAGGTACTTCAGGCCTCGGTTCCACACTGTTCTTAAGTAATCTAGCACAGTTTAATGTCACCACAACCATTCTCTGGTTAAGTAGAATGAATACAATACTGCGGAAAACTTTAATTCCATGCCTGATCTGGCAGCAGTTGCAACTGCTGAGTGTTGTAAAGGCTCACCTCTGTGTATAGGAACTGAGTGCACCATGGCAGTATTTGTGGCTTGTTATATGCAGGATTCTGAGTCCCGAATTAGAAATTGATTCAGTCCATTATTTTCTTTTTCTTCTCTTAACTTAAAATATTTACTAGGCAGTAGTCACAGTAAAGGAACATTACAAGGGATGGAGTTAACTAGCTCAGAGCTTCTCCTTTAAACATTGTATTGTAAAACTTCCAGAAGTCCACATAACATATGGCATTATCTCTTTAGTTTTTAGTACACCGTGGGCACAGGCTTCTTCTTTTCACTTTTGGATTAGATTATATATAATGTTGCACATGCTTGCATCAGCCAGGCACGATTATTTCCAGAGTAAATGATGTCAAGCAGAAAAGGTTGAATCCTGAATTACCACTGTGATGGGCTGGACCCCCTGGGACATCACCTGGTATGCTGGGACACCACTGAGTCAGATTGTTCTGTCAGGCTGGGTCCCCTTTACCTGACCTTGCTGGGTTAGGCTCCCCAGCCTTTTCCAGCCAAGAACACAGGCAGGGCCACACCCAGCTGCACAGAGAGCCAGAGATCCACTCTGGGAAGGCTCAGTTTAAGGAGCTTGCCCTAGCACCCAGATGTCCACCCCCCCTTGGAGTACAAACCCCAAATTGTATGAAATTCACCTCTTCCCTCAATGTGGAGGAGGGTGTACACAACTTCTTGCCCCCCAGTTAAAAATCACATAAACTGGGTTATATTTTAAAACAGAAATAAATTTATTAACTATAACATAGGCGTATTTTAAGTCGTTAAGGAGGTAGCAGACAGAACAAGGCAGATTACTAAGAAAATAAAACAGAGCATGCAGACTAATCTTAATACACTAAAGAAACTGTTTACATGCAAGTTCTCACTGTAAATGTGGTTCTAATAATTTTCACAGGCCAGATGCCCTTCTAGCCTGGGTTCAATTCTTTCCCCCCGTTCAGTCTTAGTTGTTTCCAGCAGTCATCTTGGGTGGGGTAGCAGGGGAGAATTGATGACCTGGATTACCTCCCCACCCTTAAATAAGATTTGCATAAGGCGGGAGTCCTTTGTTTCCTAGCTTCCGCCTCCCCCCTTAAGTGTTAGCAGTGGGCGTCACCCAAAGTAGCATTGTTGAAATACCGATACATAGTCAATATCCCTAATTTCAGGTACAGAAATGATACATGCATACAAATAGGACAGTCATGTTCAGTAAATTATAACCTTTCCAATAATACCTTACAAGAGTTATCTTGCATAAAGCATACCTTAGTTATCCTACCAGAAGCATATTTTGACAAAGAATATGGAGTATAATGTGACAACCACATTAATGCAAACATGTTTTCATAAGACCGTGGGTCTGTCTTTGCTCCTGTTGAACACCATGACAAAACTCTCACTGAGGACAGAATTGGGCCTGTTGCCCAGATCGTGGTGTCTCATCATTGTAGAATGTGATACAGGGGTCTCTGTGGTTAGTACGTTGAGCAAATGGATACTTAAATATATATAATTTACAATAGCATTTTCCAAACTTTTGAAAGCTGAGCCTTTCTTCAGGAAAATGAAATCAGTAGTGTCACCTTTCAACCCCTCCATGTTGTTGACAGAGCAGCATGGGGGAAGCTTGCAATACGACTTCCATTTCTCTTCCTCCTCCCCCTCTCCCCCATCCCTCCACTGGACAAGCAGTTGGTCAGGACACACCATACACTTTGGGAAAGGTTGATAAAGTATCACAGTAACACAGTCTCCAGGTCACTTTAAGTGGTGCATCGCATTTATGTAAGTTTTATAGAAGTTTTATTTTTCCCCACTGTATAATGGAATATAGAAAATGACCACTTAATAATTACTGTCTTCCTAGCAGGACAGAATCTTATCCTGTGTATTTTAGTACAGTGGATATAGATAAATGTAGCAGCATGTTACCCAAACTACTCAGCGATGCTTGTCATGTGTCTCAGATTAGAATTTAAATAAATACAGTACTGATGCCAAAAGTCCCATTACTCTTTTTTATGAGTATGGCTGTTAATACCTAGAGCTGCAGGAAATAATGAACAGGTATTTCCTACCACAACTGTCTTCCACTACATTTATTTATTCAGGTCTATCCTGTGTGGAAATGAAAGTACCCCAATATTTTTTCCTCTTAGTTTGCTAGCTATTGATCACATTCCTTTATGGTGATACTGTGTCCTTGGGGAATGAATGTGCAGACTGTCATTGTTTCTGGGTGAGGCGTTCCTTGTAAGGCACTGGTTAATCATCATGTTTCAAAACCAAGGGATAGAATCCACACTCTTAAGAAGGCTTAATTGTCCATATATTATTATTCATGTAGTGCACCTCTAGAAAGCTGTGTTGTTCTGCTGTTGTTAGTACCCAGACACCCAATAAACCCTGCTTTCCCTGTGGTAATGTACACAAACCCGTGCCCACAATATTTTGCACTAAGGTAGATAGTACTTTTCAGTCACAGATCTCAATGAAATTTATTATTCCCATTCCCATTCCACAGATGCAGTGACTGATATATAGAGAGTTAAATGGCTTGCAAAGAGTACAGAGCAAATCAGTGTCTGAGTCATGACTAGATTACAGGTTTCTAGCTTGCCCTTTGTTTGATGGGTTTTAGCTTAAATATTCTTAGAGGTACTTTTAATTTGGATGCTACAAGTGTGAGAATACTGTACCATGGATTTAATTTACCAAGTGTTAGTCAAGTTTTGACCCTGAAGTTGTGTGAAGGTTAAGTGGGTATTGAATATGAGAGGGAAGCTAAATGAAAAGGAGAGTACAGTACCCCTGCTTGAAATTGTTTTTTCCTTCCACTTGCTTAACCAGCCCCAGCCCAGGTTAATTGAAAATGAGAACTCCAGATTGTGAACTTTGCAGAGCAATCATCTCTTCTGAGAGCACCTTGAGGAGGTTGATGGGGAAGCCACTAATAGAAGCATTCCTACTTGGTGAATGGGGGGAGTGCATGAGAAATCAATAAGATACTTGCTACATCATCAAGCTGAAGATCAACCACTCTGGTCATGAAAATAAGACAATGCGGTAGTGGTGGAGAGAACGGAAGAAGGCTGCTGCTTGTTCTACAGTAGATTGTCGGTGTCGTGACTTATGGTGATGAAAGAGGCTCTTGCTCATATTAGCCTCATCATGGCTACCATGACCCTTCTGTGAGCAAAAATTGAAATAAATGTCTCTTGGAAGAAGACGTGCAACTGTTCCCAGTCCGACAAGGCATTTGGAGAGTTTTACCGAGGAAGTCATACATGGAAATCAGCGGCCTCTGATCTTTGACATGGTGCAGTGCATGCTTATATTAAAAATCCAAGCTTTGGGAGAAAGCAGTTCTAAATCTGTGATTTACTCAAGAATTAAATAGTCCCAGATGTTAAACACCAGTTTTGCTGTGCAAACAGTTGGAAGGAACCCAGCTTCTTTCTTTAAGTTCTGGTTTTTGTTGAAGATCTTAAAAAGATAATACTTGAAAATAAATTAACTGATATTGTCAAAAGACTGAGGGGAAAACGGGTATAATGATTTCCTCTAGCTGTCTTCTGTTGACATTTTTGTTTATTTAGATTATAAGATCTTTGGGGCATGGACTATGTGCATATATAGTGGGACCTTGATCTAGGTTTTGGCTTTTAGCTATTATTGTAATGTAAATAATAATACTAATAAACTGTTCTGTGTGAAGTGAGGAATATAGGCCACATAATATGCCTTGGGTACATATCTGTACTTTTATTTAAATATCTGTCCACAAGCTATTATGTCACATATATATGGCACACCTAGGGTGACCTGGGTTTAGGTTACAAAAGCTAATATGCTTGTCACATCACATAAGTCAGTAATCATCGATTCAAATGGTTATTGTTACAGGTATCACTCCATTGACTTCAGTGGAGTTTCATCCACTTATGCCCATGTTGCATAGGTGCAAATCAAGAATTATGGACTACATTATGAGCACATCACATGATAAATTTAATGCTGAGTGTGTACAGTGTTTGGAAGAGTAGTATAATATGTAATAATTACTACAGTCCTTGCCAGCTCACATGGTGAACTGGCTGCTATGAGTTAATTTGTTCGGTAGAGGTATAGAATATGATCCGCTAAAACTTTGGATACATTATGGGTAGGACCCTACCGAATTCATGGACGTGAAAAACATGTCACAGACCGTGAAATCTGGTCTTTTGCCCATGAAATCTGGTCTTTTGTGTACTTTTACCCTATACTTTACAGATTTCCCGGGGGAGACCAGCATTTCTCAAATTGGGGGTCCTGACCCAAAAGGAAGTTGCAGGGGGGTCATAATGTTATTCCCAGGGGTTATTGTATTGCTACCCTTACTTCTGCGCTGCCTTCAGAGCTGGGTGGCTGGAGAGCTGCGGCTGTTGGCTGGGCACCCAGCTCTGAAAGCGGTGTCCCAACAGCAGCTGTGCAGAAGTAAAGGTGCAATCCCATACCATGCCACCCTTACTTCTGTGCTGTTGCCTTCAGAGCTGGGCGGCTGGAGAGTGGCGGCTCTGACTGCGGGCTCTCATTGACATGGGCTTTGAGTGAGGCTCCAACTGGTTCACTAGGGCATTAGTAAATTGCGTACTTGAGCAACATGAAGCTTTTATAGTGAAACCTCCAACCAGACTAATCTTACCCGGCATTGGGCTTTGCTGCAAACCTGACAAAGGGGCTAGCTTCACAGAGATCTAAAATGCTAGACTGAGTTTTGTCAGTTTGTTTTTGGACAGAGACCGCATAAAACAGTGTCATTTTGAATTGAAGCCAGGCAAAACTTGGCAGTTTCAGCTTAGTTTTGCTTCGTGTTTTTTGGAGAGGTTGTTAATAAAAAAAAAAAAATTAAAAAATCAAAGTGAAATTCATGGGGGTTTAGGCCACATGAACTCCTGTGAGCTCAAATCCCAGAACTTCACAGTTCTAGTTGTACAATATTAAATTTCAATTGTGAAGAACAATGCGTATGTCTACACATTTTTGAATATATAAAGAAAACATAAGTGAGCAGAATAGATAGATGGTAAATATAGTGTGATAGAAAAGTTTTATTGGTGCTTTTTTGTGATAGTCTACATAAGTAAAAGAACCTTCACTATCTGTGAGTACTAGGTGGCCATCCCAAGCTTTTGCTGATAAAACCTTTATACCACACCTCTACTGTCATGTATTCTATATACAACATACAACATATATTTTACAGGAAAAAAAAATTTAGGAATAGTTTAGAATGTTTTATACTTTTTTATTGGTACTATTTTTCATTTCCCTCCACTTGTAAATCAGACTACGTTAGTTACTGTGAGTTCAGTTTTATATGGAAAAAAGGAAGAAATTATAACATACCCTGTAGAAACCTCTAAAAATTACCTTGAATATATTTTCAATGTCTAAACATGTTGATTTTAGGATCTAATGTCTTGGAAATTTACAGGTGTTAGAAGTAAATGCTGTATGTTTCAATGAAAGCTTAGAATGCACCCATTCCAACATTAAAAATATTTTATTTCTAGTAGGACTATGAGATGCATGTTACAGAGTCAGCATGTCACAGATTCAGAACTGCATATTGCACATCCTGCCCCCCAGGCCAGGGTAATTCTGGGGGAGTCTGACTGGGTGGATTAGGTCCAGAGGTCCACTGCTGGAGGCTTTATGGCCGTGCCTTACCCTGCCCCAGAAATGAGCAGAGGAGAAGTCTTCAGGTGGCCAATCAGGGGCCAGAAGGGCCATAGAAAAGGAAGCAGCAGAGGCAGAGCAGTCAGTTGCTTCCTGGAGCTTGAAGAGGGAGAACCGAGTGCCTGGCTGGATGGAAGAGCAGCAGGACTGGGGAGAGCTCACTGCAGGCTGGCTGAGTACAGAATCTAGCCAGACCAGGCAAGGGTACCATGATGGGCCCTGCTGGTCTGGTTGAAGACTGAGCCCAGGCGAGGGCTGCCGAAAGGCCACCAACCGAGGGTACCAAGATGGGCCCCTGTTGTGCCTCTTGGGAGGAAGCCTTGGTGCTACGGACCCCATACTAGGTGACTGTATACCCTGGAAGAAGGGGACGGTATGTGTGACTTGGCCAGAGGGCTGAGTCACTGAAGACCTGCCGAACTACCATCGGCCAGAGGGCACTCATGAGAGACAGGTGCTACGCCATTGTAAGAACAGCAAGGAAAGCATACTCACACCCAACCAGAAAGAGGGTGCCCACGAGAGGCGGGAGGAAATTCCTCATTTTGTGTAAAGAGATGAAAGCCATGAGATTCTATCTGGTCCAGACATTTGCATGATATGATTAATTTCTTTGTATCTGTGAGGACAAGGCCCTTAACTGAAGCAATGTAGGAAGATTTGGAAATATTACATGGTTAATTGGCTTCCAGAAATCAAGAATTAGGTCATGTCTATACAGACGCTCCCCGGGTTACGCAAGACTCTATTTACGCAAATTCGCACTTACGGAAAAAGTTCCATAAGTCAGAAATAGAATTTTCGAGTTGTGGAAATTTTTGCGTAATGTACGGGTATACGTTTCCGACTTATGCAAAATTTGAGTTACGCAAGGCTTTCCGGAATGGAACGATTGCATAGTCAGGGGGCATCTGTACTACAAACTTTGGTCGATACAAGTGACATCAACATAAAGCCTCCACAGTTAGTATTTCATTTGTGGGCATGCATACTTGGTTCCTTGTGTTGGTTCTGTGCATACTCACCAGGAATACTTGCGTCATTGCACAGTGTGGTGCACCATGGGCAGGTATCCCAGTGAGCAACCTGCCACTGTCCAGCACACTGTCTTTTTGGGTAGTTTTGGCAATGCACGGTGGGACAGAAACGAGTTGTGCAGGTGTGACTTGGAGCAAGAGGTCAACTTCCCAGTGTACAGCTGTCTCCATCCTCTCTTGTCATCTATATCCCATTATTTTTGTGCTTTTTTAAAAATCCCAAGAAACTATGCAACCCATCCTCTGACAGATACATGGAATCTGCACAGTTCTGCACTATTATCATAAGTCTTGCAAGCACAGAATGCATGATCCTCTGGTATTTGCAGAGCCTTAAGAAGAACCAAATTGGTGGGAGACATGATGTTTCCTTGGAGGACGGATTGCTGTGAATCATAGCGAGAACCAGTTTAAGGTGGTTGGTGGTGTTCATGGAGCAACTGCAGATGGTGGAGAGCTGCTTCTGGGCCTGGGGAAACAAGCGCTGACTGGTGGGATCGCATCATCATGCAGTCTTGGGACAATGCGCAGTGGCTGCAGAACTTTTGGATTCACAAGGCCACATTCTTGGATCTGTGTGCCAAGTTCACCCCAGCACTCTAACAAAGGGACACCAAAATAAGAACAGCACTGAGAGTAAAGAAGCAAGTGGCACTGTGGAAATTTGGAATGCCAGTTTGCTACTAGTCAACGGGAAATCCTTTTGGAGTTGGGAAATCCACTGGAGGGGCCACTGTCATGCAAGCATGCAGGGCCATTAATTGTCTCCTGCTATGCAGGACTGTGATTCTTGACAATGTGGATTTGCAGCAATCAGGTTCCGAAATTGCTGTGGAACAACAGATGACACACAAATCCCTATTTTGGCACCAGAGCACCTTGCCACCGAATACATAAACAGAAAGGGCTACTTTTCTATGGTTATGTAAGCATTGGTAGATCACTGCAGATGCTTCACCAACATCAGTGTGGGCTGGTCAGGGAAGGTGCATGACGGATGTATCTTTAAGAACACTGGACTGTTCAGAAAGCTTCAAGCAGGGACATTCTTTTATGATCAGAAACAAGGGCCGTTAGAAGAGCTTATGCTGCTGAGGGAGCCTTTGAAAGAAGAGTTTAATAGTGAGCCACAGTAATGCATTTTATACTGTGCTCTACCTCGCCCTGCTGTTTTGAGCCTGTTAAGAATTGTGTGGTGCTTGGTGTACTGTACATTGATGAATATAACACTGTCCATGCACCTATTAATTTTGAGGTGTTTGCTGTAAATTTATTATTACACTGTGTTTGTCGCTGATCCTGTAAGTTGTGTCAAACTGTATAGTAACAAGTAAGTGGGTGCTTTCAGCAGTGCTAGGCGCTCTGCAGCATATATGGTGAAATAATAAAGATTAATCATTTTCAAAATATAGGTAATAGGATTTTATTCAATAACAAAACCAGTGCAAAGAAAAATCTGTGCAATTTAAAAGCAAATACGATAAAACCTTCATAAATTAATGGAACAGAACAAGGGGAAAGAATGCGGCTTTCACAGGTCAGTGCATATGAAGCTGTAGTTGTCCCTTATGTCCCTAGGAGTGGGGTGGTAGGGGTCGGGATGCAGCCCCTGATGCCACAAGGAATGTTGAAGAGGGGTGAAGAGAGGTGCCGTAATGCTGTTCTCCATGGACTGCAAAGGGAGGCGAGCCTGTGACTGTTGAACATGTAGATCCACAAGAGTCTGCAGTATCTGTGCTTGCTACCAGAGAAGCCCCATTATGCCCTGGTGTATCTCCCTCTCCTTTTCCCTCTGGGTCTCCTGGGCCTTTCTCCTGTCTGCTTATTCTTTCTCCAGGCTGTCTGTAGTGTTCACCCTCTAGGCACTCTGCTCACGGTCTGATGCAGCACTGGATTGCAGCATCTCACTGAACATGTCATCCCAAGTCCTCTTCTTTTTCCTTATCTGGCTCAGGTGATCCACAGGTGTGGAAGGGGGACCTTTTGAGGCCGCAATGGCAGCAGCTGCAGATAAAACACGCAGAAGTGCCATAGTCAGTATCGTCACAACAGAAAGTGAAAGTTGAGACTCAACTCCCTTTGCTTTTTCCCCTACAGTTTTAAACAAGACATGCTTATTGACACTTATGCTTTGGGGTGCTTGTGCGCATGCCACTCAAAGAACCATCCATGGTGAGTATGGCCTGCCAGGGGTGAGGGAATTGTTTGGTTGCATGAAACTATAAGGATAGGTTAATGGGAGTGAATAATGGCACCATTTTTCACAGGTAAAGGTTATTTTAGCTGATATCTCACTCCTGAAGGTAACAAAGGCACAGAGAGCAGCTGCTGGTGGTGTCCTGAAGCCACTCAGATCCGTATGCTGCTAGCCTGTGTACTGCAATGGTGCCTGCCGAAGTTATTGCTGACTGGTGTGGGAAAGGTTTCAGAGTAACAGCCGTGTTAGTCTGTATTCGCAAAAAGAAAAGGAGTACTTGTGGCACCTTAGAGACTAACCAATTTATTTGAGCATAAGCTTTCGTGAGCTACAGCTCACTTCATCGGATGCATACTGTGGAAACTGCAGAAGACATTAATATACACAGAGACCATGAAACAATACCTCCTCCCACCCCAGCAGGAGAGTGGGGTGGGAGGAGGTATTGTTTCATGGTCTCTGTGTATATAATGTCTTCTGCAGTTTCCACAGTATGCATCCGATGAAGTGAGCTGTAGCTCACGAAAGCTTATGCTCAAATAAATTGGTTAGTCTCTAAAGTGCCACAAATACCCTTTTTCTTTTTGGTGTGGGAAAGTGTCCTACTGCGGAGGAAGAAATAAGGCTTCCATGGCTAGAAACCTTCAGGAGAGGATTGCAAAGTACCTCCATGAAAGTTTCATTGAGATCTCTCAGAAGGATTCAAGGGACATCCCTGTGTACATAAACAAACTGCTCTGCGTAGACCCCATTGCTATGGGCAGTGGATATCTCAGGCCAGTGGAGGCAAAGC
The DNA here is from genome assembly GCF_965140235.1 of Caretta caretta. Lineage (NCBI taxonomy): Eukaryota > Metazoa > Chordata > Testudines > Cheloniidae > Caretta > Caretta caretta. The sequence continues at coordinate 118,683,049 of NC_134207.1, read as the reverse complement.
ATCGCCAAACAGCCAGGCATGGCCCTACCTGCACTCCGACCCGAGGCTCCCTCCTTCCTCCCACTCTTCCCCCGTGGCCCCAGTCTAGGCCGCTCCTCTTCCCTGAAGCAGGCTAGGGCGGGCCAGCTGGCAGCACAGGGGAGCTGGGGCTGGTGCACACTCTGGGGCTGGCCAGCTGGGGTGGGGTGGCCTGGGCTGGCTGGCAGGTCAGGACTTGGGGCAGCTGTGGCAGGACTCCTCCAGCTGTGGTGGGCGGCTCGGGGCTCTGGGAGGGGTGGGGCCAGTGGCTAGCCTTCCCAAATGGGTAGTTCATACGCCGCCCATGCCCTTTGCCTAACTTTACAAGGGAATGAAAAGCAGATGATAACACTGCCTCTCTTTGTTGTACTATTGCCTCTTCTAGTAAAAGTAAATTAATGAAAAATCAATAGCTGTGTCCGCTTAACTTGGGGGTGCCATCAGTACATTATTGTAATGGGAAATCCAATTACACACTTACCCAAGGTTCCTTCCCCTGCGTTGTGCTCACCCGCACTTGACTGCTGAGACTGACAGGACTGCAGTGGAGCGTCAAACTGGTCCTGGCATAGCTTGACTCCTCCCCGCAGTTGTATGTCTCCCATCCTCACTGTTCACATCAGGGGTCAGTGGTTTAGGCTCCTAGGAGATATCAGTGGTGGTATGTGATGGTGGTGGGATCTCCCCCAAGCATGGCATGCAGTTCTTTCTAAAAGCGGCAGGTCTGCAGCTCAGCACTGGATCGACTGTTGCCTCCCTAGCCTTCTGATATTCCTGATGCAGTTTTTTTGCTTTCATGGGGCACTTGCTGCTGGTCCCTGTCAGACCCCTTCTCCTGTATCCCCTGTGCAGTCTGCTCGTAGATGTCCATGTTTCTGCCGCTGGTCCGTAGCTGTGCTTGCACAGCCTTTTCTCCCTACAGGCCCAGGAGATCCATTATCTCCTGTCTGTTCCAAGCTGGAGCGTGTCTGGAGCGTGTAGCAGGCACAGTCAGCTGGGCAGTTGCCACAACAAGGGAGCACTGCTAGGTGTGCTCGCCAAGCTGGACAGTCAGGAAAAGGCATTTCAGTAATTCACTGGGGCTTTAAAGGGAAGGGGGACCTTTCTATCTCTGTGACCCTGGGAAGAGGAGTTCACAGCTGTGACCAGAGCAGTCAGTGTTGGGCATTGTGGGACAGCAGCTGGAGGATGTTAGTCAACGTAAGTAATGCAGTGTCTACATTCATACTGCGTCGACCTCAGTACATCAACTCTGGCTCAATGCCACTCGGGGAGATGGTGTTACTGTGTCAGTGTAACAGGGCATTTACATTGGTGGGAGACAAATTTTAAGTGTAGAAATGTGCACAACTAGGTTGACGGAAGAGGGCTTATTTTGAACTAACTTTGTAATGTAGAGCAGGCCTGATTTTAGCTTACACGCTGTGGGGTTGAGAAGCTCTGGGAAGATATAAAAGTAGAATTTCCAGTTGTTTGAGTTGCTCAAGGCATATGGAAATACAAATGAAAAATTTATAGAAAACCTTTTTACTTTTACATTTTAAAACATTAGATGCATATCTTACACCTTAAAATAAGGGGCATAGCTTCCAATTTGTTTGAACTGGTTGTCAAAATAGGCATCTTCTTGTTTCTATACTCTGTTTTTGTTTATATTTCTTGGGCAGAGTTTCCAATAACAGCTAAACCCCACAGTACTTATTCAAAGTTTCCTCAGACAGAACTCCCCGAGAGTGATATTCTGTGCTCTCTTGCACCAGCGTAAATCTGTAGTAACTACTCTGATGTCAGTAGATTCACACTGGTGTAACTGAGATCATTGACTTCAAAGGGACTTTTACCTGAGTAGGTCTTCAGTCTGTATGATGAAGATGGAGGTACCTAGGAAAGAAGAAGAATTAGAGGAAACAAGAATACAGCCTAGGGAGATTGGATCAACTGTCAGGAAGCTGCTGCTTGTCAAGTAATTGCTCACCTGTCATCTTCCTACTTCAGGGAACTGGTGAAGAGATAAGTTCTGTTTCAATTGTTTCTTGATGGTGTCTGTTTTATCAGCTTAGTACACCCTCTGTCTGATATATGGCTGAGGCAGTGCTTTTTTGGGGAAGTGCCAGATCATGAGGGAGGTGAACCTCATGACACCCAGGAGGTGTTGTTCATGCCTTGTTTCCAATAGAAATGGCTTCATTCAATACCTTAAGGGAGAGTGTAGGCCATGCCATTTATTAAATTATATTTTACCTCCCGGCCTTTCTTCCTTTGGAACTGTGTTCCTTCCTTGAACCAGTTTCACATACAACCACAACAGTTCTTCTCTATTTTGAAATGAAGTTTAAACTTTCCTTTTCCCAGCAACTATGCTGACACCGTTTGATAAAGTTCTATCAAAAGTAAAGTATGCTTTAGGTTGCTTTGTGAAAGGAGTACAACTGTTTATTTTTAAATAAGTTTATATTTTTTTAAAATTACAGAACACCAAAGCCTTCTAAATAACTATTTGTTGATAGACTGTAATAGAATCATCAAAGTAGTCCCTTTGTCTTTACTGTGTATTATTTCTGTTCTAGTGCTGGGATATTGTTATATTTCCCCATTCTTATGGCATCATGTATCTACCTGAAGAAAAAACAGCAATAAAAAACCTTCCTTTAGGGAATTTATGCTGTTTTCCACTCCCTCTCTCCCTCCCATAGTCCTTCTTTTGGCTCACAGCGGTCACATGACTGCTAGCAGCCAACTAATAATTAAAATATATCTGTTAATTGATCCTGGAATCATACAGAGTTTGGTTTTTCTTTGAGCGCACCACATTATGTGCTGCAGTAAAATTACAAAGTATCAAAATTTCAACTATCTAAACTTAGGTTTTTCAATCTCTGTAGTATCTGAGTGTTGCCTTTTGGATATGTTTCTTTTTTAATTAATAAAATAAATGGGTGTGTATCTGACATTTGTTTACTTTTTGCCTGGGGACAAGACCAATTTATGTAACATCTGTCTCTTGAGATAGTGCTATATGTAACATTAGTTAAGTTAAAATAGTTAAATTATATTTCTTAAATACTAGATGCAGGAGTAGAAGAAGTTACCTCCTTCTCCCTTTTAGAGGTGTTCTATGGAACCACCCTAATTTATAGGAATTCCTCTTTTTACTAGTGAACCAGAATGGTAATGGTCAATCAGTGGTTCTGAACCACTGAAATAGAGTACTCTGTGTGTCAACAATAGCTATTCAGTATCCAATGCCACTCAAATTCTATAGTGGTGGGCAGTGGATTAAAATCTAGATAAAATGCAATAGAAAAATGTCCATGTTAAGCCTCTTGCACCTTCGTCTGACCCAGCTTGTGGGTACTGCAGCAACAAAACACATGCTAGATCCTATGAGAAAGAAACATTATTATACATAAATCTAAATTGGTACTTAAATGCTACAGTCAGAGACACACTAGAAATACATATGGGACTCAGTCCTTCAAGATGCTGAACACTATGGCCCTGATTCAGCAAAGGACTTAAGCATGTGCTTAACATTAAGCATATGGATAATCCCATTGCAGCCATGAATTGAGCCAAGCTAGAATGTTGTTTAAATAAAAATAAAAAAGAAAGAAAGAAAGAAAAGAAACATGATGTTAGGATGCATTAATGAAAGAGAATAATAATGGTGCCATCATATACATCAGTGATACAAACGCATCTTGAACACTGTGTTCAGTTTTGCTCACATCATCTTAAAAGAGGATCATCAGAAATAGGAATGGTCCAGAGAAAAACAACAACAAAATGATTCAGAGCAATAGCTGGAGTTGATGAATGCCGTATGAGAAGAGATTTTAAAAAAAATTAGGAGTATAATTGCCGTTCGGGGAGGAGAAGAGTAATAGTGCTTCTCTCTTACCAGGATTGATTCCACTCCCACTGAAGTTAATGGGAGTCTTTCAGTTAATTTCAGTGAGGGTTGGATTGGGTCCACATAGGGAATTAAGCAAAAGTTAGGTAAAGTGATGACTGAGGTAAAGTGATGACTGGGATAGCACAAGCAAGTTGGCTTTCCTGCTTATCCTGTCCATACTACAAGAACTAGAGGGTTCTTGAAGTGAACCAATAACAAACATTAATAAAAGAATTTTTTTTAATCCATTGGTAGATGACGTTATTTTCTGGTATTCTGTGTGTGACAGGTTCCCTGGGGTGAAGCCTGGGACCGTGGGACCGCTGTGCCCCCTGAACTCTCTCCAGCCTGGGCTGTCTCTCACATGCCTTGCTAGTGACCAGCAGCAAACCCCTCCAGGTGCCGTTATCGCTCAGCACAACTGCTTGGGAGACTCAACACCCAGCTAGATTGCATGAGTGCTCCCAGAGCCACTCATGAATCACACAGAGAAAGGCACCAGAGCCAAATCCCCCCAGCTCCCAGCACTGTACCTCCGGAATATACTGTCTTGCACTGCTCAAGATGAGCAGTGCAAATTTATTAATTGGTTCACCACTTCATCAATGGAAAGTAGATATATACCAGCCTTTGCAAAACCTGAGCAGATTTACCACACACTTCAGACAAACTCACTGGAAAAGATAAACAGTTAAACAAATTTATTGACTACAAAAGGTAGATTTTAAGTGGTAGGCAAAAAGTCAGAGTTAGTTACCAAAATAAAATAAAATATAAGCATGCAGTTTAAACTCTCAACCCTGTTAGACTGGGCAACATCTAGATTAAGCAGTTTTTCTCACCCCACTGGATATTGCAGTCCTTAATATACAGGTTTGTCCCTTAAACCTGGGCCGATCTCCTCTGTTGGAGTCTTGTCTTTTTCTGAGGGTCTTTGTTGCTTGCAGCATAGGTGAGGGAAAGAGAAAGACCAAGCCTGGGCCCCCAGTGTTCAGTTTTATACTCTTAGTCCCATGTGGTTAGGGAACAGACAAGTCCAGGCATGTCTGGTGGGCACTACTGAGGCGCTGTGTACACTGGCAAGTTCCTGCGCAGTAAAGCAGCTTTCTGCGGTGTAACTCCCGAGGTGAACACGCTTTCTGTGGCCAAGCCACTTAGTGCGCAGACACGGTGCAGTTGCAGGGCTGTAAAAATACCCCCCCCCGACGAGAGGCGTGCGGCTTTCTGCGCTGGGGCTACAGCGCCGCGGTGCCAGTGTCAACACCCTGGTCGATTCCAGCGCTGCGATTGGGCTCCGGGAGGTGTCCCACAATGCCTGTTCTCGCCTCTCCGGTCTTGGTTTGAACTCTACTGCCCTGCCTTCAGGTGGCCAACCGTCACCCCCACCCTGTGCATTCCTTTGGAATTTTGAAAGTCCCCTTTCTGTTTGCTCGGTGACGTGTGTTTCCAGGTGGCCATGCCTGCTCCACGCGCCAGCAATGCTGAGCTGCTGGACCTCATCGGCATTTGGGGAGAGGAGGCTGTCCAGTCCCAGCTGCGCTCCAGCTGTAGGAATTATGATACCAGTGGACAGATTTTATGATGCATGACAGAAAGGGGCCATGACCGGGACATGCTGCAGTGCAGGGTCAAAGTGAAGGAGCTGCAAAACGCCTACCACAAGGCACAGGAGGCAAGCCACCGCTCCAGGGCTGCGCCCATGAGGTGTTGGTTCTACAAAGAGCTGGACACGATACTCGGCAGTGACCCCACCTCCACTACGAAGGCCCCTGTGGATACTTCTTTCCCCGTTAACGGTAACTTTCCTGTGCCACTCTGCTGTCACTGGGAGGTGGGGGCAGGGGGGAACCACTGCTGCACACAGGTGAGCTGCATAAGGGCCAGGGCAGAAGCCGCAGTCTTGGAGAAGACCCTCCCTTGATTCCCTGCTCACCCTCAGCAGCGAGATACCTTCCATAATGAACACAGCCTGTGGAAAACGTGGGGACAGTAATGATTATAAGGCCGCCCTACAGTGCTGGCTCTCCCCAAGAGCCCCATGCCCAGTGTACAGTATGGTCCTGGATCACTGATTTCCCCTGCCCCTGTGGTTACTCACCCTTTTGGGGGTCTTGTGGCTCACGTGAGCTTGCCTGGGGTCAGCCAGTTAGGGACCAGGTATGTGAATAGTGGCTGTGTTTTAAATCACTGAATCAGTGGTTGGTGTGTTGCAAACAATACTGCTTCTGTAAAATGTTGCATTTTGGCTTCACAGATATGACCTTGGGAGCCCAGCCTCCCTCTTTGTTATCACTGCATGAATGCCTGGGCAGAATTAGAAAGCAGCCACAAAGAACTAAAGAGGACTTTCTGTGTGATGTCATGATGCACGCTGCGGCTGAAAAACAAGAATTGAAGGAGTGGCGGGACAGCGAGAAGAGGGACCGAAAGGTGAATGCGGCATGCCGGAACAAAGCCGCAGAGCGGCTTTTAAAGGTTATGGAGCACCAAGCGGACACGTTCCAGGCACTACTAGCACTGCACACCGAGCAGCTCCACGCCCACCCTCCCCTGCAGCAACTGTCGCAAAACTTTCCCATGCGCCTCCCACCGTCAACACACTCTTATCAACCTCCTGACTCCAGGCTGTACTCGCTGCATTCCGCTCCTGTCCCAGCACAGTCCAGCCCTGTGGACTCCCAGTACCACTGCACTCAACACCTGTACCTCTGCAGTTTAGCCCTGCTGAAGTACAGTCCCCGCTGCACTGTACTCCAAAGGACAAGGTTGCAGATGATACTTGGACATACACAAATCATACATACACTTGCTCAGCCTGTTGTTGAACTGCTCCTTGCTGGTATCAAGGTTCCCCATGTATGGCTTCGTAAGCCATGGCATTCAGGGGCAGGCAGGGTCTCCCAGGATCACAATGGGCATTTTGACTTCCCCTATGGTGATCTTCTGACCTAGGAAGAAAGTCCCTGCTTGCAGCTTCCTGAACAGACCAGTGTTCCGAAAGATATGTGTGTCATGCACCTTTCCCGACTGGCCTGTGTTAGTGTCCGTGAAATGCCCACAGTGATCCACAAGTGCCTGGAGAACCATAGAGAAATACTTCTTTGGATTAGTGTACTCGGCTAGGTGGTCTGGTGCCAGAATTGGAATATGCTTGCCATCTATCACACCTCCGCAGTTAGGGAAGCCCATTTGTGCAAAGCCATCCACAATGTAATGCACGTTGCCCAGAGTCATGGTCTTTTGGAGCAGGATGCGAATAATGGCCCTGCACGCTTCCGGCAACACACGTACAATGTGTTGTCTTTCCCACTCCGAAGTGGTTAGCGATTGATCAGTAGCAGTCTGGAGTAGCCAGCTTCCACAGTGCATCGCCACATGCTTCTCCAATGGCAGGACAGGGCAGCTCTCATCCTCATGTCCTTGCACTGCAGGGCTGAGGCAAACTCATCACACAGTGCCATGAATGTGGCTTTCCTCATCCGAAAGATCTGCAGCCACTGCTCGTCATCCCAGACGTGTATGATGATGTGATCCGACTACTCAGTGCTTGTTTTGCGTGCCCAAAAGCAGCATTACACTGTGGTCAGCACCTCCATGAATGAAAGAACAATCTCATGTCGTAGCTACTACCTGCGGTCAGATCAGTGTCCAACTGCTCTTGCCTTTGTAGTTTAAGGAATAACTCCACTGCCACTTGTGTCGGGTTAGTGAGAGTGAGCAGCATATTCGTCCACAGTGCGGGATCCGTTCCTGCAGACCAAAGAGGCAGAGCGCACAGTACACAAACCGCTGAAAGATGGCACCAAATACAGACAGAAGCACGGGGATTGCTGGAATGTGATGCAATGCATCGCAGGGCATTGGAACAGGACCCAGATTGCCCTGCGACTCCCCTCTGCCTTCCCACAAGTCTTAGTGGTAGAAGAGGAAGAGATGCTCTGTGGGATAGCTGCCCAGAGTGCACTGCTCCGAATACTGCTGCAAGTGTCACAAGTGTGAACATGTTATTGCGCAGGCAGCTGACAGTGTGACAACAGCGGTTTCCCTTCAGTGCTCTCTGAGCAGCGCTGTAAGTCTGCCAATGTAGACATACCCTGTGTCTCCAGGCAAGGTTGAGCAATTCCCCTTGTGTGGCCTCATGCAGGTGAGTCATTGAATTGTAGCTCCCTTGCTGGACAATGGCTGTTGATGGGTTGTTTGACACCCCGCCCGGGTGGTTACTTTCCTTGTTGTTGCCTCTGGGGAGCTAATATCTGGCTGAATCCCCAATTTACAGTATGTTTTAGTGACAGCCATACCACACAATTCTCATAACTTCATATGCATTAATGAAATACATAAATGGATAGAGAAATGACTTTCAGCAGATCATAACCTTTCCCTTGATACCTGACAAGGCATGCTTTACCTGTAAGATCATGATTATATAAAAATGAGGAATATGGGGGTTATAGGATGCTCCCCCAATGTATTGAATGTCACAGTGTGGTGCACTGATAATATGCAAGAAACTGTGGCAGTCACTGAGCTCTCAGCAATGTTTTTTGTACAGCTCTGAATATTTGTACTGGTGCCAGTTAAGCTGAGAGGGAGAATGCCAACTAGTGGAATACAATATAGAAAAGAATGTGTTTTATATATCGCTTGCCATATTCTGGCACTTTACTGTGTAAATGCTGAGATGGATAAAATACATATATGGCAATGACTATAAGCAAATGTGTCACCCACTGTGTCCACATAGTGTTGTGGACATCATTAGAATTTCTGTTGAAAAAGGGACTATTGGCAAGGATAAATAAAGGTGTTCCCTCGTAGCATGCTATTAAAGTTTATTAATTTTTGTAGCCAGGGTAGGGAAATAGTTACATGGGGCCTCTAAACGGTTTCTTAGAGCTATCGAGGAAGGGGGAGGGGAAGAAAAAAGGCCAGGGTGGGGTGTAGAAAATCTTCCTGAATTCATGGAGATGCCAGGTTTTCTCCAATATGTTCTCTGCAGGCTAAAAGTAAGATTTGAAAACAATCTTTGCTAAGATCTAACAATAAATGAAGAAATGAGGAGATCCTTTTTGTAAGTACTGCTTTATGCAGAGTAGAACTATAATATTGAGAAATGATTTCACACCGTGCAAAAGTACGAGATTCAGCCCTTAAGCCGCAGGTATCTCCAATAATCATGGCCTGATCTTTTCCCACTCCTTTTCCCCTAACACTTTCTTTCTATACCGATTTTGTGCTTCTGTCCTTTCCCCCATCCCCCACCCCTCCCCATTATCTTTTGTTTCTATTGTTTTCTGTTTTTATTATTTTCATTACAATTTGTTTGAATGCCGTTAGCCAAAACTTTCAGAAGTGCCCACTAATTCTGGCTACCTCAATTTTTGTGTGCCCAGTTTGACACAACGATGTCAGTGTTCAAGTCAGTGGGATTCATGGATGCCCAACAATTCTGAAAATCAGGCCTTAGTCATTGCAAGTTCGATACCCAGCATTTAGTGGATGCTTCTGAAAATTTGCATCAGAATAGCTAGAGATAACAGAGCTCAGATAGAGGTCTTAATGATTCCAGAGCTTGGGGTTGTTTAGTTCCTGGAATTTGGCTGAGGTCCCTTTCTTGTCATTAGCACATTGTAATAAAGTATACTTAATATATACTATTTAGATCTCCAAAAAACATATAGGATACATTAAATTGTTCTATAGATACAGTATTTCATTATGTAATGGAGAATAATTTACAATGCGGTGATGTTTCATTCAGTGCAGGAGGAGATAAATCTAAATACAGTTGCACCACTGTGGCGCGCTCGCTCTCTCTCTCTCTCTCACTCACTTCTCCCCTGATTCCGCACATGACAAACCCAATGACATTGAAACAAATGCCACTATACTAGTCAAAGTCTGCTGGTAACTACAGTAATGTACCAACTAGAATGCTGGCTAATTCACTAGCAGTTTTGAGAAATAGGGTAGAGGTTAACATTGTGTAGGCTATAATGATTACATTGAGTCTGACTCCACACCTTTGGTGGGACTTACTTGAATATATGATGTACGTACAGTAGTTACTTCAGAGGTTAGTGTGATACTCTTTCAATCACAATTGCAGTCAAGAGAATTATATGGAAACTTGAATGTATTTTAAACAATGATGTGTGAATGTATCTTGAACTTAGTATTTTAGAATGTGACTCTTCAGAATATATAAATACAATTTATGAGCCTTAACCCTGCAAACTCTTAATACTAGGTGAAATTCATCCCTGGGCAGATGGCCAGCAGAATGTCTGTGCCACTAAATCCTATACTAATGCATAGGCCTGATGCTGGATTTGTGCATGTTGATTAATTTCATCCTTATGTGAATAGACTTCACTTGTGTGACTAGCCCTGTGGGTATGTTCCCTGTCTTTCTACAGTTTAATGCTCAATTTACTGCCAAGTTAGCAAAGGCTTAGCAAAAAATACAACAGGTTAAATGGTCAATTTAAGTACCTTTGTTTTATTTGCAAAATGTTTCACTTTGCTTCAATATCAATAACACTGAAGTAAATGAGAGAACATAGAAAACATTTGACAGTTAAAAATATTTAACAAAAGAGAAAGTTGTGCTTTGTAGTTTCAATTGGAATAATGTTATCGGCTATGTAAAGTAAACTGACTTTTAAAACAATGAGATAATAATTTCCTTTCTGCCCTATGCACTAGTGGATTTTATTTTCTTCTCTCTCTCTCTCTCTCTCTCTCTCTCTCTCTCTCTCTCTCTCAAATGAATGTAATACTATAAAAATGGAAGGCCTGAAACGGGTATAACATGGACAGTGATAATGCAAGCATGTCACTCTACCCTGCCTATGGACTTATAGCTTAAGCAAGTAGAATCACCTCTGGGAATGAGAGACTACTTCAATTTTCTATCTATACATGTTTGATATTTGCCTTCTCCAGTGTGATTGTGAATGAAGGTGTCAGTTGTAGTGGTGGTTTGTGTGAGGTCATTTTGCATGTTTTGGTTTGTGATTCAAATTTTCTTCCCTGGATCCAGTTCTTTTTGTAACTGAAGTGAAATGTTAACGTGTCTCTTCACTTTCTTTTCCTTTGAGCTTGTGCTGGGTTCTTAGAAATTGTCTACAGGGGAGGAGCATTGAATCAGTTTCCACTTTGCTTAAATTGTAGAGTCTGCATATATTCTTCTAAACTTTATTATGCCATAGCTGACTAAATATTTTATTCAAATAACTTGCCTTTAAAAACAAAAAAAAGAGAAGAGTTCATTTTCAAACTTTGTTCTTTAACTTTGTAGAAACAGATTTAGACAGGCTCATCTAGTCTGTTGATCGTTATTTAGCAAGCCTTCCCTCCCTGGCATCAGGGAATAAACTAGGGTATGTCTACACTATGAAATTAGGTCAATATTATAGAATTCGATTTTTAGAAATCGTTTTTATTCAGTCGATTGCGTATGTCCACACTAAGCGCATTAAATCAGTGGAGTGCGTCCTCACTACCGTGGCTATCATTGACTTATGGAGTGATGCACTATGGGTAGCTATCCCACAGTTCCCGCAGTCTCCGCCGCCCATTGGAATTCTGGGTTAATTTCCCAATGCCTGATTAGGCAAAAACATTGTCACTGGTGGTTTTGGGTACATGTCATCAGTTGCCCCTCCCTCCGTGAAAGCAACGGCAGACAATCGTTTTGCGCCATTTTTCCATGCGGACGCCATGCTGCTTTCAGCAAACGGTGCAGTAGGACTGTTAACCGTCGTCAACCACCGTGTCCGCTGCAACTCTGCTCTGCTGCTATTGTCTCAGTAGCGAATTTCTCCATGTTGTCTGTCATGGGCTCCCGGGTACGTGTGTTCTTTGTCGAGGAATGTGCCCCATGCTAACCATTGTCTCCACCTCTTCCGCTGCAACTCTGCTCTCATGAATCCACTTTGCAGGTCCTCTCGTCGTTCTCTATAAATATCTATTCTCGTGGCATCTGTCATCAGCCACCATTTCTGCTGCAACTCTGCTCTCCTGCAGACGCCATACCACGGCAAGCATGGAGCCCACTCAGATCACTGCGGCAGTTATGAGCATTGTAAACACCTCACGCATTGTCCTGCAGTATGTGCGTAACCAGAACCTGCAAAAGCAGGCGAGGAGGTGATGGCAGCGCGGTGACGAGAATGATGAGGAAATGGACACAGACTTCTCTCAAAGTACGGGCCCCGGCAATCTGGACATCCTGGTGGCAATGGGGCAGGCTCATGGAGTGGAACGCCGATTCTGAGCCCAGGAAACAAGAACGGACTGGTGAGACGGCAGAGTGTTGCAGGTCTGGGATGATTCCCAGTGGCTGCGAAACTTTTGCAAGTGTAAGGGCACTCTCATGGAACTTTGTGACTTGCTTTCCCCTGCCCTGAAGCACAAGAATACCAAGATGAGAGCAGCCCTCACAGTTCACAAGCAAATGGTGATAGCTCTCTGGAAACTTGCAACACCAGACAGCTACCAGTCAGTTGGGAATCAACTTGGAATGGGCAAATCTACTGTGGGGGCTGCTGTGATCCAAGTAGCCAACGCAATCACTGAGCTGCTGCTATCAAGGCTAGTGACTCTGGGAAATGTGCAGGTCATAGTGGATGGCTTTGTTGCAATGGGATTTCCTAACTGTGGTGGGGCGATAGACGGAACCCATATCCCTATCTTGGGACCAGACCACCTTGGCAGCCAGTACATAAACTGCAAGGGGTACTTTTCAATGGTGCTGCAAGCACTGGTGGATCACAAGGAACATTTCACCGACATCGACGTGGGATGGCCAGGAAAGGTACATGACACTTGCATCTTCAGGAACTCTGGTCTGTTTCAAAAGCTGCAGGAAGGGACTTTCTTCCCAGACCAGCAAATAGCTGTTGGGGATGTTGAAATGCTTGTAGTTATCCTTGGGGACCCAGCCTACCCCTTAATGCTATAGCTCATGAAGCCATACACAGGCAGCCTCGACAGTAGTCAGGAGCTGTTCAACTACAGGCTGAGCAAGTGCAAAATGGTGGTAGAATGTAATTTGGACATTTAAAAGCGCACTGGTGCAGTTTACTGACTCGGTTAGACCTCAGCGAAACCAATATTCCCATTGTTATTGCTGCTTGCTGTGTGCTCCACAATGTCTGTGAGAGTAAGGGGGACACGTTTATGGAAGGTTGAGGCAAATCGCCTGGCTGCTGATTACGCACAGCCAGACACCAGGACAATTAGAAGAGCACAGCAGGAAGCACTGCGCATCAGAGAAGCTTTGAAAACCAGTTTCATGACTGGCCAGGCGATGGTGTGACAGTTCTGTTTGTTTCTCCTTGATGGAAACCTGCCCCCTTGGTTCACTCTGCTTCCCTGTAAGCCAGCAGCCCTCCCACTTCGATCACCACTTGCAGAGGCAATAAAGTCGTTGTTTCAAAATCATGCATTCTTTATTAATTCATCACACAAATAGGGGGATAACTGCTAAGGTAGCCCAGGAGGGGTGGGGAAGGAGGGAAGCACCAGGTGGGGTGGTGGAGGAGGGAAGGAGAAGGCCACACTGCACTTCAAAACTTATTGAATGCCAGCCTTCTGTTGCTTGGGCAGTTCCCTGGGCAGCCCCCCACCCCGCATTCTTGGGCGTCTGGGTGAGGAGGCTATGGAACTTGGGGAGGAGGGTGGGCGGTTACACATGGCTGCAGCGGTGGTCTGTGCTCCTGCTGCCTTTTCTGCAGCTCCACCAGACGCCAGAGCTTATCAGTTTGATCCCCCAGTAGCCTCAGCATTGCATTCTGCCTCCTCTCATCACGCTGCCGCCACCTCTCCTCTTGCTCCCACAACCTCTCATGTTGCTCGTCTCTCCTGTCCTCGCGTTCATTTTCTGCTTTCCTGGACTCTGCCATTGTTTGCCTCCACACATTCTGCTGAGCTCTTTCGGTGTGGGAGGACTGCATGAGCTCAGAGAACATTTCATAGCTAGTGTGGTTTTTTTTCTCCTTTTTATCTGCGCGAGCCTCTGGGACGGAGATGATAGGGGGAGCGTTGAAACATTTGCAGCTGTGGGAGGAAAAAAGGGAGAGTAGTATTTAAAAAGACACATTTTAGAGAACAATGGGTAGACTGTTTCACGGTGAAGCAAGCTGTTAACATTACATAGCACATGTGTTTTCAGTACAAGGTCGCATTTTGCCTCTTATATTGAGGGCCTGCCAGTTTGGTGTGAGATCTCACACATGCAGGGCCGGGTAACAGAATTCGGCTTGCAGGCAGCCATGGTAAGCCACAGTCTTTAGGCTTCTTCAACCATCATAACATGTGGGAATGGTTTCAAACAGCAGCGCCCTCCTTTCCCATACCAAGCACCTGTTGGGTTGGCCATTTAAAAGGAGGGGCTGCAGTTTTCGGGTTAACGTGCAGCACAAACTCAAGTAACCCCCCTCACCCCATTTCTCTGGGATGATCGCCTCACCCCTCCTCCCACTGTGTGACGAGTATCAGGGAAGATCTCTGCCAGCCAAACACAAACAGCTCAGCGTGAATGAGCCCCCCACCCTGCCCCCTGGCGTGGCTAAAAGCGGGGATCATTTCTTTTCAGCAACAGGCAAACAGCCCAGCAGGAACAGCCACCTCTGAATGTCCCCTTAATAATAAAAAATGGAAGGCCTGAAACGGATATAACATAGACAGTGATAATGCAAGCATCTCACTCTACCCTGCAAGAAATCCTGGAGGATTTCTGCTCCATCCCCAGACACGTTAACAGACTTTTCCAGTAGCTATACTCGCTGCAAATGCACCCCAAGTCTTCAGGGCAAATTAATCATTAAACATGCTTGCTTTTAAACCCTGTATTATATTTACAAAGGTACACTCACCAGCGGTGCCTTCTACGGCTTCATGGTCCGGGAGCCCGGGTTGGTAGGGTATTGGCTCCAGTGTGATGAACAGTTCCTGGCTGTTGGGGAGATAGGTTTCTCCGCTTGCCTGTTGTGCACTATCCTCCTCCTCCTCCGCATCATCATCTTCCTCGTCCCCAAAATCCTCATCCCTGTTGCATGAGACTCCCCCCTTGCAGGTGTCCATGGACAGGGGTGGGGTAGTGGTAGGGGCCCCCCTAGAATTGCATGCAGCTCATCAGAGAAGTGGTATGTCTGGGGCTCTGACCTGGAGCGGCCGTTTGCCTTTTTGGTTTTTTGGTAGGCTTGCCTGAGCTCCTTAATTTTCACGCAGCACTGCTGCGGGTCCCTGTTATAGCCTCTGTCCATCATGCCCTTGGAGATTTTTTCAAATATTTTGGCATTTCTTCTTTTGGAACGGAGTTCTGATAGCACGGATTTGTCTCCCCATACAGCGATCAGATCCAGTACCTCCCGTTTGGTCCATGCTGGAGCTCTTTTGCAATTCTGGGACTGCATGGTCACCTCTGCTGATGAGCTTGCCACGCTGGCCGAACAGGAAATGAAATTCAAAAGTCCCCGGTGCTTTTCCTGTGTACCTGGGTAGTGCATCTGAGTTGAAAGTGCTGTACAGAGCGGTCACAATGGAGCACTCTGGGATAGCTCCCGGAGGCCAATACCATTGAATTGCATCTACACTAGCCCAAATTCGACCCAGGAATGTCAATTTCAGTGCTAATCCCCTCATCGGGGAGGAGAACAGAAATTGATTTTAAGAGCCCTTTAAGTCGACAAAAATGGCTTCATCCTGTGGACCCGTGCAGGGTTAAATCGATCTCACGCTGCTAAATTCGACCTAAACTCGTAGCGTAGACCAGGGCCTACACGCTGAAAGCTATCAGCAACGTCTCTAGTCAATCTACTTACTTTATTCTGACTCTCAGCAGATGACCGAAAGAAGAATTGGAGAAAGAGAGTTTTCAGTTCATCTGCCATTTTGTATGCATGTATTAGAATGGCAGAAAATTAAATACCCTAAAGATGCAGGAAAGTCGCTTGAACTTTAAAAATTCCAAACATTTCATCTTGGACTTTCACTCTTGCTTTAATTATCTTAGAGATTTTATGGTAGTGTTTCCCAGCAGAATTAAATTCTCTGACCATGTCCACATAAATGACAAAGACAGCAATTCTACCTGCAGTCTCTTATGGGTGATTATAGGGAAAATAGTCACATAATTTAGATTAAGAGATTTAGGAATTTAGGACCAGATTTTCAATCCTTTATTTACATTGGTGAGGAATTATTCATTCAAGTAGCCCAGTGGCTTCAGATGAGTAATTTCTTACCAGTATGTGTAAGGGGTTCATAATCTGTCCCCAACTAATTTATGACCAAAAAGAAATTATAAAATGTAATCATTCAATTACTGAGCTGTCACGGTGTGGGGTCTGGTGTAAGAACATGAATGGGACAGAATAGAATTCCACAAACACTCATCCTCTTACCCAACATATTAGATCTTACACCATTGATTAGTCCTGCTGATTTCAATGGGACTGAGCTTGATACTGTTTGTATGATTGCACCTTATAGTGTAGTAATTTGGGACCAGATTCTGAAGCCCTTACATTGAGTAGTACATTACTTCACAGTTGGGCCCTTTTGTTTGTGTGGGACTATTTACAGAATAAAATGCTAATGGTAGCAGTGTCAGAATCTGATCCTACCTGGGTCAAGAGACTTTGGTAACAGATTCTTTTATGTATTGAAAAAATAAATTATATTAATAGACATGTTAAAAACTTTAAAACATTACATAAAATTAACTATTTCCCTACAGTGTTGGAAACTGAAATGTATTAGCACTATGGTAGCATGGAAAAACTATTGATTAAAACTGGCCATTAATAAAAGTGAACTCTTGAAAAGAGACGAGACTAGTGACAAGTCTATTTTCACTATTCAAGTTGAGTGAAGTGAAAAAACAAAACAAAGAGTGTACATTACATGGTGAAAAAAGTACATTAAATTAAAAAAAGGGGTGGGGGAAGGTTTAATCATCTGAATTGCTTCAATAATAAAGATAAAATTGCTTTGAAAATATGGGAACAAGTTTGCAAATATAGATATTCATACCTAACTCAAGAGCTCACAAATTCCCAATTATTAGGTACCTGTCTAATATCTGCATGCATAAGTTAAACATTTGAGAATTGTGTATCTCTAACTTTGATGGTCTGGTTATGTGTTCTTGTATAAATTCCCAGGCTGTTTATGAACATTCAGCAATTTCATCCATAAATTAGGTGCACACAAAATGGATTTATGTGGTTTTTCTCAGTTAACTTTAAAAATAACACCCATGATTCATATCTTGACAATTACAGCACCACAAGCAGGTGTGGTGGAGAGGAAGGAGCATTTTCTGGCTTGCTGGGGAAAGGAGTATATCACTTTAAGGGTGGGGAGGCCAGAAAGGCACAAAGGCTGCTACAAAAGAAAAGTGGGTCAGCATTGCAATGCTGATTCATACCCCAGGGACCAGAAGGGCAGGGGAGTTGATAAAGGGCAAGCGTGGTAGGAGAAGCCCCTTTTCCCCGGACCAGGCAGAGCAGCACCCAGCCTCAGAAGTGGCAAAATACCGGGTTTGGTCAGGACCTGCTGTGGGCATTTCGCTAGTTGCTCCTTTCTTTGGGGGCTGAGAAGAAATTTTTCCTTCACCGCCAGATTGGCCAAGATGGAGTGGGTGAGGGGTCACCTTCCCCACACCTTCGGGAAGAGTAGGTGAGTGAGGAAGAGTTTTAGTCTATGATGTCACAACTCATTCTGTAAGTGTGGGGCGGATGTCCAGCACAGGCACCCTGTAGGGAAGGGACACGGTGACCAGATAAATGGCCTGTTAAAGGAGTGGAACAGGGGTGGGAGGGGTGGTTCAGAGTGCCTGTGACTAGTGCAGCACAGAGCCTGCCGGCCCCGTTCCTTTACAGCCCACCTTAACCCTCATTTGCGGTGGGGGGATGGTAAGGTCCCAGCAATGCTGGGGACCAATGGAAAAAGAGGGGGCTGGCCGAAGCCCCCAGGTAGATATTGAAATGATCATGGAGTTACCTGCACTGTACACTTTTATCTGCCAAGTAGTCCCAGACATGTAATAATAAAGTTGCAGCCTGATTAAACCATATCCAGGATCTCCTGTTCTTCTTCCAGTATACCTGGACAATGTCCTGTCGGATACAGTATGTGTTTGATAGGCCAGATGCTGTTATAACAAATAGTGAACTACATACATTTTCTCTAATACTTTTGATATAATATTTATTGTGAATATATATAATGGTGTAACAGCATGAAAATGAAGATGATTTTTTAAAAAATAAACAGGAAGATGACAATACACATACAGAGGCCTTTCAAGGAGAAGGGAAAAGCAGTAAATTTAAAAGAATTCACTGTAAATATGTCTATAGTGTGGTATCCTGTGCCTAGGTTATAACTTATAAATCAAGGTATATAGTGAGTAAAACAATTCTAAAATGTCACTTCAGTGTAATAGGTCTAGGCAACAGTGCTTGGAACTTCCGGAGCTTATATCGTTCATATTCCTAAAAAGTCAGTGCTATAAAGTGTTATAAAGTGTTGTTCAGTGTTATAAAGCTATCACTGTCAAAAATCTGCATTGCTGCATGTTGTTTAGGCAATGGTTGTATTTTCCTTTCTTGGTTTGGATTCTGTACCCCTTACTCGCATTAAGTAGTACCTCACTCCACCGTAACCCACTGATTAATCATCATTGAGGGTGCCAGATTCTGTCCCCTCCCCTCCCCCTAGTTTAAAAACAAATTTTCCTGTGTGTTTCCCAAGTCCCATCTTTCTTCTTTCTAGTATGGGCAGAATGCCATTGCCTGACTTTTCACACATACAAGGAACTGCAATCATTATCTCCCCAATCCTCATATAATTTTACTAGCTCCCCATTCATTTGAGGATTTAGTTCAATATTGTCCTACCTTATTTTTAAACCCCGCTGTGGATGTGCTCTCGCCTCATCCTCTGGTCCTAGTTAGGATTATTACTTAGTACTTGTTTAGTACTAACAACAAATACTTCTCTCCACTACCCTCCCAGTTTCTTCTGTTCATCTACAGTAGCTGCAGTGTATGTAAAGATTATGATTTTATCCTCTCTGTACTACATCTTTACATTTCTAAGGCAGTCTGCCTGGATGCAGAGGCAGTTGCCATTTTGTGAGGCAGAGTTAATGCATCTTTTACAGAGGGGTCACTCTCTCTCTTCTTTTTCATTTGTTCCGTTTGGGGTTTTCTTTATTTTAATCTAAGGACTTGATCTTGCAAACTGCTGAGCACTCTGGCCTTGAATCCATCAAAGCACTTAAGCACATTTAGCCTGCTCTGCTGGATCATGGCCAGAATACTGAGCACTGTGAGGGATCAAACCCTAACACTGATAGCCTATGATTGTGGTTTGGCCATGTCTTCACCAGGAAAACAGTTCTTATATTGAATTAGTTAACTTGAGCTAACTAATGTGAGGTAAAATTCTAGCAAAGACGAGGCAGGTTTTAGTTTTCACATGAGTTAGCAGGTTGAGTTAAATACTCAGTGAGGCATAAATAACACTAGCAATGTTCTCCTCTATGTCATTTCACACATTTTTGCTATTCTTGATGTGAGAGCCTTCTGCACGGCAGATAATCAACTTGGAATATCCTTCTTATACCTATCTGCCTCAGCAACTCTCCATCTCTCTTCACTTCTCATCTCAAAGCATATTTCTTTTTCAGTTAAGTGTCTTTTGATTTATTTCTCAGGCTCATGTCTTTTGACAGTACTAAGTAAACAATAAGAATAATATAATTTAAGTCTGTGAAGTTTTTTGGGATGAAATTTGAGTCTGACCCTGCAGTCCTTGCATGCTTGCCTGAGGAATGTATGACTGGGCCTTAAAAATTATATTATATAAGGCCTACTACATTATGTTAAGTGCAAGAACTTGCACATGGAAGGCTGCTTCATCCATAACATTGCAGTATTCCCTAATTGTTCAGCACAGTTCTTAATAGGCAACTTAGTCAATCTACTTTAAAAAGCACTTTAATTTCACTGAGAGTAGCCATTATTCTTGTTAAATTGTTTCTAGTTTAAAATACTTTTAGATGATTGTTCACATCATTATTTTTCATTATCCAAGCAATTTCTTTCATCGAAAAGTCATTCAAATTTAGGTTCACTGTAAAGTTTTTTTTTAAAATGCTGACATGAATACTTGATAAAATGACATTTAAGATTAAAGAAAAACATTCTGAGCATTTGAAAGAGAGGAAATCAATCGAAAACCAGTTGGAAACAAACAACAAATGAAAAACAACATGTTGAAATACAAGGTGAGTGAGGTAATATCTTTTATTGGACCAGCTTCTGTTGGTGAAAGAGACAAATTATTGAGCTACGCAGAGCTCATAGAATCATAGAACTGGAAGGGACCTCGAGAGGTCATCTAGTCCAGTCCCCTGCACTTAAGGCAGGCTAAGTATTATCATCTTCATGTGTGATGAAATACAGTATTGTTGAACTGGAAGCTGCTGTACCTGATGGGTATAAATAATGTATTTTCCTCATAAGGCATTGCAAGGCTTAATTAATGGTTGAAAAGCACTGTGAAATCCTCAGGCAAAAGGTGCCATGTAAGTGCAAAGTATTATTATTAACAATAATAATAATCTAAGAGATCATGAGTAATGTCTGTGAGTATTACCCATTGCAGTCAATGGGAATTAAACCAGTGTCAACACAAGTTTGAGTCTTTACAGAATATGACAGGGGGATCAGTTTAAGTTACACACAAATATGGCCTCATTTGTCTGGATAAACTGGTATTCATTAATACATTTTGTCTTCCAGCAGTATCTTTTTCTTTATAAAATGAAGGGTTGCATGAAAGGAACACCATATCTGTTTTTTTTTTCCGATAACACAAAGTCCTTTCTCATTTGTAAATTTTCCTTGTAAAGAAATAATATTTTGAAGCGCCTGACTAATTTGATTCCCATGTGCATCTATTTAGTTGCACATTTTAACCTTCTGATATGACACAACAATCATCATTTTGCCTAGTACAAATGCATTATGATTTGTGAGAAGATGTTTCAAAAATGATATTTTTTCCATTTGTATTTCTGCCCATCATGGGATATTTTTCTTATGTTCTGTAGGTTTTCAAAAATCAAACAGCTTTTGACATAGAATCATAGAACATCAGGGTTGGAAGGGACCTCAGGAGGTCATCTAGTCCAATCCCTTGCTTAAAGCAGGACCAATCCCCGATTTTTGCCCCAGATCACAAATGGCCCCCTCAAGGATTGAACTCACAAACCTGAGTTTAGCAGGCCAATGCTCAAACCACCGAGCTATCCTTCCCCATGACAAAACATCTTTCATCTCACATTTGCGGAATGTAGTATAGAAATTTAGTTGCAAAAATATCCTTAGTAGTCATTTCTTGATTGAATCAATTATGAAATCTCATCTTGTGTATCCTGAGTGAGGGGTTGTGGGGGTCTTTACTTTTGTAGATAGTACCTGCAATTATAAATGCTGAATTTAGTGAGCACTTGTTTGTCAATTCTCTCATTAATTTATTTATTTACTTTCCCCAAAGCATTCTTTACAAAGGTAGTAGTTTTTGAACAGAGACCAGACAGTCAGTGATTTTTTTAGATTAGAGTGCGTGATTTTGTATCTCATATTGCTTGCCTCTTTGTGCAACCGCCTAGCTTTCTTGCATAATTTTCTTGACAAATTGCTTACTCATTAATATTTCACTCCCAATCTTATCAACCCATAGAACCTGTATGCCCCAGGCAGGGAAATACAGTTCCTTCTGGAAGAACATTCTGATCTTTTCTTTAAACACATTGTAAGAACCTATGACAGATAAATAGGGCTGGTACTGATCAAACTAAAGATGGCTTCTTTTTACATATGTGATCGTACATTTACTAACTGGGAGATACTGTACCTCGGCAGCAGCAGTAGCATCTCTGCTGCCAACGTTTACATGTTCTGTGCTGCTTCTACTCTGAAGCCTGTTAGACTAATGGATTCTAAAATAAAATCCATAGAGAAATGTTTGTCTTTATTTTTTGATTGGTTGTTGAAATACACATAGTCCTAGTAAATGCTCTGTTCATTCACAGATTTTCATTATTTCCACAATAGATATGGACAAAAGAGCAATGTTGGAGCGGGGTTAAAGTTAGGAAGTTGAGATCGAAGATGCATTAGCGCTAGTGCTGAGGTTTGGCTCAACGGTGAGATTTTGGTTCAAAATGGCAGCAAGTGCAGGAGATCAATTGATATGAGAATTCTATCATTTTGAATGGTACAATTGTCCCATTGGTCTACAGTTGGACTTAAATCTGACAATGAATGGGTATTCTAATGAAGTTTTGACTGCATCCCAATTGGAACCAGGGAATAGATCCTTTCCTGTTTTAAATCCCAATAGGAGCCAAAACTGAAGGGGCAGTTTTGAATTTAGGATTTGAATTTAGACCCCACTTGAAATTCAGATAGAACATTTCAGTTTTGGTTAAACTCTTACTTCTAAGAATTGTAAATGATGAAAATAATATTGGCATGCGTGTAGTTAAAGCCTAGGTGTGTAGGATAGTGGGGCAGAGCCAGCTGTGAGTTAGTTAATTCCCCATCATTGTAGAAAACACAGCCAATTGAGTGAATTGGGAGGCTATTGGGAGAGAGTAGGAGCTAATAGAAAATCAGGAGGCATTTCTCCAGGTTCCTGGGAGACTTGATGAATATGTGCAAAGCTGCATCTCTACTTTGTCCCAGCTGAATAAAGCTTCACTTTAGGATTGTTTGGAGACAGGGTGAGACCCGTCCTAGGGTATCCAGGGTTGTGCAGCACCTCACCACTACGTGCCCTTAGTGTGGTGCCATCTTGCCTGTGTCTGCTGTGGATCAGCTCCCTGCTAACACAAGCTCTGCCCTCCTGGGCTCTGCAGGCTTGCTCTCTCTGTACAGGTAGTTGATAGGCACACACCAACCCCTGAATCCTCTGAGTGTTCCTCTGCAGTGCTTGTTCCCTATTCCATTGAGCATTTACAAAACTCCTAGATCCACTATTCCCAAAGGACTAGTACACACCAGCTGCGAGAGTCAACTCAGGATCATCTCTTTGGTTAACACCACAGCACTTAGATATATTTAGAGTGAAAACAAGGATACATGTATTATCAAAGAACAGAGATTCAAGTGCTAGTAAGAATATTGGAAACAAATGGTCACATATAAAACAAAATTGTAGCATGGTTTCTAGTGACTAGACTAAACTAAAAAGATATTCCCTGTCGAAAGAAGCTTATCTCATTCAAAATTCTCTCCAGCATTTTCAGCCAAGTCTGGCTGAGACCCTTCTTTCATGAATCAAATTCTCTGTCTGTTTACTTCCTAGGTGAAGGATGCCAGAATTACCTCTTTGTCCCACAAATATACCAGAACAGACCTTTGATCTGCACCTCAAGATAGGGCTCCTCCTTACACCCCACTGTTTTTCTCTTTTTTTTTTTCCCCTCTGAAGTTTTCACAATATTTCATTAGCATTTGGTTCAGATTTGGGAGTGGAGTCCTATTTTGAACCATACAATACGTAATTAATATAGAAACAGACAAATAAGTAAACATTTTGTGCCTAAAAGAAAAACTGTTTTTCACTTTTCCTGGTGACCAATTCCTATTCACAGACTTTAACATAATTTTATATATATATATACCAGGAATGACCAAACTTACTGACCCTCCAAGCCACATATGACAAACTTCAGAAGTTTGAAAGCCAGGGCGCGCCCGCTGGGGCTCGGAGATTCAGCCCTGCTCCTGCTGAAGCCCTGAGCCTCAGTAGGTGCACCTTGCGGGGCTGAAGCCCTGAAATCCCCCTGCCCGCTAAGCAGAAGCTCCTACCCCACTGCAAGGCAGAGGCCCTGAGTTCCCCTCCCCCAAGTCTGGTAGCCAGAGAATGAAGGACGTGGGGGCCTCCACGTGCCACACTTGAACTGTAAAATAGCTGCATGCGGCTCAAAAGCCATGGTTTGGCCATCCCTGATATGTACATAACTCCTTACGCATCTGTACATGCTTTCTGCAGTGATATTGATGACCAGAATGACACTGGTTTTTGTTTGAAACATCACATCACACTCACTTTGGTGAATTAGCATGTACATACCAGACCCAGGGGATTCCTGTAACTCATCTGCATCCCTTAAGGCCTTTGCCACTTGGCATCAAGAGGTCTCTAAGTTACACTGGGCTAGAATATTTTTTAGGTTTCAGATTTTGTGATAAAATGCACTTCCCAGGTATATGAATTTTATTCAGGCAGGTGAATCCTTCGTGGACTAAGCCTCCATAGACCTACCTGTCACAGTACCCCTGATTTGGAAAAAGACCTCGGTGTAATTGAAAAATAACGTTTTGCACAGATAGGAAATGTTGTATTAATGTATTTTCAATAAATAAGTCAAAGGTGTTAATGTAATTCCATCACCGGCCAACATTAATCAGTATTAAACAGGGCTTGGGGTTTGCTATAGAGATACTTCACCCTGCTTAGTATCATGGTGAACAATCATTAAACTTCCTTTTAACTTTTTTTATTAAAGATAAAGAAAAGAAGGGAAAAACAGTTAAAACATTTGAAAAGTAAAGTATTAAATAAGGCTTTGACTTTAACAACATCCTTTGTTCCCGTTCCCCATAGCTGGAGAGAGATTTTACAAGCAAAACCCCATTGTTTGACAGTCTCTAAGATGGTATGAATGATGGCAATAACTGTCCTTTTGGGGAAAAGACACGTTAGTTGAGATGGACTAGAGCTGTTACTCTGGTTGTAAAAATCTGATCCCATTTTATACCATGCAGTGTTTGGGATTCAGCTGGAGCTGGTAGCTGGTGATGTTATCTGGGTCTCACTTTCTGCTGTGGTCTGATCAGGGCATCTCTCAGAATTAGGATGATGAAGGCTCCAGGTCTCAGGAGATTGGTGGAGGTGGCCAGCATGACGGCAAAGCTTCCTTCAGTTCTCTCTGTCTGTTCTTTGCTGTTTCCTCATCCAAAGTGTCTTTCTTTAAGGACCCAAAAAAGGAGTGATGGGTGGAATAGCCCATCCCCTAATTATTTTGTCCACCAATGAGGCCTTGTATCCAACACATCAGTTTTGGTTCATTAATTTTCAGTTCCACAACATCTGTTTTTACCAAGCATGATTTTAACATAGTCCTTGAACCATATCTGTAGCTTTTGTTTAGACTAATTTCACCTTTCTGTCTCATACATTTTCCCATCAACATTTGTTGTTACAAGTTTTATGATATGATATATGAACTTTCACATACTTTTTACAGTTGAGCTCACATTTAGAGTAAATTTGTAAGCCTAATTATCACAATAGAACTAAGACTCAACATATTTGCAAGGCTAAGATAGGCTTTATGGGGCATTTATGATACCTCTGTCCTCCTCTTGTTGTCCTCCTCCCCTGTCCATTATAAAATTAATAATGTAATAAAATTTTTTTAAAAATTTGATTATATCTCTCTCCCTAATTCTTTTCTTCTTAGGTCTCAATCCTGCAAATTGATGCATGAGGGAAAATCCCTATGCCTGAATAGAGTCCCATTGACATATCATCTTATAAGATGTGGCCTTAAATTGTAAACTCTGTAGAGTCTGGGAGTATGTCTTTTTTTGTGTTTTTTACAAAGCCTAGCAGTATGGGTTCTGATTCTGATATCTTAAATATCAGATATTTTACTGAAATAGAAATAATAATTAATAATAATGATTGTTATTAATATTTATGTAGATAGTTCCAAACATGCAGAATGATTTTCCATAAAGTAAAATATAGTGTTAAAGCCTTGAAGATTTTACAGTCTAATAATACAGTATTCTACATTAATTATCCAGCACTCTGCAGAATTGCTAATTTGTGCTATAGTATTTTGGACCATTACTGTGGAATTCACAGGCACCAACTTTCCAAAATGCCAGGGGGTTCTTGACCCCCAGCACTATCCCAGGCCCCGCCCCCACTCCACCCCTTCCCCCAAGACCCCACCCCCACCTACCTCTTTCTGCCCCTGGTCCACCCCCACCCCGCCTCTTCCTGCCTGAGGGTGCCGCATCTTTGCTCCTCCCTCTGAGCCTCCTGCATGCCGCAAAACAGCTGTTCACGGTAAATAGAAGTCGCTGGGGTTGGAGGGAGGTGAGAGAGGGGCTGCTGGTGGGTGCTCAGCTCTTATAATTTTTTCCCCATGGGTGCTTCAGCCCTGGACCACCCACGGAGTCGGCACCTATGGTGGAATTCAGCAGTGCTTTTTTATTTACTCTCCATCTATTGTCCCTTGTATTTTTAATGCCCACCTAAACTTGTGTTTAACTACCAGCCTCCAACACAAGTCAATTTTTTTTCTACTGTTTTTCTTCAGTTAAAGCTAGGTAGGCGGTCATGTGACTTTGTTACATCTATTAAAAATAACATATTTAAGCAGTGAAAATTAATGAAATATACCATCTAATTTCTAAATAAAGTAAATTAATTTTTGCCCATATAAATGCTTCACAGTGTAAACTTACTCTTTGTGCTTAACAAATACATGAGGATAACATAGCTGAATTTCAGATGTTGAGAAAATGTGCTTGAAAAAATACTATTTTTGCAGGTAGACTTTATGGCCACTTCAGCTGCATATTTCCTAGATAACAGTTCAGATCTGAAGAACATTTCATTAAAGAAAGCAAACTAGATAGAGTTTGGATTAAGGGTGGTGAAGAGAATAATAATAAGGTACTGCTCCCCCTGCAGATAAGGAATGAAGGGCTAGCCTTGTTCAGGATGCGTCTCTTGAAAGAGTGATGTATCAAAAGCAGGACACAGGAGATGTATTTGAGAATGTGTAGGAACCATTTATGAATCATCTTGTTGGATCTGAGATGAGTGTGTGAGAATATGTAATACTATTATGTATGTTGAGAATATATCTATATAGTAAAGATTTAACATTAAAATACGCACTTCACTTTCAACCATTTCTGAGTTTTGGGATTGGTATTTCTGATATTCAGATAATTCAAAACCAGATGTTTTTTACGTAAATCACGTAGGTATTCTTGAAAGTCCCCATCTAAAGCTTCAAACTTGGAATGTAGCCAGTCTTCAATGAAGAACAGTCTCTATTTAGTTCAGGGAAAAATTCAAGGAATAATTTCCATTTTAAGCGAAGGAAAATTGCTTACTGTGCATGTGGAGTAAGAGATTTTCCTTAACAGTTAGCCTGTTTAAGAGAACATCTAAGCCAGTTTCAGCATTAATGCTCTACTCTTCTGAATCTGTGCATTCTCTCCATCTATTTCAAATATTGCATCAGGAGGGGACCTGAAGATTTTGGGCCTTTCTGCTGGGGCCTAAATTTTTAAATTTCACAGACTATAGGGCTTGGTGCCTTTATTCTATTACATTGGGTACTAAAATATGCACAATTTGAATTTGTGGCCATCTGCTGGTTGACTTCTGATGCCATTTGAAAGGTGATAGTTTCTATCTGTGCCCCTCTAGCCCTCTGTTTTAAATTTGACATTCTCTGAATGGTACAGTACAACAAATTAGATGTGATTGTAGTTTAATGAACACAAATTCCAGTGTACAGGCACTCCACTTTCCCAGCTGCTAAAACATACATTATTTAGCTCATGTAATTCATTTAGAACCAAACTCTGTCAATATTTGAAATGTAGATTTAATGCAACTAGAGTTATAACAGAATTATAGAGCTTGTGGACCTTTTGAGCACACCGAAAATGAATTTGAATTCACCTGAAACATGTGAGAAGCTATTGAGAACTTTCAGGTTTCAGAGTAGCAGCCATGTTAGTCTGTATCTGCAAAAAGAACAGGAGTACTTGTGGCACCTTCGAGACTAACAGATTTATTAGAGCATAAGCTTTCATGGGCTACAGCCCACTTCATCGGATGCATAGAATGCAATATATAGTAAGAAGATATATATATATATATATATATATATATATATATATACATACAGATAAGTTGGAAGTTGCCGTATAAACTGTGAGAGGCTAATTAGTTAAGATGAGCTATTATCAGCAGGAGAAAAAAACTTCTGAGAAATTGAGAAATGTTATCTATTTAAATTAATGTGCTTTAATTTATGAATAAACCAGAACACCTAAATGATGTGAATAACTGGTGCACTGTAGCTGTTCTAGGTATGCTTGGTGGATAGCATCAGGAACGAAATAATGGAACCTGCAGTATAAGCCAATATGATATGAAGAGGACACTGGAATTGTCATCAGTTATCGTATCCTACCTGAAATTTATATAGAGAGTTTGCACTTCTTACTTTAACATTTTAATATACAACTATTGGTGCCCATGCAGTGCTCTTGCAGAAGAATGTTCTGTTCTCCCAGGAGATGCTGCACCATAGGGTTTGACCTCACATGGTGCAACTTTCTTGTAGTTGAGAAGGATGGTGGTGGAGGAAAGCGTGCTTGAGATACATGGGCCGCTTTCTCTGTGCCACTCAATGTTGATGTGTGTAAAACAGGACATAAAAATACTAAACTTTGCTAAGGAATTAGACAACTGGATTAGTTAGAAGAGATGGTTTGATTATTAACTTCTATTCCAAACTTTAAACAGTTATTAAACAGAACAATAAGGAGAAATATGATGGTTAATAACCTTATCCAAGAAAAGATTTTATAATTTTCCTCTTTCAATATTGCAAGCCTCCAAATGTTTCCAGTGATATCGTCATGATTAATGAGGCACTATTAGAAAACAGACAACAAACCAGCCTACGGCATCTTGTTTTGGTTACAGAAACTGCAAAAAGGGGGTTTTGTGTATGTTCCTTACAATTTATGGCTGCAAGACTATACATAGGCTGTTAAGTAGATGAACTCTGAGTACATGAAAAAATTAAAAGTCTTTTAAAAAAATCATTTTAGCCTGCCTTCTTCCCAAGATTTTAATACAAAATTTTGAAAGGCCATGGGAAATGTTAGATGTCCTCAGCAGGATCTGAGGATGCTCACCACCTGATAAGATTGAAGCCTAAGTGTGTACATGAGGTACAACCTATTTCAAAAGTCTTTGTTGTATAACAAATTCGATGTTTGTGGTAGGACTGCAGGCCTGTTTTGGAGTTTAACAAGATGTCTGTGTTCTAAACCCAGAGTTTAGTTTGGTAGAGCATTCAAACTGCTAATATTATGGCACTATAAACCACTTCCATGGTGTCCTATTGTAACCAGTGGGGAAAAAATACAGACATGGTCATGGCTAAAACAGTGATAGTTGCTGCTGTATGCCTGCACAGTTTTCAAAACTAAAATGCAGGGCTTTGCTAAATTGCTAAGCAGACTGGTAAATGTCCAATTTTAGCAACCTAGCATATGTTATAATTTTTGTTTTAGCATATGCTGTGTTAGTGGAACTCTCCTCCCCACACATAATGTACACAAAAGCTGTCAGATCACAAGATGGTGGCAGTCCAAATTTTCTAATATTTTCCATGGCACTTCAGAATTTTTCATTAATTAAATATTCTTGGATGGGAGGCAGGATAAAAGAGCTTTAAAGATTTTTGCTTTAAAACCTTTCATGTACTCAGAGCTTATATACTTATTAGCTCATCTGTATTCCTGTAGCCACAAGTTGTAAGACAGGTCATACAGGGTGTGAGGTCAAAGGGAGCTGTAAGGGACTGGGGCGTTGGTGATGATACGGTGACAGTGAGCTGAGCGGGCTCCATGCTTGCCGTGGTATGGTGTCTGCACAGGTAACTCAGGAAAAAAGGCGCGAAACGATTGTCTGCCCTTGCTTTCACGGAGGGAGGGAGGGAACGGGGGCCTGACGATATGTACCCAGAACCACCCGCGACAATGTTTTAGCCCCATCAGGCATTGGGATCTCAACCCAGAATTCCAATGGGCGGCAGAGACTGGGAACTGTGGGATAGCTACCCACAGTGCAACGCTCCGGAAGTTGACTCTAGCCTCGGTACTGTGGAAGCACTCCGCCGAGTTAATGCACTTAATGCACTTAGAGCATTTTCTGTGGGGACACACACACTCGAATATATAAAACCGATTTCTAAAAAACTGACTTCTATAAATTAGACCTAATTTCGTAGTGTAGACATACCCTTAGACTTGAATACTGTCTCTGACACAGACTCCTTTTGTGCCCTTACACAAGTCACTTAACAATAATACCTTTGTGTCCCACTTCTTACAATAGAGACAGTGGTATTTACGTACTTCACAGGAGTCTTGTGATGTTTGTAAAGCACTACTAATGGTATATAAGTGCTAACATTTCCGTGAATGAGCACAGAATCTTATAGTTTCTGGAGGCCTTACAGCCCTCAGAATCCTTGCTTGTTCAGGAATTATCTCTTTAAACACTTCAGTGTACAGCAGTTATGTTTGAACCCAGCACAATAAGGCTCTGCTACTGCAACCAGAGAAACTGGGGGATAGAAAATGATACCTCTTTTATAGAGATGGTCATTTGTATCTGACACAACCACCAAACCCCCCATCCCTAGCAAAATCTTCCATTTCACTGACCTTCCCCAAAATCCTAAGGCCTAGTCTCTGTGTAGTGGTATAATCAGCATGGACAAGAGTAATTTGCATTAGAGTGGGTTTGGAAATTTGTTTTGCAGGTTTTTCTCAAAATGCTAAGACCAGTTCTGTCCGTGTAGAATCTGTATAAAGAACCTCATACAGTGTTCCATTGTGAATTTAATATGTTGGTTTATATGTATTGTGAGTGGTTGTCTGACTTTACACAGTTACATAGTTTGAAAGGTCAGACTGACTTTTTTTGTTTTCTGTTAAATAGAAAAAATATCTACAAATGTATAGTTTGTAATGCATATGTTATGTTTGTATGTTATGCTGTGAAATGAGCTAGGTTTCATCTCTAGACTTCTTATGGGGGACAAAATTTTGTTGTAAACAATGCAAAATATTACATTTGCTTCTCTTTTGTGCTGCTGCTGCTATTTAATCCTGTAGTTTGTTTTGAGAATGTACAACAATATGTTAGCACGTGGAATATAATTATAAATGAATATCTTATTGACAAACGTGTTAACACTTACCACAATTTCTCCTGTATAATATGTTGAGTTATTGGGGGGAGGGAGGTTAAATTGAATATAAAAAATA
This sequence comes from Caretta caretta, assembly GCF_965140235.1. Classification (NCBI taxonomy): domain Eukaryota; kingdom Metazoa; phylum Chordata; order Testudines; family Cheloniidae; genus Caretta; species Caretta caretta. Next base: position 118,651,924 of record NC_134207.1, on the reverse strand, counting down.
ATAAATAAAAGGCCTATACTACTTTTATTTAAGGTACTGTAAAGATTCCCATCATCTTTAATGGGGACAGAATCGGGCCCCAAATCATTAATAGAAGGGCAGAGTTGGTGGTTGGAGAAGATAATCTAGCTGGAATTGGGTCATAAGATTTTTCTGTAAGGTAGTGGACACAACACTGGACTTCTGTCTTATTTAATGAATTGATGTTTGGCTTTTCATTATCATTAGACTGTTTGCAATACCTACAGCAAATCTTGACTATTAATTTTTTTGCCTTCTTTCTAGAGCCTTGGAGGTATTATGATGGCAGCATCTTGGAATTTCATGAGAGTAGTTCGTTATTCCAAAACTGTTTTATCACAGGGAGTCCAGATAGGAAGAATCACCAGTTTTGGGCATGCCTGGTCCAGGACTGTAACTTCAAGTTTTGCTGCCAAAACACCCACATCAAGTACAGTGGAACTGCTTGGTAAAGTGTACCCTCGAGATGACTACAGCAATGCCACAGAGAAAATTCTGTCCAAGGTGGGAAAGAACTTGCACAACCAAAGGTACCATCCTTTGTGGCTGATCAAAGAGCGGATAAAGGATCATTTTTACAAGCAGTATATAGGACGTTTTGGGACCCCACTCTTTTCTGTTTATGATGATCTGTCCCCGGTGGTTACAGTGGAGCAGAACTTTGACAGATTGCTTATCCCACAAGACCACCCCAGCAGGAGGAAAGGGGAAAACTACTATATGAACCATACTCATATGCTAAGAGCACACACGTCCGCTCACCAGTGGGACTTGATGCACTCGGGGCTGGATGCCTTTTTGGTTGTGGGAGATGTCTACCGCCGCGATACGATCGATAGCAGCCACTACCCAATCTTTCACCAGATGGAAGGAGTGCGGCTCTTCTCCAATCATGAGGTAGGAACTATTCATAATGCTTAGCATGACTCTAACAAGCAGGGAGTTTCACAGGTCCCTCCATTTGGCTAGTAGCACTCTACTTTTACCTATAAGGGCAGCCTGTCAAGGAATTTCCCCTTTCCAGTTTCTAGCCCTCACAGACTGCAAAATAATGGGCCTTAAAACCATGCCATGATGACATATGGAAAAGCTATCTTAGGTAATTTGTAGAGACTTCTAAAGTGTATTATTTATAATATTTTCCTCCAAGGCTGTTCAGTTTTCCTTTGTGTGCCAAAGAGAATCTTGTTTTACTGGTGAGGAGGTTAAAAAAAAAAAAACAACCCAAAATCGACAGATATTTTAAAGAACATTTCTAAATATAAAAAGAAAAGGAGTACTTGTGGCACCTTAGAGACTAACCAATTTATTTGAGCATAAGTTTTCGTGAGCTACAGCTCACTTCATCGGATGCATACTGTGGAAAATACAGAAGATGTTTTTATGCACACAAACCATGAAAAAGTGGGTGTTTATCACTACAAAAGGTTTTCTCTCCCCCCACCCTACTCTCTTGTTGGTAATCACTCTCCTTACAATGTGTATGATAATCAAGGTGGGCCATTTCCAGCACAAATCCAGGGTTTAACAAGAACGTCTGAGGAACAGTGGGGGGGGAAGGGGGGAAGGAATAAACAAGGAGAAATAGGTTACTTTTTATAATGACTCAACCATTCCCAGTCTCTATTCAAGCCTAAGTTAATTGTATCCAATTTGCAAATTAATTCCAATTCAGCAGTCTCTCGTTGGAGTCTGTTTTCGAAGTTTTTTTGTTGAAGGATAGTCACTTTGAGATCAGAAAGCGAGTGACCAGAGAGATTAAAGTGTTCTCCAACTGGTTTTTTAATGTTATAATTCTTGACATCTGATTTGTGCCCATTTATTCTTTTACGTAGAGACTGTCCAGTTTGCCCATGGTACCTGGCAGAGGGGCATTGCTGGCACATGATGGCATATATCACATTGGTGGATGTATAGGTGAACGAGCCTTTGATAGTGTGGCCGATGTTATTAGACCCTGTGATGGTGTCCCGTGAATAGATATGTGGGCACGGTTGGCAACGGGCTTTGTTGCAAGGATAGGTTCCTGGGTTAGTGGTTCTGTTGTGTGGTATGTGGTTGCTGGTGAGTATTTGCTTCAGGTTGGGGGGCTGTCTGTAGGCAAGGACTGGCCTGTCTCCCAAGATTTGTGAGAGTGTTGAGTCATCCTTCAGGATAGGTTGTAGATCCTTGATAATGCGTTGGAGGGGTTTTCTTTATTAGGCCTGTCCTGTAGTAGATGACTTCTGGGAACTCTTTTGGCTCTATCAATCTGTTTCTTCACTTCCGCAGGTGGGTATTGTAGTTGTAAGAATGCTTGATAGAGATCTTGTAGGTGTTTGTCTCTGTCTGAGGGGTTGGAGCAAATGTGGTTGTATCGCAGAGCTTGGCTGTAGACAATGGATCGTGTGGTGTGGTCAGGGTGAAAGCTGGAGGCATGTAGGTAGGAATAGCGGTCAGTAGGTTTCTGGTATAGGGTGGTGTTTATGTGACCATTGTTTATTAGCACTGTAGTGTCCAGGAAGTGGATCTCTTGTGTGGACTGGACCAGGCTGAGGTTGATGGTGGGATGGAAATTGTTGAAATCATGGTGGAATTCCTCAAGGGCTTCTTTTCCATGGGTCCAGATGATGAAGATGTCATCAATATAGCGCAAGTAGAGTAGGGGCGTTAGGGGACAAGAGCTGAGGAAGCATTGTTCTAAGTCAGCCATAAAAATGTTGGCAAACTGTGGGGCCATGCGGGTACCCATAGCAGTGCCGCTGATTTGAAGGTATACATTGTCCCCAAATGTGAAATAGTTATGGGTAAGGACAAAGTCACAAATTTCAGCCACCAGGTTAGCTGTGACATTATCAGGAATAGTGTTCTTGACGGCTTGTAGTCCATCTTTGTGTGGAATGTTGGTGTAGAGGGCTTCTACATCCATAGTGGCCAGGATGGTGTCATCAGGAAGATCACCGATGGATTGTAGTTTCCTGAGGAAGTCAGTGGTGTCTCAAAGGTAGCTGGGAGTGCTGGTAGCGTAGGGCCTGAGGAGGGAGCCTACATAGCCAGACAATCCTGCTGTCAGGGTGCCAATGCCTGAGATGATGGGGTGCCCAGGATTTCCAGGTTTATGGATCTTGGGTAGCAGATAGAATATCCCATGTCGGGGTTCCAGGGGTGTGTCTCTATGGATTTGATCTTGTGCTTTTTCAGGGAGTTTCTTGAGCAGATGGTGTAGTTTCTTTTGGTAACTCTCAGTGGGATCATAGGGTAATGGCTTGTAGAAAGTGGTGTTGGAGAGCTGCCGAGCAGCCTCTTGTTCATATTCTGACCTATTCATGATGACGACAGCACCTCCTTTGTCAGCCTTTTTGATTATGATGTCAGAGTTGTTTCTGAGGCTGTGGATAGCATTGTGTTCTGCACGGCTGAGGTTGTGGAGCAAGTGATGCTGCTTTTCCACAATTTCAGCCCGTGCACGTCGGCGGAAGCACTCTATGTAGAAGTCCAGTCTGCTGTCTCGACCTTCAGGAGGAGTCCACCTAGAAGCCTTCTTTTTGTAGTGTTGGTAAGGAGGTCTCTGTGGATTGGTATGTACCAACAGGAGAGTGGGTTTGTTGCGGGGGGGGAGGGGGGGGAAGAAATCCTGGATTTGTGCTGGAAATGGCCCACCTTGATTATCATACACATTGTAAGGAGAGTGATCACTTTAGATAAGCTATTACCAGCAGGAGAGTAGGGTGGGGGGAGAGAAAACCTTTTGTAGTGATAAACACCCATTTTTTCATGGTTTGTGTGTATGAAAACATCTTCTGTATTTTCCACAGTATGCATCCGATGAAGTGAGCTGTAGCTCACGAAAGCTTATGCTCAAATACATTGGTTAGTCTCTAAGGTGCCACAAGTACTCCTTTTCTTTTTGCGAATACAGACTAACACGGCTGTTACTCTGAAACCTTTCTAATATAGTTGTTTCTGTAAAATATGTGACATACACATGCTCGCTTGGCATGGTATAAAGATTTTTATCAAAACTGTCTTCGAATGACCTGTATAATAACTCACTTACAACTAGAATTTTAGTAAATACTTCTTTTTAAACAAAAACTATTTTTTTTTGTTTAAAAAAAATGAAAATCTTTTACTTCAAACCTTCTTTTTTGGTTTATGGTTTTCAATTTCAGGGTGTGGGGTTTTTTTTTTTGTTTTTTTTGTTTTTTTTTTTGTATTTCCAATCTTGATTAGTCAGCCTAGTCACATGGTAGAGTTTTTCAGAACTGACAAAATTAGATGAAAAGTTTTGATTTTGAAATAAATTCATTTTTGAACAGTCAGATTTTTTTTAAATTGAAAAATACAATAAAAAATCCACACGAAATTTTGAAAAATGAAGAAAAAAGATCTTATTTGAAAACTAGCAAAATGAGATGGTCTTCGGAAATTAAAAAAATAAGAAAGAAGAGCAACCAGCTTTACTTATGACCTACATAATTGAATTCATCCAGGCCAAACCCATGTTGTGAACATCTTTTTACCAACTGCTTTGTTGCAGTCACACGCTCAACATGTCAGTAATTTAAGGCAGTAATTGTTACAGCTGAAATTGAAATGCATTTTCTGTTCTAACCATCACCTTTTTTTCAGTTGCTTCTAACTTTCTCAGAAAAATTCCTTTTGCACTGAAATTTTCTATGCATGGTCTCGGCTCAAAGCTATGTTAAGGATGGCTCTGTACAGCTGACACTGATACAAGCTTGTTGTGATGCTTATACAGTAAGCTCAGCAGGGCACAAAAATGCCAGTCAGCGAGTCTTTAGCAAATGTCTGAGATTCCTGAGTTTATATATTTCACTTGCAAAGCTTACACACTGAATGCTTAAGTGCCATTGATAAGTAATATATTGATATGAGTAATAGATTATTAAAAGGGATGCCAATATGTGAAAGGGTTTGCTTGTTGGAGAAGAATAGTGATTGGGGTTGCTTAGCTGAGGAGGTAATATGAATGAATATAAAATGTGTGCATATAGGGTGGGGACATGTGTAAAAAGTATATATTTCCATTATGGAAGTGCCACTTGCAGTTGCACAGTCAAGGTTGGGTTGAGTTGAGCTTAACATTTAAAGAATTGATTAACCACTTAAGGCATGTCTACGCAACAAAATTAAGTCATTCCATCTTACATCAACAAACAGCCACCGCAGTAATTACGTCGCTCGTGCACGTCTACGCTTTGTTCCTTGTGTCGATGGTGCACGTCCTCACCAGGAGCTTTTGTGCCGATTGTACTGTCAGTGTGGGGCATTGTGGGATGGCTTCTAAAAGCCAGTAACAAATGATGTAAGCAATGCAGTGTCTACACTAACACTGCGTCAACCTAACTACACTGACATTGATTCTACGCCTCTCACAGAGGTGGAATTATTAAGTTGGCATAGCGGGGCAGTTCTGTCAAAAGGAGCGAAATTTTAGTGTAGATACTTACATAGTTAGGTCGACATAAGCTGCCTTGCATCAATCTAACTCTGTAGTGTAGACCAGGCCTTAGTTATGTATGAAAAATACAGCATATCCTACTCAAAATTACCACACTTACTCTTTGAGTCCAGAATGAATTTTTTCTGAGACTGAGTAAATTGGTTAATGAATTTAAGGGCTAAAAATAATTTAAGAATGGTTCCTTTAAGAAATGTAGCACCCATTTTCAGATTGGTTTTCTCCTGAATGAGCTTAATAATGGAATTAAAATTCACAGATATCTTGTACAGGGTTACATTTGAAGACCTTTTTTTTTGTACTAATGGTAACTTTTCCCCATTGTTTTTCATAACTGGAAGTTGCTCCTTTAGCAGGCACTGATAAATATTGTTTTACTGTAGAGAATTGCACATAGAATTGTAGCTGTGTGTTTTTCCTGTATCATGTAGACAGGTATGGAGCATCTCACTGCTCCCAAGAGATGAACAATAAGCATTAGGGTTTTCAATTGATAGTTTTATATCATGGGAAGCCTTAGACGTATGACTGAAAGTTGCAGAGTCAGACAAGATCCTAGACCCCATGATTACAGACATTGAAATGAGGATCCAAAATTTGACCACATTTGGACACTCCCATGAGATACAGAAAAAGGCATTTCTTTCTCCACAATCTCTCCAAGTGTCAGAACCATTTTAAATTTTGTTTTTATGTCGGGAAGGGTGAGAAAGAAAAGCCCCATACCATTTACCATTCACCTCATTGCAGCCTTTAATAAGAATGTTACTTTCTCCCTGTTTTCTCTTTTCTTCACCATTTTTCTCAGGAGAACGATTGATCAGTTATCACAGAATGTTAACATCCAGTTCATTAATGATTATAGCGATGTGCTAACCAACTTGCCTGGAAAAGATGTTCGTTCTCTCTCTCCCTCCCTCCCTCCCTCCCTGAAACATTTGTGTTGAGACCTTCAGAGTAGCAGAAAGTGTAGGTGTCCATATTTTGTGGGAGGGCTGGTAGAGAGGAAGATTGTGCAGAGTTCACCTTGTAGAATTTGAATACTTTGTTTTATTCTTGAATTTCATTATGAGTATTGACGCAGTTCATTGTAATACGTAACACTTATTACAAACTTCATCACAAGAATAAAATGAGACTTCTAATTCCAACAAATAATTCAGTGATTTCATTGTGTTCAGTAGGGCACTAACCGTTCCAGGTTCTGGCTTAGAATTGCTAGCTCAAGAGTCCCCACTCCCTAGATGAATACACAGGAGTAGTCAGTTTGAAAAAGAGTAAAAAGCAGTGGTGTTACAAGTGAGGGGAAAATATATTATATGTCTGGGCATTCATATATAAATTCTACCACAGTCCACAAAAGCAGCATGGATGCCAGTGGTTGCTATCACTGTCCTAGGGCATTCTGCTACACACCATGGCCAATAGGAACCTCACAGTATTGAGGATAGAATCCACTTCTTCCTGCTGCTAGAACACAAGATCTTACAAATTAAGCTAAAGGAAAAGCTTCATTAGCTCATAAGGTATGTGTGCACTGCAATTGACACCAGACTGCAGCATATGTAGACACACTTTGAGTTAGCTTTGATCTAGTTAGCTTGATTACTAATAGCAATGAAGCCACAGCAGCATGGGCTATACAAGCCTGCTCCAGACCCTGGCTACACGCTTAGTGACTCATCCGTCCTGCTACAGCTCCTCTGCTGTTGATTAAGGCCAGCTTGGGTATGTACCCTTAAGTTTAGAAGTAAGGTCTCTGATGCAGGGTTGAGTAGATCTGATTTCATGCAGGCAATGATACACATTTAACACACTAGCCAGTTCATCGTATTACTTTGCTTTTCAGGTTTCCAGTCATTGTTTTGTTAGTGGTGCAAGCAGAAATCATTTCTTCACGGTACTGCACTCATGGGAGGGACACAAGGGAGTGCACGGTCTCGCCACGTGACCCTCCATGTGACTCTTCCCCAGCCCAGGACCCCCAAGCTCTCCCTGTCCCCTCTGACACCCTCCTTACCTGTCTAAAATTTTAGACAACTGCATCTGGTAAACAGATGCAGTTGTAAAATGATGCTTTGGGCCCCTGGTGCCACCTGTACTTCCACGTATCATTGAGGATCCAGCAGCACCCCAAATTGAAAACTTCTTAAATGAAAGAAGAATAGGAAGGACAGTCACCCCACTTTCCCTTACCACACTATCAGTGCCTCCCTTATGTCCAAACTAAGCTTCTGCCAGCTTACCTTTCTCTAAGTATTGCTCTCCATCAGGCACTAGGAAAGCAAAGATGCTGTGCCATCTGGGTTTGATGGAAAAGACGCATAGAACTGTGTGTGCCATGTACATCTGGATAGAACTACAGCCCAAATTGTTTTATTATTTTCCTCAGCACGATATACAGGAGGGCAATCAAAATCAGCCTGGCAGAACATGTATTAGAACTGCTTATTAGTCCAGAGACAATCGATCAAAATCACATTCTCTGATCTCTTGGGGCCAAATCTGTCCCCATTGAGATCAAAAGGAGTTTTGTTATTGAGCTCAATGGGAACAGGCTTTGACATCTGGAGAGGAAAGAACAAAACCACTCAAGCAAGGGCTATATTGTTTATACCACAGGTATCAAAGGCTGCTGACTCATGTGAGAAAGTCATCAGACATCTGATCTTTGTACATTGCAAGGGAGAAATCAGCAATCAATGAGGCTAGAACAGTCTCTGTACCATATCCATCTCATAAGTCCATCTACAAAGGATCAAGGAAATATGAAGGCTCCAGATTACCTTAAAGTCCTCAGTCCCTTGGTTAGAATGCTTCCATTAGTATATGTTCATAGTCCAGAGGCTGGAGGAGGAAAGAGGCCAGAGCAGGAAAGAGGCAAAATGGATATGTTTCCAGGGCAGCCTTTTAGCTTGTGCCAAGTAAAGGAAAATCTGTTCTTACTGTGTAAGATGGTGTTTGGAGTCATATTGGCAAGCTACATGTCCATCACACCCCACCCATATTCTAGTTAGAACATTCACAGGAAGACAGGTGTTTTCCAGTGTCCACTGTGAGCTAAAAGTGTTCCTTAATGGGCCATTCAACTTGACTTGTCCCTTCATGTGCTAGCTAAATACCTTGTGGCCGTTACCACAGGAGCAAACATGCAGTTAACATAGCTAATATTCATAACTTCAGATACCAAGATGTATATACATGCATAGAAATAGCAGCTATTAGCAGAAATAGCAGCTATTTCTTATAGCTCATAAGTACCAGCTATTTCACCTACGTGACTGTTCCCAAAAGAGATTCTGAAAAATCACAGCGTGTATCTGAGACCCTATGTGCCAGCACCATGTCCCACTGGAGTTTTGTTATCTGTTATGTAACAACAGAGATGGAGCCAGTGACATGACTCAGTTTAGAATAAAAGGGCAAGGTTAATTTTTAGCTGCTCCGGTGAGCACCTTTAGTCAGAGAGGGCATACTGGCTGGTACACATTCAGGTTAATGGTTTTCAGTGTTCCTTTGCAGTTAACTTTTTAATGTTCATAAACCTGGTATGTGCTGAGGTGGTTTAAAGCATAGCACAGGTTTTTAAGTTTGCAAATCTGTGAACCTCTGCCTCTTCGAGATTTTATTATTATTTTGCTGGTCATAATGTGGGAGAGTATCCTCTCCGCCATCTGCTCATGAGGTTATGTATGTGTCTTGTAACGCTCTTCTGAACCAGTTGGAAGGAATTTTTTTTTTTCAATAAGTGATTCTTTTCTCTTAGAAGGCATGTAATTTTTTTCAGGTTCACACTGATTAACACAGAAAACAATTGGGGCTGTTAAACTTTTTTCAAATTCCATAGAAAATTAAGTTCAGGTATATTTTTCCAAATTCTATAGAAAATTAAGTTCAGGTATATTTTTCCAGTACAGTGATGAAATGGGTGTTTGTATATACAAACATCAACATGCTTAACTACTCACTTTCCCCCAAAATATGTAGTATTTCAGTCTGTTTATATGGGAGTTGAGTGAGGAGCCATTTCAGCATATGCATGACTTATTAAAAGATAGATTTTAAATAGAACTGTATCCTAAACTGCGTTATATTGTACCCAAACATTGCATTTCAATGGGAGATTCAATTTTCCTTATAGGAACAGAACAGACTCCTGAAACTCTTACCAAAAAAGTGGTCCATAGTCATGCAAATAGTCCCACTGTCTTCAATGGGATTGATCGAATGATTAAGGGTTTACAGGATTAGGTTCCAAGTTTGTAAATTGTTCTAGATGAAACTGACAATGCCTGAGCTGTCAGATCAGAAGGAGTGTCATTCGAATAAAGGTGGGCAGATGTATGATAAGTCTTAGCTCCTTTGCTAAGATGAGGAACTTATTTTCAGCCAAGTTCTTGGCAGATTCCTGAAGCAGCTGGTTTAAGGTCATCAGTGTCCGGCATTATAATCTTCACTTATAGTTCTCTCACTCACAAAGGTGGAAAAGAAGCATTTTCTTTGTTTTGCTGCTCCAGTTCCAGTTAACAAAATGCATGTTGGACTAGTTTGGCTGCAAAGAAGAGTTCTACGTACACTGGGGACAACATCTGATTCCCATCAGGCTGCAGAACCGGGCTGATGTCAGAATCCAAACATCCTCTGGTCTGTGGAAGCAGGGGCATTCCTCTAATGATTTGGACTTGATGTGATACAGTATGAATGTCATGGATAATTCAGACCAATAGGAAGAAATGGAATCAAAAACACTGTTTAAACACCTTCCGTCCCCCCCTCCATTCTTGAGGACTCCTGACCAATTTAACAGCACAATACATATGCTAACAAACTTAAACAAAGCCTGTTAAAGCCATATAAGAATGAATGCCCTCCCTAGCTGTGGTCTGCTCCTTCAAGGGGTGGGGCTAGCCCCAAGTCTTTCCGGTATCCCGTACCTCCTAAAAATCTTTTGCCGGTACTGCATACTGGAGAGTACCACTCTACTTGCACTACTGTGGTTTGTCCTCCTTCCACCTGGAAGCAGTCAGATAAAGGAAATGCCAAAGGTCCCATGGCATTTTGAATTTAAAATACACAGCTAATGGTCTCCATGGTTTGTGATATCAAGAGAGAGTAAGCATGTTTGCAAAAAGCTTCAGTTCAGCTTGAATGGGCATTTTGGACAGGATAAGAAAGATTGAATGAACCACCTCTTTTTCACAAACTCATGTCAAACGTAATCAAGGCAAATTTCGAATAGTACTGCTGTTTGAGTGAAACATTCACATCACTCTTCCCAAATATCTTAGTCAGAATAATAATGATGGAGATTAGAGCTGGGAGAACTATTATTAGTTTGAAAAAAAATACCCTTTTATGTTCATAAATTAACCATTTGATTTTTCTAATGAATTTGTTAGTTATTCAGAATTATTTGACAAATATTTTATTTAACCATACTCTGATGTGTTTGAAAACTATTTGGTTCAGTTATGTCTTTATTTGCTAATCCTTATTCCTGGTGTGTGAATGATCACCCAAGTCACATGGCATTATGTCTGCTCCCTGATTGGATGAGTGATTTTTTTATATAAGAGGAGAGAGAGCTGAGATTTCAAGATGGTCATGCAACCAGCTTCATTGTGAAGTTTTCCATGATTACTCATTTTCCAAGTACATTCTTATTCTAAATTAATTATGAAAGTCATGGACACAGCACATTTGCAGTTTTTATTCTAATATGTTCATTAATATTTTTTAATATTTGCCTAAAGTATTGTATGAATTAATGCTTATGAAGGGAGGTAATAGATGTGATAGGAACTAGAGTACTGTAAGGCTCTGCTAATGTACCTCAATTCTGAGTGTAAAATACACTAACTATTTTTGTTCTGACTCATGCAGCGGCAAACTTTTTTTTTTAAGATCTAGACAAAATATGCAGTATGGGCTGCAAAGACAACACAATGTTCATTTTTGATCTTTAATACTACAAATTAAAATCTAAGACTATAGAAATGAAAGATTGCAAATAGGATGATATCCTCAATAAAGGTCTAATCAGGCATTCTTTAGTGTGGCATGTTTTCTATTAGTACAGTGGACCATGGGATGAATGTGGCCATTATGTACTGAAGATCTTGTTAAGACACCAACATGAAAAAGTAAAAAATCCAACTTGGGAATCTGTTTCTTTTATAACAGAGAGAGGGAGAGAGAATGATGGGTTTGAGAGTCTAGAAGAGACCGTTTCTGTTCCAAACAGTGTGCAGCCAGCTATGGGATGGAGGGAAGGAGGTGTTTGGTGTGTAGTGGGGTTTCATTGGAAGGCATCTCCCAGAGAAGGGGGGAAAAAAAACTAAATACAATTTATTATGGTTTGTTCCTTTTCTGAAAAAAGGACCTCAGTGTGTTGTCTACACTCACAGTATTGCGGTGGTGCAGGTGCACTGCTGCAACTGTAGCACTGAGTGAAGACGCTACCTATGCCGTTGGCATAGGTACTCCACCTCCCTGAGAGGCGGTAGCTATGTCGATGGGAAAAGCCCTCCCGCTGACATAGAGCTCTCTACACCAGGAGTTCAGTCGGTATAACGTAAAAAGGTAGTGTAGTCCAGGGCTCAGAGAAGATGTCTCCTCCTATCTTTTTTTTAATCTATATATAAAATCTCATGATTTTTTCCCTCTGTCATGTGATTTGCAAACTCTTTGGATTAGCAACATTAGCATAACTGCAGTAAGGCTAGAACTGACCATTTTTAAATCTGATCCCCAAAGACGTATTCATACTTTTTTACATAAAAATGAAAGAGGGATGCACTCCTTGATGTACAGGGATCAATGTGTGCAATTCTACACATACTGAAATGTTTGTTTAAAACCCCCCTAGATTTCTGGTAATTTAGCCACCAGAGAGAAATAATACAAACTCAGTATCACAAAACATTTCAATTGACAACAAATGCTAATTAAAAATTACATGTCTTAAAGAATTCAAAGTATTTTTTCTCGATTATACTAAGTTTTGTATAAGTTTGATGGGGAACAGACATGTTCCTCCAGTTCAATATCCTAGCTCCATCTGTGGTCAAAGTCCCATAAAGCACACTGATGCTAACATCTGAAGGCTATGGATAGGGACATTTGGAGGGAAAAAATAGGAATACATCTGTAGTCTCCATTGAAATGTATTGGAGCAGATGGTGAATTTGTTGCTAAGACAATGGAGAATTTTAAAACTTTGCTAAAAATAGGGATTCTCTCTCCAAATCAGGGAGAGTTGGCATCTATGTATTGCTCCTAATTGTGCAGTTCTATATAATTGTGGGAGAATTACTTCCTGACCCCAGCTGATGGTTTGTATACTCTGAAGCATGAAAACTCTTATCCCAGGTAATATAACTACAGATGCTATTCTTATTTATAGAAAAGTTTACTTTTTTTTGGTATCTTATGAAGATGTTCATTGTTATTACATCCCATGGCTATTATTAATTATATCATATAAAAAAGTAATTTCCTTTTATCCGTTTTAAATGTGTTGTCTCCTAATTTAGCCAACCTCCCTTCTGTTTTTGTTTTATAGATTGAAATAGATGGGAACATCCAACTAGCCTTCTCTGTACAATTATATTTTCTACATACCTATATTCTCTTCTCTCCTCTTGTTTTCCCCATATTAAAAAGTACAGACCTCATTCTGTTTTCCCATGCAGTACACCAATGCAAACCTGAGTAACTTCTCTGAAATCTGTGGATTTACTCCAGTGTAAAAAGGGTGTCAAAGAATTGGGTCCTGAGTCAATTCAGACTTTCATCAGATTAATGTTTACATACACTAGGGGCCTCAGGGTTTCTTTCAAGACAGTAGGTTATGGATGGGGAGGAAGTCTGTACATTTTCATTTTTTTTGGCAATAAGCAGTTTATCTGCCATAGTTAACTGGCAACATAACTATCCTGTATAGCTCCAACAGCAGGATTTTATGAGAAGACCCTTGACAAGTAGGTTAAAGGACTTAGCAGCATATATAGGTTTTTTTTTTTTTATTACACAAAAAAAAAATTTGTATAACAGAGTTTTAAAAACATTGAGGTTTGGAACAAGCCCACTGCTGATGATACTGGGGGCTTTGCTGGCTGGCCACATTCCTGAGAGCAATGTGAATGGGTGGCAGGATCAATGGCATTTAACTTTATGGGGATTAGGTAGTCTCATCAGCAGTTTGATCTGTGTGTCTCTGATAGTGGTAGATGTGAAACATGGTTTGTTTCTCAGATTCTCTCTTCCTTCCCCCCCACACCCCTTCCTAAATACCAGTTGGGAAAATGAATGAGTTTTGAACTGAAGAAAAGGGAGGTCAGACATTTAAATATTCTCAATAGAGGCGTTTCTACAGTGGAAGCTTCCCAATATTTGATTTCTGATTATCAGCTAGTTTTCTGTGAAATTCATGTTTTAACATGGAGGTTTTGCAAAGCATGTCATTTGAAAATACCAGTAGCTAAAATGGGTATATGATTAGATATATTCTAGAATAACTGAAGGTATTACCCTGGAAAAGCTGGGATATATGAACTGCTACTATTTGAATTGTGATTAGATTTTGTGCCACTTCATATTCATACAGCCCTTCATCAACATCAGCTTTCTTTTCCAGATCCTTAGAGCAAAGCCTGTCAGGGGAGAAAGTAAGTCATACTTAATGTTAATTTTGTCTGAGTGTCAGCTCGAAGTGTGGGCAGTTGAGACATGTCGTCTTGATGTCCATCCAGTGTGTTATAGGAGGAGGCTCAAAACAGTTATATAGAGTTATTGGTGAGGAAATTTAGAATTTGGAGACTCCAACCCTCATTTTTGGGGACCACATGGAGTGCCCCATGGAAGTCTACTTTTTGTTCTAAGTCTTTTTAAAACAATGTTACTATCTTTGTTAATCTGTTCATTTGATTGGAAGCATGACAGGAATAAGGAAAGGTGAATATTTCAACTTACCTTTTTCATAATGGGAATGAGGTGTTGCTACCCCACTTGGTCAAAGAACCTCAATATCCAAGAACACAGTAAATCTCAGATGTGAGTGGAGAGCAGGCCTGGCTGGTATTGTCCAAGCCATACCATCCAGTTTAAAAAAAAAAAATAGTAGCAGGACAAATTTCTTAATGTCCTCAGATTTTTTTCTGGAGTGACGCTCTTAACGGGTTAAAACTTCTTCTTTATTTTTCCATGCTCACTCAATCAAGGGCGTCTCTGTTAAGATTGCCAATAAGGGTTCCAGTCAATGCCAATTTTGTGATGTAGAGCTACCACTTAAATGTAATCAATAGTCATGATTGGCAGGACTTGGATTATGCATTCTTATTCACATGAGTGGCATCTCCTGATTGGGGGAGAAGGGACAGGGAACAGAAGGGGAGGAGCAGTGACATGAAAAAAATGTTTTCAGTGGACATTCTCTCTAATGGATGCTTCATGTCTTGGATAAAATATCTTATCGTGAGGTACAGTGGATAAAAAGACTGATTTAAAAATAGGCTTCATTTGGAAATTGAACATAAGAGTGGCCATACTGGGTCAGACCAAAAGTCCATCTAGCCCCGTATCCTGTCTTCCAACAGTGGCCAATGCCATGTGCTTCAGAGGGAATGAATAGAACAGGCAATCATGGAGTGATCCATCCCCTGTTGTCCACTCCCAGCTTCTGACAAACAGAGGCTAGGGACACTCAGGGCATGGTGTTGCACCCCAACTTGAATAATTGTTGCTGAACTTGAATATTGTTCAGCATCCCAGGGTCAGTAGGGGCACACTGTGGTCAGCAGGGGCATCCAAACTGGAGTCCCTTTATTATAACACAGGGTGTTCTGTGTGGGCTCCAAGATTTTTGAACCCACCCCTTGCTCCAAAATAGCCAAAATTTGTTGACTCTGCAGAAGACACCTGTTTGATAAAGGTCTTGGAGAAGGCTGAGGGTGTGCTTCCTAGATGAAATAGTGCTACAGGTGATTGGTTGGCCGACTTCCTGTGGAACTTGTTTCAGTGCAGCTGAGGTTTAATTTAAAGTGTACATATTGTTTGATTTTCACACTTCTCGGGGCATGTAGGCTGAGCCTCCTCATCTGGTTACCACCTTCCCTCCAGCACAAGGGAGTCCTGCTTGTATTAGCTAGGTATAAGCTCCCTAACACAGCTAGTCCTGTCCTTGCCTTGCAAGTTGACAATAAATGCACCTCAGTTCTCAAGTCCTTTCAAAGTATCCCCCTGTGGTATCTAGCTCCTGATCACTGGATGCGTACAGAAATCCCAGATCCTCTGTTTCCAAAGGAACAGCTTACCCATTTTACCTTAGAGTGCTGTCCCTGTATTATGTACAGCACTTGAGTTAAGTTATAAATAAAGCCCTACTTAATATGTGATACTGTGGATCCCACAATATTAAGCTTTCACCACAATTTTGATGTTAATTACTTTACACAATCCAGAATTTTGCATACATTGAGGTTTGGAACTATACTTTTCCCCCTATAAGTATAGTAGAACCCTAGTTATCTGAGCTGACAGCAGCAGGACTCCTGCGGTCATCCCCATGCGTTAATGACTGTAATAGTTGCAGCGAAATGTCTGGGTTTTAAAAAAAAAGCAGGCATAATACTTGTTTATCATTCCAGCAAATTTTTCTTAAAGAAATAGGTCTTCTCTAGCTTTTCCAAATTACCACAAATAATAGAGGTCCATTATTACTTATCTGCAATTCAGCTGCAATTATTTGACAATCATCCTGTGATTCAAGTAGGGCCTTAATTATAAAACAAAAGGAAAATTTAAGAAAGAATAGAGAGATTCAAATAAACTGGTATGCGAGATGGAAACAAATGGTAACATATTAAACGACATCATAACATGCTTTTTAGAGAGTAAACTTAACTAACAAGGCATTCCCCTGTCTCCTACAAGATAGCTTCCTCAAGTTCTTTCCCCAGCATTTGCAGCCAGTTTGGTTGAGTCCTCTTCTTGTAAGATCAAGCTTGCTGGCAGTTTGTCCTACAAGACTGGAAAAAAAAAACCCCACAGGGGGTTCATCTGCCCCCTAGAAATAGTCCCCCAAATCATAATTTTAGTTTGCGAACAGGATAACCCCCCTGTAATTTTTTTCCCCTCTCTGCTTTCATGCTGATTTGACTTTCCTTTATTAGCTTTTGACTCAGTATGTAAATGGGCGTCCATTATAAAGGTTACTTTACACATAGCCAGAGAGAGCAATGTTTCTGGTGGAACAATTCGGTGGTGTCACTTTACATTTTAAGAACATAATTTTTGTACAGTTACATAACTCAGATATCAGCTGTACATACATCTCACAATCATTGTGATGACCAGTATGACATAGGCTTTCATTAGAGACCTTACATTACACTGTTTGGTGAGCTGTAAAGTCCAGACTATGAGGGTCTCTGTAACCCTTATGCCCTTTGCCAGTTAGCATAAAGAGGTCCCTGGGTCACAATAATTATGTTAGAGCACCTAGGACCTTGGATAGGCTTCTTTATTATTTTAAATATAAATAAATAAAATGTTTGGAACTACCATCTTACTCAGTCAATTCAAAATCAAAGTACGCATTTCAAGACAAATTTATCAAACAGATGTACCTGTTTCTTTAATTGGGAAACAAAAAGCAAGTTTCATCCACAGGTGTATTTGAAAAGGTTTAGTTTGTTAAAGAAATGAAGAATTATAGCATTATGAACCTGAAATCCATCATTATGAGTCTGGTACCCTTTGAACATAATAGCTTTGTCTATGTTATTCCATGAGACATACTTAGTCTTCCTTTAAAGAAACATTTTGGCTAGATTTAAAAAAAAAAAAAATTAAAAAGTTGTTGTATTTGGAGGAATGAAGACTGAAGCTTCCAGAGATTAAGAAAGCTGAGCAGATTTACTATCTGAAATGATTTTGGTTGCTCTCTTCCCAAACCAAAAGCTTGTCAGTAAGCAGCATAGACTACTCCATTATTAACACACTGGCTTATGCATCTTCTCAGTGATTGACGCTGCTTAGATTGGGTGTGATTGCACAAGTTTTTTTGTGTCAGAAACTACTTGGGATGGCAGGAAGTTTTCTTGTTGATGCATCAGCTCCAGATAAATGTCATTGCTAATCCATCATTTTATAAAATAATCTATTTTAAAAAATATGAAAATGCTTCGATATTGGTAAGTGGATTTAGAGTACAGCTGCCTGTTTGTTTATAGCAGTGGTTCTCAAACTAGGGAGAACAGCTGCTTGTTCAGGGAAAGCCCCTGGCAGGCCAGGCTGGTTTGTTTATCTGCTGCGTCTGCAGGTTCGGCCAATCGCAGCTCCCAGTGGCAGCGGTTTGCCACTCCAGGCCAATGGGGGCTCCAGGAAGGGTGGCCAGCACATCCCTTTGCCTGCGCCACTTCCTGCAGCCCCCATTGGCTAGGCCCGCCAGGGGCTTTCTCTGAACAAGCAGAGGCCCTAGTTTGAGAACCACTGATTTATAGTGTTATTGTCAAGGTTGGTAAATCAATTTTTTTTCTTGTCTTAGAAAACAAATTTTGTATAGGACTAAGTTTAAAATTTGATTTTTTCCTTTCACAAAAATAAATTAGCTCAGTACATATGAGTAACCTTTCAATAATGAATCTGTGTAAATGTGGTAGAAAAAATGGTGAGGAAACAGATGTTTAAGTTTCCAATTGGCTATGTATTTAAAAACAGAGGAACAGTAGGCAGAATACTATAACATTGTCAGTGCCCCTTTTAATAAGGGTTTCTTTAATCTTTGCCATCCTAACATCACCGATAGATTAGATGTTCTCTACTAAACTATGTAGAGTTGACTGAAAATTAGGGGGAGAAATTGAAATTTGTTCTTAAATGGGAAACAGTCATTTTTTCACAAAAGTCAAAAATTGTTGGTGAGCTCCAAAATTGTTTATTTATCTAATTAATCTAGGATTTTATATCTGAACACCCAAGTGACAGGTAGATATTCTTAAGTGGTGTTTTCAGAAGGAACTTAGATTCATTTGAGTTTAGTGAATACGCTGAAATGGAATTCTCACTCAGTTAGAACAAGGGATACTGTACAACTCTCTACTATGAATAAATGGCAGTTCTCAGGTTATTTGTTGACCATACAAGGTATGTCTACACTGCAACTGGGAAGGTATGCACTCACGGTAGTGGGACTTGAATTAACACTCTAAAAAATAGCAATGTGGATGTTCCAATTTGAGTGGAAGCTTGGCCTCTCAAGCCCATCCAACCCCCTAGGCTTCAGAGCCTGAGCTCTGAAGAACATCCACATTGCTATTTTTAGCCACTAGCTTGAGCCCCACTAGTGCGAGTCTGTCTTCCTGGGCTGAGAGGCTTGCACCCAGCTGCAGTGTAGACATCATACACACAGAATGCTGGGGTTTTTTTGTACTCACTGGTGGAGGGTACTTATTACATAATCTTAACACAGGGATTTGCATAATCACTATTCAGCTGCTTGGAAAAAAATTCTATAACCATATGTGGATAATGTAAATTCCTTCATTCTGATTGGCAACCGTAAATCCCTGCCACTAGAATTGGCGTCTGACCTCAGAAATCCCTTTTCGTAAGCACACAATAAGCATGGCTAATTCAACTTCTGAGCCCTTCTCCCACCTAGTCACCCCACCTAGCCGCATGTTCTAATTACAGTTTAGTTAAACAGGAGTTTCTCTTGGTGATGGAGACTAAGCCTTCCCCAAAGGTAAAGCAGAGTAGGGAGGAAGACATGTAGACTGCGAAGAAGTGCTGTGACAGGGTGGTCATAAATATAAGGAGCCAGTCAGAGCACAGGATGTATTGCTGGGAAACAAATTACAGTATAATGAAGGTATCGCTTTCAAGTAAACTTGTTACTAGCTGTATCCTGAGCTAATGAACTCTGAGACAAAAGGATTCCATTATCACCTCTCATGTTTATATGCCTCGCTGTATCAGGGCCTGAATGTGTGTAATTTTGCTTATACCAGGATGCTATTTTGATGGGCACCTTAGATTAGATGGACAGAAATCTATCTAACCCAGGTTTTTATACTGTGTTGAGAACCATGTTATCTGTGTCATGTTTGTTGGAAAGACAAGGAGATGTCAGGATTTAAAACAATATAAATTCAAACATGTGACAGGTTCCCCCCAGGGTGCCACCTGGAACTGGGGTACCACTGAGCCCCCTGACCACCAGCCTGGGCTCCATCTCACACTGTACTACTGTGACAAGCTACAAAGCCCTCCAGCCTGTACTTAAACCAGCATACGTAGAGGTACACCCAGCTGCAGTTATAAGCCGGCTCTCTGACCAGCCCCTGCATAGGAAGGCTGCTCACAGCTCCTCAGGCATGCACCCCCTATGGAATATAAACCCAAAATTATACCATCTTACACTGCACAGCGAATTGCACAGCATAAGCTCATAAAATTTGCCCCCTCCCTCAATGTGGAGAGGAATATGCAACAGCCTTTTGCCTCGGAGTTATGATTCCCACACACTGGTTTCGATAAAGCAAAAACAAGTTTGACTATAAAAAGATAGATTAAGTGGTAGCAAACAGATCAAAGCAGATTACCTAGCAACTAAACAAAAATGCAAACTAAGCTTAATATACTAAATAGATTTGATATGAATAGCAGATTCTCACCCCAAGAAATTATACAAGCAGGTGGCAGATTCTTAAGGGGCAAGGTGGACTTCCTTTACAGCTTGGAATCCCCAAGTGTTTCAGTCACAGGCTAAAAATCCCTTTAGCCTGGGTCCAGCACTTCCCCCAGTCCAGTCTTTGTTAGTCAGGTGTTTCTACAAGTCTTCTTCTGTGGGGAGTGAAGAACTCCAGATTATGTCACTCCCTGTCTTATATAGCTTTTGCATATGGTGGGAACCCTTTGTTCCCAAAGCTTGGTTCCCAGACCAGTCTGTGGAAAAACACAGACATCCCAAGATGGAGTCTAGAGACATGTGATCACATCACATGTCTTTGTAGAGTTATAGCAGGCATTACTCGGAGGCTGTCTGTAGCGTTCTCAGGAAGGCTCCCCAGGTGGGAGATAAGCTTCTCCTAAGGCCTATTGTTTTTTCCTAATGGCTCATTGCCCTGAATAGGCCCTTCCCCACCCAGCTATCTAGACTGAAAGCAACTTGTCTAGTGGGCGGTACCCAGGTGTAACTACATTTGAAATACAGACACGTAGTCGATATTCGTAGCTTCAGATATAAAAATGATATGCATAAAAATAGGATAATCTTACTCAGCAATACACAACCTTTTCAATGACATATTCAATGACTTATCTTGCATAAAATACACCATAACTATGTCATAATCATAATATCACTATGAAGAATATGGGGTGCAGTGTCACACATTACTAAACTCTTATTTAGCTTTTTGCTTTAATACTGTTACACAAACATTGAATCTCATACGTAAGGTTAATTAAATAAGTGTTTTAAACTGGTCAACTTTGAGAAAACATGTTGATCAATGCTATAAAAAGACTTTAAAGAAATTTGGCCCCACTTTTATTTTGTCTAATAATTAGTATCTTCTGGCCACCTGAGGTTACTGATGTTGACTTACTTCCTGCTGTTGCCTATTGTGATCTGACTAGTAGCCATCATGCCATATGTTTAAATCACCTAATTCCTCCCTCCTTTTTAATGCTGAATTAGCCAGCCGTATTGATACATACACATTCTTCCAGTATCTGTCCTCCATGATTATGCAATATATTTGGCTTTCAAAATTAAATAGAAAGACTTCTTGTCATCACACAAGGTAGACACACAGTTGTTCATCACATCACTAAACCAAACCTTTATTCTTTTGCTTGTAAGATTAAGTGGACAGGTTATAATAAAATGGTCTATTTTTCACAATCTACTGTGAAAGAGTAAACACACATGACATGGCTGCAGCTTGGATGTGTTAATGTTGTATGTGAAATTATTAAAATATATCCATGTGATCTGATGCAGAAGTTCTGTCATAAAAGTTTAGAATAGGCACTAAAATGGGTGAGACTGTAGGTCATTCTCCATCCTATTCAGTAATTGGCTTCCCTGGGCTTGTTCACACACAATTTGCACTGCTTTACTTATACTTGTATAATTAAAGCAGTACAAGCCCCCAATGTGGATATAGTTATACTGGTAAAAAATGTGCTTATACCAGGATAGCTTATTCCCGTACAGGAAGGGGAATAACTATACCAGTATAAGGCATTTTTTGTAATGATATAACTTGAATCCACATTAGGACTTGTACCGATATAACTATATCAGTTTAAAAAAAAAAAAAAAGGCACACGCTTGGGGCCTTAGTGAAATAATGATACTGCTGCAAGAACTATGCGCAGATCAGTCTTCTGTGGAACATGCCAGCAAGGATGCTAATTAGTGCATATCCTAATGGTGCCTTTTTGCAATATGGCAGCTTGCCAGTCAGGAACTACATTTAATCAATTTCACATATGCCAATACAAAAGATCCCCCCCCCGTTCAATTATTGCAACTGTATGTGATTCCCTTGGAAGGAGTAAACAAACTGACTTGGGCACCAGGCATCCCATCAAACTGCAGAGCTCCTGGATGGTTGAATTTATGCATTTTAAGAGGTTCATGAACATGTTTTAATGTTACATCTGAACTAATAATTAAGTGGCAAAAAATGACAATGCAGAGCTAAGGTTGCTTGATGGTATATCGTCTCCTTGCAATAGGTTGAGTTGAGCAAAACTCAAACTTATGAAAACCAGAAATGCACAGTTAAGATTGCACAGTTAACTCTACCACTTCATCAATGCCCCAGTATTCCTCAGTACACATACGTTTATTCTGCTACCCCCACAGTTGCTGAAATGTACAAGCTCTTTCCCCTCCCCTACTACCCAGCCATTTATCCCACTTCCCAAAGCCCCCCTCCCTTTGCTGCAGATCCAAACCCATTCCCTCTATTTGCCCACTCCTCCACTCCCTAATACTGCTCTCCTCCCAGGAAGCATTCATTATAACATTTCCCCAAAGACTTGGATTACATCCCCCCCAAAATAAAATGGCCACACATGACTCACAAATTGTAGCAACCTCCAGTCAATCAGTCCAAAACTCCTTTTGTCTTAGGTGGGAGCATGTGATTAATTTATCCTTAATGATGATAATGCTTAAAGACTTCTTTGTTTCAGTTTTCACCAAGAAGGTTGGTGGCAATTGGATGTCTAGCATAGTGAATGCCAGTGAAAATGAGGTAGGATCAGAGTCTAAAATAGGGAAACAAGTCAAAAATTACTTAGACAAGTTAGATGTCTTCAGATCACCAGGGCTGATTAAATGCATCCTAGAACACTCAAGAAGCTGACTGAGGAGATATCTGAGCCATTAGCAATTATCTTTGAAATGTTATGGAAGACAGGAGACATTCCAGAAGGGCAAATATAGTGCCCATGTATAAAAAGGGAAATAAGGACAACCTATGGAATTACAGACCAGTCAGCTTAAGTTCTGTACCCAGAAAGATAATGGAGCAAATAATTAAGAAATCAATTTGCAAACACCTAGAAGATAAGGAGGTGATAAGTAACAGTCAGCATGGATTTGTCAAGAACAAATCATGTCAAACCAACCTGATAGCTTTCTTTGACAGGGTAACAAGCCTTGTGGATAAGGGGGAAGCGGTAGATGTGGTATATCTTGACTTTAGTAAGGCTTTTGATACTGGCTCACGTGACCCTCCCATAAACTAGGGAAATAAAACCTAGATGGAGCTACTATAAGGTGGGTGCATAAATGGTTGGAAAATCGTTCCCAGAAAGTAGTTACCAGTGGTTCACGGTCATGCTGGAAGGGCATAATGAGTGGGGTCCCGCAGGGATTGGTTCTGGGTCCGGTTCTGTTCAGTATTTTCATCAGTGATTTAGATGATGGCATAGAGAGTACACTTACAAAGTTTGCGGACGATACCAAGCTGGGAGGGGTTGCAAGTGCTTTGGAGGATAGGATTAAAATTCAAAATGATGTGGACAAACTTGAGAAATCTGAAGTAAATAGGATGAAATTCAATAAGGACAAATGCAAAGTACTCCACTTAGGAAGGAACAATCAGTTGCACACATACAAAATGGGAAATAACTGCCTCGGAAGGAGTACTGCAGAAAGTGGATCACAAGCTAAATATGAGTCAACAGTGTAACACTGTTGCAAAAAAAGCAAACATCATTCTGGGATGTATTAGTAGGAGTATTATAAGCAAGACATGAGAAGTAATTCTTCCGCTCTGCTCCATACTAATTAGGCCTCAAGTGGAGTATTGTGTCCAGTTCTTTGCGCCACATTTCAGGAAAGATGCGGACAAATTGTTGAAAGTCCAGAGAAGAGCAACAAAAATGATTAAAGGTCTAGAAAACATGACCTATGATGGAAGATTTGAAAAAAATTGGGTTTGTTTTAGTCTGGAGAAGAGAAGACTGACATGGGACATAAAAGGTTGTTACAAGGAGGAGGGAGAAAAATTGTTAATCTCTGAGGATAGGACAAGAAGCAATGGGCTTAAATTGCAGCAAGGGAGGTTTAGGTTGGACATTAGGAAAAAATTCCTAACTGTCAGAGTGGTTAACCCTGGAATAAATTGCCTAGGGAGGTTGTGGAATCTCCATCATTGGGGATTTTAAAGAGCTGGTTGGATAAACTCCTGTCAGGGATGGTCTAGATAATACTTAGTCCTGCCTTGAATGCAGGGGATTGGACTAGATGACCTCTCGAGGTCCCTTCCAGTTCTATGATTCTGTGATAATTGAAGGGTGAATTCACAGACATCCATCTCAACGAGGTCTGAGATTCATCTAGTTATTAGTACCTCTCAGATCAACAGTAAGGGCAGCAGAAGAGAACTGGTTTGGGTTTGGTTTTTTTTGCAGAGGAGAGGGTTTGCAACTTGGGAAACCTTTGGTCAGTTGACCCCCAAATTTGGATCGCTAATGCTCTCTTGCACCTTCATGATGAGGCACACCAAATTTCAAAGCAGTCCAAGTAACCATTCGGATTTTAGAGCACTTACAAGAGTCAAGTTTTAAAGGATATAAAGTGGAAGGAATGAAACCCTCTAACCATATTGGTGCATGCATTCAAAAAAAAAAAAAAGTATATTTTCTTAAATATCGCTTAGGGTCCCCCAAAGATTTAGTGATGCCATGCACTACCTTGGGTATAACTTGACAGACTGAGACCATTTTGACCCACATCACATCAATAGTTTGAGCTCTGTGCAAAAAAACAACAACAACAACAAAAAACTTGATTTTTGGTTTTTTGGTTGTATTTTTTTTTAAATGGCTGGTTTTTTTCCCCCCAGGGTTCATATCTCTGCAGCTCTTAGCTTAATGACCCCAAATGCCACTACAATTTTAGTTTTCTAGCTCAGATGAGAGCTCTGTGTGAGTTGGGAATCACAGCCCTAGCTCTTAGTGTCGATGTAGCCAGAGTTTTAGATGATTGATCTGTGCAGCTAGTGGTTAAGGTCAAGTGGATGCTGTGGTGGAGACAATTTGTTTTGTTTGGGCAATGCAGAAAAAATGCCAGTGGGGGAAAGGGTGTTTTTTAACTTTCAAATGGTAAATTACAAGATGAACCTCTTGTTATTTCAAAGCGCAATAAATAATTTTTAAAGCTGCTGCCTTTTTTGTTAGAGTGATGAGTACTCATTTCCTTTTTCCCCCTCTCCTGTGACATGCTGAAGACAACATAAGAATCAGACTTCAGGTTCTTTTTTCTGTTTCCCAACCAAGTCACCTCCTGACTTGTAATAATAGACCAGTTCAGGGGGTACTGTAGTGTCTTTTTTCCCCCCCACTCACTTGCCCAATCTTGGCTGCTAATTTTCCTAATAATTAAATTCAGACTTCCCCAGTTCACATTACATCTAATATTTGTGCTAGAATTTAACCTTGATTAATTGTGACCTGCATTTGAAAGTCAGCAGTGGTTTATTAGAACTTCAAAAAAAGCATTTTACAAGTGTATTTGTTTTGTTAACTCTATAGGCATCTGTGAACTGTTAAGGATACTGTTCATTGTACATTCTGAGTTAAAGACACGTTTGCTGGGATAGATCAAATAGGCCAATCACAATGCATATTTGCTGTGCCTTTGATTGGCTGATTATATCTAATGTAGTCAGGAGGTTCAGTAGAAGCCATTTTCACTTCGTTTCACAAGGGGAGAGGTTGACCTGGAAAATCAAATAGAGGGGAAGTATGGAGAAGTAATTCTGCTGGCCCCTGTGTGTGTCTGACTCTAGGAGGCAGTTGCCTAGTAAATTGTTACCTTCTGTGATTCTCCACTTTGTGAACTATCTTGTTTTATATTTTGGTTCAGATAATTATACCACAGTTTTATAATAACTTTGATCTCAGATAAATTTACTTTGTTGCATTGGAAGCCTGCTTCTTTTCCTGTTCTTGTGAGATAGCAAACACTGCAAATATCAGAAAAGTGTCATTGACTTTTGCTTATGGATTTACAAGAATTGATCATGGGAAACCTTTATGAACATCAGGGATTTGAATCCATGCAAACTGGTTATGATGCACAGTATTTACAAGGCTTTTTGGTACCCTACTTGAAAGGGTTTGCATTCTGCGCTGGGCTTCTTCAGTACAACAACTTCATGTCTACATTAACCCTGTAGCAAAGTGAGCTAAAATTGCATCCTCTACTCCATAGCAACCTGCTGTTATGGGCATGAGTATTTTGTATTATGTACACTTCTGTTCCAGGAAAAGTGTTAATCTCCAAGTTTCCCCTTGTTCCATCTGTTAAAAGTTCAAGGGATCTACCATCAATCTTTATCACCTGAGTCGTCAGACTAGCCTGCACGGATAAGAGGGGTTGTGTGCACAAGGATTTATGTGAATAATTCTTTGCCCTCTCTCCACCCGTATATTTATTGTTGTCATGCCTCTCAGCTTTCAGATCTTCCATAGTGTGACACTGGCAATCAAATTGTTTGACAGGTGAGAGATATACAGATGTGGTTGGTTACTCTTTGTGTGCCTTTGAGATTTTAATGGTTTTTAACTTTAAAATCTGGTTTTAAGTATTTTTAAAGTAAATTAGTTTTTAAAAAAGAAAATTTGAATAATAAATAGGTCATCGGTAGGGTATAATTCCTGGATTTTCAGATTCCCCAGGACAGCCCTCTATTATGCAAGCTACAAAGAATATATTTTTGTTCTGGACCAGCCATGCCAGAAGGACACTACACACATTTAGCCAGTGGGTCACAGAGCTATTTGGTAGGCAGCTGCAGTATTTTGGGATTCGGATTCCTGAATTCTGTTCCTGGCTCTGGGAGGAGAGTGTTATGTAATAGCTAGAGCAGTGGCTATAGACAAGTATACTAATTTGACATAGTAATTTGAAAGGCAATGTGTCTTGGGTCTTCCCTGTTAGACCTAGGTTCTATTCTCAGCACTGCCTGAAATGACCTTGTGCTGCCTTGAAGTTTAATTTGTACAACAGGAAAAGCAGTTTGACTGCCTTCTATAATGTTTATAAATTGTGCTGAAGAATAAGAGTGGTGAAGTATAGAAATATAAACAGCAGTAAGTAGAAGTGAAATTTGAACTTTCTTTCAGCTGAGTGCACTTTCCCATAGGGTACAAGGTACTTTGTGGAGGGGCGTCTCTCGCACACACACCCACCCATCCTGCCTGCTTCCCTTTGTGGTGCAATGGAAGAAACAGTTGGATTCAGCCGCTATGTAATACACATGAGGTCTGCTGATTTTTAGCTTATCAATTTGGAAGGCAGCTGCAATATTAAGGGCAGGTACATTCTATGGTGGCTATTCTAAATGTGGCTAAAATTCTAGCATGACCTGCAGGTCTCTTTGGGAAGAATCAAAATGTTCTTATTAGGGATGGGTCAATCACACGAACTTAGAGATCTTGGAAACTATTTTTGGGTTTCCAAAGCTAGCTTATGTTTATAGCTTTTCATTTATTCGACTTTCATAGATTTGAGTGTTTTAATTTTTGAAAATTTTTTCAAGCTATAGTACTGTGATGGGTTAGATCACAGAAACCCCCTGGGAATTGTCACCTGATGTGCCAAGACTACTTCTGGCCCTGCTTTCCCTGCCCTCCCAGCTTGGGACTTCAGTGCTCTGCCTGGTTTGTGCCTGTCTCACTAGCCTGCTGCAAACCCAGACTTGAACCACATCCCCTAACAGCTGTAGACTTAACTGAAAGCAGCTTACAGAAGTGTTCCTGTCCTTGACACTCAGATGCCCAACTCCCAATGGGGTCCAAACCCTAAATAAATCCGTTTTACCCTGTATAAAGCTGATAGAGGGTAAACTCATAAATTGTTCGCCCTATATAACACGGATAGAGATTGCCCAGCTATTCCCCTCCCCTCCCCCCAGGTATTAATACATACTCTGGGTTAATAAGTAAAAAAAGTGATTGTATGAAACACAGAAAGTAGGATTTAAGTGGTTCCAAGTAGTAACAGATAGAACAAAGTGAATGACCAAGCAAAATAAAATATGCAAATCTAAGTTTAGTACAGTAATAAAAACTGAATACAGATAAAAATCTCACCCTTAGAGATGTTTCAATAAGTTTTTCACAGACCGGGTACCTTTCTAGTCTGGGCACAATCCTTTCCCCTGGTACAGCCCTTGTTCCAGCTTAGGTGGTAGCTAGGGGATTTCTCATGAAAGCTGCTTCCTCTGTTCTGTTCCACCCCTTTATATGGCTTTGGCACAAGGTGGGCATCCTTTCTCTCTGGGTCTAGGGCCGGTCTAGGTTTTTTGCCACCTCAAGCACCAACAAAAAACAAAACAAAACAAAAAGCCAGAGTGCTGCCCCAAGCGTGTGCTTGGTTTGCTGGTTCCTAGAGCCAGCCCTGTCTGGGTCCCCACCCCCAAATGGAAAAGCACCAGATTTAAGATGGATTTCAGTACCAGGTGACATGGTCACATGTCCTGTAAGACTCCAAGCCTTCATTTCTCCCAGCCTGACTCACAGGAAGGCCTGCCTGCAAACAGAGCCCTCCACAGTCAATTGTCCAGGCTGATGGAAGCCATCAAGATTCCAAACCACCATGAATGGCCCACGCTTTGCATAATTACAGTAGGCCTTCAGTTATATTTCATATTTCTAGTTTCAGATACAAGAGTGATACATTTATACAATTAGGATGACTGCACTCAATAAATTATAAGCTTTGTAATGGTGCCTTACAAGATACCTTTTGCATGAAGCATATTCTAATTACATTATATTCATTAGCATATTTTTATAAAATCATAGTGCGTCAAGTATGTTCTATATTAATATTGTGATATAACTTAGATGTACTACATTGTATTCTCTGTTTTGGGTACTCTTATTTATCCTGATAATTTTTTAAACCATTTTATTTTAACCATTTTAAACCATTCAGAAGTTAAGTTGTGAATCTCCCATCCCAAACAGATTTATAGTAACAAATTAAATCAAACAGATTATGAATCTCTCTCCTACAAATAGATTTTTGTAATTAGTAGCTATAAATCAGTGTACAGAATCAAGTTGTAAAGCTCAGTTGATTGAATGTTTGATAGTTCATCTTACTGTTTAAAGAATGGAATTTGTAAAAAAAAAATTTAAATAAAAATAAAAGAGGTTTCAAACATCATATATCTTTAAACTAGAAACTAGCTTCTCTTACATTTTTCCTTACTTTTGGCTACAGCTTTTAAGTGTTTGACTCTGCTCTGGAAAGTGATTTTTAAGATGCAGTGTTTATTGCCTCTTGATTTCCATAACAAATATGCTAAATAGTTTTTCTAACTGCCATCCCTGCAGACTCAACCTGGGTCCTGAAAGTCAGGCTGGATTTTTTCCTTGTATATTTGTTGGCATCATCGTCCATAATAAAGATTCTTCAGGAAAAAACTATGCTCACAATTACACCAATACAAAATCATGATCCCTAAATTTCTATTTCATGCTGAAGACTCAGCAGCTGAACTCCCTTCTAGAGTCAATAAAACTTCATTAGAAAAGTCAATACAAAACAATGTGCTTTTTGTTTTGTTGGTTTAGTTGTTCAGCAACATCAAAGATGGAGAAAGTTTACAGTTGCTTGAGCAAGGGCACCGCACAGCACACAAGCAGGAGACTCACACCATGGAGGCAGTGCGGCTGGTGGAATTCAATCTAAAACAAGTGCTCACAAAGCTTGTGACTCATCTCTTTGGTGATGGTAAGTATTGCAGTGTGGTATTAGACCCTTTCACCTAGTCTACTGGTGGGCAGGCATGGATCCAAGTTTTTGAGAATGGTTATGCAGCATAATAAGAGAGAGAGCCAGAGAGCTGTTGGGAACTGTCATGGCACTAAAACCGCTGTATTTGTTTTAAAAAAAACCTGTTGATTTGCTCTTTTTGATATAATCAGTAATTTTATATAAAGTTACATATTCTGTGTATGTGTTATTACATCCACTCTGTCCATGAAGTAACATGAAAGTTCCCCATAGCTAAATAAACCAGACTCTAACTGAATGGAGGCTGTCCGCCATTTGCTGTTTCGAGGTTACAAAGTGTGTGTGTGTATGAATAAGAGTGATTTATCAAACATTCTTCAGAAATACCTGTTTCTGTTTCACTGTCTCAGTAAAGGAATGGTCTAAGTGAGCATAGCTGCTTATGGCTGTTTCCTTGCTGGAAGACTGGTCTGCTGAATTTACTCAACTTCCTGTCAAGGAAGTAATGCATAGTATTAGAATGCATGGGATATGCTGGTTACTATTAAAGCTGTTTTGAGATGCCCACTGAAATTAGAGGGGGTTATGAGTGAGGATTGATGGCAATATCAGGTCCTATGTAGGGATGATAGAAATTTTTCAATAATTCTAAATATTGATTAAAAAAGTTTCCTGCCAGTTTTAGTCCTATGTCAGTTGGCAGGAAAAATGGTAACGTAAGAACAAACGGCCATACTGAGTCAGTATGATCCATCTGGCCCAGTATCCTGTCTTCCAACAGTTTCTTTAATAATTGTATTATATTTAACATTTTTCTGTTTAAAAAAGGATGATTGCATAAATGTGTCAATTAGATTAAGGATACAGTTTTAAAAAAAAGTCAGTGAGTCAGTCTAAGTCAATTTTGAAAATAGACCTTAGGGTCCAAAGACATTTAGGTGCATTTGAAAATTGTACCTGACATGACTTACTTATTTTATTTTTTTTTTAAATGGCAGTGTAGCACATTCTGAGGGTCAAAGTGATAAGAACAAAAATATTTGTAAATCAACTTTTGAGGTGTTTTGGTTGCCATTGAAAGTCAACATTTGCCCAGAGTTAACAGTGTTATCTGAAACTGTAGTGACAGCCACTGGTTACTGATGGCAGATGTTGCATTTTTAACAATAATTACTACACTGAAGTTTATTCTGCAGCCCGTTAGGCTGAGGCCAGATGAACATTAGAAAAGACATTCTTAAACAGCTGCTAAACCTGCAGACTTAAACTTTAAATTATTAGATTTCCCTACTCATTTTGATCTGACAGTGAGGGTTTTCCTCTTTCTACACTCCCCCTCCCCCATTTTTTGGAAACATATAGACATAGTGTATAGTCAGGAACTTATAAGAATTAAGTCCTTTTCCTCACTCCTGTCTTTCTCTCCTGCTCTTCTCCGATTACTTCCAGCTCAGTTGTCAGTGAAAACAGAATAAAATAAGGTGGCACCAAAGGAACAAAATCCATGCTGTGCCATTTACTATGTAGACATACAATATGGGCACAGTGCAAAAGATCTTGGATAAGTTCAACTAAATTCTCCCAGTCACAGCAATTTATCTTTGAATATTCTACTGTCCAATTTATAGTATGTTTATTTACTTTTCTGCCTCAGAAACACAGATGTCCCTCAAATTTTAATTTTGAATTTGAAATGGATTTTGCTTTGTTGCTTCTCTAGAAAAATATAATTTTTCTTTGTTGAAATAGAACTATAGTGTAAGGTCCCACATTCAGTTGCTTAAGGTCCCACGTTCAGTTGCGCGCTCTCTCACACAGGAGATTTGTTTATTATTGCTGCTTTTCATAAATCACTTAGGGTTGTATTCTTTACAGGTTATGAAGTCAGCAAAACCTCAGTTGAGTTACACATTCTATCAAGCAGGATAACATGTTCATAGGCACTGGAGCTATATTAAGCTTCTGAGGTATCTTACTGCCATACATGTCATCAAATAACATAAGTTGCTTAAAGGCCATCCTTTTGTGGAAGCTTAATGACTATACCAGTCTTTATTTTACCTCTGGTTTTATTGATGACTAACAAAAAAATAATAAATATTAGAGTAGGAAAAGACCTAGAATATTAAGTCATCTTGTTTGCATCCTTGACAATGTATGATGGTTCCCTTTGTTACATTTTCTAGCGCTTTGTCTTGTCTAATTTTAGATTTCCCAAATGATGTGCCTTCCATCTCTTCCAATAGATCTCACTGTCAAGGAGGTTTTCCTGATATTCAGCCTAGATTTCCCCTTCCTTAATTTCCTTCCATTCTTTCTAGTTACTGTGTATGTCCTCTCGTAATACAATAATTAACTTCTCTCCGTCTGCATTTATACACTTCAGATGTTTGAAGATTGTTGTGTGCCCACTTAATCATTGCACCAAGCTATTTCAATGTTTTCTCATGCAGTAAATCGGTCTCTCCTGCTTACCAATCTTTTTTGTTGCCCTCCTTTGAACTCTCTAGTTGTCCGAAGCTTTTTGGCAAGGAGGTGTCCAGAGCTGAATGCAGTATTTCAGGAGTGGGCTGTCCAGAGATTAACTTTTTTTCTTTTTGCTCTGTGACATAAAAAGCTCAAAGTTCATTGGCTTTTTTTGTTGTCACATCTCGTTATAAACTCATAACTAATTTGTTGCCAAGTACTTTCACCTTTACTCCTTTTGCAGATTCCTTCCTCAGTATTTTTCTTTCAGATTATTTCCCCCAGATCTGTGTTGTTGCATTTTCCTAAGCCAATTCTCATTTTATGTGTTGTCCATATTTCTGACCACTCTAGGGCCCTTCATATTATCTCTGTTTGCAGAACTTTCCAGTTTATATTATAATCAGTGGTGTTTGCTACCATTTCTGACTAATGAAGTTGTTAAGACTGATCTAATATTGACCCATGCAACTCCCCATAAATGTCTTTCCCCAACTCAGTCCTGATTATGTGGGTCCTATGTAAATGCTGACTTTTAAAAACAACGCTTGTGCTGAAAAATGTTTAGCACATTGTGACAGGGTTCAGAGTAACAGCCGTGTTAGTCTGTATTCGCAAAAAGAAAAGGAGTACTTGTGGCACCTTAGAGACTAACCAATTTATTTGAGCATGAGCTTTCGTGAGCTACAGCTCACTTCATCGGATGCATACCGTGGAAACTGCAGCAGACTTTATATACACACAGAGAATATGAAACAATACCTCCTCCCACCCCACTGTCCTGCTGGTAATAGCTTATCTAAAGTGATCATCAAGTTGGGCCATTTCCAGCACAAATCCAGGTGACAGGGTTGGGGCTCACCACAGTGGCACCTCCGGGAATTAGCTCTATCCTCCACCCACTACTTTGGGTCCTGACCCAGGGACCCTCTCGTGGCAGCCTCCCTGCCCTCCTCCTCTCCCCTTGTCTAACTGTCCCTGGGCCACTTCCCCTCTGGCCCTTCATACCCTCTAGGCGCTTTCTATCAGAGCCTGCAGTCTGGCAGGTATTGGGCTGG
The DNA here is from genome assembly GCF_965140235.1 of Caretta caretta. Lineage (NCBI taxonomy): Eukaryota > Metazoa > Chordata > Testudines > Cheloniidae > Caretta > Caretta caretta. Next base: position 118,618,629 of record NC_134207.1, on the reverse strand, counting down.
AGCCCTTCTATGCTCCCCCAAGCCTGCCCAGCACTGCTCTATCCAAGGTGCTTATCTCCTGCTTAGGAGACAGACTGCCTGCTCCCTTCCTGGGCAGCCTTTATATAGGGCCTAGCCTAGCCCTGATTGGCTGACTATAATACTGGCCCTGATTGGCTGCCCTTCTGCACAGCTGCTCTGGCCTACTCTAGCCCTGTCTGTCATAAGAGTGGGGCTGCCACCCCACCACACACATTCAGCTTATTTGTGCCTGAGTTCAGGACAGACATATGAAACAACAAATGGAAAACTTTGGCATGAATGAAATCCTGTCATTGCAATGGAAGAAATGTCCCTCCCCTGCAAGAGGATGAAGTGAACCTTATGGAGAAAGTCCCATTTAAAGATACAAGACTGGTAAGAATTCTGTACAACTTGTATGCCCTTTTGAATAATTGTCTGACCAGTCCTCAAGGTGATTCAAATCAGATCAAGAGTGTCCAGCTGTTTCCCTGTCACCAGTCTGAACAGAGAGATGTATTCTTTAGAGTTTTTTAGAGGCTGTATTACCATACAGAATTTCTTTTGCTAATAAGGGAGATAAAGGACCTGTGTACAAAAATATGCTTGCTTCTGTACCTCTGGCATGGTAGAAATATATGCTTCTGGGAGTTTGGACACATCAGAAGGCGGAAATGAGATGTCAGGCAAGGACATTGCTAGTTTGGTCCTGTAACATCATGGGAAGCTGCCACCTGTCCCCACAGCAGGTGGCAAGTGAAAATGAATGTGTTGATTTCTGCTTGGGCTGCTAGCTACATGGTGGTTTCCATAGTTTCCATACTGGTTATATTATGGGCTACCATAAATTGGTGTTCTGCTCATGAACAGTAGTGGAGGGCAAGTGTCTCCCATGTGGAGACTAACTGCCAATTTAAATATACTGGTGAGCATATTTGGTATGCCTCCACTTGGGTGATGTGCTGCCTCTAAGGTGTTCAGCCATTTCTCTTTGCAGGATAGCCATTTCTGCAATCATTTCCCTGTCAATTCATAGTTTCCAAAGCCAGAAGGGTCCAATGTGATCACCTAGTCTGACCTCCTGTATAGCACAGGCCATCGAACTCCCCCAAAATAATTCCTAGAGCAGATCTTTTAGAAAAAAAATCCAATCTTGATTTAAATATTGCCAGTGATGGAGAATCCACCACAACCCTTTGCAAACTGTTTCAATGGTTAGTTACCCTCACTGTTAAAAATGTACACCTTATTTCCAGTCTGAATTTGTGTCTAGCTTCAACTTCCAGCCATTGGATAGTGTTATACTTTTCTCTGCTAGACTGAAGAGCTCATTGTAAAATATTTGCTCCCCATGTAGGCACTGGTGAACTGTGAACAACTCACCCCGTAACCTACTCTTTGTTAAGATAAATAGATTAATCTCTGTGAGACTGTCACTATAAGGCAAGTTTTCTCCTCCTTTAATATTCTTGTGGTTCTTCTCTGAACCCTCTCCCATTTATCAACGTCCTTCTTGAATTGTGCACACTACAACTGGACACAGGATTCCAGCACTGGTTGCACCAGTGCCAAATACAGAGGTAAAATAAACCTCTCTACTACTCGAGATTCCCCAGTTTATGCATCCAAGGATCACATTAGCCCTTTTGGCCACAGCATCGCACTGGGAGCTCATGTTCTGCTGATCTCCTCCTCCACCCCCAAACCTTTTTCAGAGTACCTGTTTCTCAGGACAGAGTCCCCCATCCTGTAAGTATGGTCTGCATTGCTAGATGTGTATGTTTACATTTACATTTAGCCATATTAAAATGCATGTTTGCTTGCACCCATCTTACCAAGAGATCTGACCCCCCCGGATACCTCTTCATTATTTAACACTCTCCCAGTTTTTGTGTCATCTGCAACCTTTATTTTATGTCTTCTTCCAGGCCATTTATAAAAATGTTAAATAGCATAGGGCCAAGAAAAGACCCCTTTTTGACTCCACTAGAAAAATACCCACTCGATGATGATTCTCCATTTACATTTTGAGACCTATCAGTTAACCAGTTTTTAATCTGTTTAATATGTGCCATGTTAATATTCTAGTTTTGTAATCAAAATGTTATGTAATACCAAGTCAAATTCCCTACAGAAGTCTAAGTATATTACATTAACACTATTACCTTTATCAACCAAACTTGTAATCTCATCCCCAAAAGAGATCAAGTTAGTTTGACAGGATCCATTGTCCATAAACCTATGTTGATTGGCATTAATTATAGTATCCTCCTTTAATTCTTTATTAATTGAGTCCCTAATTAGCCACTCCATTATCTTTTCCCAGGATCGATGTCAGACAAAGCCTATAGTTACCCTGGTTATATCATTTACCTTTTTAAAATATTGGCAGAACATTAGCTTTAGAAATTCCAAGGATGTTTTAATACTGGCAGCATAAGACCTCCAGCACTTGTCACATAGCTTGAAGTCCCCCATGAGCGCACTTCACTCCTCTTCCCCCTCCCCCCCCCAAATTGTAGATAGGTGCATAAGGAGCTGGTCATCCTATTCCCTAGTGTGATTTGGTGGTCTTAGGCAAATGCCAACTAATACCCCATCTTGTACTTTATCTGTTAGGACATTGATCCATAAGCATTCAAGATCCTTTCTTTGGAGTTGTCAGTGACTTGGAAACAGAAAATCCCATTTCTTACACAGAGTGCCATTCTCCCTTTCCCCTTTGACCCATTCAATCCTACAAAAATAGGTTATAACTATTGATTTTAATATTCCAGTCATGTGAATCATCCTGCCAGGTTTCAGTACTTCCCACTAGATTAAATTTATGCTCAGAAACGAGCAATTCCAGTTCCTTTCATATGTTACCCAGGCTCCTAGCATTGGTGTATAGGCAATTAAAAATTTCTTCTCTTTATGTCCTGTAGTGTCTTGATTAATTTTGTTGCCAACATGTTGTGCTAAGTGATTTCTCATGTCTTCCCTCTTTCTACCCTCCCCTTTTGTTATTAGTTTAACATCCTCCTGCCTACTATAGCCAGCCCGTCCCCAAGGAGATGGGTTCCCCTCCTAGTACAGTGTAGGCCATCCAAATTATACAGCACCCTGTCTTCATAGAAGGTTGACCAATATTCCACAAAGCCAAAAAGCTCAGCTCTACACCACTCGCCATCAGTTCACTTCCAGAATCTTCTGCCTCGTGTCTCCCTTTGCTCCAAGATCACTGAAACAATCTATTTTCTGTGAGAGATCTTGGGATGCAGTGCCATCAGTGATGGTTCATATCAGCACTAAAGGACCCTTGCCACTCTTAGAGAGGCTTGGCTCTGGGAAGACAGTACACCATCCTATTGCCAGTCTGTCCCTTACAGAATGTTCTTCTGAGTACTGAATCCCTAACAAGGATTGTCTGTCTTTGTTGGAGGGTTGAAGATCTCTTTGTTGGCAAGCTTGATATTTCTTACAGGTTGGACTGAGACGCTATTAACATGTGTCCCATTTATTTCTCCATTCGTTCACTCCAGCTGGATCTTTAGAGCTGGATGCTGGACCTGGTATGGATTGGAAATTTCAAGCTGGATGGAATTTCTCCTGATCCTTTTCTCTCTGGTGGGCACAGCCTGCCCATCCTCATCTTTTTCCACCCATGCAAAATGTCAGCTCCACCTCTTCACTTTGGGAGTTATGAACTGCCATGTCTTCTCTCTCTCTCTGATGGTCACCTCCTTTCTTCCTTGTAGCTGGGATACAGATGTTTCTCAAACCTGGCTGTCCAGAAACTCCTCAGCTTCTCTGATTCTCCATAGCATCTCTACTTACCACTCCAATCCAAGAATCTTTTCTTCCAGCACAGCCACCACCTTGCCCTTCATGCACAGCAAGTTCCTTCTAGCTACTGGCAGGAAAGAAAACTTGGCACATCTGTTTCAGGTCACCACCACTGTTCCAGCTCTGGACATCTTGAAATTGCACATAAAGCTGAACCTGAAAGGAAAGCCTCTCACTCCCTGACCAATCTTGCTCTCGTGTTAACTCCCTTCATTTGCAGCTCTTGAGTTCACCTAGCAAGTTTTTTTTTTTTTTTAATGTCAAGTTCCCCTGCTTAACCAAGCTCATCTCTTCCTCTCCTCATCAAAGAGTGATTAGCCACTCAGAGATTTCAAGCAGCAGGGATGATCAAAGCACCAAGGGTCAGAGCCACACACCCCTTACTGAAGCTCCAACAGACTGACCCATGGCCCAGCTACGCAGCCCGTACACAAGAGAACAAATGGTCAAACAATGCACAGACTGACCAAATGCATCACTTGCCATGGCACATGACCTCCAAACACAGAGTCCACAGCTGTGCCTCTCCAGCATTGCCAACTAGAACTGGAATGATCTGAATGTGATTATGTTGAAAAATAGATAGATTATTCTGAAGGTAGGCCACCTTCATTGATGAAGCAGCAAGGGCTTTTAATCAATTATTGTTAACTGGTTTGATAAGAGTTGTGGACTCCGTAATTACGCTCACTGAGAAAATGGAAATAGAAGCAGGAAGGATGTTCTAAATAATAGCAAGCTGGGTAAAGATATTACACATTCACATGTGCTAGCAAATCAGTGTATCATGTATGTCAAAAGCCCATTTTGTGTGGTAGGTCAAAGTCTAACCCCCATATAAATAGTCTGTAAGGTCAGGCGCCTCTATTAGTAAAAAATCTGCATAGCTCTACTGAAGTTAATGGTGTTACACCAATTTACTGTACACCAGCTAAATTTCTGTCCCTCAGTAAGAATGTGGCTATAATTGGAAAACGCAACGTGGTATTTAGTAAGTCTTTAATTATCTTTTTCTTGGTGGCAGGCTGTCCAAAATGGTAATTGCTGTCCCTTCTAAATTATCTCAACATCTTTATTAAATTCTCTTCCATAGAATATATGTCAGCTTGCACATATTTTTCAAACTCATCATATTTGCTTGCCAAATTCTTGAAACCTCAATAAAAGAGTATAGGAAAGCCAAGTGGGAACTAATATTTCTTTCACTGTTAGTTCTCAGTGCACTGCCCTTGAGACTCCTGATACCACATGCCTTGTTCTTTTCTTGCTTCTCTTCTAACATCGTTGTAACTAGGCTTCCTTGGAAAGTTCGTTGAGATCTGTAGATGAAACAGTTATACAAGAGCTAAGAATTATTGTTCATAGAAATGTAGGGCTGGAAGGGACCTCAAAAGTCAATTCCCTGTGCTGAGACAGGATTAAGTATACCTTACATCATCCCTTACAGGTGTTTTCTACCCTGTTCTTAAAAGCCTCCAATGATGGGGATTCCACCACTTCCCCTAGATAACCTGTTCCAGTGCTTAATTATCCCTATAGTTAGAAAGTTTTTCCTAATATCTAACCTAAATATTCCTTGCTGCAAACTAAGGCAATTACTTCTTGTCCTACCCTGGGTGGACATAGAGAACAATTGTTGACTGTTCCGTTCATAACTTACTTATTAAGGGTATGTCTACACTATGAAATTAGGTCGATTTTAGAGAAGTCGATTTTTAGAAATCAATTTTATATAGTCAATTGTGTATGCCCCCACTAAGCGCATTAAGTTGGCGGAGCGCGTCCTCAATACCGTGGCTAGCATCGACTCACAGAGCGGTGCACTGTGGGAAGCTATCTCTCAGTTCCCACAGTCTCCACTGCCCATTGGAATTCTGGGTTAAGCTCCCAATGCCTGATGGGGCAAAAACATTGTTGCGGGTGGTTTTGAGTACATGTCGTCAGTCTCCCCTCCCTCCCTCCCTCTGTGAAAGCACTGCAGACAATAATTTTGTGCCTTTTTTCCTGGGTTACCCGTGCAGATGCCACAGCACGGCAAGCACGGAGCCCACTCAGCTCATCGCTGCTGTTGCGAGCATTGTAAACACCTTGTGCATTATACTGCAGTGTGTGCAGAACCTGGCTAAGAGACGGCAGCACGAGGACGATTGTGAGGAGGACATGGACACAGACGTTCCTGAAAGCACGGGATGTGGCAACTGGGACATCATGGCGGCAGTGGGGCTGGTTGATACAGTGGAATGCTGATTCTGGGCCTGACAAACAAGCACAGATTGGTGGGACTGCATAGTCTTGCAGGTATGGGATGATTCCCAGTGGCTGCAACACTTTCACATGTGAAAGGCCACTTTTCTGGAATCTGTGAGTTGCTTTCCCCCGCCCTGAAGCGCAGGAATACCAACATGAGAGCTGCCCTGACAGTTGAGAAGCGAGTGGCAACAGCCCTGTGGAAGCTTGCAATGCCTGACTGCTACCGGTAAGTCGGGAATCAGTTTGAAGTGGACAAATCTATAGTGGGGACTGCTGTGATTCAAGTAGCCAATGCAATCACTGACGATCTGCTGTCAATGGTAGTGACTCTAGGAAATATGCAGGTCATAGTGGATGGCTTTCCGTAACTGTGGTGGGGCGATAGACGAAATGTATATCCCTATCTTGGCATCAGACTACCTTGCCAACCAGTACGTAAACCGCAAGGGGTACTTCTCAATGGTGCTGCAAGCACCGGTGGATCACAGGGGCCTTTTCACCGACATCAACGTGGGATGACCGGGAAAGGTGCATGGCGCTCGCATCTTTAGGAACTCCAGGCTGTTTGAGCAGCTGCAAGAAGGGGCTTACTTCCCAGACCAGAAAATTACTGTTGAGGATGTTGAAATGCCAATAGTTATTCTTGGGGACCCAACCTACCCCTTGCTACCATGGCTCATGAAGCCATACACAGGCACCCTGGACAGTAGTAAGGAGCAGTTCAACTATAGGCTGAGCAAGTGCAGAACAGTGGTAGAATGTGCATTTGGATGTTTAAAAGCTCGCTTGCGCTGTTTGCTGACTAGATTAGACCTCAGCGCAGCCAATATTCCCATTGTTATTACTGCTTGCTGTGTGCTTCATTATATCTGAGAGAGCAAGGGGGAGATGTTTATGGCGGGGTGGGAGGTTGAGGCAAATCACCTGGCTGCCTGTTTTGAACAGCCAGACACCAGGACAATTAGAAGAGCACAGGTAGGCGTGCTGCGCATCAGAGAGGCTTTGAAAACCAGTTACATGACTGGCCATGCTACGGTGTGACAGTTGTGTGTGTTTCTCCTTGATGCCAACCCGCCCCCTTTGTTTATTTTAATTCCCTGTAAGCCAGCCACCCTCCCCCCTTTGATCACAGCTGGCAAAGGAAATAAAGTAATTATTGTTTTGAAACCATGCATTCTTTCTTTATTAATTTTATTTTTTAAAAAGGGAGATAACTGATGAGGTAGCCCGGGTGGGGTGGGGGAGGAGGGAAGGACAAGGCCACATTGCTTATTGTAGCCACACTACAAATCAAAACTATTTGAATGACAGCTTTCTGTTGCTTGGACCATCCTCTGGAGTGGAGTGGCTGGGTGCCCAGAGCCTCCCTCCCCACCGTTCTTGGGTGTCTGGGTGAGGAGGATATGGAACTTGGTTAGGAGGGCAAGCGGTTATACAATGGATGCAGCGGCAGTCTGTGCTCTTGTTGCCTTTTGTGCAGCTCCACCAGATGCCTGAGCATGTCTCTTTGCTCCCCCATTACCCTCAACATTGTAGCCTGCCTCTTCTCATCGTGCTCACTTAATGCTTTCCTGGCCTCTGCCACTGAATGCCTCCATGCATTCAGCTGTGCCCTATTAGTGCAGGAGGACTGCATGAGCTCAGAAAACTTGTCATCACGAGTGCGTTTTTTTTCGCCTTCTAATCTGCGATAATCTCAGGGACGGAGATGATACGGGGAGCATAGAAACATTTGCACTTGCAGGGGGATAAAAAGGGAAAGTAAAATTTAAGATACATTTTTGAGAACAAAAGGGAGACTCTTTCACAGTGAATCAAGCAATTCACAGCAGACAGCATGTGCTTTAGATACAAGGTTACATTTTGCCTTTTATATTGAGCACCTGCCGGTATGATGACACATCACTCACGGCTGCGCAACAGAATTTGGTTTCCAGGTGGCCATGGTAAGCCAAAGGGTACTCTGGTTTGGCTTCTAACGCCTTCATAACATGTAGGAATGTTTTCAAACTGCAGCGTCCTCCTTTCCCATAGCAAGCAATGCCAGTTGGGTTTGCCATTTAAAAGGAGGGGCTGCGGTTTTCGGGTGGATGTGCAGCACACACCACCCTCCACCCCTCTGCATGGCTATTTGGGATGATCCCTTCACCCCTCCCCCCACCGCTTGGCTATGGGATGATCCCTTTTAGCCAAGCGCAAACAGCCCAGCATGAATGGGGTCCTTTTACTGTTCCCTTACAAAAATTCCCCTATTTCAACCAGGTGACCATGAATGATATCACTCTCCTGAGGCTAACACAGAAAGATAAAGACCGAATGTTGCTTGAAAGTGACCAAAAGCCAGAACCATTTGCTGTCATGCTTTGTGCTGCAATGATTTCAGACTACTTGCTACTGGCTTGGCGTGGTAAAGTGTCCTAACGTGGAGGACAAAATAAGGAACCCCCCCTAGAAACCTTCTGCAAAGGCTTTGAGTACCTCCAGGAGAGCTTCATGGAGATGTCCCTGGAGGATTCCCACTCCATCCCCAGACACGTTAACAGGCTTTTCCAGTAGCTGTACTGGCCATGAATGCATTGCAATTGTTCAGGGCAAATCAAACATTAAACACTATTGCTTTTAACCCCTGTAGTGTAGTTACAAATGTGCACTCAACAGAGGTGCCTTCTCTGCCTTCAGGGTCAGGGATCCCGCCTTGGGAGGGTATTGGCTCGAGGGTGATGAAAAGGTCCAGGCTGCCGGGGAGAACGGATTCACCGCTTGCCTGCTGCGCATTCTCCTCCTCTTCCTCAGCCACAAAATCCTCCTCCGTGTTGCGTGAGACTCCCCCCTTGCAGGTGTTCACGGACAGTGGTGGGGGTAGTGGTAGGGTCCCCCCCTAGAATGCCATGCAGCTGATCATAGAAGCGGCATGTCAGGGGCTCTGACCTGGAGCAACCGTTTGCCTCCTTTGTCTTTTGGTAGGTTTGCCTGAGCTCTTTGACTTTCACGCAGCACTGCTGTGTGTCTCTGTTGTAGCCTCTGTCCATCATGCCCTGTGCGATTTTGGCAAATATATCGGCATTTCTTCTTTTTGATCAGTATTCTGCCTACACAGATTCTTCTCCCCATACATCAATCAGATCCAATATTTCTCATTCGCTCCATGCTGGAGCTCGTTCGCAATTCTGGGGGGACTGCATGGTCACCTATGCTGCTGAGCTCTCCACGCTGACCAAACAGGAGATGAAATTCAAAAGTTCCTGGGGCTTTTCCTGTGTACCTGGCTAGTGCATCGGAGTTGAAAGTGCTGTCCAGAACGGTCACATTGGAGCACTCTGGGATAGTACCCGGAGGCCAATAACGTCGATTTGCGTCCGCACGACCCCAAATTCGACCCAGCAAGGTTGATTTTAGCGCTACTTCCCTCGCCGGGGAGGAGTACAGCAGTCGATTTTAAGATCCCTTTATGTCGACGGAACAGGGTTGCTTGTGTAGACGCATTCATTATAAAATCAACCTAACACGGCTAAATTCGAGCTAACCCTGTAGTGTAGACCAGGGCTAAGACTGCTTTTCTGTCCCCCCTCAGTCTTTTGTTCTCTAGACTAAACGTGCTCAATTCTTTTAACCTTTCCTCATAGGTCATGTTTTCTAAACCTGTTATCATTTTGGTTGCTGTCCTCTGGACTATCTCCAATTTGTGTACCTCTTACCAGTTTAACAAAAATCTCATTTGGTGATAATTTCTGAGAAAACATAGGATAAATTAAATTTTTGGTCCACACAATTTCTGCCAGTTGTTGCAAGCAGAATTAATAGAACATAAGAACGGCCATACTGGGTCAGACCAAAGGTCCATTTAGCCCAGTATCCAGTCGTCCGACAGTGACCAATGCCAGGTGCCCCAGAGGGAAAGAACAGAACAGACAATCATCAAGTGATTGATCCCCTGTCACCCATTCCTAGCTTCTGGCAAACAGAGGCTAGAGACCCCATCCCTGCCCACCCTGACTAATAGCCATCAATGAACCTATCCTCCATGAAATTATTTAGTTCCTTTATGAACCCAGCTATAATCCTGGCACCCACAATATCCCCTGGCAAGGAGCCCCACCCGCCAACTGCGCACCGTGTAAAGAAATACCTCCTCCCGTCTGCTCCAAACCCGCTGCCCACTAATTTAATTTGGTGACCCCTAGTTCTTGTGTCATGAGAACGAGCAAACAACACTCCCACACCCAGCTTCTCCACATCAGCCATGACTCCACAGACCCAAATCATACCACCCCCAGTCATCTCCCTTCCAAGCCAAAAAGTCCCAGTCCCACTAATCTCTCCTTATATGGAAGCTGTTCCATACCCCCAATCACCTTTGTTGCCCTTCTCCGAAACCCCTCCAATTCCAAAGTAACTTTCTTGAGATGGGGCAACAAAGGAAAATAGGAAGTAATGAAGTCAGGCTTAATTTAGGAGAGATGTAAATTTTACATACATAGGGTTAAGCAACTCCTGTTCTCAGTAGTTTCCTTTTGTGAATATTTTCTTTTCTTCCAGAGTCCTTTCCTAAACATAATCGTACAAGGAACAAACCAGTACATAAATGTGTAATCTCTGGAGAATGTCTGGTACTCTGTTTTTTTCTGATTCTTAGCAGTACCACAGCAATGGGTTGCCTTCATGATTTTTATTTTCAGTGCCTTTTGCTAAACATTTTCCTTACAGGGCTCAGTTAGGCTACTACTGACAGATTCTTCCTTTAGCTCAGTATATGGCAATGCCATCTCCATTGAATACAAATGTGATCTGTGCAATTCCTTACTGGCATGCATTAATCAAAAATAAGAATAATCCTCCATTTACTTTTTACTCACTAGAGGCCTAATCCTTTAGATACTGCTGGACAAGGGACCCAATCCAATACCCAATTAAGCCAGTGAAAGGATTCCCATTGACATCAGTGGGTAATCATGAACAGTCCCTTTTGAAATATTAAAATGAGTGGGTCGACATCTGATAGTTAGTGTCTGAAGGACCAATTGCTTGGTTTACAGAACATAGAAAGTTAAGTCCTATTTGACTTTTTCAAATTGTATGTCTGATTTTTGGAGCCCTCAGCCTTTTTAAAATTTCTGGAAATAATCCTTTGTGCCTGAAATTTCTCATGTTTAATCTCTGATCATAATAATTTAAAAAGAAATTAATCCTAATCAATAAGCAATGTGTATTTAAATGAAGCCAATCTTGAAAAATGAAGTATCTTGGTATAGGACTGGAGAAACGGAAACAAAAGTTAATAAAATAAATAAGTGAAGATTGATACAGTATTGATACAGTTTCTCTTATATAGTTTCTCTTTTTACTATCCCTTCTCTGTTTTCTGTACTTTTTATGTTATTTCTTTAATTTTGAATATACATTAAAAATAAAAAGGAATGGATGTTACAAAACACTCTGTTTAGTGTTCTAACTAATCCTAAATTACAGGAAATGTGTATATATTTTCCACTGCAATCCTAACTCTTTGAGCCTCCCTGTGGATCAGAACACTGGGTAACATGGTGAACTCTGTGACAAATAATGCAATATAATCTAACTGGAACTGCATTCTGTACAGCGTCTGATACCCCAAAGGGAGTGTTCCTTGAACACCAGAAAAACTTATTTACATACATCAATGGTTCAAAATTTAAAAAACAAACAGCCTCCCCCCCAAATCCCCTCATGTAATAGAATCATTTTTTCACCTTCCTGCTTTTCATTCAGTCCTTAATCTGTCTTTCAGATAATATGCTGAAATTGTATTTACTTGATTAAGAATCATAAAAATTATGTCCCATCCAGCCCTACATTTCTCTGATTCTATGATTTTTAATAACAGAAATCAAATATCTGAACATTATCTGAAAGGCAGATTATTAAAAACATATTCTACTGGAGCTTTCTTTTTATTAAGTACAAAAATAGTTGAATATTCAATGTAATTCTTACTGCCTTTGCAAATTGTGAAATGTGAATGAAAAATAAGTTCACATATATGCATATGTATACAAAAATGCGATGTCTTACATCAGCCTTAGGGTTACAATTCCAATTGCACAAAGGTCAGGAAATTCAAAGTTATGGTTCCCACAGTCACCATATGTTGGTCCCTTTTGTATATATGTAGTGTTCTCTATCTATGGGGATAACTTTACTGTCTTCATGCATATATATACTGATTTCATATAGACTTCATATATTTATATATGCGTGAAGTCAGTATAGTTATCACCATTTAGCTCTGGTCTACACTTGGGGGGGGAATCGATCTAAGTCGACGTACTTAGATCGACTTACCATGGTGTCTCCAACGCGGTGAGTCGACTGCTGCTGCTCCTCCGTTGACTCTGCCTGTGCCTCTCACGGCGCTGGAGTACAGGGGTCGACGGGAGAGCACTTCGAGGATCGATTTAGTGCGTCTAGACTAAACACGATAAATCGATCCCTGCTGGATTGAGCGCTGCCCACCGATCCAGCATGGAGTGAAGACATACCCATAGTGTGTGTGTGTGTGTGTATAAATAAAAAACATAGTACAAATATGGTCATTCTGATAATCACTTTGAATTTTCTAATTTTATATGAATAAAAAGTTAACCTTCATCCATAAAAGTTCTTGAGGTTTATTTTTAAAAGCAAAAAAGAAAATATGCAAGTGCTAATGTGTTTGAATGGCTGACTGTCAACAGCATCCGTTGTGGTGTTTCCTAAATGTTGAATGTATTTACTGTTTTGGCTGTGTCTGTGTACACATGCATGTGTTACAGTGTATTGTGTGTGTGAGTATTTATGTGCAAAAATGCCATTAACCTGCAGCTAAGGCTGAAAGAATCCATCACCTAAGATTGTAAGAGAATGTTATAGTTTAAAAAAAACAAAAAAAACCCAAAAGTTATAAATTGTGGAAATTCAAAGTTGTTTTTCTTTTTAAAATTAAAAAAATCATCTATCGCATGGAAATATATAGTTAACGTCACCCCAACAAACTTCACTCAGGCTAGTGTTTTTTCAAACTTGAATTGCTTTCCCTTGCTCATTAGTGAACATGAATTAAATCAAGTTTGAACTTAGTTTCATTACTTCGAGTGGTTTAGCTTGCGTCCCTGCTGCAAAGTGGGCAGGTTATCAGCATGAGTGAAAGCTTCTCTTGGGGTTTAGTGTACAGCCTCAAACGAGCCAGTTAGCCCAAGTTAAAAGTACCACTAAACTTGTGTGTGCATGGGAGGGAGGTGAAGGGCAACACCCAAGTAAACTCTGCAGTGAAGAGATACCCCAAATGTCTCTGTGCATCAGCTCTCAACGGTAAAATGGGATAACAATACTCCCACGCTTAGTCTGTCTTGTCTATTTAGGCCTTGATTCTGCATTGTAGTCCATGTAGATGGGATATTGCACCTATGTGGATCACAGTGTAGGACTGGCGTCCTAGATTGTAAGTTGTTTCGGGTAGGGACTGTCTTAACTATGTTTGTATAATGCCGAGTATAATGGGGCCATAATCTCAGGTGGGGCCTCTAGAGTGCCATTTTAATTACAGTCTTTAATAAGGTTCTAGTTTCAGCTATTTTTAATTAATGTCAGTGCAAACACTTCCATCAGAACATTTGTGGAAATTGTTTGGAGGGATGGGGTTTCCCTGGTTGTGTTGCTCAAAAATGGCTGAATTACAGTTGCTTCAAAAAAGGGTGGGAGGCTTAAACTAAACATGGAAAATTTCAGCCTAAAAATAAATTGTTTCATGTATTATTAGTAATGGAAAAAGTGAGGGGAAGGGAATTGGAACAGAAACAGGAATTCAACCTTGGAATCAATTTGGCCCTGATATATGCTGATGCTTACAATAACAACAACTATAAACAAACAAAAACTTATCTAAACATTTTTTCCCCTGTAAAATATTTGTCATCTACTGTAATCAGGATGGTGTAGTATGCTGTAAAGGTTTTCTTGGCACAGTTTTGGGATGATATGTATAATATTGCCAAACTCAAACATTCAAAATTCATGAGTCAGGCTTGCAGAAATAATAAAATTAGCTTAAAAGTCATGAGATTTAAAAAAATTTAAAAGGCTCTTGAGCCTTTCATGTTTTCAGGCTTTCTTCTGTAATCATAAAGTCTAGAAAACTGATTTTATTTTTTTATTTTTTTTTTTTTAATGAAAGCTGAGTTTCTCGTGTAATCATGACTCCAGGCACTAGGGATTTATGAAATGAACCAAACTGGGGTCAAAAGTTGGCAACTCTGCATGCATAGCTCACTTACTTACAAGTATTGAAGTCATCCCAAACTCATGCTACAGATATCTTGTGTGTTACACCACATTGCACCATCATGTATTCTCGTATGTGTAGCCTAATAAAATATTCATACACAAGCACGTACAGAGAAAATAGCTTTATTTTTAAAACAGGTTAAGATTACTGTGTTTGGAGAAAAAAAGGGGGAGGGGGAGGGCGGAAACTTATTTGCCTAAATGTGTCATTAAAGTAATAATTAAAATTGTAAAATAATAAAAATAATAAAAACACAACAAAAAGTGTTAGCTATATTTGACGATCTTAGTCATTTTCTGTTACAGAGAATAACAAAATTACCTACCATCCCATGATCTTGGCTCATTTTCCTTCTCTGCCAGGTGGTTGCTGGAATTTGACAAGTGATTGATTTGGTTTCAAAGGGTGCCTGAATTGCACAAAGTGTTTTTCATATTAGAAAAGACATAGCCATTTTTTCACAAGTTGCAAGATTTATTACCTTGCACAAAAGTGCTGCAAATTAGTTTGTTTGCTATTTATTTTCTCAGGATTACAGTAATTGGTGTCATTAACTGAAGGACAAGTTTTACAAAGGGTTGAAGGAGGTAGCCTTTTAAATACTTACTCTTCTTATTTATTTATTTTTAAACAATGGTACAGGACTGGAAATTAGATGGGTAGACTGCTACTTCCCATTTACTCACCCTTCCTTTGAGATGGAGATCAACTTCCAAGGAGAATGGATGGAGGTGCTGGGCTGCGGGGTCATGGAGCAGCAGCTAGTTAACTCAGGTACTGAAACTTCTCTACTTCATTGACATCTCTATTAGCAAACACTTCTAGCACAATCAGTTTCACAGTCTCCAACTCCCTTTTCCTTCAGAGTGTGCTGCGCACACACACATCTCTGTTACTAGCAGGAGCAGCAGAAAGACTACAAACAGATTGCATGCTGTTAGGGCACCAAGCTAGCCAGCTAGTTGAGCCCAAAAACTGAAACCATGGCTTTTTTTTAGGAAATTTGTGGGGAGGGAGGACCCTTAATTTTAAAAGATAAACTAATTAATTGACAGAAAAATTCTCCTGTCATTCAAATCAAGCCTAATTTATTCAAATAGTTATGATTAAAAAATGCTGTTAGCAAAACAGCACACACATAGGAGAACACTGTGGCATCTTAGCTACCACTATGTGTTAATTGGGTAAATATTCTCCTTTTATATGTTGTTTATTTGTACTGATGATCATGTACTGTTTCAAGAGCAACAACAATTAATTTAATTGAAATTACAGAGATATGGTTGGTTGCCTGACATGAGTTATCCTCTAAAGATTACAAAAAAGGAAAGAAAAAGATAATGGGATTACTTTTCAAGTATTTTCAAATTCACTAGTTCATGGCCTTGATTTTTGGAGTGGATGGGAACCTGCAGCTCTCCCGGAATAAACAGCAGTTGTTGTTTATTACATACCAATGGCCCTTTGGAATACTACTCATC
The DNA here is from genome assembly GCF_965140235.1 of Caretta caretta. Lineage (NCBI taxonomy): Eukaryota > Metazoa > Chordata > Testudines > Cheloniidae > Caretta > Caretta caretta. The sequence goes on along the minus strand of NC_134207.1, from coordinate 118,602,774 downwards.
TATTTTGTGCAAACGGGTAAGGTTGCGGCCTCCAGGTGTTCCTGTTATGGTGTATTTAGTGTGTTTTGTTGCTGTAGGTTTTCTTAAGCTATTTCTGGCCTGGTCTACACCTAAAACTTAGGTCAACCTAGCTACATCGCTCAGGGATATGAAAAATTTACAACCCTGAGGCGGCCTGGTCTACACTGGGGGTGGGGGAGCGGGGGATCGATCTAAGTCATGCAACTTCAGCTACGTGAACAACGTAGCTGAAGTCGACGTACTTAGACCTACTCACCGCAGTGTCTTCGCTACAGTGAGTCGACTGCAGCCACTTCCCTGTCGACTCCGCCTGCGCCTTTCGCTCCAGTGGAGTCCAGGAGTAACGGGAGAGTGCTCGGCGGTTGATTTATCGCATCTAGACTAGACGTGATAAATTGACCCCCGCTGGATCGATCACTGCCCGCCGATCCAGTGGGTAGGATAGCCAAGCCCTTAGAGACATAGTTAAGCCAACCTAAGCCCTAGTGTAGACAGCTCTAACCCCTTTCAGAGAGGTGGATTACCTACAGTGATGGAAGAACACCTTCTGTTGCTGCAGTAACTATCTATGCTACAGCATTGCAAGCTGCTGTGCTGCAGCTGGGCCACGGTTGTGTTTCTGATGTAGATGTATATCGGTCATCAGTAGATTCTAAATTCCTCTTTTCTTAATATTCTTTAAAGTAGGCATTTAACCTGGATTTCTCACATCCCAGGTAAGTGACCTGATCACTGACATGGAGTCAGTCTGTCTCTGGCCCAGTGAACATTTAATTATTTATACAAAGTGGGACAGCTCCAATGGGAGACATTGAGAGGGCATCATCCCAGAATAGTTAATAGCCAGGTGCTTAGGGCACCCACCTTTGATGTGAGAGTCCCAGGTTCAAGTCTCCCCCGGATTCAGAAAGGGTATCTCTCTCATTTTCCTTGAAAATCTTTGAAAGGTCTCAGTTTTGTACTGAGGAGGAACAAGAATATTTTTGGAATCTTGAGTTTTTATGGGATGGGAAAACCGTTTCCCATCCAGGTCAGTTGATGATGGTGATGATGATGATGATGATGTGCAGACGAAAAGAGTCTTGTTAATTTCAGCTCGATTCAAAGCAAAATGCATTGCAGGTGGGGAACAAAAAGAAAGGAATCAATGTTTGTCAAACAGAAAGTTGTTGAGAAAGACAAAGTTGTTGAGAAAAGAAGACATTTTATTTTGAGATTGCTCAGAGGATATTACAAATTTGAAAAAACAAGTAGGAACTGTGAAAAAGTTTAAAGCTTGAAAGTGTATTGACTTCTCTGGTGAGATGTGCTGGGAGGCTAGAAGCTTGTTTTTAATTTGAGGAGTCGTCTTATTTACTTGCAATTCAAGATGCAGTAGGCTTTCAATCCCCCACTTCCTCCAGCTTGTTCAGAATTCACTTTTGCAAATAGAGGTTCCCAGGCTTAGCACTAGTATGGAACACATCCCAGCCACTGAAACACATAAAGCTACTCTTGCCCTCTTTTGTTGTTTAGTTAAAGATTAAATATACAGGACCTTGCAGTAAACTTAATACAGACAAAACCAAAATGTATGTATGTTTGTTTATTTATGTATTTATTTATTAAGAAATGTGGCTTGTGATTACTGCATATGACTTGACGTGGCCTACACAGGTAATAGTTGCTACTGTCCCATTCCCTCAGATTTCAGAATATCCCCAAAGTGCCAACTTAACATTTATTTATGATGATGCCTTGTTTATTATTATGACTCAAACGCATAGATTCTCAGAATTTGTTATAGTGACAAGCCTCCCGCAAAACAAAGTTAAAAATCCTTAGTATTGCCCTGACACTATGACCAGAAGGGAAGTACTTCTCATGGCTATTAGAAATCAAAATTGTGCCTCCTAGTTCCTTCATCTTGATTGCCGGGAGGACTGGAACTTCCTTTCCAAAGTCTCCACCCCATAGTGCACGGAGGGGTGTTTTCATGGCTCCATCTCTTCCCTCTACATAAAGGCTTGGCAGGACTTAATTTAAATTGATAGATGTTGTTAAACATTGATTTCAGCTGACACCCTGAAATTGGTGAAAAGCATATCCATCCATACAAGTTAGTGCAGCCTCCCACTTGGGTCTGTAGCAATTGGGTATCACTGGCCCTGCAGCAGCAGCACAGAGCACCCTCTGCAGCCTTGCTGTCACAGGAGAGAGGGAGCGGGTCTATGACAGTGGAGAGGGCTCTCTGCACAGCTGCAGGGCCAGTGACACTGGATTTCTGCAGGCCGAGGGTGTGGGGAAGGCTATGGTCCTGGCAGGGCAGAGTAGAGACCCCTGGCCAGGGCTGCAAGGTTGAGGATGAGCCCTCAGCCATAGGGGACAGAGCCATTCATCAGCAGAGTGGCCTCCTCCACAGTTGGGGGCTTGTCCTTCTCCTCCTTGCAGTCCCGACTAGGGAGGTCTCTGCTCTGCCCTGCTAGGACCATAGGCAGCCTTGCGCCTGCAACGATCCAGTGTCACTGGCTCCATGGCTGTGCAGGGAGCCCTCTGCAGCTCCCCTGTCACAGTCCCGCGCTCACTCACTAGCCCTGAGTGCAGGGGCTGTCCCCAGGCAGGGAGTGTTCAGCAGTGGGGTGGCCTCCTCCATGGCTGAAGGCTGATCTTCCTCCTTTCAGCCCTGGCCAGAGGCCTCTGCTCTGGTGACCAGAACTGCAGCCTCCCCTGCATCCTGTGTCCGGGTATCTTGGACCCCTCAGTAGCACAGGATCCCCCCAGCTACACCATTGTCAGTGCCCTAGTACTACCCCCAACCATACTTCCCCCTTAATTTCCTGCAACTGTCAAATTAAAAATGGATAAAAATTGGGGGGGAAAATTGGGGGGGGGGCAGGGAAGAATTCTGCCAAGCCTATCTATCGGGTATCCTGCTTCTCCAGCATCTTTCATCAGCTCTTTGTTTATCATCCTGCCCATATGCAAGGGGAGAGATCTTCATCTTTTCCTGGGAAGTGAATACCACATCTTTCACATGGTTTTTGTTGTTGTGTGCCTCAAAACTTCATCCAGAGTACTTGCCTGTAAATGAAGCTACATTATTTTCACAGTTATCACAGCTTGCATGGAAAACATGAAATTGACTGCTCTATGAAAAACATGAATTTAAAATTTCCCACCAGTTGCTCACTTATTGTGAAAAATGCTAACTCAGAATCTCTATGGGAGATATTCTAGAACTCAGCACAGTAGGATTGAATGGAATTTTTTTTAAAAAAACATTATTCATTTTTGGCTGGCTAGGCCACAGCTGGGGAATATTTCAGTTAGTTTGCTGTGTGTGCCAGTTCACAGGCTAAGTGCCAAAAGATCTTTTTCATGTTCTGCTGCACTGCTAACTGATAAGCACCAGAGCAGAAACAAGGGAGTTTGCATTCATACAGGATACTGCAGCAGAATAAACTTCAGCTGAACCAAACCTTTTCTACAGTAAAAATTTTAGAATGTGTGTTTAAACTGCTTTTATTGAAACGTTGTTTTTCTGAACAATTTATGTCAAAGTTTTCCTTAGATACACTGAAAATTTTGAAGTAAAATTCCAAAATAGTAAACAGTGAATAGAAACTCTTTATTTATTTCTTCCTAACAAAACATGTCTGGCCCCTTACAAAGCATTTTTGGTTGATGAGAGTCATTAAGACATGTAGTTATGAAATTTTATGTTCCCAGTGAAATTTACCTTTTTCTTCCATTAAAAAATGGCACTTTTCTATGGAAAAAAACAAGCCTTAGCTACAATTACATTTTTTCCCTTTGTATTATTGCTTAAATGTGAAGTATTTGTTTGTGAGATCACCAAAAGCTATCACTCAGAACTAAGTTGCCTGTGCACAGTGCTCTGCTATGGCTATATTTTAAAGAGGCCTTGAGGATGCCACACATTGGATGATTTTTATGCTGTCTTTTATTTATTTTCTATATATTTGGGCAGAAATATAAATGAGCTTTATAGGCTGATTAAGAGATAAGTTCCCTGCCCCAAAGCTGTTAGGCATTAAAAGTGAAGTAGTGACACTTCCCCTTGAATGGTCCCTTAGGGTATGTCTACACTACGAAATTAGGTCAAATTTATAGAAGTCGTTTTTTTAGAAATCGTTTTTATATAGTCAATTGTGTGCGTCCCCACACAAAATGCTGTAAGTGCATTAACTCGGCGGAGTGCTTCCACAGTACTGAGGCTAGCGTCGACTTCCTGAGTGTTGCACTGTGGGTAGCTATCCCACAGTTCCCACAGTCTCCAGTGCACACTGGAATTCTGGGTTGAGATCCCAATGCCTAACGGGGCAAAAACATTGTTGCGGGTGGTTCTGGGTACGTGTCGTCAGGCCCTCCCTCCCTCCGTGAAAGCAACGGCAGACAATGGTTTTGCGCCTTTTTTTGCTGAGTTACTTGGCAGATGCCATACCACGGCAAGCATGGAGCCTGCTCAGATCACTTTGGCAATTAGGAGCAAATTAAACACCATGCACATTATTCAGCAGTATATGCAGCACCAGAACCTGCCAAAGCGAAACCGGGCGAGAAGGCGACGTCAGTGCGGTGACAAGAGCAATGAGGACATGGACACAGACTTCTCTCAAAGCACGGGCCCTGGCAATGTGGGCATCCTGGTGCTAATGGAGCAGGTTCATGCCGTGGAATGCCGATTCTGGGCGCAGGAAACAAGCACAGACTGGTGGGACCGCATAGTGTTGCAGGTCTGGGACGATTCCCAGTGGCTGCAAAACTTTCGCATGTGTAAGGGCACTTTCATGGAACTTTGTGACTTGCTTTCCCCTGCCCTGAAGCACAAGAATACCAAGATGAGAGCAGTCCTCACAGTAGAGAAGCGAGTGGCAATAGCCCAGTGAAAGCTTGCAACACCAGACAGCTACCGGTCAGTTGGGAATCAATTTGGAGTGGGCAAATCTACTGTGGGGGCTGCTGTGATGCAAGTAGCCCACGCAATCAAAGATCTGCTGATATCAAGGGTAGTGACCCTGGGAAATGTGCAGGTCATAGTGATGGCTTTGCTGCAATGGGATTCCCTAACTGTGGTAGGGCCATAAATGGAACCCATATCCCTATCTTGGCACCAGAGCACCAAGCCGGCGAGTACATAAACCTCAAGGGGTACTTTTCAATGGTGCTGCAAGCACTGGTGGATCACAAGGGACATTTCAGCAACATCAACGTGGGATGGCTGGGAAAGGTACATGACGCTTGCATCTTCAGGAACTCTGTTCTGTTTCAAAAGCTGCAGGAAGGGACTTTCTTCCCAGACCAGAAAATAACCGTTGGGGATGTTGAAATGCCTATAGTTATCCTTGGGGACCCAGCCTACACCTTAATGCCACGGCTCATGAAGCCATACACAGGCAGCCTGGACAGTAGTCAGGAGCTGTTCAACTACAGGCTGAGCAAGTGCAGAATGGTGGTAGAATGTGCATTTGGACGTTTAAAGGTGCGCTGGCGCAGTTTACTGACTCGCTTAGACCTCAGCGAAACCAATATTCCCATTGTTATTGCTGCTTGCTGTGTGCTCCACTATATCTGTGAGAGTAAGGGGGAGACGTTTATGGCGGGGTGGGAGGTTGAGGCAAATCACCTGGCTGCTGATTACACGCAGCCAGACACCAGGGCGGTTAGAAGAGCACAGGAGGGTGTGGTGCGTATCAGAGAAGTTTTGAAAACCAGTTTCATGACTGGCCAGGCTACGGTGTGAAAGTTCTGTTTGTTTCTCTTTGATGAAACTGCCCCCCCTCCGCTCCCCCCGGTTCACTCTACTTCCCTATAAGCTAACTGCCCTCCCCTCCCCCCTTTGATCACAGCTTGCGGAGGCAATAAAGTCATTGTTGCTTCACATTCATGCATTCTTTATTCATTCATCACACAAACAGGGGAATAACTGCCAAGGTAGCCCGGGAGTGGTGGTGGAGGAGGGAAGCGCTGGGTGCGGTGGTGGAGGAGGGAAGGACAAGGCCACACAGCACTTTAAAAATTTAAAACTCTAAAACTTATTGAATGCCAGACTTCTGTTGCTTGGGCAATCCTCTGGGGTGGAGTGGCTGGGTGGCTGGAGGCCCCCCCACAGCGTTCTTAGGCGTCTGGGGCTATGGAACTTGGGGAGGAGGGCAGTTGGTTACACAGGGGCTGTAGCGGCAGTCTGTGCTCCTGCTGCCTTTCCTGCAGGTCAACCATATCCTGGAGCATATTAGTTTGATCCTCCAGCAGCCTCAGCATTGAATCCTGCCTCCTCTCATCATGCTGCCTCCACTTACTCTCTTCAGCCCGCCACTTACTCTCTTCAGCCCACCACCTCTCCTCGCGTTCATTTTGTGCTTTCCTGCGCTCTGACATTGTCTGCGTCCATGCATTCATCTGCGCTCTGTCAGTGTGGGAGGACAGCTTGAGGTCAGAGAACATTTCATCGCGAGTGTGTTTTTTTCACCTTCTAATCTTTGCTAGCCTCTGGGAAGGAGAAGATCCTGTGATCCTTGAAACACATGCAGCTGGTGGAGGGAAAAAAAAGGGACAGTGGTATGTAAAAAGACACATTTTATAGAACAATGGGTACACTCTTTCACGGTAAACCTTGCTGTTAACATTACATACATAGCACATGTGCTTTCGTTACAGGGTTGCATTTTGCCTCCCCCCACCGTGTGGCTAACCCCTCCCCCCCACCACATGACTAACAGCGGGGAACATTTCTGTTCAGCCACAGACAAACAGCCCAGCAGGAACGGGCACCTCTGAATGTCCCCTTAAGAAAAGCACCTTATTTCAACCAGGTGACCATGAATGACATCACTCTCCTGAGGATATGAAGTTTCCATCAGAGGAGTGAAGTTTTGGAATAGCCTTCCAAGGGAAGCAGTGGGGGCAAAAGATCTATCTGGCTTTAAGATTAAACTTGATAAGTTTATGGAGGAGATGGTATGATGGGATAACATGGTTTTGGTAATTAAATATTCATGGTAAATAGGCCCAATGGCCTGTGATGGGATATTAGATGGAGTGGGATCTGAGTTACCCAGGAAAGAATTTTCTGTAGTATCTGGCTGATGAATCTTGCCCATATGGGTTTAGCTGATCGCCATATTTGGGGTCGGGAAGGAATTTTCCTCCAGGGCAGATTGGAAGAGGCCCTGGAGGTTTTTTGCCTTCCTCTGTAGCATAGGGCATGGGTCGCTTGCTGGAGGATTCTCTGCTCCTTGAAGTCTTTAAACTACGATTTGAGGACTTCAATAGCACAGATATAGGTGAGAGGTTTTTTGCAGGAGTGGTGGATGAAATTCTATGGCTTGCGTTGTGCAGGAGGTCAGACTAGATGATCATAATGGTCCCTTCTGACCTAAATATCTATGAATCTATAACAGAGAGATAAAGAACGGATGTTGTTTGAACGCCAGCAAACATAGGCTGCAATGCTTTGTTCTGCAGTGATTCCCGACTACGTGCTATTGGCCTGGCGTGGTAAAGTGTCCTACCATGGTGGACGGAATGAGGCTGCCCTCCCCAGAAACTTTGTGCAAAGGCTTTGGGAGTACATCCAGGAGAGCTTTATGGAGATGTCCCTGGAGGATTTCCGCTCCATCCCCAGACACGTTAACAGACTTTTCCAGTAGCTGTACTGGCCGCGAATGCCAGGGCAAATTAATCATTAAACACACTTGCTTTTAAACCATGTTTACTATTTTAAAAGGTACACTCACCAGAGGTCCCTTCTCCGCCTGGCGGGTCCAGGAGGTAACCCTGGGTGGTTTCGGGGGATACTGGCTCCAGGTCCAGAGTAAGAAACAGTTCCTGGCTGTCGGGAAAACCGGTTTCTCCACTTGCTTGCTGTGAGCTATCTACAACCTCATCATCATCCTCTACCTCATCCGCAAAACCTGCTTCCGTGTTGCCTCCCCCTCCATTGACGGAGTCAAAGCACACGGTTGGGGTAGTGGTGGCTGAACCCCCTAAAATGACATGCAGCTCATCATAGAAGCGGCATGTTTGGGGCTCTGACCCGGAGCGGCCGTTCGCCTCTCTGATTTTCTGGTAGGCTTGCCTCAGCTCCTTAAGTTTCACGTGGCACTGCTTCGGGTCCCTGTTATGGCCTCTGTCCTTCATGCCCTGGGAGATTTTGACAAATGTTTTGGCATTTTGAAAACTGGAATGGAGTTCTGATAGCACGGATCCTGTATCTCCCGTTCGGTCCATGCTGGAGCTCTTTTGCGATTCTGGGACTCCATCATGGCCACCTCTGCTGATGAGCTATGCATGGTCACCTCTGCTGATGAGCTCTGCACTCACCTGCAGCTTGCCATGCTGGCCAAACAGGAAATGAGATTCAAAAGTTTGCAGGCCTTTTCCTGTCTGCCTGGCCAGTGCATCTGAGTTGAGAGTGCTGTCCCGAGCGGTCACAGTGGAGCACTCTGGGATAGCTTCCGGAGGCCAATACCGTCAAATTGCATCCACAGTACCCCAAATTAGACCTGGCAAGGCCGATTTCAGCGCTAATCCCCTTGTCGGGGGTGGAGTAAGGAAATCAATTTTAAGAGTCCTTTAAGTCAAAAAAAAAAAAAAAAAAAAAAGGGGCTTTGTCAGGTGGACAGGTGCAGGGTTAAATCGATTTAACTCTGCTAAATTCGACCTCAACTAGTAAAAAGAAAAGGAGTACTTGTGGCACCTTAGAGACTAACAAATTTATTTGAGCATAAGCTTTCGTGAGCTACAGCTCACTTTATTGGATGCATTCAGTGTTAGTCTCTAAGGTGCCACAAGTACTCCTTTTCTTTTTGCGAATACAGACTAACACGGCTGCTACTCTGAAACCTCTCAACTCCTAGTGTAGACCAGGGCTCAGAATATATGCTAACTACTTATGCTGAAGCTAAACTATCTGTTTAGCTGTGACGCTCTTAGTACCTTTCCCAAACTTACCAACAGAAGTTGGTCCAAAAAAATATATTCCCTCACCCATGTTGTGTCTCTAACATACTGAGACCGACACAGTTAAACAACACTACATGTATCTTGCAATGACAGTTCTCCTGCTTGTAATATCTTAATACAGTTTCTTGGAGGCTAACTTGAGGATGTATCAAATTCAAATGATATTGCCAAATTATTTAAGATTTTCAGTTTTGAACATTTAGTCTTGAGTGAAGAATTCCATTGTAGCTGTAATGCCCTATGGAATCTGGGCTAAACTATTGTTTTCCCAAATACTCTCTTCCACTGAAAATGCTTCTGATACTCATCTTTACAGAGAATCACGGAAATGTAAGGCTGGAAGTGACCCTAGGACGTCATCAAGTCCAACCTCCTCCGCTGGGGCAGGACAAAGTAAACTTTGACCATCTCTGACAGAAGCCTTTCTTTGATTTCAGTCACCTTTAAATAGAATATGTACTTTAAAACAATCAAATTTGTGCAAGAGCAAAAGCTTTATTAGCTTCATTCACTGCCCACTTTCCTGGTCTTCTGGGTTTTTTTTTTTTGTCTTTTTATATCGAAGAAAAGATTCCATAGTCTTTGAGTCTTTGCCTCTCTTTCCTGACAGCATAACTCACTGCTAGGGTCTCCACTGTCTGACATTGACCTTCAGAATGTGTTACAAAGAACCCAAATGACAGAGACAACAAAAATAGTACATTAAATTTGAAATTTCTGAAATAAAATAAGATTCATTGCTTTATCTTATATAGGGTTGTTTTAGTGTCATACCTCACTTTCAAGGTTCAGCTGATTCTGGTATTCAGAAGAACTATACCAGATTTCTTCACCCAAGATTCTAAAGCTGACCTCCTCCTTAAAGGCTCACTGAATGGGATATGGGGGTTGTTCATTCTTCATACCCATTCAGATATTGATCTCTGTGTTGAGGTCAGTCAGGGTGCCCATTGTGATGATGTTTGATTCCAAAATAAAAATCCTGAAATGTAAAAGGGAGAGGAGAGATTGCAGTGTTATTGACTGTTTAAAAGAAAATTGCAATGCATATACCAGGAAAGCTACTCTTTATAACCCCACTGAGAATATGGTGCCAAATTTTTCCTCCAGGTCTTCGGCCTGTCTGTGTAACTAGTTTTGAAGTGATAAATAATGCTGAAGACAGTACAGTCATACAGAGCCATCTGGGTTGCTTGGTAAACTGGGCCCATTTGAACAAAATGTGCTTAATACAGCCAAATGCAAAATTATGCCTCTAGGAACAAGAAATGCAGGCCATACGTATAGAATGGGGGACTGTACCCTGGAAAGAAGTGACTCTGAAAAGAATTTAGAGGTTAGAGTAAATAAGCAACTCAATGTGAGCTCCCCACGTGAAGATGTGGCAAAATGGGCCAATGTGGTCCATGCTTGTATAAACAGGGGGTGTAGTGAGTAGGAGTAGGGAGGTGATTGCATTTCCGTGTATGGCATTGGTGAGATCATTTCTGAAATACTGCATACAGTTCTGGTATCCACAGCTTAACAAGGATGTTGGAAAAAGTGGAGAGGGTGCAGAAAAGAACCACAAAAATATTTGGAAGACTGGAGTAAATCCCTCATAGTGAGAGATGTATAGAGCTCAATCTGTTTAGTTTATGACAAAGAAGATTGAGTGGTGATTTGATTACAGTGCATAAGTACCTTCATGGGGAGAGAATATTAGGTACTAAAGGGCTTTGTAATCTCGTGGATAAGGCATAACCAATGGTTGGAAGTTGAACTAGACAAATTCAAATTAGAAATAAGGCATGAATTTTTAACAATGAGAGTGATTAATCATTGGACAAACAACCAAGGGAAGTGGTGGATTCTCTATCTCTTGATGTCTTCAAATCAAGACTCGATACTTTTCTGGAAGATATCTTGTCAAATTGAGTAAAATTTATTGGTCTGTGTAATACACAAGGATATACAGCAGGTCAAATTTGATGATCTTATGGTCCCTTCTGGCTTAAACTCTATCAATATATCTAATCTGTCTAAAAACCAAAAACTCCACCTATTGTAGAGATTTATTTCAGCTGTTTAGAAAATTCTTATTATTCCGAAGGCACAGAGTAAGGAATGCAGTTACATGTTCCCCAAAGGCTGAAGTTAGTGATGCAGAACTTTGGAAATTTACTGTAGTGCAAAGAGAGGGAGCTGGATAGAAGGAAATTCAGTATCATAATCAGTATAAAATCTAGTTCTAGATTTTTTTAAAATTTCATGTTGTGTGGGGTCTTTTTGCTAATAGTAAAACTGTGTATTTAAATATTATTTATATTAAAATTGATGTATAAAAGTCATATTAATATAAAGTTATGGTTACTATAATTAACACTCAACAATTAGAAAATAGAGTATTGAAGCTTTTAAGCACAACGTAAGCTCTTTGGGGTCTTTTGGTTTTGTGTTTGTACAGCCCCTAGTACAATGGTATGCTGATCCATGATCAGGGGTCCTAGGCTCTATTGCAATACAAATAATAATGAATAATGGTAGTAATAACTAGTAGGATATATATTAAGATTTTCTGAAAAACAATAGTTCCTGGTCTAGGTGCAACCGCTATCGATATCACACACCGAGCGCTTGTGAACCATGAGTAAGGCTGCAAGTCTGTCATGGAAGTCACGGATTCGGTGACTTTCTGGGACCTCCATGACTTCCACAGCTGCCAGTGTGGCTGACCACAAGGCCACCCGAGCAGCTGGCTCCGGGGGCCGCCCAAGCAGCAGCTGGCGCTGCTGGCTCTGGGGGCCGCCCAAGCAGCAGTGGTCCTGGGGGCAGCCCCAGAGCAGTAGACCTGGTGCAGCAGCGGTTCCGGGGACTGCTCTGGAGGGCATCAGAGCAGCAGTCCCTGGGGCCTTGGAGCAGCGGGCATCCGGGGACAGTCAGCCCTCGCTGCCAGAGCAGGGGCCAGATGTTGTTCCCCAAGACCCACCAAAGCAGCAGCCATGAATTTTTTTCATTGCCAATGACCTGTCCATGATTTTTACTAAAAATACCCATGAGTAAATCTTAGCCTTAATCCTAAGTGCTGCTGTATTGAAGCTGCTAGTGGGGAGAGTTGGCAAGGCTTGTTGCTGCGCATGTATTTCCTGCCTTCCCGTTCAGAAAGTAGCACTGGCATAGCCCTCAGAGATGGCGATTTGCCTGTTTTTTTGGGATTGAGGATGAATGCAATGGATATGAGGAGAGCTTGGCAGAGAAAATGTCAGTTGGCTAAAATGGAAGGGAAGAGGATTGCTCTGACTTCAGTGACGGAATCGGGCCTTTGACAAGGATACGGAGAAATTGTGCACAGTTTGCATTCGTTTGTATTCTCGGTTCAAACATTGCTGTGCGGTGCTGAGGTTCAAAGGAGTGTGTATAATATCTTGAAGTTGCAGTGAAAGCACTTTTGCTGACCGTTTATTGTTGTCAATCCTTATGTATTCAGTCCTAAGATTGTTGTGAGTGAAGACTAATGAGCCTGATAACGTGCCTTCCTCATAGACAGAGAAACACAAAGAAAAGAGTTTGCAGTAACTAAACCAATTTCACTGAAGCAAGCTCTTCCTCTGAATGTGAGGGGTTTTAAGGCAAAAGCATACTTGCCACAGAGTATTGTGTGAGGTGAAAGTTAGATGCTATTCCTCGAAATGTTTTTTTTCCCTGTTTTAAAACACTAACAGCTTAGCTACAGTATTTAATTCCAGCACTTAAAGTGTTACTGAGCCCAGTGCTGCCATCTTCTGCACAATAAAAATTTTAACATGTGTAATCTTAGCTGTAGCACTCTAAACATTTGATTATTTTATTTATTTATTTGTACACATGCTTTCTAAAGGAGAATGGCAGCTCCAAATTCTTAACCCTTCAGTTTTTTCAGGCTCTGGTTTTGACACAACCAAACTCCGTATCGTGCTTAATAAGCAGTGAATTTGTAGCTAATGGAAAAACCTTGCTAATGCTACCTTGAAGGGACAATTTTACTTGTTTAATTTATTAATATACTCTGAGTTACATTTTAGAGATGTAGGATTCTGATTTATCAAGCAGTGGGAGGACGGGGAGTTTTGGGGAATGGGAAATTTAATGTCTCATCCAGCTATTTATTTTGAATCTTGCCTGTTAAATTGCGTTAAAATATTTCAACAGATGGAGCATATGGCCTATCCAGCATGCAAACCCAATGTCTTCTACCCATCCCAACATCTTTTTGAGCACTAACACTGCAGGAATCTTGAAATATTTAAGTGTGTGCGCGTATGTACGTATGTATGTATAGATATAGTAGAGAGGAGTACACATACGCACATCCTTACAAAACCTTTAAGTCAGTGGTCCCCAAACTTTTCACCTTACCCTCCCCTGACCCCTGTCTGCCGCACCTCCCCCATCCCCCTGAGCTGGGGCTGGGAGTGGGGCCACAGCTCCTGGAGGGGCCATGGTGACATGGACAGGGGTAAGGAGGCAGAGGCCACAGCTTGGGGAGGGGCCGGGGCGGAGCTGGGTGGTGCTCCCTCCACACCCCCAGCCACGTCCCTGTGAACGTTCCTCTGCAATCGCTTGTGGGGGGGGGGGTGCCCCACAGTATGGGGACCTCTGCTTTAAGGTGAAGTTAAGTTACAATTGCATATCAATGGGTTGAGCACATAGATACATAAAACGCCTCCAGTGTTACGCTGAATAAAGGTTGTACTTCTCAAACAAGACACCCAGAGTAATTTTACTCTCCCTCTTGAGGCTCAGCTGCCCTCATCACAAATCTTTTAGTGGAAAACAAAATCTCTTTTTATCCAGTGACTTTCTAGCTAAGGAACTTAAATGGCCCACACAATGATATCTGAGCACTTGTCAATCTTTAATGTATTTATCTTTACAACATCCATGTGAGGTGGGGAGTGCTATTATTTCCATTTTACAGATGAGGCACTGAGGCACAGAAAGGCTAAGTGACTTGCCCAAGGTCACACAGGATGTCTGTGATGGAGCAGAGTCTCCCAAGTCCTAGGCAAGTTACCTAACCACAGGGCCATCCTTCTTCTCAAAGCTGCCTAGTGATTTGAGCTCTACTTCCATAAGTAAAAGAGCTGGGGAGTTTGGGGTTTTATTTAAATGTAAACAGAGCTATCTGGCAGTTTGTATGCTATATGATTGCCAGAGCTGGCCAATCCCAGTGACATACCCAATTTGATAGTTAATAGCTGGTGAAATTTTACTTTAATCGTCTAAACTCAGGGAATTCTGGAGGAAGTCCTGATAGAGTTGGCTTAAAGGGGAAAGGCATAGGTGAGCTGTTCATAGAAGTATGATAAATTGATCTTGGTGGTCCACAACATATCGTGTGGATATTACTGTCTACATATATGTGTAGTGTGTTCTGGGGGCCCTAAGCTAAAATAGGCAGAGCAGGTCTTGACAGATTAAAAAGGGAATAAGACAGAGGACCTGACCTATCTCAGAGAAGATGCTCAGTCTCCCTATTGGAAAAGGAGAGTGTCCACACTCCGGTCTTTATTTGGAGCTGTATCATGCAAGGTGCTCAGCAGCCTGTTCTGAATACAGCAGATCATTTAAGCACATGCTCAATTTTAAGAGGTTGTTTCATCAAAGTGAATGTGCTTTAGGCCCTGATGCAGCAAAACACTTAAATGTGTGCTGAAGTCCCATAAATTTCAAACCAGTGGGACTTTAGCACATGCTTAAAGATTTTGGAGCCAGAGTGCTCAGCACCTTGCAGGAGGATCAAGTCCATAAAGTGGAAGCAGTTGCAGGCTAGGGATAAACTCTTGAGGGGATGTAGAGTTTCCTTTCTCCTTCCTCACAGCTGAAAGGGAAATTTAGTTAAGGATGGTTTGCTTCCCGCTCTTGGATGAAGATGGTTTTTCCATTGGTGGTTGGGTTTGCTTTCTTTTGGACAAGGCTAAAGGAAATTTTGGTCTTGGCTTGATAAATTGGGGCAAGGCAGAGAGACAGACTACATAGAGGTGATATCCCTTAAAGTCTCAGGAGGCAGTATTTTATTTGTTGTTGCTTTCCCATTTTCTGTTACCCCTGGCTACAGCTGCAGGTCAAACACATACAGTGTATTATAAAGTTATGTAAAGGTTTCTGGCTTTTTTTCCTCTTCCTCTTGTAAAGATAATTTGTCTATTGTCTGTTTCTTAATTTACAGCTCTGCTTGTTTAACTTGTTTTTCATCGTTTTTCATCCAGAATGAGCCCACAAAATTCTTAAAATGTTGCTTTCTCTGACTTTATTACCTCTGACAGATTCATCGTATATGTTGGAATTTGGTGTTCTTTGAAAGAATTAATATAACCTTATTCCCAGTCTGTATATGTTTGCTAAGAATGAACAAATATATTGCAATACATTTTATGACAATTCAGTTATACCTATTTCTGGGAGGTATATTGTTTATTTGCAGGGATGGTTCGTACAGGATTGAGTTTCGAACTAAAAAGCTATTATAGAACTTGGAACCAACATTTAAATATGTGGCGCCACATTGACTTTGCATGGTCTGTGGACAAATTACCAGCTGAGCATTAGATTGATTCTGTGAGAAGATTTAGAGGGTAATGTCTCTTTGATGGTACAAGACTTCATTTGCATTTGGAACATTCATCCCATACCCTCACAGTACTGGAATCTAGCCTATACTTCAGACCTTATTTTCTCCTCCCCACAAAACCACTGCAAGATGTTAACACGCTCTGAGTTAATGCTGGCCCTGAGCCAGCTAGACTGGTTATTTGAGGGCATGACATAAGTACTTTCTCCCCTGAAGGGGTGAGAGACTCTACTCTCCGGGAGAATGATTAGGTCTTCCAATTGGAATTTTAAAAACCAGTTACTGTATACGGCTAGATATATTAAAGCCTTGTGAGGTAATATTACACATACAGTAGTTAGAGTGTGTCTTTCTCACATTTTCCTTCATGTTTGGAAATTAAAAAAGACATTAAAGATTTGGAGCCTTAGTATGACTGATCTTCCTGGGATCCAGCAGGAGGATTAGAGTGCTGAACACAAGAGGCAGCTAAATAATGTGTGAGATTTATTAAGTAATTCCAAAGCTAAACAGGATGGTGATCTCAGCACCCTCAACAGCAACAATTTATAGCACAGAAGTGTTTTTTTTCTTTTATTTACACAGATAAGAATATAGTCTAATAATGTATTTTAATTACTGTAATATGCTGTGCTGAACTCTTCAAAATGTGATCCTTTTTAGAGTTATTTAAACAATTCTTCTCCCAGTTTCATCTTGTTCTCATTTATAAGGATTCTAGTTTTTATGCAACTAAGAGCTGTTGCCTTTCTGATCCAAATAACAAGTTTCCTCATCTGATTGGGGGATTCCACAAGATTTTTGTTGGGCTGTACGATGCTTACCAGGATTAGCCAAATAGGAATGGAGAGGAGACTTTATTTATGTGAGTCTGTACCTACTCCTAGCAGTGCAGCATTAAACTGTTTCACTTTGCCAGACAGCAAAAGCAAACTTTATTTCTTATCTGTCCAAAATCTATTTGTCGAGGAGACTAATGTTAAAATATATCACAGATAGTGCAATTCATGCCACTTCTTGCCTTTCAGACTTTCATGTTTGTAGGTTGGGTAAATGGGCAGAGTTTTCCCCTATGGCTGTCTGAAGCTGTATATGCTCTCTCTCTCTCTGACTTTACCCTTTGTCTATGATTAAGAAACAGAGAAAGCAGAGATGATTTTCTAGCGCTACTTTCTGACAACCAGAGTAATCTCCTGTATTATTTTGAAATTTTGTTTTGTTTTGTATAAGTATCTTGTAAGTCAGCTCCAATGTCACAGCTTGCATTTTAACTGCTATAACAAAGGCTATATCTTCACTTATGGCAGTAGTGTAGAGTACAGGCACTGCACATGTAGCTCTAAGCCCCAGGGAAAGACCAGCTGTGTCCCTACTTGTCATTGTGGTCTGTAGCGCCACACAATAGTGAAAGGCCCCAGCAGTAGAGGGGCAACAACGAAAGGTGCTGGCAGGGGGAAGGCAGCGGGGAAAGGCTCTGGCAGAGGGAAGCAGCGGGGAAAGGCTCCAGCCGTCGGGGGACGCTACACATTACACTGCTAAAAATAGCAGTGTAGATGTGGGAGGCACTGCTTGGGCAGGTAGAGAGCTGTGTTAGGTGATTCAGGCACGTAGGGTACTCTACTTGTTCGTCTAAGCCAATGGTTCTCAACCTATTTACCATTGTGGGCTGCATATGCAGCTCTCTCTGTTATGTGGGCCGCATCCACACAATATATATACTGCCTGTATAGCTCTGAGGCTGTCACATGGGCTGCAGCTGTGTGCTGATTGGGCCACAAGGGGCCCACGGGTTCAGAACCACTGGCTTAAGCCATGTCTCACTGTCTACAATACTGTTTATGCCTGTGCTAGCTGTACTCTGCACACCGCCATAAGTGTAGATGTAGCCTAAGTAGGGTGACCTGATCTCCAGTTTTTAAGCCCTCCTGCAGGTGTCCCAACTTTTCCTTTAAAACGGACAAATTGCCCTGTATTTTCTGTCTCCCACCCCATCAGTACGTGCCGGATCTCAGCCAGCAGGGCCCCACCCCCCATCCCATTTCCAGCCTGCACTGGCTGCGCACTGTGAGCTGCGGTGGCTGGTGAGTGTGGGCAGGTGCCAGACAGTGGCCACTTACATGTCACCACTGTTGCCCCCCAGTGGCCCTTTACATGCTCCACCTCTCGCTGTCCTCTCCCTGCTTTGCCTCTTGGCCTCCACAGTCCCGCTGCTCTTCCATATCTCCCCTTCCCTCTGCCCCCGTGGGGCGCACCCCACTCCCAGCACTGTGCGGAGAATCAGCCCCTGGTCAGAATGCTCAGCTCACCAGCAGCCTGGCAGGCATGCTCCTTCCTTCTCCTACTGCCTCTGGCTGGGCCGGTGCTCTGGCCCGGAACACTGGCCAGGAGGAGCCGAGCCCCGCATAGCGCTGGCACAGGGAAGCCTCTTTGCCTCTCAGCTAAGCTCTGGAGTGGCGAGTGGGGGGGAGAGATTGCTAGCCTGTTCATGCCCCGAACTTGCAGGCTTCACAGCAGCCCCCGGGGCAGGGGCGTAGCACCCTCATTGCACACATCCCGCCCTGAGTCCCTACGCACCCTCCTCTGCTGAGCCACCTCTCTGGCCAGGTTCACTGAAGCCCCTGCAGTCAGGCTGCCTGGGCCCTGGAGCACAATGCATCCTTAGGGTTTAAACCCTTCCTGCCTGTGCTGTAGCAAGGGGACAGGAGGCGGCTGGGTTATGTCAGTGGCCAGCAGTAGCCTGGAGGTGTTAGCTGCCTTTCAACACTGTGCGGTCAGGAAGGGACAAGACTCTTCCAGCCACACACGGGAGTGAGAGGGGGTAGAGAAGAGCTCTGCAAGGACATGGGCCAGGTCATCCCTTCCCCTCCCCTGCAGCTGGAAGCAGCTCCCATCCCTTCCCTCCCACGAAGTGCATATAGGCTGCTGCTAGCCACATTCTGGTGTGAACCCTGTCAGAAATCTGGGAAGGGTGGGCATGTGACCCTGCATGCCCCCTGTCCCTGTGTTGCCCTGTGAAGACACAGTGGCAGGTACCTAGAGAGGTGGGTCCATCCCGGGCGAGGGTCAGTTCGGTCAACCCCCCCTCTGTGAGAGAGGTGTATGGGAGTGTGGGGATGGGTGACACACATGTGAACCCTAAAGCCTTAAAGATAAGAAGGTAAATAAAAAGAATCCAGCTATGCAGTATTTCTTTTTAACAGGGGCTCAGTCAACTTGATGTTAGATTGAACATTTGTACGATTGTTTGCCATTGAACTTGCTTGAATATGAGTAATTTTACTAGGTGTCCCATATTCAGTATAGGGAAATATGGTCACCCTAAGCCTAAATGCCTTAGTTCAGGGTTGCTTAAGTTTAACCTTCAGATGTTCAGGTTTGCTTGTACTTAGGCCTGTGTAATCATAACAACCCAGTGGCTCACCGGGATTAGAAGAGAATGTAGTGTATCAGATTTGGAACATATTGCATCAGGAAAGGAAATGGCTGTCCTGTGAATGAAATCTGAACCTTATCATATTTCCAGAGAGCAACAAAGAGACTGGAGTAGGTTTGGTATTCCGATGCTTGGTGGAGCTGAAAAGTGGCTGTTCTACAGTAAAGGGTGGAGCCAGGCAATGGACCAACCAGTTATTACTGAAGTTTACCATTGCACATGAAAAAGTCAATGAAAGAACCAGTTACTTCTAACACTTAAAGGATATTCCCTATATAAATAGCAGCAATAAATTAGCAAACAGCTTAACAATTAGATTATGCAATATAATGCTTATGGAAGGAGCATCGACAATAAGTACTAACTTCCATATTGCAGTATAATTATGGGGGAATCTTTATGTCTCATAATGTATGGAAATTAGAAGTAAATATACGACAGTAGCTTTGTACATACTTTCTATTGTTTAAGCATGGGGTTTTTTGTTTTTGTTTTTTTAACGTTTGCGCTTCATAGCCCAAATACCTCAGACTTCCCTACATTTGCTGGGAATATATCATTAAGGCTCTTCCTCAATCAAGAAACACAAGCTGATTGGCCCACGTCTAGTCCTGCCCAGCTCCTTACTCTACCTGTGACCTCTGTCCTATGAAGCCTCCTCTCCAAATCTGGGAGAGAGGAGGGAGAAATAAAAATAAAACAAAACAAGGATTTTCTTTTTCGAGACCTTGCTCATGTCGATTCCATTCTAGGTGTGTGCCAGCCCATATGCACAGTTGTTGGAGGCTTTTGCTTTAGCGGTATCCGTAGGGCTGGCTGTGACACCCTCTTGAGTTCTGCGCTCATGCGTTGGTATATTAGGCGCCACTGGTCCTACACTCTCTCAGTTCCTTCTTAGCGCCCATGATGGTTGGTTGGAGCGTCTTGTCTTGCATTGCAAGAGCATTAGCGCTTCTTAACAGTCCATTGTTACTTCCTTTGTATATAGTTCTTAGGAACTTCGCCATTAGATTAACTATCATTAGGTTAGTAGTGAGAGTCCTGGCTGGGACTTCGCCCCAGAGCGGGGCATACTCTGTTCCCCGGACTTCAAACCGTGTTCGTCATGCAGCTGGCCGATGCCTGTTAGTGACCCGCACAGCAGCTGTTTGAAGTGCTTGGGGAAGTCCAATATAAAAGATAAGTGCAGGATTTGCAAGAACTTTCATCCCAGAACTCAGAAGGAACGGGATATCTGGTTGAGGGCCCTCCTCATGGAGGCTACACTTTGTCCAGCATCAGAGCCCTCCCGAATGGACCCCGCTCCCAGCACCTCTGCATCGGTGCCGAGCGTATTGCCTGGCAACATTCCCCTTCACCGGTGCCTAAGAACCTGCAGGAGAAAAAAAGGCTCCCTGGCACCATCTAAGGAAGGAAAGGAGGCTTTGGGCAAAGGACTTAGTTCAGGCCACGTGTCCACCCTGGAGTTTCAAGGGGGTACCACTGTAGCCAAGCCAGGGATCCGACTCCCGGTAGCAACCCCAGTGGACCCAGGCGACTAAAGACCTAGTGAGTCTTCTGGCACCACAGACGCCACACCAGGCACCAGACTTGGCTAAGGCCCTGAAATCCAAGAGAAAGCTGGCCACGGGATCGCCCCCAAAGGGCAGTGGAGTGTCATCGGTCCCCTGTTCGCAGGTGTATGTCCCCACAGCCTAGGACCTCAGCTCTGCAACCTCGGTCTCCGGCCAGAAAACCCAGGTTCCTGGCGCCACGCTCATGCTCTCCTTCTATGAGGCATCGGACGCTGGAGTTGTGGCACCGGTCTCCGTATTCTCGTTACCATCAGGCCTCCCGCCAGAGATCGCCCCGGCGCAGGTCACTATCACCTAGACGATCTCCCAGGTGTCGGTCCCCACCAGTGCAGGACTGCTCCCCATCATGGCACTGGTCTCTACCATCCTCATGCCACTCGACGGGCAGGCATTGATCCCGCACTCTAGACACCGGTGTCCAGCAAGGGTCAGTCGACAGACTCAGGCCTCCAGAGTCCTGCCCTGGTCACCAGAAGGAAAATGGTCTAAGTAAGAGCCGGAGTTCAGCCCCTCGCCAAGAAAGTATGAATTGCCATCGACCCGCAAGACCAGCTGAGCATCCGTGGCGGCAGCGTGGCAGCAGGGCCAGTGGCCTGCTCAATGGCCTTATTGGAACCTTATTGGGGCTTACAGGTAATGCCGATTCCATAGTCCCACCACTCCTCCCTGGCCGCCTCGGACAAACCACCCCTGGCTCTGCTGGCACCGGAGTCAGAGCACAGTGCAGAATCTGACGTGGGGGCAGCACGACAGGCTCAGACGCCTAATGAGCCATCTCCAGACGAGGAAGGGGAACTCACCCCTCCTCCTGCGATGCACTCTTCGTCTTCATCTCTGGACGAGGTGGTGGTGGGACCCTCCCAGACTGGCAGTCCCTCCGGGCAACTTTAAAGAGCATCAGGCCCTCCTTAAAAGGTGGCTGCCAACTTAAACCTGGAAACTGAGGAGTTGGCTGAGCAATCAGATGATCTTTACAACATCATATCTTGTATATCCTGGCCTGTACCGCACTTCCTGTCCACACAGGGATCCTTAAGATTGCGAAAATGCTGTGGCAGACCCCCTCTTCCATTCTGCTCACTTTTAAGAATGCGAAAAAGAAGTATTACATCCCTGCAAAGGGATTTGAATACCTCTGTACTCACGCACCAGTTGAGTTGCTGATTGTGTCCCCAGTTAACGAGCGGACCAGGCAGGGCCAGGTGAGCGGCACACCAAAGAATGAACACTCCAAGAGACTGGACTTATTTGGCAGAAAGATTTATTCGACTGCCAGTTTGCAATTTCGGGTGTCTAACCACCAGGCCCTGTTGGATAGGCACAATTTTAATCTGTGGGACTCCCTTAGCAAATTCAGGGAGGCCCTCCCACAGGACTGTGCCCAGGAGTTTGCCGCTTTAGTGGAGGAGGGCAAAGCAGTGGCAAAAGGCACCCTCCAGATGACCAGGGATGCAATATACTCAGCAACCAGGGTTGTTGTCTCTGTGGTGGTGATGAGGTATAGCTCTTGGCTGAAGTCCTCAGGGTTATCCCAGGAGATGCAGTCCACTCTCCGGGACCATCCATTTGAGGGAGCAGGGCTCTTCTCTTAGCTCACAGACACAAGACTGCATGGCCTTAAAGACTCCTGCACCACTCTCCAATCCCTGGACCTTCATATTCCTCAGCAAGCTAGGAAGCAGTTCCGTCGTCCACCTCCTCCGCCTAGGTCCTGTGGGCCTCCCCAGCAGAGCACCTATGGAAAAAAAGACAAAGACAAGGGGTTTAAATGATGCTGCCCCTCATCTTCCCATTCACTTGCTCAGCCCGGCCCTTAAGACACTGGAAGACAGAGACTGGCATTTTGAGGATGAGCTCAAGGACAGCGGGCCAGTCACATAGCAGGATTCACCTTCCTACTTTTTCCTCAACCACCTGCAGCCTGGTCGCAGCTAACTTCGGACCATTGGGTGCTCAACATAATCTCTTCGGGCTACACCCTACAGTTGGGAAAAAGGATTCTACTCCCATTATTTCCTAATTCCGAAAGCAAAAGGGGGCCTGAGACCCAGCTTGGACCTGCGACGCCTCAACAAGCACCTCAAAAATTTGAAGTTCCGCATCGTTTCCCTGGCCTCCATCATAGAATCATAGATTAGGGTTGGAAGAGACCTCAGAAGGTTGTCTAGTCCAACTCCCTGCTCAAAGCAGGACCAATCCCCAACTAAATCATCCCAGCCAGGGCTTTGTGAAGCCAGCCCTTAAAAACCTCTAAGGATGGAGATTTCACCATCCTCCTACTGAAATAGTTTTTCCTAATATCTAGCCTGGACTTACCCCACTGCAACTTGAGACCATTGCTCCTTGTTCTGTCATCTGCCACCACTCCATCCTCTTTGAAACCCCCATTCAGGTAATTGAAGGCTGCTATCAAATTGCTCCCCCCCTTCCCTTCTGCAGACTAACTAAGCCCAGTTCCCTCAGCCTCTCCTTGTTAATCGTGTACCCCAGCCCCTTAATCATTTTCATTGCCCTCTGCTGGATTCTCTCCAATTTTTCCACATCCTTTATGTAGTGGGGGGCCCAAAACTGGACACAGTACTCCAGATGTGGCCTCATCAGTGTTTGAATAGAGGGGAATAATCACTTCCCTCAATCTGTTGGCAATGCTCCTACTAATGCAGCCCAATATGCCATTCACCTTCTTGGCTACAAGGGCACACTGTTGATTTATATCCAGCTTCTCATCCACTGTAATCCCCAGGTCCTTTTCTGCAGAACTGCTACTTAGCAAGTCAGCCTGTAGCAGTGCATGGGATTCTTCCATCCTAAGTGCAGGACTCTGCACGTGTCCTTGTTGAACCTCATCAGATTTCTTTTGGCCCAATCCTCCAATTTATCTAGGTCACTCTGGAAGCTATCCCTACCTTCCAGTGTATCTACCTCTCCCCCAGCTTAGTGTCATCCACGAACTTGCTGAGGGTGCAATCCATCCCATCATTCAGTCATTAATGAAGATGTTGAACAAAACCGGCCCCAAGACCAACCGCTGAGGCACTCCGCTTGATACCGGCTGCCAACTAGACATCGAGCCATTGATCACTACCCGTTGAGCCTGACGATCTAGCCAGTTTTCTGTCCACCTAATAGTCCATTCATCCAATCCATACTTCTTTTAACTTGCTGGCAAGAATACTGTGGGAGACCGTATCAAAAGCTTTGCTAAAGTCAAGGAATAACACATCAATTGCTTTTCCCTCATCCACAGAGCCAGTTATCTCGTCAGAGAAGGCAGTTAGATTAGTCAAGTATGACTTGCCCTTGGTGAATCCATGCTGACTGTTCCTGATCACTTTCCTCTCCTCTAAGTGCTTCAGAATTGATTCCTTGAGGACCTGCTCCATGATTTTTCCAGAGACTGAGGTGAGGCTGACTGGCCTGTAGTTCCCTGGATCCTCCTCCTTCCCTTTTTTAAAGATGGGCACTACATTAGCCTTTTTCCAGTCTTCTGGGACCTCCCCCAATTGCCATGAGTTTTCAAAGATAATGGCCAATGGCTCTGCAATCACATCCGCCAACTCCTTTAGCACCCTCGGATGCAGTACATCCGGTCCCATGGACTTCTGCTCGTCCAGCTTTTCTAAATAGTCCCAAACCACTTCTTTCTCCACAGAGGGCTGGTTACCTCCTCCCCATGCTGTGCTGCCCAGTGCAGCAGACTGGGAGCTGTCCTTGTTCGTGAAGACAGGCAAAAAAAAGCATTGAGTACATTAGCTTTTTCCACATCCTCTGTCATTAGGTTGCCTCCTTCATTGAGCTTTCCTTGGCTTTCTTCTTGTTGCTAACATACCTGAAGAAACCCTTTTTGTTACTCTTAACATCTCTCTGCTAGCTGCAACTCCAAATGTGATTTGGACTTCCTGATTTCACTCCTGCATGCCTGAGCAATATTTTTATACTCCTCCCTGGTCAAAAATGACCTTCTGCATCTCAAACTCCAAGGCTTGTCCCTTTCATCTGTTAAGGTCCATTTGGCCACTATTTTGGCCTTCTACAGTCTGCTCGAGGGCAGGTCAGTTTTCGCCCAAGACAAGATTGTCAGGTTCCTTAAGGGCCTGGAGCGCCTCTACCCGCATATCTGGAAGCCCGTCCCACCTTGGGACCTGAATCTTGTGCTATCACTGCTCATGGGTTCCCCCTTTGAGCCTTTGCTTTCCTGCTTCTTCCTCCTCCTCCTCCTCTCCTGGAAGGTTGCTTTCTTGGTCGCAATGACATCTGCCCACGGGGCCTCTGAGCTTAGGGCACTTACCTTGGAGCTGCCTTATATGGTGTTTTACAAGGATAAGGTTCAGCTGCGGCTGCATCCGGCTTTCCTACCCAAGGTTGTTTCACAGTTTCATATGAGCCAGGACATAGTCTTACCTGTCTTCTTTCCAAAGCCTCATAAGATGGAGGAGGAGCACAGGTCTCACTCTCTGGATGTCAGAAGGGTGCTAAACTTTTATTTTAAGCAGACCAAGCTGTTTCGTAAGTTGACACAGTTGTTCGTCGTAGTGGCCGACAGGATGAAAGGTTGTCCAGTGTCTGCTCAGAGAATTTGGTCTTGGATCACTGCCTGTATCCGCTACAGCTACAATCAGGCAAAGGTGCCTCCTTCGGCGATTGTGACCGCCCATTCAGCTAGGGTGCAGGCCTCTTCAGCAGCTTTCCTAGCTCAAGTGCTGATCCAGGATATCTGTAGGGCTGCCTCCTGGTCATCCGTCCACACGTTTACATCTCATTACGTGCTTACCCAGCAGGCCTGAGACTATGCTGGCTTTGGTAGAGCAGTGTTGCAAGCCGCATGACTGTGAACTCGGAGCCCACCTCCAGGAATACTACTTGTGAGTCACCTAGAATGGAACTGACATGAGCAAGCACTCGAAGAAGAAAAAATGGTTACCTATCTTTTGTAATTGTTGTTCTTCGATATGTGTTGCACATGTCCATTTCATTACCCCCGCTCCTGCCCCTCTGTTGGACTTGCTGGTAAGAAGGAACTGAGAGAGCGTAGGCCCAGCTGCACCTAATATACCGACACGTTAGCCCAGCACCCAAGAGGGCACCACAGCCAGCCCTATGGATACTGCTTAGGCAAAAGTCTCCGATGACTATGTACGTGGGAGTGCGCACACCTAGAATGGAATGGACATGAGCAACACATCTCAAAGAGCAACAGTTATAAAAGGTAGGTAACCATTTTTTCTTCTACTTTTTCTTCCACTTCTGAGAATAAATAGCATCCTAATTCAGAAACTGGGCTCTTCATGCATCAGTCTCATCTCCTTACTATCAGTGGCTGGGACTGTCACTGATATTATTGTAATTCAGAGTTTCTCCTCTTTTTAAAAAAAATGTTAAGATGAATTTACTGAATTTTGTTTCATAATATTGATTGATTCAAGACAGAATTGGGGACTGCAATACTAGAAACGTTATTGGAATGCATTGAAATAAGGCTCCAGTCAGGAATTCTTTTTTGATTGTAACAGTTGAAAAGTATTTAGCTAATGAATTATTCCAGAAGAACAAACAGATTTAGGGGAATCCTTTCCCTGTCTCATATTAGTTCTGACTTTGTTAGCACACACTTTTCACTAGGGACAGTCAAAGATAAACTCTGACTGAAATTTCTTTTACCTCAACTAAATGAATTCTTTTCACGATACTACTGTAAGACTGATGGCACTAACTAGAATTTCCCAGGTTTCAGAGTGGTAGCCGTGTTAGTCTGTATCAGCAGAAAGAACGAGGAGTACTTGTGGCACCTTAGAGACTAACAGATTTATTTGAGCACTTTATCTGAGCTCCATTTTCTTTTTTTTTTTAGAATCAAGGCTAGGATAACAATTCCTCACTTTCATGAGCACTAATTGGGAGAGTTCCAAAGACTTTATTCTGTATATATTTGCACTTGCTATCCATGTTAATAAAAAGAGCATTGGAGGGGAGATAAAATCTCATGTTTCAAGGCAAAAGCACATTCCTCCTAGATTAGGATGAAACCTTAATTGGGGTGGGGTGGGGGGCATATTATCCCATCTCCTCCTACAATGCAGTTTCCTGCATCCGTCAGCGATAGGATACTGGATTGGATTAGATGTAGCATGGAGCTGAGCCATTATGGCAATTCATGTGTTCCTATGTACTGTTTATGTGTATAAAGATACATATGCTGTGTCTGATCCAAAATGACACATTAAGAGTACAGTTTACCCATCTAAAGATGTGTTAGCTGCAAAAACAGCGATATAAAATATGAGTGGAGTTAATCTAGGGCTGGGCTCCTGCCAGTTGATTATTCAGAATTCTGCTTCTCAACATTTCACCAGAAATAGGCAAAATCAGCATCTCACTCCTGTTTTGAAGTCATAGTGACTTCTGGTAGCATCATGCTTTGAATTAAAAATAGGTAGATGTGGGTGCAGCTGGTAGTTAGAAATGGAAAAATGCAGGTTATGTATTCTTAGAAAACTTAAGTGTAGAAAAGAGTAAAAGCATTATTTGATGATTAGTCAAAGCTCTGAGGATTGGGCAAGAATTTTTTTTTTTAAATCACAGTATCAATAGAAAATGGATATAATACAGATTAAAAAATTGAAATTTAGGCCTGGTGTACAGTACGCAATGATGTTGAATTTAGCCACGTTATATCGAAATAAAACTAGATCCATCCACACAGCCAACCCGGTTTTGTCAACTTAAAGGGCTCTTAAAACCGGTTTCTGTACTCCACCTTGGCAAGGGTA
Source organism: Caretta caretta (assembly GCF_965140235.1). Taxonomy (NCBI): domain Eukaryota; kingdom Metazoa; phylum Chordata; order Testudines; family Cheloniidae; genus Caretta; species Caretta caretta. Next base: position 118,575,426 of record NC_134207.1, on the reverse strand, counting down.
GTAGCGGTAAAATCGACATTGCTGTTCTGAATTTGAGGTACTGTGGATGCAATTCAACAGTATTGGCCTCCGGGAGCTATCCCAGAGTACTCCATTGTGACTGCTCTGGACAGGACTTCCAACTCAGATGCACTAGTCAGGTACACAGGAAAAGCCCTGGGAGCTTATCTCTGGCAGCGCTGAGGGAAGCTATTAATGGTGGGGGATGTGTGTGGGCAGGGGTGGAGGGGTTCAGCTCCTAGCAGAGGATTGGCTGGGTTTTCTTTCTCTCCTCTTATTTGAATGTGCGTCCGTACCTCCGGCTTATTTTAGCAACTTCCTTCCCTCTCCCTGCTTGGAAATAACCCGCTCGCTTGGGGGCCAGCTACATTTGACATCAGACTGGCGTTCGTAGTTTTGACATGTAAATACTCGGTTCCATCCCGGTGCAGGAGAGGGTTTGGGCTGCGCCCTCCAGCCTGCCACGTGTCTGCATAGCAACCAGGAGCGAAAGGGCAGCGAGGACTAGTCGACGCTAGCCATGGTACTGTGGATGCACTCTGCTGGCTTACTGCGCTTAGTGGGGATGCACGCAATTGACTGTATAAAATCTGTTCCTAAAAATCGACTTCTGTAAATCCGATATAATTTTGTACTGTAGACATACCCTAAGATAAGGGCTGAAGGTTTGACAGGCATATAATGAGGGTTAAAGACTAATGCAATTAGAAAAAATTACATCCCTTTTCTGACTCCTTTGTTTGTACATTGTCTTATTAGACTGTAAGCTCATTGGAGCAATGACCTGTTTTGCTGTCAAGCTCCTACCACACTTTTGTCTGTTACATTAATAATAAGAAGCAGCGTGATGTGTGGTCACCAAACTACATTTTGATCTTTTCATGTGCTATAGTTTCAGAAGGTGTGAATTTACAGATATGCTAGCACTACGGCCTCTTTAAGCACTGAAGCCTATGTTTGTTGCACCTGTTATTTGTTCTTAAGGTAAATGTATTAGAGAAGCACTGTCTCTGGATAACCTCAAGAAACATAGAGCCATGTTTGTGCATGATTTTGTTTAGATGTTTTCTGTTAAGGATTATCCCCATTTTACAGATTGCGAAACTGAGGAACAGAGCAGTGACATGGCTTGCCCCAGTCACCCAGCAGGATAATGGCCGACCACAAATAGAAACCCAGTCTCTTGAGTCCCAGTCTAGTGCTCTGTCTGCTGGGTCACATTGCCTTCCCTTTTGTAGGCCTGACTCTCAATAGTCATATAACCCTATAGATGGAACAGCTGTTAAACTGGCACTTTCTGTTTTGAATTCAACATTCACTCCCACTAGCAATCGGTATTTCTTTGCATCTAAATTTCTATCATATCGTTACTTTCTAACTACTTCAAGGGGTAAATTTTCTTTGGTTCAAGAAGCTTGTTAGATGTTGGTGTTAAGGTTTTAGTCTTTCTACCCGAAAGTGTTTGAGTTGGTGGAAAAACAAAGCATTGTGTTGCTCTATTCAGTTTTAAGTGTATGTTCCTTGAAAGCATGAGGGTGTTTTAAAAAACAATTTTTTTGCTTTTGTATGGACTTTTCTGCTAATTCAGTAGATGCTGCTTGGCAAGGGCTTAGCTTTGTGTACTGCATGAACTGGTATATCAAAGAGGATTGCCAAAATGAGCCATTAACTGTTATTAACTCACCTGGAATTGCATGGTAAGCAAACTCCTGTTTACAGTGTTACGTTACAATTAATATGAATAATACAAATAATATCAACAGCTAAACTAGGTTTGATAAAAATGTTATCAGTCCTTATGCTTCAGGACAGTAACTAACTGCCTAGACAATGATGAAGAAACTTATTGTACAATTATGGTTTATGGGGTTTACAACTTCCTCTGGTAATGGTCTCTGAAGCTGACAAAATATCAGAGTAGATGGACCATTGATCAGCTCCACTATGGCAATTCATGTGTTCTTTAAAATGACTAGCTCTTCACCTCAATACTCACGGGGCTGATTATTTCCCATACTCCAGTGACTGCCTTCTAAATGTTTGATCTTGTATTTCTTTTATTCTGTCTGCACAATGATCTGCTGTTTCATAGTGTATCTGTAATCGTTTTTCATGTCCTAGCAATTAGTATGGTAGTTCTACACATGCAGTATTAACTGGGAAGTTATATTTATTTCCTGTATTGAATGGTGATTAAAACTTGGGAAAGGCTGGCTTGCTTGATTGTAGGAATTGCTTTTGGTTGGTTGTGGTTTGTTTCCATACAGTAGTTGCACAATTAACATTTATAACTCCGTTGAACTGTTAACATAGATCTGCATTAAAACTGTAGAACAGGATTTCCTTAAAAAACAAAACCAAACCCACAACTACTTGTCATTCAATAGCCATTTTTCCTGTTCTTCACTTTACCTATTGCAAAATTGTGATAATAATTTACCTACTTGACATGTAATTTTAAGGCTTAATTAATATTTGCAAAATGCACTGAGAGTCTGAGATGGAAGCCATCTATAAGTATTCAAATGATCTAGCTAGAGTATGTTTCCCACTTCTCTCGACTGAGAGAATCAAACTGTTTGCATCATAGGCCCTGTATCAAACAGCTAATGGAGATTCTTCTTTAGCAAAAGGGGTAGGAGACTGCTTTTAGAGTAGAAGGATCTGAGTGTTATAGTTATTAATGCTATTGCCAGAGTGCTTTTGGAACCCAAACAGGGATTAGGGTCTTATTGTACTTGACACTGTACTAACAAATAGACCCTAAATCTCACAATCTAAGATTTAGCTAATACATAACAACTGAAGAAGGTGACAAATGGGGAGGTTGATGGGTGAACAAGGTGACAGTAGCACAGGTTAGCAGTCATGGTGGTCTCAACTGTCAGAGTTGGTCTAGCCCAGTGGTTCTCAACTCTGGTCCACCACTTGTTCAGGGAAAGCCTCTGGCGCACCGGGCCTGTTTGTTTACCTGCCGCGTCCGCAGGTTCGGCCGATCGAGGCTCCCACTGCAGCACATCCCTCAGCCCGCGCCGCTTTCTGCAGCCCCCATTGGCCTGGAGCAGCGAACCGCGGCCAGTGGGAACCGCGATCGGCCAAACCTGCGGACGCGGCAGGTAAACAAACTGGCTTGGCCCTCCAGGGGTTTTCCCTGAACAAGCGGTGGACCAGAGTTGAGAACCACTTGTCTAGCCAGAGCTGTGCTCCTGCTGTAGTTGTAACCAGGATGTGCAGCACCGTTACATGTGGAATCTTATGGGACCATGTATTGGAACTACTATTTTTATTATTGCAGTTTGTATTATTACTCTTTTCAGTTTCTTGTCAACTGGCATCATTTGAAGAGAAACGCATCCACAAAGCTCAGGCTGCAGGATTCATTTTTAGTTGAACTGATCAAAATTTGAGACCACCTTCTGCAACACTGAGCCATTTTGAGAGAAACCCAATTTTTTAACAGTTCAAAAATCCATTTATAGTTGTTTCTTAGAAACACTGGAGGGTTTTGATATATTTTCAGTAATGCTCTATAGTGCTTTTGTATAGCAGTGTCAGTGCTTAGCTGGGCAGCTCTGTTCCTTTGCTACACAGATCTTTATTCCGCTTAATACCCCTCTCTTTGCAGCAACTGTGACTTGTAGTCATCAAGGTAACGAGATGGCAATTTTATTGCTGCTGCAAATCTCTCTGCACCAGAGACTTAGGGGCATCTATGGTACAGCAGCCGCAAAGCCAGCAACACCAGTTGTGAAGGCTCTGTGGGAGCAAAGTGAGACTAATCCCTATTTCCATCCCCTTTAGCGCTAACTGCTCCAAGCAGAGAAAACCCCCTCTCTCCTCCCCAGCATGTCAAAATCCGGCAGCGAGCTGCTAATTGCCTTTACAGTGATTCACATGCCATCTGCCAGTGTCAGGATTTTTTTTGTCATGTTTGGCAGGCTTTAGAAGGCAGATCCCCTAACTTGTGCAGTTCCCGTGTCCATGACACTGACGCAGTACAGCACGGTAATAACAATGACTCTACCACATGCAGAAATTAATCAAGAAACAGTTTACATATTGTTGCCTTTTTTTTTCCCCTGAGAGAAGAACATGCACGCACGCACACACACAAGTTGCTTCATTTGAATTCCATAAATTCTCTCCCTCCCGCCCCCCCACCCCCGCCAGGCAAAACAAACTTATGGATGTGAGAAAGAGAGATAGCTGTTGACAAATAATAAAAGTTTGAAGGACTGTTTTGTAAATGACAGGTTTCAGAGTAGCAGCCGTGTTAGTCTGAATCTGCAAAAAGAAAAGGAGGACTTGTGGCACCTTAGAGACTAACACATTTATTTGAGCATAAGCTTTCGTGAGCTACAGCTCATGAGCTTTAGCTCACGAAAGCTTATGCTCAAATGTGTTAGTCTCTAAGGTGCCACAAGTCCTCCTTTTCTTATTTTGTAAATGTATACCATGGCTCATCGTGACTCGTACAGAAGAGTGAGTGTGGCTGTCCTGCACGATGGCTTAGTGCAGTGGTTTTCAAACTTTTTTTTCTGGTGACCCAGTTGAAGAAAATTGTTGATGCCCGCGACCCAACAGAACTGGGGATGAGGTGTTTTGGGTGTGGGAGGGGCCCAGGGCTGGGGCAGAGGTTTGGCGTGCGGGAGGTGCGGGCTGCGTGGTGGGGCTGGGAATGAGGGTTTTAGGGTGTTGGAGGGGGCTCTGGGTTGGGGCAGGGGGTTGGGGTGCTGGGTTGGAGTGGGGGCTTACCTCGGGCAGCTCCCGGGCAGCGGTGCAGCGGGGGTGCTAAGGCAGGCTTCCTGCCTGTCCTGGCACCGCGGACTGCGGTGTGCCCCAGAAGTTGCCAGCAGCAGGTCTGGCTCCTAGGTGGAGGCATGCAAGCAGCTCTGCATGGGTCTTGCCTGGAGGCACCGCGCCCCCCCCCATTGGCTGGTTCCCAGCCAATAGGAATGCGGAGCCGGTGCTTGGGGCGGGGGCAGTGCATGGAGCCCTATGCCCCCCCCCCCCCCCCCCGCCTAGGAGCTGGACGTGTTGCTGGCTACTTCTGGGGCACAGTGCAGTGTGAGAGCAGGTAGGGACTAGCCTGCCTTAGCCGGGCAACACTGTCAACAGGACTTTTAACAGCCTGGTTGGTGGTGCTGACCAGAGCCGCTGCGACCCAGTGCCTTACATGCTGCGACCCAGTACTGGGTCATGACCCACAGTTTGAAAACCACTGGCTTAGACGAGGCTCTTGGAATGTCAGAAGCACTGCATGGTCACAGCTATGCTAGGGGGAAATGAAGCATTGGTCTTGTCATAACTTATCTAACAGTTACATCAGAGAGTTGGTGCCATGACTGTCACAAACAGGCCAAAAGAATAGGACTTTTTTTTATTCCCTTATGATGAGAACCAGAAACTAAATAAAAGTTGTTTGAGGCGGGAGGCCCAGGAAATGAGTGGGCTTTACTTTTATTTAATCTCTTCTTCCTGTGCCATGAGCTCTTGTTTGTTCATTTACTTTCTTTCGTGATCTTTCCACTATTATTATTATTATTTACTTGCTATCAATAACTAAATATTTTATCTGCATTTCTAAAGCCTCTGAATGCTCTTTATACCTCTGTTTTAAAATGGTCTTTTCCTAGGAATGATGCTGCAGTGTCTGAATCTGGTGCCTCCTGACCTCCACTTTCTGTGCCTGGGCGTGCCTTCTTCTGAAGGACCTGCCTCACATGTCCTATAAACAGGCCTGCGTGACAGTTAATACATTAACGAACAACGGGGGAAAGGGAGGAATGTGACCCCACTGAGTGCATCCAGAAGGTGCAAAGTGGGTACCGAATGTGACATTTTCCATGAGCGCACATAGGCTCCAGTGGAGGGCACCACACACCTCATTTAGCATAAACTGGCCTGCATGCCAGTGAATAAATTAATTTATAAAGAGAAGTCACAGAGGTGACTGAAATGTGGGCCTCCTGTTCCCCAGGCAAGCACTCTGCCAGCTGAGCTAAAGGGGCAGGTCATGTAGGTTGTACCGGCAGAGACGCTTTTATGTATTTCCCACAATTCCTTCCAGACTATTATGGAACTAATCCCTTCTGCTGTTTCAGGATCCTGGGTGCTGTTTTTCTTTTGAGCAACAAAGAACCTCTAGGGGGGTTTTGTTTGTTTGTTTTATTTCCAAGAATCTCAAAAAGAAAATTGTTTTTATGTGATCTGGTTCACTTATATTATGAGGTGATTAGAGCAGGGCTTCAATCAGCGGGAGGATTCCCTAAGGCAAGGTCTTGTCCCACCAGTGCCTATAGCATGCCCTGACACTGGGGCGACTGGAGAATTGAGCTGAGAGAGGCTACAGTATGGTGCAGCAGATGAGCACCGGCAGTTGCCATGGAAATCTCTAATACAGCTGAAACACAAAGAAAGGGCACTTGCTGAAGCACACAAGCTCAACATAAAATGAATGAAGGACAAGCAGAATGTAGAGCAGACCCTCAGCTAGTGTCCCAGATGGAGTTTTAATTTCCTTCTCTTTCCCCCACCAAGCCTTAAAGCCGGATCATGCCTTAAAGAAAATAAAAACGAACTATTGAGCTATCAATATACAGTCTAAGTACATCCCTCCCATCTCCATCCAAAGGAAACAGACATATATTAATGGGGATATAATAGGTGTAGTGGGGAGCGTGGTGGCCTTTATGAAGGAGTGGCCTCTTGCCACTGGGCTTTGGTGAGTGTCATGGGACTTGTCTGCAGCATATGCGCTGCTGTTAATGATTGAAAAATTACCACAACAATTAGTCATGGATCGCTGAAGGCAAGGCCCCCAAACACTGTGGACAATGTGATTAAATCCATGTATGTGACAATTAACTCTCTTGCAGGTTTATCTACCATTTTGGAATAGGAGGAGGTTGGACAAAAAGTGACAGGAAAGAATAATGCTGCAGAATGGATCCGTTACAGCTGGCACTATCCATTTTAATCTGACACTGAATTAATCACACTCAGATTAATCCTGTTCTTATTGCACCATTTCTGTTGCCCATTTGTTTATAGTCTCTTTCCTTTATGAACAGTGCAGAGGCATGACTGATTCAATTCCTGCCTATTCCATGTTTTTAAATTTAAAAATCAAATCCTTTAGTTACGCCTTGTTTTAGGTTGTCCAAGGTGCAATTATCTCATAAAGACTAAGACGAGTCCAGATGTACCATGTCGTGAATCCCCTTATGTATTACAGCTGAGTAACTCTCAATAAATATTTGTTCGGCCAATATTCTGCCTAAATAGAGAAAGGTTCCACTTATGTTTGTCTACACACACACACTTTTTTTATTTATATATATATATATAAAAACATGTATTCTACGGAATGTATACTATGTTGCTTGTGTGTATATTTGTACACATATGCTACAGTGTGTTTGTTCTTGGGTTTCATATTTCATATTTGCTGACAAAAGGTACATTTAAATAATGCTTAGAGGTTGTGACACTAAATGGAATAAACTAGGAACTTCAAAAGCCCAGGACTCACACTCTGTCCAGAGCTCAAGCTGGTGTCAAGAATGGAAATGGAAAGTATGAGTGATTTGATTTAAGGAAAGGGTGGCTTTCAAGTTGGAGAATAGGAGTATTTTTTAAGAGCAAGAAACACAAATGCTCATGGAAGGAGAAAGTTTATCCAGTTGACAGAAATTGCTCTGCAGATGCACATTTCAGGTCAGTTAAAGGCCTAATTAGACATTTTTACAAACCTAGGGCCAGATCCTCAGCTTGCGTAAATTGGCGTAGATTCATTGAAACCTATACTTTTATGTGAGTTGAGACTCTGGCTCATACTATTTACTACTACCTGGATGAATAATTAAAAAAAAATACTTAGGCTGCACAGTATGCCTTTTTGATACAGTGCATTTAAAAATAGTTTGATCACAATGGTTCTGATTGGCCCTTTATGAAGACTCCCATATTGATAAGGTGGCTCCTCCAATAAATTAGATTTGACCCCCTCTCTAACTTCACCCATTGTAGTCAGGGTGCTCCCTCATCTTCTGTCTTTTGTCCATACAGTATCATCCCATCTTCATGATTCATTGTGTTGTTATTACTTGCTGCTTTTAAAAGAAGGACTTTTGTATATAGGCTCATTATAAAAGGAGATTTGATTTTTTTACATGATACCATTATGATTTATCATATACTTTGTGACAGGGTCAGGCCAGATGGCTACAGGAGAGTAATAGAAGGCAGATATATTAGCCCCAGGTTAAGTAGGTCCCTTTTCCCTGGGTAAGGTAACAGGGAAGGTTTTTTTTTTTTTTTTTTTTTTTTTTTTTTTTTTTTTTTTTTTATTGAAACAGAAAAGAAATTTATTTGTAACAGTTACAGAGAGTACAAAAGGATAAAGAAAAACTTAGCAACAAAACAACGCAATCAGAAGGTATAACACAACAGCTTTCAGGAGGGAGAGGTGTTCAGGTTAGCCCAGGCCCAGAGCGGGGGGGCTTCCTCGACACTCGTGGTCTTCCACCCTCCTGAGTTACCTGGTGGCCTAGAGCGGGGGGGCTTCCTCGACACTCGTGGTCTTCCACCCTCTCGAGTTACCTAGTGCCACGCCCAGGGTCACCGACCCTCCCTCTCCTGAGAGTGCCCGACAAGATGGGCACGGCTGCGGGGTGGGTGGTTGGGAGGGAGGGGGGTACACCCATGTATTATAGGACCCCTCCTAGAAGACAGTAATGATGGTATTCACAGCAACTAACGGCTGTGGCTGGAGGCTCTCGCTCTTTCCCTCAATCAGAGGGTCAGACGGAGGGAACCGGACGGGGTCACCGAGCAGAGAACCCCGGACAGCGCCCACCGCTCCTCAAAGGTGTCAAGGGAGTCGGTGGACGCTGCCCAGAGGAACTCCGCCCGGATACGTGAATGTACTGAGAGTCGGAAAACGGCCTCACAATCGCAGGACGCCTCATGAGCCAACCTCCGCTCTCTGGTCTTATAAATGGCTGTTTTAGCCAAAGCTAGGAGGAGGTTAACCAGGAGATCCCGCGACTTGGTGGGGCCACGGATGGGGAGTGTATAAATAAAGAGGTGGGGGGAGAAATGAAGCCAAAAGCGCAAAAGAATATTTGTGAGGAGCCGAAAAAAAGGCTGCAATCTGGCACACTCTAAATAGACGTGCGCCAGGGTTTCCCTCACGTTGCAAAAAGGGCAAGTCTCCGGAAGGGAGGTAAAACGTGTCAAAAACACGCCCGTGCTCACAGCCCCGTGAAGGAGCCGCCAACTGATGTCCCCGACGGGCCTCGGGACCAAGGTGGAGTACAGGCTGGCCCACCGAGGTTGCTCACCCTCCAAAGGTGGTAAGAGATCTCGCCACTTTGTATCGGGGCGGGACACCAGGGTGCGGGCATGAAGGGTATGAAGCGTGAGTGTATATAAATATTGCCGTGATGCAACTTGAAAACCGACCGGTTGCAGTTCATGCAGCCGGCTTGCAGTGAAAGGATGAGGGGTGTGTTGGGATCGGCAGGGTAGGGGCCCGATGGAAAGGTCCGGCGGGCCTGGGGTAAGGGATGGGCGGGGTGCGCCCTCGCGCAAGGCTCGGCTAACATAAGCCCGAGCGGCGGGGGTCAGAGCGGCCTCCACCTCCTGAAGCACGCGCCGGGGGGTGCGAAGGCTGGAGAGCCCCATGCGTCGAGCGAGCGTCAGGGGATCCAGCCAGTCCCCCCGGTCGTAGTCCAGGAGGTCCCCGACCCTCGTAACTCCCGCCAGGACCAACCTCTGGCGCACCGTGCGGGACTCCGCCGCCTGCACACAAAATTGAGGGTTGTGTAGCAGGGGCTCCGCGAGGAGATCTGCCCCCACGATGGCCGCCACGGACCTGGTCGTTGAAAACAGTTTCCAGGCCCGGAGGAGGTCCTGGTAGAAATCCGGCAGCCCGGAGAGGTCTCGCGGAAAACCTCTCGGACAAAGATAAAAGAGCTGTCGGTCATATCGGAGCCCATGGAAGCGGCGTAAAAAGGCATGCGCCAATATGCTCCACGTCGAACTACCTGCACTATAAAGGAGCCTCTGCAGGGCCTGGAGGCGGAAAACGCGGACCTGAGTGTACAGACACTTCAGGCCCTGCCCTCCTTCCTTCAGGGGCAAGTGGAGAACTCCAACAGGGGCCCAGTGCAATCCTGACCAAAAGAACTCCAGAATCAATCTCCGGAGGTGGGACAGGAAACCCGGGGCCGGGGCTAGGGTGTTGAGCCGGTACCAGAGCGTGGACAGGACTAGTTGGTTAAGCACCAGTGCTCTCCCCCGAAGGGAGAGACATCGGAGTAGCCTCGTCCATTTCCTGATCCGCTCAATCACGCCGCCTTCCAAATTTTGCCAGTTCTCCGGCGGAGAAGGGTGCGTGGCAGAAAGGTAAACGCCGAGATAGAGCAGAGGGCCGGCACTCCACCGGATGGTCTGAAGCGCGGGTGGGAGGGAGCTTACCTGCCGCCAGCCCCCCACCGCCAAGCCAGAGCTCTTGACCCAGTTGACTCGGGCGGAGGAGGCTGCCGAAAAGATGGTTTGGCATGCCTCCACTCGCGCCAAGTCGCCCGGGTCCTGGACCACGAGGAGGACGTCATCGGCGTACGCCGACAGGACCAGCCGCAGCTCCGGCTCCCGCAGCACCAACCCCGTCAACCTCCTGCGGAGGAGACAGAGGAAGGGCTCGATCGCCAGAGCGTACAGCTGGCCTGAGAGGGGGCACCCCTGCCGCACCCCTCGCCCGAAGCTGACCGGTTCGGTCAGGGTCCAGTTGAGCCTAACCAGACACTCCGCGGAGGCGTACAGCACCTGGAGAAAACTCACAAACTGAGGTCCGAATCCAAACGCTCGCAGGGTGCTCAGGAGGTACCCATGATCTACCCTATCGAACGCCTTCTCCTGATCGAGAGACAGGAGGGCGAACGACAGACCATCTCTCCGCCCGAGTTCCAAAAGGTCTCGGACTAAAAAGAGGTTGTCAAAAATGCTGCGACCCGGGACAGTATAGGTCTGGTCTGGGTGAATCACGTCCGCCATCACGGACCCTAGCCGCAGCGAGATTGCTTTCGCTACGATTTTGTAATCCGTGCTGAGGAGTGAGAGGGGACGCCAGTTTCGTAAGTCGCGGAGGTCCCCCTTCTTCGGCAGCAAGGCGAGCACCGCTCGTCTGCACGAGAGAGGGAGGACCCCGCCCTGCAAGGACTCAGCCCAGACAGTGACTAGGTCTGGGCCAAGGATGTCCCAGAACGCGCGGTAAAACTCCACGGTCAGCCCGTCCATGCCCGGAGATTTATTGGTGGGCATGCGACGGAGGGCTTCCGAGAACTCGGCCAGGGTGAGAGGCAGCTCTAGCCGGTCTCGGTCGCCCACGCTGACCGTGGGGAGTTCCCCCCAGAGCACCCCGCAAGCGCCAGGATCGGTCGGATCCGGGGAGAAAAGGTTTGCGTAGAAGTCACGGGCCCTCCCACACATCTCCTCCGGATCCGTGAGGGGGGTGCCGTCTTCCGCTAGAAGGCAGGTGACGTGTTTTTTGGCCCCCCTCGTTTTCTCCAGGGCGTAGAAGAAGCGGGAGCCGCGATCCATCTCCCGAAGGAGGCGGATGCGGGACCGGACAAAGGCACCTCGGGCCCGGTGGTCCTCGAGGGCTCGAAGTTCCTCCCGCTTCTCCCGGCACGCTCCGCAGAGGGACGGGTCCCCGGGGCTGGCGGCCAGGCGCCTCTCCAGCTCTAAGACCTCCCGTTCCAACTGCTCTATCGCCGCATTTCTCCGTCGGCTGGTGCCCCGAGTGTAGTTGCGGCAGAAGAGCTTGGCGCGTACCTTCCCTAAATCCCACCAGCGCCGCACCGAAGGAAAGGCACGCCACTGCTCCCGCCAGGCTAGCCAAAACTCCCGGAAGGACATCACAAAGCTCTCGTCCTCCAACAGGCTGTTGTTAAAATGCCAGTAAGCCGGCCCCGGTCCCTCTGCACGGAGGGAGACCGTGACGGCAACTAAATGATGGTCGGAAAAAGGGGCCGGCCGAATGGTGGAGGAGTGGGCCTGTGAGAGATGGAGACGGGATAGGTAAATACGGTCTAACCGAGAGCGGTGTGACCGACGGGCCTCCACCCGAACAAAGGTGAAGGTGGAAGTATCATCTGGGTGATGGTCACGCCAGACGTCCACTAGGGAGTGATAGTCGACTATGTCTCGGAGAATGGTCGCGGCGGCCGGGCTCGGCTCGGCCCCCGAGCGGTCCCGTTCCTCGAGGGTGGTGTTAAAGTCCCCTCCCAGGATCAGGCACTCGTGTGAATCTAGGGTGTCGAGAAATTCGGACACCTGCTGGTAAAATTGTGGCCGCTGTGAACTCACTTGCGGGGCATAGATATTAGCAAGATTGACCACGAGCCCCTCCAGACGAACTCGGAGGTGCAACAAGTGGCCCGGCACGGCCTCAGTGACTCCTAGCACCTCGGGCCGCAGGGTGGGGGAGAACAGGGTCGCCACTCCAGCTTGCCAAGCCGTGCAGTGGCTGAAGTATACCCCGTCCCCCCACTCCAGCCGCCACCTGTCCTCGGCGGTTGGGTCCGTGTGGGTCTCCTGCAGGAAAACCACAGAGTACCCCCCCTCCCGAAGGTAGGAGAGCACCTGGGACCTGCGGAGAGCCATCCTACAGCCCCTGGTGTTCAGGGTTACAATAGTGAGAGGTGTCATGCGGAGGGCTGGGGGAATGGGGAGTTCTCATTGGTGGGGGTACTCAAGGCCCCCGGCGGGTCGCGTAGCAACCCGTGTCCCATCCCGTGAGTAAGTAAATCTTTCCGGAAGCTGCGGGCCCGCTCATAGGCCGCGGCACCGCCCTTCCCTTGCCGTCTACCCTCCCTCATAAGGGCTCTCGCGGCTCGGAGGAGTCGATCAAAGTCCCCCCATTGCTGGAGAGCCAGCTGTGCCCTATCGCGGGCACCACGGCATTGTTTTAAGAACTCCCGTAGTGCGTGCTGCAGCTCATGGGGGGGTAGGGTTACAATTCCCAGAGCAGTCCCTGGTGGGGCTTTTGATACAGCCTCGTGGTCCGCTAAGGCGGGTAGGCAGGGTGCGGACCGCCGACGGGGTGTCTGACAGGCTGGGGTTATTAACTCCATCTCATGCCTTGGGGTGGACGGGGATGGCAGGGGGAAAGGTGCAACTCCTGGGGAGTCGCAACTAGAAAACGTAAAGACTGCTCCCTGGGGGGAATCTGCAAAAGGCGGAAAAGAAATAACCCCAGGGGCGGCGGTAGCCTTGCAGGAGGAGGGAAACGGAACCGGAATAGGGGTGGGGGCAGGGGCAGAGGTAAGGCCCTGGGCTTCAGGAGGCGAGCAACAAAAAGAAGGTGCCTCCCGAGCAGGGTCGGGGGTTAAGGGGCAAGGGAGGGGGCTCCGAGGAATGCTAGGTACTGGCTCCGGGGTGGTCGTGGCAGCCATGGCCTCAGGTGGTAAACCACTTTCCGTGGGGTGCTCACCCGGAAAGGCGGTCAGGGGGAAGGAACATGGGGAGAGGGGGCCTGGGGTGAGATTGCCCAAATCGAGGCCGGCCGGCGGGAAATCATCCCCTCCCTGGGTGACCGGGGTCAAATCAAGGGCTTCAATCTCTGCGTACACAGAGGAGAGGCCAACTCCCACCACCCCAGGGGCCTCTCCGCTAGGGCCCGCCTCGACGGTCACGTCGGGGTTCGTTGGGAGTTCAGGTGGTATCCGGTTAGAAGGGGCTTCCCCCGGGGCTTCGGAGGGGAGGGTCCCCCGCGGAGGGGGGATTCCACCCTCCAATGCTGGTCTATCTTCACCTCCCGACACCAGCGAATGGATCTCACTCGTGGCCGAGGCGGGAGGCTCAAGATCGGTACCTCCCTTCCTGGTCTTCCGGGGGGCTTCCGCGTCAGATGAATGCAGCGGTGCTCGAGCCCTCCGCTTGCCTCGCTTCCCCTGGACTACAGTCCAGCCCTCCATGGCGTCGTCCGGGGGTTGAGTAGCAGGGGACGGAGCGGGGCGCGGAGGCAGAGGTTCAGGGGTTTGGGGGGGTAGCGGTAAGGCAGCATTAGGGGCGGGGGGTTCTCCGTGGGGCGAGCCCTCTCCTGCACCCGGCAAAAGCTTTGCCACACCCCCCTCCATGGGCTCTGCCGAGGTGGTTACGGCAAGAGTGGGACTCCCGTGGTCGCCCGGGCGTTGTTGGAGGGGCGCCTCTTGGGCCCGGACGGGGGCAGCGGTGGATCGGGTGGGAGGGGGGGTGGTGTCGGGTGCCGGGTGGCCGGGGGTGTCGGCAACAACAGGGCCGATATCCCGCCGGGTCTCGGGGGTCTCAGGTGCCCCTCTCCCCCGGGCCAAAGGGCAGTCCCTGCGGACATGCCCTGCCGAGCGGCAGAGGTAGCACCGGGCCTCTCCGGTGGAATAAAAGACCCTATAGCGGGCTCCCTGGTAGGGAACTTGGAAGGACCCCTCGAGCGCCTCTCCGTCACGCACCCCCGCCGGCAGTGAAATCTGCACTTGCCGGCGGAACGAAAGGACGTGACGGAGGGCGGGGTCCTTACAGCCTAACGGGAGAGGGCTAATAACAGAGACAAGCTTCCCCAGGGCGGAAAGAGCAGGTAACAGGGCAACATTAGGCAAAAAGGGAGGAACGGAGGTGAGGACGAAGCGAACGCCCAGATCTTCTAGCGGTTCTAGGGGGAGAAACACCCCCCCCACCACTAGGCCCTTCTCCACCGCCTCCTGGGCGGCAGTCTCCGAGGCCAGAAAAAAAACGACCTTCCCATACATCTTGGAGGCCGCCACAATGGCCATGGGTCCTACCACTTTCGCCAACGCCTGCACGTATACCTCCACGTGGGGCGAGGCGGGCACTAGGAGGCAACGGACACCGTGCTTCCTGGTCAGGGCGGGAAAGGGGCCCCGATTGCTAGTAATGGCAGCGGAGGCAGTGGGTGGGCGAGATGAGGAGGCGGCAGGTGAGGGGGGGCCTGTCGCCACCCGGGCATACGTCCTGGGGGCTGGGGGAGGGATAATCGCAGAGCTGGTGGAGGGAACAGCTGGGAGGGGTGCCGCGATCGATGACGAGGCCACTGTGGTGGGGGCGGCCTCTGCCACGGAGGGTCCAGCGGCATTAGCGGGGCCCTTCCCTTTTGGCCCGCTTCGATTTTTCCGTCTAACCGGGGGGGGGTTCCTAGAATCTAATGGGGCAGAAACCAGAGCAGCAGTAGTAAGCGCCCCGGTGCCTCCTACTGCCGATGCCCCAGCGGGGGCGGTGGCAGGGGTTCTAACAATGGAGGCGGTGGGGAAATCTTGAGGGGTGGGCAGGAGGGTAGATAAGGAAGGGGCAACCAATTTCGGTGGAGGGGCCTTGCGTCCCTCCTTCTCTGCCATTGTAAGCAGGGAGTGACAGAAAAACACTGGGAGGGGGAGGGGGGGCAAAAATCGGGGTCCGGTAGTAGGGGTAGGCTATGGGGTAAACAATCCGGGGGGGGGGGGTGGAGGGAGGACAACCCACCACAAGTGTCCAAAGAGTCTCGCTTGGTCGGTTATTATGCCGGTCCAAAAGGCAAAGTCCAAAGCAAACAGCTGGATCCGAAGGCAGATGGCAGATTGCCAGCAGGGACGAAGCAGCGGGGGCCGTGATAGTCGTAGTAGTGGTGGGGGGGTTGGGGGCACCGTTGGATCTGGGGGTAGCTCCCTGCTACACCCCTGTGCCGCCGCAGACGCAGCTGAAATGCAGTCAACTCCCCCCCCCGAGGGTAGAAGTTCAAAAGAAATCCCTCAGTCTTACGGCCTCTCTCCACGGTGATTTATAGCTGCCCGGGCGAAATTCTCCGGCCTCTGGCGTCTGCTACAGCTGTTGGCTCTGTCCCAAGGCTCTCGGAAAAAGTCCAGGCAAAAAACAAAACAGCTGGATCTGGGGGGGGTCCACTCCCCTCTCCGGACAGCAGGTCGGCAGTCCTCCCCCCCTCCTCCGGGGGTTTCAAATAAGCAAAGAGCAAAGTCCAAAAGCAGGCATCGGGGGGGGGGGGGGTGCTGGCAACCGGCCAGCACACTGACGCAGCTCAAAAAAACGGGAAAAAACGAAACCAAAAAAACAAAGCGTCCGGCCCAAACGCGGGGGGGGAAACTAAGCAAAAGGAAAAGTGTGAAAAATCCGGGCCGGGGGGCTTTAGGAAAGAAAGGAAAGCAGATAGCTCAGGAGCGAGTGAAGAACGATTCCGTCTCCTTAACAGGGAAGGTTCCAGAACAATCAGGAATCTTCTGGAGACAATTAAGACAGACAGGCTGATTAGAACACCTGCAGCCAATCAAGAAGCTGCTAGAATCAATTAAGGCAGGCTAATCAAGGCACCTGGGTTTAAAAAGGAGCTCACTTCAGTTTGTGGTGTGCATGTGAGGAGCTGGGAGCAAGAGGCGCTAGGAGCTGAGAGTGAGCATGCGTACTGTTGGAGGACTGAGGAGTACAAGCATTATCAGACACCAAAAGGAAGGTCCTATGGTGAGAATAAAGAAGGGGTTGGGAGGAGGCCATGGGGAAGTAGCCCAGGGAGTTGTAGCTGTCGCACAGTTGTTCCAGGAGGCACTCTAGACAGCTGCATTCCACAGGGCCCTGGGCTGGAACCCGGAGTAGAGAGCGGGCCCAGGTTCCCCCCAAACCTCCCAACTCCTGGTCAGACACAGGAGGAGTTGACCTGGACTGTGGGTTCACGAAAACGGCCAAGCTGAGGGCTGCCATGAAGCTCCAAGGTAAGCAAATCCGCCAATAAGCACAAGACCCACCAAGATAGAGGGGAACTTGTAATACTTGTAACTCATTAGCACTGAGACTGTCAGTCTAGATGTCATGCATGTCCTTGCATTTAAAGTCCTATTGATAAGTTTGGACACAGTTAACTGTAGTCCTAAACATAATTGTTTAAAGATACAATGCTGTTTCCATTTAAGTCACTGATTTCAGTGATGAAGGTTCAGGCCTCAATTCAGAAACTTTCCACACCACAATAAACGTCAGCCCTACATTGTCTGCCAATAACTTGAAAACACAGTCCTATTAGATCAGTAAAGCCCTGCAAATCTGCAGATATCCACTTTATATCTGCAGATATCTACGGATGTGGATATCCGTGGACCATTTTTGCAGTTCGCAGATGGATGCGGATCAAAAATTTTTATCTAAAGCCCTGCATATCCGTGAATATCCTCTTTATACCCACAAATCATTTTTGTGGATTGCAGATACAAATTTTGTGTCTGCGCAGAGCTCTCTTGATCAGTGAGTCTGTCCATCTGCAGGGATAGGATATTGTCTCTGAGTAGAAGACATGTTCACTATCAATCTCATACTCAAAGATGGTCCCAAACCAAAACCTAAGAACCAAACGCTCCTGACTTTTATGGAGGTTTGTGTCAGATTCTGAGTTAAGACTTTGCACCTCAGTCTCATCTCCATTGATACTACCTGTGATCTTAGCCAAAAAAGATGTCAAGTTTAGTCAGAAATAAATATTTTTTTAAAGTCAAAAAATAATCTTTAGTTCAGGCAACAACAGCTTTCACTACAATAAATAAGTAGAAATGTAGCTCTCTTTTTATTATTTCTTTCAGTTATTTCACGTTGTATATGATCTTGGTTTGGTTTTGGTTTTTAACATTTTTTATTGAAAATTTTCAGGACAATAGTGACCATCATAAATACGTTGGTCAGGGAGAGATGAAGGCTGGAACCCCATATGCAGACACTGTATGATAAGACAGATGGTACAAGTGTAATATAAGACAATAGGCCTGATTTGACAATTCTTTGGTGCACAAAGTACCCATGAAAGCCTGTAAGAGTTGTTGTTGGTATTGTGATGAGGATCAGTCAGTCAATGAGTTCATATAAATATTATGTTTAGTGCAGATTCATAATAGAGGACTGGTAACTATGCTGATGAGTGAGAATAATAATGTCCATTCAACCAACGTAAAAAAACTGGCTGTGCATATAAATTTCAGTGGTATGAAATACTAGCAATGAGAAATTAGTTAAATGTTTTTTTCTTTTATTTCTTTTTATTATTAATAATAACATTATTATTTTTATTTTTCAACATTATCAGCTGCTTGCTGTTATATTAGCTGCTATGGATCAGTAGAATAGCCTGGATTTTTTGTGTGCCTTGTTTTGTTTTTCACAAATGCTAAATTCAGTAAGTCAACCCAGACCAATGTAGGAAGTGAAAATATTTTCGATCAGAAGCAGAAGAGAATTCATTAAGAAGCATCACCTTTCAGAGTGAACCTTCCAGTCCAGACGGCTGTTTGTACCAATGCAGGGGAAAAAACCGAAGCCAAAAAAACCTTATGAAAATTGTTACATGGCATCACCTTGACTTTGCTCACACCTTCTCCTCCCCTCTTGACTGAACCAAGGTTTTCTTTTCTATTCCTTGGCGTTTGACAGAAAAATGCTGCACATGTCCTGAACCTGAACATTAAATACACTCCAAAGTATCAATGAAAGCAACAAAAAGAATATTTAAACACTAGTGGGGAAAAATACTATGCTATTGATAACACAATATTAACATTCATTTTATGCAACATATACACAGGAATGCAAATGGCCTGTTTGTGACATTAAGGACCTGCCTGAACTGCACTACCCTGTGGAGAGCTCTGGGTGGCCTTGTATGTTGAAAAACACTGCTTACCAGAGATTTCTCTGCTTCCCAAGAGCGTAGCCTTGGGAAGGGGCAGCATGCTGTTCCCTCAGTAACTAGCTACCTCCACTTACTAGTGCATGCAACTGACTTGGGGGCAATGGCAGGCAGCAGCCCCTATGCTCAGGAAAGAGTACGGAGTTATTTTTACTTGGCTCCTGACACCCTTCCCCATACTCTCTCCTGTGCATCCACACAACGGCCAAGCACAGACTGGCCCTAAATGTGGCCCAGGAAGCAGAAATGGTTTGCTGAGCTGTTGTTGAGTTTGTTCGGGATTTTTTGTGTGCCCCCTTGCAGAGTTGGATCTTTTGCAGCAGGTTTTGTGTCACTTTGAAAAACAGGAATCTCCCAGTCCAAGAGTAGGTTTTTCCACTGCAGAGCAGAGACACTAAGACTAGGATGGCAGTCTCACTGCCTCCAACCAAGGGCAGTACAAACAATTCAACAGTTTAAATTAATGGACTTCTTTATTTAAAGAACTTTGTTTCCAAGAGTTTGGATCTCATTCCCAAAAGGATAGATAATTTGCAGGGGTTTATGGATACATTTGAAGGATTTGTAGACTGATTTGGAAATAGAGCTCATCCACCATTTTAGAATTAACAGTGTCACGCTTACACTGGTGATGTTGTTGACCTGATGTGGGCCAGAAAAGAGATGAAAGTGCAAGGTCCTTTGACTTTCACGAGGCTATGGTGATTTATGCCATCTGAGGAGCTGACTCTTCTTTTGCAGGATGGGTGAGACGGAGAGTAGGCTCTGGATGAAATAGCCGAGACTTGCTCGTGTTTCTGTAGGAATAGAATCTTTAGATCTTTCTTTGCTCTGCTAGGAAAAAGCTAACTGAATTGGTACATTATGAAGGACTCTAGTGATCTCCACCCACAGACTTCCCAAGAATGGGAAAAAATATCTCACCTATGCTTTATACTATGTTAGTAATTTTTAGTTCACTCTGTTCTACTAATAAGTTTCTTAAAGGTGCCACCAGGTGAATTAGTGTAGAACTCTAAAACTATTATTTTTCTAGATGAGACAATCGCTTTCTATGAGTCAGCTATGAGACTTCTTAGGAAAATTGAACTTAACTGGTTGTGGAAATGCTTGGCTGTGCATTTTTTTTCACCCCCTCCCCCCCCCAATCTGATGAAGTGGTGGAAAATTTGAGTACAGCTAAAACATAGGAAAAGGTTGTGGGTATTGATGTAATTTGTGCTTGAAAAGTCAGGTATGAAATCAGAGACTGCTGTATCAGAGTCCTCTAAAGTTATGGAAACAACTTAATATATGGTCTTTTTATTTGTTTTTCATTAATCTACTTGCTTCATAGATGGATATGCAACTAATATATTTGAATTGATAAGGCCTGTTTATTCATGCGAAGAGATGATCTGTAATCTTTTGAATGGGTTTTATTTTGTTTTATTTTATTATTACATACTGAAAATCTCTAATAACAAAGACAATATGAACCTTTGGTTCTTCAGCAAATGGGAGCAGTATTCTAAAATCACTGCTGCATAGGATTTAAGCTATTGGTAGACAAAACAGGCTGGGGGGAGGTCTTGTGAATTCTGCCTGTGCCGTATTCATGTAGAGCTAGCCAAGTTTGTGGTGGTCTTGATTCCTTATTTTATGTAAATAAAGTGTAATTATTGTGGTGTTCTTTTTTCAAATACTTCCTGATGGGTGATCTTTACAGAGATCAATCAATTTGTATGAGTGTATGAATTGTCATTAGTATCTTTTTAATTTGTAATGCACATAGAGTTTTGTAGTGACTCCCTACTCTTTGCTGTAAAAATAACTGAGTATTGCAGCCTCGCTTGAAGGTACTAGCCAGGTGAGTTTAGATTATAGCTTACAAA
Source organism: Caretta caretta (assembly GCF_965140235.1). Lineage (NCBI taxonomy): Eukaryota > Metazoa > Chordata > Testudines > Cheloniidae > Caretta > Caretta caretta. Next base: position 118,554,843 of record NC_134207.1, on the reverse strand, counting down.
ACCTGCTAAACTTTTACTTATTACAGAGGAGCTCAATATGTCCATATTCCATGATCAGTTAAATATTGTGCATAGATGAATTTGTTCCAATGTTTCTTCATTCATATTTGCCTATATGTATAAATCAAATTTGGTGCTCATAAAGGAAATATTTAGAACTCAGTGCATAAAAGTATATTAAATATACTTTACACGCTTACTCCTTCTAGTCAAGCTGACGTACAAACATAGATCCTTCCAGGTAGAAGTTGTTCCTTTTTCCAGTCAATTAGCTAGCAAAAAGTGTCTTTAAAACCTTCATATGGTAGCTTAGTGCATCTTCCTTTTCAGAATCTGACTATGCCACCTGCCTTTCATAGCCCAGGGGAATCACAAGACTGTGCGTGTGTGCCTGGTCACACCACATGGTAGCATCCTCATGCTGCCAGGCTGATCTGCTAATAGCCAAGGGAGAGGAGGCGTTGATGCCTGGAGTGAATGAAAGTGCTGAAGCATTACAAAGTGTTAAGCAGTAGTCACCTATTTATTAGACAGTTAATGCTGCCTGTGGTGTTATATCAGTAGAGAATAAAAGAAGTGGGACATATTGCATGTTCTTAATTGGGCTCGTAACTGCAAGATGTAATTACTAGCACAGTTTTTCCTTTAAAAAAAAAACAAAACTACAGAAGGACCAAAAGCTGAGTCTTTTAACCATTTGCTACCAAGCAAGTTGCATTTTCACATTCAAACAAGTATGTCTTTATTTTTAATAGGAAACAGAAAATCCTTCCCCAACATGTTTATAATATGTGCTAATGCCAGTGATTTTGATAACTTTAACAAGCTTTTGGTATAGATAATGGCATGGAAGATGATAATTTTCTCTGGACTATGAAATATTTTGTTTGGTGTGCATTCTGTGGGAGAATAAGAGATGTGAAAGAGGAAATTATCTCAATTTTCTGTAACCTTTACTTTTACAATGAGTTGGGATTTATATCTGAATACACAGATCTGTGCTTTACTTCTAAATAGCTGGACAGATAGAGATGAAGTGTGTATATATGTAGTGGTAAGACAAATGGACAGTAGTGGCAATATCAGTGTGATAAATTGTTGAGCTGTGTGATAAGCTGCATTTATCATCATGCATCTTTGATTGCCTCATCTACACTCTACCCACTAATTTCATCTCTGCTGGGACTATGTCTAAGAACCTAAGCATCTGTTCAAATCCCTCACAGAGAACTTCCCCCATTTTATTTATTTATTTATTTTTAAATAAAACAGTCCTATTGTCAAGGTTCCTCCCCCACTCTGAACTCTAGGGTACAGATGTGGGGACCTGCATGAAAACCTCCTAAGCTTACTTTTACCAGCTTAGGTTAAAACTTCCCCAAGGTACAAATTAATTTTATCCTTTGCCCCTGGATTTCCACTGCCACCAGCAAACTTTAACTGAGTTTACTGGGAAACGTAGTTTGGACACGTCTTTCCCCCCAAAATCCTCCCAACCCTTGCACCCCACTTCCTGGGGAAGGTTTGATAAAAATCCTCACCAATTTGCATAGGTGACCACAGACCCAAACCCTTGGATCTTAGAACAATGAAAAAGCATTCAGTTTTCTTACAAGAAGACTTTTAATAGAAGTAAAGGAATCACCTCTGTAAAATCAGGATGGTAGATACCTTACAGGGTAATTAGATTCAAAACATAGAGAATCCCTCTAGGCAAAACCTTAAGTTACAAAAAAGACACACAGACAAGAATAGTCATTCTATTCAGCACAACTCTTCTCAGCCATTTAAAGAAATCATAATCTAACACATACCTAGGTAGATTACTTACTAAAAGTTCTAAGACTCCATTCCTGTTCTGTCCCTGGCAAAAGCAGCATACAGACAGAGACAGACCCTTTGTTTCTCTCCCTCCTCCCAGCTTTTGAAAGTATCTTGTCTCCTCATTGGTCATTTTGGTCAGGTGCCAGCGAGGTTACCTTTAGCTTCTTAACCCTTTACAGGTGAGAGGATTTTTCCTCTGGCCAGGAGGGATTTTAAAGGGGTTTACCCTTCCCTTTATATTTATGACACCTATAAAAAATCATCCTTCTTTCCTACCCATGAAAGAGTTTCCCCCAAAAAATGACATTACTCAAGGCAAAAGAGAGACCATGTTTAATGCACAATCAATGAAAGATTTTTCATCTGATATGTCATGGTCCATCATGCCTGGTAAGAAGTTACAAATGTGCAAGGAGAGGTTAAAATGAAAACCAGTATGTGTAGGGGCAGAACTTCAGCTGTTGCAAATTGTCTTGGGCCTAAGTGACAATTTATACCAGCTGAAGATCTGCCCTGTAGCCTCCCTCTCTCTCAGTATGCCCTCATACACAATGTCAAATTCTACTGCAAGCTAATTAAAAATAGATTATATTTCAGCTATGGTTTAATAAGATGTGTGCAGTGATACTTTTGCTATTTATGTATATAGTGACATACGTATGCATAGTATTTTGCAAACGTATAAGAAGATGAGGTCCTTGTTTACAGTATATGGATATACAGCTGCATTGATTCCATACAGGGAGGTTTTTGCTCTCCTGTAGAGTCCCGCTGATTTCAGTGGGGCTCTGCATGGGTGGATCAATTGCAAGAACAGGACCTAAATTATTTATTTTGATTTAAATAATAACGAAAGACTCCTATTCACAAAATAAGACATTTCAAATGTAACAACTAATTGAATTTTAAAAAATTCTCACTAATACCATCCTTTCATTCCGCGCCTCCCTCTCCCCCCCATCTTCCCACTCTTTCCATTCCTCATCCTGTCGTGTTCTGATGTCTTCCGTGCCTGCCTATCAGTCTCTGGATGCAGTTTAAGTTGTTGGTTATGACCTAATTAGCCTGGGACGTGCCTGCCTGAGAGATCATCTCTCTCCTTGTGCTATACTGCCACAACTGGGCTGCTCAAGGTGGACCCTCATATTATACAAGAAAGGAGGTAGCTGGCAGAGTGTTTTCCGTGAGGGCTCCAGGTCTCTGGACCTTGCTTCCTGTCTTGGTCTGAGATAACCCAATTTGGTGACCTTCTGGGCACACTACAAAAGATACAGGCTGGGGGAGGGGAATGTGGAGTAAACTGAGGGGATGCTTCCCACAATAATGAAGAGGTGGAAAGGAGTTTTTGTAAGTGGCTCGCTGTTGTCTGAGATCCTGTTGAATTGATCATTGTAATGCTGTGGGGATTTAACGGTATTGTTAATAGTGTTTTATGTGGCCTCTTAGCTAACAGTTGCAAGTGTTTTTCCCTTGTAAAAAGTGTTTTCTTCTTTATATCAAGAAATATATGTAGTTGTGTGCTGAAATGAGTTCATTTTTGTAATGAAGTGTTGCCGGCACAAAGTGCCCGAGGCAAGCAACAGCAAGGTTCATTGCCCGGGGTGCGTCACCCAATAATCACAACGGGGTGGAGAAGCAGAAAAGTTTATTTGAAGCTTCAATATGGTACAGGGAGATATTCACCTCAAATCCTGTACACAGAGCAGGAAGTTACACAGACTTTTATACATCCTTTCTTCAGCATACTTATCCAATAGCAAGCTGCCCTAAGTATCCATATAGCCAGCCAATCCAGATACCAGCTAGTTCCCTTTTTCTTTGTACCATCTGTTAAACCATATATATAAAGCTGCTTTGTTCAGCAGTGTTTTACCATATTGCCCTGTCTGGCCTTGTTTAGTTTCAGACAGTCTGACTTTACAACATATTGTTGCAGATCCTCAGCATAACTGCTGCGAGTGCCTCCAGGTGGGGGGGCCAAGGTCACTTGGGCCTAGTGCGAAGGGGTTTCATCGAGACTCGTGGTCTTCCATCCCCTTGAATTACCTAGTGGTCATACCCAGTGTCCCCAGCAGAAGCTTGTCTGCAGCTAAGGGATCAAATAATATATATCTCCTTCTGCTAAAAATAAAACTAATGTGGTAACCTTGAAAATAATTCATTTTTAATTTATCTCCCAGCTTATCCAACGATTTAACATGGCTATGTTTGACTTCTGCAGTGCAGGACTTAACTAAGAGACAGGACAAGATTCCAACTGCACGAAGAAAGCACCTGCATTTGAATTTCAGTTAATTCACGGAAAACATAAAAATGCTATGTTTGGAGGAGGGATACTGTTGTTTATGCAGTTATGCAAGACGATTACAGAATAAATGATTGGCTTGTTCTACTACATTGTATTAAAATCTGAAGTGATTGTATCATTAGCTTACAAGACATGAGTGGCCTGAATTCTTTAGTCTGCTACTATGCAAAACTGCTTTGAAGATTACTGGACTGTCAGTTATGTCTCTCATCTTTCTTAACATCATATTCAGGTTTCTGTTAAAACTTTACTCACCCTGTGGTAATTCATTGAGCTATCAGTCCCAAGTATTTGTTCAGCCAGAGGGTGGGGAGGGAAAGGTCAGACCACAAAGGAAAATATGCTACAGTCTGAATTTACAGAGTAAATTATTGTTTTACTTTTGTTTATAAAGGGGTTATAGTCAAAGCCATATTGATTAGCTTCTCCCTGTGTGGGCTCTTAGTTGCTAAGCAACAACTCTGCTTTGTTTTTTGTATAGAATGTAATAGTGGTGTTGGGAGGCCAAAATATAGGCGCATAGGCCCCCTCAAGTGTATTTTGCTCCTCCTTCCTGGTAAACAGGTACAGACCCATACACAGCATGTTATCCAGGTGAAAGCATCAGTTAACAGGATGTTGGAATACCATTTTCATGACAATTGCAGTGCAGAAAATTGAGGTTCTTACCATGCTGAGGTTAAATCAAGGGTCCAGATTTTGTGCTACCCCTCTCAGGAGTTGTGGGGTCTAAGGTAGCTTTAAGCACCCATTTTACCTCCTGGATTTTGGGGTGTTCTGGGCACCAGTGAAGCCCTCCATGTAAGTTAGAGCAGGGGTCGCCATAATCCAGCTGTGCATAGGCTGCTCTTCAGCCAGCAGTTGCTAGAATGCAGACCCCTACGCCGCTCCTGTACCAGGAAGAATCCCCTGTAGGACTGCTTTCTACATGGCCTCTATACATCATTGGGACAGTGCAAAGGGGCTGTCACCAGAGCTAGGATCTGGCCCAGTGTGTTTTAATATTGCACCAAAGCATCAGAAACTTTGGTAAATCATAAATGCTTCAGTGAGCATAGCAGCTGACAGACCCCCCCTGATGTGCTGAAACTACCTCTGAGCCCTTTTTCTCTGTCAGTTTTGGCTTCCAGAACCCTGCCTTGTAGATCCAGACATGCAAGCCTGCAGCAACACAGGCTCAGTGTCTGAACCATGCCCCCAAGCTGCAGATTTAACTGAAAACAGCTTAAGGACTGCTCCTGTCTCCAGCACCCAGACACCCAGCTCCCAATGGGATCCAAACCCCAAATGAATCCGTTTTACTCTGTATAAAGCTTATACAGGGTAAACTCATAAATTGTTCGCCCTCTATAACACTGATAGAGAGATATGCACAGCTGTTTGCTCCCCCAGATATTAATCACTTATTCTGGGTTTAATAATAAACAAAAGTGATTTTATTAAGTATAAAAAGTAGGATTTAAGTGGTTTCAAGTAAAAACAGACAGAACAAAGTAAGTTATCAAGCAAAATAAAACAAAACATGCAGGTCTAAGCCTAATACATTTAAGAAACTGAATACAGGTAAATCTCACCCTCAGAGATGTTCCAATAAGCTTCTTTCACAGACAAGACTCCTTAGTCTGGGCCCAATCCTTTCCCCTGGTACAGTCCTTGTTCCAGCTCAGGTGGTAGCTAGGGAATTTCTCATGACTGCCGCCCCCTTCGTTCTGTTCCACCCCCTTTTATATCTTTGGCACAAGATTGGAATCCTTTGTCTCCATCTAGGTTCTCCCCCTTCCTTCTAAATGGAAAAGCACCAGGTTAAAGATGGATTTTAGTTCAGGTGACATGAGCACATACATGTGAGACTTCATTACCCACTCGCTGGCACACATGTGTACAGGAAGTTTTACAAGTAAACACAGCCATTTACAGTCAATTATCCTGGTTAATGGGAGCCATCAAGATTCCAAACCACCATTAATGGCCCACACTTTGCATAATTACAATAGGACAGTAGGATATATTTCATATCCCTAGTTTCAGGTACAAAAATGATACATTTATACAAATAGGATGACCACACTCAGTAGATTATAAGCTTTGTTATGATACCTTACAAGAGACCTTTTGCATAAAGCATATTCCAGTAACATCATATCCACACGTATAAACATATTTTTATAAAAATATGGAGTGCAATGTCACAGCAGCAGAGAAGCAACTTGGAGAATTCTAAACTAGAACACCTACAATTGTCAGAATGTAGAGGAGACACTGAGACTTCAGATGCATTCAACTGAAAGGACTTTAGGAAGGTACGCATAAGTTAAGTCAAGCAATGAAGTCGCTAAAGGGAAGAAATGAGGGTCAAACTGCTGATGTTAGAGAGGATCTAGATCTACAGTGGATGACTGAATCGAAACGGTTAAAAAAAAGATAATAGTTTTTAAAAAATTTGAACCAATGGAACCCAGGAACTGCCGTCCTGGATAAAATCAGCGTCCCGTGGTATCCTGTCTCTGGGTGTAGCTTGTATCCGTTTGTTTAACTGATTAATTTGTTTGCATTTATAAGATATAACTATAGGTGCCCATCCTACATCCCAAGTGTTTATTGCATAGATTAAACCATACAAAAGAATACACAAGGACTCTTCATGAATTTAAGCTCTCAAACCCTCAGCCCACTCTCTTCTCAATAGCCTCAGAATTAATTATCATTGCAGCAGACCCAGAAGGCTGTTGTTTCAGAGGATGGTACTCCCTCCCCATCAGAGACGCACTTTCTTTCTCTCTTAATAATGTTTTCTCACTTGGATCATGAAAGGCCCATTAGAAGCACTTTTGTTACTCATGTCTCAGTGTGTTCCTGTTCCAGGAATTTCAGACTGTGCTGTTCTCTAATTCGGTTTATTGTCCCCCTTGTACTTATAATATGGAACAGGGAGAAAGGAGCAACTGATCACTTTTCACTATATCGTCAATCAATAACTCTTCTCCTTTTTGGGTTAAATAATGCTTGATTTTGCCAGGTTTTGACATATATTCCGTTGTTGCCCACGCTTCTCATTTTTTTGGCTTGCTTTTCCATGGGCCAAAAAAAAAAAAATATTGAAGAGTTTAGTTTAGTCATGGGGGACATTTTTCCAGAGATAGTGAGCGTGAAAAGTTTATTTAAAAACATTTCACAATTTCCACAGTGAAGGAAAATTGGTGTACTTTACGTGTCCTTACCAGAGGAAAGGATATTCTGAAATCTATGGATGCTGCTGGTAATTAGAAACTTAATAAAAGATTTACATGTTGTAATTGAACTAAATGGATTTCCCTACACACACAGGATGTTATTTAAACCTGCAAGAATTAGGATACTTAATATTGATTGATGCATAAATAACCTATTAATATTTTTATTGTAGCATCCACTCAGTGCTAGGCACTTACCAAACAATCTAAAGGAACAGTCCCTATCCTCAAAAAGAACAGGAGTACTTGTGGCACCTTAGAGACTAACAAATTTATTAGAGCATAAGATTTTGTGAGCTACAGCTCACTTCATTGGATGCATAGAATGGAACATATAGTAAGATAGATAGATATATACATACAGATAAGTTGGAAATTACCATACAAACTGTGAGAGGCTAATTAGTTAAGATGAACTATTATCAGCAGGAGAAAAAAAAACTTGTGTAGTGATAATCAAGATGGCCCATTTAGCCAGTTGACAAGAAGGTGTGAGGATACTTAACATAAGCAAATAGATTCAATATGTGTAATGACCTAGCCACTCCCAGTCTCTATTCAAACCCAAGTTAATGGCGTCTAGTTTGCATATTAATTCAAGCTCAGCAGTTTCTCGTTGGAGTCTGTTTTTGAAGCTTTTCTGTTGCAAAATTGCCACCCTTAAATCTTTTACTGAGTGGCCACAGAGGTTGAAGTGTTCTCCTACCAGTTTTTGAATGTTATGATTCCTGATGTCAGATTTGTGTCCATTTATTCTTGTGTAGAGACTGTCCGGTTTGGCCAATGTACATGGCAGAGGGGCATTGCTGGCACATGATGGCATATATCACATTGGTAGATGTGCAGGTGAACAAGCCCCTGATGGCGTGGCTAATGTGATTAGGTCCTATGATGGTGTCACTTGAATAAATATGTGGACAGAGTTGGCATCGGGCTTTGTTGCAAGGATAGGTTCCTGGATTAGTGTTTTTGTTGTGTGGTTGCTGGAGAGTATTTGCTTCAGGTTGGGGGGCTGTCTGTAAGCAAGGACTGGTCTGTCTCCCAAGATCTGTGAGAGTGAGGGATCATTTTTCAGGATAGGTTGTAAATCTTTGTTGATGCGCTGGAGAGGTTTTAGTTGCGGGCTGTAGGTGACCGCTAGTGGCGTTCTGCTATTTTCTTTGTTGGGCCTGTCCTGTAGTAGGTGACTTCTGGGTGCTCTTCTAAAACCCACTTAATCACGAAAGCTTATACCCAAATAAATTTGTTAGTCTCTAAGGTGCCACAAGGACTCCTTGTTATTTTTGCAGATACAGACTAACACGGCTACCACTCTGAAACTTGTTTTTAATGCGTTAGCTCAAGCAGAACTAGAGTGTGTCTGTCTACTGGGACTGAGAGGCTTGCTTCCAGCTGCCGTGTAGACATATCCCAAGTATCCCTAGTTATTCAGCATCACCAGGGTAGAGTCCTTGGTCATGATTTTTTCTTTTAAGCTGCTTCATTGATTAGGCGCATTTGGGGAGGCCTTGAATAAAAATGGCGCCATGGGTTTTGATGTTAAATGTGATGTTAAATGTGATGTTAAATTTGGGGGGGAGGGATAGCTCAGTGGTTTGAGCATTGGCCTGCTAAACCCAGGGTTGTGAGTTCAATCCTTGAGGGGGCCATTTAGGGATCTGGGGCAAAAATTGGGGATTGGTCCTGCTTTGAGCAGGGGGTTGGACTAGATGACCTCCTGAGGTCCCTTCCAACCCTGATATTCTATGATTCTATGTGCTGCCTTCTCTTTTTAGTTTACCAGCAAGGTTTCTCTCCAGTAGAGTGCTGCCAGAGCATTGTATTTGCTAGGTCTTGGAAATTCAGGCTACCAAGGTACATTAAGGTGAATTGTTTGAGTTGTTGAATTATTTAATTTAACTACCTTTTGTGCCTAGCTCAAGCTCAAGCATGCAGTAAAAACAAAAACTGTACCTTAATACAACATGTATATGCTAACTCTTAATGATGGACCTTCCTAAATACCTTCCCAATTATGGGAATAACTTGATTTTGACTTCAGTGGGTTTTGGATCAAACCTGACAGACAAACATACTCACTCACTCACTTTTACTTTTCCAGGGGGACATGGAAACTTTTGGGGATCCCTCTAGAGAGATATGAGATTTGGGGCATAGGTTGCTGATCTGCTGATCCACAAAACCCAATTCAATCTGCCATTGGAAGCTAAGTTGCTGCTAGAAATAGCCTCTTTTCCTTTTATATTGGTTCTGCATCTCCTGTGATGTTAATATCTGTTGAACGACTGTTTTTTTGTGGGGAAGGGGAGGAGGGGAAGAGTACTGGGCTACTAAGAAGTAGACACAGCGGGTCAGATCCCAGTTGGCATAAATTGGCAGAGCTCCATTGACTTTAGTGGAGCCCTGTCCATTTATATCAGCAGAGAATCTGATCCAGGAGGTTAAACAGACTTCATGATTCTCTGATTTATCCTGGATTTATCGGTCTTCTCCACAGAAGGGTATGTAAAATCCACTGTTTTTCCTTATGTTGCTTGTCAGCACTTGTTACAGTTCTCACATACCACAGTGATGAATGCAGTATGAATACCTGGAAAGAAAGAGAGTTTTTATTTCAACTAAGTGAAATAGTTAATGTGTGGAGGCGTAAAGTGCTATGTAAGCCCCAAATATTGTTTCTGTGGTAGGGTGGATGGTGGGTTGCAATATAAATTTAACTATTATTGTTAGCAGTCATCTGGGGTTATCTCTAAAAGAAAACAATAATCTGGCCAAACTTTCCTGCTTTTTCATGTTATCCTCCATGATCTCTTTGGATGTCCTCTGTGGAGAAGGAATAGGAAGAAAGGAAGTAAGGGATGTTTTATTTATATTGTATCTTAAGAACAGGCAGAGGAGCTACTAAAATAATGGCCATTATAAAACTGTATGGATCAGAATACTCGAGAAAGGTATGTTTCAGGCCAACCAAATAGCCAAATAAATTTAGACAAAATCTTTATTAAGAGAAGCTCAGTTTGTAAATATATATCAACGAGGGAAATAAAAAGCCCTGATAAAATAATGTAATTTAAAACCAAATAAAAAACTCAAAAGCCAGGAAATTCAAAGTTAAGGTTACACTTTAAGTTAGTGTGGGGAAATACAAAGTTAAGATAAAGTTCGCCAAATGGCGATAACTCCACCCTACTATCAATGCCACTCTGTATAGCTCCATCCATCTAAAATAGATGCACGTGAACCTATCATGTAGACAGTTTCTAACCGTGATGTCTCTATTAATCTGTCATTGCAATTGGCTGCATTTCTCAAATGTATACTGCAGCCAATAGTCAAGTCCAGTGCAAAATGGTCACTCTATAAAATTAATGAATTGGTAAGCAGAGTGTTTCAAATGTCCAGTCAGCTATGGGCCCTTTGAAGTTGGTGGGAGTCTGGCCATCAACTTCACTGGTTGTTGGATCAGGTCCTATGAGCGGATACGCAAAAAAACAAAAAAAAAATTGATCAGGAAGAAGTAAAGAGCAAAATTAGAATAAAATTGTAACAGGGTGGTCTGCCCCTTTAGAGGCCAGGCTGGTGGAGAGGGAGGGCTGAGATCAGTCCCATTCTCAGGTGTAAAACCCTTAGCCTGTTTAAGATCCTATGTTTGAGACTGGTCGTTTGCAGAGTGTGTTATCTGAACCAACTAGGAAGGGGGTCAGGACTCTGAGTCATGTGACTGCCTGCTGGGGAGTCTAAAGCCATGACAGCTCAGCCAGGAGAAGCCTGGAAAGAGGAGAGACAGCCTCTTCTGTGGTAGAGCCTGAGTGAGGCAAGCAAGGGGAAAAGTCCCTGCAGCCTGTTGGTCAGGAAAATCTCTTTGTTTTATATTACTCATTCATTGCATGAGGGCAGTAAACTGCGCCCTCACGCAAGCTCCTGAAGTGTAGCACCATTCCTAAGGTGTAGCACCATTCTTTCCTGGCTTGGTGAGAGAGCCCATCAACCTACACATGTGTGAAAGGAGCGGAAAAGGGGATGGAACAAAGAGAAAAGGAAGATTAGTGAGGACAATGAGAAGATTAAGGCTCAAAATCTGTTGCCTAATGGTTATCCTGTTCAAGTCACCAGGGTTGTTTGCATGCATCTGAGGAGAGAATTTGGCCCATTGATAATAAGATATATATAACTGCTATTTAGGGCTTGTTTTGAAATCAGTTATCAAACTGAAAATTTGAAATTGAGCTGGAAATGTATAATAATAATAATATGTTAGTGTTAGTATATGCAATATATATGAATCAAAGAATATATGGGTTTAAGGGCAACAGTATTAAAATCTTGCCTGAGGATTAAAATAGTTCCTCTGAGATTTTATGATATTGCATGAAAGGGTTTATGACCCACTGAAGCAACATACTATAACTATAATCCCAATAAGTATTGCACTCTTCAGGCAATGTTTTATCACTCTTGCCCTCTAACTCATAAATACTTGTAATGAACAGAGGGAGAGAAATTGACTGATGGAATAAATTATTATTTATTATTATTTGTGTTATGGTAGTGCCTAGAAGCCCCAGTTGAGAATGGGGCTCCAATATATCATGCTCAGATACAAAGTCAGAGACAGTCTCTGGCCCAAAGAGCTTTTGTTCTAAATTGACAAAACAGTCAAAGGGTGTGAAGGGACAGAGAGATAAGAAAGGGTCAGTGACTTGCCCAGACTCAGAACTCCTGATTCCCAGTTCAGTGCCCTACACATTGGACCATGCTGAATGCATGATGGTAAAGTGTGGCATAAAAGGGCTTATCACACTTTATAAGTAATGAAGATTGCTGATTTATTACCCTTTTTCCAGAAACTGATCTACTTGTGAGGGAGCAGGGGCAAGACTTAACTTCTTTTCGCCAGCTCTTCAGGGGTTATTTGCTAATACTGCAATATTAGCTTTTGATGATTGATCTTGAGCAAGCTTCGTATTTTTAATTTTTACATAATTTTATGTCCACCCGTGCCCTTTTTCTCTCTACTGTGACACACGCTTAGTTGTGAAATGACAGACCTGCCACTGTTTCTAGAATTACTTTCTAGACCTCTTACTATCTCTTTATCCTCTGCATATATCTCCAAAGCCTCTGCATTTATATCAGAAATTCTCCTAGTGCCTCAGCAATCTGGCGTTGACCTTCATTTGAGGAGTGGGATTTAAAAAGTGGAAGTTTTAATGTCAGGATTTATAACAACAGTTAGGCTTTCTTTTAAAATGTGTCCATAATTCAAAACACTTAAATGTACAGCTTTTGTGCATCTTTATTGCCACCCCCTCTTTTTCAGAGTCTGTCCCTTCCTTTGCTCCTTTGTCCTTGATTTTTTATGAGGGTTGTGCCTGTTTTTTCTGTGTCAGAGATTTGAGAGAAATGATTTTCTGCATCGCTATAATGCTTGTCAGCTCTTTCCAATCCTGAGTTTTAATGAACAGTTTAGTTTCTTGCCTTGGCTCTTCTTTCTCTGCTGTTTTGCTGCTATTCTAGAGCTTTCCCAGTGTGAACAAGGGAGTGCATAAAAGAAAGAGAAAGACAGGTAGAATTTCTCTCTGTCCTTCCTAAATAATTCTCTTGGCCTGCATTTTTCCCTACCTCCTCTTTCTCCTTCCTTCCTTTTGAGCAGAGATCCCTGTTGTTCTGGCCCTTGAGAAACCTAAAAGTCAATGCCATATCCCTAAGTCTCTTCATCATCTTTTGTGTAGCTGTATTATAATAACAATAATACTTAGCATTTGCATACTCTCAACCCCCATGCATAATCACTTACGTGTCAGCTTTATAACAATAGTAGGTCATATCTGGAGACAGACTGAGCATACTTGACACCCCCTGAGTTTGGTGGAAGTTACTGGTGCTTCAGAACTCCTCAAGGTTTGGTTCCTTACTCACTTCTTATTGAATATAGTGCTTTACATATGCAACGCATTGTGTAAACGTTAAGAGCCAAACTCTGCCACCCACCCTTATTTTTATCTCGTAGTACCTTACTCTGCAAGTTACTCCCTTGATTTTGAGGAAGGTGCCACTCAAACTGAGAAAGGGTAGCAGAATCTGACCCTACTTAATTGTCACAATAACCTTGTGAGGATGGTCAGCAAATGTATCTTCATTTTGAATTAGGAAGACAGAGGCACAGAGGTCAAGCCCAAGCCCAAGTAAGTGACAGTGGTGAGTTTAGAATTTGGGAGCCCCTGGCTCCTTGTCCTAGGCTCATCTTTCTAGATCATGTTGCCCTGAAGATAAGCCTGTGTGGAGTACATGCACCAGTCTCTCCATGCTACAGGAAACTATACCTCTTACTGTAGGAAGTTGCTAATGTACTGGTACCATGAGCATTTTTCCCAAGTCTGTCTGTATTAAGTAGCCATTTGAATGCTAGCAGCAGCAAGTAAAGATTCTATGGGGACAATGTGAGCAATGCCTGTGTTACAGAGGTCAAAGAGTTGCGTCATTACTCTGCAATGCACAGTACTATATGTGGAAAACAGTGTTGAAAATGGTACCCTGGAGGGGGCAGGTTCCAGCATTCTGGGTGTAGAGTTCTCTGTCTTTGTCATTGCTCTTTCCTTTCGCTCAGTGTTGACCTAGTTTATTAGTGTTAATTTTATTAGTGCATCTGCTTCATTTTAGTGATTTTTAAATGCTTTCGGGGCTTCATAATTTAATTATTTCAGTGCGTTTGTTGTTATAATTGAAGCCCAAATGAGTGTAGCCGGAAACGTACTGTAGTCTAAGGGTATGTCTACACTACGGAATAAGGTCGAATTTATAGAAGTCGGTTTTTTAGAAATCGGTTTTATAAATTCGAGTGTGTGTGTCCCCACAGAAAATGCTCTAAGTGCATTAAGTGCATTAACTCGGCGGAGCGCTTCCACAGTACCGAGGCAAGCGTCGACTTCCGGAGCGTTGCACTGTGGGTAGCTATCCCACAGTTCCCGCAGTCTCCGCTGCCCATTGGAATTCTGGGTTGAGATCCCAATGCCTGATGGGGCTAAAACATTGTCGCGGGTGGTTCTGGGTACATATCGTCAGCCTCCCGTTCCCTCCCTCCCCCCGTGAAAGCAAGGGCAGACAATCATTTCGCGCCTTTTTTCCTGAGTTACCTGTGCAGACGCCATACCACAGCAAGCATGGAGCCTGCTCAGGTAACCGTCACCCTATGTCTCCTGGGTGCTGGCAGACGCGGTACGGCTTTGCTGCACAGTAGCAGTAACCCCTTGCCTTCTGGCAGCAGACGGTGCAATACGACTGGTAGTCGTCCTCATCGTGTCCGAGGTGCTCCTGGCCGCGTCGGCTGGGAGCGCCTGGGCAGACATGGGCGCAGGGACTACATTTGGAGTGACTTGACCAGGTCATTCTCTTTAGTCCTGCAGTCAGTCCTATTGAACCGTCTTATGGTGAGCAGGCAGGCGATACGGACTGCTAGCAGTCGTACTGTACCATCTTCTGCCAGGCAGGCAAGAGATGAGGATTGCTAGCAGTCGTATTGCACCATCTTCTGCCAGGCAGGCAAGAGATGGGGATGGCTAGCAGGCGTACTGTACCATCTTCTGCCGAGCAGCCATGAGATGTGGATGGCATGCAGTCCTTCTGCACCGTCTGCTGCCAGCCAAAGATGTAAAAGATAGATGGAGTGGGTCAAAACAAGAAATAGACCAGATTTGTTTTGTACTCATTTGCCTCCTCCCCTGTCTAGGGGACTCATTCCTCTAGGTCACACTGCAGTCACTCACAGAGAAGGTGCAGCGAGGTAAATCTAGCCATGTATCAATCAGAGGCCAGGCTAACCTCCTTGTTCCAATAACAACGATAACTTAGGTGCACCATTTCTTATTGGAACCCTCCGTGCAGTCCTGCCTGAAATACTCCTTGATGTACAGGCACCCCCTTTGTTGATTTTAGCTCCCTGAAGCCAACCCTGTAAGCCGTGTCGTCAGTCGCCCCTCCCTCCGTCAGAGCAACGGCAGACAATCGTTCCGCGCCTTTTTTCTGTGCGGACGCCATACCACGGCAAGCATGGAGCCCGCTCAGCTCACTTTGGCAATTAGGAGCACATTAACCACCACACGCATTATTCAGCAGTATATGCAGCACCAGAACATGGCAACGCGATACCGGGCGAGGAGGCGACGTCAGCGCGGTCCCGTGAGTGATCAGGACATGGACACAGATTTCTCTGAAAGCATGGGCCCTGACAATGCATGCATCATGGTGCTAATGGGGCAGGTTCATGCTGTGGAACGCCGATTCTGGGCTCGGGAAACAAGCACAGACTGGTGGGACCGCATAGTGTTGCAGGTCTGGGACGATTCCCAGTGGCTACGAAACTTTCGCATGCGTAAGGGCACTTTCATGGAACTTTGTGACTTGCTTTCCCCTGTCCTGAAGCGCATGAATACCAAGATGAGAGCAGCCCTCACAGTTGAGAAGCGAGTGGCGATAGCCCTGTGGAAGCTTGCAACGCCAGACAGCTACCGGTCAGTTGGGAATCAATTTGGAGTGGGCAAATCTACTGTGGGGGCTGCTGTGATGCAAGTAGCCCACGCAATCAAAGATCTGCTGATATCAAGGGTAGTGACCCTGGGAAATGTGCAGGTCATAGTGGATGGCTTTGCTGCAATGGGATTCCCTAACTGTGGTGGGGCTATAGACGGAACCCATATCCCTATCTTGGCACCGGAGCACCAAGCCGCCGAGTACATAAACCGCAAGGGGTACTTTTCGATAGTGCTGCAAGCTCTGGTGGATCACAAGGGACGTTTCACCAACATCAACGTGGGATGGCCGGGAAAGGTGCATGATGCTCGCATCTTCAGGAACTCTGGTCTGTTTCAAAAGCTGCAGGAAGGGACTTTATTCCCAGACCAGAAAATAACTGTTGGGGATGTTGAAATGCCTATATGTATCCTTGGGGACCCAGCCTACCCCTTAATGCCATGGCTCATGAAGCCGTACACAGGCAGCCTGGACAGTGGTCAGGAGCTGTTCAACTACAGGCTGAGCAAGTGCAGAATGGTGGTAGAATGTGCATTTGGACGTTTAAAGGCGCGCTGGCGCAGTTTACTGACTCGCTTAGACCTCAGCGAAACCAATATTCCCACTGTTATTACTGCTTGCTGTGTGCTCCACAATATCTGTGAGAGTAAGGGGGAGACGTTTATGGCGGGGTGGGAGGTTGAGGCAAATCGCCTGGCTGCTGGTTACGCGCAGCCAGACACCAGGGCGGTTAGAAGAGCACAGGAGGGCGCGGTACGCATCAGAGAAGCTTTGAAAAACAGTTTCATGACTGGCCAGGCTACAGTGTGAAAGTTCTGTTTGTTTCTCCTTGATGAACCCCCCCGCCCCTTGGTTCACTCTACTTCCCTGTAAGCTAACCACCCTCCCCTCCTCCCTTTAATCATTGCTTGCAGAGCCAATAAAGTCATTGCTGCTTCACAGTCATGCATTCGTTATTCATTCATCACACAAATAGGGGGATGACTACCAAGGTATCCCAGGAGGGGTGGTGGAGGAGGGAAGGAAAATGCCACACAGCACTTTAAGCACAGCACTTTAAAAGTTTACAACTTTAAAATTTATTGAATGACAGCCTTCTTTTTTTTGGGCAATCCTCTGTGGGGGAATGGCTGGTTGGCCGGAGGCCTCCCCACCGTGTTCTTGGGCGTCTGGGTGTGGAGGCTATGGAACTTGGGGAGGAGGGCGGTTGGTTACAGAGGGGCTGCAGTGGCAGTCTGTGCTCCAGCTGCCTTTGCTGCAGCTCAACCATACACTGGAGCATACTGGTTTGGTCCTGCAGCAGCCTCAGCATTGAATCCTGCCTCCTCTCATCACGCTGCCGCCACCTTTGAGCTTCAGCCCTGTCTTCAGCCCGCCACTTACTCTCTTCAGCCCGCCACTTACTCTCTTCAGCCCTCCACCTCTCCTCCCGGTCATTTTGTGCTTTCCTGCACTCTGACATTATTTGCCTCCACGCATTCGTCTGTGCTCTGTCAGTGTGGGAGGACAGCATGAGCTCGGAGAACATTTCATCGCGAGTGCGTTTTTTTTTCTTTCTAAGCTTCACTAGCCTCTGGGAAGGAGAAGATCCTGTGATCATTGAAACACATGCAGCTGGTGGAGAAAAAAAAAGGGACAGCGGTATTTAAAAAGACACATTTTATAAAACAGTGGCTACACTCTTTCAGGGTAAACCTTGAAAGTTAACATTACATACATAGCACATGTGCTTTCGTTACAAGGT
This sequence comes from Caretta caretta, assembly GCF_965140235.1. Taxonomy (NCBI): domain Eukaryota; kingdom Metazoa; phylum Chordata; order Testudines; family Cheloniidae; genus Caretta; species Caretta caretta. Next base: position 118,537,211 of record NC_134207.1, on the reverse strand, counting down.
CGCATTTTGCCTCCTCCCACCGCGTGAACGGATTTTGGTTGAATGCCAGCAAACATACACTGCAATGCTTTGTTCTACAGTGATTCCCCAGTACGTGTTGCTGGCCTGGAGTGGTAAAGTGTCCTACCATGAAGGACGAAATAAGGCTGCCCTCCCCAGAAACCTTTTGCAAAGGCAGAACCGCAAATGCCAGGGCAAAGTAATCCTTTCACATGCTTGCTTTTAAACCATGTATAGCATTTTAAAAGGTACACTCACCAGAGGTCCCTTCTCCGCCTGCTGAGTCCAGGAGGCAGCCTTGGGTGGGTTCGGGGGGTACTGGCTCCAGGTCTAGGGTGAGAAACAGTTCCTGGCTGTCGGGAAAACCAGTTTCTCCGCTTGCTTGCTGTGAGCTATCTACAACCTCCTCATCATCATCTTCTTCGTCCCCAAAACCTACTTCTGTATTGCCTCCATCTCCATTGAAGGAGTCAAACAACACGGCTGGGGTAGTGGTGGCTGAACCCCCTAAAATGGCATGCAGCTCATCATAGAAGCGGCATGTTTGGGGCTCTGACCCAGAGCGGCCGTTCGCCTCTCTGGTTTTCTGGTAGGCTTGCCTCAGCTCCTTCAGTTTCACGCGGCACTGCTTCGGGTCCCTGTTATGGCCTCTGTCCTTCATGCCCTGGGAGATTTTCAGAAAGGTTTTGGCATTTCGAAAACTGGAACGGAGTTCTGATAGCACGGATTCCTCTCCCCAAACAGCGATCAGATCCCGTACCTCCCGTTCAGTCCATGCTGGAGCTCTTTTGCGATTCTGGGACTCCATCATGGTCACCTCTGCTGATGAGCTCTGCATGGTCACCTGCAGCTTGCCACGCTGGCCAAACAGGAAATGAGATTCAAAAGTTCGCGGTTCTTTTCCTGTCTACCTGGCCAGTGCATCTGAGTTGAGAGCGCTGTCCAGAGCGGTCAGAATGGAGCACTCTGGGATAGCTCCCGGAGGCCAATACCATCGAATTGTGTCCACAGTACCCCAAATTCGAGCCGGCAACGTCGATTTAAGCGCTAATCCACTTGTCAGGGGTGGAGTAAGGAAATCGATTTTAAGAGCCCTTTAAGTCGAAATAAAGGGCTTCATTGTGTGGACGGGTGCAGGTTTAAATCGATTTAACGCTGCTAAATTCGATCTAAAGTCCTAGTGTAGACCAGGGCTAACCTGATAAAGCTTGAATAGCTAAACCAATTTATTTTTTTGCAACCTTGTGCTTATGTAACTTGTTTAGTGGTTAAAGCCTTATTTTTTGGTTCTGGAAACAGTGGCATATCCCTCTGTTATACCCCATCCCACTTTGAAGACTTTTAAAAAAGTTTCTGTTTTTTTTTGGTTTTTGGATAATATAAACAGAAGGCGCCCTAACTGTTTTGCTGGCTAGGGTGGAAAATGTTTCGCATCCCTTCCTCCTGTGTAGCTGAGCCACTGAAAAAAAACCAAAACAGCAGCAGTAGAGTGGCACAGCAGTATGATGCCCTTTGGAAGTTGGTGCCCAGAGAGAGCACCCTGCTTATCCACCCTTAGAACTAGCGCAAATATAAAGAATAATGTACCCATCCCAACTTCCAATGTAAGGTTGCAGTTCCATCAAGAGGTCCATTAATCATGAGAATGAACTTTGAGTTGTTTTTTCAGATCAACAGAATTTAAAGATGAAATAACACTTTTAATTTGTAAACTAGTCATTTTAATTTAAAAAAAAAGTTAAAAGTAGCCTTTGGAACTACAGCTGACTCTTGAGTCCCTCTGCCTACTTTCTGTGGTTTCAGAATCATGTTATCTTATATTTTAAGACCTCACACTCAAAAAAGGAAAGACTGACTAACAGAATGAAAAATAACAAAGTATTTTTCCCAAAATCTGTCATTTATGGAAGGTTTAGGTGTAACAATCAGTTTAAAAAAAAGAAATGCAATTTACTTTAGTTTCCGTACTTTTCAAAGGGTGCATTATTCAATATATTGTTAAAATAGCTTGTCCCTCCAGTCTTTGCCTTTGTCCCCTTTTCTTCCCCTCACCGCTGGTTTCTTCCTCCTGTGTCATTTTTCCTTTCCCTTCTTCTTCTCTTCTGGTCCTTGTTTCACCCACTCCTTCACACAACTCACTTGTTCACACCACTCACTATTCTCTTCCTCTTTTCTTCCTCCTGGGTTCCTCCTCTTCCTTCGGTGCCTCTTCTCTTATAGCCTTATATTTTTTAGCTGTTGTAAACTGGAGCTGGCCTTGCTATGACAGAGTGACATTTCTTATGGCTGCAGGAAGTTTCTTATGGCTGAAAGGATAGGTAGGAGGCAAAATCACTTTTGGTGGGCTGATGCACCTCAATGCTGGCTGGGCTGGCTGCTCACAAAGAAATTATTCCTGCGTGTAACCTGAGAAAAAATAGCAACCCTTAGATAAGGCCGGATCTCCCTCTTTGGGCCTGGGATATGAGTGGGATGTTCAACTGGACTGGGTAGGGAGGCAGAAGGAATAGTGGAGCTATCCCCTCATCTGTGTGCTGGTAATCTGCAGAGAGGACTCGACCTCCATGGGAAGCCATTGCTGCTGACCAGCTCAGAGTCTGAGGGGGAAGAAACTGAGATTGAGGAAGGGTCAGGAACAGTGCTTGAATTATGAGAATAAGTGGGGGGGCCCTGAATGTCAAGTGGCTTGCTTTAATATAAACAGTAGTGAGCAGTAAGGGGGCCATAAGACAGAAGTGAGGTAGCCCTAAAAGTAACAAAGGGGACTTGCTCCCCCAGACCTCCATGATTCAAGTATTAGCCAGGAAGCAGCTGCACTGTAGGCTTCTGCTACACCAGTGCTCCTTCTTATGCTTATGCCCCAGTTTCTGTGGAGGGCTCACATGTGCTCTGCAGGTCCCTGAATCAAACCTTCCTGGGCTTCACAATGTCTGGAGCTGCAAAGCCATGGTTCTATTCTTAACGTACCTCTAGTAGCAGGGTATAAATAGTTCTTGAGGTTAAGGGTCAGCAATCATGCCTGGTCCTAGAATGGGAGACACAAACATGAGGGAAGCTCCTTGTATACCTGTGAAATGGCTTGCCACAATCTGGCTCTAAAAATGAAAACACTAATTTTCCTAAGCCTGTGACATGTCTATCTTTTATAGTCTGTAAGTCTAATAATGTGTCACTGTTTATATTAATTAACTTGTTCTTGTCAGGTAAAGTAATAACTTACTGTGTTCTTGTCATAGTTACAAAAGTGTATATTTTACATGTTAATGGGATAGTCACAGTGCCATTAATAATGGGGATTTAAGATCCCCCTAAGAGGCTCTTGATGGTGGGTTACAGAGGTTTGTTGGAGCTCTTATCTTGTTCAATAGTGTGATGCTTAGATCTTCCCTTCATCAGAAAATTGAAAATCTGAAATTGATTCAGATTGAACCTGGTGTAAAACAGGAACAGTGTTAAATTTTCAAGGAGGCTGTAGTACACTGGCAAGTTTACATTGCTGTGTTTTGATCCAGTGCAGCATACCAGTCAAAAGTGCAAAGATATCATTTCCAGGCATCTGTGGTGTTGGGTTTTTTTTTTTTTTTTTCATGATCTGTGTTATCAAAATTCACAAACATGATTCTATTTTAGTTTTCTTTCCTCAGTGTAACTCCCAACACTAGAGGAGTAATAATGTAATACTGTATACATGGCACTTTGAAACATCACCAATTATTTTCTGTAATTAAAACTGAATTGGAAATATCCACACCATTTTTATTTATCTTACTGATGTGCCTTTCAGTTCTGTGATAAATAGCAGGAACAAGGCAAATAAGCCTTTGGGGGAGTAGATGGCCCAGGGGATTAGTAATGGAATTCAGAGCCTTTCACCTCTAGGTGGCCAGGTTGAATTTGGCTTGGGTTAGTAGCGACCAAAAGTCATTGTCTGATAGATGTTCAGTGACCTATGTGAAATATATTTGTACTGTCAGGCCACTTTATATCACCAGTCCCATCAGAACAATTGTCAGAGATTCATACGTTGGCAGTCTCAGCAGAGGCACCAAAAACTGAGTGGGCCCTCTTTTACCTCTAGAGGCATTCATCCAAGAACAGAGTGAAGACAATTTAGCAAGGTTGTATGGTGAAGCGTGCACTGTGGTGGTCTGTTCTGTAGCTGTTCTCTGGATAAACAGATGATGTCTATTGCCATGGTTGTCAACTGAACACCTTTTACTAAATAAATTTTTAAACAAAAACAAAAAAATCAAAATCAGTCTCTGAAAAGGAACAATTAGAAAGTCCTCAGCAAAGCTCCACCAGTCAGATAACTTTTCCAATGAGCTCTAACTCATTTTAGAAACCCACTGAAACATTCTGACCTTTAGTTATTTCTTTTCAAATGTAAGAAATTAGAAATACATAAAATCTAACATAAGGGAAGCATCATGCAAAGTAGAGTAAAAAGAGAAGTCCAAATGAATTGAGACTAGAGAAATGACTGCACTTGTATATTAGGCAGGCCAAGTTCCTGTTTCAGGGAAGCATTCCTATTCAAGATAGCACTTAAATATGGGCTTAACTTTAAGCCCATGCTTAAGTGCTGTCCTGAATAGGGATGGACTTCTGCACATGCCCAAGTGCTTTCCTGAAACAAGTTCTCTCTGGATTTCATATTTAATTTGATCTCTCTACTTCTTCTCAAACTGTGGACCCAGACAAAGAGCACAGGGTCTTGCCTGTAGGTAGAGCACTGGACAGGGACTGAGGAGACCTGGATTCTATTCCCAACTCTGCCAGTGGCCTGCTGCGTGACTTTGGGCAAATTAGTTTTTCTTTTTGCGCCTCAGTTTCCACATCTGTAAAACGAGAATCATGATATTTACCTTCTTTATAAAGTGCTTTGAGAGCTACTGATGAAAAGAGTTATATAAGAGCTAAGTTTTTATTATTACATCACAATTCATATCACCTATGAATTTAGTCCTACATGACTACAGATCAGTGGTGGGCAACTGGCCCATCAGGGTAATCCAATTGCGGGTCGCGAGACATTTTGCTGACATTGACCATCCGCAGGCACGGCCCCCCGCAGCTCCTAGTGGCTGCGGTTCGCCATTCCTGGCCAATGGGAGCTGCGGGAAGTGCTGGCCAGCATGTCCTTGCGGCCGGCCGCTTCCTGCAGCTCCCATTGGCCTGGAACGGCGAACCGCGGCCACTGGGAGCTGCGGGGGGCCGTGCCTGCGGATGGTCAATGTCAGCAAAATGTCTAGCGGCCTGCAATCGGATTACCCTGATGAGTCACATGCGGGCCGCAGGTTGCCCACCACTTCTATAGATAAAGGTCTGTGTAGCACAAACTTTTTTTTTTAAGTTCACTCACATCCAGATATGCATGTGATCATATTTAAAATTTTTGAGATACAGCTATTAAACAGTTTGAATTAACCCAGAGTGGCTCACTCATGAGAGAGCTGCCAAAACCTTAATGAAAAGACAATATGTAATAACATGTCTAAGAACTTCATGGAAGAGTCAAATCATGATTTTTTTTCAATAGAAAGCAATATCTGGCATACAGAATTGTCAAGGATTCAATATGTAATATTCATGCTCAGCTATGCTGAATAATTGAGATGGCAAATAGTGTTTGTGATAAATGGAACAAGACAGCAGTCTGTATAATGTTTTTTCAGAAGGATATTCTCTTGCGTGGAGGGTTGAGCAATGTCCTTCCGTGCATAGGGTAGACCTCAAAAAAGGGAGTTCCCTGTATCTACTCCAAGATGAGTTCAGATTGGCAGCTAAGGGAGAGATGGCCAGAAAGAAAGCAAGGAAAGCTTATTCAGGAAAAAGATGTTGATTGACTTATACATGATGAGAATAATACCTGTAAAAATGTAATTCTTTTAGTGGTTATAGACCTAGTAGAGAGGATACCTGCATTTGCTATTAATTTAGCCTCTTATTTTCCAATAGTTTTTGTTTCTGTATTTTAGACCTAGTGACTGATGCCATATGATGTGTGGGTAATAAGAGATAATTGTTATAATAACAGCATGTCTTTACATATGATCATTCTATCCTGGCTCCAGTCATAATGGATATGTGTCAGGATTACAGATTATATGCCTGTCATGTGGCAGGAGTTGAAACCTTCTGGCCCTAGTGATGACTGTTACAATTGTCATTTTGTGTGTTTTCAGCATATTGTATATGCGTTAACCCTTAATAATAGTACATAGCATTTGTACAGTGTTCTCATCCAAAGATTCCAAAGTCCTTTACAAAGAAGGTAATTATGATTTCCATTTTACAGATGAGGAAAAGTGAAATAATTCATTCAAAGTCACATGAGTCAGTGGCATCTTGGAATGTTATCTAAACTGTCTCTGCCTCCAAAGCGGAGCTAACTCAGAGAGCAGAATTTTGCACAATTGTGTGTTCTAAAGTAGCTTCTACCTGTATAAAGCGAGTCAAGGAACTTGTCATGGGAGTACAGCATAATTTTCAAAGGAAATCTGAACAAAGGAGGCCATGATTGCAGTTTGAAGGAGGGTTTTTTGACAAGGTAAAACATTTTGTTTCATAAATGAAATGTGAGTTCTCTTCAAGCTCTGGTGCTTAGATTGACTGAAATGTTTATTGTGTACAGGAGGAAGGGCAAGGGAAATTGAACATTAAGCATGACCCCTCTAATGTGGGATAAAAACATCAGAACAATGAGTACAAGGAACAGTGTGTTCCTGTTTTCAGAAATGGTAATAATATTGCATCATTGAAATATAATTTCATTTAGTCAGTTAAAAGGTTATTAAGCTGCTATCATGGTAAATAGGACATTAACATTGAAAATGAAGGTCACTGATGTCGTTGAAATAAGTTCTTGCTGTCCCCTTAATATCTCTTAAAAGCTCAGCTGAATGTTTTTGATCGGTCTAAGATTTGTAGTTTTAGGAATTATATTGTATGTGTGTTCACAAACAGTCTTTGAGAACATTGCTCATTTTAATGCTTACTTTGCCATAGTATAATGTATTTCCCAAGAATATTGAATTAATGAACATCTTGCTGCATTATGTACAGATCTGTCCATCCAATTAAGAATTTTATATTGCAGCATTTGGAAACAAATTGCTTTCCCTCCCTACCTCTCCCTACTCCCCACCAAAGACGACTGTAATTTAGGGATAATATAGCTAATTCTTCTTTGAGTGGTGGTCCCTGTTGTATTCCAAGGAGCAATAGAATGTATTCCTCCACAATATCAAGGGACAGGTTTTTTACTCAACTTACTTCCTCATACCCAAGAAGAAGGGCGGGTGGGGAGACCAATTCTCAACCTCCACCACTTCAACCATTTTATTCACAAGGTCAAATTTTGCATGGTCACATTCGCAGCAATAATACCATCTTTAGAAAATGGCATGTGGTTCATTGCTTCTGAAGGACGGATGCTGTTATGTTGATATTCATCCTGCCCACAGATGATTTCTCAGAGCTGTGGTGGGCTCCAACCATTTCCAGTACAGAGTACTACCCTTCAGGATAGCTACTGCTCCCTCAATCTTTACCAAGGTATTTTCTGAGGTAGCAGCTCATGTCAGACCTCATGGCCGCCTCATCTTCCCATTTCTCAACAACTGACTCCTCGCCACCAAATCTCTCCAGGAAGCCTTAATGTCAACCTTTATGATGCTCTCTCTCCTTTCCTCACTGGGAGTCAGTGTGAACATAGAAAAATCTGTTCTTACCCCCATCCAGTCTTTGAACTTCATCAGGGCAACTTTGAACTCTCTCACTACAAGAGCCTATTTGCCCACAGACAGATTCCAGACCACGAACGATATCATAGCTCACATCACAAGCAGTCCTCAAGTAAAGGTCAAAATATGTCTGTCCCTGTTTGGCCACGTGGACTTGTGCAACTACATCACTCCATTCGCAAGACTCCACCTTTGTTACCTTCAAACATGGCTACAGTTGGTTTACTCCTGAAGCCGCCATTCTGTGAACCTCATGCTGACAGTTTCTGCCAAGGTACTGTCTTCTCTCCTATGGTGGACAAATCCTCATCACATATGTGTAGGTGTCTTCTTTCTCCCCTCTTTACTGGGCAAGATCATCATTACGGACCTGTCCCTACTAAGCTGGAGAGCCCATATGGGCAACCACTTGGCACAGGAAACATGGACATCTTGAGAGGCAAGAATGAACATCAATATTCTGGAACTATGGGCGGTATGGAAGAAGTGAGTCCTTTCTTCCTTTTATCCTCTCTCACCATGTCCTCCAGATACAGGTAAATAACCTCCTCTTACTGCAGCTTGATTTTAAAAAGCCAGTATGCTGTTCTACTGAATTTTGCTGAAGTGGTAAAGAATTAAAGTTGCATCAAAATAGCAGCCAAAGTAGATGTATATCACAACATTGAGGATGGTGGTAGCAATGAAGGGAACAAGGCACTCAGTGAGCCAAAGGAGCTTCTCACTTACCCCATAAAAAGCAAGTGTAACTTCAGCGGAGTTAAACCAACATTAAAGCAGTACAAGTGAGAGGAGAACCCGTCCCACTGTTATTAAAAATTCAGCACATTTAAAAATGAGTCAAAATAAATACATATTTTAGAATTGTGTTTACATTTCCCTATAAGTTTGAGAAATCAATGCAAAATTGAGAGATACAGTCAAATAAGTTGCACTTATATAGTTCTTAGGATCCTAAAACATTTTTAAAATGTTTGTAAATGCTGCTAAATGGAGCCACAGTTAAGCTGAAATGCTGGAGCTATTTAGTAGCACATGTCAGCATTACAGGAAGGCGTTAGGACTGGAAGTAACAAAAGAATGTTCCAACCAACTGAAACTAGATGGGAAATTTAGGGGGACAGAGTGTAATTATCAAACTGGACACTGGCTTAAAATATCCTTTCTTTTGGTGAAATGCATCATAACATCTTTAAATACCACATATAGTCAGGATCTTGGTTTGTATCACATCTAAATGATGGTACCTCCAAAACATAGTGTCCCTTAATTCCTTATTAGGATATTATTTCAATATACACTCAGATGTAAATACCACCTGCTTAATTACAATAACCCCAAACAAGACTGAGGACTCCAAAGATTTGCCTTCATTTCGTAGCTCTGTTACTGACTTCTGCATGTGACCTTGAGCAGATAATTTAATCTCTCTCTGCCTCACTTCCTCATCTGTAAAATGGGATTTATAGTTCTTATTTTCTCCCAGCCTTTGTCTGTCTTGTCTATTTAGGTTGTAAGCTGAGTGTATGTTCAGTGCTAAGCACAACCTGGGGTCTCAAATTCATTTGTAACCTCCAGGCACGGATGTAATACAAATAATAGTAATTTCCTGCAATACCGGGATTTTCTCAGGAGTCCCAGTCAAGTACTGACTAGATTTAACTCTCTTTAACAATGACTTGGCTCCTGAGGGTATTGCAGCATTTTACTCAGTGACCCAAAGGCAGCACCATACATGTGAGAGAACGAAATCTATCATGTGACACTGTACCCCATATTCTTCACAGTGATATTATTATGATGTAATTATGGCATAATTATGATGCATTTTGTACAAGACGGGTCATGTGAGGTGCCATTAGAAAAGTTATGATTTGCTGAATATGCTTATCTTATTTGTATGCATGTATCATTTTTGTATCTGAAGTTATGAATATTGACTAGGGATCTGTATTTCAAATCGGCTTAGTCTGGAAAACACCCACAGCCAGCCTTTCAGATACAACAGTGAAGAAGCCAGATGGGGTTGATGGCCCATTAGCAAAGACAGTGGACTGTGGAAGAGCTTAACCTTCCTGTGAGCATTTTGGCCAACCTGTAAGCGATGACTGCTATAACACTGGAAGGGCTTGTGACAAGCTCAAATCTCTCAAGCCCATCAGACTCTCCTTACACACTAAAGATTTTACATTTGTTTAACTCCACATATAATTTCTTTAGCATTTATTTTATCATGACCCAAAATGTCTCTGAATGCAGAAATAGAAAACTGGTGTAAAATGAGTTTATGGTGTATTGGGCTATACTGACTCCCTCTTCTTCAAGGTCCCCTAACAGTGAAACCAGTGCTGTTCCACTCTACAAGCAGGGGACCATTTGACGGGGAATATTTTCACAGGAGTTATGCTCCCTAGGTAAGGCACTGAGCCCTGTCCAAGGAATCTGCCTCTCGGAGGATACAATCCAGACTAATGAGTAGTTGTGTCACCCCTACCCTAAATCCTGCGTTTTACAACTCCTTGCTGCTATAGCCTCCAACCTGGACTGATCACAAACAGTCTCCCACATGTAAGTCACTTGCAGCTATGTCTGTGTGGGTGCTGCAGCCAGCCAGCCATACCTTGGCTCTTACCAGCCTTGGTTATGCTGCAGGTGTTATACCAATAAAATAAAAACTGGCAGGATCTTATTAAGGGGGAAAAGGCAAAATACCACATTTATTGTGAATACAGACAGAATCATAGTAAGCAGTTAGTTATAGTTATACATTCCATTCAATCTCATATTTATTCACACATTCATTCATACAAACACAGACACGCAGGTTCTGCAAGGTTGTTATCATATAGTTACCAGCCTTAGAGTTGCTCATGCCAAGCCACTGGCCAGGTGGCCTGGACATGAGGAGGGAGCAGGGCCTTGTCAGATGCTCATCTGATGCTCCTGGAAGTTGGTTTGCAGAATCAGACCCCAAAGTTCTCACTTTCTAGAGTCCATTTTTATAGGAATTTCTTCCTATGCCAGTCTATGGGAATTGCTTCATCATGCTGTTGCTGAATCAATCAGCAGATAGCACGTTCCTGATGACTCCGTGCTGCTAGATGTTATCTTGTTCTTTGGTTCTCCCATTCTTGAGGCTGTTGGGTGGATTCCAGTCTGCCCTCCGGGGGTCCTCTGGTTATTTCCACTTGACGCCTTCTTTAGCCGATGGACACTGGATTCTTAGGCTGGCACCTCCCTGATCATTCAGTTATTATCCACACCAAGCATCCATCCACATACATCCTCTATCTCTATTTTAATCACAATTGTTAATACAACAAAAGGGCGGGGAGTCTCTGGGTGCTGTTTCTGTTGTTACAGAGTATTGCTTTGAGTCTCTCTCTGTGTGACTTGCTTTGAGAACAGACTCTGTCTTAGAATGTACTAACGCAATTAGCAGCTTGCAAGTTTCACACATAGAGGGAGAGAAACAGTACCAAAAACCAAGAGACCTCTTAATTAGTAATACCCTGGAATGTAAACTATGGGGAATCAAACTCATTTGTGATTTTAATACAGAGCTTCTTTAATATGATCCAACACAGGCGGACCCCAATACACCCCCAGGCCTGGATATTCCTCCAGAAATGTATGTCCTGTCCTGCCCTGCCCAGCCCAGCCCAGCCCTCTCCTGGACAGCACAAGTATATTAAGTCCATTATTCCTAGGGAATAACATGCACACAACTTGTTACCCCAAATGGAGTTGCCCAGACACTTCCATTTGAACACACTGAATTAGATAAAACAGTAAAACAAGTTTACTAACTATGTAGAGAGAGATTTTAAGTGAGTACAAGTAATGAGGCATCTAAGTCAGAAATGGTTACAAGAAAAATAAAGGTAAAATGTTTTACTCGTGCTTAACTTAACAAACAACATTAGATTCAGAGCAGTTTTCTCACCACATGCTTTCAGCAGTCTTACTGACCAAACAATATAGGTCAGGACCCATCTCCCACAGTCCAAAGGCTGTTTCCTTTGTCTATTCAGGGCCAGTGAATATGATGGGCAGGGAGATAGAGGAGGGTGTCTTGTGCTGTCTGCCCCTTCTTTTTATTGTCCATCCCCCATTCAAGAAGCATTTCCAGCTGGGAGCAAGGTCACAGGCCGCCTTTTCTGGAAGGGGACTCCATGCTCATTCTTTGCTAAGATGTAGATTTTTGCCTCTGTCCCCTTTCCTGCCAAAGAGTGGCCACTTAGCAAGTAATGGTGCATCCACCTTGTTTACACCTGGCTGTGGTGTCAGCTTGTCCTTTGTCTCCCAGGAACTGGTTTGCCCACTCCCCAGACTTATCTGGAAAACACGCTTTTAGTCAGGATCTCAGCTTGTGTTTATAATTTCACATATAACACTGCTACATGCATTTTGTCATGATATTATTGATCAGTAAATCAAGAGTTTATAAATGAGACCTCATAAGATATGCCTTGTACAAAAATTATTATAATGTGTGTAGGGTGTGAATACAGGGGTGCATTCTATCATGGAGGACTCCTCCAGTGGCGGGATTTGTGTGGAGGCATGGGACTGTACTTCAGCCATTGGACTGAAGGAGTGTCTTTGGGGTGGTTCTGAAGTAACTCCACAGCTGTGACATATGTGTGTGTCTGAATTTCTCTTCCCTGCTCCACCAGGCATCTGCCAAACATGCAGCCTGGCTGTAATGTTTTAGAAAAACTAAACTCAAAATAGAGAATTCCTTGGCTCGGATAGTTTTTCATTTGACAAAATATGAAAAACTGAGTATGTGTTCAATATAAAATCTCATGTAGATCCCACCTTATTTTTTTAACATATGCTATGCAGTCCTGTATTTGCTCCCTTCTGAAACTCAGTGCCGAGAACGTGGAAGGGAAGCAGTTCTCGGTTTTCTTTCAATTTTTTGCTGTTTTTGAGGACTTGTGAATTGAAGCTAAAAGCTTTGGCCATATGGATACTTTATATTGCTGTGACTTCGGCAACGTACAGAAACAGTGCTGTCTGTAGTTAGTGACAGTATTGCCAACCTAAGCAGTCAAAAAGCGTTTGTCAGGTCCCCCAAAATTATGAGATTGGCTTGAAAATCGTGAGATGTTTAAAAATAGTAAATGTGGGTTTCCTTTTCTCTGCCTTCTGGTTTTTGAGACTTCTGGTTACACTTGAGTCATATTTGAGCTTTTCTCCAAATCAAAAGGGCTAGAAAGTTATTTTTTAAATATATGAAAGATGAAATTCTCATGACCTCAGGAGCTGGAGTTTTAAGAAAAAAAAACAAGTTTCACAAGACTCGTGATAAAATCATGAGATATGGCAACATTGTAATGGGGCAGTCAGTTTCTTTCATTCCTGCCTATAGCTTTGAAACAGCTTAATTCTGCCCCTGAAGATTATTTTGAACCAGGGATCTATGGAGCAGCTGAGAAGCTGAGCCCATACCCACAAATATAAAGAGGAAAAGCTCATTAGTACAGAAATGGGATGTATGTGCTCGTGCATTATGCCTGCGTGAGGCCAGGAGTTTAAAAGGATTAGGAATCCTTGTTCCAGGCTATGTGAAGATGGAAGGGTTATTTGGAATCCTCGACCAGAAACCCTCGCCCTTTATCCTTCAAATTAAAAGGAAGAGGAAATTGACTGCTGGGGCTGGACAGCTTGATAGGTGTGCTGTAGGGAGATACTTCTAAATCATTGGGAGTTTATTTAAAGACTGTTAGGGTTTACCTTTTCCCCCCTCTTCCCTGAAGAAAGAAAGAACCAGACACACATTGTTCAAAGCCTATTTTAGAGATTCTACCTCGAGCACTTTCCTTCTTCCTCCAAAGGCTTGTGTTTGTGAAACTCGGAGAAGAGGTCTGGAAATTCTGGTCTTTTTTTCTTGCAGAAGGAATGAACAATAAACTGCTGCTTGTTTAAAACTTCCTGTGATGCAGTGGGTTATATCTGTATCAGATTATGACTTCTATTTTTGTACCCTGTCTTCTATTTTGTGTGCTGACCATTTTATATTCTGTGCTGAAAAACCAGCCTGACCTTGATAGGTCAGTCTGTTATGCTGCATTCCAGATAGCTGCCCTGACCAGGAAATATGCTTGATGCCTAATTGAATGACTGTGACTGAGAAGCCATCACAGAGTAATCTAGGCAGGGCCTTCAGCTTTCATTGTATCTTAACTGCTGGCCCAACAGCATGGAACAATGAACTCTCTACACAGAAGCCTGACTGGGCGGAAGGGACTGGAGTTTATCAACCTGGGCACATAGCAAAAGGAGACATACACAGTGTTTAAGGAGATGTGTTTCTCTCTGAAAGGGAACCAACCTCTGCCATGTGCAAGAAGAACTGGCTTGAGAGAGAGAGGCAGGAGAGACCCAGTCTGAAACACAAACAAGACCTTGGACTCTCAGAAGGGGTGAGATTAGACTAGATGTGGGGTGAAATCAGTGCATCCCAGGACTTGTTATTTTAAAAAATGTCTGTAACTCTCTAGTCCTCTTTAAGAGTAAAGTAACAGGGGTTAAGAAATTCCTTTGCTAAATCTGTCCCCCTTGCCTTCCTATCACATTGTCCCTGAAGGGGTTAAACTAGAATCCCATTGTGACCACAGCCTACATGAAACTCTCTGAGGGAGCATGTTATAAACAACTAGAGGGGACTCAGGAGGTCTGAGACTCTGGTTCCAGGGTCTGGGGATGACAGGACAGTTGAGTCCCATCTCCCAAGGAAAGGCTCATGCAAGGGGGGGGTCACCCAGGGAATGTGCCTTAGAGACCCAGAGCTAGAAGCTTGGCTCTGCCCAGACACAGCTGGCTTAGGAACATGTGGGATCCAACAGTTGGGTCCATTCTCAACAGACTGATGTCCATGCAGAGGGGCCTGGGCCAAGTAATGACATATTGATTTCCATGCAAAAGCCTCCTTTGAAACTTTGAGTTCAGTATGGCAGAGGGCAAAGTTTTAAAGGAAGCATTCACAAAGAAACAAACCTCTACTCTTCAACCTAAAGCAGAGTGGATCTTTTACACTATTCGGGAAAGATGGGGAACAAGCATGAATTATAAAGTCCATAAGAAAGATCAGTTTGTGGACGTATGCTTGCCAACTGCTCATCTTAAGAAACCAGAGCTGGTGTCTTTGCTATATAGAGATGACCAGATGCAGAATGGGGTGCAAGCCCCAAACCATGACCTAAAGATTCAGGAAATGTTGCTCGTCTGGGGCCCCCTCTGTCAGCCACATGTATGGCTGGGACTCTCTGACAGCCCCGCCATGCACGGGGCTGAATTTTTTGATTTCCTCCAAAAGAAAGCATTTTGGTGGAAATCACTAATTCTGCAGGAAAGAGAGAGTTTTGCTGGGAACGTTAATTTTGAGCAAATTCTGCATTGCACAGGTGGCCCCAGGGACTCCTCAAGCAGCAGCGGCACCTTGGGCCCCCCCAGCTAAGATATAATCAAGGGTATTTATAGTGAAGGTCATGGACAGGACACAGGCCGTGAATTTTTGTTTATTGCCCGTGACCTGTCCATGACTTTTACTAAAAATACCTATGACTGAATTGTAGCCTTAATAATGATTATGATGACCGGTGGGCTACTGGCTCTCCGTTGACATTTAACATGCCACCTTTTGGTGAATTATTGTGCATATATTTGATCCAGGGGTTCCCTGTAAAACTCTCCACCCCCTATGTCCTTTCCCAGTTGCCACAAAGGTTCCTGAGTCACAATAATTAAGCCACATTTTGTGAAATTTGTATTAAAGATGCTACATTGAATGACATTTTTTACAAGGACCATTCACTTCCACTTCCTTGGTTACTTTACAGTTGGTGCTCACTATAAATCCTGATGAGTACTGTTATATTGATAGTGGTGGTAGGTGGGGAGTTTACAAAGAGGTGTTATTCTCTTAAGGTATGACACAGAGCAACTTAACAGTATGACTGTCCTTAATAGAAGTCTTTTTATGAGGGAGAGTGTCTACAAAGTCGCCTTTCCAGTGATATCCTGAAAACTGCTGAAGACCCATCTATTTAATTAATAGGTCAGCTACCGCAGTTTACATAACAAAAAGTAAATGGACTTATCTAATTATATGAAAAAGTATAGAAACCTCTTGCTGCTTTAGATTATTTGATCTCTAGGGAGACTCTTCCATTATAACATAACATCCTACATTTTCACTTTGTTAATTCTAAAGTTGTGATCAAGAAAATGTTCTTCCTATTCTTAGTATAATAGTGACTTCCTAAAATATTAATGCTTTTATGAGTCCAAGTAGAGGACCTTTCCTTGCAGGAAATTTTAATATTACACAATAGTAGCAATTATATCCAAAATATAGTAAATAAACTGTCAGGATACATTTATCACAAAGTTTAAACAAGATCTTCTGATTCCACATTGCCGTGCTCATCCACAGATTAGTCTGTCATTCTCCTCACACGCCATTCCACCCACTCCTGCCCAAAACAGATATCACTTATTTTTTTGAGAACCCACAACATCATGGGTTATAAAAACATGTTTGTGCATTTTTTTTCCAGAAAGGACTGTTCAACAATATTCACTTTTCCTTATCCTTATACTAATATCTGGAATCTAAAACCCATCTAGATTGATATTTTGCTTTTGTCTGGCCGCTTGCAAAATCCTGCCTGATTTAATCAGTGTGAAGATCACAGTACCACCCGGTCTGGGGTTATCCGGGTTCTAAGGTAGCGGTATGCAATAGCTTTTCTTTATGTAGACTGGATCTTCTTTAAGAGTTAATTCTAAAAAGACACACACGTCTTTTTTTCCATATAAGTGATTGGACCCTCTCTCTTTTCCAGCTGGAATCCAGGTGTAACAGGGTTCACGACACGCCCCTCTTCCTGGGGCCCGCTTGCTCTCCCCAGAAAGGCTCAGAGGCACTTCAGGGTTGTGCAACACCTGTGTCTTTATTTACTTAAGGTTGTCCCGCCACCAGTGTCCATCTATATACAAGCTTTCCAGGCAGTCAGCCTCCAGCTCCCTCCCTGACTGTCTTCTCCCTTGCTACCCCTGCCTTCTGGCTCTCTCCCAGCCTTTATAACTCTTGGCTTCTCAGGCCAGCAGGTTTTGCTAATCCTCAGGCCGGTATCAGGCCTTTTCCATCAGCCCCAATCTGTTTCCCCTGATTGGAGCTGACTGGGCATGGGCTAATTAGGTGCTTTTGCACCAGCACCCTGGTACACCTAGGTATCCAAAGATTCCCAGAAAGGAGTTGGGTCTCTAGTATTTCTGTTTGACTTTCAGAAATCAGTATTTGCTACTTACTGATTTATACTTTCCAGTCACTTTTCAAGAACATAGATGTTGGAGTCCAGGTTGATGAGTTGCATAGACATATTTTTCCTATTTGTCCTCACTGCTTGAGACAAAAAGGTTGTGAGAGAGACAAGGTATGTGAGGTAATATCTTTTATTGGACCATCTTCTGTTGGTGAGAGAGAGAGAGAAGCTTCTGAGATACACAGAGCTCTTTTTCGGGTCTGGGTTGTAGTTTATCTGATTTAGCATTTGTGATTTACCACAGAGATAAAGCAGCATAGTCTATTCCAGTGTCTTGACATTTTTGCAAGATTATCCTGCATTGCAGTCAAAAAAGATGGCTCTGGGCAGACTGTCTGCAGAGCGCTGGCTTGTGGAGCAAAATAGTTCTTTTTTGTTTTTATTTCTGTTTTGGCATGTCACGGGGTCCCCACAGGCTTTCTCCCTCTTGAGCCTGCGCCCTGTGTTTAGGCTGGTATAATAAAGAATCTTCCACGCCTTCTTTTGCTGGATCACCCAAGTGTCTTTATTTACAGTGTTCATACAGTTCCCAGATCCCCCAACAACTAGTGCCCCACAGACCCTCCCCAGGGTCTCCCAGCTTTCAAGGCTTCCTTCTTTGGTAAAGAGACAGCAATACCACCCTCCTGTCTCCTCCCAGGCTAGCCCCTCACTGAGGTTTGCCCAGGGCTTTTATAGCCCTTTCATGCCTCAGCCTAGCTGTCAGCACTTAGCTCAGCATGTTCCTCTGAGCCAGCCCTCATTAGGGCTTGCAGCTGGGCTCCCTGCTGAATACCTGTGTCTCTACCCCTGGCCTTTTGGCTAGAGACCAGGCTGCAGCCAACATTTTGGCAGGGCCTTAAAGGGGTTTACCGCTGCCCTGCCACATGGCATTTTTAATTTTTGTATATTTTAAGTCTCAGGTATAACAGTTCTTCAATTCTGAGTAATTGCAGGATCAGGACCTTAATAATTAAAGCAAATCACTCCATGTGGGTGGACCCCTGCACCTACATGGAGCTCAGTTGGTCTCCACCTTGGTGCAGGGGTCTGGCTGACTAGTTCTCATTGCAGGACCAGGGGCTAGAGTGGTAAAAATTGGATGGATTGTGAAACATAAGGCACCCTGTCTTGGAGCTTCTGTGAGATGTAGTCACTCAAAACTTCATCTGCACCCCCTCCCACACAGTTATAGAAAAAACATTTTACTAGACAATAAAAATAAAACATGCCATATTGGAAATAGACTGGTAATAGGTGAATGTGGTACACTTTTGTTTCGAGGTGTACTATCTTACACCATCTAGTTAAAAATCTGCTAAAACAGCAGAGTTATCACTCAGCTGAGCTTTAATATGAAAGGTAGAAGACAACTATTTATTAAATAAAATTTGATTACTAATTATATTTATAGGTCTTGAGATGTGCCTTAGTGACTCTCAGTCTCTTGAAGGTTGTAACTGCTTTTTGGATGGTCACTGAGCATCAGATGGATTTAACTGGTACTCCTGAAATAATTAGACCCAGCTTTCTTTTCAAGGGTACTATTTAACAAATAGAGCAATAGCATTATACATTCCTTTCACTGATAAAACTCACAGTAGTAAGGGAGAGTTTACTGCTGGTTCTCACAGGTACCTTCACAGATCATTATGAGTTTCTGGGATGATTTACCTCTTTGTGCTTTATTGAATGCTTTTTCCTGTCTTACTTTTTATTAACCTTTAAAACAATGTTGCAAAATAGTTAAGAAAATTTACCAGCCTGAGCAAATATAGTAGCACCCCTAAGCCATGATGATAATAGTATATTATACTTGACACAGCCAGAATATGCCAAACTGGGGTATCACCAGTATTCCTCCTATCCTGTAACACCCTTTCTCCTCTGCTAGACTCCTAACACTGCTTTCTTTCTTGCCAACATATTTAGGTAAGTGGAGTTATTTTGTCAGCATATGGAACATGGAGCATATGGAACATGGAGTTCTGATGATCTAGAGCCCCTTTTCCCGCTTTATTGCGGGGCGGGGGAGCGAGGGGTGTTGGTTGGTTATTTGGCAGCCTGTTTTCTTTGAAGAGTTGCTGTGGGATTTTTTTCTAACCAAAAATCTCCTGATCTTTTATCACTAGTTCAGTACACCAGGATTTCTGTGCAGATAGTAACAGGTTTCAGAGGAACAGCCGTGTTAGTCTGTATTCGCAAAAAGAAAAGGAGTACTTGTGGCACCTTAGAGACTAACCAATTTATTTGAGCATGAGCTTTCGTGAGCTACAGCTCACTTCATCAGATGCATACCGTGGAAACTGCAGCAGACTTTATATATACATAGAGAATATGAAACAATACCTCCTCCCACCCCACTGTCCTGCTAATCAGTCATAATATGTAATGAGTGTGCAATGCTTAATATGCAGTTGTGAAAATCTACCATGCTTTCCTGCATGGCCTATGTTGATTTAAAGAGAGAAAAGATGAGTAAATTCAGATCTTCCAGTTAACCTTGTAGTTTTCTTACACTGGGATCTCTGTGTGATTCTGTGAATCTAGAGCTCAAAAATTTGGAAACATCAATATCTTACACTGATTCAGAGGGAAAATAAAACTTTTTTAAGAGCAGTGCACTGGGAAGTCAGACTCCTATGTGCAGTCTTGCTTCTCTCCCTCACTCATTCTGTGACCTTGGGCAAATCGGTAACCTTTCTGTGCCTGAGTTTCCCCAGCTGCAAAATAGGTATAATAAAGAGCTATTCACTTCATCTGAAGTGATCATCTGAATGTATTGTAAATATTGACTAAGGCTTTCTAAAACATACACAAAGAAATGAATAAATGAACTGGCAATTTTACTGAATTTAACATACTCACTGCACTATTAGACAAATATGTCCTCTGTAAAACAATGTAACATTTAGTCAAATCCTTTTGTCAGTGGAGATGGCCCTGTGGTGTGCTGGATTCTTATGTGATGTAAATTGGCGCGGCTCCATTGATGTTGGTGGAGGTAGAGCTATATATACCAGCTGACAATCTTCCCCAGTGTTTTACAGCTTTCCTTTCTCCTTTTAGTTCTCCTGCATTCTGTTTTCTCTCCTGTAATAACAGTAGTTCATTCTTTGTCTCATGCACAAGCACCAGTACAGTCCAGTAGTTACAAGAAGATTACAAGATTGTTTCATATCCAACTTCTTTATTTGAATCAAGGAACCTATTAGTTTGAATTATGCGGTGGGAGTGTGGGAGTGTTGGGGAGAAAGGTTGTATTACTCAGAACTTGTGCTCGTAGTTTTTTCCTTTAAAGAAAGTAAATATTACCTTTAATTTAAATTAAATAACACATACATATTGGGGCAGAGTTCTTTCCTAGTAAAACCCTATCTATTTCCATTTGATTTTTGGGGGCCAAAATGAACATTTGCTGAAACTTAAAAAAAATCACTGCCATCCAGATTCCAGCATCAAACATCTGTTTTATTGCAGCATAACAAATATGAAGCTTTAGGTCTGTCAGGCATGAACAAGCATCAAAGCAGATCTCATCAGTCTTGAGACTACTGACTGGATGGATTAAATAAACATTGTAGATAAAGTACTTGTAATAAATTCCTACCTACTGTGTGGGATAATTGCACAGATATAACTTTATTTATCTAGTTTTGTTTTGATGATGGATATTTTAAGATGTTCATACAAAACAGGAAACAAAGGTAAAAGACATGCTTGATAACTGAGGAACTCTCTTATCATAATTGCATGTATTGCCACCGAGCCATTGGTATGCAACATATCATAGGACCTGGAGAGAAAATTGAGAGGATGGTGAAGACTTTGTTGGGTTAATAATACATGAATACCAAGTCAAACGTGTAACTCTATTGATTTGATTATATTTGCATCCTTAGAAATATGTAAACTGAAAAGCATGTTTATGGAAAATAAATTGAGAGGAACATAGCAATTTCTGTACCGGATTATACCAGTGGTCCGCTTGGTGCATTGTTCTGTCCGATAATAGCCAGTAACAGGTGCTTCAGTGGAAAGTGTAAGAAACCCCATAATAGACAATGTGACAAGGTCAGGCCAGATAGCTACAAAAGAGTGTTGAAGGTAGATCCATTAGTTCCAGGTTAAGCAGGTCCCTTTTCCCTGGGTAAAATAACAGGGACTATTCCAGAACACTAAGGAACTTTCTAGAACTGATTAAGGCAGGCAGGCTGATTAGGACACCTGTAGCCAATTGGGAAGCTGCTAGAATTAATTAAGGCTAATCAGGACACCTTGACTCTCACTCCAGTTAGTGAGATGCACGCAAGATGCTGAGAGAGAGAGAGGGCATGCGGCTGGAGGACTGAGGAGTATAAATGCTATCTGGCATCAGGAGGAAGGTCCTGTGGTGAGGATACAGAAGGTGTTGGGAGGAGGCCATGGGGAAGTAGCCCAGGGAGTTGTAGCTGTCACACAGGTGTTACACAAAACACTATAGACAGCTGTGATCCACAGGGCCCTGGGCTGGAACCCGGAGTAGAGGGCTGGCCCGGGTTCCCCCCAACCCCCTATTGGATACAGGAAGAGTTGACTTGGACTGTGGGTCCCACCAGAGGGGAAGGTCCCTGGCCTGTCCCCCGACCCACTAGGTGGACCAGCAGAGACTGTGGGAATTGTTCTCCTTCCTTTTCCCCATGCTGGCCAGTGATGAGTTATCGGAGTGAATGGCAGATGTGAACCACGAAAGTGGCCAAACTGAGGGCTACTGTGAATCTCTGAGGCGAGCAAAATCCGCCAATAAGCGCAGGACCCACCAAGGTAGAGGAGGAACTTTGTCACAAAAAGTATGGAATAATCTGCTCGTAGGGGAAGCTTCTTCAAACCGTAAAGCATGAGGAGAGTTTACATCCCTTATACATATTTCTTATCTGAGGTAATTGTGGACGTTATTCATATATGTCTAGTTGTAGAGGTATAGAGTTATGGATAGCTATGCTTGTTTGAAACACCCACAGTGTATTTTGACAAAAATTAACTTTAAGGAATTGGGAATACCCATTCTGAGTTCTTAATTCTTTTATTCTCACAGTTTGTTGCAGCAAATTACTTACAAATAACTTCATTAGATGAAGTAATTTGAAACTATATAATTACAGTTTTATGCAAAGAGTGTATTAATGCAACATAATGGCTTAAAATTTTAATACCATAATTCCGGAAATTAAAAAGGTTTTCATAGTTGGATCACATTACATATGTGACATGCTTTATGTAGCATTTCTCAACACTGTTAATGCTGTTGTGCTGTTAGGGTATATGTGCAGTAAACATTGTTCGGGGAATATAAAAGTTAAATCTTGTGTTAACTTTAATAAACCTAGACTTTTGTAAAAGTGTGGTCTAGCAGTTAAAACATCAGTCTGGGAGTCAGGAGTTCTGGGATATATTCCTAACTCTAGGATTGATATGCTTTTGACTTTGGGCAAATTACTTGTGTGCCTCCATTTCACCATCTGCAAAATCAGGGTAATAATAATGTCTATATCGCAACAGTGAGGCTAGATTCATTAAATGTTTCTATAATGTTGCTACCTCTGTATGTAACAAAGAAAAAAACTAGTAATAGCCTAATTTGTAAGGCTGTCAAGCAATTAAAAAATTAATTGTGATTAATTGCGCAATTAAAAAAAATCTGTCGCGATTAATTGTGTGATTAATCGCACTGTTAATAATAGAATAGCATTTATTTAAATAGTTTTTTATATTTTCTACATTTTCAAATATTTTTATTTCAATTACAACACAGAATACAAAGTGTCCAATATTTACACTATAAAAAACAAAATAAATAGTATTTTTCAATTCACCTAATACAGGTACCATAGTGCAATCTCTTTATCATAAAAGTTGAATTTACAAATGTAGAATTATGTACAAAAAATAACTTTTATTTTTGAATGCAGTGTAAAACTTTAGAGCCTACAAGTCCACTCAGTCCTACTTCATTGTGAGTTTCTGTAGTGATTGTTGTCAACTCTCAAACAAGAATGGAAAAGAAGATGTAATTAAGAATTGTCTGGATTTTTTTTTAAAGTCTTCTTCTAATTATATTTCAGATAATAAGAGAGATGCAGTTTGATGATGAGAGTAAATCTTAAAAGGAACAATAACTCCTTTATTTAACGCTTAAAATAATTCCTAGTGGAAAATAGCATTTCATTAATTGTCATTACATAGGAATTACAGAGTTTGACTTTTTTTTGTCATTCAAGTATTTAAGTGACAGTGGCATTATTTACTCTAAATTAAGTTCTATGCACAACAGCAGCAAATTAATTACCAACCATGTAGAAAGAAACAGAGAACTAGTAACTTATTTTGAGAAAGTAATCTTTTTGGTAAGGATGCTAAAATGCAATTTTTTTCTACTGAGCAAGAGATTTTATTAATATATTCTTTCCTCACAAAGAACAAAAGCTGGATTGACTTGCCTGTTAATTTATTTAAATATTTTAGCAGTGAATTGAAATAGCCAATAAGGAAAGCCTTGACCTTTCACTTACATTGTACATACATTGAGAGTTTTTCCATTAAAAAACTCTTATTAAAAAGTAGTTAAGGTTCCAAAGTGAAGTACTCAAAAGTCACTAAATGCCAAATTTCGAGCTGCTTGTACAACCTTAATTAGCCCCCTTGTGTGTATGCATTAGGATGTACTCTTTGATTGCATACATGGTCACATACTGTTTTTTCCACAGGACCCTTGCCTCATTCAGTGCATAGGATAGACATTGCTCCGTGAATAAGGCAGCTTTTCATTAGTCCATTTGTCTAGGAACTTATTCAAAGCCCATGGAAGTCAATCCGAGCTTTTCTATTGACTTCGCTAGGTTTTTATCAGGTGCCCGGTGTATGGGCCAAGTTTTGCCTCAGTCACTAGACACAGTCCATCTTCTTCTTTACTGTTCATCCTGTCTCATTCACCATCCATCCTGTTTACTGAGTGAGGCAGGTATTCTGGGGAAAAATAGTAAGGACCAGATTCTGATACCCTTACTCACATTGAATGGTATCTTTCTCCCCGAAGAGACTGCGCTTATGGAATAAGGTACAATTCAACATGAGTATGGATATTAAAATGTTGCCTTTTGTGGTCAGTACAGGCAGGGCTGGTAGCACCGTCTATTATTAAATCTGCCCAACATTTCCCATTATAAGATAGTGCTTTCAATTGCTTATAACTTGACTAAACTTTAACTATTTGAGCTGAAATTTTCTGCGCTGCATGTTTGCCTCAGGCTGAATTTTTCTGGAAATTTTCACCTGAAATGCTTCAGGTGTTTCCAATGGTGATGATAGAGGGAAAAAAATATATTGTTTTTCCCATGGTAAAAAAAAATTCTGGTGACCTTTTCTTTGAAAAGCCCTAGCTCCCTGATGCTTTGGAGCAGGGACTTGAAATTTGATGGCAAGAGGGGAGAGTTGTGGCCTCAGAATCAGCGAGGTGCCTTTTACACACATCCCTGTGAAATTCCACACAAATTTGGCCAGTTTATAAGCGTTTGAAAATTCACAGTTCACACATACTCATTTGTTGCAGAATTTGAAAAGTGTGTAATGAGTGAAGTAGGAGATTGCAGGAACAGAAGGTCTCATGGTTAAAGCATTTGAATGCTGCCCTGGAGAACTGGATTCCATTCTTGTCTGTGCTACAGAGTTCCTGTGTGATTCTGGGTATATCACTGGGTATATCACTAATTGTGTGTTCCTCATTATCTGGGTGCCTGACTTGAAACTTGGGAATCTGATTTGCAGAAATTCAGCTGCAGCTGAAGTCAGTGGAAGCTGCACTTTGAACACATTAAGTGATATATAGTGCTTAATACTCTGAAAAGTCAGGCCCTAGGCATCTCAAATTGGGAACCCCAAATTAGTGGATACTTTTGACCTTAATATGTCTGTGCCTCAGTTCCCCATCTGTAAATGGGGATGATAATATCTCCTCATCGCACAAGGGTGTTGAAGAAATAAATTAATTAATATTTATGAATGACTCAGCTCATTAAGTGAGCACCATCTGTCCTGTGCAGTGGATGAAGCAGGAGTCCTGTGGAAAAGATAGTATGTGATCATGTAGTTAAATACTATATCATAATGCATAGACATAGACACAAAGAATGCATAGACACAAGGAAGCTTAATTAATATTGCATAGGCAACCTTAATTCTGGCATTTCTTAACTTTTGAGAGTTTCACTTTTCAACCTTAATAATGTTTGATTTATATTACACACAAAAAATTATATCAAACAAAGTTTTATTGCAATACATATGAACGAGGTAGCAGACGTAAGATTGTTCAAGTAACATTAAATTTGACATTTCCAGAATTTTGATAGCTTCACGTTGCAACTTTTACATTCTTTTAATCTCTTTTTTATGGAATTTTCTGGGGATTCTTTTGTTTTGAAGAAAATAGATAAAATGTATCTTGCATTGCTATTTTCTGAACAACAAAACAAGCCATCCTGCATGATATGTACACTAAATAGAATGAGGCAGGGTTCATATGGAACTGTCCTTTGGTACACAGTTTTTCAGATTACTGTGCGATAAAGTAAATCCTCCAGGAAGTGTAGAGATGCCACACTTTCTGTACACTCCTTATGCAGTCTTTGGATTTCCTGTGATGCTCTCCCTACTGGAGGCAGAAACAAAGCAGCCCAGGGCAGTCGCAGGCTGCAACTACACAGAGTGGTAGTAAGTTTGTTATAGGGTGACCAGGTGTCCGGTTTTCGACCGGAACACCCGGTTGAAAAGGGACCCTGGCGGCTTCGGTCAGCACTGCCGACTGGGCCGTTAAAAGTCCGGTCGGCGATGCTGCGGCACTAAGGCAGGCTAGTCCCTACCTGTGCTGGCTGGCACAGTGCTGTGCCCTGGAAGCAGCCAGCTCCTAGGCAGGGGGGCCATGGGGCTTCACGTGCTGCCCCCAGCCCGAGCACAGGAGTCCTGTGGAAAAGATAGTATGTGATCATGTAGTTAAATACTATATCATAATTCATAGACACAAGGAAGCTTAATTAATATTGCATAGGCAGCCTTAATTCTGGCTTTTCTTAACTTTTGAGAGCAGTATACAAGTAGTGGCAGGAAGATGTTAATAATATTTTGCATATATGTCAGGCCTTTTGTCCAAGGATCACAAAGCCCTTTATAAATATGTGCATTATTTTACAGAGTGGGGAAAGTGATGCACAGGCTGATCATGACTTTCCAAAGACCAACAATGAGTTTGTAGCAGAGTTGTGTATGGAGCCTGGAGTTTATTATTATTGTTTATTTTATTACAGTGGTGACTAGGAGTTCCAATCATGGACCACAATCCCACTATGCTAGGCGTTGTACAAATATAGAACCACAAGACGATACCTGCCCCAGAAACCTGATAATCATCAGTAGCTTGCAACATCCAGTCCCCTGCTCTAACCCATATACCAAGTTGCCTCCAAATATATTGAACAAAATTTGCACTCATCATATATAACCTGTTTTACAGATTTTTTTTTAATTATTTCATTTTTAAAGAAAATCTCAATCACATGCAAAATAATATTCGGTGAAGTGGTGTGTGTATAAAGTGTTACTTTTCAGTCTGTTAGCTACTTTGACATCCCACACCTAATTTAAGGATAAAATACTAGCAGGTAATTGAATCAAAATGTGATGTTCTTTTGGAATCAGCCATTGCGTGCTATCTGTTTCTCTTTGAGAAAATCTAGAAAAGACCACCCTAGTAAAACAGAGAACAGCCAGAATTAATGAGGGTGAAATTTTGCCAAGAAACTTGCATCTGGGCAATAAACTTGTTGGGAGTGAATTTGTCCAGCTGTAGTTTATACCCCTGATAAATTAGGTTTATAATTGAATTTCTGAACACTACAGTACCTCTCAGTCTCTCCAGTGTTGACAAAATGTTAGCAATGCAACAGGCACTCAACATACACATGCTGAAATAAAGCAACATCCAACCCCTTCGGCAAAATCTGGGGAAGTAGATGGGCAATATGCTCGGAAGGTTAGCAACTTTGGGTTTTGTCAGATGAGTGGAATTTGCTTCCCCCATGTCATCCACTGGGGATGTCCAACCCCCAGACATTCAACTCTAAGGTCTTAAAATTTGAGCATCTCAGCTGTTCATAACTTTAGCGTAAAATGCAAAGAGAGAGGCAATTTCTAAAGTAGCTGGGACATAGACCATGAAGGGCTTTGGGTTCAAAACCAATATCTTGAATTGCACGTGAGAACTGAGTGGAAACTTTATACAGATGATGGAGTTTGAGAAAGTTTAGTTTATGGCGGTGTTCATTTATATAAGTTAGAAAAGTTTCTGAGATTTTGGTAGAATCCTGGTCCTTATTGAAGTCAGTGAGAGTTTTGCCACTGACTTCAATGAGGCAGGGTTTCATCCTTGGACTTTAGAGAAGGTGGTTTGGGGAAAAAAGGGAGGAAGTGGATTCAGTTTAGGAATGTGGAAGATGGAAAAGATGAGAGGTTTGGGAAGGGAGAAATCAAGACATGGGAAAGGAAAAGGTAAAGAAGTGAAGGGGGATAAAAAGGAGAGATGATCAGGTGGAAGTGAGAAGGGAATTTTCTCTTCTTCCCATTCCTGCCATCTTTTCCCCATCTCTCTCCTTTTGCCATTACCTCTTCTCTCCTTTTCTGTTCTAGTTATCTATTTCTTCCTGCCCAAAAACGCATATAGAAGCAGGACCCTTTCCCACTTGGCTATTTAGCCCAGTGAAATATTGACAAGTAAGCATAATATGTGTTAATTACTTATTAGAAGATAGTTAATAGGAGTGATTGTTTCCCTTGGGAGTTATTCTTAAATAGACTCTCCATTTAGTGTGTTCAAGGCTATTTTGATTATGGAACAAAAATAAACATAAATATTAAAAACTCAGTCAAAGGCTTTAAAGTTCTTTTACTGAGTTTTCAAGTGAAGCAAACAGAACAGATCAGTCTCACCCAGGAGACAAAGCTATGTTCTCAAAGCAGTTATTAGAAAATTATTCCAAATGTGAGTTTAAAAAGAACCCCAGATTTTTTTCCCCTCATAGGTAGGCGTAATTGAATGTTTACTTCTCTTCTGGAGTTCCTGAAGCGTGGCTTATGTAGCATGCAGAGTCTGAAAGATACATCCTTGTTTAAGGAGGTAATGTAAACTAGATTGCACTCAGGAGCCTGACGTATCAATTTAAAGGAGATAGAAGATCATAGAATATCAGGGTTGGAAGGGACCTCAGGAGGTCATCTAGTCCAACCCCCTGCTCAAAGCAGGACCAATCCCCAATTAAATCATCCCGGCCAGGGCTTTGTCAAGCCTGACCTTAAAAACTTCTAAGGAAGGAGATTCTACCACCTCCCTAGGTAACGCATTCCAGTGTTTCACCACCCTCCTAGTGAAAAAGTTTTTCTTAATATCCAACCTAAACCTCCCCCACTGCAACTTGAGACCATTACTCCTTGTCCTGTCCTCTTCTACCACTGAGAATAGTCTAGAACCATCCTCTCTGGAACCACCTCTCAGGTAGTTGAAAGCAGCTATCAAATCCCCCCTCATTCTTCTCTTCCGTAGACTAAACAATCCCAGTTCCCTCAGCCTCTCCTCATAAGACATGTGTTCCAGACCCCTAATAATTTTTGTTGCCCTTCGCTGGACTCTCTCCAATTTATCTACATCCTTCTTGTTGTGTGGGGCCCCAAACTGGATACAGTACTCCAGATGAGGCCTCACCAATGTCGAACACAGGGGGACGATCACGTCCCTCGATCTGCTCGCTATGCCCCTACTTATACATCCCAAAATGCCATTGACCTTCTTGGCAACAAGGGCACACTGCTGACTCATATCCAGCTTCTCGTCCACTGTCACCCCTAGGTCCTTTTCCGCAGAACTGCTGCCTAGCCATTCGGTCCCTAGTCTGTAGCTGTGCATTGGGTTCTTCCGTCCTAAGTGCAGGACCCTGCACTTATCCTTATTGAACCTCATCAGATTTCTTTTGGCCCAATCCTCCAATTTGTCTAGGTCCCTCTGTATCCTATCCCTGCCCTCCAGCGTATCTACCACTCCTCCCAGTTTAGTATCATCCGCAAATTTGCTGAGAGTGCAAGCCACACCATCCTCCAGATCATTTATGAAGATATTGAACAAAACCGGCCCCAGGACCGACCCTTGGGGCACTCCACTTGACACCGGCTGCCAACTGGACATGGAGCCATTGATCACTACCCGTTGAGCCCGACAATCTAGCCAACTTTCTACCCACCTTACAGTGCATTCATCCAGCCCATACTTCTTTAACTTGCTGACAAGAATACTGTGGGAGACCGTGTCAAAAGCTTTGCTAAAGTCAAGAAACAATACATCCACTGCTTTCCCTTCATCCACAGAACCAGTAATCTCATCATAGAAGGCGATTAGATTAGTCAGGCATGACCTTCCCTTGGTGAATCCATGCTGACTGTTCACTTTCCTCTCGTGTAAGTGCTTCAGGATTGATTCCTTGAGGACCTGCTCCATGATTTTTCCGGGGACTGAGGTGAGGCTGACTGGCCTGTAGTTCCCAGGGTCCTCCTTCTTCCCTTTTTAAAAGATTGGCACTACATTAGCCTTTTTCCAGTCATCCGGGACTTCCCCCGTTCGCCACAAATTTTCAAAGGTAATGGCCAATGGCTCTGCAATCACAGCCGCCAGTTCCTTTAGCACTCTCGGATGCAACGCGTCCAGCCCCATGGACTTGTGCACGTCCAGCTTTTCTAAATAGTCCCTAACCACCTCTTTCTCCACAGCAGGCTGCCCACCTACTCCCCATGCTGTGATGCCCAGCGCAGCAGTCTGGGAGCTGACCTTGTTCGTGAAGACAGAGGTAAAAAAAGCATTGAGTACATTAGCTTTTTCCACATCCTCTGTCACTAGGTTGCCTCCCTCATTCAGTAAGGGGCCCACACTTTCCTTGGCTTTCTTCTTGTTGCCAACATACCTGAAGAAACCCTTCTTGTTACTCTTAACATCTCTTGCTAGCTGCAGCTCCAGGTGTGATTTGGCCCTCCTGATTTCATTCCTACATGCCCGAGCAATATTTTTATACTCTTCCCTGGTCATTTGTCCAATCTTCCACTTCTTGTAAGTTTCTTTTTTATGTTTAAGGTCCGCAAGGATTTCACCGTTAAGCCAAGCTGGTTGCCTGCCATATTTACTATTCTTTCAACACATCGGGATGGTTTGTCCCTGAAACCTCAATAGGGATTCCTTGAAATACAGCCAGCTCTCCTGGACTCCTTTCCCCTTCATGTTATTCCCCCAGGGGATCCTACCCATCAGTTCCCTGAGGGAGTCGAAGTCTGCTTTCCTGAAGTCCAGGGTCCGTATTCTGCTGCTTACCTTTCTTCCCTGTGTCAGGATCCTGAACTCAACCAACTCATGGTCACTGCCTCCCAGATTCCCATCCACTTTTGCTTCCCCCACTAATTCTTCCCAGTTTGTGAGCAGCAGGTCAAGAAAAACTCCCCCCCAGTTGGCTCCTCTAGCACTTGCACCAGGAAATTGTCCCCTACATTTTCCAAAAACTTCCTGGATTGTATGTGCACTGCTGTAGTGCTCTCCCAGCAGATATCAGGAAGATTAAAGATAATATAAATAGTTCTGATTCTTGTTTCAGATGAAGAGATCAGTTCAGCAGAACTTTAATACGTTTTCAGCATCAGTTGATTTACATTCTGTTCATCTGACCTCATTATGG
The DNA here is from genome assembly GCF_965140235.1 of Caretta caretta. Classification (NCBI taxonomy): domain Eukaryota; kingdom Metazoa; phylum Chordata; order Testudines; family Cheloniidae; genus Caretta; species Caretta caretta. The sequence continues at coordinate 118,506,359 of NC_134207.1, read as the reverse complement.
AATGCTTTTCTAACCCTGTTCCTAGACGCATCTATATTAGACTGGCGACTTTTGCTGTGTTGGCATTTCCTTTATAGGACCCTTTGTCCCCAAACCATAATGGAATTTTACCCATACCAGAAAACCATTTTTTTGAACACTAGATTAAAAACGATTTCTTTCTAACATGGGTTAAACATACTTTGTCTGATCACTGTGGCCCTTATTTAGAATATGGATCTTAGTCCATACTGACTAGCCAAACACTGTGTAACTCTGGTTTTCAGAAATCATTTTAAAACCAGTGCTTATTAACATGTAAAATATGGACTCAGGTCTTTGTCTGAGGTGTTTCTAACTCAGCTGTAGAAATACAAATCAGCATGCATGCAAGATTTCAGCCTGGAGAGGAGAGCTCTTTCTTTAAATTAAAGAGGAATTTGAGACGAATCACCTTAACAGTTTTTATTCTCCTTAACGCTGTGTCTCCATCTGATCTACCCCAGTTGGCGCAGTTCTTCAGTGCCTGACCCCTGTGTAGTCCCTTATACCAGGGTAAATAGAGTGCAAGATTCTATCATTTGATTTGATTTTACACCCACTATTCAAAAGAAACACAATGAAGAATCAGGCCCTGAGCCTTTGGCTGAAATTGGAGCTTGAATGAGGATGACGGGCAGAGAGTCAATGCACATAAGACTGGAATAATGCTTATACATTCAGGGATGCAACCAGGAGAAATGGCAGAGAAGTATATCAGCCCTGTTGATTGAGGAAGTGTGTTTGTGATTTATCACTCATGTTCACAATTTGGAGGTTTTATTAGATCTTCATCTGCTACTAGGTAATAGCTGTAGCCAAGACTGTTTTTCCTCATCTATGCTAGGCAAGAAGAGTGCATCCTTTTCTTTCTAATTCCTACCTTGCATTTCTCACCTCAAGATTAGAGTACTGTGACATGGGGCTACACGTTAAGCAATGTTTCATGCAGAGAGCTCATTACATTACACCTGTGTTCTGTAGTATTGTCTGGCTGTAGATTAGTTTCTGAGTGGAATTTAAGTCATAATAGTTGGGTCCTGGCTACTTGAGAGTCCACATCTCTACCTGCAGTTTCAGTCAGTAAAGGTGATCAAGCTAACAGTCAATAACAATCTTTAAAGCGGGGGGAGGAGAGAGGTCTTTATCATCTCACTCCAATCCTTAGTCTGCCAGATTTGGATTCATTGATTTACAGCACACACTGTACCCAATCTGTTTTTCCACTCCTGGTACTGCTTCAACCTTAAGATCAGAGTTTGGTTCAGTGGTTCTTAACCTTTTTACCAATGTGGGCCGCACCCGATACTACATGTATGGCCCTGAGGGGCTGGAGCTCTGTGCTGATTTGGCTGCAAGATGCAAACCACTGGTTTAGTTTCTCTCACCTCTTAGTAACTGCCCCTTCTCATAGTTCCAAGACTCAGTTTAGTTGTCTTGAATAAACTAATTCCTTACTGGCAATTTTACAGAAGTAATGGGGAAACTGTATAATAAAAGGCAGTATAGGTATAAAAGTAAGCATGATTGAGATGCATATGAGAGAATGTTAACCTGATCCTAAAATTAAGTTACAAAGTAGAGCTTAAAAATCTTAAGTGGTAGAAAAGTCCTTATCTCACCCACGGCTTTAAAGCTCTTTGTTTCCTTAGAAAAATGTATATCTCTATCCATAGCTGTAATAAAGGATTCAGTAGCTTTAACCCCTCGGCTTTGGCAGGTCAGGATATGTCTCTTAGCTAGAGTATAGCACCTTCTAGTTCATCCCAAAGAACATTGAATTATCTGTAGTTGTTTGGTACAGACATTGAGTGAGTAGAGAGTGTTAGAGTGGCTGAACAGTGTGATGGTAGTGGGCTAATGTCTGGAGAATCGTGTTCTATTAGTCATGTATTTTTCCTTAACTTATGATTTCTTTGGTGTTTGTGTCCACGTTTGTGTTTGAAATACATTTGAGTAATCTTCATTCTATATTAACAAAGATTTGTAATGGAGAATTTCTTGGTGGCGTTTGAGTGGTTGTGGGGGGGATTTTTCCTTTAATATATATAATGTATTTATCTATGAGGACTGAGGACCCAGGATGGGAGACTGACCCTGGGGCCGGAGAGAAGGGCTGCTTTAAAACTGTGTGTATGGGGCAAAGAAACTTTCAATGATGCTCCACTGCTGAGTGGTCAGATCTTTCCACATGAAGCATCAAGAGCCTGGCAGCCTGAAAGCTTTGAGAGCCAGGTGGAGAAAGCTTGAACAGATGTTCAAGCTATCTCCATTGGCTTGTGACATTTTAAACAGAGACGCTATGATTGCTTCCCCAGTTCCCTTAAACCTGCTGCCTGACCAGATTCACTCATGAGCCCTCAGCTTGTCTCCATCCCAGCTTTAAGTCTGTGGCAGTCACTTCCAGCTCCCTCATCACTTTCTCTTGCCCACTTGCCCCAAGCAGTTAATTTCTTGTTAGTATAGGTGTTTAATTTTTATTCATGTACATTTTATATCTATAAATTCTGTAGTGATAACTTTTGTACTTTCATGAAATATGTGTGTTTAAAAATGTATATGCTTTGACCCTGATTCAAGCACTTAAGTATGTACTTTAAGCACCTTAGAAATCCCGTTCAGCAAGCATTTAAGAATATGCTCTAGTCCCTGTGACTGCACTGGGACTATTCATATGCTTAATGTTAAGCACATGCTTAAATGTTTTGCTGCCTAGGGGCCTTATAATTTACAAATAGAAAACAAGACAGCAGGGAAGGGACACAGCAGGAGGGGTGTGTTCTGAGGGTGCCATAGGGATTTGACAAGTTCAAGTAGGGTAGCCAGCTGAGGAGAACCTTGTTACGTATGCCTCCTAAAATTCAGAAAGTCTTCAGGAGAGCAGTTTCCTTCCTGTGGGCTTCCTAGTGTTCAGGAGACCTGAAAGATAAGTTCTTGGAGCAGGTACTTATGGATAGGTCAGCCACTGAAGTGCTGAGCTTGCAAGGTAGTTGCTTGGATGAAGAATGCTTTCTCAGTTGGCTGCCATATGCACATACTGCAGAAATATGCAGTGGCACCCACTCCATCTAAAAAATAAATAACTGACATGAAATACACTTTATTTTTACAGTAAATTAATTTGTCAAATAATATTACGTTAAACTTTGCAGAATAAACAGAAATGGTTGTTATTAAATTGTTCATAACTCAAAATATGCACATTAGTAATATTTAAAAACAGTCTAGATCAAGACCTTCTTCTGCTAAAATTTTACATATCAAAAAACATACACAGTCATCAGTTCCATTTGTCATCAGATTAATTTGTCACCTTTGTTAGTTCTGTCTGCTCAAATGAGCAGTAGCGAAATATCAGAGGGGTAGCCGTCTTAGTCTGGATCTGTAAAAGCAGCAAAGAGTCCTGTGGCACCTTATAGACTAACAGACATATTGGAGCATAAGCTTTCGTGGGTGAATACCACTTCATCAGAGGTATGTAGTGGAAATTTCCAGAGGCAGGTATAAATATGCAAGCAAGGATCAGGCTAGGGATAACGAGATTAGTTCAATCAGGGAGGATGAGGCCCTCTTCCAGCAGTTGAGGTGTGAACACCAAGGGAGGAGAAACTGCTTTTGTAGTTGGCTAGCCATTCACAATCTTTGTTTAATTCTGAGCTGATGGTATCAAATTTGCAAATGAACTGAAGCTCAGCAGTTTCTCTTTGAAGTCTGGTCCTGAAGTTTTTTTGCTGCAGGATGGCTACCTTTAAATCTGCTATTGTGTCTCCAGGGAGATTGAAGTGTTCTCCTTCAGGTTTTTGTATATTGCCATTCCTAATATCTGATTTGTGTCCATTTATCCTTTTAAGTAGGGACTGTCCAGTTTGGCCGATGTACACAGCAGAGGGGCATTGCTGGCACATGATGGCGTATATTACATTGGTAGACGTGCAGGTGAATGAACCGGTAATGGTGTGGCTGATCTGATTAGGTCCTGTGATGGTGTCGCTGGTGTAGATATGTGGGCAGAGTTGGCATCGAGGTTTGTTGCATGGATTGGTTAGTGAAATAGTTAACGTTGTTGGCATTTAAATTGGCGTCTTTAGGTTTCAGAGTTATCTCCTCTATTGAGACAAGCAGTGGCAGTTCATACCTTCCAGAGCTATTGCCTCAGGCAGTCTATTTCTGTTTTTATTATGTATTAAGTAGTGCTCTGAGAGTAAATCAGGGCCCTGTTGTGCTAGGCACTGTACAATGATATGGTGTAAAATCCTGGCCTTTTTGAAGTCAGTGGGAGTTTTGTCATTGACTTGAGTATGGCTGGGATTCTACCTGTGATCCCTGACCTAAAAAGTTTATCATCTAAGGAGGCAAGTGACAAGACAGCAAAGGGATACAGTTCAGGAAGACCACACTGTAACACTGATTTGCTTTTGGTTCATCTTTTCTTCACATCTGTAAGGACTACAAACATAATTATTTTTAAATGAACGCTTGGATTCTGGAGCGTCCATATGCTGAGAGAGTAGATTATACAAATTTCTCAGTTTTTAAATACTTATACCTTGTAAACTAATCAACAGTCTTACATGAAAATTCTCCAAAAATTCATTCTATACTAAAAGAATAAGTGCTTTAAATTTGAGGAGGGCACATTATCATGTTCAAAGCAGAGAAGCTAAGCACAAAGCCCAGTGCAACTTTATGGAGTCGCTATTGTGTCTTCGTAATTAACACAGTCGTCTGTAGTGGCTTCCAAATGACTTAGCAGCAGCCTTTGCTTTCAGTTTCCTTTATTTTTTCAGTATGAGTTTAAAAAAACAAAGTCATTTGGTGACATTTGTGTCTTTTTGTGTCTGCCCTTTATATGATCTAAAAATTGGGGTAACCAAACTTGCAAAATACACCCTTTTTAGTGTGACGTATATGCAGAGACTGCTTCTTATCTTGTCTGCTTTCAAAAAACCTGAATGTGTACTTCACTCTGTACCCTAAGAAGGATAGTGCAGGGTATTTACAGTTCTGACTCTATGGATCAGGGGTAATCAATTATTTTTTGCCAAGGTCCTGATTTCTTTGTCAAGTTATTGTCAAGTTATTGCCTCCAGAGAAAATAATAAAAAACCCAATAATAAAGGTAATAAGTAAATAAAAAGATGTTGCGATCCGTTCAAAAGTGTCTGGCGGTCCAGATTTGGCCCACGGTCTGCCTATTGACTATCCCTGCTATGGATTATTCTTTATAAAGTGGATTAACCTCCCACTGCAATTGTCTGGAAAGTGCAATGTGAGCCAGTTGTTAAATAAAGCGCACAGGAATCCTGCTGAGGGACTCAGTATTCTAAGTAACATAAGGAGATTCAGGTTAATTAAATAAATCAAAACAATGACTATGCTTCTTTTCTAATTCTTGTTATGTCTGCCCTCAAAAATCTAGGACTCTGTGATGTTCCTCTTCTGCACTAATGGGGACAGTGCATCTCTAGGCGGTAGCAATTACCCTAATTACAAGAGGGCTCCCATGGGCTCCCTGCTGGAGTTTTCTTCCATGGATGGTAACAAAGATAGAAATCAGGAAACAGAATTCTATGACCTGCTTCATCTGTGAACTGGGGCACATTTCTTAGGTCAAGGTTTTCAAAAACAGAAGCTTAAATACACATTTAGGCAATTGCTTGATTGTTTATAAGGCTGACCTTCACTGGGAGCTGTTGGGAACTTAGCACGGTTGAAAATCAGGCAGCTGTCTATATGTGGATTTTGGAGTCTAACTTTAGGCTCCGTTTTTAAAAAAAATTACTCTAATATCTTTGTGCCTCAATTTACGCTACTGTAAATAATGAAGATAAGAATATTCACCTTCTTGACAGGGGTCTTGTGTCATGAACATCTGTAAAGATCTGTGAGATCCTCACATACAGAGTGCTATATAAGTACAAAGAATTATTAATTATTATTTAACTGCTACAGTAATAGAACCTTGCTTATCTGGGAGTAACAGCTTTCTCCAGGTGTAAAAGCCTCTGCTGATCTGAGAGCTGTCTGGGTAGAGGTGTTGTTATTAACACTAGCAGCGTCCTAAACCTGTTTGTTCTGCAAAGTATGCATACAGTTGGTGGTCTGAATTGATCTTACTGTCACCTTGAAAGGGACAATTTCGATCCTCCCAAATGCTAGTGACAGTGTTCACTGTGCCATGGCCTGGCCTATCAGCCCAACTAAAATGCTTTGGATTGTAAACTGATTTTTGTATGTGTTATACAGCATAATTGAATAAAATGTTAAGTGTTTAACCTATAAGCACAATAGAGAAGTAATGTAAAGGAAGGCAATATACAGTGCTGCTAATTGTGTCTTCAAAGTCTAACTGCAGCCAGAGAGCCATGTGAGCAAGACTTCCTGGTCACTAGCCTTGCTTACTTTTGAACTCGGTCATGCTTCCTCGATCACATTTGCCACTGACTTTGATGGGATGAGGATCAGCCTTTAGCTCCATCATCTGACAATTACTTGCAGACTTTTTTCCTTTCATGCTTCTTTAGCATCTTCCTTGGGAAAGAGAGGGGCATTGTATTAGCAATTTTTCATGTGCCACACTTAAGCCCTTGGATTTTTATCTTTGTTTATTGCAGCTGGTGCTGAGCAGAAAATTGGCTGGGCATTTGGCCTGGGATTAGAGAGGCTGGCCATGATTCTCTATGATATCCCTGACATTCGCCTGTTCTGGAGTGAAGACGAACGCTTCCTGAAACAGTTTAGTGTGCCTCACATTGACCAAAAAGTGCATTTTCAGGTAATATTAATATATATATATATATAGTGACAAAGTTCCTCCTCTACCTTGGTGGGTCTCACGCTTGGCGGATTTGCTCACCTTGGAGCTTCACGGCAGCCCTCAGTTTGGCCGTTTTCGTGAACCCACAGTCCAGGTCAACTCCTCCTGTGTCTGACCAGAAGTTGGGAGGTTTGGGGGGAACCCGGGCCTGCCCTCTACTCCGGGTTCCAGCTCAGGGCCCTGTGGAAGGCAGCTGTCTAGAGTGCCTCCTGGAACAGCTGTGCGACAGCTACAACTCCCTGGGCTACTTCCCCATGGCCTCCTCTCACCCTTCTTTATTCTCACCCTCAGGCCTTCCTCTTGGTGTCTGATAATGCTTGTACTCTTCAGTCCTCCAACAGTCCGCGTTCTCACTCTCAGCTCCTAGTACCTTTTGCTCCCAGCTCCTCACACGCACACCACAAACTGAAGTGAGCTCCTTTTTAAACCCAGGTGCCCTGATTAGCCTGCCTTAATTGATTCTAGCAGCTTCTTGATTGGCTGCAGGTGTTCTAATCAGCCTGTCTGTCTTAATTGTCTCCAGAAGATTCCTGATTGTTCTGGAACCTTCCCTGTTACCTTACCCAGGGAAAAGGGACCTACTTAACCTGGGGCTAATATATCTGCCTTCTATTACTCTCCTGTAGCCATCTGGCCCAACCCTTTCACAATATATAATTTTCTCTCTGTAGGAGGGTTTGGTCATTACCAGAGGAGAAGAGATGTTAAATAACCAAAATTGTGTTCAACGGTAAAAGGCAATTTAAAATCATAATAAAATTTCAGCTGCTGTGGCAAAATCCTGTCATTAGCATAAATTTATATCAATAATGGAACATTTTTATTGAGCTCTGGATATTCAGAAAATCATCTCTGTTCAAAACAGCACTGAAGCACATGCTTACATGTTTTTCCTGCATAGGGATGGAGTCAAGAATGTGCTTAAGTGATTTCCTGAATGAGGGCTGTAATTCTGTGTTACTTTGAATGGAAGCTGCCTCTGAAAATACTGTAATAAATTCCCAAATCCCTGCTTGGTGTTACAGCCATATTATGCACATACAAGTCACTGGGAGTTGCTTGGCGAACCTTCCACAAAACAGTTTGGAAATGCTATCTTCAATGTGTATGTGGGTATAGCTTTTAATGATACTTAATAAGCACAAGTTTCCTTTGCCCCAATGTATCAGCAGCATTTTCCTCCAGCCTCTTCTCTGAGTGAGTTGCAAGCTGGGGTTTCAGCAGCACTTTTGTAGTAACCCTACCATCAAAACCATCCTAAAGTTTCTGTAGCTGACATTCATTTCAGTAATACAGCAGCTGAACATGAATTGATTGAAAAGCAGTGCTGCATTCAGAGTATACTTTACCATTGGCATAGGGAGGGTCAAGTCAACTGGCATCATGCTTCAGTGGAAGGGGTTACTGAAAGTTAGAATAGCTACTGAAATTTTACCCGGTGTCTCTGTAGGAGAAATTGGATAATAATTGTAGCAGTACTATGTCAAGGTGGGAGAGGTGGACTTTAAACACTAGTGTCTTTACTATTCCTCTCACTTAATTTGTGAACCAACTTGTTTTTTTTTTATTATTTGAAAGTAAATATAATATGAAAAGAAAAATTACGATAAACCTGAATCAGCTGTTGAAACAGCTCTCACTTTGGTACAATAACCCAACAATGAAGATGCATTGGCATATAAGATTGGGGAAAGTCGTCCACAATTCTCCCGTGAAATACTGTAAAAAGGACCTACACAAGAGCAAACCTAAATATTCCAGTATGTTCCCAAAGCTCAAACTCCAGCTGGAGGTTTGAAACATCCAGACATCCATTCAAATACAGTACACATACTTACAACTCCAACTTTCCAGGAAGCAGCAGCCAGTCAAAGCAAGCCAAGAAAATAACTGACAGAACACAGTGAAAGCTGAAAAGCCTGATAGAAAAAATGACTATTTTCTTCTCTTAATGTTATTGTGGATGTGAGGCTCCAGATTATGAAATTTATCTTATCTAATCTAATCTATTTTAGAATTTTATGCTGTCACCCATCACTGTTGTATCTGAGCACCTTCCATGCCTAATCATTAGCAATAGGAAGTCCCTGTTGAACTTCATGAGTCTTTGATACCTCTCCTTTCACAGGGTCAAAACTCTGCTTGGAGTAGGGTTTTCCTTTGGGGAGGGCAGCTGCTAGGAGCTTAGGAATAAAAGGAGTGTTTGAATTGAGTGTGACACATATGGCTGAAAGGTTTCAGAGTAGCAGCCGGGTTAGTCTGTATTCGCAAAAAGAAAAGGAGTACTAGTGGCACCTTAGAGACTGACCAATTTATTTGAGCATAAGCTTTCGTGAGCTACAGCTCACTTTATCGGATGCATTCAGTGGAAAATACAGTGAGGAGATTTATATACACACAGAACATGAAAAAATCGGTGTTATCATACACACTGTAAGGAGAGTGATCACTTAAGATGAGCTATTACCAGCAGGAGAGCAGGGGGGGAAAAAAACTTTTGTAGTGATAATCTAGGTGGGCAGCTTCTCAAAGAGGAAGGCCTTGCAATGTTTCCTAAGGGTAGACTCTGGATTTGCCTGATTTCCTCTGTAGCTTGTCACATAGCATTCAGTTTAATTCAGATCTGCATCGTGCTTATGCAGACGTTAAAATGACAAAATAAAGTTTTTTGAGAGTTTTGAATTTCATTACAAGTGTTTTACCTTTCCTTGACCAGATTTAATAGCAGCTTTTCTTGCACCATCATTAAATGAAGCTCTTCAAAACATAAAACATACCACTTGTGTGATGCTCAGACTGTTCCTTCAAATTTCTCTATGCCAGCACCAAGAAAAAAAAAATAAAGGTTTCTCTCCTCTTGAAATAGATGGAAAATGGTCCCTGTAGTAACAGTCAAAAGTTGTTCTCCATGCGAAATCATAAAAATTAGGGATATGAGAGGACTTTGACTGTATTAGGCAAAATTCTATCCATTTCAAAATACTCCAGTGCCAGGCCATCTTCCACATCCACTGACAGACTATTTCACAGTCCAACAGAGTTAGTACAAACATTTTCCTGCTAGCTTGTGAAATTTTTTTTCCCTCAGTTTCATGCCATTGCTCCCAGTTTTACCATCATGCACCACCTTAAACAATTTTCTCCTCATCTTAGTGCTCTTCTAATATTTGTAGATTGTTATAGTTCTCTAAGTTAACAGATAGCAAACCTAGAATAACAAAAAATGCATATTTAGTTCTGCCTCTATAAGTGAATCCTCTCAGACATTCAGTGGTTTCTTCTGGGGCAAAACCATGGCAATTTGGCTATCTTGACTTCCATACTTTAAAATGTTGTTAACTGAATTCCTTAGACTTCTAATTTCTTGTGTGATTCTAATATATCTGAAAGATAATAAGCATGCCAACCAAGGACAGAAACCTTAACTTCACCTTGATGAAGTATTTTATGTCGGAATTTCCTTATTTTTTTGAAGTCCTAACTTGGGATGGTGGAGGGGAGAGTGCGTAGAAAGGGGCATTCCTTCCTTCCTGATGTCTGCAATTGGGAAGCCTTATTAATGCATACATTCTAAGACTCTGCAATCCCTAGGAGGTACCTAGGAGAAGTCTCTACCAGGGTAAGTTTCCCAACTGGCTGGAGTGCATCATAAGGCCTTAATCTCTATAGGCCTTTGGAGGCTTGTGAGACCACAAGGAAACTAGCAGCCCTCCATCCCCACTCAAGTCTTTTTTTCAGGGGCCTCCCTAACCCTCAGCTCCCACAAGCTCTAGAGAAGGCTCAGCGGGAGGCCCCTAGCCTCCATGTATTGTTAGTCTTATAAGGTTAGTTGGGCTTCCCGCACCTTTCCTACTGCAAGCCTTAGGAGTCTCACCACGCCCTGAACTTCCCTATGGGCCCAGGTGTGCCTGTTTAGCCTTAGTAGGTGTGGGTCCCTCCTGTGTGGTAGAAAGGAATTTTATTTATTTTAATTGGTGGACACCAAGGAATTTTATTTTAAAAATTACTAAAAATATTTGTTTTACAGAACCAAGAAATGGTAGACCAGCTGTTACTAATTGTTTCTCTTGCTGCCAACTCCGGGGTGTGGCTCCCACTGCTTTAGTCACAGGGGTTCTTTAACGTTTTTTAGGGGACACCATGATTAAGAACAAGCAAAATCATCACAATTATTAGCCAGTGTTATTTTATTATTAAAGGAAGGAAAAAAGGACATTAAACAACACGAATAACAGAACATAAATGTTAAGCTGGTTACTTCCATTACAATCTCTTCTGTATGTTTCTCTGTGGAGAGGTTTTAACAGAGATTATGCCCCACAGAGTGAACACCTCTGAGGAATGCTTTCCCTTTGGTAAATTAAGATCAAAGTGTATTGTTTCCCAAAATTATTATGACTCCAGTTTTAGTGTCCAATTAGATACTTAAAGGCTGTTTATGATTGGGTAAAAGAATTTAAGGGCTGTTGGGTCCTGTCTAGTTAATAATAATAAAAAGTCATTTTAACTAAATCCTATGAAATTGAAGGAAATATTTTAAGTCGGTTACTTAGAAGAAGCCATATAAGGAGCTGTCTTAGAGACAGGCCAGTTACAAATATTAAGAATCTTAAATCCAATTAAATCCCACTATTTCTCTGTTTACCGTTGTTTACCCTGTGTCCTCTCCAGGAATACATGGTCTAATCCAATGGCTCTCCACCTTTCCAGACTACTGTACCCCTTTCAGGAGTCTGATTTGTCTTGTGTACCCCAAGTTTCACCTCACTTAAAAACTACTTGCTTACAAAATCATACATAAAAATACAAAAGTGTTACAGCACATTATGACCGAAACATTGCTTAATTTCTCATTTTTACCATATAATTATAAAATAAATCAGTTGGAATATAAATACTGCATTTACATTTCAGTGTATCATGTATAGAGAAATATAAACAAGTCATTGTACGAAATTTTAGTTTGTACTGAGTTCGCTAGTGCTTTTTATGTAGCCTGTTGTAAAACTAGGCAAATATCTAGATGAGTTGATGTCCTGCTTGGAAAACCTCTGTGTACCTCTGGTTGAGAACCACTGCTCTAATCACTTGGTGATTAACAAGCAACTGTTAGTATTTTAAGCGACAGATTAACTATTAGTAATTGTAATTAGTAATTAGTAATTAACTATTAGAAATTGCTATTGTAACTTAAAAAAGTTACAATAGCAATTTCATATTCCAATAAAATCATTACAAGAGTTTTAAATCTAGTCTCTTGGCAAGTGTCTTAGTTAACTTCCTCTCATCAATCCATGCTGAAGTGTTGGGAAGCTATTCCTTGAGATGGTTTCTTGAGTCTTTTCTGTTTTTCTTGTCTGTCTGGGTCAGCTTGCTTATGGAGGTGAGTTGTAGAGTTCTTGCTGAAGCAGAGTAGCAGGAGGTGTGTGTACGGGGGTGCTCACTTCTGAGGAGTTTTTTATACTCTTTCCTTCCTACTTCCATGAAATTAGGGAAACACACCTGTTGTTTGTCTTATGTAGATTTAAAGTTGGTTGCTGTCCTTCTTTCACTACTTCATGACTTTAGAGTTGGCTTGGGTGACACCTTCGTCTCCTGAATGAGCAGTCTGAATAATGAATATGCAACATGTTTTAACTCGCCTTTGTTCTTCTTGTGTCAGAAAAGCATCAAATGACTTTTAAAGTTAGTTTTAACTCCTTTTTATTCAGCCAATTTTCTGAAATATTCCTTTAGTTCCATGAGAGTTTAATTGGAGTTGAAATTCTGTTTCAAATGAGTCCAAACGCTCCTGTTCTCTCTGTTAAGGTCAGTTCTCAAAGTAGTCTTTTAAAATTAAATTCTTAAAGTGTTATCAGAGACGGTATTGTCTTTTCTTTTTACCAGTTTTTGGAGAGGTGGTTCTTGTCTTCACAAGTTTGATGAGGGATTGCTAAAGGATTGCCAGGTAACTAGTTTCCCAATTAATATACATATTTCTTTACTTAAATGGCTTCTTATATTAGTAACCAGTTATGACATCAAATGATCTTGCTATATTTGTACTTGAAGAATTTCACTATTTACATAGCAAAGGTATTAGGAGCTTCACATTTAATTAACGTATTTTCAAGTATGCATTTCAGAAAGGTGTTTGCCATTTCAACATTTAAGAAATAAACAAAAGGTTTAAAACACTTCCAATGTCACATATTTATCCTAGAGGCTTTTTCTGAATAAGTTTTTGGAGTAATTATAAAATTCATTTTAATTATGATATTTCTAGACTTCTTTGTATGGGCTTACTTATATTTATTACTTTGATAACTCACCCTACATTTCCTAGCCCACAATCAGGTCTCTTCCTAAAACACAAATTTTTTATATGGTTTGTCTTCTTGAAATAAGTATTATCTTTGTATCAAGCCAGTATCTTATACACAGGAGACTTGTCCTGTACTTTGATAACTCTGATTTTTTTTTTCTTTTTTGACTAAATAGTTTCTAGAGGTATAACTTACTGTTTGCAGTCTGTTTACAGTTTGTAATTGCAGACTCATATCTACATTCTATACAAAGCACAATAAACTCATATATATATATATATATATATATATATCTTTCAAAACATAGTATAAAAGAAAATAGTATAGAATGTTAAAGAAAAATAGAAGTTATAAGACTGCATCCCAGAGTCTGTGTATATGACATTGCACCCCATAATGCTTTATGGAAATATGCTTATGAGTGTAAATATGATATAACTTGAATATTTTTACGCTACATATGCCATGTAACACATCTTTGCAAAGGTTATGATCTACTGAATATATTCATCCTATTTGCATGCATGTATCATTTTTATGTCTGCAGTTATGGACGTTGGCTCTATGCTTGTATTTAAAGTGTTTGCTGTAGGAAACACATAGGACAGATTTGGTCAACATGGTGTGAAGGGGTTATTCAAGTAATTGGGAGTATTTAACTAACAATGACCTATGGGAGATGCCAATCCACATCTGAGCTTTCCTGGGAACGTTCAAACTAACATGTAAACAATGGCATCGGCCTGCAAAAAGCTGAATCATTCATAGATGTGTGACTTGAACAGGTGATTGCAAAACTCCATCTTGGAGAGGGGTTTCCACCCACAAGAGAAAAACAATATAAGCCCCCTGGAAACCCCTCCATTTTGTCTTGAGCGGGCTCAGAAGATAGCCTCTCCACCCCAAAGAGATGCCTGAAAGAAACTAGAACAAAGGACAGTAGCTACAAGGGTGTGAGTGATTGCTGGACCCAGACTAGGAAGGAATCTAGTCTGTCAAAGAAACTTATTGGAACATCTCTGAGGATGAGATTTACCTGCATTTAGTTTTCTACTGTATTAGGCTTAGACTTGCATGTTTTTGTTTTATTTTACTTGGTAATTTACTTTGTTCTGTCTGTTATTACTTGGAACCATTTAAATCCTACTTTTTATATTTAATAAAATCACTTTTTACTTATTTATTAACCCAGAGCAAGTATTAATATCTGGGGGAGCAAACAGCTGTGCATATCTCTCTATCAGTGTTATAGAGGGTGAACAATTTATGAGTTTACCCTGTATAAGCTTTATACAGATTAAAACAGATTTATTTGGGCTTTGGATCCCATTTGGAACTGGGTATCTGGGTGTTGGAGACAGGAGCACTTCTTAAGCTGTTTTGAGTTAAGCCTGCAGCTTCTGGGGGATGTGGTTCAGACCTGGGTCTGTGTTTGTAGCAGGCTAGCGTGTCTGGCACAACCAGGCAGGGCACTGAAGTCCCAAGCTGCCAGGCAAAACAGGCTTAGAGGTAGTCTCGACACATCAGGTGGCAGTCCCAATGGAGTTTCTGTGACCCAACCCATCACAGTGTAAACACACTTGGAGGTAATAAACATTTTGTGGCTATAAAGAAATGTTTATCTTCCCTGGTATTTGCTTGCCCTTGGGAGATAAGGTAGATGATGATGATACATAGATCATAAGCTTCAGTAAAGGCACAGGCAAGTTTAGTGACTTAATATTTTGAAAATTTTATTTATTTTATTAAAATCATTTTGCACCAATATTGAGGTCTCTCCTCTACACTCCTGAGCCTTAGGATGCTCTTTGGAAGGGCTGCATCCCGAATCTCCATTTCCCTCCCCATGAATTTTGTGAGAGGCTAATTGGCAGCTTCCCTAGCCCTTGGGCCTTTGGTGGTTCCCTTAGCTTCACCGTGCTCTTCCTTCCCAGCCTTAGGGCCTTCAGCCCCTAATGATCCAAAATAGGCTCAGCAGGCTTCTCACTAACAAACCAGAATAGGCTTGTTGTCAGGGTAATAAGGTAAAATTTGGTTTTCGGCTACACTTTGTGGGGTTGCTGCTGGTTGTCTTTTCAGGGGCCCCTAGGCTATGTGATAAGCACCCTTTTAATTTTTACAAAGCCAACTAAATAATTTAAGAAGGAGTTTGTTAAGGGACTAAAACTCCTTCTAGGAATTCTGGTTACTCAGGGTGGTCTTTGAGGAGTCTCGCGAGCGGTCAGGATTTGACTCTGAAAGCTCACTATGAGGTTCTTCTTCGAGTAGCGTCCCTGTGGTTGCTCTGCATCAGGATGTGCGTGTGCCCATGCACACTTGATGGGATATTTTCATCAGCAGTGTCTGTGCCCTTGACATCCTGATGCTCCAGTACAAAGGTATACAGGAAGGGGGTAGACCCACCACCACTCCAGTTCCTTCTCAACCACCTGCAGCTTGACATGGAGCATTGTGGTGCCTATTATCTAGCTACACAGCTTGCTACCTTTCTTGCTTAATCCTTTCTTTTCAAATTTCTTTTATTTTCTGTTATTAAGCAAACCTTCCCTTCTTCATTTGTGCATGCTGAGCCTTTATTTTTGTCCCTTAGTCCTTGATCCGCAGCCTTGAGTATGGGTTATGCCCAAGTCTTGGACTTCATACCCTGCCAGACCTGCCATAACTCTTTTCCCCGCAGCGACGGGCATTCAAGCTGCCTTTGCTGCCTGAGATGGATTCACATTCCTTCCAAATGTATGATCGGTTCAGGATTTAAAAAAGAAATTGAGGGATAGATAATAAAACAGACAATATCATGCCACTAGATAAATCCATGGTGTGCTCACAACTTGAATACTGCATGCAGTTCTGGTTGCCCCATCTCAAAAAGATTTACTAGAATTGGAAAAGGTACAGAGAAGGGCAGTGAAAAGGAGTAGGGGTATGGAATAGCTTCCAAATGAAGAGAGCTTAAAAAGACTGGGGCCATTCAGCTTAGAAAGAGACAACTATGATAGAGGGCTACACAATCATGAATGATATGGAGAAAGTGAATAAGGAAGTGTTCTTTACCCCTTCACAAAACACAAGAACTAGGGGTCACCCAATGAAACTAATAGGCAGCAGGTTTAAAAGAAACAAAAAAAACCTTTTCACACAACACACAGTCAACCTGTGGAACTCATTGCCATGGGATGTTGTGAAGGCCAAAAATATAACTGGATTAAAAACAGGGCTTTGGAACTGTGCTCCGGCTCCGCTCCAGCTCCAGGCAAAAACCTGCAGCTCCACTGCTCCGGAGCTGCTCCGTGGGCTCCGCTCCAAATCCCTGGTTAAAAAGAGGATTAGTTAAATTATGGAGGCTAGATCCATCAATTCTATTAGCCAAGATGGTCAGGGATACAACTCTGCTCCGGGTGTCCCTAAACCTCCAACTGCCAGAAACTGGGACTGAATGGCATGGGATAGATCACCCGAAATTGTCCTGTTCTGTTTATTCCCTCTGAAGCATCTGGCATCAGCCACAGTCAGACAGGAGACTGGGCTAGATGGACCATTACTGGGTCAGACCATAGCTGTTCTTATGATAGATTAAAATTCCTGTTAATGGAGAACCCTCACAGACTTATCGGGTCCGATTCACCTCTCTGTATCATCTATCTGGTTGCTCAGAGAGCCCCAGCGACCACCTCTACTGCAACAGTAAGCAAATACCCTGGGAGCCCTTCAGAACCATCCAGACTCTCAGAGAAGAGAAGACCCCATTCTCCAAAACAGGATAAAAGAAGAAGAAAGTCACAACCTCAAACTGTGTTTCAGGAGACCTCATATCCTGATTTGGATACTGCTAAGGCTCTCTTCTCTTCCAGCAGAGAGATCACACCATTGGCTAAGAAGACCATGCCACATACTGAGAAGCTGTCAGGTAAACAACCTAAAGCAGCACCAGACTCTGTGCCTTTGAAACATAAAGTCTCCGAAGGCAAGCTGAACTTGTTGTCAGTACCGTCATCTGTAGCCAGACGTGAAGGGCACACCTTTTCATCAGAACATAAGAATGGCCATACTGCATCAGACCAGTGGTCCAACTAACCCAGTATCCTGTCTCCCGCTCCAGGTTCTATGCTGCATCCGTTCCCCCCATTCACCCTTATTGGGATCGTCTCTCCCATTTCCTAACTTCCTGGGAGCTCATTGCATGGGACAGATGGATCTTGGAGGTGATTTCTACAGGCTATTCCATCCATTGCAACTCCTTGTCCCCCCATCACCACCACCACCAAGCCCCTCTTCAGGAAGCTTTCTCATGAGGATTTTTTGAGACAGGATGTACAATGCCTCCTAACTGTGGGGGTGATACAACCTGTTCCACCGTACTTTGTTAGGAAAGGGTTCTGTTCCCAGGACTTCCTGATCCAGAAGAAAAATAGAGGGTGGGGACCAATTCTGGACCTCAGGACTTCGAATACCTTTGTCTACAGTCAGCCATTCAGAATAGTAATCCTAGCAGAGATGATTCCCTCTCTAGGTCCAGGAGATGATTTGTTTCCCTCGACCTTTGGTATGCTTATTTTCATATTGCCAAGCACCCCTGGCACAGATGTTTTCTTGTTTTATGGTGGTCAGGGACCACTGCCAATATCATGCCCTACCCTTCGGCCTCTCCCATGTCCCAAAGTCTTCTCAGCTGTTGCAGCCCATCTTCACCAGCTGGGAATAATTGTCTTACCTTACCTAGATGATCAGCTTCTGAAAGGTCCCATTTCTTGAGGCACCAACTGCAACCAGCAAGGCCCTCTCTCTATTCCACTGGGCCTCCAGTTCAACACAGAAAAGTTTACCTCAAACCCACTCAACACATAGACTTCATTGGAGCCACAGTGGACTCCACCACCATTAGAGCATACCTGCTGAATGGCAACATTGCAAAACAGCTTGCAAACCACAGCAAGGGCTTGCCGTGCAACTCCTAAGACATATATGGTAGCTTGTATGTTTGTGACACTGTTAGCAAGACTACACTCTCGGTGTCTTCAAGCCTGGCTGAGAACTGTCTCTACTCCCAACAACCAGTCTATCCAAGCAAGTATCTGTACCTCAGAAGGGCCTTGATTCTCTAAATTGGAAGAAGGATCCACAAAGGGTGTGCATGGAAGTTCCATTCCTGCAGCCTCCTCCCACAAGAACCATCACTACAGATGCCTCCTTGATTGCCTGGAGTACACACTCTCAAAACTTCACAAATCAGGGCAAATGGACCCCTTGGGAAGCGATCCTCCCTATCAGCATATTAGAGCTCAAAGTGGTTCATTACATTTGCCAGCACTTCCTACCACACATCTGAGGCCACCCGATCAGAATAATGCTGGACAATAGACCGGCAATGTATTATATCAATCAACAAGGAGGAGCGAGATCTGAGTCCTTAAGCACCAAATCTGTGAAACTATGGAACTGGTGCATTTCACACAGGATTCAGAGCTCAGTGGTTTATCTGATAGGAGTACACAACACAGTGGGGGACTCCCTCAGCAGGCATTTTCACATCAGCCATGAGTGGGAGCTGAACAGTGACATGTTCCAAGAGATAAGCTTTACCTGAGGTCATCTGCAGGTAGATCTCTTTGTGACACCATCCAACGTGAAGTGCAGACGATTCTGCTCAAGGAGAGGTCAGAGCCACAACTCGAGAGGAGATGCCTTAGTCATCTCTTGGCCTTGCACATTGCTACATGCTGCCACCTTTATTGCTCAAGGTCCTAGAAAATTGAAACAGGAGGACGTTTTAGCCATCCTCATAGCACTGTCATAGCTGAGACTGGTGTGGTTCCCAGAGCTGATTTGCATATCTGTGCAACCACCTCTCTGCCTTCCTCTAACAGCAAACTCCAGGAGTCAGGATCCATCATCCACCCCAACCTCTCGGTGCTTCACCTCAAGGCATGGCTTCAAGATGGCTCTCTGGTATGGAACAAGACTGCTCCCCAGAGGTATAAACAGTACTGCTTCATAGTAGAAAACTCATGACAAGAAAAACTGCTGCAGAAGTGGAAACCTTCCAGATTTCATGCAGCCACAGATCTATATCTCCACTTGAGTCCTATTTGACACACATTCCTGATTACCTGCTAAATTTAAAAATCACAGGCTTATGGGTGAGCTCCATTAAGGTTCACCTACCTGCCATCACAGCTTTTCACACACATGCCCCTATCGAGTGGCTTTCTTCACCTACCCAACCACTATGAGGTTTATTAAAGGTCTGTTCAATCTCTATCTTGCTGTTAGGGAGTCAGCTCCATCATGGGACCTCTCAACTTGGTTCTCAATGAGCTGAGGAAATCCATGTTTGAACTTGTGGGAACCTGTTCCCTCCTTTTTCAGTCCTGTAATACCTCATTCCCCAAAGCATTCACCTCAGTCAGAAGTGTAGGGGAACTTGCAGCCTTGATGCCTGATCCCCCATACACTCTGTTCTATAGCAGTGGTTTTCAACCTTTTTTTCATTTGAGGACCCCTAAAAAGTTTCAAATGGAGATGTGGACTCCTTTGGAAATCTTTGACATAGTCTGCGGACCCCAGGTTGAAAACCACTGTTCTACAGCAATACAGTGATACTATGTCCACACCTTTGCTTCCTACCCTGCTTCTTCAGAATTCCACATTAATCAGGAGATTCAGATACTGGCATTTTATCCTAAGCCTCAGTCTTTAAGAGAAGAAACAAGCCTCCAGACGCTGGACATAAAAAGAGCTCTTGCCTTTTACCTTCACAGGACTAGGCCCTTTAGGGCTTCCCCATGGTTTTTCATCTCAGTTGAGAAATGAATGAAAGGACATCAGGTTTCCACCCAAAGACTGAATGACTTAACCTGTTATGAACCACAGGGTTTTGCCTTCTTATCAGAGTGATTGATCCCCAGTGGGGCTCAATCTATCTCTGCTGCTGCACTGAAAAGC
This sequence comes from Caretta caretta, assembly GCF_965140235.1. Lineage (NCBI taxonomy): Eukaryota > Metazoa > Chordata > Testudines > Cheloniidae > Caretta > Caretta caretta. The sequence goes on along the minus strand of NC_134207.1, from coordinate 118,486,280 downwards.
TGCTTCATATCTCATACATCTGCAGGGCAGTCACCTGGTCTTAGGTCCACACTTTTTCCCAGCGCTATGCTCTTGTGCCTGATTCCAGAGCTGACATGGCTTTCAGTGACACTGTTCTACAGTCTGTACTGAATCTACATCCTTGGCACCCTCCTGCATATTGAGGTACTGCTTGGGAGTCTCCTGAGGTGGAACATCCATAGGAACACTACTCGAAGAAAAGAGCGGTTTCTTATTTTGTATAATGATTGGAATTCTTTGAGGTGTGTCCCCCTATGGGACTGAACTACCCTCTCTCCTTCCCCTCTGCCTCATAGTCTTTTTTGCTAGACTTTTGTGGTTCAGAAGGAATTGGAGAGGTGGTGAGTCCACCCTTTGCCTATGTGCCCTCATACTGGAGCACAAGTGTGTCTTGGGCGGCGATGTGGACCTGCAGACACTGCTGACAAAAATCTCAGGTCAAGGCACAGGTATGTCCTGACATGGGACACCAATAGGGACACACTTCTTGGAGAACTCCAGGTACTGTACAAGGTAAGTAACCTCTCCTTCACCTCTCCTGTAAACCTCAGGATGTCCCCAAGAAAGGGGAACATCCTCTGCTCTTTCTAGCCCTCTTCCTACAGATTTCCTAAGGTCTTCTGGTACAGGGCTCCTAAATAGGGGTGTTGGAGTGTGTGTAGGTGCGTGCACACCCCTGTATGGTGGGGACATTGAGAAAGCAAGAAACTTAAAAGAGGCACAGCAGTGCCGGCAGGATAGATGAATCCAGTAAAGTAGAATCTGCCAAAGGTGTTAGAAGTGGTTTCTCACTCTGGTGACTAGCACTTCCTTTCATGTGTGTTTATACAAATAGCTTGACTGTTCCCGCCTTCAGTTTTGGTGGAAGAATTCTGCCTATCCCTCAGTTTACATTTTCTGCTCTGTCCCCATTTAATAGGGCTAGAGGCTTACTCTTTCTAAAAAATAAAAGTTTAAGTCCCCAGCTTTCATTTGATGTCTTATATTGAACTATTGAGAGCTATACTATACTATACTATACTCCTTTTTAAGGGGTTAATAACTGTTCAGATGAGATTGTAATCAAGTAATGTATGGTGCAGTTCTCTAGATCTCAGCTAGGGGAATCTAACAAACTAATTTTTATCTCTTCTGTCTGTCATTTTGCTACTAAGTGGCAACACCAAATTAGTAGACTTTTTTAACTTTGATAAGCCCTCCTGCTTTTAGGGTATCATAATTAAGGAACCATTTGTCCAATTCATATCAAATTTCATAGAAAAATTGTAGCTTGGCTCCAAACCTGGCTTTCCAATGTGGAGGCCTGTATGATTTTTCTGATGGATATTAGAGGAAAGCCACTGCAGCATTTTCAGCCTAAGTGAGAGGAAGCAAGGTACAACAGAAATATTGAGAGCCTGTCCTCACCAGATTCCCAGCCCAGTTGTGCGCACCCCAAGAGGCATGGAATCATACTTTCAGTGCTTAACTGAACCAAACTTTTGAACCTTTGGAGTTTACCTATCAATTCTTATAATCTGAAAATTATGCACCACCATTTATATTTTTCCACTGTTCATTAAAATGTTCTTCAAATATCCAAGATCATCTCATTGGAAAGCAATAATCTTTACTATTATCTGGGTTAAATATGCTCTCATTCAAAGATGGAATTTAATTTGAATGCATTCTCAGGACTTACAGTATGTGTTTCTTGCATTAGTAAAGAACATTTTAACAGCCTGAATTTTCAGGCTTGTCATCACAGGCGTTTGGTGTTTGAATGCAAGCAGTAGTGTGTCAAGAAGCTGACAACTAGCATACCATTGTGCCCACCTGTCACAACAGTCTGAGAGTATTTTTCCCCATAGATGAGATTACTGTGTTCACTTGGATTAACTACGTGGCTCAACCTATAACTTGTCATGTCACGGGACTATGGAGGATCACAGGAAGTTATTGCCCTACAATCACTAGCATTTGTTGCCTAGGTTCAGAATGAAGAACAGGTGGGAGGTAGGACCTGGAATGTAAAGGGCAGGAAAAACTGAGCACCTGAAGAACATGATATTATAATTAAAGGAAATTACTTGGACCTGTTTATAATAACTAACAATTAATACCTAGCTCTTCTATAGCGCCTTTCCTCAGTGCTTTACAAAGGAGATCAGAGTCATTATCCCCATTTTATAGACGGGGAAACTGTGTGATTTGATCTAGTATATCATGTGATATCTCCATTCGTCAGAGCTCCTAGCGTACCTACACATGCAGATAATTACCACTTCCTGAATTGTTCTGAGCTGGCATTCTTGTGAAAAAGACCTCAGACTTTGGCACCTCACAGGGAAGGTTACAAAAATAAAATGACATTTGGGGAGGGACGAGGAGAGAGGTTCATATAAAATGCTGCACAACTATAGGTGTTGACAGGTGGGTTCTGTTGCCAAGGTGGTTTTCTGGAATCTCAGTTGTTTCATGGCCACATTAAGCAGCAAGTTGTGTCAGTCTGTTATAGGTGTATTGTTCTTCAGCATAAAGTCAGTTTCATTTTCCAGTGGTTGCTTGTTTTGTTATTTATTTCTATTGCAGCAGAGCCGAGGGCCACACCTGAGATCAGGGTCCCGTTGCACTAGGCATTACACAGACACTTAGTAAGAGACCTTACTTGACAAGGCCAACAAAAAGTGAAAGAATGGAGGTGTTGTTATCCCCATTTTACAGAGGGGTTAATGTGACAGACAGAGAAAAAGCGTCTTAGGAAGATCACACAGGAAGTCTGTAGCTGAGCTAGGAATCTAACCCAAATCTCGAGTGTAAATTCAGTGCCTTAGCCATAAGACCATGCTGTTGTATTGTCAAGACATAACAATATTGGGTTTCTTGTGGGGTTGTTGGGGTTGTTTTTTTTTGTTTGTTTTTTAAAGTTGTGTGGACTCTAAAATAAGGAAAAAAGAGTAAGAATGTTTATGGGTCCTTGACAATATACCTCTGTAATATACAGTGTTTCTTTCCTGTCTCCCTTGGTGGCTGCTGCTCCTGAATAACTCCGGCACTCCCATTTGTCTTCATTGAGTGTTTTGTGTGAGTAATGACCGCAGGATCAGGCCCATAATCTGTAATAGAGTTCTGTTCACCCAGTTACCCAATTAACACCTTTTTCACTACACACCTGAGCTTTCTTGCAGCTCACACCATGCAGCTTTAAAACCTCTTATTACGCACACACTGGGTAGTCATCAATTTCTTCAGACAAGTGAAATGTCCCGAGGCTGATACCTTAGGAATGGTGGCCACTGGGAGATGGAGAACTTGTTCTGGAAATCTAGGGGAGACCAAAAATAGAACAAAGTGACATGCCTAAGGGAACACATTTGCAAAACGTAAGCAGCTTTGCCTGTATGTTGCTAGTTCTGTCTCAGAAAAATAAAGTCTAAGGTACAAGCCAGCCATTTCAGCCAGTTTGAACTGATTACGTACTGTGAAGGGGGTGGGTCTAATGATCCACCATTAGTATGCTGCTCTGTGTAATTTACATTTATCTTCTTAGTCTGTAATTAGCTTTATTTCCCAATAAAAAAAGTAAATAGATTGACTGGCTGTTGCAGTTTCAGATATTTTTCATCAAGATAGGGTAACTCCAATCCATTTATTATGTTTGCTTTCTAATAGTACATCTATTAAAGGCAAATATGCACCATTAGTATGTAAATTGAACTTCGATGTCTGAACATTTGAGCTACAGCCTCAAATGTGACTTATTGGCTAATTAGTTTTATTGTAATTGAAGATGTATTCAGAGCACATGTTTGTAGATACATATAGAGAATACGTGATGGTGTGGTATAAAAATTTTATTGGCATAAATTTGGAAATGCAGCATTTCTTATGAATGAGTTTTGCAGATCACCCCAAATGAGTATCAATAACATTTTTACACTACCCCACCCCATTGGGTATTGTATATCTTCTTTGTGGGGGTGGGGACTCTCTTCTTTTCTCACACTAATGAGCCAAGGGAAGGGAACCACTGACAGTTTCTACTGTCAGCTCAGAATAAAGAGACCTCACACTCAGCCTTATCATTGGACTAGAAACCTGTCAATCATGGCCTCTAGCATCAAGAGTCATGCCAGTAGGCGCAAGATGCTGAGTTCTCTGGCCTCAGTCCAGCGGAGCACTTACGCACATGCTTAACTTTAAGCTCATGCGTAGTCCCACTAAAGTTAGTAGGATTACTCATGTGCTTAAAGTTAAGCATGTCCTTAAGTGCTTTGTTGGATCGCGACTAGAGAGCTCAGCACTTTGCAAGATTGAACTGAGTGCTCAGCATCTTGCAGGATTGAGCTCATGGTAAGCAGAAAAATGTTTTTAAATGGTCCTGAGTAAAATCATGACCGTTTAATGCTTTAAAAATGTAAAATAGATATTTGAAAGCCTTTGAAACTACTTGGTATCACTGAACTGCATGAGGGAAAGATATTTCATCAAGCCAGCATTTGGAGGAGAGTGTGCAGCACCTGCCTTCCAGCCATGATCTAAAGAAGGTTGGTTAAAGAAGGATAGAGGATTTGCGGGGCTGGCTGGATGGGGGGAAGAGAAGAAAAGGGTGGTTTAGAAATGGAGGAGATAGGAGGAAAGGAAGTGAAAAATAACATTGAAAGGTAAAATAAATTAGGTGAGAGGCAAAAGAGAAAAGCAACATTTCTAGAGTGGATTCCAGAGAATACACAGAGTGAAAGAAATGACGAAAAGATTATTCAAGATATAGAATGAAAAAGACAGACAATACGGTGTTTGTTTGTTTTTAAGTTGACGTTGTGATATAATGGTGATTTCCCTGTTTCTAGTAAGTAAACAAACAAATAAATTGGAAAATCTTCCCAGGCTTTATCCACTCCTGACCCATTCAGGGGTTCTGGAACAATTTGTATAGTGCGGGTTCTGAGAGCCATTGAACCAAACTGTAAGCCCTGCATATGATGGAAACCACTTCAAGCCAGAGGGTGTCGCAGTACCCCTAGCACCCTTAGTTCTAGCACCTATGGACCCATTTGCATGTGATAGATCACACTTACTTATTTTTCCTTGTGAAAAGGCAAACGGGAGGCCACAAAAATCAAGGTCACAAGCCATAAAAGGAGAACCTGTCCTTGTAGGTATCATCTCCCATCTCAAGTCAAGTAGGGGAAGAAATTGTCTGATTTAGAGTAACATAGATATATAGTTCTCTGTGTATATAAAATCTCCCCACTGTATTTTCCACTACATGCATCTGATGAAGTGAGCTGTATTTATGCTCAAATAAATTTGTTAGTCTCTAAGGTGCCACAAGTACTCTTTCTTTTTGCGGATACAGACTAACACAGCTGCTACTCTGAAACCTGTCATAGATATATAGTAACTCTCTTAAAATTGGTATAATGTCCCCCAAAACGTCTGCAACTCAGACAGTGGGGGAAAGAGGGGTATAGTGTATGCTTTGCTCCAGAACTCAAAAATACACCATGCAAATTTAGTTTTGCATTTTTGGCTGTGGAGGTAGAGAGGGGTTTAATAAAGGGTCTAAATCAAGACCACCTGGGACCAATAGCTCATATGCTAACAAATCATACATGATTCCAGTAGTGATTAGTGTTGAAAAATTAATTACCATGGCAACTCTGCCATCATATGATACTGTAAATTGATTCTCAGATGAAACCACAAGTTCAGTAGTGCAAAAATATACCTACTGGAATTGTATCTAACCTTTCAATTTAATGAACATTCCAAACACCCTTAAAACTTTGTTTTTTTTCTGCATATTATTAGCTCCTGGTTCCCACTGGATGTGGAGTGGAAGCTATAAGAAATCTGACCTGAGCTCAGATGTTTCCAGCAGCTATCACTTCTTGATGCTACCTCTGTATTGCCTAAGGGGCAAATTATGTCTGGCCTTGTGCAGACATGCTAATTGGTGTGGAGAAAAGATGTAAGGAGCCTCTAACTACCAACCCTAGAATATCTGTTAATTCCCACTCCTGGAATATTTCAGGATGTAGTCCAGCTGCCCTAGGCACGTGCACGCACACATACACACGGTCTCAGTCATACCTCTCCAGTGGTCCACCCTCGTGTGTACTCTTAATTACTGTTTCACCCTTTGGGGACCTGGGGACAGTTAAAGCAGGTACCACACAGACTTAACAAAGGCACCTCTAACTACACAAACTGTACTCACAGCCAAAGCACCAGAGTTATACAGATCTATGCAAAAATAACAAACATCTGTGTTCAAGTCCCTCCCTCAGTTTCCTCACCCCTCTTGAGCATCCTTTGAATCATAGTCACTGTCTTCCACGGAGTCCAGGATTTTTCTGCACCTCCGGCTCCTCCTGCCCAGTCTTGTCTTCTGTATTCCGTTGCTGGAGAGCGTCTCTGTTTTAACAGCAGATTCTAACTTTTGGTTTTGCCCTGGGATTTTTTTCCATTCATACCAGCCCTCTGTGTTTGTTACCCCAGATCAGAATCGTTAGCAAGTCAGCAGTCTTTGGCTGGCAATCTCAGCACAACAGGAGCAGGTCAGCTGTGCCCCTCTTGAACGTGGACAAAAAGGGCAGCAGCAGGTCTTGATGCCTTTACTGTTTGGATAAATACTAGTGATTGGGCTAGCTACATCATAGAATATCAGGGTTGGAAGGGACCTCAGGAGGTCATCTAGTCCAACCCCCTGCTCAAAGCAGGACCTAATTCCCAACTAAATCATCCAAGCTAGGGCTTTGTCAAGCCTGACCTTAAAAACCTCAAAGGAAGGAGATTCCACCACCTCCCTAGGTAACCCATTCCAGTGCTTCACCACCCTCCTAGTGAAATAGTTTTTCCTAATATCCAACCTAAACCTCCCCCACTGCAACTTGAGACCATTACTCCTTGTTCTATCATCTGGTACCACTGAGAACAGTCTAGATCCATCCTCTTTGGAACCCCCTTTCAGGTAGTTGAAAGCAGCTATCAAATCCCCCCCCCCCTCATTCTTTTCTGCAGACTAAATAATCCCAGTTCCCTCAGCCTCTCCTCATAAGTCTTGTGCTCCAGCCCCCTAATTATTTTTGTTGCCCTCTGCTGGACTCTTTCCAATTTTTCCACATCCTTCTTGTTGTGTGGGGCCCCAAACTGGATACAGTACTCCAGATGAGGCCTCACCAATGCTGAATAGAGGGGAATGATCACGTCCCTCGATCTGCTGGCAATGCTTCTACTTATACAGCCCAGAATGGCGTTGGCCTTCTTGGCAACAAGGACACACTGTTGACTCATATCCAGCTTCTTGTCCACTGTAACCACTAGGTCCTTTTCTGCAGAATTGCTGCCTAGCCACTTGGTTCCTAGTCTGTAGCAGTGCATGGGATTCTTCCTTCCTAAGTGCAGGACTCTGCGCTTGTCCTTATTGAACCTCATCAGATTTCTTTTGGCCCATTCCTCCAATTTGTCTAGGTCACTCTGTATCCTATCCCTATCCTCCAGCGTATCTACTTCTCCTCCCAGTTTAGTGTCTTCTGCAAACTTGCTGAGGGTGCAATCCGCGCCATCCTCCAGATCATTAATGAAGATATTGAACAAACCCGGGACCGACCCCCCCGCTTGATACTGGCTGCCAACTAGACATGGAGCCATAGATCACTTCCCGTTCAGCCCGATGATCTAGCCAGCTTTCTGTCTACCTTATAGTCCATTCATCCAGCCAATACTTCTTTAACTTGCTGGCAAGAATACTGTGGGAGACCAAATCAAAAGTCAAGGAATAACATGTCCACTGCTTTCCTCTCATCCACAGAGCCAATTATCTCATCATAGAAGGCAAATAGGTTAGTCAGGCATGACTTGCCCTTGATGAATCCATGCTGACTGTTCCTGGTCACTTTCCTCTCCTCTAAGTGCTTCAGAATTGATTCCTTGAGGACCTGCTCCATGATTTTTCCAGGGACTGAGGTGAGGCTGACTGGCCTGTAGTTCCCTGGATTATCCTCCTTCCCTTTTTTAAAGATGGGCACTACATTAGCCTTTTTCCAGTCATCTGGGACCTCACCCAGTCGCCATGAGTTTTAAAAGATAATGGCCAGTGGCTCTACAATCACATCCGCCACCTCCTTTAGCACCCTCGGACGCAGTGCATCTGGCCCCATGGACTTTTGCTTGTCCAGTTTTTCTAAATAGTCCTGAACCACTTCTTTCTCCACAGAGGGCTGGTCACCTCCTTCCCATACTGTGCTGCCCAGTGCAGCAGGCTGGGAGCTGACCTTGTTCGTGAAGACAGAGGCGAAAAAGCATTGAATACATTAGCTTTTTCCACATCCTCTGTCACTAGGTTGCCTCCCCCGTTCAGTAAGGGGCCCACACTTTCCCTGACCACCTTCTTGGTCCATCATCTGCCTTCTTGCAGAAGTGTAACCCCCCACTTCCACCTAGATTACATTTACTCTTGTAGCCAGGTAACAGATAGCATGATAGTGGACCAATAGGAAATATACATTAATTTAAAAAATACAGATAATCTCCCACATTCTTCATAAACATGCTAAATAATTCTTGGCCATTTACAACCTTAAAATATTCACAGAGTCTTATGTTCCCATCCCCTCTGCTTAATTATCATGTCAATAGCTAGAGTGATTTTCCAGTTTCTAGTTATTTATATAGCAGTGCTATGACTGGGCTCTGGAAACTAAAGATGGGGGCTGTACTTTTTAGATGCACCGAGTTCTCTGCTTTGTGCTCTGATATCCCAGTGAGGCATTTCATTTTAGAAGGAAAAAGAATACATTCTCTGAATATGAACGGAGCAGTGTCATTCTCTCAGTTGCTTGCTTTCCTTGGTTGCATTTTATGAGGCCACTGTGTATCTCCTCAGGTCAGAATATATTGCAGAGTTAAAACAGCTGTAATTGTAAGTAACTGTAAAAGCTGGACCAATTTCTATATTTTCTTACTAAGGAAATTAATTCTCTGCTGTGTTGAAAACCTGTAGTCCAACAGCCATATGCTCCCCTGCCTTTGCATATTTGCTAACAGTCTCAGCCAACATCCCAGGATTGTTTACAGCTTGCAACAGAAAGTATCTTTCCATCCCACCTGATACCAGGAGCTGTTCTCTGTTTTGGCTGAACAGTCAGCCAGAAGCCAGCACTTGAAACCCTTCAACTCAGCCAACGTGTTCACTCAGTGCTTTCATTTCTTTGTGACTACTCCCCATCTCTGCTTCTGCTTATTTAACAGCACAAACCACAGCAGGGGAGTTGTCACAAAGCCATGAGGGCCATGAGTAGTTTAGGCAGGGAGAGAAGTCGGCTGGCCAGATACTTCAGTCTTCCACTCCCACTTCCCCTACCTTGAAGTCTCAGAACCTCTGAGGAGGAAGCCTGAATGGAAGAGAGAGGGAATTCTGAGGAAGTAGAATGGGTGGGAAGAATTTGAGGAAGGGGAGAAGGGGAAAAACTTAGATGCAAATGCCACCCTCTATCTGCTGAAAGGGATATCCAGCCCCAGGTCCCAATTTGTAAGAGTGGTCTTCAGAGGAAAAATGTATCTATGCATTGTGGGCCAGGTCCAAAGCCCATTGAAGTCAATAGAAAGGCTCCTATTGATGCTAAAGGATTTTGGATCCGATTCCATGTCTCGTCCCTCACCATGTAGCTGCAATCATTCCTCCATACAATTAAGGTGCCAGAGCCCTGTCTTGAAAACAAGGTGCATTTTCTGGTAGAAATAGAGAAGAGTCAGGTAACCCTGTGCTTAGCCTGTTCCTCTTGGGACTTTGTGTAACTTGTACCCTAAACAGCCTTGTAAGTATAGCCCTGCGCGGATACACAAAATTATCCGCAGATATCTGCGGATTTGCAGTGCCCTACATTGGGGCCCAGGCTGAGGCTCTGATGCATCCCCTGACAATATTATTGTCTATCGCCTGACAATATTATTGCGTGGGCAGCAGTGGGGAGCCTGCATGGAGTTGCGGACCCTCCACCTGCCCTCAGCTGGGCAGAGAACCTGGGGGGGGTGGGGACACGGCTGGGGGCTGCTCTCAGCCTCTCCCTACCCCTGTGCCGCAGGCAAGTGGAGGGTCTGCCATGGCTCCCCAGGTGGGCTCCACGCTGGCCTGACCAGGGGAAGGGGGCAGACCTGTGGAGCTGCCCGAGTGCTGCTCCCCCACCCAGGTCGAGGGTCCACCGCAGCTCCCCACAGCTTCCCACCTGGCTCTTACCGTGGCCAGGCTGCGGCTCTGAGCCACAGCGGACCCTCCATCTGCCCTGGGCAGGGCCCCCACAGCCCTCTGCCCAGTGTCCCAGCCCCTACCCCGTGTCCCTTCCACCAGCCCCCCACCAAATGTCCCAACCCCCCCACTCAGTGTCTCTGCCTCCCCAGTCCCTCCGCCCAGGGCAGGAGGAGGAACACAGGCTCCCCACAGCTGCCAGTGTGGCTCTCTCAGACCTGGCTCCAGCCAGGGGAGGGAGGTAGCTTGGATCCACAGCCTGGCCATGGTAAGAGCCAGGTGGGCAGCTGTGGGGAGCCACGGCAGACCCTCCACCTGCTCTGGGTCTGGGGCCCAAGCAGCCACCAGCCCAGTGTCCCTGCCTCCCAGGCTCCCAGCCCAGGGCAGGTGGAGGATCTGTGCCGCGGTTCCTCACAGCTGCCCGTCCGGCTCTTACCATCAGAGCCCTACGCGGATACAAAATTTGTATCCACATCTGCGCTGCTATCCTCAGAAATGGTCCACGGATATAAAGCAGATACTTGCAGATTTGTAGGGCTCTACTTGTAAGTTACTACTGTTCTAAACCAGGGAAACCTCCACTACATTGTCTTTGACCCCTATCGAAAAGGTCACAGCTGTACTACCTGCTATGCGGGGCTAGGAACAGCACAGCAACTGCCAGGGGAGATTCCCAGGACACAGGTTTTGGCTGTATTTTTTTTTTCTGCGCCTCCATAGTCCTCCATATTTGGGGCACCAGGGCAGTATACCTGACTTCAAATCTTTGCAGCTAAATATAATATCCTTTACATATCCCCTCCAGATTCCTGACAAGGACTTTCGAACAATAACAGAAGAAGCTGACCCAAGACTATCCATCCCAGATTTTACCCTCAGCCCAGAGCATTCTGGGTCAGGATATTAGCTTTTTAGTCATTACTGGGTGAATACTCATAAAATGCAGACATGATAAATAAGCCCAATAGTTACATCCTTCAATATCATTTTAAAGAGATCCCCAGTAATCTGGGACATACCATTAGGAACTTCCTTTCAGTGCATCTTTACACAAAAAGTGGAGGCTATATGGCCCTAATAGAATTTTCAGTTCAACAGTGGTTTTTCCCTCAAAATAATAAGATCAAGAAAAAAGGAATTACCAATTGCCAGTGCTGACACATTCACTGTAGCATTGCAGATGGAGTGATCATAGAATCATAGAATATCAGGGTTGGAAGGGACCTCAGGAGGTCATCTAGTCCAACCCCCTGCTCAAAGCAGGGCTGATCCCCAATTAAATGATGCAATAGATAGATTTCTTTCCAGTCATATAATACTGCTACCTGCATTTTTTTAAGGTGAAAGCAAATGTAACCAAACAACAGTACGTCTGCTACTTCTTAAATGGGTACGTAGCAAAAGCTTAAAGGAGCTTTAAAAAGTAAATGTACTGCAGTGCTGTCTGATCTCTAAACCTCATATTTTCATAGTTTGACGAGTTGGGATTCTTTAAAACAAATAGCTCACAAATGAATAATTCTGCTGCGGAATGCATCAACCCCGTCTTTATAACATCCTAAATAGTGAAGCGTAATGGTTAGACAAAGTGCTTAAATAAACCATGGAGCAGTTTCCATCAGCGATATGTTAAAAACTCATTTTAAATTACTATCAGATGATGGGATAAACACAGAGTTTTAAAATAATAACAGATTTAGAGCTTATTGTAAGAGGCTCTGAGTACCAACTACTATTGATTTCAGTGGGAGTCAGGTGCTCAGCACTTCTCAGGGACAAATTTATTACTTTCTATAAAGGCATGGGTATGTGGAAAATTCTCCTGTGGTACTAGTGGGCCTGTAACATTTTATGTCAATTCTTACTAGAATAAATTCCAGTCTATTGGATAAGGGATTGCACCCAGAGTTCAGCGTAGCATCTGGGTTCTATTGCAAGCCCTGTCATTGATCTGCTGTGTGACTCTGGGCAAGTCACTTCACCTCTGTGAGCTTTCTGTTTCCACTCCTGTTGTAACTGCCCCATTGTTACCTTGTGTGCTCCCAATCTGTTTTCTGTATCTGCCTGTTGTCTCTCACTTTATACTTAGGCGATGTCTACACCTGCGATGGCATGCACAGTAGCGGCGCTACATGTGCAGCTGCATGCCACGGTGAATATCAGGCTGTGTCCACACTTGTCCCTGTGGTCCGTAGTTACATGTGGCATTGAAAGGCTCCAGCAGTGGGAAAGGCTCTGGCAGTTTCTTGGCATAAGGATCTGCCAGGGGGTGGCATCAGGGAAAGGCCCTGGCAGCAGAAGGATGCCAGTACCGTTCCCTGCTGCCTCCCCACTGCCAGAGCCTTACCCCACTGAGGCGGAGAAAGGCTCTGGCAGTGGAGGGAGGCAGTAAAAATAGCAATGTTAGACATTGGAGGCACTGCTTGTGCATGTAGAAAGCTGTTTAGGGTATATACCCTGAGGTTCTGGCATGTAGGGCACTCTGCTCAGCTGTGCTTTATCGTCTATACTGCTGTTTATACTCGTGCTAGCTGGGCATGCAATGACTGTGCTATACGTGCTGCTGTAAGTACGTCTTCGGGGCAGGGACTATCTTTACGTTATGTGTTTGTAAATTGCCTAGCGCAAAGGGACCCTGATCTCTGGTTTGGAGCTCTTAAGTGCTACCACAATATAGTAATACTGTAAACTGTGCATTTTATGTATATGAGTGTGCGTAGACATTTCATTTGTGAATAAACAGAGAGAGGGAGATGTGAATTTATTTAGATGTATGTATGTGCATGTATATACATTATAAAATAAAGAAAGAGAAAGAGTTTTTGATACCGCTCTATGTTCCTTTTACCAATGCTCTGGGAGAAGGGCATTTTGGATTCTGTCAAAGATGAGTTTACTTGATGGCTATTTTAGCATTTGTGGAAGCATTTTACACACAAATGCATCTTGCAAAGAGCTTTTGATAAAGGGTGCTCTAATATCCATCCACAAATCCCATTCAATCATCATGATTACCTTTCACAGCTGAGCTGCTGTGGCTATCATTAGAAAATGGGAAGGGATTGTGCATATGTTTGTATGTATGTAGGTGTGAGCATGAGCACCGTTAGATGTATATGGTGTTAATAAAAATCTGGTTTTCAGCTACTTCTTCTCTGATCAGAATAAGAATTAAGCTACAGAGAAAAGCCAAACAATACAAGGCACAGTATGGGGGGAAAAGAAGCTATATCAATATTGTAATATCCTTCTCCTGTTTCCTGTGTCATTCTAGAATGTGGTACAAGTGACATTTAGTAGTCACTCCAGGGAACAAAATGTAAAAAAAATAACTAGGATCTTGTGACTGGAAGGGATTTCACTTAAAAATAAATAAATAAATAAATTACCATTGATTACTTCCATCCTGTAGCACCTTCACACAGATTTAAAGTCTAGTTTGCATATTTGTTTCCAAATTAAACATATTCTCCTAAAACAGTAATATTGAACCCCTTTTCCTATTGTTGCTTTGAAAAGTAGAATGGAAAAACCTGTAATAGACATAGCTCTGGTGTTCAGAAGTTCTCTTTATTCATTCATCCCCATTAGTATTTCAGAGCCATCACTGATACGCTCAGACCACGAGCCTTAGGGAGCATAGCTCTTATGGGGCCATATATAGTAACATTTCCTAAGCAATACAGATCAGCTCGTGTCTGAGAGGCTTACGGGGATGGGGGCATTTTTCTCCCATTTACTAGAAAGGCTCATTCCACTAGAGCTACAGCAATGTCCAGGGCATTGTGTGAAGCTACATCTGTCAAGGAAATATGTTGCACCATCACTTTAAAATCTCTTTGCTGTTTTTTTTTAAACATTACAGCTTGGTAGCGGGCTCAGAAGAGCTTCTACGCATGCTGCATTTGGCCACAGGTTCTTGGTGCAGTAATTCCTGCATGTTTGGATATGCACGGAATATTGGTGCAAGTCCCGCTTGGGTGTTGTGGAGAAGCTACTGCTTAGAAAACAGCTCTCCGGATTGGTGGAACATAATGAGGGGAAAAGGAAATGTTATCAACCGAATGTGCCCAGTGATATTTTTCTTCTGAGTTAAAATAAAATGTTGGATGTGATTTGTTTATATGGTTAAGCTATATATTTAAAAGAATGTCTTCCTGTTGCTTAAGTCAGTTTTCTAAGACTTGCATTTTTTATTTATATATAAAGCTCTGATGGGAATTGTTGATAAGTGCAATATTTTATCCCACTGAGCAATTTATCTCGGTGTTGTTATTAAGCATAACAAGAAAAAGTAGGTACCAAAACAAGAAAAACAAGAAAATATGACATCTGAGCCTGAGAGGTGCTGAGTGCTTGAGCTTACCATCATCTTTGGTAGAAGCTGCAGGTGCTCAGCACCTCTTAAACTCAGGCCCATAGTAGCTGCTGATAAATTGGGTTTCTACTGAGTATATCAACCTATTGCCAACTTCCTCCAGGTATGCTAAGTAGTTCTTAGAAACGTCCAGGTCTGAGACTTATATTATATGTATATGATATTTCTTGCTTAACTGTTTGCTTTTTATGCACCTTTTCCCACCCCTAGGTGCCTTCTACCCAATTGCAATGGAACCAGTGCAGTTCTCTTTGTGGGGGACAGTCTGTGGAGACTAGTGCAGAGGGCAATCTCTAGCCATTAGTCAGTACTCCCATGGAGAGGGACACAGTAGATATGGAGCTGCTTCAGTAGCAGCTACAGGGCAGCTTATGCTCACACTTGGCCAGGCGGGAAAAGGATTCTGTTTCATTGCATAGCAGATTTAGATTAAATCTCAGGAAAAACTTTCTAGCTGTAAGAACAGTAGGACAATGGAACACACTGCCTAGTGAAGTCGTGATAGCTTCTTCATTGGAGGTTTTCCAAAGGAGGCTGGATAGCCATTTGTCTTGGATGGTTAGACACAACAAATACTGCATCCTGGCAGGGGATTAGACTAGATGATCCTTGCGGTCCCTTCTAACCCTATGGCTCTATGATTTATTCTCCCATACCTCTATGCAAATCCCATTTACTTAGTTACTGGAATTTGTCCCCAGAGATTAGCTTCTGAGAAAGAGAGAGTCCATTCCATTTCATACCCCCTTCCTAGTCCCACACTGGGCGAGCCACCTCCCAACTGGGAGAGCCACTTGTGATTGCATATGATCCCACAGCAATTGCTTACATGGGCAAATAATATTAGAAAAGTATGGATATGCTTGTAGTTGTCTTCTAATGACATTTAGCTGCTTGAAACCAGGAGGAGAGCTAGCATCATATAACCAATTAGCTCTGCAGACTGCTAGTAAGTGCTCCTCAGACTGGAGTTTGGGAACCACTGGCCTAAGAGAAAGGCACATGAACAGAATGCATATGTTCAGGTGGTAGAGTTAATGTTGCCAGAGGAGCCCTTGGCAATCAAATGTCTTCTCCATCCCAACATTTTCAAGAGGTTTGTAAGAAACTGAGAAGATGGGGGAGGGAATTTTAAGTCAGCACCTTTTTCTAGGTCTGCCTGTTAGTCTTGTCTGTCCCATGGCATGGCCTGTTTATTTTTGCCTTGCCCAGCACTGAGCACATTACCAGTAACTAACAAATACTAAAAATGTTGTTTGTTTGTTTGTTTGTTTGTTTGAATTTGGATGGTGGTTGGCGGGCCATAGGTTAGAAGGGAGATCCTGGTTGTAGTAGGGAATTTTCTCCTGCTCCTGGTCCCAAACCATCTCTGCTTCCCTTTTCTTAACACCATCCAGTTTGTTAGTATCCTTCTGTATCTGAGCTGCCTACTGACCTGATGGTAGTATAGCCAGTGCACTCTCACCTATGATGTCTAGAGAGGGACTGTCGCCTCCCTGCTCTGTATCTGTATACCCTCTGGGTATGAAGCATAGAATCAGACATTTTTTACAGCTGTTTCACATTTCAAACTTGTATATAATTTGCTGGCCACTATCCCTCTAAGATTCTTTCTGCATTATTGCTTTCCAGGTTTCTTTCCTATCGAACTATCTGTATTTCAAATTATTTTCCCCCAGACATATTTTCAAATTGAATCTTATTTTCTTTTTGTTTTTTTCTGGCCATATTTCTAATCTCTCTGGAACCCCTCTGTCCTCAGTGGTATTCAAACACCTTCTAGTTCAGTGTCATCTGTGAATGGTGCCCCTATGTTCAGATCAAGATGTTCATTTACACTGGTCCCAACAACTGATTGCATTTCTTTAAAAAGTATAAGGTTAAAATATCTGTAACTGAAACATTGCTTGGTGCTCCAAAAGAGTAATTTTACTTTCACTAATGTCATCTCACTAGAAATGTAATTGTGACATTTTGCATGTTGGCTACTGCTCTT
Source organism: Caretta caretta (assembly GCF_965140235.1). Taxonomy (NCBI): domain Eukaryota; kingdom Metazoa; phylum Chordata; order Testudines; family Cheloniidae; genus Caretta; species Caretta caretta. Next base: position 118,469,657 of record NC_134207.1, on the reverse strand, counting down.
GGGAAGTTTTCCAAAAGAGCACTCTGTGTGTATATTGCACCAGTGCATGTGAGTATTTCTGTGCTGTATACAGTATAACGTTGATGCTTTAGTTAAGGTTAAACTGGCCCCTTCATTTATGTATACTCCTCTATTCCCTTCCCCCTTCAATTGTGTATAACTTACTAGAGTATAAAAATGACTTTGTAGTAGAAATAGAAGTGATTTTTTGTATGTGGAAGGTTGCATAAAGTCCATCCAGCTTTTTGAATTATCGGACCCTAGAGATCTGTTTAAAAAACTAGATGCTTTTTTCATTCAGAGAAGTAAAACAGTAACAAGTTTGAATAAATTAAACATTTAAAATAACAAAATTGTTGTTTAAAATAGTGTAATGAATATGAGCACTGTGTTTATTTCCACTAGCTTTAGAAAGGCACAGTAGCCTGCAATATTATGGACTTTCTCAACACATATTTAAGCTCATTCTCAGAGCTATAAGTAACAGGAGAGCGTGATTAGACAATTGCCCAGGATCTCATTGCAGAAAGTCTTGTGAAGAGTTTGGGCTCATCCCACTGACTTCTGTGGGACTGCACTTTTGCAGAAAGTTGTGGGTTCATGCCCTTATTTTAGAAAATTACTTGGTTTTGTACCAATGTCTACACTTGTGTGGTTTGCCCTGAATGGTACCCAAGTTTGAATCTCTAAGTATCAGGGAAGGATGACTCTTAGTTGAAAAGTGGTAGGGGTTAGATGAAGGGCTAGGTAGTATTATTACTATTGTCTTTGTTGTTGTTAATAATAAATTCCTTGAAGCCAAATCAGGATATGACCCAACCCATGTACTTTCAATGCCCAGCTTCTTAAAAATTCCCTTTATAGGCTCCGTGTCAAATGCTGCTTTTATTTAAACCAAACGATTTATAGATGTAAATCTGGAGTAACTCCACTGAATTCAATTCATAGGTGTCACACAGGGTCTAATTTGGCCTGCGGAATATTTTATGTTTGGTGAAAATGCACAAGCGGGGAAGAACTTCTAGATGCCAGGTTGAGTTTGCAGGGATGGCAGCTGGCAAACCTATCCTTCTTATGTGCAGGCTGAGCACATTTGAACTGGAGTCAGAGGCACAATCATTATGGAATGCCACGATGCCATTTTCCCAGCCTCTTTTCAGATTATAACTGAACTTTAATTCTGTATGTTTTACTCTTGTGCCAACATGAACTTGACATTAATACACTATAAGAGTTTTTAATACATAGTTGTCAGTAAAAAGTATGAATTGTTCCCCCCCGTTGTGTTATTCTGTGCGTGTGTTTGTGCTGGTCCCCGAAATGACAGCTGGGTACAGTTTTACTTTTTAAATATTAAACGCATTAATTGCTCTGCCAAACAGAAGCTCCTGGGTCAGACAATGTTTTAGATTTCTGTTTTGTGCAGTGCTTTGCCAAGATGCACAGCATCTGTCCATGGGTGCCTGTGTCCATGAAGTGGCATGAATACTGTACCTTCTCTTCCCTTTTCAGTTGTTCTGAGCATTAATCTCATAAATGTTTTATGTTGTTAAATGGTTTAACATGGATCAGAAAGGATAATTTATACGTGGGTGTGAAGACTTGTCTGTTGTGGGTTATATGTGGGAGAGAGCTATTACTATATTTTAATACACAGAATTTTCAAGGAAAGAGCAACCTTTCTCTTTTTTGTCTAAAGACAGATATTTGACAGCTGGGCAGCAGCTATTTGTTCTCAGACCCTCTCTGTAATTTGTTACATTTTTTCCCAGATAGCCACAAGTTAAAATATTATCTAAACACACCATTTAAAAAGGTATATTTACTATGTTCTGTCTAGAATGACAAACATGCACGGGGGCTTTGACAGGAAGATACTGTTTCAGCTCTCCAGCCTGCAGTTTTAGGAGTGCAGCCCTCCCTGATATCTCATAGGTTTGTGCATTCTGCCCTCTCCTCTTCAGTGTTTACCAGCCCCACTGACCACACATCTGAGTTCTGCTGGAGCACCATTCTTCTTGTCGGTCCTTGCTGCAGTTCAGGCAGGCGGGAGCTGCTGAGATATACTCATCTATAACGCTTTTAACTTCCCTTCAGTTGTTCCACATGTTAATCCTTCAATGTCATATTGAACACCGCTTGCCCTTTCCACCTCCTCTCAGCTAGGCGGCTGCTTCTGTAATGAACCATAGCTGCATCAGTGTTTGGGAAGGGTGCTGTTTACTGCTGTTAGGTTTTGGTTTCATTGTGACAAAAGAACACCCATGAATTTGTTTCAGGCTGTTCGTGATTATTTCTGCAGCAATGGAGTAGGTGGCTGAATGGGATGGGAAGAAGTTAGCTGGAGACCCAGGAGCCTAAACAGAACGCATACTTTTAAATGTTTTCCTATGTTGTACCTGCAGGGAGCCTGACATACGATATCATCATGTTATCAACTCTTGGTAGCTTTTCCTGCTAAGACTTACCTCACGTGGGGAGGAGGCAGTGTTGTGGCTAAGGTGCTGAGCGCTGATTCATAGCCACAAAATATTTCCTTATATTTTCTTGTATGGAGAGGAAAAAAATGAAAAAGAAAAGTGTTTGCCAAGATCAGAAGCAGCAGCTATTTGTAATCCAACGTTGTTTTAATTGTGTGGACTTCTGCTGACAAACAAATCAGCCCTTGCTGCCAAATGTGCAATTGTTCTTCAGGGTATTGATCTCAGGAGAGGAATCTGAGTTTCCCTTCTCTGTATCACCCACGTGAGGGGGATATTAACTGTTATAAATGGAATGGAAACCTGGATATTGTTTGATGGATGCAACGTGTTGGTGAATATTGGCATTCAAATCAGTAACAGAATTAACAGACAAATGCTTGTTGTGGTAGGATCTGGCTTTAATTTGGGTTCTCATCTGAAAGAGAAGGGCAGTGCCAGCATTTTTTGTGTGTTATTAAATGCAGCTTAGGAATCAAAAGTTCTGATCAGCCACCAAGTACTAGAACTATGGCTGGGGTCCCTGGCATTTGTCATGAACAGAGCTGGGTTGAAAATGGGGGAGGCTCCATGGAAATTTTCAACTTTTCAGAAAAAAAAAAAAAAACACTGAACATCCAAAAATTTTGACTTGATAATACGGCTGCCAAGCCTCCTAGAAGTTGAGGTCCATGTGCCCCATGCCCCCATTCTCCTCTGTGGGCTGGGCTCCCTGGCCCAGACTACATTTACCATGCTTGTTCTTGGCCAAAAAATGAAGTAAACTGGAGAAAATTGGTGAAATTTCTTTTGGCTATGGTGGAGTTGTCAGAGCACAGTAAAAAAGGGGTTTGTCACACTTAATTGTTTTTCAAACACCGTTTTGGCATTCACGTACCTCATATAGCAGACCTTCAAATATATGGTAGGTTGTGCCTGGGCCTTGCTATAAGGAAAGCCATTCCTGCTTTTGCAAGGGCCATGCATAATCACAGTGCCTAAGCTCCAGGGAGCATAAATCACCCCCAAAAGGATGGGGAGGCCAGGCCCAAAGTCCTGTCTTCCCCTCCCAGCCTCCTCTACACTGGCTTGCAAAGCTGCACAGGTGTGCTGATGGTACCAAAGATGGTACATCATGTCTACTCCCCCTCCATGCTGGGTTCCTCAGCATGAGATCCTGCCTCTAGAAGCACAGTCTCTCCCAGAGCTCCTTCTGGGAGAGTAAAGCAGTGTGCTACTCCCAAATCCAGCCTGTTGGTTAAATTCCACAGTCTAGCCCACAGTATTCTCAAGCATTGATTTGAATGGGTAATGGTGTGGTCAGCGAAATAACTCGGGTTGTAGGCTGGAAAAGGGCCTGATCCTGCAAGGTGCTAAGTGTTACTGGGAATTGAAGGCATTTTGCAGGACCAGGGCCATTCTGTATATATTTGTCTGTGACATCAAATTTGTTTTGCTTGTTTGTACTTTTACCTCTTTACTGGAATATAAAAAAGAAAGCGAAATTTGATGAGGGGAGGACCCTCCCTTAATGGAACATTATGGCTAGGAACTTACACCCATGACAGCCGAGAAATGCAAAGTTATGCTTTCTGCAGCAACTGTAAATTGGCTACGTTGGGCATAAATATGAAAGCATAAATTTAACAGCATATACACTAATACAAAATACTACCGTATGTGCAAATGGATCAAGCTACAATTGCAAATTTGAATTTCATGTCTGTTGTGTGTTTAAATTTCCAACCATAACAGTGGATTGGTGTAGCTTCAGCACTGAATGTATTGAGAAAGGGTTATCTGTTACAGGCGTGAGACTATTATGTCACATTAAAACCCTGTGCAGTTTATGTACATTTATCCAAAATATAGGCAATGTAGGACTATTAAAGCTGTGGCAGCAATAATGCTGATAGTCTTCATGTATTTATTTTCTGGCTAGAACAGTGATGACAGTAAAACACAGTTGGCTTTTTTAATAGTTTGACTGTTGTGGAATTGCTAACACAGTTTTTAAAATCGTATTTGTGTCACAGCTGTCAAAATACAAGTTAAGCTTTTTTCCTACTTTTTCAATTTACGGTTCATTGTGTAGTGTCATTTTGTCTCCGCAGTAGCTGAGAGAGAGAATTTTAGTGAAACACCATATCAGAAAGTTCCTCTCCTGTTCCCTTCAGCATGCTGTAGTTTGATCATTGTATTTGAAAAAACATATAACACTAATGCAAAATATTTGTAAAAATCACTGGGCAAAAACAGTGCAGTGAGACCAGCTTTTTAGAGCTTTGGGCTAGGATAAAATATTGGTCCTTTGGTACTACTGATGTGTTGTTTTCACTCCTAGCACTAACCCTTTCCCGTTCTCGGGCAGCATTCTCCCCAAGGGCAGGAAGGACCCATATGCAGGTCTTTCTCTTTGGTAAGTAAAGTAGTATCTTGTGAGGCTTCTCTTTTATATGGCTGGGGGGGAATCTTGGTTCAGTTTAGTTGGCAGTCCCGACTCTGTTCGAATGAGCAGAGAGTACCCTTGTGATCAGCACGTGATTCCTGTAGCCTGAATCCATCACCAGGTTTCTCCTGCAGATCTGGTGATGTTAGAGGCTCTAAGCACATGCATTTGGTACTTAAGTCGCCAAGGTGGTTAGGTATATCAGATAGACCTAATACGTAGAGGTAGATATACTCTACAGGTTGGCAGAGCAGGATGCGCAGTTCCCCATTTCATATGACAGTAAGTACCATGCACCATGGCTGCAGTGTTAAGATGCATTTTGTTTATTTTTTATGAGAGGGAAGCCAGAAACTGATTTATGGCTTATTGTTGTTCTTGATCTCTAACCGTAAACATGTATCATTGGGCAAAGATCCTCAAAAGAGTCTATTTTATTTAATAATTCAATGCTCACCCTTAAATACTTTCCAATTTTGCCTGGTTAATTACATAAAGTTATCTCAGGTATTTGCAGTATTCCCGTACTCCCTTGTACTTAGTGGAAATACCTTGTGGATACTGTAATCATATATCTAGTTTTATCTAGTTTTCATGAGAGTACTGAAAAGTGCGTAAGGTACATGTGCTGTAATAGTTGAAAATGGAGGTGTGGAGAGAGAATCTAAAATGGCACAATTATAAAGCTCATTATATAGAAAACTGTGGACTGGGGAAAAGGAAATAGCATAGAGTTTGCAGCAGACATGTCAAACCTGCAAAACAAAATGCAGAAATTGGGGTTGTTTTTGGCTTAATTGACTTGTGAGTTGCTTGCTGGCTAGTTTTTACTTGTAGCTTGTTGCTTGTTTGGCTTGTTGCTTGTTGCTTCTTTTTTTTTTTTATCATCTCCCAGCAAGCAGGGACAAGGGGGTGAGAGAGTTAGGGATGCACAGTGGGCCCACCACAGTCCCAGACTGCACACCGGGGGATCTAGTCACATAGGGTGTTGGGGTTCTTAGGGATTAGCTTGTTTTGGCCTTGTTTTGAAATGAGATTAGCTTGATTTTGGCTTATTGTGAAAGTCGGGGTGCTTATTTACCGCGTGAAAGTTGGCAACTGTGGTTTGCCAACAGTGTTGCCAACAGCATCGCCAGAACTGTATAGTAACCCTGATTAATGTCTGACCGTGTTCTGCAAATGGTTCTATAGTTTCTCAAGCCTCTCAAGTTACTCTCAAATCTTAAGAACAAAAAAAGTTCATATGTGGGGTATGTGGCAGGGCCTAGTACTTATCTGTACCCTGGGACTGTCAGGAAGGAACTGCGTCAAGAAACCCTGGATTTAAAACTGGGAGGCAAGGTTTAGCAAGCAGGGCTTAGTTTAGAAGCTACTGGAGTCCATTACCTTCTGAGGAAACCTGCCTACACTATATAAAGGGAGGAGGAAACGGCAATCAAGGGGTGTCTGCCGGTAGAGGCTGGAGAGCCAAACAGCAGTGTCGAGGGGTTTGCCAATAAAACCAGTCAGACAACAGTCAATTTCTATTAAACCTTGAGGAAAGGGAGTTTGAGGCTATTGTTTGCCTTGAACCTGAAAATAGAAGGAACGTTTGGTTTAGGAAAAGCCCTGAAGAGAACTTTCTTTGGTTGGTTTTTATTAGCTGAAGGAACACTTGCCCCCACAAGCTGTGCAGCATTCTACAATTCTTTTTGAATTAGAAAAAATCATATTTTTCTTGTAAGTTATTTTATGGACATTGCAGTAGTCAGTTATAAATGTTACGGAGGGGCAAATTAGACTGGATACAACAAGAACGTCCTCACCTCTAACCCTTTGCTCATTTTTTGAAGCGTGGAAAAGTTTGGTAAAGGACTTCCCACATTCCTCTCTCCAGGGTGACTGAGTAGGTTCCAGCATTTCCCACTTGTGACCTTTTTCCTAGGCTCCTATGCTTGTTTTGTTGCCATTTTGCAAGAGGAAGAATGGCTCCCCTCTAGCATTTTCAAGAGGCATGAGGCTCATTTGCATTCCTCACCTGAGTCTTGCAGGACTGGGCAGGAGGGTAAAAGGGAAAACAGGTTAGATGGCTTCCTCTCATGTATTTGGGGAGTAAAGGAAACCACCCGTTTGCCAGCCAGTTCAGGGTTTTCTTTGCTCAGTCTCACACAAAAAATCCACAGTCTCATCAGGGATTTGAGATTCTGTGGAACCTCAGTTAATGAACCTGCACATCTGGAAGCAACAGGGCCTGTTGATGCTATTGGGAATTGCTGGGCACTCAGCATTTTTGAAATTCAGGTCACTTACTTAGGTGTCTAAATATGGATTTAAGAGCCTAATTTTAGGCTTCCAGTTCAAAAATCTAGGACTGTCCCTTTTATATGTCCACCATTTGTGGGTGGGGATAGTGGCCTACCATCTAGTTTTACAACTATTTAACCAATTGCACTTTTGAACCAGGTAGTCCACTTTGGGAACCAAATTGGGCACTGACTTCATACCTCTGCAGTGCCATTGACTGCAGTCAGTGGCAAAGAGTGACAAGAATATAAGACTATTGCCCTTTATCTTTGAACATACAGGAGTTTTGTATATTATAAGTCTGAGTAAAAGAATACCTTTTACCAAAATATTAAGGAGCTTTGCGGTATCTATTAACTATTTGATAGTGTTTAAACTATATTTGTCTATTTGGAGATGAAAGGCTAATATTCTTTCCATCTCTGTTTAAAAAAATAATAATACATTTGTTAGTCTAAGGCAGTAATTTCAAGGGTTAATTCTCCAGGGATACATTTAGTTTTCCTGAAGACTTGGTAATGCAGAAAAAGGATCAGATCCTGTAAATGCTTATGTCCATGAGTAGCATTATTACGTACGTAGCGTCATTGAGTTCAGCGGCATTACTCACATAAGTAAGGTTACTCTCAAGTGTTTTTGAAGGATCTGGCCTTGTAGGTCTGAGTTTAGCTGGGAATATTAGTGCTGTCTCCATATTAATGGTCCAGTCCTGCTTCCACTGAAATCAACAGCAAAAGACTTCAGCATGACCTATGGATGCTCAGCACCTTTCAGATTCAGGGCATTAAGAAACGGCAATGATATGTATTTTTTGCAGTATTGCTGTTTAACATCATACTTCTAAGTGTGAAATACATAGCTACCATCTAGATTAGATGCAGATTGTGTTCGTGTTTATTTCAGGCAAGTCTCCTGCTTTTCTTAAAATGAAGGACCTGATACAGAGTTGTGACTTCAATGGGTTTTGGATTAGTCCCTAAATACCTTGAAATTAGTCAATAAGTTGCTACGGTTCTTTGGTAGTGGAGAATGTAATGTAACTTGTGGGGTGAGGGTGAAATATATTAAAACAGAGTCTTATCACGCTGGTATTATTAACAACATAATGTATGTTAACTTTGTATTAACACAGTAAGTCTAGGGTGTCTCCAACATCCACAGCTCTGGCTGTGGTGTAAGAGGAGGTGTATTCCTTTTATTCATTTAGAGTTGGTATTGTCTCAAGAGCTCCTGTATGATGGCTTTATTGTGTGGAGTTTTGAAATTGGTATACAGGGGAGATGAATTTCTTTGACAAGTTTATTCATGTAACAAGTTGGATAATCATTTGTGATTCACAGTTTGATTCACGGGGGTTATTAATTTAAAACTTGCACTATATTCCTTATCAGATATTCATTGAAAGGTTTACACTGTACGTAACAGGATTCGTATAAATCTGGGCACTGTAAATTTGTCTTACTAACAGGTTTATTGCTCTATCAGGTATTCACTTAGGATTTCACTTTTCTATCATAAAACATTCCCAATCATAGAATACATTTTTAATTGAGATAATGTACTGTATAGACCAATGCTTACATACAAACTGTTGTATTTTTATATAAACAAAATAAGAAAAGCAATTTGTTCTTGTAGTACCCAAGGATCCTATATACATGTACTTAATTAAGATGTAACGTTTTAGTGGGAAGGCAGGAAATAAAATGCTTGCCTCCCATCAGCTTGTGATGGTAGCCTCCATTGCCCACCTGTTACATTTTCAAACAAGCAGCTTTTGGCTTTCTCCCATGTTGCTCCAGATGCTTTAGAAGCACTCCACGCAAACAGCAGTGAAGCTACCTCATTATCAACCTTTGAATTCATCCTCAAAAATCTCCTTTGTTGTGATTGCTACATAAAACTCGACAACAGTTAGTCTGCTGGTATACAGAGACCACTACCTACCTGACCAATGCTGACCAATTTTGTCTCGCTGTGTACTTGTAGTCCTCTATCTGTATCCATTTGTTGTCTCTTGTCCTATAATTGATTGCAAGTCCCTTGGGCAGGGACTGTCTTTTTGCTCTGTGTTCGTACATTGCCTAACGCAATGGGATCCTGTCTGTGACTAGGGCTCCTAAGTGCTATGGTAATACAAATAATTAGAAAGTTAAGCAGGAATGGGAGAGGAGAACTACTGCTGTCTGGTTTTTGTTCAAAATAAGGATTGATTTAAAGAAATCTCATTAAGGGCCAGATCCAAAGCCTGTTGACTTCAGTGCGCTTTGGCTCGGGCCTTAAAAGTCCAGTGCATGTGAACATTGGCCTCATTTTCTTCCTCTCTCTGTGATCTTGAAAATATCAGGGCATGCTCTCCTGACCACTTAGATCATGAGACAGGGTCTTCCAGTCTACAGCAAAGGTGACACATTTGCATATTGTAATGATTATGAAAATATGAATATCTTAACAATAGTCTGTATTTTTTTAATCTTAAGGGTTTTATTGTAACTAAAACCAATAGAGGAAATTAACTGATACTCCCATTTTTTGAGTCTAAACATGTTCTTTGCTTTGGCTACAAATAAGAATGCACCAAGAACTGTAAATCAGACTGTTTTAGCATTAAATTGAACATTACAGAAGATAAACATAAACATTACAGAAGATAAATGAGATAAACATGGTAAAATAAACTACATGGAAATGTTATGCATGAATGTGATAAGCATCTTTTGAATATGTGAAAATAAATCTTTAAACTGTTTCTACCTTGAAAATTACTGTGATGAAATGGCCTCCTCTTATTGAACAGATCTGCTCCCTCTATGTGTTTAAGTTCTTACTAGTCTTAAGTAGGTAGACCTGTTCTTACGTAGTTAGACCTAGATCTGTTAGACCTGCAGAACCAACACATCTAGGAAAGAGGCAGATGAATTCTATTTCTGCTCACAAGTAATTAGCAGAATTAATGTTTATTCTAACTGCAGAGCCATATTTTATTTTTGATAGGGAAGGGTTGCACAGTGTACCTGCATTGTTTGCCTTACAGAGCCTTGGTTGCTAGTGGTGATGTGCAAGAGGAATTAAGGTTGAATGAGTTTGCAGAAATGGCAGCTAGAATAACTGTCTTTTTACTTGTGAACTGAGCAAAGGAGGCACTGAGACAATGAACACTGGAACCCCACAATGCCGTTTTGAGAGATTAGTTTTTCAGCTTAGAACTGCACTTTAGCTACTTGACAGTTCAGTTTGTGCTTTAAAAAAGAGTGCACAAACTTTGCAAAATTTGAAGGAATTAACTCTGTGAAAGCTTAGTTTACATGTTATTATGAGCATAAAATAGAATTTTAAGTATCTCTATCCAAATGAAACATTTATATAGATGTGTTGTCAAGGTTCCTTTCCTACTCTGAACTCTAGGGTACAGATGTGGGGACCCACATGAATAACCCCCTAAGCTTATTCTTACCAGCTTAGGTTAAAAACTTCCCCAAGGTACAAACTTTGCCTTGTCCTTGAACAGTATGCTGCCACCACCAAGCGTTTTAAACGAAGAACAGGGAAAGAGCCCACTTGGAGACATCTTCCCTCCCCCCCCCAAAAAAAATCCCCCCAAGCCCTACACACCCACTTTCCTGGGGAGGCTTGAGAATAATATCCTAAACAATTGGTTACAAAATCATCAAAGACCCAAACTCCTGGATCTTGGAACAATGGAAAAATCAGTCAGGTTCTTAAAAGAAGGCTTTTATTTAAAAAAAAAAAAAGAGGTAGAAATTATCTCTGTAAAATCAGGATGGGAAATACTTTACAGGGTATTCAGATTCAAAACACAGAGGATCCCCCTCTGGGCAAAACCTTAAAGTTACAGAAAACAGGAATAAACCTCCCTCTTAACACAGGGAAAATTCACATAAAACAAAAGATAAACTAATCCGCTTTGCCTGGTTTACCTATACTGGTTGCAATATTGGAGACTTGGATTAGGATGGATTGGAGAAGATGGATTTCTGTCTGGCCTCTCTCAGTCCCAAGAGAGAACAACCCCGTAAACAAAGAGCACAAAACAAAAGGCTTCCTTCCCCCAAGATTTGAAAGTATCTTGTCCCCTTATTGGTCCTTTGGGTCAGGTGCCAGCCAGGTTAGCTGAGCTTCTTAACCCTTCACAGGTAACAGGATGTTGCCTCTGGCCAGGAGGGATTTTATAGCACTGTATACAGAAAGGTGGTTACCCTTCTCTTTATATTTATGACATGTGTATACATATTTTTTTATATTTTTTAGCCTCTCAGCAAATATCCTCCTTTGATAAATGACATCTCTTTTTGGCTGCCCTCTGAGAAATACTCTGAAAATGACTTCTATGATTTAGTCCGAACCATCGGAGGAGACTTGGTGGAAAAGGTTGTCCTCATTGACGAATTCACGCATCCCAAGTAAGTAAAGCTCTTGAAATATTTCTTCCCCGTTGTCAGATGATGATATGTGTTATCTAGAAAAATGTATAAAACCATGTTTGGTTATTACAATGGCTGTACATTTACATTTTCATAGCTCCAAAATGTTTTCTACAGCAGTTTTCAAAAATGGGTTTTATTTTATAAAAACTTTATTTTCCTTCTAAAGTTTTGCATGAATGTTGAATATATGCTAGGGAGGCATAGTGCTGGCTGAAAACCAACTTCCCACATAGATCTGCCAGTGTACCTCACCCACAACATCCCCATTCTAGTCCTAGACCTGAGCCATGGCTGTTATTTGTTTGTTTATTCCCTCCTTTCTTTCCTATGGTCTGATCCACACATGTATGACGTGCATGACAAGAATAGTATTGGGTCATATAAGAATATTGTTTATATTTAGTGTGTGGGAGGGGGGAGATTAGATTTTGCTCTGTTTTCTATTAGCCAGCCATGTAACTAGAACTATTCACACTTCCAGGCATCAGAATTCCTTCCTGTTAGAATAGGAGCACAAAATGATCATACAGGAAAAAAAGAGTGGTCCATCTCATATAGTTGGTTATCTCTAACAGTGACAAATGCCAGATGTTGCAGATAAAACTATTTTTGAAATCATCCTCCACACAGTTTAAACTACCTTATGCCCTTTCAAAGAGGGTAAGAGGTAAAATTTTATTGGCTGAAACCGTTTTAAAAATTGGGTTTTAAAAATAATTTCTTTTCAGTCATTTTTTGTTCTTGTAGGTTGATGGGGCTGTGAATCTAATTGTTCAATATTATCTCAGGGGTAAGGGAAATTTCTGACCTAAACCTAGCTGATCATCAGTTTATGCCCTGCATCCTGCAGGCTTTTCCTACCATAGTCAGACATTTGACACCATTGTTCTCTTGAATTTGTTGTACACTGTATGCTGGATTTATCAATTATTTTTCTGGCCTGGTAGCTATCGTGGTTCAACAAGTGAATAAGTTTTGGTTGGTTGTTGGCATTTTCCTTAAAGTGGGCTTGGCATTGTATGAAACAGAATTTCATTTATGCAAAGAAATGGATGTGCCACTTGAATTTATGGAGTCATCTAAAATCTTTGCATTTCTAGTCCCTAAGCGTTCCTAACATTTAAGTGATGTCTCTTGCTGTGAACAGGATTTTCAATTAATACCTCTAGACTGAAAAGTCAAATGTCCAGGAGAACAATATAGGCTATGATCAGATAATGAGTGCACCTGAGCATAAAGACAAATAGGATTATTAGCTATGGAGAATGTGAAGAAAAAGTTTGTTGCAGCCATGCACAGCTTTCTCTTTTTATTGCTACTGGGGCAGCACTGTATTGTCAGTTAGCACAAGACAATGCATAGACCTGAAAACTAGGCACATTGATGTTGCTGAAAATACATTTTAATTGCCAGTCTTCATATCAGTGTTGATACAATAAAAGAAGCATCAGAAAGTTATGTAAAAATGGGAAAGACCCATCTAGAACTAGTCTAATTTCCTATATGCTAATTCTATGCTTTTACTCTAGATAAAATATCTGTTCCATTGACAGGTTTTGTGTTGGTTGCTATCTTCTCAGGATACTGTGTTTAAAAATGTGGTATTGCCTCTATTGCTAACCATTCTCTTTGGGCAAAATTCTGAACTCCCATAATGCAGCGGGGGGGTGAGCCAAGGTCTCTATAGAGGCTGGGGGATGGAAGAGTCCTCTGTCTCCAGAATGGCAGCCATGTTGCTCTATGGCTAGTAGTGCAGCCTTGAGGCTGAAGTAGTCCTCTCACCCAGCATGTTCCCTCACTTCAGGCATCACGGCCTAGTTGTGGCCCAGCCATCCTCGTTCCAGTAACTCCCAGCCAATTGCCCTCTAGAACCCTTGCATGCTAAGGTGTAGGAGCTTTGATGGTGATGATCTCTGTAGCATGTAAAGGCTACAGACTCCTGCATCGGGTCGTCGTCCCCCCCCCCAGCCCTCTCCCCTCCCATTGGTGCTGCTCCCACCTTGTCCTGTTTAATTGGCTCAGAGCCTTCCACAGTTGTGGGATGGGGAGTAGGATTTTAAGCCCCTTTTCTGCTTGTAAATTATCTGCAGCACATTTAGATTTTTATGAATGTATTTGCAGTTGAAAATTACTTGATTAATAGCTTATGTGAACGTATTTGTCTATTCAATAGACAGCTTGCAAAACTATTTATTCTGAATATTGTTTTGAGTATTGAGCTATGACTCGTCCCCTCAGTCATATATTATTCTTTCTGCTAACTGATGGAATGACTATTTGCATATCCATAAAGAGCTTTCAAGGTGGCTGTGCAAATACTTCATTAATACATATTTCTACAAGTATTTCTGACATTTTCCCTTTACTCCAACATGCTGGTGAACAAAAATGTTTTCATGCACATGTTTTCATAATCAAAAGGGGTTGTGAATACCGAGAATTTTATGGAACGTTACAGAGTGGACAGCAATTGGTAAACATTTCTAGATGTTGTGCAATAACAATGGTGCTATCCACATCCAATGGTGCTATCCACATCCAAATTCAGTACTTGTTGTATGGGATAATCTATCCAATATTTTTGAAATTCCATCAATAGTTAAATCAGAAAGTGGTCCTCCTTTTCTGGTCAAGACTTTGCTAATTTCACAAAAGAAATGGGTTTTCCTTGAGAAAAAAACGATTGTCCAAAAATCAGGCAAATAGAGGAAAGATTTATGCCTCTCCTAAGTAAGCAAGATTGCTGCCATCCAAAAAATTCCAGTAAGAAGAGTATATGAAATTGTTGAGACATTAATATCAGTAATGCATTCGTGCATAGATGAAATTCCAGTGAAGATAATGAGAATGCAATGCCCAAACTTCCAACAGAGACCACAAAGTGAAATAAAGTTGACTCTCTCTCTCTCTCTCTCTGTGTGTGTGTGTGTGTGTGTGTGTGTATATATATATAATAGAAAATAAGCTGTACTGTCTCATTTTAAAACCAGAAGACATACCTAGGTGAAACAGTCAGTTTAGAACAAAAAAACCTCTCAATTTCATCTTGTACCATTATGGGTAACAATAAGGGAAGGTTGGGAGAACAATATGTAGGAATTCATCCTGTTTAAAAGAGATGTCTAATTTCAAAGTCAAGTAAAACAGAAGAGGCTGAATGCTGATCTTCAGAAAATGAGTTGAAGGCTGTACCAGCAATGTGTTTTCTCAGACTTAAAGTTTTAAACTGTTGTTGCTAAATACCTTGGCTCCAATACAGTGTGGCAGCTTGGAAAGTGCACCGTGGCCCTACAGCCATCATAGCCACCTCTGGAGGATTCCATCTGAACAGCGAAGTACTCCGGTGACATACAGCCACTGTAGCAGCTTCTAGTACAAGTGATATGGCTGGGGAAAGGTGGTGGGCACAGGGGCAGAAGAGTCTATACCATTAGAACACATTTCCCTTCAGAACCTAGAATTGAACCCAGAAGTCCAGAGTCTCTGTATTTTGGTTAAAGCTACCTTTGCGTGCACTTTCCTGCCTAAGCAACACATTTCAGCCCCACCCCTTTGTATACTCCATAATGGTGCAGGACACCTTGGAATCATGTGTTCTGAAAAGTTTGTTCAATATCTTGTGGATACATTTATCCAGTTCAGGATCTGGGCCCCAATTTTAAGTTTGACACAAAAATGCTCTCTGTGAGGTTAGTAAGAAGATACAGTGTCTAACAGGGTGACTTTCCCTTTAAGGGCTAGAGGCTGCAGAGCCAGCTTTCCCTAGTTACTAAGTGGGCACACCTGAGCAGGGATCAGGTGATTCCTCTACAAGAATCTCAAAGAAGCTTCAGAGAGGGAAGTGTCAGGATCCTAGCAAGGGCAGTTGGGATCAAGGTCAGAGAAGGGTCAAACCTGAGGCTTAGAGTAGCGGAGGAGTTCTCAGTCAAGTTCCAGGCCGGGGTCAATACCAAGGATCAGAGTCCAATTCAGGTTTCAGGGTGTGGGTCAAGAGGTGAGGTCCAAATCAAGCCAAGGGAGAAGCCGAGAGTTCAAGAGCAGGGAGCAGGAATAGTCAGGGCAGCTACAGGAGATCTGCGCTGTTGCCTGGACAGTTCCTGGAATGCCCTTTGGGTTTATATAGGGCAGGGAGCCAATCAGGAGCCATGAATCTGGAGGTGGGACATGCCACAGTCTGTGCCCACAGTGTGTTGTGGATAGTGGAGCATGAGCTATTTATAGTTGCTGCTG
Source organism: Caretta caretta (assembly GCF_965140235.1). Classification (NCBI taxonomy): domain Eukaryota; kingdom Metazoa; phylum Chordata; order Testudines; family Cheloniidae; genus Caretta; species Caretta caretta. The sequence goes on along the minus strand of NC_134207.1, from coordinate 118,453,791 downwards.
GGTGGTAGTATGGAGATATCTGCTGCAGGCCCAGGGTTTGAGACTCACTGGGCCTTACAAGGATGACGTTCAGGAAACTGCCAAGTGTGAGAGAAGCTCATGTGAGGAGGACCTTGGCACCATGCGAGTTTGGGGCTTGCAAAGAGTAAAAGAATGGAGACCCAGCTCTGGGAAGGAAGCCTGAGGACTCCCTACCTAAAGAGAGAGCATGAGTGAACTGGGGTTGGTGCCTAGAATGCCGACATGTGTGACAACTAAATACATTGTATCCCAGAAGGGGAGTGGTTTTAATTACCTTTTGACTGTGATCTGGAATTTTTGTGGAATGCAAGTTGGGAAATCAAGGCAAGGCTCTGCAGAAAGACCTATTCACATCCCTGTTATATGGAGACAAGGTGGGTGAGGTAATATCTTTTATTGGACCAACTTCTGTTGGTGAGAGACAAGCTTTTGAGCTTACACAGAGCTCTTCAGGTCCTGTTACGTGGAGGCAGGCGAAAGAAATATATAAAACTGGAAACTAGAAATGAACTGTGTTCTCAGTGGTATTTAACAAAGTAAATTTTTAATCAGAACAATTAAATATACCCTGAAAAGGCAGTATGGGAGAGAATAAGCAGGAAAATTTCTTTTCACATGCCGTGTTAAAAAGATAGCAAGGAAGTAGTGAAGGAAGGTTGTTCCTGTCTTTGAATGAATTTCTTGTATACTTTCTGGAGACAGTTGTACATTTGTAAATGTGTAAATACTAAAATAGGAAAACTATTATCTATTGTAGTTTAGCAGGTATACACTGCCACCGTTTCAAAATGTCCTGGATATAGAATAATCAGATGACCAATATGTTGTCTGATCCTTTCTCTACCCCCTCTTTGCCCACCATATTAATTGATAAAGGGCAGATTTGTAGTGGGGTAGGGAGAAGTCAGCAGATCCCATCTTCTACCACCGTCTATCAAATCGCTCCCATATCTCCTGATTAGATTGTATAAAAGCCAATGTATGTTACATCCCCTTATTTTCTCTTTTCTTGGCATATACTCTGCTTCCTCCCTCCACTCTCCGCCAAAAAAAAAAAAAATTCAGATTAAGCAATGCATACACAAATACTTTTAGAGCTTAGTTCTTTATCAGGGATATTTTTCTGTCACGTTTTCATTTTGCTTCTGCAAGAGATGAATTGCGGTGGAATAACACTGAAACTCTGTTTGCTGCTAGTATTACACAAATTAAAACACAATTAGTTCAGTCCCTGAACTCCTTGTTCTTCATCCTGAGTACATTACAGTTTGCTGAGGGATTCTCTGAGATTACCTTTCACTGCTGACCTGGCGGCGTCCCAGTTGTAGTTTCTCTGCAAAGATCACCAGAAGAGCAGAGACTGCTTGACAAAAGCTATCAGAGGATAGAGGCCTCCTTTTGATGAACTGTGTGCTTTAGTGCTCTGGAGCTTTTCATTTGTTTGATCAAATAAATGGAAGACTAATATTTCTGCATTAAATTAATAATTTATATCAGGGTCTTTTGAAGACTACTGGCTGCTTCTGGCCCTTTTCATCAACCCCAGTAATCGAGCAAGCCTCCGAGCAAGATTACACAGTGGTTTGTAAAAGCCGGCGAAAGCCCCATTTCTCCTCTCCCCTTCCTCCCACACAAAATAGCACAACTTACTCTCTTCAATGAATGAGAAACTCTCCATGTTTCGCTTTTGTCTCATATCCCTCAAAATGACAAAAAATAAAATAAAATGCTCGTAATGAAGATTCCTGGAGCACTCATCCATCGGTGTTCCACTCTTGGCATGCATACACCACAGATCAGTGTCTTTTGGCTAGCAGGTTGTGTTTGTGTCCCGGGCATCCTTACGCACCTGTGACTGAGGATGTAAAGGGCAGAGCAGGCCCAACTGCCACTCAGTTCCTTCTCACCACCCATGACTGCAAGACCGAACTCCTCAGTGTCCGCATCTTCACGCATATGTTTTCATTAGCTGTGAATAGTTGTGTGTGTATTAGCACTAGTTAGGTAGTTTCTCATTGGCAGATAAATTGACAGCCTTTTGGAAGTTGTACTTTTTGTATTTTTTCCTCTCTAATAAGAGAGGTTGAAGTCTCCAGGCTTTAAGTATTGCTCCTCTTGTGAGGCAGCGATTCCAGTAAAGGATACAAGCACAAAGGTGATTTTTCTGGTTAGAGGAAGTACATAGCCCTTCCAAATGTGCTGTGGGAAAGTCCTTTTCTTAAAGGGACCTTACAAGCTAGGGAGGTGCTCCTGAAAATGTTTTTCCTAGGCCACTCTGTGCAGCCAGCCTCTGATCCAGGCAGGGCAGACCAACCTCAGAGTAAAAGCACCCCAGTGAGTTCCATATCCATTAACTCATGGGTTCCATCTACAAAGATCATGATGGCTCAGGATTCTGATAGGCTGGTTAAAGCCATGTGCTCAGCCACAAAGCAGCATCACTCCCCCCAGAAAAGCATAGGCAGCTCCCATTCTAAGGAGACTCCATGGCCCAATCCGGGTGCCATAGGAACTTTGAAGTACTGGGACTCCTGCATTGCTTTGAGAACTGAAATCAGATGCCTCTGGTACCGAGGCTCCTTTTGAAAATCCCAGTTTTAAACAGCAATAACACACCCTAGGTCAAAATCTGTAACTGTCATAAATTAAAGATCTGTCATAAAAAAGAAATTGTGTCCTGTGAATGCTGTGTGTGTGTGTGTCTGTATACTGATCTGCACAAGATTATTTTATACTATATTTTATTGCATAGCAATAAAAGCCAGATCAGCATCTGCTTCTGCTGCATGGACCTCATCTCTTGTATCATCCACTCGGTAGTCAATGGACTGGATATAAAAGGAACCGAGAAATACTCTTTTCAACTTTGTTTAGAAACAAGTCAAATAAGCCCTTGCGTATTATGGTCAAGCACTGGTTCTCTAGGTTACAGTTTTCCATCTGGCTTATTCCCCTCTCGGGCTGAGGTGTTTTTTTTCCTCCTCTTTTCACCTTTGCTTTCTGTCCTTAAATTCTCATCTTTTTCTTGCCTGCTGCTCCAATTGGTTTTCTGTGGCAACAGAGCCATTGCTTTGGAAAGGTCAGGAATACAGTCAATTTCACTTAGTGCACACATGGAGAACACAACAGCACAGTTGGAGGAAAAGCTACACAAGAATGGAAGCTGAAAGGGAATAGTGCAATATCATGAGGCTTGTTGAAAACCAACCCATTCTGAACTTTGATCTGCCCTGCACTCAGTTTTATAGAAATGTATTTTATGGCACTCTAGTTAACTTTGTGTTGGTTCTAGGGATGAGCAAACTCAGGGCTGGTCTCCACTATGGGGAGATCGACACCGCTGCAATCGATTTAATGGGTCTAGTGAAGACCTGCTAAATTGATGGCAGAGCACTCTCTGGTCAACCCCGGTATTCCAGCTTTCCAAGAAGAAAAGTCGACTAGAGAGCATCTCCCGTCGACTCAGAACTGTGAAGACACCAGAGCAAGTCGATCTAAATTACGTCGACTCCAGCTACGTTATTCATGTAGCTGGAGTAGCGTAATTTAGGTCAATTTACCCCCATAGTGAAGACAAGCCCTTGGTTTGCTTAGTTTTTTACATATGGGAATATTGTGGGTTTGAAATTTCAAGTCTGACTCCATCACTATAGGGTATGCATTCTGCTTGCTGTAGAAAAGATTGCAGATTGGGAGGACAGAGCAGAATGGTGGCAGAGAGTAAAATCCATGGGGGGAGAAGCAAAGTGAAAGTGGCTCACAGAAGAGACAAGATGGAAATCTTTAGACTGTGAGGGTGAGAAGAGAAATCTAATTAAGTAACAAATAACTACAACTAGGCAATATATATGTCGTATACAGGTCATCCACTTCGTGCTAGCTTAGAATGTTGGGTTCTATCTCAAATTTATAGAACAGATATTTCTTTAAAAAAAAAAAGTTGAATTGTCCTTGTGTGGAAGGGGAAGCATGGATTTAAATTATAGGGAAAATATGCATGAACTTCAAATAGATTTGAGAATCCCAAAATATGTGAAGTTAGTGAAACCTCAAACTAGTGAGGTTAATCCATTTACTACTATCAGTCCAGCTTTAAAACTCAGCCATAAAACATTCTCCCTGGGTTGAAACTAGATTTACTTCAAAGCAATCCCCAGCAATTGGGCTAGCAGTCAAAAGACCAGAAAAGCTGAAATATGCAATATCAATTATCCACCACTTTAAAACTGTTTAAAAACATATTTACATGATAGATCGTAATAGCTATTGTAATAATCTACTGGACTAATATTCATTTTCACAATTGGTACATATAACTACAGTTCATATTTAGATGATAGACTGTAGTGGTCCAGAAGGACAGACTGAGGTCCACTGGGGACATTATCCAATAAAAAAGAAAGCCTATGATAGTGTAGGTATTGTATGAATTTAAAAATATAGAAATAGAAATTGTCATACCAGAGTATACCAAGACACCATCTGGTCCAGTATCCTGTCTATAGAATTGTCCAGTACCAGTTGCTTCAGAGGTGCACATAAAATCATCATCCTGGCCCAAATTCTGCAGGTCTATAATTCATGGTACAATTTCATTCCATACTGGTGTCACCTTGTGTTCTGAAGCTTGAGAATTGACAGACCTTATCGTTTTAGTGCAACTGTAGATACTACTCTTATTTTTAAAATCTTACTAAGCTTATTTGCCTGGAAGATTTTCAGTGGCATGGAGTTTTTGATACACTATGCAAAGTATTTTAATTAGTTTTTAAAAGTTACCTTTTAGTTTCATCTTGGTCTAGTATTATTGGGAATCCAGCTGGACTTCTTTATTACCTATTTTATGTCAAAAACCTCTTTCGTATCTCCTCTTCCTTTCCCAAATGAAATAAACCTAGTCCTATTAATTGTATATCTCGTCACCTCAAATCATCCTCTCCCGCCTCTACAAAGCTATGCACTTTTGTACTCACCATCTTTTGATCTCAAACATTTTACAAACTTGGATAAGCAACATTATTATTAATATAAAAATGGAATAACTGAGGCCCAGGCACATTTAGATAAATTTTTCTAAGTGTTCACTAATTTTTAGCGTCTCCGTTTTTGGATGCTCAACTTAAGGATCTGAATCCTGGTTTTCAGAAGTTTTGGATCTGTACAGCTTCCATTGATTTCCTCTGCAGTTGTAGATGCTTAGAACCTCTGAAAATAATGGCTCAGGGTGTCTCAAATTGGGCACCCAAAAATGGGTGTATGAAAATCAATAGACACTTAGGAAAATGCTGGCCTAAATGACTTGCCTAAGGTGACACAGCAAGTCAGTGACAGGATCTGGAATAGAATAGATGTCTTCTAACTCCCAGCCGTCTAGATCTACCACTATGCCCACACACATGCCTCTAATCCTTATTCTCAGCATAATCCACCTAAGGATTTAAATAATTTAAATGTCTTCCATATTATTCTATCTCCCATTATTAATACTGTCTAACAGCTTAGACACTTTTTATTTGACAGGCACTGTGCATTGAACGAGTGTCATTGTTGCCTTTATCTGTTTCCCAAGGAATCAAAGCTAATTCAGAACCCACGAGTGTGTAAAAGCAGTTGAAATTCTTTCATAGAATCATAGAATATCAGGGTTGGAAGGGACCTCAGGAGGTCATCTAGTCCAACCCCCTGCTCAAAGCAGGACCAATCCCCAGTTTTTGCCCCAGATCCCTAAATGGCCCCCTCAAGGATTGAACTCACAACCCTGGGTTTAGCAGGCCAATGCTCAAACCACCGAGCTATCCCTCCACCCTTTCTTCTAATATGCATTTGTGCTGCTCCCTGGGGGTACCCAGGGTTGTGAGACACCTCACTACCACTGGTCCTTAGCATGAAAGAGCCTTTTCTGTGCCCACCAGGGGTCAGCTTCCTGACAAGCCCAGCCACAGGCAACACAAGTACTCTCCTCTCAGCCCACGCAGGCTCTGCTATCCCTCATGCAAGTTACTGAAAGATAAACATCAAACCCCAAATCCTCCGAGTGCCCCGCTGGAGTGTCCAGCCCCTCTTCCACTGGACATTCACATTATTACCAGCACTGCTGTTCCCAAAGAAACAGCATATCCCAACTTGCCAGTTACACCGTAGACCCTAGTTCCGCTTAACACGCAGCACTTATATATGTTTATAGTGAAAATAAGAATGCATTTATTTATCAAAGAACAGAGATTCAAGTGATAGTAAGTAGGACTAATGGAAACAGAGGGTTACTTATAAAATCATAACACATTCTAGAGCTTAAATTTAACAAACAAGATGCCCTCTTTTCTAAGAAGGTGCTGCCTACCCAAAGTTCTTCTCCCAGCATTTTTCAACCAGGATGCTGAGATCCTCTTTTCAGGAGACCAAACCTGCTGGCAACTTGTCTCCCCCAGATGAAGGATGCCAGGGTATCTTTCTGCACCCACAGATATATTAGACCTTTACCTGAAAACAAGGGTCCCTCCCCTGATGTTCACCTCTTGCTGTTTATTTCTTCTCTTGAAGTTCCCACAGTCTCTTCATTGGCATTTGACTGAGTACACAAATAGACTTCTATTGTAAGACACAAAATATTAAACCAGATAGATAAGAGTCTCCCACCTCTGGCCTTGTGGAAATGGTCTTAAGGCATATTATCTACAAGCCCTAAGGACATAATTTCCTATATATCTCCTTAAGTATTATCTGCACATACATTTTGCAAAGATTATGATGACCAGCGTGACACAGGCTTTCAGTAAAAATCCTTATGACATTTTTTAATGAGCTACAATGTAAATACCAGACCCAGGGGATCCCTTGTAACCCTTATGCCCTCTACCAGTTGACACCAAGAGGTTCTTGGGTCACAACATTACCTTGCACTTGGCAATGCTGAACTGAATCTGACCATTACTATGTTTTGTGAGGTCCTGGGGTACTTGAGTCTTCCCTAGTTTTGAAAACCCTAACTAATTTTGAACCATCTTGCTATTCATCCCTACTGCTGAGCGCTACCTCTGATAGTTTTCTGAGTAAATCTGGGACTAGAAATACAGACTTGTTGTGGGGAACTTCGGACAAGTCACTTAATGTCTCCTTTTTTCCCCTATCTGCAAAATGAGTATGATAATACCTTAATTAATGTTTGTAAAGTGCTTTAAGATACTCACTTGTAAAGGTGTTAAGTCAATGCAAAGAATTAGGATGATAAGTTAGTCTTTATATAGCCTCTATTTGGTATTTGCTTAGAAAAAAGTTATTTTTCATCACATCAGTACATTAAAAGGTATAAAATGGACATCTGTTTGTTCTCTCTACATTTACTTCCATCTTATGCCGGTAGTATATTTTTAAACTGCTTTTTTTATTTTACTTCATATATTTATTTTTTTGGTGAGTTGTATTCTTTCTATTCAGGTTTTTGGTATAAAAGTAAAAATATACAATTTTCCTTCACCCTCAAAATTACATGTCCCTGACTGCCCCTTCCCAGGACACCCTGCTGCTAACCTCCCCCACAGGACCCCATCCCGCTATCCGCTCTTTCTCCCCTGACTGCCATGACCCCTATCCACACCCCTACCCCCTGACAGGCCCCCTGGGACTCCCATGCCTATCCAACCGCCCTTGTGCCTTGTCCCTGACTGCCCCCAGGACCCCCTGCTCCTTATCCAACCCCCCCATTCCCGCCCCCGTACCATGCCACTTAGAGCACCAGGACTGGCAGCCGTAAGTAGCACACCGTAAGTAGCACATTCCTACTGGGAGCAATTTAATACACTACACCTGCCCTCCAGACAGTTTTGGAACCCTGATGTGGCCCTCGGGCCAAAAAGTTTGCCCACCCCATCTGAAAGGGTGATCAGTGCCCTGAATCTCATTAGCCAGCTAGAGATGAGGGTCATCAGAACCTCGCAGGACTTGGTAATAGTTTTCTTAGACCTGTAACTTTAAACAAGTTGATTGTTAGTATAGAATATCCACCAAGTACAAAACAAACAAGTTGAAAACATTGTGATCTCTTCCAGGAATGCTGACATTTGTTTGTTCTGAAATTACGAAAACATGTTTCCTTGGTCTAAATGTTAACATTTTCCAGCATAGAGATCATTAACCTTTCAGCTGTTTATTGCAGTGAATCAACTTTTTAAAAATCCGTCCTAGCCAGAGAGAGGTTTTTTTCTTACAAAAATTAATTCTGGAGCCATCAAAGGTGAAGGGAAGAATTAATTATTTAGTGCTAACTTCATCCCTCTTCTGTGAAGTTACAGTAAGGGGTGAAGAGGGGCATAGGGACTTTCTCCCCTTCCCTCCATATAAATAGCATTATAGGGTCTATTCCTAGCCTTAAGGCAGTCTAAGAAGTGCCTGGCTTCCATGCCAGCTGGCACTTCACAGCTTCAAGGGGGCGTGGTCTGCAGGTAAGACCCAAGCCCAGAGCTCCAGCTGGCAATTACATATACTGCAGGTCGTAATTCAGGGCAGCTGCACCTGTATTTTCCTTTAGTGATGCAGCAAGGGCACACAGTCACAGGCTTCCAGCTCCCTAGCCATTGCCTTTCTTGGGTGGAGACTGGTCTCTCTCCCTTCTGGTCGGGTATCTCCATGCTAAACAGCTTCCTGCCTTCACTATTTTATTCCTAGACAAAGACAGACTGCCTAAGCAGACCTGCTTGCCTTATCTTCAGAGACTAACAACAGCATTACTGCCCTCAGTTAAGCTACCATACCATTCTTCTAAGCAAGTATATTTGATTATTAAAGTAAAAGGACTACAGAGAAAATATATTTAAAACATTCTTTGCTCAGAACAAGAACACTCATGAGAAGTTCAGTCCATCATTTACACAATTTAGAGGTCTTTGAACTGGAGTTCTCAGGAGTGGGTAATCGGTATACAAGTGGTTTCTCTTCCCAGGGCATAGCTTCAAAAGGATGAATTTGAAGTGGGTCATTTATACTCTCCTAAGTATTCCTAGGAATTCACAATACACATGCAGTGTCCCCAACGGTCCTGAAAAGTTCCTACTAAGAGATTGCATGAGTTCTGTCTTTCTGCTAAGGAAACTCTATAGAATCACTCATGGACCCTCAAGGTATTAAGTGTAATCAATAAGGTTTAAGTTACCTCCATAAGGTTTGCCCAGGATATTGCCATATCTGTCACACTGTGATAAACAGTATACTGGAGCAAAGGACTGCTGTGCTGCTTGTGAACGGTTTGCTCGGTAATGAACTGTGGCTCTCTGACTGGAGTCATTGTTCCTTGCATGAGTAGAATGATTCTTGTGACAGAGAGGTGGCTGACACTAGTATTACCACCCCATTCCTGCCCTCTCTGTTCAGCTCCCATAGGAAGGGATAGAATTTTTCTCAATATTTGCTTAAGAGGAACTGAGACTTTTGGGGTTTAAAGTAGGTGTTACTGATAAGTATCTGAGCCACTTCACAGAGCTAAAGTAATATAAGGCAAAACAAGTGCATTATGCGTTAAACAGGAGACTTAATTTAAGGGCAGAATGGAAGCTGTATAGAGCAGCAGCTCCTGCTAACTTTAAAAAATAAAAAAGTTATGGACAAAGATCCAAAACCGGACGGAAAAACATTTCCTCCCTCCTCCCATTCTCTGTGGCATGTAATGAGTTTCTGTCTTTGTGGCTTTAGATATAACACTGTCAAGGGGTGTTGTCTCACTGAATCGGCTTACAAAGGCTTTTGCTAGTTTATTTTTTCACAGACATATTATATCCATTGTAATGCTTCTCAAACTCCCGAAATGCCTGCAGTTGTGTGCTGGGGGAGACAGCTCTTGGGGGAGATTCTGTAGAGCCCTAGATCTCAGCCTGTGGACCACAAGGGGAGCCGCTCACCTGCAGCTGTCCGGAGGCTGGAGCCTGCTTCTTTCCTTTGTGTCCTATTGTAGCTGATTTGTTTAGCCATTTTTCACCAGCCCATTGCATGCTAAAAGTATCCAATGAATCACAGTACTAATTCCTGTGAAGTGCTTTGGGGACTCTTGCAAAGGTTTCTGGGATGTGTCTGAGGATTGATTGATAAGGACTGACTTCCAGATAACGTAGTGAAAAAAGGTGAAGCTCTCCTGCTGTAGCTTCTTACAAAGATTCAGTGTGATTCTGGCTATCCCTTTTCTACATAGCAGAGCAATATTCTGCATTTGCCTGAATAAGTGAATCTACATGTTCTTCCACGTGGCTCATGACTTAAGGTTTCCTCTGTTCTTGTTACCCATGAAGGGTGATTACATTTCTAATGGAATATCACTGGCGATATATCACACGTCAGGTGTTGTGTTTTTTGTTTTTTTACCCCTAATGGAATCCTGTGGTTTCCTCTTTATCTTTTTTCCTTTCTTCTGTACCATTCTTCCCACAAGTTAGCATGTCTTAGCCTCCAACCAAAGAAGAATGATAGGATTCCTACTGAAGCCTGTTAACAGTAATTTGTTTCTAATAGTGAAAAATGTCTTTTGCTGTACTCTGTGCTCTCAGAAGAGCCCTGGATTGCATAACAGAACATAGCCTGACCCAAAATAGAGCTGAATACAGTGGTTTGAAGGAAACCGCAGACTTTGATGGCAAGCCATTAAGAATGGTTATTTGTCTACTGTCTGTCAGAATGTTGAGAGTGGGAGGAGAGATTTGTGTCTTTCTTTCCTGATTGGTTGATTATACATTGCCTTTCCCATCAGACAGTCTGTAAGGAAACTGGCATCAGAGGTCTAGAGTAATTCTGCACTGTTTCTCATGTTGGATTTTTAAAACTGGGGCTGGATGCCAAAAATTGAATGATCAAAAAAAGTAAAATCTGCAACTGCAGCTGATAACAGGGAGAGGCGTTACAGTCCTGAGTAACTTTTTTTTCCTTTTATAAATGTTGCATTTAAAACATAAGAGCCAATATTTTCAAGCATGACAAATGATTTTGGGGGGCAGGGGAAACTTGACACGTTTAAAGGAGTCTGAATCTTAGAAGTGTGATGTTCCACTCCTGTGAAAATCAGGCCCTTTTCAGGTGTCTCAACTTGAGTACTGAAAACTGAAGGCACCAAAGATCACTCATCACTTTTGCAAATCTTGGCCAAAATTTATAAAAAAAAAAAAAATTCAGGGTTATGCAATGATTATTATGAGAATAATAATTTACATATGTTATTTTTACTGTATAATTGAGATGTAGGTGTGTATCTCTATAGTCATGCCTTTCATCCAAAAGCACTTCAAAGTTCCTTGCAAATGCAACAAATATCTATACTACATACAAGGATAACTGCATCCATCACTGAAACTTAGACCCTTCTGGGACGGAATATGGTAGTTGCTTAACACATAGAAGAAGAAAATGTGGAATAATATAGAGATTACAGATAGCCTTTGGGCTAATACCCTACCTAAAATCCTAATTTACCAAACTAGAATGTTCCCAGGTGCTTCTGCTTTTCCAGCAAGGAGTTAGTTGAGAATCTTAGTTTTATTCCGAGCTCTGCCCGTGACTGGCTGGGTAACCTTAGGTAAATATTAAGACTTTCTGTGCCTCAGTTACCCTATTTGTCAAATGTAGATGATGATAGTGCTGTAAAGCACTTTGAAATCTTCAGATGAACATCTTGTAATAGTAATTTGATGTGAAGACTCATATGGGATTTAATATCTATTGATAGTATTTGTATTTATAGTATGATTTCAGTTGTTTGATGTAACAGTATCGATTTTTTTTCAGATCATTGTCATTTCCCCTCCCATTAATTATTTTTAAAAACAAAAGAAAAAATTGCCACAGGATGTTTCATTAATACATATGCTCAGGACCTGGGTATTGTCTTATCTGAGACTGCATTTCCTGCAGCACAGAGTCCTTAGTGCTAGCCCAGGGCATTGGTTCAGTACTAACTCAAAAGGTAGAGTACAGTACAAACTCTTAAACCATTAGCAGTATTTCCCAGAACATCCTGGTTTGTTCCTCTGATGTTTGCCATTCAGATACTGATTAGGCTTCACCCTGCTTGGCTGTGGGAATACAGTTCACTTAGAATCATAGAAAATCAGGGTTGGAAGGGACCTCATGAGGTCATCTAGTCCAACCCCCTGCTCAAAGCAGGACCAATACCCAACTAAATCATCCCAGCCAGGGCTTTGTCAAGCCTGACCTTAAAAACCTCTAAGGAAGCAGATTCCACCACCTCCCTAGGTAACGCATTCCAGTGCTTCACCACCCTCCTAGTGAAAAAGTTTTTCATAATATCCAACCTAAACCTCCCCCACTGCAATTTGAAACCATTACTCCTTGTTCTGTCATCTGGTACCACTGAGAACAGTCTAGATCCATACTCTTTGGAAACCCTTTTCAGATAGTTGAAAGCAGCTATCAAATACCCCCTCATTCTTCTCTTCTGCAGGCTAAATAATCCCAGTTCCCTCAGCCTCTCCTCATAAGTCATGTGTTCCAGTCTCCTAATAATTTTTGTTTCCCTTTGCTGGACTCTCTCCAATTTTTCCAGTTATTAGCATTTTAAAGCTAACAAAACTATATATAAAAAATCTTCTCTGTGATAGTGGGAACACTTAAGTTTAGATAAGAGGACTTTATAGGTGGCTCAGATAGCAGCTCCTATCTTTAAGGTTGCCCAAAACTTCCCATTATAAGACCATGTTTTCAGTTGCTTAGAACTTTGCCAAACTTTAATTCTGCAAGCTGAGATTTTCTATGCTGGATGTCTGCTACGGTCAGATTTTGTTTGTTTCAACTAAAATGGCACAGCCACTTCTCACAATGAGCTTAGGGAAAGATACATTTTGCCCATGTTAAAAAATAAATTTCTGGAAACCATTTCACTGAGAGGCTCTAGCTCCTCCATGCTTTCGAGCAAGGACTTGAAATTTGACAGGAGGTTACTCTGGGGCTGGGTGTGGGCCTTTTGCCCATGCAGTCTCTGGCCTCTCTGAGTTCTACAAGAAGACTGTCACTTGTAATTGTTTTTTGTAATTTAGACCTTAGTCTACTGGGAACTGGATGAGACCATCAAACTAATTTCTCATAGGCTATTAGATAACAATTTTAGTCACTAGGACAGTGGCCTGCATTTGGACTGGTAACCTAGACAGCACTTGAAGGCTCTATATCCTATTACTAATCTCCTGAGCAATTCAGCCCCACTCAGAAGCAGCAGTTTTGTAATGCAAAGCATTGGGTTGGTGGGGCTAGTTGGGCTTCTGGAAACCTCAGGTTAAAATTCTGTCACAAAGCTAAAGTATTGGTTTGGGATAATTTTCTTGTCTCACGCTTTCAGTGTGGACTTTTTATAGAGCATTCAACACAGTTGTAAGCTGTACTGTAGTTCATACATATCCATCCCACCCTAGATACTGCTAATTCCTGCCTCCCAAAGATGGTATATTCCTGGGGCTCATAAGTAACTTCTCACAAACATAATTTGCCATTGAAGTAGTCCAGACAGCATTACAAAATGCATCAGGGGAGAATTTCCTTTGGCTCCTCAAAATGTCTTCTGCCCCACCATGTTTGTTAAAAGAAAAGGAGTACTTGTGGCACCTTAGAGACTAACCAATTTATTTGAGCGTAAGCTTTCGTGAGCTACAGCTCACTTCATCGGATGCATACTGTGGAAAGTACAGAAGACGTTTTTATACATACAACCCATGAAAAAAATGGGTGATTATCACTACAAAAGGTTTTCTCTCCCCCCACCCTACTCTCCTGCTGGTAATAGCTTATCTAAAGTGATCACTCTCCTTACAATGTGTATGATAATCAAGGTGGGCCATTTCCAGCACAAATCCAGGTTATCTCCCCCCCCAGCACTGAGGCTCCTCTACTACAAGCTGAATTCACCAAAGAGCTGAACTGACTAAGAGCTGAAATCACTGAGCGTTGTGTTAAGTAGTGGGGGAGCCTGAAGATATATTGTGGAGCAGTTTGCGGGACGGCTGGAGTGTCTTGTGGACAGGCTGGTGGAGCAGTTCATCGGACGGCGGGAGCTGCTGGTGGGACGCGAAGCAGTTTGTGGACCAGCTGGTGGAGCAGTTCGTGGGACGGCGGGAGCTGCTTGTGGGCCGCAAAGCAGAGCTGAGCGAAGCAGTTCGTGGAGCGGAGTGGAGCAAAGGCCTATGGAGCTGTGGGGCAGTCAGCTTCAGATCATGTAAGGTGCCTCTTACCTCCGCCCCCATCTCCACCCAGGTTGGGAGGTAAAGCTCTGTAGATAAGCTTTTGAACTCTGGGGCTGCCCTGACCAGGGACAGAGACTTTTGGGTCATTGGACTTTTGGGACTTTGGGTGATTTGGGGTTGCTGGACTCAAGAACCAAAGGGAAAGGACATGCCCCAGTTTGCTTGGGGTGGGTTGTTTTTTTTTTTGCTCATGGGTTGTGTTATGAATCCTATTGGTGGTGTTTCCCCAACATAATGCCACATTGTCTCTCTCTGTTATTAAAAGGCTTTTTGCTACACTCAGACTATGTGCTTGCGAGAGGGGAAGTATTGCCTCTTGGAGGCACCCAGCGGGGGTGGTATATATTTGTCCCAGGTCACTGGGTGGGGGCTCGAGCCAGTTTGCATTGTGTTATTGGAATGGATCCCCTAGATATTGAACCCGGCCCTTGTTGCTGCCAACTCTGACGGAGGGGGATAACCTGGATTTGTGCTGGAAATGGCCCACCTTGATTATCATACACATTGTAAGGAGAGTGATCACTTTAGATAAGCTATTACCAGCAGGAGAGTGGGGTGGGGGGAGAGAAAACCTTTTGTAGTGATAATCACCCATTTTTTCATGGGTTGTGTGTATAAAAACGTCTTCTGTACTTTCCACAGTATGCATCCGATGAAGTGAGCTCACGAAAGCTTATGCTCAAATAAATTGGTTAGTCTCTAAGGTGCCACAAGTACTCCTTTTCTTTTTGCAAATACAGACTAACACGGCTGTTACTCTGAAACATGTTCGTTAAATTATACAAACTAAAGAGCGTGCTTTATTATCAATATTCTTGTGTTACATTCAACATATAAACATTTCTATTTTCATCTCACCTATGTTATCTCTAATACCCGATCCATTATCATATAATAGTTTGAAGGACTTACAAATCTAAACTACATATAGCTTACTAGTCTCTGATTTTATTGTTTGTTTGTTTGTTTGTTTTTGTTGGGATTCTAATTACAAGATATCATATCAGTTTAAACATATGCAATGAAATCAGATGTACTTAACTAGTTAATTCTATTAGTTGAGAGGATGCTAATATATATAGCACAGTGTAACCTTTTATTATTATTATTTATTTATTATTTTATTATTATACATGGAAAGAAGTGTAACAAGAATAAGGTTGAATGCTCAGACTATATATGAAAACAAACAAAAGTGAGTACAGCCAAATAAGTAAAGTTGTTCCAAGTTTGAAGGGTATGTGCTAAAAGCCATCAGCCATGTCTCTGCTGATCAGAGGATCAAATGGATGAACTGATATTAAACAATTCAGAAGAAACATATGTTTGATGACACATCTGTATTTGCATAGTTTACTTCCAGCAGAGTGCAGTAACATTTTAGGAATATGCTGGAACTTGACTGTTTTATAGGCCCAGATTCAACAATACCTTGCTGAAGGACAATCATAAAGAGGAAAATTATCAGGTGAGCTAAGATGCTGTACCATTTAACCTGTGCCCAAGAGATTTTAATTAAAAAACAAAAGCATACATTACCTGTCGCTCTTGTTGAGCCACTATCCTAGCATATTCAGTTGTCTCAACAGTTTCCTCCAATTCCCAAAATATCCATGATTTTTCGTGACATTTGAAGTTGATCATCACCAGTTGGGCTTCGTCCTATTAATAAAGAGTTTGGGAACTTCCACCCTGGATTAAGTGCAGTATTTAATATCTTTGTTGTTGTTAACTTCTTTGGACAAAAGAATAAAGAAATATCAGTCTGATTTATTCTCCTGCTATTCTTCTACAAGATGTTAGAATGTCAGATTTCTTATTCTGCACCCATGCCACTTGTCCCCACACACACTCCCGTGGGTCTGTATTACAATAATCAGTGCCAGAACCTGAAAGTGTTCTATATACTGACAAAAGAACTTTGAGCAAATGTGAGAAATGAGATTTCCTTCCAATCATTTCTTTCTTTAGACAAACAGTTGTGACCTGATTCTCAACTGCCTTCCCCCAGTCCTACACTGGCGTAACTCCTACGGATATGCATGGCGTAAAGCTGGATAACAGCAGTGGCTCAGGCCCTCAGTCTTTACCATCTTTCCTGGTGATAGACATTTTCATCTCGTCATATTGCCATTCAGATCCCTTTTTTTCCAGTTCCCCTCAAATCCACTATGACAATAGAACCGTAGGAGCAACTCTCTTAAAGAAGCTAAATCCCCCTTCACTTCACCTGCATTGTTGAGAAAGCTTTCAGGATGCTTTGTCCTTAGCAATTCCAGACAATTACTTTACACTCTCTCCATACGTCTCTGGACAAAATTCCAAAATTAAGAACTGTGTAGTTGTGCAGTGTTCTGGAGAGTTTGTCCAAACTCTCAAACCTTTCCAGTACCTTTGTGGATAATGCATATCAAAATGTTCAGCTTTGCGTTTATGATGATGAGATATGAAATAAATTATAACTTTTCTTTGTGCTGTTGTGTGCTTGTATTATTGAGCTGTCCAAAGCATTTCATATGTGTGTAGGAAAAGTGATACACAAAATAAACTTGTGTTGTACTTACTGATACTGCCATGTCAACCCTGACCACACCACACGATCCATCGTCTACAGCCAAGCTCTGCGATACAACCGCATTTGCTCCAACCCCTCAGACAGAGACAAACACCTACAAGATCTCTGTCAAGCTTTCTTACAACTACAATACCCACCTGCAGAAGTAAAGAAACAGATTGATAGAGCCAGAAGAGTTCCCAGAAGTTACCTACTACAGGACAGGCCTAACAAAGAAAATAACAGAACGCCACTAGCGGTCACCTTCAGCCCCCAACTAAAACCCCTCCAACGCATTATTAAGGATCTACAACCTATCCTAAAGGATGACCCAACACTCTCACAAGTCTTGGGAGACAGGCCAGTCCTTGCCTACAGACAGCCCCGCAACCTGAAGCAAATACTCACCAACAACCACATACCACACAACAGAACCACTAACCCAGGAACTTATCCTTGCAACAAAGCCCGTTGCCAATTGTGCCCACATATCTATTCAGGGGACACCATCACAGGGCCTAATAACATCAGCCACACTATCAGAGGCTCGTTCACCTGCACATCCACCAATGTGATATATGCCATCATGTGCCAGCAATGCCCCTCTGCCATGTACATTGGTCAAACTGGACAGTCTCTACGTAAAAGAATAAATGGACACAAATCAGATGTCAAGAATTATAACATTCATAAACCAGTCGGAGAACACTTCAATCTCTCTGGTCACGCAATCACAGACATGAAAGTCGCTATCTTAAAACAAAAAAACTTCAAATCCAGACTCCAGCGAGAAACTGCTGAATTGGAATTCATTTGCAAATTGGATACTATTAATTTAGGCTTAAATAGAGACTGGGAGTGGCTAAGTCATTATGCAAGGTAGCCTGTTTCCTCTTGTTTTTTCCTACCCCCCCCCCCCCCCAGATGTTCTGGTTTAACTTGGATTTAAACCTGGAGAGTGGTCAGTTTAGATGAGCTATTACCAGCAGGAGAGTGAGTTTGTGTGTGTATGGGGGTGGGGGAGATGTGAGAAAACCTTGATCTATGCAGGAAATAGCCCGACTTGATTATGTAAAGAGTTGTCACTTTGGATGGGCTAGCACCAGCAGGAGAGTGAATTTGTGTGGGGGGGTGGAGGGTGAGAAAACCTGGATTTGTGCTGGAAATGGCCCACCTGTTGATCACTTTAGATAAGCTATTACCAGCAGGACAGTGGGGTGGGAGGAGGTATTGTTTCATGATTTCTGTGTGTATATAAAGTCTGCTGCAGTTTCCACGGTAAACATCTGATGAAGTGAGCTGTGGCTCACGAAAGCTCATGCTCAAATAAATTGGTTAGTCTCTAAGGTGCCACAAGTACTCCTTTTCTTTTTGCGAATACAGACTAACACGGCTGTTCCTCTGAAACAACAATGATTGTAATTGTCTAAGGGCCCATCCTGCATTCAGTGGCACCCAAACCTCTTGTTGATTTCACTGGAATTTTTGTGTAGGAAATGCAGGATCGAGCACCAAGAACTTCATCCAAAGGCCATTGAAATCAGTAGAAGTCTTTCCATTGAGTTCAATAAATTTTGGATTATATCCTAAATATTTTCTTTCCTCCTAAAACCTAATCTGTCTACAATAATTCAGTCATTTCTCTTCTGGCATCCTGGCCTTCCTTGATACCACACTAAGAAATATGATAGTCAGATGTAGCGCCCCCTCTCCACCTGGTTACCTCCTTTAATGCCAATCCGCTTACAGGTTTTGATGGACAGGTCTGGGTTCTTTTGGATCCAGCCACCCACTCAGCGGGGTGTATCTTCTTTCTTTTTTTCCTGTGAAATTATTTGGCTGCGTTGGTCCCAGGATTTCCCCTCCCCACAAAGGGGTGCAGGGCTCAAGGTATAGGTTACACAACTACACTAACATCCAAACTGTAACCTCCTAGCCCAGCGTCCAGTCACACACTCAGCAGGCAGCTTCCCTGGCCTAGCAGCCAGAGCAGAGCTGACCATGTGGCGACTGGTCTCACCTAGGGAGCTGGAGGGCAAACCCAGCCTGGCTGGGAAGCTTCTCAGCAAACACTACAAATTGGGAATCATCAGTGGGGAAGGAAAAACCCAGCTGATGGATCTGCTGTCAGGTCCCTAGAAGCCAGTTCTCAGGGGAAACGCTGCATGCAGGCCTGGGACTCACCAGCTCCCCACACAGCCAGTCCTGCCCTTTCCGTCATTGGCTCCAGACTGACTACAAATGACTTCTCCCTGGAAGGGCCTCTCACTCCCTATCGATTGCTGGGCAGACTCTGAATCTGCCTTGGCTCCCCCTCCCGACGAGGGACAGTGTGCTTCTCCCTGAGCTGCCAGCAGGCAGAGTCCCAGGAATCTATGTCATCTCCTTGGGGGTTACAAATAAAAATACACTTGTTGGTCAAAAGGGGCACACTGCTATTTGCTCAATAGTATAAAGTAGTAGTAATTATTAATAATTGTATTACAGTAGCTTCTAGAGGTCTCAGCCGTTAGGTTTTACACATAATGAGGAACTACAAAAGAAATGTAGGTACTGTAGTATGTTTGTTATATCTGCCCTTTACTTAGCCACCAATTCCATTCTTTTTATGCCTTGTGAAAGTAGCTTCTAAAGTATGAAAGCCTAAGAGTTCAAATTTCTATGGCCTCACAGAAATGAAAGGCAGATTCATTATCATTTTTTGCACTTAAGACATACTGCTTCACCACGCAGATTGCCTGATCAAGTACGGAATATGAAATGGCACATTAGGCTTTCTAGATTTACCCTAAGATATGGCAATTCATGTAGTGTTTATTATGATTTTATATCCAGCAGTATACTGCAAGAATACAATATTTAGGAAGGGGTGAAGCATCATTGTAGGCTTTGGTCCTGCCAAACTAGACTTGCATGTTTATTGCCTTTACACTAAGTTTTTGTAAGCTCTCTTTTTGTATGACTAACAGATTTCGTGCCTGGTGTTACTTGGAGTGTTATTTGCAAGTCACTGTCTGCTTTCGGGATTGGTATGGCTGGCAGCATTTTTCTCTTCAGGAACTCTAATGCCCTCCTTTCAAACTCTGCTATCTTCAGAAAATCTTGCTCTCAAAAAGAGTAGATTTGCAGATTTGTAATGCAGTGCGCTCCATAAGCTTGACCATACATAGTAGCACTAGGACATGAAAAACATGCACTGTTCTTGTTTTTGTTATTGCCTGCAGTATTTTTCCTGAATGCTCAAAAAATAACAAGATTAAAATATTTATATATATTAAAAGATGAAATGGGAGAACAAAAAATAAACACCCAAAAAATCCCAAAGAGAACAAGGAATTTGTGATAGTTTAAGCATTAGGAAGATTGGAAGTGAAATGACAGTGAGTTTGTCACAGTGGCTGTAAACATTTAAATTTTTTTGGTGTAATCTAAGTTGCTTAGAAAACGCAACACATTACTTTCAGCGTAATAGTGAACCTAACCCTGACATTTGTCATCCTTAGGCATAAGTGCTGGCTGAAAAGCTATAACAGAAACATAGGAATTGCTATACTAGTCAGTTCAGTGGTCCATCTACTCCAGTGTCATGTATCCAACATTGGCTAATACTTGATGCGTCAGAGGAAGGTACAAGAAACTCCATAATGGACAATTATGAAATAATCTACCTGTCGGAGAATTTCTTCTTAATCCCCATCAATTAGTGACTGGTTTATGTCCTGAATCACGAGGGTTTATTCCATGCATACTTTTTTAAATCTAATGTAACTATGTGGATGTTCTTATTATCCATATCTAATCATATTTGAATCCTCCTAAGTTCTTGGCGATATTTTGTTGCAATGAGTCCCACTGGTTATTTATCTGTTGTGTAAAAATGTATTTCCTTTTTATTGGTTCTTTCTATTTCATTGCATTTTGCTTTGTGTTATGAGAGTGTGAGCTCTCAACTTATTTTCTCTGTACTATTCATTATTTATATAACTCTGTCGTGCCCCCTCCTTATTTATCTCCTTTCTAAACCAAATAAACCTAATCTCATCAATCTCTCCTCATTCAGAAAGTCTTTTCATGGCTAATACTTTTGTTGCCCTTCTCTGGACCCCTTGTTTTCTGTTTTATTTTTAGATGTGGTGACCAGAACTAAACTATGTATTCAGGGTGAGGACATACCATTGATTTTTATACAGGCATTACAATATTTTCAGTGTTATTTTCTATCTTATTCTTAGAGAACATCCTAACATGTTGTTTGGGGTTGGTTTGCTGGGTTTTTTTGGACCACTTCCATATTTAGCAGATTTTTTTTCATTGTGCTGTTCATGATGTCCAGGCCACTTTTTCCTGCATACTTTTCATCTGCAAATTTTGCCACCTCACTGTTTACTCCATATTCCAAATCACAAGTGGAACTGGTAGCAATCCCTGTCTTTAGATTGTATAACATTTTCCATTATAAATTCTAGTGACCTTTTTGAGAAGGTCTAACACCTTTACCATTTGCAGCAGGCCTTTGAAGTTCAGCACAGGAAAGCCTTTAGGTTAGAGAAGTGCCTTTATTGTCTGTCCCCTGATTTTTCCATTCAGATTTTGCTGAGATGATATAAACTGTTAAATTTCCATTTTCCTTTTCACTTGCATTCCTCGAGAAAATTTTGGGAGCATCCAGAACAATAACTGAACATGAGCATTCTAAGGCCAGTCCAATGCCGCAACACCAGCAGGCAACAATGACATTTCAGTGGGAACACACCTAGGAGCTGCCATAGCGGATGTAGTAGAGGCTTTGGGGAGAGAAAGCCAGGCTGTGCTCTCCCATCCCGTCCCCTGGACTCAGCACATGGCCCTAGCACCCCCATCTTTGTGATGATAACTTTCTTCTGCTACCAGTTAGGTCATATATTCCAGGCACTAGAGGCATGTGCTGAAGCATTAGGATTCAAATCCTGTGAGCAGAGGTCATTACAGTTGTACATAACCAAATTGGTTTTTTACCTTTTTCTGTAAAACAAGCAAATAAATAATATGGAAATTATATGCAAAAATCTGCTCCTGCAATCTTAATTCTGCCCCTTGGGCACATGCATTGTGATAGTTTTAAATTACATGAGCCCCAGGAAATTACAGGACCCGTGCCCCTCTTGAGGATGACTAGGGCAGTGGTTTTCAAACTTTTTTTCTGGCAACCCAGTGGAAGAAAATTGTTGATGCCCATGACCCAACGGAGCTGGAGATCGGGGGGGTTGGGGTCTGGGAGGGGCTCAGGGCTGGGGAAGAGGGTTGGGGTGTAGGGGTGAGGGCTGCGGGGTTGGGCCAGGAATGAGGGATCAGGGTGTGGGAGGGGGCTCAGGGCTGGGGCAGGGGGTTGGGGTGCAGAAGGGGGGGGTCAGAGCTTGGGGTGGGGCCAGGGATGAGGGGTTTGGGGTGCGAGGGGGTTTGAGGGAGCTCAGGGCTGGAGCAGGGAATTGGGGAGCAGGGTTGGGGTGCGAATTTACCTAGGGCGGGTCCTGGTCAGTGGCGCAGCTGGGGTGCAGAGGCAGGCTTCCTGCTTGTCCTGGTGCTGCGGACCGTGCTGCGCCCCGGATGCGGCCAGCAGCAGGTCCAACTCCTAAGCAGAGGTGGGCAAGCAGCTCCATGCAGCTCTCACCCACAGGCACCGCCTCCCCAGCTCCCATTGGCTGGTTCCCGGCCAATGGGAGTGTGGAGCCGGTGCTCTGGGTGGAGACAGTACGCGGAGCCCCATGCCCCCCGCCTAGGAGCAGGACCTGCTGCTGTCCACTTCCAGGGCACAGCACGGTGTCGGAACAGGTAGGACTAGCCTGCCCTAGCCGGGCAGCACCGCCAACAGGACTCTTAATGGTCCAGTCAGCAGTGCTGACCAGAGCTGCCGCAACCCAGTGCCTTATGTTCTGCGATCCGCAGTTTGGAAACCACTGTACTAAGGGATAGAAGTAAGGTTGCAAGTGTAAAATGGCATTTCCTAGCTTTTGAGTGTTTAACTTTGCAACCTAGGTGTTCTTTTAATGTCAATTTTTAAAAAATGTATTAAGCAATTCTCGTTCTGGTAATGATCCTTTGGGTACCTATAGCCATGTTGAAAACTGGCCTCTTCGTCTCTGAAGTCTTTTAACCAGTTTTTAACTTGTTACAATAGTTTATTTAGATTACAATCGCATTCAAAATCTGTTGCTGGCCATGCAAATTCCTAGAATCACTGGTAGAAGCATATTTAGGAGGATTTAAAAAAAAAAAAAGAGAGAGAACCACACTTTCCCCTGGAAAAACCTCTTGTCTTTTTTTTAAGTCTTGGCATCAGCTTCTTCTTCTGTCTAGCCCCTCATCCCTTTCTTGGTTTCATCCTCAATTATTTTTGTTTGTGTTGAACGGCTGCCTGCTCAGCTGCAGCAGAGCTTGGGCTTGGCAGCCGGCCTTGTGTTTTACAGTTCTACAGCTTCTGCTGCTTAAAGCACGTTGAAAACGGCTTTGAAAGAAATCCATGTTGGACTGAAAGCAGCATCTTTGTTGTTACCCCCTCAGAATAATTTGGTACTATAACTGAGATTTGTATTTGGGGTAAATAAACATGATTTCTGATATAGAGACAGACAGAGATACACAGTTCAGAGAAGTATAAACACACGCACAGCTTTGCTCCTCTGGACTATAAAGAGTTTTTGAAGCATGCATGGGTACTTTGGGGTGGAGAAGCACTGGATAAAGTGCCTAGGGGCTGCACAGCAGCAGGAGCCAGACTTCCTCCCAGGGCTCCCAGGAAGCAAAGCCCAGTAATAGCTCTGCCCTTGACACGGGTATGCTGTGTTCTCTCTCCCGGTGTGCTGGCTGGGCAGAAGAGGGGTAGAGCCACGGCTCCAAATTCACCTTGTCCCTGCTTGATACCTAACACCGGCAGTGGCAAAAATAAGAAGCTGTGGCTCCACTCCCCAGCTGCAGTGTTGCCTGCTCTTTCGTGGGATCCCGTCTTGCATGTCTGTGCTGAGCAGGGCACAATCTAGCCCTTAATTTGTATACATTAGTCAGAGGGATTTTGTGCCAGCGCTTCAGAATAAGTGCACCTCTCCTGCAGGTGGCTTACCTGTTTTGGTTTTTTTTTCTTTCCCTCTTCTATTTGAAATTAGCTGTTTGACCTTTAAAAATGTATCTCTACATCCTGATTGCATTAAAGGCAATTGCTGCAGAGACAGGAGTGTTTTAATCTACTTTGCAGTGCTGTAATTGAGAAACAATGAGGACACAGTGACTTGAGATTTGTTTTTTTCAAGCCAAGAGCATATTGTTCATTGTGGTCTGTTGTGTTTGATAATGGTTCCAAATATCTGTCTGAGGCAGGAGGCAGCCTGTGGTAAAGATAGAAAGGCAAGAGGATGAAAAGAAGGTGGCCATGGAGGGGGTGACTAGAAACACAGCTGATTTTGCAGTTAGCAGTTTCCTGTGTTCTGTCTGTCCAACATGTCTAGTGGGTACAGACGCAAAGAGAAATTTTTGTTTATGGGCACTGAGGATGTCTTCAAAAAAGCCATCAGGGTAGAGATGTCCGTGGTGCAGGCAAGAAGGAGCAAGTCATGCCCCATAGGCTTCTGTGGAAAGATTCATTTAGTGCAGCTTGATGGGACCTGGGTAATGGCAATATGGTTGGAGATTAGATTGAGGAGTAAATGATGGATGAACTGCATAGTCCAAAACTGTTGTATCCAGCTGTTATGTCTGTGTTCTCAAGATCAGTTGTGTCATAACAGTGAGTAGGTGTTCCCATCCTCCCCCTTCACCCCTCACTGCAGCCTGCTGTTCAGAGATACAGTAGCACCTATTGAAGAAGATTAAATGGCATAGATTATATTTGAAAGATGAATGGAAACCTTTTTTTTTAAGAATGACTTACCACTGCAGTTCCCTTCTGCATGTGGGGTTCAAGGGTTGCCAACTTTCTAATCACATAAAACCGAACACCATAGCCCCGCCCCTTCCCTGAGGCCCCAACCCTGCCCCACCCCTCACTCACTACACTCCCCCTCCCTCAGTGGCTCGCTGTCTCCCACCCTCACTCACTTTCACTGGGCTGGGGCAGGGGGTTGGGTTTGGGAGGGGGTGAGGGCTCTAACTCGAGGTGCGGGCTCTGGGGTGGGGCCAGAAATGAGGGGTTCAGGGTGTGGGAGGGTGCTACGGGCTGGGGCAGGGAGTTGGGGTGCAGGAAGGGTTCAGGGCTCCAGCTGGGAGTGCGGCCTCTGGGGTGGGGCTTGGGATGACAAGAGGGGGCTCCAGGCTGGGGGATGGGGCCAAGGGATTCGGAATGTGGGAGGGGGCTGCGGGCTGCAGGTCCGGCTCCTAGGCATGGGGCTCGGAGGCTCCACAGAGTCCACGTGCTGCTCTTGCCTGCAGGCACTGCCGCCCCCTCCAGCTCCCATTGGCTGCGGTTCCTGGCCAGTGGGAGTGTGGAGCCGGTGCTGGGGCAGCACACAGAGCCCCATGGCCCCCCCACCTAGGAGCCGGACCTGCTTGCCGCTTCCAGGGTGCAGCTCGGTGCCAGGACAGTTGGGAACTAGCCTGCCTTAGCTCTGCAACACTGCTGACAGCCCAGTCGTCCGTGCTGACCGGAGGCGCTGGGGTCCCTTTTTGACCAGACACCTATCTACATGCCCCACTGTATTGCATTTCCTTTAAAAACAAATTAACCTACATTTTCCTCCCCATGCTTTTAGACTTCCATATTTGTTCCCCTAAGGTTACTAACTATCCATTTCCACACTCATTTCCCAGCAAGTTTTGACTTGGGGATATCACTGGTTAGTGGTGGAGTACAGTGGACTGTCTATGAGAAAGTATATCAGTTTTATGCTAACATTGAGTGAATCTATAACTCTCACAATTTATGGCTTTAATTCTATGAGATTTTAAGATTCGATAATTTTTGGCTCAAGTAGTTAGCCAATATTTTAGGCTTTACCGAGTTATTTCCATTAGGAGAAAACGATGATACAAGTTAGGTGTGTCTTTGGTGCAGTCCTGTTTATTTACACAGAATGTACACAAAGTCCTACTTCCCTGAGCTCAGCAGGAAGTTTCCTGGTTCATAATTTCTAAACCTGTCTTTCTGGTGAGTCTTGTGCCCCAAAGATCTAGTCTCTGCTCCCAATCAGGGCCATGCTGTTAGCAGGTTTTGTTTTGGTTTTCTTCCTCTCACAAACATAGCTGCAACTAATCGATCCTCCAGACCTTGCATTTGCATTCAGTTTCCAGGGAAACCCCTCAGCCAACATGGCTTTAGCTTCTGTTCAGGCCTACCCATGCTAGTCAGTGCCTTGGGAAGTAGCTTCTGTTTTTTCAGATATTGCTACACAAAAGGGCATTTAATTGCTCCTTCTATTTAACCTGAATTAAGGGTGCTTAATACACCCATAGACTTTAACCAGGTCTATGACTGATAGCAGCCATTAACACCTTCCAGTATTAAACAGGAAGCCATAGAGATCCACTCAATGCTTAAGAAAATTTGGCATATATATTTTGAAACTGGCCAGACTTGTGTAAATGGAAATCATGCAGCCATGGGGCAGGGAGAAAATACAGTTTACAGAAACACTTATGGAAAAGTCCTGTAAAATTGCCTAGAGAATGATGACCTTTCTGTAGAATGTTTGAGCCAAACTGTAGACTTCTATAGAAGGGATATATTTGTTCTATAGTATGACTTAAAACTGTATAGAAATCACTTTATACTAAATTATGGAGGGTTTTGGTGTGATTTCTGCAGAACCCTGATGAAATTCTGTAAAACTGGATTGCTTCATGCCTAAAACTATTCTATAATTTGTTTTCCTAAAAAGTTCAAGATTATTTCAGTACATTTTAGTATTCATAATATAATAGTACCTTTGAACCTTTTGTTAAATTCTTCAAATTGTATATGCCAAGGCCTGGTCTGCACCTAAAACTTAGGTCAACCTGGCTACATCGCTCAGGACTGTGAAAAATTTTGTACCCTAAGCAGTGTTGTTAGATCGACTTAACCTCCAGTGTAGACCTGGCTGGGTCGATGGAAGGATTCTTGCATCGACCTAGCTACCACCTGTCAGAGAGATGGATTACCTACATAAATGGAAAAAAATAGGGCTGTTGATTAATCGCAGTTAACTCATGCGATTAACTCAAAAAAAATTAACCGTGATTAAAAAAATCACGATTAATTAATCATGATTAATCAGAGTTTTAATCTCACTGCTAAATAATAGAATACCAATTGAAATTTATTAAATATTTTGAATGTTTTACTATTTTTTCAAATATATCAATTTCAATTACAACACAGCATACAAAGTGCAAAGTGCTCACGTTATATTATTATTTGTGATTCCAAATATTGGCACTGTGAAAATGATAAAAAAAAAAAAAAAGAAATAGTATATTTCAGCTTACCTCATGCAAGTAAAGCAGTGCAATCTCTTTATCGAGAAAGTGCAATTTACGAATGTAGATTGTTTTTTTTTGTTACATTACTGCACTCAAAAACAAAACAATGTAAACATAAGAACAGCCCTACTGGGTCAGACCAAAGGTCCATCTAGCCCAGTATCCTGTCTTCTGACAGTGGCCAGTGCCAGGTGCCCCAGAGGGAATGAACAGTACAGGTATCATCAAGTGATCTATCCTCTGTCGCCCATTCCCATCTTCTGGCAAACAGAGGCTAGGGACACCAGTCCTGCCCATCCTGGCTAATAGCCATTGATGGAGCTATCCTCGATGAATTTATCTAATTCTTTTTTGAACCCTGTTATGGTCTTGGCCTTCACAACATCCTCTGGCAAGGAGTTCCACAGGTCGACTGTGCATCGTGTGAAGAAATACTTCCTTTTATTTGTTTTAAACCTGCTGCCTATTAATTTAATTTGGTGACCCCTAATTCTTGTGTTATGAGAAGTATTAAACAATATTTCCTTATCTACTTTCTCTGCACCAGTCATGATTTTATAGACCTCAATCATATTTCCCCTTAGCTGTCTCTTTTCCAAGCTGAAAAGTCCGAGTCTTATTAATCTCTCCTCATATGGAAACCATTCCATACACCTAATAATTTTTGTTGCACTTTTCTGAACCTTTTCCAATTCCTATATATCTTTTTTGAGATGGGGTGACCACATCTGCACACAGTATTCAAGATGTGGGCATACCATGGATTTATATAGAGGCAACTTGACATTTTCTGTCCTATAATCTATCCCTTTCTTAATTATTCCCAGCATTCTGTTTCATTTTTTGACTGCCGCTACACATTGAGTGGATGTTTTCAGAGAACTATCCACAAGGATAGATAGAACTTTAGAGCCTACAAGTCCACTCAGTCCTACTTCTTGTTCAGCCAATTGCTAAGACAAACAAGTTTGTTTACATTTACGGGAGATAATGCTGCCCGCTTCTTATTTACAGTGTCACCAGCAAGTGAGAGCAGGCATTCGCATGGCACTTCTGTAGCTGGCATTGCAAGGTATTTACATGCTGGGTTTGCTAAACTTTGGTATGCCCCTTTGTGCTTTGGCCACCATTCCAGAAGACATGCTTCCATGCTGATGACACTCATTAAAAAATAATGCATTAATTCAGCGGTTCTCAAACTTCATTGCACCGTGACACCCTTCTGATAACAAAAATTTTTACCCAACCCCAGGCGGGGGGACCAAAGCCTGAGCCCACCTGAACCCCACCACCTCAGACAGGGGGGCCAAAGCTCAAGCCCCACCTCCCTGTGCAGTGGGGGTGGTTGGAACTGAAGCCCAAGGGCTTCAGTTCCAGGCAGGGGGCCTGTAACCTGAGTCCCATTGCCCAGGGGTGAAGCCAAAGCTTAAGCCCCACAGCCGAGGGCTGAAGCTCTCGGGCTTTGGTTTCAGCCCCAAGTGGTGGGGCTCAGGCTTCAGCTCTGTACCACAGCAAGTCTAACACTAGCCCTGGCGACCCCATTAAAATGGGGTCTCGACCCATTTTTGGGTCCTGCCCCACCGTTTGAGAACCCCTGCATTAATTAAATTTGTGACTGAACTCCTTGGGGAAGAATTGTATGTATCCTGCTCTGTTTTACCTGCATTCTGCCATATATTTCATGTTATAGCAGTCTCCAGTGATGACCCAGTACATGCTGGTCGTTTTAAGAACACTTTCAATGTAGATTTGACAAAATGCAAAGAAGATACCAATTTGAAATTTCTAAAGATAGTTACAGCACTCGACCCAAGGTTTAAGAATCTGAAGTGCCTTCCAAAATCTGAGAGGGACGAGGTGTGGAGCATGCTTTCAGAAGTCTTAAAAGAGCAAGAACACTCTAATGCGGAAACTACAGAACCCAAACCACAAAAAAGGAAAATCAGCCTTCTGCTGGTAGCATCTGACTCAGATGATGAAAATGAACATGCGTCAGTTCGCACTGCTTTGGATCATTATCGAGCAGAACCCGTCAGCAACATGGATGCATGTCCTCTGGAATGGTGGTTGAAGCATGAAGGGACATATGAATCTTTAGCGCATCTGGCACGTAAATATCTTTTGATGCCAGCTACAACAGGGCCAGGCAAACGCCTGTTATCACTTTCAGGTGACATTGTAAATAAGAAGTGGGCAGCATTATCTCCAGCAAATATAAACAAGTTGTTTTGTCTGAGTGACTGGCTGAACAAGAAGTAGGACTGAGTGGACTTGTAAGCTCTACAGTTTTACATTGTTTTATTTTTGAATGTAGTTTTTTTTGTACATAAATCTATATTTGTAAATTCAACTTTCATGATAGAGGTTGCACTACAGTACTTGTATTAGGCAAATTGAAATATACTGTTTCTTTTGTGTTTTACAGTGCAAATATTTGTAATAAAAAATAAACATAGTAAGAACTGTATACTTCGTATTCTGTCTTGTAATTGAAATAAATGTATTTAAAAGTGTAGAAAACATCCAAAAATATTTAAATAAATGGTTTTCTATTATTGTTTAACAGCGTGCTTAATCGTGTGATTAATTTTTTTAGTTGCTTGACAGCCCTAAAAAAAAACCCTTCCATCAATACAGGAAAGGTCTACACTACAGAGCTACAGCAACGTAGCTGCAGCTATGATTCTGAAGTGGCTGTAATGTAGACATACTCCAAGATTCCTACCTCTCCCCTTCTCTCCACACACTCCAGTAAAATCCTTTTTCCAAGATATGTTTGGCTCTAATAGACCCTTCGTGTTCTCTGTAAATTGTCTGCTTATTTCTGTTGTCTTTCGCGCCTTTCGGTTGAAAACCTTTCAGGGCAGGGACCTGTTATCTGTTTTCAAGTCACCTACTATTTATGGCCCAATATAAATAATTAGCAATAATAACTGTAGTTAAACAATCATTGTCACATTTAAGTAAACCTTAGAAATACGCACGTTCACAAAACCCCATTCAACTGTCATATAAGCAAAAACTGCCTTTGCACAAAACATTCCCTAAGTAATGCCAGATATTGCAATCCTTTAAATCAGTGAAACTACTTACCTGAGTAAAATTTGGCAGGATTGGGTCCTGAATAACTAGTTTGGATTTCCAGTTGGTCATTAATCCCAGGAATTGCTTTGTATCAAATCAATGATTGCTGTTTTCAGCCTTTAAAAAGGTAGGAGAGGTTGCTCATATTTATGTGTACAGGTGATGCTGTTTCAATTGCTATGTACAGGGCACTTCTAGACAAACTGCTTGAACCATCTCTTAATGTCTCATTAATCTTGTAATTCTTATATATTTCCTTGCCCTTAATGCTGATATTCGTTTGCACAGAAACAGAAGCTTTTCCCATCGCAGTCAACCTGCTTCTCCTGCCTGAATCATTCCATTACACCACCAACTAGAATTTGTGAGATTAAAGACACTTCGGTGGTGTTTCTGAATTGTGATATCAGAAACACTGGGGTTGTGGCATTACTGAATGAATTAGGCTGGTAGATGGAAGAATAGGATGAGTTGAAGCATGAATGGTATATGTTTAGTGAAACACCTTTCCAAATAGCAAGAATGCTAAATGGAAACCAAAAAAGTGCATAATAGTTTAATGGGATATGAATAAAACACTTTGCCAGAGCATGGCAATGGTTCTGTAAGTGCTTGCTTTTCCTGTTCTAAAAGAAGACAGTAGCCAAGAGCCTGTTTTCATTATAGACAAAAGAGAAGATTGCCAGAAAAGCTTTCAAAGCAGTGTGGATTTCTTGATCCATATGAATCCCATTGACTTAAACAGAATTAACATGAGTGAACCTTTAGACAACACTTGAAACTGTAATCCTAATTGCTTCTTGCTGGATTCACAGCTGGATTTTTTCTGAAATCCTTAAATGAAACTCTAGTGCTTGACACTTTATGGGCCAAATTCTCTACTGATGTAAATTAACACAGTTCTGTTGACTTCAGTAGAACTGTACCAATTTACCCCTGCAGACAATTTGGCCCTACATTACAGCGCTTTAATTTTCTTCCATTTGTGCTAGCAAACTATATAAATGTAAAAAATGAAGAATTACTTCTTAACAATTAAATTCTCAATCACTAAATTATGACCAGATGGCAAGATTGATTTTTGTTTTTGTTCTCTTTTGAGTACACGAATGACTCTATTTGTTTGATGTGATAAATCAGCTAAGTACCCATCAGAGCAAAAAAAATGTAGGGACTAGTAACTTCGAACTTTTTAACAATTGGGGAAAAAATGACTGATGTCAATACAAAAATTATTTCTCGGTTGTTACAGGCTTTCACTAACAGCTGAAGGTTGTTGTTGGTTTGTTTTTGTTTTTGTTTTTTTTAAGGGATCCTTGTTTATTGGACATTGTCACCATTCAAAGTCATTTTAAGCACATTTTAAAATATACCGGAAGTGTCATTGCCTTTACTGTTCTTCTGCTTCCTTTTCTTTTTCAAGTGTAGAAACTGTTTTATGGGGATCTTTCTTATGGTGCAAGAGTTTTCTCTCTAGAATATCACCATCCCACCACAGGAAGCCTGTTAGATTTCTTTTAAAATTATTTTACAACTTGCTTGCTGGTGAGGTGAAATTACTAGGGGTGGGGAGAGAGAAGAATCTGTTTAACAAACAAAACAAAACAAAAAAAAGGGTAAACAAGCTTTTGAGTATTGTCCAATGTACTGTATGTAAAATGCTGAGTTAATTTAAAATAATATACTTACCCTACCAATGATAACGATGCTTAGCTTAGCACTCATCTTGTACTTTACATTTCCAAAACATTGAATGTACATTAATGAATACTTACAAGACCCAAGTGAGAGAGGTAAGTATCATTATCACTATTTACACAGTGTGGTAAATGAGAACAATGAGTTTGTTTCAGGAGGCCAGAGAAAGCAAGTCAGTGGCAGAACTAGGGTATTCCCGGCTCACTTGGTTGGCTCACTGGACCATTGCTGCTTCTCTGTAATAAAAAAAAAATCCTAATTGATACCCTTTAGATTTACAAAATAATGGTTTGCATAATTCTGTCATTATAGTTTTGGAGCTGCCTCTTTTCTTAATGCCTCAGAAGTCAAATATCTCTCTATGGTCAATTGTAATAGTGTGTTACATTAGTATGCCTGAGGGAGACCTCATATTGCCCTCTAGAGGGAGCAGCTTATAGAAAATATATATATATATATATATATATATAACTGCTTTACTAGAATATATGATTAATGGGTTACGGCTAGTATAGATTAAATCCCTGATCTTGCCAGAAATGCTGCTGCGCCTGTGTAGAGCCTCACTGAAGTCCATTAGGTAGGATGAAAGGCCCAAATGATGAAACATACAAGATTAAAGCAACAGAGAACTGGTATAAAACTTTTTTTTAAAAAAAAAGGTATATGCTAATACTCATATAATACAGTCAAGTTTATCTGAAGCATTTTGTCTTGTGAGATACATATGTGTATATTATCAGCTCTAAATAGATCTGTGTATATATGATATAATATATATGTACACTGTATTTTATGCACCCAAACTGAATCCATATACATTGAATCTAGTAGCCTGTGGAAACAAAGTGTTCATGGTATATCACCATAGTTTAAATGGTAACTTTTTAAATAAAACCACAACTCAGTCTTAAATGTATAAAATCCTGTTCAAAATTCAGTATGTACCTTGTTTCATCCCATATTCTTGCCCCACATCCCCTCACTGCATTACTTGCTCACACTTTTCTTCTAGACTTGGCCTCCTTTTCATAGGTTGAAGGTGTTGTTCCTTCACTTAGGCTGCTGCAGCTAGCTGAAAATCTCTTACCTTCCTTCTTCCCTCTGAACCATTGACTCATTTACTGTCTCCGTATCTTTTATTAAAACACTCCTCTTTTTAACTTGATCTGCAATGGACTTTCACTGTAAACTGCATGAAGGGTGTGACATAAAAATAAATTGTATTGTATCCTTTCAAGGGAAAATTAACTTTGCCAAGTGTGATTTTTTTTTAATGGGGAATTTGGTTCTATCTATTTAAAATTTCAGAAAAAAATCCATCCTTCCTTTTTTCCCCCTACTTCAATAGCTTTAGTAGTTCTACAGTGACCTGATGAGTCAGTCTAGAGTTAATCCAGTGCAGTGCTGCTACTGGATCTATCAAAATCAGATTATATATAATGGAACTAAAGTCTTCTTTGGGAATAGTTCTGCTGAAGACTATCTGTGCTGCAGTCTCACCCGGACGGGAGGGCTATCTCTGAGGATTCAGCCATTAAATGTTCCTTTCTTTGGGGAGAGATCTCTTGAACTAGTGCAGTAGTTCTCAGTGTCTTCTATACCACGACCTCAAGTTACAAAAGAAAAAAGGTTTCAAAAACACCCCCCTATTAAAAAAACAAAAACAAAAACCACACATAGGGTAATTGGGCACCTGCAGTCTTCCACCATGACTTATGTCACTGGACCTTCTTCTTTAAATGTGTGCTCTTTGCTTTCCTGTAATCAAAAGGTCTTTATAGTTTGAACAGATTGCAACTATGACTAGAGCAGAAGTTTCCCATGCTTGGTCTCAGCCTAAGAGTCAATATATTTTGAAAGTTTGATCAAGATCTGTTTCAGCAACCTGTTTCTGGGCCTTTGAAAATAAGACTATATTGTAAACTTAAAAGAATCCTGTTACAAATTTTATGATCAGAGTGTATGTGAACAACACAAAAATGGCTAAAGCATATATTTTAGGAATACATCCAGTCTTGATTTAAAAATTGCCAATGATGGAGACTCCACAGTGACCTTTGGTAAATCGAATGGTTAACTACCCTCACTATTAAAAATGTATGCCTTATTTCCAGTCTGAATGTGTCTAGCTTCAAATTTCAGGCATTGGATCGTATTATATCTTTCACTGCTAGATTGAAGAGCCCCATTATTAAATATTTGTTCCCCATGTAGGGATTTATAGACTATGATAAAGTCACCCCTTAATCCTCTCTTTGTTAAGATAAATAGGTTGAGCTCTTTGAGTCTATCGCTATAAGATATGTTTTCTAATTCTTTAAGTATTGTTGTGTCTCTTCTCTGAGCCCTCTCCAATTTGTCAACATCCTTTCTGAATTGTGGGTGCCAGAACTGGGCACAGTATTCCAGCAGCATTCACAATAGTGTGAAATACAGAGATAAAATAACTCGGGCTGTCAAACAATTAAAAAAATTAATTGTGATCAAACATGAAATTTAAAAAAATAATTGCAATTAATCACAGTTTTAATTTCACTATTAAACAATAATAAAATACCAATTTAAGTTTATTACAAATATTTTGATGTTTTTTCTACATTTTCAAATATATTGATTTCAGTTACAACACAGAATATAGTGTACAGTGCTCACTTTATATTATTATTTTCATTACAAATATTTTCACTGTAAAAATGATAAAAGAAATAGTATTTTTCAATTCATCTCATACAAGTACTGTAGTGCAATCTCTTTATTGTGAAGGTGCAACTGGAATGGTGGCCAAAGCATAAAGGGGCATATGAATGTTTAGCATATCTGGCACGTAAACAGCTTGTAATGGCAGCTACAAAAGTGCCATGCAAACTCCTGTTCTCACTTTCAGGTGACATTGTAAATAAGAAGGCATGAATGTAAACAAACTTGTTTGTGTTAGGGATTGGCTGAACAAAGAAGTAGCACTGAGTGGACTTGTAAGCTCTAAAGTTTTACAGTGTTTTGTTTTTGAGTGCAGTTATGTAACCAAAAAAATTTACATCTGTGCCCCACCCCGGGGGTGCTTCCCCTCGTCCTGCTCCAATCACCACTTCACCCCCGGAGCACGGCTCTCCTTCCCCCGTCCTGTCCTAGTCACCCCATTCCCACCCTTGAAGAGTGGCTCTCCCTCAAACGTCTTGCCCCAGTCACTCTTCCTCCCCTAGAGCCCTTCTCAGCTGGTGGGGGAGGGAGGTGGAGGAGAGCAGTGAGCAATGGGGGGGCAGTGGGCAGGGCCTCAAGAGAAAAGGTGGAGCAGCGGTGGGGCCTTAGGGGAAGAAGTGGAGCAGAGGCAGGGCCTGAGAAGGAAGAGGCGGGGCAGAGGGCAATGAAGGTTCCGGCACTCTGTCCAATTTTCACAGATTAGAAAGTTGGTCACCCTACATATAATGGCATTATTTTGTTAGGAAAGTTGTTTGCAAAGATTGATATAAATTAGCCATAATTTTTTGTTTGTTTCCTAATTGACCAGAATCCATTCTATTGAAGTTAGCTGTTCTCGAAAGTTGAGCAATATCATGCCTAACTTGAAAGTACTGGAACCATGGAAGAGTGGGCCAGTTAAAGTTAGTTTTGATCTCTAAATAAGTTAGAAAAGTTTCTTTGCTGAATAACTGTCCAACCATATGTATTTGATGGCTTTCCTAGTCTTAAAGCTCTCTGGTTCGCAGTTTGGATTAAGATTTGGATTATTTGCAAAGGGTGTCATTGGCAAGGGAAAGGAACGTACGTTATCTCTAGTTTTACCCCACAGCCATAGCGTTCGCTAAAGCATGTGTATAAAGAGTGTGATTTTTTTTTAATGAATCCAAGATAGCCTATCAATGTTTACACTGCCAAAATTTTCTTGTTCAAAAAAGACCTAGTGTTTGGCTCCCAATTCACTAGTGCTTTGAGCTAGCTGGCTTGATAGTACCATCAAATATTTGGAACAGCTAGATCATCCTGTTAAATGGGTCTGTATAAAGTATATGCACTCACTATTGGTCTTTTCTTATTCCGTATAAATTCTAACAACATCTTCTGTATTCCTGCAAGGATTTTATGTGGGATGATTACAGGGAGATTTTGAAACAAGAAAGATTTCCTTGGCCAAATGTTCATTTTGACTGTGACTGTTCTTCCCAACCAGGAAATTGCATACTTGTCTTAACATTCCAGATTTTTTTTCATTTGATGAAGTAGTGGTTTGATATTTAAATCACAGAGCTCTTCTAGGTTGTTTGAGATTTGAATTTCCAAGTATTTTACAGAATTTGTTACTCATTTGTACCCACGTGTTTTCCGGAGGGATGATATTTCAGAGTCTGGCTAATTTATAGCTAGCATTTCAGATTTGGCAAACATTGCTTTAAATCCAGATGCTTTCTCAAAGTCATGAATTTCTTTAGATTCAAATTTTAGGACAATATTTGGTTTAGATAAAAATAATATTACATTCTCTGCATATAAAGCTATGTTCTGATGTGTTCCTGCAAGTTTTATTCCCGTGATAGTCATTGTTCTTTATCTTCTGTGCAAAAGGCTCCATGGCCAATGAAAAAAGCAAAGGACATAATGGAAATGCCTTCCTTATCACTCTGTGTAATTCAAACATGGGAGATTCAAGCCCATTAAGTTGCACCGTTGATTTTGGGCTGATATAAAGAGCTAGTATCCATTTAAGGAACTGGGGGCCAATGTCCATGTGGGACAGGATTTGAAGAAGAAAGTTCCACTCTAGTTTATCAGAAGTTTTCTCCGAGTAAAGTGATGATAAAAGAAATTAACCTTTTTTTTTTTTTAATATGGCATTATGGATGATTCCAAGTACTCTTTGAATAGTGTCCCTAATGAATCCAGTTTGATCTGGGTGTATATGAACTGAGAGTGTGGACTGAATCAGTTAGCTAGTATTGTTTACTAACATCTTTGGCATGATTCAACAGTTATATGGGCCTATAAGGGCTGTATAAAGGTATGGTCTTTTCCGACTTTAGGGAGAACAACAACTGTAGCTTCTATCATAGCTCATGGAAGTTCCTCCCTAACAGAATGCCACTGAAGGTACACTGAAGGGACCCAGTCATACCTCCTTAAATACTTTGTAAAATTCAGCTGGAAAGCCATCATCAGTTCCTGGAGCTTTACCACTTTTCATACTTGCTATTGTCTCTAAGAAGACTTCTTCTGTTATTTCTTTATCTAACATTTCTTTCTCAATTTTGTTTATCTTTGGTAAGCCTGCTACTTCCAGATATTTTTGAATAACTTCAGAGTTTGGAATATATGAGGAACAGAGGATTTTATAATAAGCAGGAAAGGAAGCACATATTTCATTAGGGTGTGTAATTATCCTTTGCTGATTGTCTTTAATTGGTGGAATAATATGTTGCTCTTGGATCCCTTTAAGTTTTCGAGCCAATAGCTTATCACGTTTATTTCCTTTTTCATAAAACGTCTGCTTTGTATACCTATGGGCTTTTTCAGTGGCATCTATCTTCAGGCTATTCAGTTTCCCCCCAATATTAATTCATTGTTGATGTACTTTTTTGAATCTGTGTTTTTACATAAATTTCCTTTCTAGTCACCTATCTTCATTCACAACAAAATATGCAGGGATCAAAGCTCAAATGGAAAACTGCAACTTCAGTGGAGTGCTATAACAGAGAATTAAGCCCATGCTGTATAAATGCACACTCTGCTTCTGATCCTGCAAAGAGTTATGCACACTCTTCATTTTAATCACAGGAATAGTTCCCAGGATTACTTACTAGTTTAAAGTTCAGCACATGTATAAGTCATTGCAGGATTGGGGTCTTTGTGTCCAGTGTTGATGAAGTTATATATATGGGTAACATTACTCATTTGAGGAGTTCCATCCTCCAGTATTCTGTCCTAATCTCAGGAATCCACGTTAATACTTTTAATAAAATGATTCTAGGGAACGTGGTGTAGGCCTGGCTTGACATGAGTAACTGGACATGGGTGAGGCCTCATTTCTTGGGAAGATTAGGGCAGTAAATGGATCAGCAGGCTGGAAACAAGAATGTCTGTACTAGCTAAAATAAGGGAACCATTTACAATGGACAGGATAACAATGGATAAAATAAGCCTGGAACATAAGATGAGGTAAAGAATAAATTATACATGGACAGTGCATAGACTGAGAATGTTGTGCAGGGGTCGTTTCCTACAAAGTGGCCAAGCCAATCCCAAAATGTGAAGTGTAACGTATAGCAAATGCAAGGTCATGTGTAAATGTACTTAAAAGAAAAGGTTTGCGGTGTAACTTCGGATGTGTGGTACGCCCTATACTCTCCCCCAATACTTGAATCTGATCAACTCATCATAACTTTGCTACGTGTCAGATAAAGGAATCTGGGTGACAAGATTAGAGTTAGACTGAATTCTTGGGGAACCAAGTGGAAGAGATCTTGGGGGAACCCCAACATATAGTAAGTAATATAATGACATTTACAAAGTCATCTTTGGTAGAACA
Source organism: Caretta caretta (assembly GCF_965140235.1). Taxonomy (NCBI): domain Eukaryota; kingdom Metazoa; phylum Chordata; order Testudines; family Cheloniidae; genus Caretta; species Caretta caretta. The sequence goes on along the minus strand of NC_134207.1, from coordinate 118,415,276 downwards.
TACTCTACAGTATAAGCCTTATTACCATGCACTAGATGATTTATGTGTAGTTTTATAGTAGAGCATGTAAAAATTTTTTGATTGGAACTATATTTCTGATTGTGAAAATCTCATTTTGCTAAATTGTCTGTTAAATTCTTTAGAAGCGCTTAATGTGATTTAGCCCCTGCCTTTATTCTTCATTAACAAGGGAAGATCTTATTAACCCAAAGATCCTATTAAAAATTATATATTCCAGCTGGCCTAGATGATTGAGTCTTTGGGCACTGACATTGTTACATCACTTCTTCTGGGACTGCTGTGGTTTCCTCCTGTTAATATTGACACATTTGCCCTAGGTCAAATATTGTCTCAATTGTAACACCAAAATATAGAAAATCCATGTGAAAAAACAAAACACTGATCTGCCTCTAGTGGACCACAGAACACATCTGTTTAACTGTAAGATGACAAAGTAGTCCGTGCTAAGAGAAAAACAAAGTTGCTTATCTTTAAAGGATGCTCTCTGCTGCTAATAGCGTATTGAAAACCATAAACCGTTTGTGTACCCACTCTACACCCACTTACTTGCATGCATTTGTGTATATTTGTGTTTGTGTAAATGTGTGTGCACACTCATCTATAACTACATTTAAAGATAATGGGGATGTAGTGATGTAAATGTACGTAGACAGGCTCTTCTTTCTTTGTATTGCACCTATAAATGTTCGGGGGTTCTGTTGTGATGGCTCTTAAAGAATGAGTAAGACACACTGTGCTCACTCTCCCTCTCTCATATGATATAACATTCATATAGATTGACAGGGCTTGATTCTCCTCTCATTTATTGTTGTAAATCAGAGTATCTCCATTGAACTCAATGGACATACACTTGTGTAAAGGTAAGAAAAGAGAATCAAATTCAGTGTATTTGTTTTGCTGTTTGCATGTGGAAAACATCTCCAATCCTAGTTCTAAGAACCTCATCTACTTATCTGCTTCAGACCTCAATTCAGGATTCCATGTTTCCCTTGCAAGAATTAAAGACATTTAAGTAAAAATGGGTGAATTGATTTTTTTCCAAACTGTCATAGAGTGGCCTCCTCCCAGGCGCCCCCTAGTGACCTCAAGATTGTCTTGCAAGTGCCCCTTGCCTTAGTTTCCCCACTTGGACTACTCTGTAAACTTCACCCATAGGCTTTTTGTGGTCAAAAATACCCCTCCTTGGAGTCTGGGTTTATTAACATAAAATAAACACAGAATAAAAGTGGAAGTCCTAAATTAAAAGTCCAACAAAAGTCGACACAAATTAAAGTTTCTCTTCCCACTCCTAGGCCTTTTCCTGCCTGAGGCTTTTCCTGCTTTGGCAGACCACTGCCAGGCTCTGCCTGGCTGGAGTCTTTTCCATCTTACACTCCTGGAGTCTGCTTTGTTTCAAGTCTCTTCAAGTTCATGTGTTTACCCTCTTATTAGGGCTCTCCAAGGCCTTTCCTCCCTGTAGTCTCAATCCCAAGGCCCAGAACTCTCTGCTGGAGCCTATTCACTCCTAGCAGCCTCTGATCTCCCTGAGCATGCCTTTGTCCCACTCCTCCAGTTCCTGCTCTGTATAGGGGACCCATGTGATCCCTGTTCAGGTGTGCCTCCTTAATAATCCATGTTGGCTCACCCCAGGATGGTAGCCCTTGAGAGGCAAGCCATGTAACCCAAACCAAACCTTTAAAGTGGCCACAGCTGCAATCTGGGCTCTCATTTCCTTTTATTTTTATTAGACCTATCCCCACAGTCCTTGGCTCTCTCCTTGATAGCAATTCCCTTGCCATTTACCCTCCTTACAGACTGTCTCTAACACCTATGGGCCTCCAGCTCCCTTAGCACGGCAGCCACATGCACCTTGTAGATGTGGGGTTTATCAGGAAGGATGAAGAGTGGAAGATCTGTTCATAGGTCAAGTACCTGTGAATAGGTAGGTCCCTGGTTAGAGCGCACAGGCCTGGGAGCCAGGGGACTTGAGTTCTAATCTTCTCCTAATGTAAAAGCCTTAAGAGATTTCTGGTACTTTATTTGTCTGCTTGATCTAGTAAGTCCATGGGAATAGCTTTTCTCGCTGTTATATGATATTCCTGGTCCACGCTGAACTTTCTAGATTCTCGGGGAAGGTTCTATAAGAGCTCAGGGTGGAAGTTCAGGTCTGGGTTGGGTTTTGTTTTTTTTTTAATTTTGTCCAAACTGCCTGACATGTTGCTAATGTTAGAATTCTAAAGTATGTTGCTGAATCTTAGTTCTCCTGAGATCCAGTTGAGGCCTAAACCCTGCCTTTATCTGCTGGATCTATGCTGGGACCAGTGGGGCGGAGAAGTGTGCTGCAGGTGCTGTGCTTAGCCGAGCCATGATGATAGCAGAGGGTGGAATTACTTGGCTGGGTGAGGATAATGTGTGGTAAGGCGCACACTGCTGCAGCTTTAGAAGGGACGCTCCTAGTAAGTAACACATAACCGTATACACTCTGTGCAGCTGGCCACGCTCCATAGCTAACATATCATTGTCTCTTGTGGCTATCAAGTGTACGCAATAGCTGAGCCTGGATGCTGCTGTAGTTATACTGGAGGGGAGCATCTTCCTTCCCACCATCCTCTTCCCTCACTAGTGCAGCCACACAGACCTGGAGGGGATTTTCCCACATGTAATTGCACGGACATTTTACTGAAAACTGCAGAACTCTAGTCCAAAATGCTGAAATCTGAATGGGGTCATTTCAGCGGTGCATCTCAGAACGGAACAGAATCTCTCAAAACCACAGCAGCGTATTCAAGTAATTTGCCCATTGTTCAAGGACAGCACCGTACTGTATATTGCAAACTGATTAATCCACCACTACGCAACTGATACATTCTTGATTCAGATACAAACTTTTCTTCTATTTAATTTGTAGAAAGTGTCCGCTAAATATCACCTGGGATAACTATTATACATTTATTCTTTTTCTATTTTGCTAATCTAACCCTTTTTTTCTCTTTTTTTTTTTAGTACAGTAAGTCATGACTTGAACAGCAGGCTTTGTTTAAGTTGCTACTCCCTTAATGCATCCGATGAATGCATACTCCACTGAATGCATCCGATGAAGTGAGCTGTAGCTCATGAAAGTTTATGCTCAAATAAATTTGTTAGTCTCTAAGGTGCCACAAGTACTCCTTTTCTTTTTACTCCCTTAAGGCATCTTAAACAGAGCCATGTTGCATCAGGAAGCCTTTTCAGCCTTTAAGAGCATCAGAATCTGGTGGTAAAATGGCTGGGTTTGGGAACAGGGTCAACCAGACAGTATAGACATAATCTAATCCAGTAAATGGGTACAGCAATTTGAGTGTCAGATCTCATAGACTTTAAGGTCAGGGAGGATCTGCTCCTGAAATGGAGGAGGTCCCAAGGAGAAGAAATTTCTAGACATGATTTCTCCCTAGAAGCTTTTGTGGTTTTCATCTTCAAACTTCTTATGAAAGATCATACTGTATAAGGAGAATTGCTGTAGCTGTCCAATTAAACTTAGAAAAGAGACTCTAAAAATAACATTGTAGAGTTCTCTTTCAGTTATTTGCATATTAAATTTGCTCAGTTTACATATCAAAAGAAGAGTGTATTTCTAACTCCCAGCACTGCAGAGTCAACCTCTGATCTATTAATATCAATTAATATTACTATTTTTAATCAGAATTTAGCAGACAATTTTGTGAATGATATATGAAGGAGTAAAAGCCAACTCACTTTTGCATAACTGCAATGTTTCATATGGTTCTACAGTGTTAACAGGTATAAAATGTGGCTTTCTTGGACAAGTAAACAGATATGACTAGCAGTTACGTTGAATAAGAAGGTGCTATTTGAACTTGGTCACTTTTTTGACCATAAACAAGCTCCAATCTTGACTGGAGAGATTAGAAACCTAAGAGGTAACTTAACTGCTCCAGTAAGGATAGGTGTCATCAACCAGATTATCCACTACATTAGGGCCACTTTTAAACTTGCTGTCTGTCTAAAGGCTTGGGAAGATCACCCCAGTGTAGTGGGATCCTCTGGTAGCATAGAGCCACCCTAATGACTCCTGTGATACATCCCATTTCCTGCAGTTAGTGTTTGGGGTGTAATGAGGAGAAAGGGATCATAACTTGGGCTTTCTGGCTGCTGTAATGACCACTTAGACCTAATGGCAGCGGGTGTACATTAGAGCAACCTGCAGACTGCTCTAACTTAGGGGACCAGACCATTACACAGCCAGCCCAGGATTGGGGAAATGCAAAAGTGGCTCAAATCTGCTTTTGTTCTCATGTCCTTCTACTGAGCTGTGCTAAGAACTCAGTGACAATTGAGGATCCAGACCTGTGATGGTAGCATAGGAGTAACGATGCTGATATTTCCAAAACCCTGAGCACAGACAGACTGGGCTGCGTGTTGGTGTAATTAATAAAACTGCCGTGACTTCTCTCCAGGCAGCCTAATGCCTCAGTGCTTTACCCAGCATTATGATTAGCATATGGAAAAAAGTATCAAGGATTGCACGTGGTAGGACAGAAATGGGACCAAAATTTCATAGTGGAGACAAAGATCTGTGCGCACCCAAGTTTGTGTATGCAAATCAGTTCATGCACATGTCAGTGGATAATTACATGAGCAAATGTGGGTGTACATACACATATATTTCACCCTGACAATCGACCTTAGCTTTTTGAAAATTAGTGCCTTAGTGTGTGGCCGAGAAAATGTGGCATCTGAAAACCCACTTGCAAGATTATCTAAATATTTTATTTCCTCGTAGGAAAACCCTGCATAGAAAACCCAGCCCCTTTCTACACTAATCTTATAACAGCCAGATGATTTATGGAGAAAATATCATGTGGCTTTTATGTTGTGAGCAACAGATGAATGATTGCTTCTAAAGTGTTGCTGTTTAGTGAGATATTAATGTAGGGATAATCCATTTACATTTTTACTGCAGAAGTTTTGCAGTGCTTTGGGAATTCATTTATCCTTTGCATTTGCAAAATAGCCTGAACTGAAATAAGCCAAAGTAATTCACTATGGAAGAACACAGTAGGTTTCCAGAAAATAAACACTTTTTATGGTTTTAGACCGATAGATTGATAAACAAAGCGTTACTAGGTAAGGAAATGATTTTTAGAGGTTTTTGAATATAGTTTTCATCATGTATGTTGTGAAGCTGGTTAGTTTATTCCGTGCCATGTTCTGTTTCAGACACTCTGTATGCATGTTGACTGTATTTTTGTATTGACCTACATTTTGCAGAACTGATTACATTGTGCTTTATTAGAAAGTCTAGTGTAGGCATTTTTAGGGGGGAAAAGTTTGAATAATCAGAAGATTATATCTGAAAAGAGGGTACAAAGTTGTATAACCTACCAATGAAATTTCAATTTGTGTTAATCTTAAATTTACTCAGTACCAAAGTTTATGATGAATCTTCCCTATCCCATCTACATTCTATTTCAGATTCTCTTTTGGAGGAATTGTGGACAGTTGGATGCTAGGATACATTTATGGTTTGTTGGTGAAATATTAACTCCCACAGACAATTACTTACGTGTGCACATGGCATGCCCCCTGCTTCCTCCCCACCCCCAAGGGTCTGCAAGGGCAGCTGCACTTATTCACTGTATCCCAAATGAGGAAAAGCTGCACTTATTCACTGACCCAAATGAGGGTCCCAAGACTATTGTAGGGGGGTTGCGAGAGTGGTGGCTGCTGGCCGGCGCTCAGCTCCGAAGGCAGCACTACTGCCAGAAGTAAGGGTGAGATGGTATGGGGGGGGTCATCACTTTTTTGGAGCAGGGTCATCACAGCCTGAAATATTTCATAGGGGGTCCCAGCAAAAAAAAGTTTGAGAACCCCTGATCTTCTGCAACATGATCACTGTGTAATCTAATTTATAAATGAATATTGTGTTACAGTAGGTCCTCCTTTAGCATTGCTAGAAGTAGATGATGATACTGGTCAAAATGTACTGTTTTTGTTATTAGCAGCTCACATTATCTTCACAGCTAGTTGGGAGGGGAAAGAGCTAATCCTGTATTGGTTACATGGCTTAGTAAAATTTGGGGAAGGTGTAGTCATAGGAAAAATGTCTAGCCCGCAGAATGATACTTATAACAAATACTTGGTCACTTAGCTGTTTTATCCCTAATAATGAAACAAGTTAGAATGGAAAGCTGATCTCCTTACTGAAAATTTTATTCCTTTTTGATTTTCCCATGTCTTGGCTTTCTGTAGGGAAACTTTTAAAATGCTTGTAGTTTGACCCGTGTGACCTGCTCCGCTCTTTGCTTTGGTATAAAAAGTACTTCAGTAAAATTGGTTTATATTATTCACGTTTGACCTGAATAAAAAAAAAGTATCCTGCCAATAGATTAATGCTTTATTAAAGCAAGGTAGTCATAGTTATTCTTTAAAAAAATTTCTTACTTTTCATTTTTCTACTGTATTACTCCTTAAATTAAGTCCAATAAAAGATATGGTGCACATGTGCACTGTGATCCTTGTGAGAGTCCGTGTGGGCAGGCAGTGATGCAACCCAAAGTGCAGCCTGTCACTTTACAATTCAGTATTTTCCTTTAATTGCAACGTAGTCTTGTGGTGAACAGATCTGACTGTGATAAGATAAATGCTAATGTCTTATGTTGAACCGGTTATCTAGATAGGGCCAGATTCTGAATGGCACCTGGAAACAGTTGTAAGGGACTCCCTAACAAGCACACACACGTTCTTTCAAAGCAGCAATAAAGACAACCTGCAAAAGTTTGAGCTCATTTTTGCTTTTTTTTCAGTGTATAAAGAGAGCCAAAAAGTGGTGGGTTTCCTAGTCCCTTTTGCTTATTCCCCCCTGCTCCTCCAAAAAAGAAAAAGAAATTATGGGGTGGGGGTAAATCTGCATGTGTTTTGTTTAATTACATTACAAAATCAGATCTTGTCTGTCCCATTTTTTCTAAAAGACTATGGACAACTGGCAAATTAGTAGGATTAAATCATCAGCTATCAAGCAAGTGAAACTGGATTGATTGAAAAGGAACGTGATTTTCATCCAGGATACTTAACAAACTGTTATTATAAACCACACTTAAACCATTGGAAGAAAGGATCTGTTGAATATTCAAGGCTAGATGTATTTCTAAAAGATACGCTGTAGTTCACACACAAGTTATTGCGCTCAAAACAGGTATCACTGTGTAAAATTCTATGTTCTGTGCTGTGAAGGAGGTCAGACAAGGTGATCATAATAATGCTTTCTGCCTTAAATCTTATGAATCTATGAAATGGTCAACAACTTCCACACTGACAGTGTTTGGACACCCACATTAAGTTCTCCAACAGAACCTGTTCCAACCCAGATGTCTAGATGCTAAGTTGATCATTATACTAGAAATGCAGTTACGAGGAAGTGAAAAGGAGTAAATCATAACATTTGGTTTGCAACTGTAAATATAGCTGTAACTGTCTATAATTTAGATTTTTTTTTTAATTGCAACATTTGGCAAAGAAAAGCATTTTCTTTAAAAACATTCCTGTAACAGCTATTGCAGGAAGCAACTGTGGCATTCGGTGTACAAAGGAAAAAGACATAAAACAAAATTTAGATTAATCAGCTTTCAGTTATCCTTTGAAATGCCTTTAAATAATCATTTTAATATCATACTCACGCTGAACCTGATTTACATTTATTTCTAGGCTTTGAACATTGAAGTCCCTGGATAATTTCAGAGAGGCTTCTAAATGGGGGTGGCAAGGCAGCCACCAGTGAAGGCTCAGGCCTGCAATCCGGCCGAGCTGCAGTAGTCTATTTCCCAGGATTTTAAGCAGGGTGTGGCAGTCAACAGTTAGGGTTCTGGCCTGCAGTCAGGCAGAGCTGTAGCCCCGGTCCAGCCTCTGGGGCATGTCTTTGGGGAGGAGCACCCCACGCAGCCTCTGGGGCAAAGCTTTTGGGGGGAGTACTGTCACCCCAGGGGCCCGCTGGCCCGCTATTTGCTCCATAATAACGTTGGAGATTTAAGGTGCAATATCTCAAAGATCTGCCGGGAGAACAAGTATCTTAAACCACTGGATAAGGCTGATTCCTGACTTTCTAAGGTCTAATAACTTAACCTGACACTAATCTATGTAATTTTATGTACTGTACCTTTTTTCTAATGAGACTTAAACAATATTGCTCCTCTTGGACCAGAGGCCCAAGGGAAAGAAGAGATAAAGAGTAAAGAGGTAAAGATTTATGCCAAGTGCTGGGTGCTAATGTTTTGAAGGTTTTTTGTTTGTTTGTTGTAAAAAAAAATAATGGTGGCTGTTTGAAAGCTGCTTAAAGATTTGGAATGTTAGAAATAGTTCTGGTGGAGAAGGATTATTGGATTGAGTGCAAGTGATGTGGTGAAAGGGGCTTAAGTGCAGTTTATCACACAAATACCACGACCACCATATATGTGAGAGGGATGCTATGTATGTGAGTAATATAGATATAAAATATGCACTTTTTAAAAAGCAAATATTTTGCTTTAGGAATTCACCAGATTACATCAACACAAAAAATTGCTTTGGTACAATCCATAATGCGCCAAATGGCATGTATTTTTTTAATTAATAGGAGAAAATACACGTGGGCCTCCTTTCAATAGCTTTATTCTGAATACTTGTGCAAATGATCTCTTTTCCATTCAATATTTGAATTCACTAGAGTGAAAGGAGAAAATGAGGAGACTCAGTGCAGGCCACGGCTACTGCTTTATCCCTCTCTGGTACCCATGAGTGGAAATTGGCCCCATTACAAAACTTGATGAGTATGACTGTTCTAATGCATGAGATCTTGCCTGCTGCTTGTCTCTGGGAGCACTTTGGTTGACACTACAGTGTTTTTTACTTTATTCAGTAAGGCCACAGATCAGTACTGCAAAGACCTGATCTTAGATCGGGCAGATGAATCAATCAGTGCCATTTTCTGTCTTTTCGGCTCGGTTAACACACCGGCCACGTTTATACTAGAAAAAATGGAAATGTAATTCTTCACCAGTGTAGCGCTGGCAGTGGTAGCAATGGTGGAATCCAGTGAGAATATTGAGCGTGGGCATTTTTGGCACTGTTGCTACCACTGATGAGGCTATACCAGCGGAGAGTCCCAGATCCACATGTTGCCAGTATACACAAAACTTTGCTGAGCACAGTCCCTAAAACAAATGTGTTCATTTTTATTTACTTCAATCAGCTACTGGGCTTTAATTAGTCCAAGGTTACTTCCAATTTAATTTTCTTCTGTGTACACAGTAAAGCTGCCTTAATAAGCTGTTCTTTGGAGCCATTGCTTGGTGGGATGTGGTTAAAAAAGGACTAGGGAAGGTCATGGAACTCCAGGCATCTGTGTTATTAATTAAATACCACATAAGCTTTGTGTTAGGGTCCATTCCCCTGACCCCTTCTTCAACTGTAAACTCTCTTAACTCTGCTAGAATTTCAAAGTGGGTAAGTGACACAATGGTTGAATGTCCTGCCCTCTGCAGTTCGAAATCTCATTTAGAGCTCAAATGCAAATGGGTGTGGTGATCACATCCCAGGCCCTAGTGGACATTTGTCCACACAGCAAAATCGCAATGAACACAGTATGATCAGTCATCCCTATTCACACACGGCCTGGCTTAAAACCCACTGAAATCAATGAGAGTCTTTCCATTGATTTCAGTGGGCTTTGGATCAGGTCCATAATCCCAGGAGTGTAGAAGTAAGCATGTAATAGTGCTCACCTGATCCCTGCTAGCCATGGTGCAAATTGGAGATGTTCTTCCTCTTGCTAAAGTTACAAACCTGTTCTAGAAAGGTCACTAAGCCCTGGTCTACCCTACGAGTTTAGGTCAAATTTAGCAGTGTTAGGTCGATTTAACCCTGCACCCGTCCACACGACCAAGCCTGTTTTGTCAACTTAAAGGGCTCTTAAAATTGATTTCTGTACTCCTCCCCAGCAAGGGGAGTAGCGCTAAAATCAACCTTGCTGGGTCAAATTTGGGGTAGTGTGGACGCAATTCAACGGTATTGGCCTCCGGGAGCTGTCCCAGAGTGCTCCATTGTGACTGCTATGGACAGCACTCTCAACTCAGATGCACTGGCCAGGTAGACAGGAAAAGCCCCGGGAACTTTTGAGTTTTATTTCCTGTTTGGACAGCGTGGCAAGCTGATCAGCACAGGTGACCATGCAGAGCTCATCAGCAGAGGTGACCATGGAGTCCCAGAATCGCAAAAGAGCTCCAACATGGACCAAATGGGAGGTACTGGATCTGATCGCTGTATGGGGAGAAGAATCCATGCAGGCAGAACTCTGTTCCAAAAGACGAAATGCCAGTATATTTTTCAAAATCTCCAAGGGCATGATGGACAGAGGCTACAACAGGGACACACAGCAGTGCTGCATGAAAGTTGAGGAGCTGAGGCAAGCCTACCAAAAAACAAAGTATGCAAACGGTCGCTCCAAGTCAGAGCCCCATACATGTCGCTTCCATAATGAGCTGCATGCAATTCTAGGGGGGAGCCCCTACCACTTCCCCACCACTGTCTGTGGACACCTGCAAGGGGGGAGTCTCACGCAACAGGGATGAGGATTTTGTGGATGAGGAAGATGAGGAGGAGGTTGAGGATAGCGCACAGCAGGAAAAGTGAGAATCCCTTTTCCCCGGCAGCCAGGAACGGTTCATCACCCTGGAGCCAATACCCTGCCAACCCTCCCAAGGTGGGCTCCCGGACCATGAAGCTGGAGAAGACACCTCTGGTGAGTGTACCTTTGTAAATATAATACAGGGTTTAAAAGCAAGAATGTTTAATGATTGATTTGCCCTGAAGACTTGGGATGCATTCGTGGCCAGTATAGCTACTGGAAAAGTCTGTTAACGTGTTGGGGATGTAGCAGAAATCCTCCAGGGACATCTCCATAGAGCTCTCCTGGATGTACTCTCTGTGTTAGCCTCAGGAGAGTGATATCATTCATGGTCACATGATTACAATACGGGAAATTTGTTTAAGGGGACATTCAGAGGTGCCCATTCCTGCTGGGCTGTTTGACTTTGGCTGAAAAGAAATCATCCCCGCTGTTAGCCATGCGGTGGGGGGAGGCCCGTTCATGCTGAGCTGTTTGCGTTTGTCTGACAGGGATCTTCCCTGATACTAGCCACTCGGTGGCAGGGTGTGTGTGAAGCTATCATCCCAGAGAATTGGGGGAGAGGGGGGTTGGGTTGTGCTGCACATTCACCCTAAAACCAAAGCTCCTCCTTTTAAATGGCCAACCCAACAGGCTTTGCTTGGTATGGGAAAGGAGGGCTCTGCTGTTTGAAACTGTTCCCACATGTTATGAAGGTTGAAGAAGCCGAAACCTTTTGCCTTACCATGGCTGCCTGCAAGCCGAATTCTGTTGCCCAGCCGAGTGTATGTGATGTCTCACACCAAACTGGCAGGCACTCAATATAAGAGGCAAAATGCAACCTTGTACCAAAAGCACATGTGCTATGTAATGTGAATCGCTTGATTCTGTGTGAAATAGTCTTTCCTTTGTTCTCTAAAATGTATCTTTTTAAATACTACTCTCCCTTTTTTTCCTCCCACAGCTGAAAATGTTTCAGTGCTCCCCCATCATCTCCATCCCAGAGGCTAGCACAGATTAGAAGGTGAAAAAAACGCACTCGCGATGAAATGTTCTCAGAGCTCATGCAGTCCTCCCACACTGAAAGAGCTCAGCAGAACACATGAAGGCAAATAATGGCAGAGTCCAGGAAAGCGTTAAATGAACGCGATGAAAGGAGGCAGGAGCATGATGAAAGGAGGCAAGATGCAATGCTGAGTCTAATGGAGGAGCAAAATGACATGCTCAGGCATCTGGTGGAGCTGCAGGAAAGGCAGCAGGAGCACAGACCGCCACTGCAGCCCCTGTATAACCGCCTGCCCTCCTCCCCAGGTTCTATATCCTCCTCACCCAGATGCCCAAGAGCACAGCGGGGGAAGTTACAGGCACCAGGCCACTCCACCCCAGAGGATTGCCCAAGCAACAGAAGGCAGGCATTCAATAAGTTTTGAACTGTAGTGTGGCCTTGTCCTTCTCGCCTCCCCTCATCCACCACCCCACCCAGTGCTTCCCTCCTCACCCACCCCTCCGGGGCTTGCAAGTTTTCCCCCATTTGTGCGATGAATTAATAAAGAATGCATGATTTTTAAACAATAATGACTTTATTGCCTCTTGTGCCCACAATGGCCCTGGGGTGGGTGGGTGGGGGTGATGGAATACCAGCGAAAGGATGACACACAGGCCTAAGAATAGCAAGCTACGCTTTATTGAAGGAAGAACTTACACTCCAATCTGCGTGGGGAATCCCTAGGGCACGCGGAGGGACAGCTGACCAGGCAAGACTCCACCAGGGGGGGAGTCCTCTGCGTTGTTATAGTCTCCGCGCTTATCTCGAGGTTACATGGGGTCAACAGCTGGTTACATTCATTGCATTCATGATTTATGCTTGTTATATAAACTGACTTGTTTTCAGGAAAAAAATATGCTGAACTATGCTAAACTACAGTTTGGCAGGGTCTGTCGGACAAAGTTCATTGAACTGTCTGCATTCTCCGCTTACATTCAGTCACATATGCAGACCGCCACTTAGCTCCTCGCCAATCTTCCGCAACCTTGCCCCTACAACTCTGAAAGCGGTGCTCAAAGGGGAAAGGTTGGTTGGCTTACAGGGAAGTAGAGTCTACCAAGGGGGCAGATTTTCATCAAGGAGAAACAAACAGAACTGTCACACCATCGCCTGGCCAGTCATGAAACTGGTTTTCAAAGCTTCTCTGATGCGCAGGGCGCCCAGCTGTGCTTGTATAATCGCCCTGGTGTCTGGCTGTGCATAATCGGCCACCAGGCGATTTGCCTCAACCTCCCACCCCACCATAAACGTCTCCCCCTTACTTTCACAGATATTGTGGAGCACACAGCAAGCAGCAATTACAGTGGGAATATTGGTTTTGCTGAGGTCTAACTAGTCAGTAAACTGCGCCAGCGAGCTTTTAAACGTCCAAATGCACATTCTACCACCATTCTGCACTTGCTCAGCCTGTAGTTGAACTGCTCCTGACTACTGTCCAGGCTGCCTGTGTATGGCTTCATGAGCCATGGCATTAAGGGGTAGGCTGGGTCCCCAAGGATAACTACAGGCACTTCAACATCCCCAACGGTAATTTTCTGGTCTGGGAAGTAAGTTCCTTCCTGCAGCTGTTCAAACAGACCAGAGTCCTGAAGATGCAAGCGTCATGTACATTTCCTGGCCATCCCACGCTGATGTCGGTGAAATGTCCCTTGTGATCCACCAGTGCTTGCAGCACCATTGAAAAGTACCCCTTGTGGTTTACATACTGGCTGCCAAGATGGTCCGGTCCCAAGATAGGGATATGCGTTCCATCTATCGGCCCACCACAGTTAGGAAACCCCATTGCAGCAAAGCCATCCACTATGACCTGCACATTTCCCAGAGTCACTACCCTTGATATCAGTAGCTCAGTGATTGCGTTGGCTACTTGCATCACAGCAGCCCCCACAGTAGATTTACCCACTCCAAATTGATTCCCGACTTACCGGTAGCTGTCTGACGTTGCAAGCTTCCAGAGAGCTATCGCCACTTGCTTCTCAACTGTGAGGGCTGCTCTCATCTTGGTATTCTTGTGCTTCAGGGCAGGGGACAGCAAGTCACAAAGTTCCATGAAAGTGCCCTTACACATGCGAAAGTTTCGCAGCCACTGGGAATCGTCCCAAACCTGCAAGACTATCTGGTCCCACCAGTCTGTGCTTGTTTCCCGAGCCCAGAATCAGCATTCCATGGCATGAACCTGCCCCATTACCACCATGATGTCCAAATTGCCAGGACCCGTGCTTTGAGAGAAGTCTGTGTCCATGTCCTCATCACTATTGTGATCATGCTGTTGTTGCCTCCTCGCCCGCTTTTGCAGGTCCTGCACATGCTGCAGGATAATGTGCTAGGTGTTTGCAATGCTCACAGCAGCAGCGGTGAGCTGAGCGGGCTCCATGGGTTCTGCAGGAGAGCAGAGTTGCAGTGGAAGTGGTGGATGACGATGGTTGCCACGAGAATAGATATTGATACAGAACGACAAGAGGACCTGTGAGGTTGATTCATGGCATGAGGAGAGCAGAGTTGCAGCGGAAGCGGTGGATGATGACGACAGTTAGCAGTCCTACTGCACCATCTGCTGACAGCAGTATGGCATCTGCACGGAAAAAAGGCGCGAAACGATTGTCTGCCGTTGTTTTCACGGAGGGAGGGGTGACTGACGTATCCAAAACCACCTACAACTATGTTTTTGCTCCATCAGGCATTGGGAGCTCCACCCAGAATTCCATGGGCAGTGGAGACTGCAGGAACTGTGGGATAGCTACCCACAGTGCAACGCTCCGAAAGTTGACGCTAGCCACAGTAGCGCTTAGTGTGGACATATGCAATCGACTGTATAAAATTGATTTCTAAAAATCAACTTCTATAAGATCGACCTAATTTCATAGTATAGACATACCCTTAGAGAGGAAAGCAGAATGAGCTTCAGTTTCTTTGACCTTTCTTCCTGAATGTCTTGCCAGCAATTCACCTAGAGTGTGGCTAAATTTGAGCTCCTTATTTGTTCTAAATCCTTTGCACTTCCCCCTTGCCCTATTGCTGTTCATAACACCATTACCCTTCCTGCCTCCCAGGCTCACAAGGTGAAGGCTGTTGCAGCTGACAGGGCAATGTGCTGCCTTTGCCCCTCCCCTCCACATGCCCGCCCAAGAACCTAGAATAATCTGGCTGCTACTGCTCCTGCTTTCTTTTAGCAACCACCATATCTGTGAGAGTAAAGAGTTTTTGAGGGAAGTGATATAATAATAGCCATTTAAGAAAACGAAAGATTGCTGATTATTATTAGAGATATACTAACCTTAAATGTACACAGGTTTGTGGGAATTCACAGTGCATTCTGATGACTGCATTTTGTTAACAAGATGCTTCGTATTTTTAATGGGTCATTTGCAACAAGCAGTTGAGATGCTGTTATGCTTGTTATTAATTTGTATTGAGTAATACAATAAACACTAAAACAATAAAACCTCAGGAAAATCGACCATGCAAATAGATCTGTCCCTTGGCGAATCTAACTTACCCTCAGTTCCAACACATTTGCCTTTTTTGTTTTTGTTTTTGTAAGGTGTGTTTCACTATTTTGAGCAGGAGAGTTGGAAGTCTAATTTAAGCCTGCACATCTAGAGGCACAATAATGAATTACCTCTGTTCCTTGATGGGTGGCAAGTTTTGTGACATTTAGCAAAGACATTATTAAGATGTGGTACATTGCTATTCCTATATTGGAACACTATGTGGCTGAGCTATAGTGAATTCAAGCTGAGGAAGTTCTAACTAGAACAGACTGTAGTAGAGAAAGCTGTTATGTCTGCATTGCAGCAAAGAAGCATTAGAGTTAATGCATAAATTAATCTCTTACCCTTTTTTCCCGACCTTTAACCCACTTGAAGAGACAAAATGAGACTTTGTGGTTGTGCACATTGCAGCTTTTATTCCTTTTTGATGTAGTTTGTGTCCTTTGTCCTACTTCACCTGCAGAGCTTAAGTATTCATCCTCTTTCAGGGTGGTGTGCTGCAAGCGGGGAGGGGAGTGCACCCTTCACCCAAAGCCAGGTGCAGAATTGCTGTTCGGCAGCCCCCACCAGATATCTGCATTACCTGAGCTACTGGATCCATGTAATTGTGGATTTGAGGCTCATTTCTTGGCCTGTTCCCAGTCTACCCCCGTGTGGCTTTTTACGACAGTCTGTCTAGAACCATGGCATGTAGGAGGTCAGCCAATAGACAAACACTTCAGCCTGTATGGGGGCCGTAAGTAGTGCAGAGAGCCCTGTACCAGCCTTCCACAGTGATTAAAATTCACCCTTTGTGAACACATTCTACAGGAAATCCTTAAAAAGGGTTAAAAACATATTCTTGCCTGTGTTTTTGTGTGTATGCTCCCCTCAGCTGTCTAGCATGGTGAATAAAGACTTTTATCCAGTTCCAGACATGAGTTATTGAACTTCTTCATTCTGATGCTTTCAAAACACAGGCAAGAGTCTATTCCTTCATTGTTGTGCTTTGGTTCGGTAAAGTGTTAAATTGCATGGTTCGCTTTGTATTTAGAAAATGGGAGTGTTTTGTTGTTTTGAATATGACCATAAGGAGGCTTCTTTAGATCCTGTTTGCAACAGAATTAAAGTTGATTTGCAGAAGATTGACACTTGATCTAAACCAATGGGTTCTGACTTGTCTCTGCTGTGTGTGCGTGTCTGTCTGTCCTTCTGAAGAAACAGAGGGAAAAGTAATCCCTTCAACACAGATGTCCTCAGTGTGGGAATCACGAACAGGGGTCAGGGTACTAAATGGGAGTGGGATCCCAATTAGGTGGGAGGGGGATCTCAGTATGGAAAGTGAAGTCACCATATGGAAACATGGACAGCCACTTCCCTAGTACGGTTATCAGAGGATGCATAGGACTAGTGAAGTAGTGTCATTGGCAGAAATTACAAACTAGCATCTCAGCTGAGGGTGCAGAAGTTCTTACAGAAGCTATGCCGGAATTTGATAACTATTCAGTTTATCATGAGACCTACTGCGCTCATGTAAAAGAAAATGAAACCCTAATAAATGCTGAGTAAATCTGTACCCAGAACATTTGCATAAATAAAAATCAAATAAAAAATCCCTTAAAGAAGAATTGCTACAGATCTCAGTGGCACTTCCGAACTCTGGGGTTCTTTTATTTTTTTCTGTTTTACTTCTCTTGTTTTGCTCACTACTCTGTGTTAGGGACTGCTTGATATCATCACCTTGTAGCCATATCTGCTGGGGAAACAAATCAGTCACAGCTGTTTCCTGTCAATAACCTGTCTTGAGTTAGCAGCATGTGCCTAGCTCAAGCAATGCAGGATGATGTAGCTTTCACTGATGAAACCCACTCTTTTCATTACCTATCAAACAATAAGCCAACATTTGGAAACCAAATGTAGTGTCTGAAATGGAACTTATAACTACTGTTCAAAGTCACAGTATCAGAAGATATGTGGGTTTTACAGCCTGAAGAAGCAGTTGATATCTAGAAAACGGAAAACATTTATCTTTTTAAAAACACTTCTCATATGTTTTATATTTTCCAGCTCTGTGTGTGTGTTTGATGACTGATTGATTGATTGATTGATTTAGGACTTGGGATTTGTTATTTATATTGCAATGACACCCAAATGTGCTAGTATAGACTCCTGTACGAAGACAGTGTCTACCCCAGAGAGTTTACAGAGGGGATCGGATAAATAGAAAGTAAGTGAAGGGAGAGAGGACATTGAAGGGAATGAGGAGGAGGGGGACAAAGCAGAGGAAAACACGGTAAGAGGTGCAGGTGTGGATTGAAGCTGAGGTGAAGAGTCTACGAGGGAGCTGGAGAATTGTAGCAAAGGGCTGAGAAAGTCACAGCAAATCTATAGAAAGTTCTCTGAATGTCTGAAGGTTGCTGCTTTGGCTACTTCTGCAGCTGCCCCTACCAGCTGGACTAACAAAGTGTAGTTAGGTTCAAAAAGTGACTATCTAAAAATGGCACTCAATGGATGGCCTCATATTATGTATTCAAAGTGAAATCGCTGATTTAGGGACAGTTTTTATTCCAATTAGCACTGCAGAACCAACACAGCAATGGGAAAGTGAGTTGCATTCTGTTCTGACTCATGCATCTTTATCAGTATTATTAAATAAACTCCAGTTTCAGGATTACTAGGATTGATGCATGAACAGGAAAGAACACAGATGTCTTTCAGATCCAAGGAAGAGTTTGTGGCACTGTCAATTAGAAAAACCTTTTTACTTGTAAGAAGAGAAACCAATAAATCACAATAAAACATGGATCTTGCAATGTAATTTTACAGTCACTGTTTGGAGCAGAACTGCACTTCAACATTATTTGTCCTTAAGGTGTGAATAAAACCCTTTGAATTAAAAAGTGACATGCTCACCCCTTACGTGCCTGACCCAAGATCTTTGTTTACATAAAACTGTTGGCCAGATTTTCAAACCTGAGCCTCTAAAATGAGAACCCTAACTCTCGTATAAGTGTCTTGACTTTCAAAAATGCTAAGCACCCAGCAACTCCCATTGAAGTCGAAGGGGTTGAACAAGTGATGTTGAGAGCATAATCCAAAGACAAGATGGCTGCACAAATGTAAGTAACCTGCATAACTTTTATTACTAGTAATGATGCTTGGAAAGAGAGAAATAAGAGCCTATCTTTGCTCTCAAAGAGTAGGCTGAGTTTGCAGGGCTGGCAGTTAGGAAAAATTAACATCTTTTTGTTTGTAATCCAAGAACACTTTATTCTGAAATCTTTAATATATAAACAGAAAGACCCATGATACCATTTCTAGTCTCTTTTCAGAATAGAGCCACATTTTAACATTGAACTGTCTGTCTCAATACAATATTACTGATGTACCTCACAGGCCTGGAGAGGATTAATTAATTAGTTAATGTTTGCACAGCATGTTGAAGATGTAAAGCATGCATAAGTGGCCAAGTCTTGCTATTAGCTTCTGGGACGCAGCAGATTCCTGCAACTAAATGTGTCTTTTGTTTCTACAATGAATTTTAAAGCAACCCTCAAGTCAGTTGAGGTCAGTGGGTTAACATCAAGAGAATGCAAAAAAGCATTCACTGCTGTTTTCATTTTTTGTCAGTGACAATTAAGTCACCTGACAGCACCTTTCATATCTACTACTGTGCTACAGGACAGGTTCAGGAGGAAGTCAGAGGGGCCTGCCTAGAGATGTTTTCTGCTCACTGAAGCCATTTGTTCTTGCTGTTGTTTTTTTAAGTGATAAAGTGATTTTGAGCACATTAAAAGCACTGCAGGTTGTGGATGGACGTGTCAAATGTTACTAAAGCAATTGTATCCTTTATGCCACAAGCTCTTCAAGCAAAGAGTATCTTAACCCTAGCGTGGAAGAAGCCAGTGTCCCATTCTAAGGGCTTTTCTTCACTACCGGGGTAAGTCGATTTAAGTCATGGTATCCAGCTACGTGAATAATGTAGCTGGAGTTGACATAACTTAAGTTGACTTACCCCGGTGTCTTCACTGTGCTGCGTCGACGGGAGATGCGCTCCGGTCGACTTCCCTTACTCTTCTAGGGGAGCTGGAGTACCAGGGTCGACTGGGGAGCACTCTGCTGTAGATTTAATGGGTCTTCACTAGACCCACTCAATCAACACCCGCTGCATCAATTGCAACAGCATCGATCTCCCCAGTAGTGAAGATAAGGCCTAACTTATGTGTTTCTCAGCAGAGGAAAGGCAAATACATTTTGAAGGGGTGTCTGGGTTTAGCTGTACCAGTATATGACTGACAAGCAACTGAACTTGGTTTCATGGAATTTAATTATTTGGGGCTGTTGTGTGTATTTTCCTTCACAAAATAAACATGCCCACAACATTTTAAATAAAAAACACCCCAAACTCCCAAGGATCTGCCCAAACTAAATCTTCAGATCCAAGTTCTCTCACACTCTGGTAAAGTTCGGGTCCAGATCCAAAATTTACAGATCGTCTTTATCTATTTAATGGTCTGAACTGAAACCTAACCCCCCCACACACAATCCCTTGGGAAAGTATGGATTTGAAGTTTGTGGCTTGGGCCAATCTCTTTACTCCTCCCCCACCCCAAAAAAAGCAAAAACAAAAAACAATTACGAAAGCCAAACTGGCAATAACTCGTATAGGTGAGGAGAATATGTACTGGGCAAGGAAGAGAATAACAAAGAGAGAGAAATTTCTTGCCAACAGAAACAGAATACATAAGTGAATTCAGTACATACACATCACATCCCAACCAATTCACAAACTCTTACCTTGTTCAGAACAATATTAAAAGGAGTTTCATAAATGATGTTACATAATGATTTTAAACACCACTGAGCATCTAGTGTAGGTGGAGATTAACTTCTTGTAAAAATATATTAGTAATCATGGTCAACCCTAGCATAATATATGTCTGTCTAGATGAATTTATTATTTTGGGTATTATAACACATCATTATAGCTTTCCCTTAACATTTCACACTGACTTCATTTTAAGGGCTTGTCTACACATGAAATTAATTTAATGAAAATAGAAATTAATGAAAATTGATCCATACTAAGATAGGATTTAAATTTAGAGCAGATTAACTATTCCGATTAAAACCATGTGTGGATGCTCTTATTCCAGAATAAGAGTGCCATATTGCACATTATTTAAATCCAGTTTATTTGGAATAAGGCACCATTCTTATTCTGGAATAAGTGCTCCACACACTTATTTAATTCAGAGTAGTTAATTCTAAAATAAATACCTGTATAGGCAAGCCCTAGTATTACATAAATCTATTGTGGGAACAGAGTGCATAGTCCTTACTGTTAATTGGAAGATGCAATTTGATGCCAGCATCTCCAGATCAGGAATGGAAGATATGCAGAGGTAGTAAGAACTGGGTTGTCAGGTATTCAAATTACTGTAGGACTATCTCACTCGTGCTGGATGTTCATGTTTTCCATTCTCCTGCAGAGCAGGAGGGCTTGGCACTACTTCTTTTTATTGGCTCCCTCTGGGGGGAGGTATGGGAGGCATGTATAAAGCCTGTGTCCATTTAACCTCTTTTAATGTAACTATCCAAAAAGGCCAGAAAAATAGATCTGGTTGGGAAAAGGGGAGAGGGAAATCCAGAGCGAATGGCCATTTTCGTGTGCTCTTGTCCCCTGAGGATGTGATGCTTAAACTCTCCCTCCACTGGAGAGATGGGAAGTGATGCTGCTATAACCCAATGCAGTGAGTTTTTAATTTTAGACTCCAGTGTGGCAGCATGGGGTTTGTGAGAACGAAAGGGCAAGAAAACAGAATTCAGAAGCATATTGGTCTCTCTCACTTGCTTTTCTAAACAAGGCAGTTCAGTCCATATGCATAAAAGTTTGCTTGGCTATTTGCCTGACACTGCTAATTACAGACAGTACGTAAGAGTAAGACAATCCAGGTTTGTGCAGAAATGCACTGGAGTCAATTTTGTCTGTGGTGTAGGTATACAAATCCTATTCATTGGTGGTTGGTTTTTTTCCCTGTTGTACTTTTTGAAAAGTGTTTCCATCAAATTCTGGACTAATAATAATAAGAGTTGACATTTTTATAGCATCTTACATCTGAAGGATCACAAAGAGTCTTACCTACTTTAAAAATTGATATACAAACAATATATGGGGATCAGATCGCTTCATCCACCTGTGGTTCACAGTAGCCTCTGAGCTGAAACACAAGAATTGTATAGTGGCATCCAGCAACACCACAAAACAGCACAGGAAAGGAAGCAAAGAGGTATGACAAAAACCAGCTGAATCTGCAGGGATAATGTAGGTGGGCAGAATATAAGAGTGGAAACTCAACAAGTTTACACTGGTAGTTTCTTTTTGTCTTTCCCATCTAGGAGGGTGGGATTTTCCTCCCAGTAGAAGTAAGGAGTTTGATCCCCTGCTCCAACATTTTCCCCAAATTCTATGCAGATATAAGGGGCATTCATGCAGAAACCCATTGTCGCCACACTGCAACCAGATGTATTCACCTCCCCTGCCACCCTGGCCGGAACACACTCCGTGAGAGCCATGCTGCCAGGGATTCCCTCTACTCCTGCTGTCCCTAGATGCTCCCTTAAGGGGCAGAGGAGGATGGTACACAAACTACTGCATTGCAGTCTCTGTCTACAGTAGCTCAGAATGTTTTGCCCAGTTGATAAGAAGGAGAAGAGATCTATCAGGGCAGCTCCTCCCCCTCCACCATAGTGCAGAGACTTGAAGGAATGAGAGTGTGCCACAGAGGTGGTACACCCTGCTTCCTTCCCTCAGATGGATCGATAGGTTTTTGGCTTCCTTCTGCTTATAGAAGTGAACACAGGGCCCTTGTAATTTGATCAGCACACCAGAGTTTGCAACCCTTCTGCAAATCCCATGATATCTTCAGTGGCCAGCCATAAGTGGTCAGTAGCTCAGTATTTGGTTTTGTCTAAATGATGGCAGTACAGAGCGTCCGAACAACATGCTAGGGAAATAGGTCTGTACTGACTCGAGGGAAGAGTGTCATCTACTTGTTCCCTATCAGCACTTCCTATAGCATCTACTGTAGGTGCTTCCTGTAGATCTCCCATCCATGTACTCACTCAGCCCTGCCCTGCTTATTTAATAATACCTGACAGGATCACAGAAAAAAGGGGTATAGCTGCAGGCCTTATAACCTGCAATCTGTGTCTGAAAATCGCATAGAAAAAATTATGTATGTTGTATGCTAAGAATCTGAAGAAAGGGCATAGAAAGCCTGCTGTCAACCCTTAATCTTTATTCTTATATGCCATGATATTACTTTGTTGTGCTACAACGGGTTCTCTTCCCTGTGGAAAGTTAAAATAGCTCTTGTCCACCATGATATGGATACTGCTTTCTCTGGATAGTTGTTTTACCATAATGAAAAATGCTGTTATATTAACATTAGGAACCCTATTTTCTTCCCTTTACTGAACTGATGAGAAATACGATGTTTAATCAAAACAAATGCTGATGGCAAAATGATTCTGTCTGGGAAATATCTGAGCCACCAACTTGAGTCTTGAAAGCTGTAGCTCCTCAAACAAAAGGATGGAGAATTATCAAGGCATCTGTGCTGATTCCAAACACAGTTGTCAGTCAGTCAAACTGAGAGAACACCTTACATGGGTAATTAGTCAGAGGAGGGTTGGCCTAGTGCAGCGTTCTTTCTTATGCTTGATATATGCCTAGCGATTCTCACCTCTGTGCCTGAAGGGGGAGCACTCTGTGGAGTCTTAGCTCAACATTGACTTGGAGGAAAGAGTACCACCTACAAAATCACTATATGTCAGAGTCCATAACAATTAGGATGGAGCTGACAAAGTTCTACCAGATTCGATATTTTTCTTGTTTATTAATGCAGAAGCTGTATGTCTGATTATCCCTGAGGAAATTTCACCTACGTCTGTCATAAATAACAAAAATATCATCCAGGCCTGGCCTTTTCCACAATATCAAAATTGATTTTGCCTTTGAATACAGTATATGCCTGCTCTCCTTAAGTGCCCTTTTCAGTTAAGTTTTTTAAAATGGAACAATAGGCACCTGCAGGATGAACACTGCAGTTTTTTAGAGACGCAGGAAAACTAAAGTGCACCACACATACAGCATCTATAATTCTCAAGGCCAGCACTTAGTCATCAGTCTCAACACACCGTAGATTTTTCCTCTCTATTGCTCTCCAACATTATCGTAATAAAAATAGATAGAACTCTGATTTTTTCATGCCTGATATTGAGTTCTTGTCTAGGGCTCTAAGCATAGACTTCCTTTCTTTTGGAAGATAAGTGACTTCTGAAAAATACATTCAAGTGATATCTGTGCTGAGGTCTTCTTTATAATTCAAGCAAAATCTAGTATCTGTTACATTTGTCTGCTAGACACATAATGACCTATTTCATGTCAGTTACCACAATGAGAGGATCATTCACAAACCATACTTTGTTTATCACGTAGCTTCAAATTCTTCTGCCAACAGCAACAATCATTTTGAAGAAGACAGTCTTTCTTCAAGAGTGACATAGTCATTTTAGCTTTGGAAAGTACCCACCTTTCAAACTCATGCAAAGCAGGGAGATGCCAGCTAAGAAATAATGGGGTGGTGTTCAGAAATCCGTAATGAGGCAATGTCATCACAACTGTTGTATCGGTTTAGCAAAGCATTCAAGTTTTGGTTCCTTGTAGGTTATCCCTCAGTCTAATGTAACATTGTTACCTGTACATCTTCCTCTATGCACAATATGGAGCACAATCAGGTTTCATTGGGAAAGAATAATAGGGTCTGCTTCTGCTCTGGGAGTACAGGTATTACTCTATACTGATATGATTCTATTCTGGCATTACTCTACTGACCCCTGATTTACACGGGTGAAATTAAAAGTGTAATGAGGCCCATAGAAAATGGCTACAATTTTCAATAGTGCCTAAATTAGTTTTGAAAATTTTATCCAACATCTTAAATGTGTTCACCCATTGACAAGTTATTTAGCTTAGAAACTAGACAGCAGTGATAGTACTGTCATATATGCTCTAGTTGTCTGAAACTAACTCTGAAATCAAACGCAATTCACCAGGTTTGGGATTTCATTACAATCCCAAAACTTGGGCCAATTTTGCAGGAAGAATCACCAATGTCCATAAACCTTTCTGTAAACATAAGCTAAATTTTAAGAGAACTTGGGCAGATTTACATTAGTGTGTGGATTGGGAACAGCAGGTAAAAACTCAATGTTTTGATTTTGGCTGAGATTCACTTTGAGCTTTTTTGGGTTTCTTTGCACAAAACCCAAAAGGTGTGAACCCGTGTAAATGGGAACAAGTTGTACACAACTCCCTATGAATGAAAACACAATGTTTTATTCAGCTGTAATACATATCTGCAATATTAATGTTTTGCCTGGTAGACATTTTTACAATACTACAAGGATTTCATGCAATCTCATCACTTCTACCTAGCCAATGATGCTTAACATTCTCTCTCAAAAAATGCATTCATTTACATTCCTTGAATCGCCCACATTTCCCCATATCCAATAATTTCCTCTAGAACCTGGCCTCCTTCGCTCTATTGAGTTAAATCTAGGGATTAAACCTTTGTTAAATATTGAACCTACACACTTCACTTTAACTGCGCTGGCATATGTAAACTGTAAGTGACTGGAAGTGTTTTGTAATATATTTATAGACAAGCGTCCAGGGAACAGAGTGATGGTGCTCTAGTGATTCTGCAGTGAAAGAAACAGATCCATGCATGATGGCTCTCCCCGCATATTGATTTGGATATCACAATTTACATTTTGAAATAAACACACAAAATTGCAAGGTGAAATTTCATGTTGGGAATAACGTTTCCACTTCAGTTATACCTATGAGGTCATTTTCATGTAATTCTGATTTCCTCTCCCCATTTTCCCCCCCATTCATAATTTAAAAACTGATTCGGTGACTGTAACTGAAATCACCGCCGGAGATTTTCCAAGGAGCTGCCTTGGGCACAGGCACATTAACACACTAATCTTCCTCTTCAGAATTTTAACATGCACAAAAATCTGAAAACATAATGCATTACACATGGCATCATAAAATCCACGATGCTCCATAAATGTGTGTAATTCAAAGAAACATAGAAATCCATAGAAGACTAACGCTTAATTTAAGTGAAAACGTTTAGTACTCTAAACCATTTTAAAATTACAAGGATATGAAACAGAGACAAAGTATGATCAGAGGCAAAAGACAAAAAAATATCTAGCAAGATGGAAACCTTCCTCTCTCTGTTTTTTTGATGGAGGCAAAGTTTTTGTCCAAACATGGGATTTTCCTTGATCCATCAAAGGCAGACCCTAAGGAGACCTTTGCCTCTCCATTGCCCAAGACAATGACTAACAGATATCTTGTCATTTGAAGATACCTTCCCCCAGTATGTAATTCCCTTATAACAGCAGTGGCTTTGAATATGCGCCTCACTTTATAACACCTTTGTGCGTGATAAACAAACATTCTCCCATGAATCTGAAATCTCAGCCCATAATCAATTTGTAGGGGGTACTGAATTTTGGTATATCCTGCCATCTCTGACAGAGCTAATTGTACAAACTCTGGGACATTTTTAGTCCCAACTAGAATAAGATGCAAGAGTTCAGAGGTCACTTCTGAGCTGGGCACTACTGCATAATGGAACTCTGTGCTAGTCATTAGCTGCTTGATTTTCAGAGGTGCTAAGCACTAGCATCTCTTATTAAAACCATTGATGTCAATGGAAGATGCAGGTGTTGAGCACCTATTAAAATACAGGTTTCAGAGTAGCAGCCCTGTTAGTCTGTATTCGCAAAAAAAAAAGGAGTACTTGTGGCACCTTAGAGACTACCAAATACAGTCACAGGTTCATCAGCCTTTTTAGAATTAAGTTTCCAAGTGTGGCGTGGGGTGTACAGCCACCAAACCCTTTGCAAATTATAAACTCTACACATGTATATTATCAGATGTGCTTTGAAAACTGATCCCTGTAGTTCTCCTTAGGAGCCAAGAGAACATCATTAATATAAAGGATTTATAGCTGGCACTATTTTAAAAAAATCAACATTTACTGAGCTGTGATATTTGACATAGCCTTTCCTATGCTAAGTCAAGGGAGTACGGGAATACTGTGATAAAGTCAAATGCCTTTGTATTTTATGTGTAGATTTTTTAAACAGCCCCCGCTGTATAATCACTGAGGTTTGAGCAGAATAATTCAGTTCTCTTTCCTTTCAAGAAAATATAAAACTGAGATTGCTAAGGCTTTGGAGGCCTACAGCTTTTGTGTCTTTTAATTATTTCCCGTCTCTAATACCATACACTTCTTTGCATTTCAGTTGTTATTTGAACTAGCAACATTCAATTGCCCTATTGATTCCTGCTATGAAAGGTGCTGGAGGCTACCACAGTAGATGCTTTTTCTTTGGCAGCTGCCATTTGCCTGTTGCACAGCTAGATGCTTCTCTCTTTCTTCTAGCTCACTCTTCCTTCAAAAGGACAACCTTTGTTGTGGAATCTGTAGCAACTCGTA
Source organism: Caretta caretta (assembly GCF_965140235.1). NCBI lineage: Eukaryota > Metazoa > Chordata > Testudines > Cheloniidae > Caretta > Caretta caretta. The sequence goes on along the minus strand of NC_134207.1, from coordinate 118,388,531 downwards.
GCTGTAAGAATTCACATTCAAGGGAATGTAAACCATGGTTGGAGGGAAGGTACATTAAAAAGTACATTAAAAAGGTACATTAAAAAGATTTAAAGTTCTTATCTGGTGCTGTATTTATAGTCCCTCCTGCCCTTAATTTAAATGTCTTTATATTTTACTTAGCAGTGAGAACCAACATTTTGATTGCCGTGAAGGAAAACAAGCCTACTGCACCCAGAGCTGTCCTACAGCAGAAACTGTATTGTCTAAAATCCTAAAAGTATGAAAATTGTCACGGCCACTGAAGCAATTTGCTTTGTGCAATGAAATCAGACTGTTAGAGCTGCTCTGATGAGGAGACAGGCTGGCAGCACTCGAGAGGAAGTGGAACAGCAGGTAAAAAGTTGCTGCCAATCACTAAATACAATATTAAAAAACCTGCTAGGTTAGTGAAAAAGAAATCCTGGCCAGGAAAGGTCCACTGATGTCTTTTACAGGCTGCTAGTGCTACCATGTCGAATTACGTGCAGATTTGGGGATGTGAAGACTGACAGGAAGCCAGCAAACTCCTTTCAAATACCACCTGAATTTTCACTCAGGTGGCTGTTTGTTGGCCTGCTGTGTATGAAGTGATTTGGTGGCCTCTGTCCAATACCTAACGGACAAGAATCCACATTTCAAAATCCACCTTCACGCTTGGCCCCAGTGTCAAGTATCAGCAGGCCACCAACGGTTGTCTGTTAAAACTGATTTTTACACACAAAGGTAGTCCCCTCAAACTTAGGGTTGAGTCATACTGGCTGGGCAGTGTAGGGAGACACTTGCATTAGCCCTGCCCTTGTGGTACCTCTTCTGTTAACAAACACAGGAATTCACTGAGATTTTCAAAAGTGCTCAGCATTGGTCTAACTCTGGGAGTTTTCAGGTGACTTTGATGGGAGCAGAGTTAGGCCAACATTGAACACTATCCCCACCCTCAGTTTCCAGGGTGTGCAGTCTGACACTTTTCGGAGCTTTAATGTCACAAAACTAAAGTACTAAACAAATAAAGATTTTTAATGATATAATGTCAGGCAGCTACTTCCTGTGCCTCTCCCCAACAGTCCTCACAGGCTGCAATGCTCCAGCTTAGACCTTCACCACAAACTGCAGGATTGCAAAGTCTATCATCCACTGATTTGCTGCCACCTGGTTCATTTAATGTCTTTTCATTGTTACCATTTCCCTTATTCTTATCACACGGAATGAAAAGGGGGAAGGGGGGAGGGAGGAAACACGATAAATTGCCCAAAAAGAGTTTTTGGGGCAGATCCTTCGCTGAAGTCAATGGAGATGTACTGATTTATATCAGCTGAGGATCTGGCCCATAGTTTGTATTTAAAATAAATGAAGAAAAATAGTTCATTAGTACTCTAAAACCTTCTGTATTACCAAGGTGTGCACATAATTTACCTGAATAATCACGTTCTTTTTACTACAACCCCTGTCTTCCCTGTGGTCTCTCTGTATTGTTTGCGTATCGTGTCTGAATTTAAGCTGTGTATTGTACAGGCAAAGTGTGTGTTTGTACAGTACCTAGCACAATGAAGACCAGATCCTGAATGGAGTCTTTGAGTGCTACCACAGTCCAGATAATAATCTGCACAATGCAGGAATTCTGTATGCGAGAACTAGCTGACATGTCTCCTCTGCTCTGGAATTCTTGAGCTGTGAATAAGTGAGGTGTTTCCCACGGGGGGAACTGACCTGCTAGCAGAGAGCACCTGGCTAGCATCACCGCTGGCCCCCAACACCCACCAACATTCCTCTGCAAAGAGGAAGCATCAAGGGAAGGCTAACAAGGGAGAAGATATGTATGTGCCCACTGCCCCCCCACGCATTGCTTCTTCACCCATGGGCTTCAGCCCTGTCGCTGAGGGGAGGCGCTGGGGCTTGGGACTTTAAAATACTTACCAGAGCTCAACTCTGGACAGCTCTGGCCGAATTTAAGCCCTGTGTGATGTACTTCAGTTTTAAAAACCTAATAATAAAACACCACCACTTATATAACTCTTCACATCATCCAAGTGCTTTGCAATACAAACTATAGTCAATCCATACTAAGCAGACAAATCTTGTTAGCCCTCTTTCATAGATAAATTAATTGAGGCTGACAGGATAAGTACTGTCACCCGAGATCACAGAGAGAGGCAGAGGGGGAACAGTAGTACCCAGTGATTTGGACCTATGGTGTTGTTACTTGTCTATTGTCATTACTTCTGACCAATCAGAAAGCAAGATTTGCTATCACCACTTTATAATAATATTTATAGATATATATATTTGATGATTCACATTTATGTATCACCACAAAAGCATGGTTTTATATATCGATATCAAAACCTACATATAGTTGTATAGGTCTGATTCACTGCAAGGGTTCTGCTGACAGAACACAAGCTGCCAGGCCCCCAGGGCAGAAAATTCACCAGCAGCAGAGTGACAATGCAAAGTAGGGAGCACTATGCTGTTGGAGATTCCATCTTTGGAATGAGAAACCAAAGGCAATGGCGTAGAGGAATGAGCCCAAATGTTGGAAGTCAGACAAGGAACTCCTGATTTCTAATCTCAGCTCTGGTGTGAGGCCCTGGACAAGTCACTTATGGCTCAGGTTTCAGATGTGCCTAGCGCCCAAGACTTCCGTTGGAGTCAGTGGGAGCTGGGAATACTGAGCACCTTTGAAAATCAGGCCATTAATCTTTCTGTGCCTGTTTCCCTAGCTGTACAACGTTCAGAAGGTTTTTGAGAAAGACGAGATGGGTGAGATAATATCTTTCATTGGACTAGCTTCTCTTGGTGGATGGTAAAAGCTGTTGAGCTATACAGAGCTCTTCATGTCAAGCCCCAGTTTGTGCTTTCCACTAACAGAAGTTGGTCTAATAAAAGATATTACCTCACCTACCTGATTCTCTCATATCTGGGAACCTTATCCTGGGCTGCAACAACACTACAGTTGGAAAGGTTTTGTTGTTTGTCAGAAAATACAGGCTTGTGGGAAAAGTCTTTCCCCATGTCACATCTGTAAAATGATTCATACAACACGAAACTTTCAAGCTTGAACTAAATATCCTACCTGAATTTTGATAAACAGAAATGAGATGATGTTTAACATTTTCTTTAAATCATGGGGTGAAATCGTAGCCCCATTTAAGTCAATGGGAATTCTGCTATTGATTTGAATGGGGCCAGGATTTCCTCCATGATGTCTATCTACAACATATATGGCATATATGGTATATGGCAGTCAAAATGTGAGATGGAAATTATGAGAGTTAAGAGGGAATTTGAAGAGCAAATTACTGAAGACATAAAAGCAAATAATTCCTTTAAGAATATCAGAAATAGGAAGCCTGATAAATTATTCTGGATCGGGGTGGCCAACCTGCGGCTCCGGAGCCACATGCGGCTCTTCAGAAGTTAATATGCGGCTCCTTGTACAGGCACCGACTCCAGGGCTGGAGGTACAGGCGCCGACTTTCCAATGTGCTGGGGGGTGCTCACTGCTCAACCCCTGGCTCTGCCACAGGCCTTGCCCCCACTCCACCCCTTCCCTCCCCTGAGCCTGCCGTGCCCTTGCTCCTCCCCCTTCCTCTCCTCTTCTTCCCCCCCCCCCAGCCTCCTGCACACCACAAAACAGCTGATTGGGAGATGTGGGGAGGGAGGAGAAGGCGCTGATCGGCGGGGCTGCCGGTGGGTGGGAAGTTCTGGGAGCGGCTGGGGCGGGTGCTGGTGGGGGGCTGCTGATGTGTTACTCTGGCTCTTTGGCAATGTACATTGGTAAATTCTGGCTCCTTCTCAGGCTCAGGTTGGCCACCTCTGTTCTAGATTACCAAGAAGTAAAAGGAGAAATTAAAGATGATATGGATATTGCAGAGAAACTAAATGATTTCTTTGTATCAGCCTTGCCCATGGGAGACCATAGGAACAGACTCGTAAACAGTTGCTCTGAGGGAGACAATAAAAATGAGACCCTGTCAGAAACAGAGGTGTGAAAGAAAAAGGTGCTAAAACAAATATTTAAACTGCAGTAAATCACCAGGACACAATCTTGAAGGAATTTGAGAATGAGGTGACTGGGCTGGTAATAAAATAATTCAGTCTCTCCTTAAATTTAGCTACTGTCCCAGAAGCCAGGAGGGTAACAAATATTGTACCTATTTTTTAAGAAGGTAGAATGATGCTGGAAACTACATGCATGTGAATCTCATTTTAGAACCAAGTAAACTGGTTGGAAACAGTAGCCATCAAATATGTAGATGGATGTGACCTAAATGGAGGTAATACGCATCTGTGAGAATATTCTGAGGTACTCGTATGCATTGATGCAGTCTAAATTTATTAAATTTAGGAATAAAAACCCTGGAAACACCCCATTTGTGGCTCAGTGGGAAGAAGACTCCAGATATCCCGAGTCCCACCCCATTGCCCAATCTACTAACTCAATCCTTTCTCTCAGTGGGAATTGTCCTAAAAACAAACAAGGAGTTAAGATGCATTAAAGACAGGATAAACTGATAATACTGGAAATATTAAAAAGCCATTATATAAATTGATGGTGCAGCCACACTTTAAGAAGTGTGTTCATTTCTGGTCACTGCGTTCTGAAAAACATTTAGCAGAAAAAGTCCAGAGAAAGGGAATAAAAATTATCGCAGGTGTGGAAACATGAGGCAAGTGAGGAGATTTTTAAAAGATTAGGACTATCTAGTTTAGGGAAGAGGCAAATAAGAGGTGAAATGATTGAGGAAAGTAAAAATAATATCATAGAGAAGGTTGGTTGCATGCTGCTACTTACTATTTATCAAATACAAGGGGGACAGTCAATGCAATTAAAAGGAAACACATTTAAAATTGATAAAAGGAATTTTTTTTTACAGACGGTATAAATAATTACCTAGCCAAGATAATATTGAGCCAAAGAGCTCCATGGATTTTTAAGATTAAATTTATATTTGAATAAATATCAAACTTTGTGCTTCAGGACACAAATCCAGTCACTAACGGACAGGAATTAGGAAGAAACTTCCTCCAGAGGCAAGATATTGCATATTTGTCCTTTATGGGGTTTTGTGTACCTTCCCCTGAATGAACTGGTACCGGTCACTGTCTGAGACAGAATATTGGACTAGATGGACTATTGGCCTTATCCATTTTGTTCCTATGTTCTTATAGTCCTACATTAAATCAGATATAATTCCAATATTTCACATATACTATCAGAGTTTCTTTCTTTGGAATAATGAAATATTAATTTTTAACTGATTTGCAGATGATTAACCTCAAGATCAAAGCAGCATACAGTTCTTCTTGGCTGAAATTAAACCCAGAGAGCCAAGATCATCTCTGGTGTAACTCTACAGTACTCATTGGCATTGCACAAGGGATTAATTGGGCTTGGATAGTTTAAGAAAAGGTTATTTTTATGTAGAATTAAAAGCTGTCTGATGAATAGAAGTTACATGAGTAGAAAATTACACTAGTATGTTCTACTATATAAGTACAAAATACAGAGCCAAAGATTAATGAAAAAGAAAAGCTTCAGTGAAAACACAGTAGGGTGCAGGTTGTAATACAAATTGAAGGAAGCATAGACTCTCAGCTGCCATGCTGTTTTAATCTTGGAATGAGAGCCTTATGGTATCCATTGATTGGCAGCAAACAATGGTATATGTTGGATAGGCTGAATAGTGGCACCAGATACATGAGCATCTGCCATTGAAGTTAAAGGCAAAATTTGGCCTTCAGTTGCTTTCGTCTACAACCTGCAATACCTTCTCACAATATGGCATAACGTTTATATATATAATTATGAATATACTTGAATTAGCATTTTTATTAGCATGAAATAACCTTCATTTTCATCTGTCTACTCTCAAGCACACACAAATACGAATTCTGCAACAAAAACGTTGAATTCTGTAACATCTTGGAAAAATACCAGATTCCATGGCTGCACAATCAAAGTCCATGGGGCTCTGAGTGAGATGACTGGGGCAATTTAACCTTCCAGAGCCATTGTTTCAAGCTTTGCAGACATGAACATCTGTTTGACATTATCTTCATACCCATTAGGGCTATAAGCTTAACATCTATAAAATGAAAGCTGAGGTTCTGGAGCACAATTCTGCAGCAAGGGGTAAATCCCACGGCAAATTCTGCAATCACGAAATGCACAGGACCCTCTGTATACAGTTGGCAGGTATATAATAAAATGTAGGTTTATAAACCGTTCTGGGGACATGTTATATTTTAGATACTTGGGCATATATTTTTTAAGTAGCCATGTGACACCCATTACATTTAGCCACCTACACTATGGGTTTAAGATACATTTTTAAGACAGAATGGGTAGATTGCAGCCCTGTGACACACATGGCCTAACCGATAAGTGTGAAACTCAATAGTTTACCATTTTGGTCCTGATCTTCTGCACCATTAGGCCATAGCACAATGCATCTCAGGTGGAAGGGTGTGGGTGTGTTTACATGCCAAAGTGGGTGTAAGCCACCTCTGTGCTCTTCTAGAAATCCCGGGCTAGCTGTGTGCTGGGCATGTCTCCTGGCGCAAGTTAGAGCATCCTCCAGAGCACTGTTAGTTCATCGCTGATAGTCCCAAGGAAGTTGTAATTGCAGCCAGGGATCACCAGGACATAAGGGACCCCGGCCATGCCTCCTCCTTCCCCAGCCACACCCCTGTCCTGGCATCATAAAACCATCTTTGTGCTGCTGGATAATCCCATCCCCTCCACTGGGGTGATCTTTTTGTGACTGGCTACACAGGATTTAGGCACAGTATCCCCTGGTTGTGTGATACAAAGTGGGCCACATCACAAGTTTAAGCCATGCCCACATGGTGTGGTGCTCTGTTTCCCCCTGGTGGTGTCTGAAGACAACTAGAGATTGATGAGCCTGCTGCATACAGCCTTGGCTAAAACATGGCGGTCTTTTTACCTCAGGATGTAGATGCTCATACATTAAGATCTATAGATCCCAGCTTCAATCCCCACTGCTGATGACCCACTTAAGGGCATTGGCGTTACACAGGGGAAAATCTGGGCCTTCATTTTTTGATATTTTACTGAAAGGAATCCTTGTCATTTCCTTATAGAAACAGAATACCATGAAGGGCATGACACACCAGAGCTTTCTCTTCCTAAAGGGACTGCATACAGGCACAGAGCACACGGACTCAAGTACAATAAGAATAGAGGAGTTTTAAAAGTCTTCAGTAACACCTTTATCTCCTTCAGATCACAGACTAGTTTCCCTCATTTAATTACATAAGTAAAGTTTCCAGTTGGCTTTCTTTGTAGATGAAAGTTTCCTGTTGGGGGTTTCCTCTTGGTCCATCTGGAGAACTGATAAACCATCATTTCTACTTCATCTAGCAACAAGAGGCTTCTGAAAATAGCACTGGCATTTTGAAGTTGTTCTTTTTTTGATGTTCTATTATACTGCATTTTTCAATGGTCACAAAAGGGTTCCAGAGGAAAGATTTTTCTTTTCCCTCTCCCCTCCAAAAAAAGACAAAAAAGACAAAAACCAAAATTCCCCCCCTCCAACCCCCCAAAAATCCTATAGTGATTTTCATCGGATTATGGTTAGATTTCTTTTTCATAAACACTAACCTCATGAGAAAGACATTTGTGCATAATTAATTATAGAAGTTATTCATTTCAAATACAACTTGTAGTCTTACCCATTTTCCTTTAATGGGGATTTTCTTCTGTTTTGCTTGGAATGACAACAAATCAACAGGCCAATTGAAAATATTTCTAATTTCTAGTTGGAGTCACTAAAATGTTCTGCAACTTTGCAAAATTCTGCTGGCCCATAGTGAATTATTTTTTTGATTGGCCAGTAAAAGATCGTTAGGGTTTTTTTTTATTATCAATCATTATAGTAGATGTAAAGAAGTAAACTATGGATCTGGATAGGTCAGTTTTCAAAGGAATTTTCCAAACTCAAGGAAGGGTATGATCCTGTGAGTTGATGAATGCCCTCAATTCCCACTGATCTCAAAAAGAGCTGAAGGTGATCAGCAAACTGAGGAATCAGGTTCTTATTGAGTAAAGTGTCCATAGTGGAAATAAATTTCATTATCCCCCAAAGCATTTTTTTCTTGCACATCCCCCCAAGAAATGGTGGCAATGCAATTTCTGTTTGAGTGTATGACAAAAGTGTACATCATAGAAAATTATTCAGACTTTAAGCTTTCAAATACTATTATTTAAAATAGTTTTTTAAAAACATAAATACTCCCATTAAGCAGAAAGCAAGAATCCAGTACCCTTAAAAATGACATAGTATCAGGCCTGAAAAATACATATTGTACATATAGAATAGTTTTTAAACTGTTATTTTAGTTACTCAACAAAAGGCACTTCAACACTGGTTTTTAACAAATCTTTTAATTACTGCAGTTGTCACTTATTGAATGTCGTCTTGCCTTTCTCCTCCACCATCAAATAATTATCTTGGTTGATTACTGAATCCAGTTTATTCTTTTTTTCAGAAGAAAAGTGTGGAGTATTCCTGTCTTGGTTTAATTGTATTTCTTCAATATTAACTTAGTTCCATCTCCAGGATAAATAGTGATCTCTATTGTACATCTAAAGGGTATAGAATTCAAAACAGCAGGAGAGGGCTCTGTTTACAGTACATATGGCTGCCAACAGTTAATGTGGATTTTATAGACTGTTTATTCTGTTGTGCAGCTAAATAGGTAAGGGGGACATTGTAAAATACAGTAAAATAACCTTGAGATACAGAGCACATGTAGAAGGAAATGCTCACAGGTGTTGGACACACACTCACAGTGCATCTTTCCTTTCCCAGTTTTTGTTTTCCCCCAATAGGTTTTTTGTTTGAGTCATATAATTTCATGCCTAATTTTGCAACGTGCTGACAGATAGGAGCTGAGAGTGAAGGACCACTTTGAAGAATTGGTCCCTCAATTTCTCAGTTTTATTTATGCCTTCAAAAAGGTCACTTAGATAGAAAAGTGGAGGAGCTGTCTGAAATGTCTGGCTCTGTCATCCAGCTGTAGTTTAAACCCATTTCTTGAGTGAAATGAGAACGATACAGTGTGTTCAGTATCTGCCTTTTTCCAACAGAGAGAGTAGTCCTAGCGGAAAGAAAACCTGTGCAATGCTAGCAGCACAGACGTCTCATTTGGCAAACCAAAGATAAAAAATCTCCAGGGCAGCCCATTGGAACAGATGTCTGAAACCTTCAGGGGACACCCTTCTCCCTAAAATGGTCAAGAAGTCCTCCACACACAAACATACACTCTCCCATAAGCAAATATTTCTGGAGATACATCTGACAAACAATTCCCCCTTCTCTGCTCCATGAAATGAAAATCTGCTGCTTTGCTGAATCGGGATGGGCAAATTCCTGTTTTAAACATGAGCTCAGTCTTGTATTGCCTCTAAAAAAGGTTTTCCTTTTATGCTTCATTAAACAGCCTACTTCGGCTGGAATGCTTGACAAGGCCTATGATACCCCCCGATAGCCCATGTGCATTTTGTTGGTATCAGGTGTAACTCAAGTAATTTAGTGTCTGAAAGTGCAGGTCAGATGTTTGGGGCCTGAACATAGGGTAAATGGGCTCCCATTTTTAAAAAAGAATGCCAGTTTATTTAAATGGAAATTTTGGAGAGACTCTTTATTCATCTTTTTGAAAAGCCCTTATTAATTCTTTGATATTTTGTACTTCTTATCTGGGCAAACCTGGCCCCTTCCTCTGTGATCACAAAGCACTGTGCCTGCAACAGAACTATTATACTATTCCACTGCATTGGTGGAGGGAGAAGTGTGCTGGCAACCTGCACATGGCCAGCCTGCCCCCCCCCCCCACACACACACTTTTTTACGCCGGAAGATTGCTCTAGAGAGGCTGATAAGGAAAAGGGGGCAGGCTCAATTGTGGCTCCACCAGCCCTGCTCCTTCTCCACAGCTGTGTGGGTCTTTCAGTCATTCCTCACCCCACCGTGAGAGAGGAGGAGACAACACCTATCACTGCTGCTCTACGGGAGGGGATAGGATCATCCCCCTCCCCCACCACCACCCATAAGCATATCCTCCTTGCACACAGCCCTATTCCTTGCTCTGTGTGCAGAAGGAAGGATTTGGCCCATAATTTTGACCACTTCTGGCCACCCACATCTCCCTTACTCACTGAAGGCTCTCCATGTGAAAAGTCAATGGAGTTTGCACCTTTTCCCCTCTGGTAAAATCAGTAGAGATGCCCCCACTTACAGCATGTCTGAATTTTCCCCATGATCTTCTAGAGTGATTTATTTAGTGGCCTACGGGGAAACCACCCCTTCTAATCTGTTCCCTCAATACTGTGAACATTCAAGGACACAGCCTTGTTCCCTACTCACATTGAGAAGGATCTCACTCTGAGTCCTCTCACTGACTTCAGTTGGACCACTCAAGTAGTAATGTACTGCTCAGCAAAGGTAAGATATTAGAATCTGGCCCTCAGTAACTTCCCAGCCAGGACATATATATTTCTCCTGCTTCCTTCCCACCCACCACAAATAAATCACTGGTCCTTTAGGCATAGATGCTTCGCGAGCTTAAATGACAGAAGAGTATCGTTTTTAAAAATAACTTGACTACTGTAAAACTGATCATTTTCACCACCACTGCGGCTTTGCTCTTGTTGTCTAACAGGAGCGGTCAATGTGCAAGGAAATTGTTTTTGCAACAAAAAATATTAGCAACGCTCCGTAAGTAAGTAAAGGGGACACTAACATACCAAACTACTGGTGTGATTGTGCATCGAGGGAAGCACCAACTTTCCTTTAACACTGTTTAACAACGTGGCAGCAGATAACAGATGTACATTTGCACCTTGGGATAACTGTACACAATAAAACAGAGTATCAAACGATTTCCAACCTTGTTTAAAACCGAGATGCCCAAGTGTTCTGGACAGCCTTGTCTCTCTGAAAATGTCGGGGTTGTCCCCAGCTTCTTAGGAGTGGACTTGGGAGCTATTAGTACTTTTCACCCCATCCCTCCAGGCAGCAACTATACTGTCTTTGCCCATCCAGTCACAGGATGCTTTCTGAAGGGCCTTGCCTGAATCTTTCCTCCATTGCTGAAACTAATCCTGATGTGGGACCTCAGCAAATTCCCCATTTAAGCCTTTGCCCTCATGTTCCTTCACTTATCTTTCTATGAACATTGCCTTTCTAGTTGCAATCACCTCAGCCAGATGAGTAGTCATATACTGTCTTCCATGGGGATAAAATTTCTCTAAGGTTATATCCTAAATTCAGTCCGAAGGTGATCTCAGAATTCCATCTGAACCAAGTCATCCACTTACCTGTCTTCTGTCTGAAGCTCAATCCCAGCAGGGAGGACAAGCAGCTCCACTCTCCAGATGTCTGTTGAGCCTTGGCCTTCTACTTACAGAGGACAGAACTCTTCAAGAAATCCACTAAACAATTTGTTTTCTTCACTGAACATAGGAGAGAAGAAGCAGTCACCTCATAGGAACATTCTAGGTGGATTTTGGGCTGCATCCTGCTTTGCTATGAATTGACAGATAAAGTTGCCTCACAAGGTGTGAGCGCTCACTTGACTAGAGCTGAGGCTGCCTTGATAGCTTCACCTTGAAATGTCCCTCTTCTAGAGAGCTAGAGCGCAACAACATGGGGCTCTGTGCATGCATTTGCAAGACATTACTCCCTAGTACTGTACAGGCTTCTACATCTGACACCTTCTGCAGCAGAGCAGTCCTTCAGTCTGTGGTACAGCTGGGTTCCTTGCACCCTCCTCCTCAGTGAATACTGCTTGTGAGTCACCTTGAGTGGAATACACATAGGGACCATCACTCAAAGAAGAAGGATGGGTTACTTACCGTGTACAGTAACTGGTGTTCTTTGAGATGTATGGCCCTATGTGTATTCCACTACCACCCCTTTCCCTCTGCTTGAGATCCTTATCCTAAAGTTATTTGCAGTAGAGAAGGAACTGGAGAGGCAGTTGGTCCACACGGCTCCTTATGCCCTTGTTTCCAAGAATTAGGAGGAGAAGGGCACAAGCGCAGACCAAAAGACACTACTAATGAAAAATCTTTTGGTCTTCAGCTACTTTACAATGTAAGTAGCCAGTGTTTTGCCTTTCAAGATGTGTGTTCACAAGAAAAGCCCTTTAAGAGGTCTAATCAGTGCTCTTTTACACACAATCCAATGTGCATCTGTTGTTCACACGTGCACACACAAGGCAGAAAAAAAATTGTTCAGAGCCACTGAGCCCTGCACATTCTCTCAGTTTTTCAGCTCAACGTTATTTAGAACAGGTGTCTCTGTGAATGTGATACACTGGAGATACTCAGGTTCAATAACCCTCATGGTTACACTTCCACCTTTGTGGTGCAACGGTTTAGTCTTTGTACACTGGCCTGTAGTTTAAAGGGAAGTAAAAGTATAGTGTAAACACTGGCTGGTGGAAGACCCGAGAAAGGTGTTTATTTACTTCCCTTTTTTATACACTGTTGGGGTAGATTGTGAGGATTGGGGCCTGGAAATACAGGGGTAAGAGTGTATCTTTGCTGCAGTATATCTGTGCTTTGGTCCAGGCTCCAGGGCCTGGGAACGTAAGTTAACCAAGCTAAGGGTATGTCTACACTACGAAATTAAGTCGAATTTATAGAAGTCGGTTTTTTAGAAATCGGTTTTATATATTCGAGTGTGTGTGTCCCCACAGAAAATGCTCTAAGTGCATTAAGTGCATTAACTCGGCGGAGCGCTTCCACAGTACCGAGGCAAGCGTCGACTTCCGGAGCGTTGCACTGTGGGTAGCTATCCCACAGTTCCCGCAGTCTCCGCTGCCCATTGGAATTCTGGGTTGAGATCCCAATGCCTGATGGGGCTAAAACATTGTCGCGGGTGGTTCTGGGTACATATCGTCAGCCCCCCGTTCCCTCCCTCCCCCCCCCCGTGAAAGCAAGGGCAGACAATCATTTCGCGCCTTTTTTCCTGAGTTACCTGTGCAGACGCCATACCACGGCAAGCATGGAGCCCGCTCAGCTCACTTTGGCAATTAGGAGCACATTAACCACCACACGCATTATTCAGCAGTATATGCAGCACCAGAACATGGCAACGCGATACCGGGCGAGGAGGCGACATCAGCGCGGTCCCGTGAGTGATCAGGACATGGACACAGATTTCTCTGAAAGCATGGGCCCTGACAATGCATGCATCATGGTGCTAATGGGGCAGGTTCATGCTGTGGAACGCCGATTCTGGGCTCGGGAAACAAGCACAGACTGGTGGGACCGCATAGTGTTGCAGGTCTGGGACGATTCCCAGTGGCTGCGAAACTTTCGCATGCGTAGGGGCACTTACATGGAACTTTGTGACTTGCTTTCCCCTGCCCTGAAGCGCATGAATACCAAGATGAGAGCAGCCCTCACAGTTGAGAAGCGAGTGGCGATAGCCCTGTGGAAGCTTGCAACGCCAGACAGCTACCGGTCAGTTGGGAATCAATTTGGAGTGGGCAAATCTACTGTGGGGGCTGCTGTGATGCAAGTAGCCCACGCAATCAAAGATCTGCTGATATCAAGGGTAGTGACCCTGGGAAATGTGCAGGTCATAGTGGATGGCTTTGCTGCAATGGGATTCCCTAACTGTGGTGGGGCTATAGACGGAACCCATATCCCTATATTGGCACCGGAGCACCAAGCCACCGAGTACATAAACCGCAAGGGGTACTTTTCGATAGTGCTGCAAGCTCTGGTGGATCACAAGGGACGTTTCACCAACATCAACGTGGGATGGCCGGGAAAGGTGCATGATGCTCGCATCTTCAGGAACTCTGGTCTGTTTCAAAAGCTGCAGGAAGGGACTTTATTCCCAGACCAGAAAATAACTGTTGGGGATGTTGAAATGCCTATATGTATCCTTGGGGACCCAGCCTACCCCTTAATGCCATGGCTCATGAAGCCATACACAGGCAGCCTGGACAGTGGTCAGGAGCTGTTCAACTACAGGCTGAGCAAGTGCAGAATGGTGGTAGAATGTGCATTTGGACGTTTAAAGGCGCGCTGGCGCAGTTTACTGACTCGCTTAGACCTCAGCGAAACCAATATTCCCACTGTTATTACTGCTTGCTGTGTGCTCCACAATATCTGTGAGAGTAAGGGGGAGACGTTTATGGCGGGGTGGGAGGTTGAGGCAAATCGCCTAGCTGCTGGTTACGCGCAGCCAGACACCAGGGCGGTTAGAAGAGCACAGGAGGGCGCAGTACGCATCAGAGAAACTTTGAAAACCAGTTTCATGACTGGCCAGGCTACGGTGTGAAAGTTCTGTTTGTTTCTCCATGATGAAACCCCCCGCCCCTTGGTTCACTCTACTTCCCTGTAAGCTAACCATCCTCCCGTCCTCCTGCTGTCAGAGGCAATAAAGTCATTGTTGCTTCACATTCATGCATTCTTTATTTATTCATCACACAAATAGGGGGATAACTACCAAGGTAGCCCAGGAGGGGTGGTGGAGGAGGGAAGGAAAATGCCACACAGCACTTTAAGCACAGCACTTTAAAAGTTTACAACTTTAAAATTTATTGAATGACAGCCTTCTTTTTTTTGGGCAATCCTCTGTGGTGGAGTGGCTGGTTGGCCGGAGGCCCCCCCACCGCGTTCTTGGGCGTCTGGGTGTGGAGGCTATGGAACTTGGGGAGGAGGGCGGTTGGTTACAGAGGGGCTGCAGTGGCAGTCTGTGCTCCAGCTGCCTTTGCTGCAGCTCAACCATACACTGGAGCATACTGGTTTGGACCTGCAGCAGCCTCAGCATTGAATCCTGCCTCCTCTCATCATGCTGCCGCCACCTTTGAGCTTCAGCCCTGTCTTCAGCCCGCCACTTACTCTCTTCAGCCCTCCACCTCTCCTCCCGGTCATTTTGTGCTTTCCTGCACTCTGACATTATTTGCCTCCACGCATTCGTCTGTGCTCTGTCAGTGTGGGAGGACAGCATGAGCTCGGAGAACATTTCATCGCGAGTGCATTTTTTTTTCTTTCTAAGCTTCACTAGCCTCTGGGAAGGAGAAGATCCTGTGATCATTGAAACACATGCAGCTGGTGGAGAAAAAAAAAGGGACAGCGGTATTTAAAAAGACACATTTTATAAAACAGTCGCTACACTCTTTCAGGGTAAACCTTGCTCTCTTAACATTACATACATAGCACATGTGCTTTCGTTACAAGGTCGCATTTTGCCTCCTCCCACCGCGTGAACAGATTTTGGTTGAATGCCAGCAAACATACACTGCAATGCTTTGTTCTACAGTGATTCCCGAGTACGTGTTACTGGCCTGGAGTGGTAAAGTGTCCTACCATGAAGGACGAAATAAGGCTGCCCTCCCCAGAAACCTTTTGCAAAGGCAGAACCGCAAATGCCAGGGCAAAGTAATCCTTTCACATGCTTGCTTTTAAACCATGTATAGCATTTTAAAAGGTACACTCACCAGAGGTCCCTTCTCCGCCTGCTGAGTCCAGGAGGCAGCCTTGGGTGGGTTCGGGGGGTACTGGCTCCAGGTCTAGGGTGAGAAACAGTTCCTGGCTGTCGGGAAAACCGGTTTCTCCGCTTGCTTGCTGTGAGCTATCTACAACCTCCTCATCATCATCTTCTTCGTCCCCAAAACCTACTTCCGTATTGCCTCCATCTCCATTGAAGGAGTCAAACAACACAGCTGGGGTAGTGGTGGCTGAACCCCCTAAAATGGCATGCAGCTCATCATAGAAGCGGCATGTTTGGGGCTCTGACCCAGAGCGGCTGTTCGCCTCTCTGGTTTTCTGGTAGGCTTGCCTCAGCTCCTTCAGTTTCACGTGGCACTGCTTCGGGTCCCTGTTATGGCCTCTGTCCTTCATGCCCTGGGAGATTTTCAGAAAGGTTTTGGCATTTCGAAAACTGAAACGGAGTTCTGATAGCACGGATTCCTCTCCCCAAACAGCGATCAGATCCCGTACCTCCCGTTCGGTCCATGCTGGAGCTCTTTTGCGATTCTGGGACTCCATCATGGTCACCTGTGCTGATGAGCTCTGCATGGTCACCTGCAGCTTGCCACGCTGGCCAAACAGGAAATGAGATTCAAAAGTTCGCGGTTCTTTTCCTGTCTACCTGGCCAGTGCATCTGAGTTGAGAGTGCTGTCCAGAGCGGTCATAATGGAGCACTCTGGGATAGCTCCCGGAGGCCAATACCATCGAATTGTGTCCACAGTACCCCAAATTCGAGCCGGCAACGTCGATTTAAGCGCTAATCCACTTGTCAGGGGTGGAGTAAGGAAATCGATTTTAAGAGCCCTTTAAGTCGAAATAAAGGGCTTCATTGTGTGGACGGGTGCAGGTTTAAATCGATTTAACGCTGCTAAATTCGACCTAAAGTCCTAGTGTAGACCAGGGCTAAGTGTGAGCCTCCACACTGCTAAGCCACACTTAAGTCACACCCATGTAGCTATATCCACACTGGTGCTGCACTAACCTAGGTTAGGTGCTAGGGCTTCTGGGACTCATCACATGGTTCTTAGCACTGTACTAAGCTGTGCTGCTCTATGAGTCTGTGGTCAGCTAGGAGCACATTGGTGAGCATCTGCGTTCAAGTACTGTGTAGAAATGTAGCTGCCCTTGTGGAATGGGGTTTAAATGCTGAATGGGCATGTATAAACTTGTAGGTGATCTCTGTTGCAAAAGAAGGGAGAAGGGCAGGAATATACTACCCTGGAGGAAGTGTGGGAAGGCATTGGAGGACTATCAACATTCAAGTTAAGTAACCTGGGTTACAGCCTTCATCTGCACCACAAAGTGGGCAGGTTCCAGCCCAAGTTAAAGCAGAGCTCGGGCCCAAAGCTACACCCCCACCTGGGTAATGTAGCCCGGTGTCAAACCACCTCTGCTACTGGGTCAAAGGTTTTTGTGTGTGGATGGTAGGAGGGTGTGGTTAAAACCAGGTAAAAGCCTGGGTTAACGCTGCAATGAAGACACACCCTAGGAGGTGCTGCTAATTCACTCAGCGTATGTCTACACTGCACAGTTACCTTGGGCTCTTGTCCAGATTTTATCTTTAACTCCTGGGCCGACCCCAGAGAAAAATTTCCAACTCAGGTTTGGAGGTGCTTTAAGCTTGGACTAGCTGACCCAGCTGGAAGGGGATGGCTTAGAGCCCAGGCTCTGCTTTAACTCAGACTGGAGCTCACCCACTTTGCAGGGAGGACACAGGGTAAATCACTCGAGTGCCAATAGTCCCATAATACCCTTCCTACAGTTCGCCCCAAAGGACAGACAAGTTCTCCCACAATTGACTGGGAAGGAATCCTCAGGTGTCTCAGCACAAAGAACCAGGAGATATGTCCCCAGACCCACACAGGGAAGTGCAGAATCAACGAAGACACAATAACTTGGATATTATTATTTATTATTTGTATTATCAGCTTTGCTGCGGGAACGCTAGCACCCAGGTTAGTTTATCCCAGGTGTAAATCACCCAGATTAACAGTGCAGCGTAGACATAGCTTGTCAGCCAGTGCACTTCCCCCCCACCCCCCCACCCCACACACACACCCCTTCAAGGAGGGAGAGGAATGGGCAAAATCTTGGCATGGCCAACAAGGGGGCAGCAAAGAGGGAATTATGCTCAAGTAGGCAGCAACGTGTCACCCTTCTGTCTTTTAGGAAGAACTATGTCCCAGGGACCCAATCTAGTCCTATTGTTTGTAAAGGTGTGTGATGTTTTGGTGGTTTCTGCATTACTAACAAGAAACACATTTGTAAAAGGGTCTCTGATGAATCAGTCTCCCATGCTTTCAATAAACGAACTGCCAAATCATCCACAAACCTCCACTCTCATTAGCCAGTGAACTTGTGATTGTAAGAGGAATGGCAAAAGTTTTGCTTCCAGAATGTCTGTTCTGAGGTGCACTGGTCATCCATTTTATCATCAGGCAATTTGTATTAATCCCAGGTTTTAGAGATATTAAAAAGAGTGAACAAAATACTACAAGAGGGGATGATAGCGAGGGATAAAGAGACGCAAAAACCCATTGTTCACCACAAAATATGATACTGTGAGGAGTATAGTCAGTGTCAATTTTTTAAATCAGGTGTCTCATTCATAGAATGAATTCTTTCTAATAGTGATTTTTGTGGTTGTGTGGGTTGGGAGAAAATTAATCTGTTTCCATGTAGTTAAAAAAGAAGCTGCATCAGGTGTATTTCAATAACACACATTGAAGTTGTTCGTAGTGGGACAAACCCTGATGTACTGACTCGTCAAAGCTCTCTGACTTTGCCTGAATAAGGACTGAGTAAGAATTTCAAAATTTGGCGCTAAATCTGAAGTTAAAGCCAGGTGCAAAGAGGTGAAAATGTCATATCCTAAGGTAAAATTCACTGTTATGAGCCCAGTCCTTTGAAATGCTGATTTCCTCAACTTCCACTGAAGTCAGATGGCGCTCAGTAGGTTGCCATATTGGGCCCTAGAAGTGCAATCTTCCTAGCCCTTATGATTGCCAAGGCAGAGACTGTGGTGTCTTCTAATAAAAATCCTAGATTCCCCACCTCTTTGTGGAATATCCTGCACAGAAGTCATACATCAGCATTTTAACTTCACTTTGGACACCATCGGTTTGTATCACTAGTACAGGACAGTTGATTAGGGCTTTATTATTTTTGCCCATAACCTTTGTAGATGTTGTCACGTCAAAGGTTGTAGTTTAAAATAATAATATTTGTCATTGGACTAGCTGCTTTTCTCAGCATCATAACTGTGATCAATCAAAGTGGACAAGCTATCCTTACCTGTTAAGGTTTGACAGAGGGTGACAGATCAACTGCTAGTCTCTTCTCTATGGTCCAATAAACTACACATTTATCCTGCTCATAAGTTCCATAATGGACTGGAAATTGCTTTCTCTTTATTGACATATTTTATTAAGGAAAGACTAAGTATATAACATATGACTCCAATAAATATATTATAAAACATTTATAGACAAGATTTTACTATTCTTGATATTCAGGCTTCACAATAGAAATTTTATTCCAGCATACACTGTTGCGTGCCACCCAAATTAACTTTGGAAGGCTGTGCAATATAATAGTAATAATAATTAATAAATCATACTTAGCCTTAGAACCCGGTCCTGCAAAAATGCTGTGTTAGGACTGCTGACACGCATAAAGTTAGTCACATGCGTTAAGCGTTTGAAAGACCTTGTAGTTCATTCCATCTGAGGATCTCAAAGCTCTTTACATGCACTAGCTTATTAAGGCTTTCAATATCTTTGTGATGGGTGGTGTTGGTGGTGTGGAGAGTTGTTAAGGCTGTTAAGTGGTTACAGCTCCTCAGTGCTGCTGTTCTTGTGGCTCTGTTGTCAGCTGCACGAGTAGAGTGCAGCTTGCCGATTCAGCAGATCTCAGTGTTATTCATAAGAAAGACCACAGGCTCGGTTTAGTGGTGAAGTCGCTCGGCCAAGTTGATTGTTGACAAAGCACGGTACTAGCACCCCATAGGAGCTACAGGTACACTAACACGTGTGTGCCCGCAACAATGGTACCTGCTCAGTCATTACACCAGGATGCTGTCCCCTCGGCAAGTACAAATATGCCCCTCCTCTGACTTCTCCTTTTATACTTTGATGCAAACAAGTTACGTATGACACTCCAGATATTGTTAGTTACCACCCTTTTACCTTGTACCTGCTAGTTCAAACAAAACATCCTTATCCATTATCCTGTCATCCCCTCCTTATCTTTACGAGGAGTCAGTGTGTTCCTGTACCATCTCTTAGGAATGTACTTATGTAGTTACTTGAGAGATCTCTGTGTTCCTGTACCATCCTCACCAGTCAGGAATGTGCGTATTCAGTGTTAACTAATACCTGGTGTTTTGCTATTTTGCCAAGACCAGGCCTACTCTGGTTCACACCCTTCAGTTCATACTGTTCCTTCTGCTTAGGGCTCCAGCAAGGCCTACAATTGGTTAATAAGTATCTTTATCCCCACTGAGGCACAGGAAGATAAAGTTACGTTTTCAAGATCATACAACCAGTCTTTGTCAGCAGCAGACTTCCAAAATCCAAGTCTGTACTCAGAGCTTAAATTTGCATATATTATTTCCTGGAGCACCTACCCGATGCCATTCGTGGCTCCGGGCTTCAGCTGTGGGGTGGGGGGTCTCAGGGCTTCAGCCCTGCTGGGCGCACCGTGGCTCACCTCTAGGGTTTGAAAATATTTATCGGAGCTCTGCTGCAGGAAGCTCCAGCTGGTAAGCCCTGCCTGTACTTTGACCTCTAGACAGTGCTTCTCTTTCTCTGACACAGCTACTGTAGCCAGATAAGAGTGCCATTGTGCAGGGACTAGCATGATGGCCTAACAGGCCATAAAGCTGTCCTTAGCTCCCACTCTCTTTAAAACTGGATGGTTCTATGTTATGCATGTATTTGCTGGCCATGAGAATTTGAGTGGTATGGCATCAAATGGAATCGAAGGGTTACTACCTGTAGAAAAATAAGACCTCAGGAAAAGACCTATAGAATTTTTTATAGAAAATTATTACCTTGCTATGAAATTCTATAGGATTGTATTTGAAAACACGTATACAAAAGAGAGAATTCTCTATTAATTTCTGTATAACTGCTACAGAATCCTGCTCAACTGCTATAGAACCCAATTGATATAATTTCTATTTAATTTTTTCCTTTAAAGGAAGACTGTAGGGACAGTGTCTTGTGCTAATGAAGCAGTGAAGGCTTCCAGATTAGAGTCTGCAATGCCCTGCTTTTCAAGTAACTGCAGTATAACTTTGCCAATTTGTAGGTGATATTCCGAAACAGGACAAATGAGGTCGAGAGAAGAGTCGAGGCTGAACCTTGTTCTTTGGCAGGCTGAACAGCATTATGAAGACTAAGGTTCCTCTTTTTAAAAAATCTGACATCTGTGACCTGCCAGACATATGGGCACTCTCCCAGAAGATGGAATAGACACTAAAAGCTAGCCTGCAAAATATGAAAAGCATGTGAAGAGACTGGAGAAGAAGCAATTGGAGCAGAGAGCAAACCAAAATGAAGGGCATTTTTAGGACAATGAAGAAGTTAGAGGCAACCGGCTGGCCATGTCTCAAAAGAAATACATGTCTACCCCGATATAACGCTGTCCTCGGGAGCCAAAAAATTTACCGTGTTATAGGTGAAACAGAGTTATATCGAACTTGCTTTGATCCACCAGAGCGTGCAGCCCCGCCCCCCCGGAGCACTGCTTTACCGCGTTATATCCAAATTCATGTTATATCGGTCGCGTTATATCAGGGTAGAGGTGTAGATGTCAATTAGAGAAAAGACCTATTACTGTAGATCAGTCTCCATCCCTCTTGCTACGCAGTGTAGGTAATGAATGCATCCTTTTATTGTTAGGAATACACCTTGTTGTTTTCACACCACAAATGACTGTAGACTAGAATACACTTTCTAGTAGTTGGACTACCCTTCCAGTGGCATAGAAATCAGTGTGAGCTGCTGGACTTGAACATGGAGTGTAGCAATGAATAAGAGTTGCCAGGATTGAACACAGATGTAAAGTAGTGGTCTCTGTCTAGGTACTTACATTGCTCCCATCTCACAGTAGTATCTGAGCACCTCCCAGGACCCCTTACAAACAGGGCTGGTGCAAGGAGGTTTCATACCCTAGGCGAAACTACCACCTTGTGCTGCTGCCCCCCCTGCCTGCGGCAACTCCCCACCCCCCCTGCGGCAGCTCCCCACCGCCCCCTCCCTCCCTTCAGCCCGGGGAGCCCCCCCACGGCAGCTCCCCGCCACCCCCTCCCTTCCTCCCCTCGGCCTGGGGAGCCCCCCCTGCGGCAGCTCCCCGCTGCCCCCTCCCTCGACCCGGGGAGCCCCCCCTGCAGCAACTCCCCGCCGCCCCCACCCCTCTCCCTCGGCCCGGGGAGCCGCGTGCAGCAGCTCCCCACCCCAGCTCACCTGTGCTCCGCCTCCTCCCCGAGCACGCCGCCACTTCTCCCGCCTCCCACGCTTGCGGCGCCAATCAGCTGTTTGGTGCGCAAGCCTGGGAGGGAGAGAAGCAGAGCGGGGCAGTGCTCAGGGGAGGAGGCGGAGCAGAGGTGAGCGGGGGCGGAGAGCGGTCCCCCTGTGCGCCGCCCCGCTCCCCCGTTACTTGCTGCAGGGGGCCCTCCCCGCGCCCCCCTGCCCCAGCTTACCTCGGCTCCACCGCCGCCCCCAACCACTTGGCACCCTAGGCGACCACCTAGTTCGCCTAGTGGTTGCCCTGGCCCTGCTTACAAGCATGTATATGTCATTAAAAGCAGCATCTAAAGTGAACTTGATATTAATCTCAGAGAAAAGGCAAAAATGCACAATCAGGATAAGGATGGAATAATATGATTCCTCTCATATTTCTTCATTTGTTATTGGGAGCTCTTCCTTTTCCAGGAAGATTCACCTGTGTTTTCCGTGAAGTAGTTGCCTTTTGCCAAGTAGCAGAGACCAAGGTTTCTTTGGCCAGTTCCTGCAGTCTTTGCATGAGTTCTTTGATTTATTTCCATTGGCATTGCATAAGGAAGTAACAGATGCAAGTCAAACACACAGCAACCAAGTAGGCATTCTGTAGATTTGCTAGTGAGAAAAGCAGAATTACAGTGGTTGTTATTAAAAAGTCAACATTTACCCACAATGGTACTGCAGTTGTTACCAGTCACAAGCTTGCAATTGCTATGGCATCTGAGGTACTACTAGAATAATAAGCATCAACTTTTTCCATGGATGACCATAGAAGGACAACTGCAAAGGAAACTCTCCTTTTATATGAACTACACTATATGCAGGGAAGACATCAAATTCCATTTTACTAGAAAATCTATAAAGAAAAGTATTTGTTAGTAAATACCCATTTTTTCCCACCCAGTTTGTTAATTTGTCCCTTTCCTGACATTTTATAAAATAGCTGAAGCAGTGCATTTCCTCCTTCACACTAGGAGGGATGAGTGAGCTGCTGTTACTCACTGCTCCTTATACAGTATATCTGCTCTTTAGCTGCTGTACTCTACTGAAAGTTGAGTTGACACTTGCGATTATGCAGACTGCACTGGCGCTGTGTCTTAAGAACCTAGGCATAACTGCTTGGAGGGATCTGCCGCCTCCCTCAAGGACACTTGGCACTGTGTGCTAGACTGTGGATCAATGGCAGGGATGTGCCAAGCACTGAGTTATTGATTATTCTGGATAAAGTTGGTGCCCCGGCACAGGAGCTAGAAAATCATAACAGGGGACACTCGATCTCTCTCCATTTTTTAAGGTGGTTGGTTTGTGCCAAAGGATGCAAGTTATCTTTGAAATGTTTTTTTTAAATTATAAATGTGACATTTCTCCCACTAATTACCCTTTCACCAGGTGAAGGATAATAGAGTCCTCAGACTAATTCAGCCCTGAGCTTTTGCCTGAGCGGCGGCTCTTGAACAAATTATATACATGGCGGTGCTTTTGTAATTTAGGCTCTTTTTACAATAAAAGCTGAACTCATTTAGCATCTCAATTTGGTTGTGAAACTGTCCTAAGAGGTGAGAAAGATCAGTGATTTATATGTAGTGCTCAGCTTCATTTTACACCGAGGTGGTGTCATATCAGATACATCAGTGCAATGAACCTCCTGTGTTTTTCTCCAAACATTAAAAATCCATGCTAATTTCATGCCCACAAAATCTGAATCATGGGACATCTTTAATTAAAAGATAAATGGCAAAATAATGTTATTGTGGATGCCTTATAATTGCAATGAGTTAATTTTTAATTATTCATTTTTATTCTTGAAAACCCATTTACATGCATGCTCATTTCCTTTTACATTTTAATCACAAGGAAAACACAGTCTCTAGAAATATGGATTTCATATTCTATTCAAAGCAACCCAGTATTATAGGATAATGACTCTACAACTTCCAGAATCCAATTAGCAGCTTTGTAGATCCTTATTCAAAATATCTTACAGTGGACTTTCATAGTAGCCTCACTTTGATTATTTCACATTCACAATCTACCTGTTTATTAAAGAGCACAGACATTGCATTTTATCAGCAAAATGACTGATTAACAGTGTAGGTTATTATTATGAAGGCTTGTCTTTTTTTCTCTCTCTCTCTTTCTGGCCACTCCACTTAATACCTGAAAACCAAACCGTCAGCCGAGGTCAGGGTTTCGAGACATGGGGGAGTATTAAAAGCAATGATCTGGAAGAGATTCATTTTTAATGGAAGTCATTTCTTATGCATTGCTGCTATAGTCAATTAAATACTGAAAGAGAGAGCTTGCAGTTGCAGATCCTAGAATGATATATCTACATTACAGATCAAACTGGGGATCTTCACTCACATAGCATGAAATTCCCTCTGGTGCAGAGGGCACATATACATATCACTTAAGCCCCACTTAACATAGGGCTTAAGCGGTAGGTTAAAACTAGCACACGCCCCCTGCCCTGTTACGAATTTCATTTTTGTCAGCTTAGGCTACCAATAGCTATTTTAACTCCTCACCCCTGTCTATGCCCAATTACACATGTTTATTAATTTCCCAACCAAGCATGTGTATCATCGTTTTACAGAAATAGGATGTCAGTAGCTGCTTCTGCTGATTAATTTTAGAAACTTTCCCGTCGGGGGAGTCCTCATTCTTGTTTTGAAGACAGTCAACCAGCTCCTCAGCTGGTGTAAATAGACATAGCTCCATTGACTTCAGTGGAAACAGACCAATTTACACCAACTATGTTTTGAGGTCATACGGCTGTTTTTCCAGAATCTTGTTTTAAACTTGTAGTATGATTTTTCTGGCTGTGAACTTTTTGAACAATGAGATTTGCTGTATTTTAGTTCTGTTGTGAATGTAGTGAATTGTTGGCATGTGATTATCAGCAACTAACCACTACGTCAAACACAACCAATCTTGGGAGTAAATGAAAAGGGACATAGGCTCAAACGAAAAGCCCAGATTGTGAACTTTGGACAGTTTGCATCTGGATCTGGACTTGTTTGCAGGCCTCTGAACCTGATTCCAATCACACACTGGTTTCACTCTTTTGATTCATATGGAGTTTTTATGATTTACACTGGGTTTGCGCTGGTAAAATCAAAATCAAGACCTGTATCTTTGAAAAAAGAAAAGGAGTACTTGTGGCACCTTAGAGACTAACCAATTTATTTGAGCATGAGCTTTCGTGAGCTACAGCTCACTTCATTGGATGCATACCGTGGAAACTGCAGTAGACATTATATACACACAGAGACCATGAAACAATACCCCCTCCCACCCCACTCTCCTGCTGGTAACAGCTTATCTAAAGTGATCATTAAGTTGGGCCATTTCCAGCACAAATCCAGGTTTTCTCACCCTCCGCCCCCCCCCCCCCCCCCACAAACTCACTCTCCTGCTGGTAATAGCCCATCCAAAGTGACCACTCTCTTCACAATGTGTATGATAATCAAGGTGGGTCATTTCCAGCACAAATCCAGGTTCTCTCATTCCCTCACCCCCCTCCAAAAACCACACACACAAACTCAATCTCCTGCTGGTAATAGCTTATCCAAAGTGACCACTCTCCCTACAATGTGCATGGTAATCAAGGTGGGTCATTTCCAGCA
Organism: Caretta caretta; assembly: GCF_965140235.1. Lineage (NCBI taxonomy): Eukaryota > Metazoa > Chordata > Testudines > Cheloniidae > Caretta > Caretta caretta. Next base: position 118,362,857 of record NC_134207.1, on the reverse strand, counting down.
CAGATCCAGGCTTTCTCACCCCCCCCCCCCCGGGGAACACACACACACACACAAACTCACATAAACTGCCAGCAGGAGAGTGAGTTTATGTGTGTGTGTGTGTGTTCCCGGGGGGCGGGGGTGAGAAAGCCTGGATCTGTGCTGGAAATGACCCACCTTGATTACCATGCACATTATAGGGAGAGTGGTCACTTTGGATGAGCTATTACCAGCAGGAGAGTGAGTTTGTGTGTGTATGGGGGTGGGGGGTGAGAAAACCTGGATTTGTGCTGGAAATGGCCCACCTTGATTATCATGCACATTGTAAGGAGAGTGGTCACTTTTGATAAGCTATTACCAGCAAGAGAGTGAGTTTGTGTGTGTGGTTTTTGGAGGGGGGTGAGGGAGTGAGAGAACCTGGATTTGTGCTGGAAATGACCCACCTTGATTATCATACACATTGTGAAGAGAGTGGTCACTTTGGATGGGCTATTACCAGTAGGAGAGTGAGTTTGTGGGGGTGGGGGGCAGAGGGTGAGAAAACCTGGATTTGTGCTGGAAATGGCCCAACTTGATGATCACTTTAGATAAGCTATTACCAGCAGGACAGTGGGGTGGGAGGAGGTATTCAGGTATGTTGGCAACAAGAAGAAAGCCAAGGAATGTGTGGGCCCCTTACTGAATGAGGGAGGCAAACTAGTGACAGAGGATGTGGAAAAAGCTAATGTACTCAATGCTTTTTTTGCCTCTGTCTTCACTAATAAGGTCAGCTCCCAGACTGCTACGCTGGGCATCACAAAATGGGGAAGAGATGGCCAGCCCTCTGTGGAGATAGAGGTGGTTAGGGACTTTTTAGAAAAGCTGGACGTGCACAAGTCCATGGGGCCGGACGAGTTGCATCCGAGAGTGCTGAAGGAACTGGCGGCTGTGATTGCAGAGCCATTGGCCATTATCTTTGAAAACTCGTGGCGAACCGGGGAAGTCCCGGATGACTGGAAAAAGGCTAATGTAGTGCCAATCTTTAAAAAAGGGAAGAAGGAGGATCCTGGGAACTACAGGCCAGTCAGCCTCACTTCAGTCCCTGGAAAAATCATGGAGCAGGTCCTCAAAGAATCAATCCTGAAGCACTTGCATGAGAGGAAAGTGATCAGGAACAGCCAGCATGGATTCACCAAGGGAAGGTCATGCCTGACTAATCTAATCGCCTTCTATGATGAGATTACTGGTTCTGTGGATGAAGGGAAAGCAGTGGATGTATTGTTTCTTGACTTTAGCAAAGCTTTTGACACGGTCTCCCACAGTATTCTTGTCAGCAAGTTAAGGAAGTATGGGCTGGATGAATGCACTACAAGGTGGGTAGAAAGCTGGCTAGATTGTCGGGCTCAACGGGTAGTGATCAATGGCTCCATGTCTAGTTGGCAGCCGGTATCAAGTGGAGTGCCCCAAGGGTCGGTCCTGGGGCCGGTTTTGTTCAATATCTTCATAAATGATCTGGAGGATGGTGTGGATTGCACTCTCAGCAAATTTGCGGATGATACTAAACTGGGAGGAGTGGTAGATACGCTGGAGGGGAGGGATAGGATACAGAAGGACCTAGACAAATTGGAGGATTGGGCCAAAAGAAATCTGATGAGGTTCAATAAGGATAAGTGCAGGGTCCTGCACTTAGGACGGAAGAACCCAATGCACAGCTACAGACTAGGGACCGAATGGCTAGGCAGCAGTTCTGCGGAAAAGGACCTAGGGGTGACAGTGGACGAGAAGCTGGATATGAGTCAGCAGTGTGCCCTTGTTGCCAAGAAGGCCAATGGCATTTTGGGATGTATAAGTAGGGGCATAGCGAGCAGATCGAGGGACGTGATCGTTCCCCTCTATTCGACATTGGTGAGGCCTCATCTGGAGTACTGTGTCCAGTTTTGGGCCCCACACTTCAAGAAGGATGTGGATAAATTGGAGAGAGTCCAGCGAAGGGCAACAAAAATGATTAGGGGTCTGGAACACATGAGTTATGAGGAGAGGCTGAGGGAGCTGGGATTGTTTAGCCTGCAGAAGAGAAGAATGAGGGGGGATTTGATAGCTGTTTTCAACTACCTGAAAGGGGGTTCCAAAGAGGATGGCTCTAGACTGTTCTCAATGGTATCAGATGACAGAACGAGGAGTAATGGTCTCAAGCTGCAGTGGGGGAGGTTTAGATTGGATATTAGGAAAAACTTTTTCACTAAGAGGGTGGTGAAACACTGGAATGCGTTACCTAGGGAGGTGGTAGAATCTCCTTCCTTAGAGGTTTTTAAGGTCAGGCTTGACAAAGCCCTGGCTGGGATGATTTAACTGGGAATTGGTCCTGCTTTGAGCAGGGGGTTGGACTAGATGACCTTCTGGGGTCCCTTCCAACCCTTATATTCTATGATTCTATGATTGTTTCATGGTCTCTGTGTGTATATAATGTCTACTGCAGTTTCCACGGTATGCATCCGATGAAGTGAGCTGTAGCTCACGAAAGCTCATGCTCAAATAAATTGGTTAGTCTCTAAGGTGCCACAAGTACTCCTTTTCTTTTTGCAAAGACAGACTAACACGGCTGTTACTCTGAAACCTGTATCTCTGAAGTGAGCTAAACCAACCCATTCCTCCACCCAATCCAAATATGTCCCAAATTTGGGAAAGTTCAGATCCAGTTTAGCATTCTGTGATTATGGCCCATCTCTAAATTAAAGGAATGTCAGATAAGTTTTGTCTTAATGAGTCTGTCATTAGCCTCACATTTCCTCTTCCCTTCAAGTCCCCACAGGCACATACAAATGCACCGTAAACCCCTCAGACTGATCTTTCCAATTTGGTGGTAAGTGTTTAGTATATAATTGTACATTGAGGAAAAAGTAGAGGGCAAACTCCATTGACTTTAATTGGCTTACACCAGGGTCACATTTGGTTCAGTGTTGTTCAGTTATGTACCCGTAATCTCAGAAAGAGAATCTTATTTTTCATTTTGTAGCACATCACTTTTCATGGAAATCTCACTTTCAGAGATCCTAGTATGTGAGGCCAAACATCATAACCTGCAAGATACTTCATCTAGTACATGATGAATGTCAAGTTTTTTCCATAATTCTCTGTTAGGAGTTAACCAATCACACATAAAGAGCTCAGGGTTTTTTTAAGAAAAGATGGACAAAATGCATTTCCCAGACTATATTTAACAGTCTTCCTCTATCCATTCTCCAATTTGTGGAATAATATACTGTACCTCCCTCAAATCAATCAGTTTACAAAGCATGGCCCCGCTAAGATATTTTTTTGTTACAACACAGGACCCCATCAAAAATAGTTTATTCTACTCTCTGTAACTTCAAATTTCATGAAAGTGCAAGAAAAAATGTATAAAGTGGCACTCTCTGTTATGTACCTTTTATGAGAACTATTCACCCCGATGGTTACACAATAAACATCTGAATCGTCGGAAAACTGGGTGTGGAACAAACAAAACTCATGTCTTGTTAACATATAACCTGTATTATAAAATGTCTTGCTAACTTGAGCACTATTGCTAGAGTTAATATACAAAATAGCCTTTGCAAGCATGAGCATGTGTGTGCATATATACACTTGCGTGATTATATACACATATGCAGAAGTTTTATTATTTGTATTACAATAATGCGCAGAGGCCCCGTTCTCTGATGAGTGAGGCATACACAAACATAAAATGAAAGCCAGTCCCTTCCTCAGAGCTACCATATAATTACAGAGCCCAATCCTCTCAGCCACACTGCCTTCTCCTTTCCCACTCTGTTGTGTTACACCCACAGTAGGTGGTGTAACATAACAGAGTGGGAAAAGAGAAGGCAGTGTGGCTGAGAGGATTGGGCACTGAACTTAGACTTGGAAGATCTGGGTTCTGTTTCAAGCTTGGATACTAACCTACAGTGTAACATTGGCCAAATCACTTTAACTCTTTGTGCCTCAGTTTCTCTATATATAAAATGCAGATCACGATACTGACCTCTGTTGTCAAGTGCTTTGAGAACTATATATGAAAGTCATTATAGGCTAGAATACCGTGTATTATTGTCTTACTGACATGCACAAGAAATCTTCACAATATTTTTTTCATTCAGACAATTATTACTAAAATTAATGAGACATACAGCAGACGTGTTGGTATGTAAGTGGTATGTTATGAGTTGTAGAAGCAAGTGATAAACTGCATGCATTAGCATCCTTAGATTGCCTCACCTGCTTGCTGCCCATTAATCCATTTTGTTTTCTTCCTTTGTAGCAGCTGATGCCAGTCAATTTTCCCCATCCGCAGTTTTCTTCCTTTTATGATGAGGACATCAGGTAGCCCACTAGGAGTAAATGCAGCTATGGTACATTGGGTGCATCACTGAGAATAGCAATGGAAGTGGGAATTTTGGGGTGATTTAAATTTTAAAGCACCCCACAAGATTTTTGAGCAGATCCTCAACTGGTATAAATTGTCATAGCTCTAGTCACTTCAGAGGAGTTAGGCCAGTTTACACCAGCTGAAGATCTGCCCTTGGGAACTATGGCATTATGTAACTATGGATAAACAGGAGGAATATTTAACAGCTAGACAGCTAGTGTTTTGCTGTGCAATGGTCTAACCTACTGGCCCTGGGTCTTCCTTACTTGTGGACTGTTTCTGGGTCGTCTTCCCGAGGCATTGGCTGTCAAAGAAACAGTCAAGTCCGGTTTCTTGTGATTGGCTGTGTGGAACGGAATTGTCCTCAGGGAAGGAAAGTATTATCAAGGAGGGGAATCTCTGTAGTTCAAAACCAAAACTGGTTAAGCAAGATTAATCACCATAAAAAAATGCCCATTTTGAAAAAATATTTTCTTTTATGGGGAAAAGGGAGAGCTTTAAAAAAAAAATAAACCAAATAAATAATAAATAAAGTCAGCTGGAAACACCATTTAATTATATGTCTTGCTAGAAAATTTCCACTCAGTTTCACTGGAAACCAAAAAGTAAGTTGACAGGTGGAAAAAATATAAATTTGAACATCTTACAGACTTTCCTATAGCACTGTGAGATGCCCTGAGGGGAGCTGGGGAAATATCCTGGCTGCATAGTTTTTGATTCTTTTGAATGTTCAGTAATTTCTATATCAAAAAAGGCAAAGAAATGTTTTTTAACCTAAGGGTATGTCTACACAGCAAAAAAAGACCTGTGGCAGCGAGTCTCAGAGCCAGGTCAGCTGACTTGGGCCTGTGGGGCTTGCGCTGCAGGGCTAACATAGCAGTATAGATACTCAGTCTTGGTCTGGAGCCCTGCTCTGACGCCTAGCAAAGGGGAGAGTCTTGGAGCCGGGGCTCCAGCCTGAGCCCAAATGTTAACACTGCTATATTTAGCCCCGCAGTGCGAGTCCGAGTCAACTGACCGTGGCTCTGAGACTCGCTGGCATGGGTTTTTTTGCTGTGTAGATGTACCCTGAGTGTTTCCTCACTTTGCAAGTCCCTTCCTTCCTCTCCCTACTGTCATGCTCATGTTAGCTCATCTTGTCCTTCATCTCCACCACCAGCAGCCCTTATTTGCCCCCATGGTCAATTTTAAAGAATGGAATTTGCATGACGCTTGCAAAAATCACACGTTTGATTAGTATATCGCTTTCCTTATCCCTTTTCTATTGCACATGGGTAGACTATGCCCACACAAAAACCCATTTTGTTCACGAGGTGCTTTACAGCTGACAGAGAGGACGCATAGTCCAGTGGCTAGGGCACTAGCCTCGACTTGGGAGTCCGTGGTTCAAGTCCCTGCTTTCTGTGTGACCTTGTGCAAGTCAGTTAGTCTCTTTGTGGCTTAGTTCCTTCTAATATGTAATTTAAAAAGAAAAAAGCCGGGGGGACATAGCACTTCACAGAGGTGTTGTGAGATAAATCCATTACAGATCGTGAGTTCTCAGATATTGTGGCGATGAGGGTGATATAAGTACCTACAATAGACAGCTCTCCCTAAATTCTTGTGCACTGGTTCGCACTATGGGGTGTGATGTTGATAGGTTTTGTCCAATTAAACCTAGTTCATCTGATTAGGTATTATTTATATTGCAGAAGTGCCCAAAGGCCCCAGAGTGGAAAGCCCATTAAGATCATTCACAAACAAAGCTGTGATTGGTATGAAATACCCTTTGTGTATTAGTGTGTACTACTGCTCTCCACTTACTGTTCACATTACTGATGGTCTTAAAGGAACGGTTTGGCCGTATAGTACTTTGTTCTGTGGTGGCATCTGAGCATAGTTGCCTTCTTATCTATCTCCATTTCACAAAAGCTGTGCATCTGTGATGCCTGTAACTGTCAGTCACTGTCTGTTTTTGATCAGGCTGGGCACCCCATTTCTGGTCACAAGAGAACTATTGTTTTTATATTGTTGGAAGTGACCAAATTTTGTTTTAATTTATTACTACGGGACACTTTTTGGCAGAACTCTCTTCAAGCTTGGAATTTGGTTTCCAGAGTTAACGAGGTGATGGAGTTTTGTTTAATAGAAAATGTCTGAGCACCTGCTGTCACACTGATCCAGCCTGGTTTCTGAGGAGGATGAAGTGTTTTCACTCCTCTTATAAATTCCCTTTTTAGTCCTTTATCAGATACATTTTTAACTTGACAGCAAGATTAATTTTAGTAATACTTTTTGTAGCCTTTAGTATTAACATGGAGTTGACGAAAAAATCCAACCTCCTGCTAAATATTTATACCTTTTTTCTTTGATCTTTTATGAAACAGACTAAAAAAAAGTATCCCACTCCACGTTTTTACTATAAATGCTTCATACAGCATTTAGAAGAGTCCAGTTCCATCTCTCTTGTAAGATTTGTTTTGATTGTTGAGAAAGCATGTCACTCTTGGGTCCATGTAGATGGTAATTCATTTGCCAACAGTTGGAGAGTTTTGAGCTGCCCTGATGTCCAATGATAGGATAATTGTTGTTGCTATTTTCACAGGATCAAACCGTGTTCAGTCCTCTGCACAAGTGTGTAGAGATAGAAGCTACAAGGCATCTTTCTCCCCTTCTCTCACTTGCATCCCCTAAACTGGGAGCAGGTAAACATGGTGTCTGTGTGCTCAAGGAGTGCAAGAACTCTGCAGGGCTAGTGTAACTGCTATCACTAACTTCTGCAAATGGGTTGTGAGCCTTGGTACCTCTGTACCAGCCAATAGCACTGGCTGAATGCACAGAGGAGGGGGCACTGCATCCTCTCTTAGAGTAGTGAAGTGGTTGTGCGCTACCAGCACTCAGCACAATGCCTGCCAGAGCTCCCAGTGGGGTCATAGACTTCCATGCATGTGCAACAATCCAATCCGTATCTAGTTGGGATTTAGGAACCTGAGGGAAATGTGACAGGAAACCAGACTTGGGAAAAGGAGAGTTGGTCAAAAAATGGTGTCATTCCTCCCCTCCATGGAAAATGTTGATTTTTCTGTGAAAATTTGAAAAAGAAAAGTTTTGGCTAAAACCCAAAGTGTTTGAATTCAGGACACGGCCAGTGTGCCTCATGGGAGTTGTAGTTCATGCTCTTATTCTACTCTATAGACTGGGCTTCCTGCCATGGACTACATTTGCCATGATGCACCACAGTCTCCCCTCTTGGAGAGAGGAGGTGGTGTACTGTGGAAGTAACTGGCTGTGGATCATGGGAAATGTAGTCCACCCAAAGGGCCTGGACCAGAGAGGAGAATGAGAGCATGAGGTAACTGAACCACATCTCCCATGAGGCATTGTAGCACGGTATCCAAATCAGAATACTTCCGTTTTTAACAAATATTTTTCAGATTTCAGATGTTAATGGTTTTTGATTTAAAAAATCGATTTTTTCTCTTAGCATGCAGACACTTTACATAAAAAATTAAATTTTGTTGAAAACCCAATTTTCAGTCAAAACAGTTTTTTACCAGCCCTAGGGAAAAGTGAAGATCAATGAAACTGTGAGCTGCACATACAATCTCTCATTCTGTCTTGTCTGCAACTGAATGGTGGATCTGTCTTTCCATCCATCCCATTTCTCTCTCCCAACATCCAGTCCTTGTGTTATATAGTTCTAGTTCAAAATTAAGGGTCCCAAATACTTTAACCAAAGAACACTCTTCTCTTTGCCACTATGGTGCTGTTATTCCAGTGGATATTGTGATGTGTATATTTTTGTTGGAAAGTTCTCTTCTCCTTCTTTCTGTTTTACTATCACACAGCCTGTAATGCTTCATCCCTGTCATGGTGAAAAGGCTTGAAGGAAAGATGGGGCCTTACATCATGTTCTGAGCATAGCAGACTTGGGCACATCCTTATCTCTTTGAAAGTGAGTGCCATAACATAGTGCTGTTCCCTGTAAACTCTCTGCCGCTTCTACCTCACCTTTGTTGTGTCTGATGGTTACAGTAGTATGAATTATTGATGGAAAGACAGACTCTAAGGCATTGAGATTCTATCCTATTGTGAGTATTTATAGATTAAGACGAGGATTTTGAACTGGGTCCAGAACTGGACGGTGAGCAGTTGGAGGTTTCAGGGTGCCAATGTGTTTTCTTTCTTTCTTTCTTTCTTTCTTTCTTTCTTTCTTTCTTTCTTTCTTTCTTTCTTTCTTTCTTTCTTTCTTTCTTTCTTTCCTTCCTTCCTCCCCCTCAGGAGGTGCTTCATGTTGGAGTTTTGTAGTGATGCTCTTACTCAGCCCAGTTCAGAGTGACCTGAAGTTAGTCCAATTGGGCCATCCCAGCAACATCCGAGTGTAAATCCAGATGCAGTGGATTCTTTGGTGTCAGCATGAGTCAAATGCTATTGGAGTTTGATCAGCTCCACTTAATCAGTGACCTGTGACCGGGGTCCCCAATTGATGTCACTCAATTAGGTAAACTGCAAAGAATCGGGCAGACAATCCCCAAAGCTGGTGGATATTCCAATACTTAGATTTACCAAGCCAGCCCAAAACAGCTTCTGTAATACCTCACTGATTACCCGGAAGCCAACAACACAGTTCCCTTAAAATAACCCAGCCTTAGGCCTCCACCCAGACACCCAAGTCAAATATGATGAGGATTACTTAAAATCTTAATTACTTAAAATCATATAAAAAAGTTCTACCAATCCCAAAGGATCAGACACATTACCTCCCAGGTTAATGAATATTCCAGATCTTACCCAAATACACGCTTACAGCCGATTCTTATTAACTAAACTAAAAATTATGAAAAAAGAAAAGAGAGAATGTATTGGTTAAAGGATCAGTATACATGCAGACATGAGTACAGTTCTTGAGATTGAATTCACATTAGAGATGGCGAGCGTTGTAGTTGCAAAAAGTTATTTCAGAATTAGTTCATAGGTTATAGTCCAATCTTCATGTTCAGGGTGTTCCAGTTTAGGACTGGGATCTCAACCTTATGACTTAAGCTTCCCCTGCATGAAGCATCAAGCAGGTCTGAGATGACAGGATCAGGACCCAAGGGTCTTTTACACAATTCCAGGCCTTCTCTTGACACGTCGGAGTTCTTCGGCGAACAGTAGGCTATTATGGAGACTTGAAGCGGACCTATTTCCTAAGCATTCCCGGTAATTATTTACACAGATTAACATAAAACAATTGCCCGGTTTCCATCATTCTCAGGTGATTTGCTATACATTTCAAAGAGAGACAAATACAGTGATATCCTGTGTTTACAGTTCATTTAAATGTTAATATACCCTTTTGATCTCTGAATCAATAGCTATAGTGCCAGACAAGGAACTGTCTGTTTACATGGCTAACATATGACTACACACATACAATTAGTATCACCTCTAATTTCTAACAATATAGGTTTGTATTTCAGAGTTCTAGCCTATCTACCATGGAATGGCCCTAATTACCATTTATATACTGTTCTAACACGTCTCTACAGGTTGACTCTGTGTCATTTAGCCTGCAGGATGCTTAACCCTTTCTCGCCATGCATCACACCTTCCTAGGAAAGGGAGATTGGAGATGGACTGGTAGCTGGTGTGGGTTGTAGAATCCAGCATTGGCTGCTTGAGAGCGGGTCTGAGTATTGCTTCAGGGTCGTTGGTGGATTGCCTTCAATGGAAGGATTGGTTATTTTATTCAGAAGCAAGCATAAGTGCTCTTCACTGACTTTTGCCGTCCATGATTGGCAAGGGTCTGTGTCACAGTTAGTGGCTTGATCATCCCTCAGAGTTTCATATTTTCCTTTGGTGTGAGGGAGCAGACACCTGTCAGTGAGGGGCTAGATTATCTAATCCTGCCTCAGTCTAGGGAGATGGACTAGGAGACCTCTTGAGGTCCTTTCCAACCCTACAGTTCTATGAGTCTATGAAACTCCATAGTGCATGGTTCCTGTTTTTTGCATCAGGTCTAATTCATTCATGCAAGGCCATCATGGGGATTATAGGAATTCAGTTAATTTTTCAGCAAAGAAGGATGAGAGCTCTTTACAGAGCGAGGTGCTTGGATCTGAGGATGGGCTGAGGCATCAGGGTTGATAAGTTAGTGTTCTACACAGTATAGGTCAGGTGGTCATCATTACACCAAGGAGAAAGAAGGTTCTTTTAGCTTCTTGCACAGCTTGCTATATATTTACAAGAATTCCTTTGGCTTTTGTTTGTGTATTATGGAATGGATTTTTCACCATGATGATGTAGCTGTCTGGCTTCCTGTTTCATCTGACAGTTTCCATAAACCATGATGATCTATAGAGATGGGGAAAGAAGGTCAAAACATTGATGGTTGTGGACACCAGATGGTTGTATTGCTCTACCAGACTTTCAATGAATCAGTCTGGCAACTGAGTGTCTTTCTCCTCTAGGGCATACAGATGGTGTTCTAGTAAAGTGGCTTTTTTATTATAATGCAAGAACCTCTCTGTCTCTTGTTTCAGCATCTAACTCTTTAAATGCTACAGCTGTATAGACATGGAAAGTCTAGATCAAAACTTCCTCAACTTCATTGTGTTCCCATACTAGACTGTAGTTCAGACCCATCTTTATGACTGTATAGAAGTTTTGTTTATTAATGATTGAGGAGCTAAAAAGTTTCAGAATTTTTGCAAAAACAGCGAGGCGTCCATGCGGCACCTTAAAGACTAACAAATTTATTTGGGCATAAGCGTGCGTAGGCTAAAACCCACTTTATCAGATGCATGGAGTGGCAAATACAGTAGGCATGTATAAATACACAGTACATGAAAAGATGGGAGTGTCTTACCAAGTGTGGGGGTCAGTGCTAACGAGCCAATTCAGTTAAGATGGAAGTGGCCTATTCTCAACAATTGACAAGAAGGGGTGAATACCAAGAGAGGGAAAATCACTTTTGTAGTGCTAATGAGGCCAATGCAATCAAGGTAGCCCATTTCAAACAGTTGACAAGAAGATGTGAGTATCAGCAGATGGAAATTACTTTTTGTAGTGATCCATCCAATCCCAGTCTTTATTCAGGCCTGATTTGATGGTGTCCAGTTTGAAAATTAATTCCAGTTCTGCACTTTCTCGTTGGAGTCTGTTTTTGAAGTTTTTTTGTTGTAATATTGTGACTTTTAGGTCTGTAATCGAGTGACCAGAGAGATTGACGTGTTCTCCTACTGGTTTTTTAATGTTATAATTCTTGATGTCTGATTTGTGTCCATTTATTCTTTTGCGTAGAGACTGTCCAGTTTGGCCAATGTACATGGCAGAGGGGCATTGCTGGCACGTGATGGCATATATCACATTGGTAGATGTTCAGGTGAACGAGCCCCTGATGGTGTAGCTGATATGGTTAGGTCCTATGATGGTGTCCCTTGAATAGATATGCAGACAGAGTTGCCAACAGGGTTTGTTGCCGAGATTGGTTCTTGGGTTAGTGTTTTTGTTGTGTGGTGTGTACATGTTGGTGAATATTTGCTTCTGTATTTGAGTATGTGAGTATTTGCTCTGAAACCTGTCAGAATTTTTGGTTAGTTCCCATTAGCTTAACTAGACACAACATTAGGCATAAATGTGTTTTGCTGTTGGAACCCATAACATATTTTCTTTCTGTCTCTTAATAACCTGCCTATTGATTTAGGACACAGTATTTGAAATTTAACTCTATATTAAGATCTTGATTTAGAAGAAAATTAAACTGAGAGATTATGAGGCTCAGAGATTGGTAATGAGGTACAGAACACTCATCTCTGGATCACCAGTTCAAATCTAGCCCAGGTTAGTAGTGAGGAAAAAGTCATTATCTGACTAAAGGCTGTGAAATGAATTGTTAATAATCTCAATCTAGTTCCTGGTACAGTGGTTCTCAAACTTACCTCTGCCACACAAGTACATATACCAATAAAAAAAATCAACATGCAACACTTACTAAATATTAAAAACAGTAAGGCATTGATTCAAACAGAGTCAACAATCCATTGTAATAAGAGCAAAATCAAAACTGCAGTTGTGGTTGACACTCACAATTAAATGTCCGCACCATTTTATAGCAAACAGAGTAATGTACAGATGGTAACAACTTTGTATAATGCTATGCAAGTTTAATAGAAAGCCATCAAAATGTACAGTACCATCTGAGGACCTGTTTGTCTGGAGGAATCAGCTTTGCTACTTATCCACTGCAGTGGGTAAAATGTGTGCAGTAATTCTTTTTTCCCCTAAAGCTTCTCACACACACCCAGAATACATTCCGTGTCTCCCCTAAAGGGGACCCACCGCCCAGTTTGAGAACCTCTATCCTCGAAGATAAGTATCTGCCTCACTAAAAAAAAATTACAACCACAAGCATCTGCTTCATTTGGCAGTCTCAACCAAGCTGCTGTGGAACAAACACCCTTGGAGACAGGACTACCAAGGCTGGTAGGCAGTTGGAAGGACAGTGCAATAGCAGCTTCCAAGCCCATTCCCCCTGTGGTACGGTCTATGGATTTAATAGAGAACTTTATTTTCTAGAGCTCTCAGTCCAGGGTCTTTCACCAGCATCAAGTTCACTTCAAATAAACGAAAATGTGGCCACTTTTCAAAATACGCTGTAGGACACAATGTGACATGGGCTATCTATATATGAAAGGACTGATGAGAGCGCATCTTTGGATAAGGCCTTTTATTCAGTGAATTACTGGTTGCTGTATTCCGCATCCATATGACTATGGTAATTGAATTATTTGCTGTTGACAGCATGGTATATTACGCAAGGCTTTTGCCATTTTCCATGATGTTGTTCCTAGCAAAGAGCACTATTTGTCAATTGTAAATTTTATAATACAACATACACCAGTTATGTGTACTACGGTTGTGGTGTATGTGATTTGAAAGCATGAAGCTGAGTGGAAGGAACAATTATCTGTTGTCTGTAACGTTTCCTACTGTATCTTTGGGATTTTTTATTTACACTCCGGCCCTAAAAGAAGTGAGTAGAGTGAGGGGGGAAAGAAACTTTGGCTAGGCTGAGTAATACTTTCAAGCTGAGCTCTTGGTGAGCTCTGGTCCTGAGAGGTACTAAGCACCCTCCGCCCCCCCACACACAAACTCACTCTCCTGCTGGTAATAGCCCATCCAAAGTGACCACTCTCTTTACAATGTGTATGATAATCAAGGTGGGCCATTTCCAGCACAAATCCAGGTTTTCTCGTGCTGGAAATGGCCCACCTTGATTATCATGAAAAGAAAAGGAGTACTTGTGGCACCTTAGAGACTAAACAATTTATTTGAGCATATATTATTATCATGCACATTGTAGGGAGAGTGGTCACTTTGGATAAGCTATTACCAGCAGGAGAGTGAGTTTGTGTGTGTGTGGTTTTTTTTTTGGGGGGGGGGGGTGAGAAAACCTGGATTTGTGCTGGAAATGGCCCACCTTGATTTCCATACACATTATAAGGAGAGTGGTCACTTTGGATAAGCTATTACCAGCAGGAGAGTGAGTTTGTGTGTGTGGTTTTTGGAAAAAGGGGGGGGGGTGAGAAAACCTGGATTTGTGCTGGAAATGGCCCACCTTGATTATCATACACATTGTAAAGAGGGTCACTTTGGATGGGCTATTACCAGCAGGAGAGTGAGTTTGTGGGGGGGGGGGCGGAGGGTGAGAAAACCTGGATTTGTGCTGGAAATGGCCCAACTTGATTATCATACACATTGTAAGGAGAGTGATTACTTTAGATAAGCTATTACCAGCAGGAGAGTGGGGTGGGAGGAGGTATTGTTTCATGGTCTCTGTGTATATAATGTCTTCTGCAGTTTCCACAGTATGCATCCGATGAAGTGAGCTGTAGCTCACGAAAGCTTATGCTCAAATAAATTGGTTAGTCTCTAAGGTGCCACAAGTTCTCCTTTTCTTTTTGCGAATACAGACTAACACGGCTGTTACTCTGAAACCTGTGAAAAGAAAGTAGAATATAGTTGTTAAACGCTTTTTTCCCTGCTCACTGTTGTACTTTTATCTCCCATCCATCTCAAACTTCTGAGAGGTTTTTCTTGTTGCAGTGTTGCATGTTGATAAACAGTGCTTTGTCCAGTCCCAGGCATTCGTTCTTTCCGCAGTCTTTTTGGGTTGCTCTGTGTTGTATTTTTGTCTAACAGCTGGGTCAGGTTATCCAGCTGCTGTTCTTGCAGATGTTTGCTGTTGGTGGTTTATTGGGTCAGATACAGTTCTCTAGCTTGTACTTAAAACATCCTTCAGTGGACATCTGTGGCAGGGACTCCACATTAGGGGAACGAATGCTGGCATTGATTGCCTAAGATGCTTTTTTTATTCTAGGTTTTATTCTAGTCCTTTGCCCTGATTCTGATCTCACACTGGTTTCACATTGACTTAAATAAGGTTATTCCTGAGTGAGTAAGGGAAGAATCAGGTCCCTTACACTCTCTCTCTCTCTCTCTCTCTGTGTATATTTGTGTGTGTGAGTAAAATATACCTGCAGGTTGGTTGCATGCAGTGAAACTAACTTGTGACTGTAACACTGGGGAACTCCAATTCCCGAAAAGCCATAGTCCATGAGGCAAAGCTGTTCCCACCAAAAATGCATGCAAAAATATTAGATACTGTTTCACTTCAGTGTTATTCATTGAGTGCATCCATGTTTTCTCTTGTGGCATCAGAATACATCACTGTCTTCTTGCTACTTTGAGCAGTGCTTCCCTATATTTATTGTGATTCGTTACCTGACAGCTGCAGGCTGGTGCAGAGTCGAGTGTGACAATAAGATCAATTAAATCCTAATGAAAGGAGAAAGAGGCTGTGTGATTGTAAACCGTATGGGATTGTCTGAAAGTGCAGTTTAGGTAAATAATGTTCACTGCACTCAGTGTTAATCTTCTATGTTTGTTTACCTAGCGAAGCTGCTGTCCCAGTTCTGTGGCTTAAATTTTTAGTTGTTTGAAATATAGATCTACAGACTCTAACATGGGGCTGGCTACAGCATTGCATTCAGGGTGGACTTAATTAGGCAGGAGGCTCAGCTTTCTGAAGTTTATTGTGCATCTCCGATTGAACAAACATTTTTGAAAAATCGTTCTACTCCTAGTTAGTAACAATCTCCCAATAATCCCAGCTAAAAAGATGGGGAAAGACGTGTAACATACAAGCAAAATTATCAGTGTGATACCAGTCACATCTTAATAGTTACTTCTTTGTTTGAATCGTTGTTTGATCTTAATGTTTTTTAAATCAACCACAATAACTGTGATTCTTCTACAATTCAGCCCCTCTCCTATTTCTCTCACACTAATTCCCAGCTTCAATTCTAGCTAACAAAGCACCATGCCTGAGCTGCTCTGCATGGCCACTATCCTCTCCTCATTTAAATCCCTCCTGAAGACACGCTTCTTCTGTGACACCCACAAAAAGCTTTTTCATGTCTCTGTGTCATGAAGGAACTGCTCATCTGCATTGGGAGAGGAGCTTGAATGGTGAGAGGAGACAGCATAAGGACATGGAATCCAAAATAAGGTGGGGGGAGGTTTTAAACCCGAGGGTTAACTACGACCAGTTATGCTTCTAAACACTTGCGCTTTTCCACGCTAAGAGCAAAGTTGTGATCACATCATATTAGCTAAAACACATTTCCTAATGTGATACACTTTCCAGGCCTCAGGATCAGGGCCAGAATTACATCAGTTTTAAAGAGCCTTTCTGTCAAGGGTCTGAAAAACACATTACATACAGTTATTATTGAAGCTGCAAAATGCAAGATAGCAGAAACCCCTGTCCACTTCCCCTGCTGGACAGAGACCTCTCTTGACCCTGGCCCTTCAGCACAGCCCTGTCAGGTCCTCACACCCCTCCCCCGATAACCTCCGACATGCCCCACAGTTTGTAAACCTCTGTCATACAGTATATTTCTGATTTCTGTCATGCCCTCCACCCATCTCTCTCTCCCCTCTTTTTCCTTTTCTTCCCCTCTTCACAACTGTCAGAACTTTTGAAACTGGGGGAAGCTCAAGTGCCTTCCTCTTCTACTTTCTGATATCTTTGAGTTTAATTTAAGGTGTTAGTTGATACGTATAATAATACTGTCAGTTCCATTGTTGCAATTCCTTTCCAGCAGTGTAATCATAAACTGCTGTTTGGTCTCTCTGGATTGCTGGTAATATGCCCAACTACCAAAGCACACATGGTACGCTGCTGTGGAAGTATGTTCTGTGATCCACGATCTCAGGACACTATGCGCTACTGCTGCTTACTGTGGTGTAGGTAGCTACATAAATGAAAGGAGGTGTCATTCTGTTTTCTATGTACTGCACCTTCAAATACAAGGGAGTCTTTACAAAAGCAGCTGTGAAGCAACTGCCATTTTATTTTTCATTTGAGATACAGAACGTAAGGGTTTGCTAGGCACATTTCTTTCTCTGTCCTACTGTCTCATGTGGAGACTTTACATTTGTTCTTTCTTTGTTTTCCTATGATCTGAAATAAAAATAATAATCTGGACTGAAAAATACATGTTTTGCTCTTTGTGTTTGGAAAAGCACTAACACCCCTTCTAGCTGGAGCTACTAGTGGTTGCTACAACTGAGCTGAAGCAACATGGATTAGAGATTTGTTGAACATCTCACCCTGACTAACAGTGTTATTTGCTAGCACTGTAAGATTGCCAGTTGTTCTCCTGCTTCTGAAGCTGCAAGACACATTAGACTGAGATAAAGTGAGCGAAACCCCTTGTTTTCCTAGGTGTCAGTGTTAATCTTTCCACTGTCGTGTTCTTTTGTCTTCACTTTCCATTGGAATGTCAGCACAGTGACATACACAGGGCATGTGTCAAGCTGACACATATTTTATTCAGCAGTCAAGTACATAATGACATAAGAACGGCCATACTGGGTCAAACCAAATGTCCATCTAGCCCAGTATTCTGTCTTCTAACACTGCCCAATGCCAGATGTCCCAGAGGGAATGAACAGAGCAGGTAATCATCAAGTGATCCATCTCCTATTGCTCATTCCCAGTTTCTGGCAAACAGAGGCTAGGGACACCATCCCTGTCCATTCTAGCTAATAGCCATTGATGGACCTATCCTCCATTAACTTATCTAGTTCTATTTTGAACCCTCTTCTTGTCTTGGCCTTCACGACATCCTCTGGCAAGCAGTTCTACAGGTTGACTGTGAGTTGTGTGAAGAAATACTTCCTTTTGTTTGTTTTAAACCTGCTGCCTATTAATTGCATTTGGTAATCCCTAGTTCTTGTGTTATGAGAAGGAGTAAATAACACTTCCTTAGTTTCTCCAAAATACTTTTTCAACATGGCGGAATGGCGGTAGGTGAAAAGTGAGGTGACGATCCATCACAGAAACAAGTGAGATTATGAAATGGATTTTACTTAAATCCTCTGTGTAGATTTAAATTACATTCAGTCCTGGCTGTCTGCATTGTGTATTTTGCCATTACATTGATAATTTAAGCAATAAAAATAAAATAAGATGGCAAGACAACTACTAATGGGGAAGTGTGCAGATGGGGAAGTGTGCTGTGGTGTGTGTGTTTGTATATGCATGTGTATTAGTCCTCTTTTTGTTTGTTTTCCAGGACAAAGAAGGTCAGCCATTGCTATCGTATCACTTACCGGCACTTGGAGAGGACTCTGACTCAGGTCGAGGTGCACCACCTTCATCGAGCCATAGAGGAATTGGCAGTACAAGAACTGGGAGTGGAGGGTAGATTCTAAAATCCCTGCTTTGACAGTCACAATTACTGTGGATGTTTTTTTGTAAAGAAAGAAAGAAAGGGATTTTGTGGCGAAGCATAGAGTTTGGAAGCCTTTTCATAAATGGGCAGTGCTAGAACTTTCAGATCATAAAGATTACCGTTGAGAAATTGTTGGCAAAGCATTTGTCCTTTATTTTAAGAAAGGGCAGGGGGGAGCAATAATGTAAGATTTCCCTCCTGTTACATTAAGAAATACTCTGCCTGGTGGTTTTCTGTGTTGTTAATTGGTCCCTGGGTTCCATTATAGTGTAAACACTTGGCATTATTTCTATGTTGACAGGGTTTTCCATCCACATAATGAGTAAAGCAAAACACATAGAAAAACTGTTCACTCTTTCTTTTCTCCCCCTTCTTATAAAAAGGGCACATTCTGCATCAAGAAAAACTTTCATGAAATATACCTGCAAAGTTTGGATCCTGACCCAAGTTGATTGTGCTTGGATTTTGGTTTGGCCTATTATAAAGGAAGGGATAGATGTGAAATGTGGCTCTGGATGGAAATCAGAACTTTCTCAGAGTGCTGGGTGTTTGGATGTGGCCATTGGTGTGGGCCCAGCTGTACTCAGACCAAACCAAAGAGAGCGTATCCTCTTAACATGTCTAGCTGCATGTGTTTCACATACACAGTGCCTGCTTCAAATTAGTGTTCCTAGCGTGTGTACTATGGCAAAAATTTCCATCACCCGCATCATCAGCCAAAGATTGATATCACTTGGAGGTGGAAGAGGGAAGTACTCATTATTAAAAGGCCCTGAAAAGCAGAAATATGCAGGTACTTGAACTCCCATAATGTTGTGCTTCCTAACAGAAGTCATCCACTGAAAGCTGTGACCTTTGAGGGAGAAAGCTGATCTTTGACGGACCCCTTTCTAGTTCAGTCACTTTATTGGATGCTTACTTCTTTCATGACAGGTTATAATAAGCAAATTTTGGCAGTGGAATGACACTGGAGGCTTGTTGAAATTTTTAAATGGTCTGATAAATACTTGATGAAGCACTCAGAGGCAGAGACTGTCGTGCGAGCGCTTGTTCTTGCCTGTAATGATATTTAATATGGTCTTCCAGGTAACATACAAATTTGTTGGCTCTGCAAGGAACGTTGCCTCCTTCAGGGAAGGGGGCAGTAAAAGCAATGCACTAAGAACCATCCAACATTGCTTTATACCCCATCACGAGACTACTGTGCAGTAAACATACTCAACCAGAAGAACCCAGCAATTAGCACAGATGGGAAATGAATGGAGAGATCATTGTAATTTCGTTATTCAACAGACTTAGCGGTATAAACAAATTCTAATCTAAATCGCTGTTGCACTATCTAAATAATTTGATTATAAAGACAATATGCTAGATTTTTTTTCTACAAGGCAAACAGAGTAGGAGTCATTTACACAACAGAAGAACCTACTTGGTGATCTTTAAACAAAAATCTTTTTAAAGAGCAGGTGTCCTTAATTGTATTACATTTCATTCGATTCCTGCCTATTTTTAATCTCTGCCCCTTTTAGAATTCTCATTAGGGACTACTTCAGTGAAAGGGCTTTTTCAAAAATTTCACCAGAGCAGTGATTATTCCTTGGCACAGCCAAGTTCAGGCAATGCTGCCACCTGGGGACTCCAATCCTTACATGATGAAAGGGTGCTGTGATGTTCACCAATCACATTGCACAAGTAGGGGAGTATAGGCTGCTTCCTGCTGTGAGAGAGCACTGAGGTAGTACCTAGAGCCTCTTGGGGAAAGATGACATCTCCTCTCTTATTATGGCCCTGGCTGGGGCACATTGCAAGATTCTCTCTACCATTCAATATGGAAACCTCCATCTACTGCTTCCCAAACCCCTTTACTCTGCCCCTTTCTCTCCCCCATGGCACACAATTTCTTAGGGCAAGTTTGGTTTTCCCATTTGATTGCTCCATCAATATGTGTGGCGGAGAAGTTTCAGAAAGGTAGTGGGGAGAAAATTGGGCAGTGAACCTTGGGTCTCACAGCCAGAGATGTGAATTGAATGGTTTAACAAGGGTACCCGGATGTTATTTGAATCAGCCTGCTCCTTAACCATTAACATGTATGGTACTTGGCATGATCCAGATTGCAAACTGTCTGTACTTAGCAGCCGGGAAGTGGGGGGAAGAGAGAGTTCTTGGAGCATCTAATCTCTTGGTGGAAAAAAGGTGGGAAGATAGGTGAGTTCTTGAAAATGCTTTTACAGAGGTGGCACTGCCAGTAATAAGCAGTTTTCACTTCACTATTGATCTGGTTTCTTCATTTAAAAAATGTCTGATACCACTGTCTTGAATTTTGTTCCGTAATAAAAAAGTATCTTGTAAAAGCTGTAGTGTTTTTGACCCTTATTGTAAAATACTGCAGTAACATTTCATGAAGGATGAGAGAAACTCAGAGAACCTTCCAATGGGAAAACAAAGTTCTTAATGCTAAGAACCTCATTCCGTGTCATGTAGCTTCTAAAAATGACTTCTTCCATCTGTGACTGGCTAAAAAGCTTTAACCTGCTTTGCTGAAGGATGTCTTGGCTACAGTGATCCCTGCCTTCATGACCTCTAGGCTGCATTATTGCCTCCCATTATACTTGGGAGTGAGCAAGTCAACTGTGGAGCAGTCTGCAGCATTCAAACTCTTCAGCAGTGTCAGTTACCAAGAATATATCCACCCACTACGTTAACCATGTATAGGCCATATTGAAGGTCTCATTTGTTCTCTTTGAGGCTCTCTGTGGCATTGGCCCAAATTATCTAAGAGTCTGCATCTCTGTGAGACCACAGTCTCTCTTGGCAGCCACATTCTACAGGATCTCTGAAACCATCAACCTTCAGGGTTTATGTGGAAAGGTGGGAAAGGACAGAGCTTTCTTGGAAGCTGCCCAAGACTATGGACACGTCTTCTGGTGGAGGTAAGCATGACTGTAGATCATGTTGATTTCATTCAATGCAAAGCTGACTTTTTTTGCTGAGTTCTTTCACAACAAAAAAGAAAGGAGAAGGTAGAAGAAGGAAATGGAAAGGGGGTTGCATGTCTTACAAGAAAAGAACTCAGACGTCTTCAGGAGAGAACTAGATTAGATCATGTGAAGGATTTTGAGGCTTGTGTAAGGCTATCAGATGCCATGGTTATCTGACCGCAAGGTATAAATGCTTAGCTAGATTTAGATTAAACAGACCTTCTTCATGCACACTCTAGTATAGATGTGATCTGGAAAATATTTTAGGCAAGGACTCCCTGTTGCTGGTGACTGTGGCACTTTCCATTCCCCTAGAAGCAGACCTCAGATCAGAAGCAATAGGGTACAATTTTTAGACGACTACCTTTTGGAAATCTTGCCCTTTCCTTATTTTTGTGTCTCCCGTCCCTGATCTTATACAGATAAGTTTGGAAAAGTTCATTGCAGGCAGCAGTGCTTCTGCTCTGTTCTTAGAATCATATCAACAAAAGAGATCAACCAGGCTGCATGACTCTCAGATGCCAGCAGAATCGCATTTGGCAATGTTATGTAATGAATTATTATAATGCAAGATATACTTTACTGTTCAAAGATAGATTATCCGAATTGAACCTCAGAGTCTGGTCTGCTACCGCATGTGTGTACTGTAGAAAACCTTACCAAAGAGGACTCCACAGGGAAAACCCCGTCTGACTTTGCCAAAGAAAGGGCTGCATCTGTGCCTCTCATTTTGCTCTTCTTAGGAAGCATGTCAGTCCAGGTTGCTGGGAGCTACATCATAACAGCAGTCATCACTGAACTGGTGGACCTCAAACAAAGTAGGGAGTGTGATCTCCTAAATAGCCAAGTTAAATAATGCCAAGCAAAAAAATTCAAGAGGAGCAGCATTAGGTTAAGAATAATGCTTGGCATATACATAGCACTTTTTCGTAAGGGTAAGTGGCGTATACCAGGCCTTTGTTTTCATTGTGATCACCTATTGGTACTTTATTTTTGTCTGACATTAGATTTTATATCAGGAACTGTTAAAAAAAAAGTTGCCTTGTAACATGTTGCTTCAAAAGTTTAGGACATAGGATTGGTTGAGGATTTTTATTTTTGGTTTACAATATGTATGTACCATTTTAATGTTTTGGAGACAGTATACTGCAGTCCCCATTGTTTTTCAGAATGATTACTACGGATGCCTGACTCTAGAGATTAGGGAGATTACAGAGATTTTGTTTTAACACTCAGATTTGTGTCTTCCCAGCAGGCTGATAGCAAATTTACAGTACAGTTTGGTTGGTCTGGGTTTTTTTGCTCGCTGTAAACATGTGACAATGGAAAACTATTGTGAATTATCTGAACAGCAAATTGCCATGCAGTCATACCACTTGAGACTTCAGTGACCTCTCCCATAAACGAACACTACCAATAATGATAAAACAGTAGTACTAATCTGAAAACAGCCTTGTTCAGACAACCTGCAATCAGCTGTTCATTAATCTGGTTTGGTCATTTACTTCCCAATTGGAAAAAGCAGATTTCCTCAGTCACTTTAACAGATTGGTGCTGTACTTATTTTCTGCATAGTTATAGCTGCTTGCTACTCTGTGCAGTTGTATTGATTGTTACTAGAATTGATTTTCTTTTTTACTGCGAAGCGGATGAGATCAGAAGCTGTATGTCATATACTCTAGTCTAGGAAGGAATGGCTTCGTTTTGTTTAATATTTAACTCAAGTCATCATTTCCTCAGTAGTCTCCTCTCTAGACCATGTTAACCCTTCCAGGCATTTTCTTTAACAAGTTCTGCAGAATGAAACAGTGACAACACTTTTCAGAAGTGGCTATTTTAGAATGTATTTCTTTCCAGAGTTAGTATTTATGTATAGTAGGGCCCCCTTGTGCTAGGCACAGTACAGACAATTAGCAACATAGACAGTCCCTCCCGCAGAGAGCTCACAGTCTAGGGGCTTGTCTACACTTAAAAGGTGTAGTGTTTTAACTACACTGGTATAGTTAAGGTGGTACAACCCCCCGAGTGGATGCAGTATGAGAAGGTGAATAAATATACAAATATAAGTCACTTTCATGCCAGTATAACTGTGTCTTCACTAGGGCTTCTGTATCAGTTTAAAAAAAATCACAAACATAACTGAAATAGTGATATCAGTAAAACTTTGGAATATAGACGAGGCATAGTGTCAGACAGGACACAGCAGGTGGACTAAAGAGAGAAATGGTGTGGATTGGGTAGGAGAATGAGGAAACAAAATAAACAATGCAGCAGAAAACCAGAATCAGTTAATTAGTTAATATTGGGATATCTGTTATTGTCCTTCCCCAAACAAATGGGCTGCTATCCTGTAAACACTTCATTTGCACACTTGAGTAACTTCATACATGTCACTAAATCATCCCTGTAAATTGTTACCGAACTGGAGGGAAAATAAATATATATATATATATATATATATATACACACACACTACTTTTAAAACACTTAAACAGCTGCATTTTTTTTTTTAAAGCTCAAGGTATTGTGTATATTTTACCTGCTGTGTGTTTTTGCTAAGAGAAAGCGCTGTATATAAAATGGGTTTGCTTTCTGTGCAAAGCAGGCCTGTATTCTCACCATAGTACTGCCAGGGATCTTTCTCTTTGTGGTCACCGGGTGGCTGGAGGTGATTAACATGCAGTTCAGGGAATTCTCTTTCTGCCCTTTTCGGTGAATGTTAATTTGGTGGGCAATACTGCAGTAATCTAGAGCAGGAGCTGGTTGGCTGGACAGTAGATTGTTCTCTCTTTTTTTTCAGTGACTCGGCTTGATTTCCATGTCTGCACAATGTAATCCAGCCCAAGCAATAACTCTCTGTGTCATTATGTACTATATGTAGATGTTGGTGAGCTGCATATTATAATTTGGCACCTACATAGTAATTTTATCTAAAATCACAAAGCACTTTACAGCTGCAAGTCAGTATCGTTATCACCATTTTACAATACTGAGGTCAGAGAGATTAAGTGACCTCAGTTACAATAGTAAGGAGTTCTGGAAGGTGTAACCTCTAGCTTCAAGGTATATGCCAAGCCCAAATTGAGGGTGGTTGGGAAGAAGCTATAAGTGCCTACCTCGGGCTTTTTTGCCCCCTCCTGTGAAGCCGTTGGTATTGACCACTGTTAGAGACAGGTTACTGGCCTAAATGGACCACTAGCCTGAGCTGATATGTCTGCTCCTATGTTATGCCATAGGTCCCACAGTAAGTGATTAGTAGAGATGGGATGAGAACTCATGACTCCTGATTCCCAGCCCTGGACAGTACTAACTAGACGATGCTGCCTCTCACTGTTCCATGTCTGACTGTTGTATTGTATGCAGAGTGAATTACATGGCAGGGCTTTGAGCAGGCACATGACAAATAATTAGCTTGCATGTCCAGGATTTTTCATTTTTAATTATCATTATTATTTATTAATAAAGGTGTTTACTTGTTCCTGCGCCAAACTCTTTCTCAAGGGACAGCAGAGAAAGTGAGAATAATTTAGAGTTACATGTAGTCAGATCCAGCTGTAGAACTGAATACACCCCCTTGACAATGTAAGTGCATTTCTCTGCCATCAATAGATTTGTTCATATCTGAAATCTTAACTGTCTTCTCTGGACCCAATCCAATTTAGCTCAGTTGAGGATCTGGCCCTGTACCCTGATGCCACTTCAGGGAGTTCAGGAGTTTGACACGTGTTCGCAACAGGAATTGGTTGGGCTGAGAACTTCTAATGGCCCCCTGAATAATTAATTAAGAATATATTCCATCCTCATTACAAGGCCCTCCTGTGGGGAGTGAGAATTCTGAGCGTTAAAAAAGAAAAGAGAAGGTGACTGTAATGAGTGTTGTTAAACAAATGAGTGTAAGGTGACTGAAAGCCAGGGAGCGCTATAATGAGGGAGCCTGTGTGAGAATCTGAGCGTACAGTCCAGCGCCTGTCACTGCTGCCCACTTAAAACAAGCTAACACAAAACTATTTTTCTTGAAAAAGTTCATTGCACATCAGCAGCTCTATACATATCAGTGTGTGTTTGCAATCTGCAGGGCTGGTGTGCTGTGTGTCCTGCATCCTTTTTCGTTCATCCCCACATACTGAATGCTGAAAAATGGAGTTTGGTTAGGAAGGCCATGATTTCCTATATGATCTGGTCAGGATGGGTCTGATCCACAATTTCTCATTGGGGAGAGGTGCTCCGCATCTCTCAGGAGGAGTTTAGTGCCTTGTGGGATTGTGCCCCTATGTTATTGCTGCACACTTGCATGTCTGTCTGACTCCAGTGATCTCTTTAAAAATTGATGTCTATAGATCAAAACAGGGATGAGAACTTTACGTATGTGGCATGGATGCAAAAGCAAAGACATTGTTTCCTGTACTAGATATGATTAGAGATTATTCTCTTTTGCAGCTTTGCTCTGATACAAGGAGAATCATCTTTTTTTCTGAGAGAAATTCAATACTTTATGATGCTTCCTGCTGTCTGAGACCGAACGCTCCTGTGCACATTCTTCCCCTTTCAAAGAGCTATCGAATTCTAGCCAAAGAACCTCCCTTTCCCACTCGAGCTTTTTCCTTTCAGCCTGAAAGTAAAAGACTTTCTGGAATCTGTTTTTAGAATACTTTGGAATACCTGCTGATAACAATCAGGGTCTTTTCTCTCCTCCTGGAAGTAAAGGTGACATACAAAAGAACCCAACTTTTTCCAAGAAACTCTTATCACTCAAAAAGAAAAGGAGTACTTGTGGCACCTTAGAGACTAACAAATTTATTTGAGCATAAGCTTTCATGAGCTACAGCTCACTTCATCGGATCCATTCAGTTAAGGTGTTTACCCTTCCCTTTATATTTATGAAACGCCCCCCAAATCACAGATAGGGTGAAACGCTGGCTGGGATTTCTTCCTGGAGCTCTAGGAAAAAACAGAGTTAATAAGACACATGCACCTCTAAATATACTACCGAGTACATAAAGACTAACAATATTTTCCACATCTCAAGGGCGATTTTAACCAGTTGATTCTGGGAAACTTTCACGGGAGAGTGCATCAGCCACTTTGTTAGAAGCTCCTAAGATGTACTGGATGTCGAAATCAAAATCTTGGAGACACAAATCCAGGTTTTCTCACTCCCTCACCCCCCTCCAAAAAAACACACACAAACTCACTCTCCATGCACATTGCAGGGAGAGTGGTCACTTTGGATGAACTATTACCAGCAGGAGAGTGAGTTTGTGTGTGTATGGGGGTGGGGGGGTGAGAAAACCTGGATTTATGCTGGAAATGGCCCACCTTGATTATCATGCACATTGTAGGGAGAGTGGTCACTTTGGATAAGCTATTACCAGCAGGAGACTGAGTTTGTGTGTGTGGTTTTTGGAGGGGGGTGAGGGGGTGAGAGAACCTGGATTTGTGCAGGAAATGGCCCATCTTGATTATCATACACATTGTGAAGAGAGTGGTCACTTTGGATGGGCTATTACCAGCAGGAGAGTGAGTTTTGGGGGGGGGGGGGCGGAGGGTGAGAAAACCTGGATTTGTGCTGGAAATGGCCCAACTTAATGATCACTTTAGATAAGCTGTTACCAGCAGGAGAGTGAGTTTGTGTGTGTATGGAGGTGGGGGGGGTGAGAAAACCTGGATTTGTGCTGGAAATGGCCCACCTTGATTATCATGCACATTGTAGGGAGAGTGGTCACTTTTGATAAGCTATTACCAGCAGGAGAGTGAGTTTGTGTGTGTGGTTTTTTGGAGGGGGGTGAGGGAGTGAGAGAACCTGGATTTGTGCTGGAAATGACCCACCTTGATTATCATATACATTGTAAAGAGAGTGGTCACTTTGGATGGGCTAGTACCAGCAGGAGAGTGAGTTTGTGAGTGGGGGGGGCGGAGGGTGAGAAAACCTGGATTTGTGCTGGAAATGGCCCAACTTGATTATCATACACATTGTAAGGAGAGTGATCACTTTAGATAAGCTATTACCAGCAGGAGAGTGGGGTGGGAGGAGGTATTGTTTCATGGTCTCTGTGTATATAATGTCTTCTGCAGTTTCCACGGTATGCATCCGATGAAGTGAGCTGTAGCTCACGAAAGCTCATGCTCAAATAAATTGGTTAGTCTCTAAGGTGCCACAAGTACTCCTTTTCTTTCTTTAGGATGGCTTCTGCAAGCTGCTGGGTATCTTGACCAATGGGATCAGAGGATTCTCTGCATCTCATAGGATACAGTCGCCACCTTGCAGCATTGGGCTCTTTGTCACTATTCCACTTCTCTGCATTGCAGTGACACTAAATAAATCATGCTGCATGTTTTCCCCTTCGGAACTTCTCAGATCAAACCAGAAATGTAGAAGAGTCTGAGAGTTTGGTGTTGGGGAGCAGATAGATGGGGGTCGGGGGATTCTGCAACGGCTTTAATTGTTTTCTCCCCCTCTCTAGAAGCACAGTGAGGACAAAAGGGCCATTTGGCAGCATATTTACAGATCTTTATTCCTCCATAGATGTGCTTTCTGCAAGGACCTCCGCCTGTGGTGCGTGAACAAAACCTACATCAGGAGCCAAGCAACTGCTGCCTGGGGCTTTAATATGCTCAGCCTTTCAGCAGATTTACTGCTCCAAACAGGAGCTGTTAGGAGCCTTGGAACTACTATAAGCAGTGAAATAAAATGCTTAACAATAACTCTTGCAACTCCAGGAGTGTAGCTTGGTACATGATTGTGCAGAGAATTATTGTGGTTCTGTTCACATGGATCATTCTCCCTATGCTGAAGGGCGAGGTACAGTGTGGCTCTGTAAATTGGTAGAAGAGAATAATTAATTGAGGCGCTTCCTTGTGGTGTCCCAAGAACTAGGATTCCCAGAGATGATTACAAGGAACATCCTCTTTGAATGGTTGGCTAGACCATTTTAAAAACAGTGAATGAAGTTACATTCCATAGGATGGATAAAGCCCACACTGGACAGCAAAGGGTGCAGCAACAACTCTGAGCATGGGAAGCCCCACCCCAGCACACCTGCTGGCCATGCCCCAGTTGGAGAGGGGATTTAACAGGGAGCCTCTTCAGCACAGCAGGGTGGCAGATGGAGAAAGACAGACTTGAACTCACTGCTACGGAGCGGTTATGCCAGGAGGCTATCCGCAGGAGGAGTGCGGCACAAAGCCGGGACTCCCCAGGCTGCACAGGCCCATGGGCTGAGTTGCAAGGGATCAACCGCAAGGCACAACGTTGTCCCAAGGAACGACAGAGCAGTAGGAAGAGACCCATGGGCAACATTAGCTGGACCACAGACAGCAGATGCCTTCCTTTTGGCGCCCAAGAAGGCTTCTTGGTCAGAACCCAGTGCAGTGAGAGGCCCTGGATTCCCCCTACTCCTATTGCTAGTCGGGGGTGCTGCCACAGACTCTAGCCGCTAGGTGGGGACTCACCCCTGCTCACACTTAGCTAGGTATCCCCTGTTTCAATGTTGTCAGCGCTACACCCCTGCCAGATATAAATCCCACATCAACCCCTGCTGTCAGTGCTAGGCCCACAATACCAGAAAGTTATTGACAAGTTGGAAGGACTTTAGAGAAGAACTGCAAATAGGATCATGGAGTAGAACAGCTTGACAGAGCAGTTCAAAGTAACAGCTAGGTACAGCCTTGCTAAGCAATGACCAAGGGAAGTGAGGGGATATGAACGTGCACAAATATTTGAAGGGTGTAAACACCAATCAGAGAGAAATGTTTAGTGTGATGTACTGGGATATAACTAGAGCTAAATAGTATTACAGTAAAAGGCTGAATAGCAGGAAGAATTTGTTGGTAGTGAGATGTATTAGGCTGTGGAATAGTCTCCCAAGGGAAGCAGTGGTAGCCCAGTTACTTGGACGTTTTTAAAACTAGACTGGACAAAGCATTAGAAAATGTACGCTAGAGAACAGTCTTTAATTGGCAGGAAGCTGGACTGGTGATCTAATAGGTCCTTTCCATTTCTAATGTCTATGATATTATATTCTCTGTAATGAGTTTTGACTATTTCTAAGCTCAGAGGGGGAAATGGAGACAAAACTGAAAGAAAAGCTCAGCAATGGGAAAGAATAAAAGCCCTGTAAGTGAATGTCATGCTCATAAAAAGTTCCAGACTGACAGCATCAGGGATGGAGTGTTCTTTAGGCCAGTGATACTATTAAAAAATAGCACTGCAAATGGGAACGTGAACATCATTACATTGAAAATGATTAAGATAATGGCATATTTTTATAGAGCTGCTTTTGTCCTGAAAGATCGCAGACTGCTTTTCAGTCTCTCTCTCTCTCTCTCTCTCTCTCTCTCTGTAAAATATAGAAATTATTTCACCCATCACTGAAATTCAGCAACCTCTGGACTAAAACGCTATAGTTTAACAGCAAACAGAAACCCTACACAACAGCTTAGGGTAGGAAGCGAAGAATAACTTATGTCATTGAAACTATGAGGGACCTCTTTAAGGTGGACTGATTGAGTTTCTTGAGCACCTGTCTGAGGCTGACCACGTTGATACTTGGCCTTGTGCTCCCTCCTGACATTCCTTCAGGGCTGAGCCAGGGAAAGAGAGGGTACTTCTGAACCAATGTGATCCTAAATATAATCCCCAGAGCCCTTCAAAGGTTGGTATGGTGTCATTCTATTTGGCTCAATACACCTTTGGTTACCGTGGCCTACTTTGTTCACAACGTTCTTTCCTTTTGGGAATTTCTTTTATTGCAGCATCTAATTTTTCTGAGGCGTTGACTCCAGGTTTAGATTAGTTGTTGTGTTGATATTGTGGTGCATGCCACATTACTAGTAGAGATGACCACTATAGACAGAGCCAGCCAACTCATGATTTGATTACAACCCTTGTGTTTTTCTTAAAGCCCCAACTCCTGGAGTCATGTGATTACATAAGAATCTCTCTTTCTTTTTTCTTTCAAGTTTCTAGTCCTCTTGGTTGCAGAGGAAAGCTTGAACATGTGAACCATAAAGTCTCAAAAAAACAGACAAGCTAACTAAAAGAATCTGAAACTTGTTATTGTTTTAAATCTCATGATTTGGAAGCCAATCTTATGATTTTAGCCTGACACTTCATTTTTGAATGCTTGGGGTTGGCAAAAATATAAACGGTTGGGAATCAGCAAGGACACAGAGGTTTCAATACTCTTAGGGCTTGTCCTCACTAGGAAATTAGGTCATGTTAAAACCCATCCTAGCGCTTTGAGATCTTCAGATGGGAAGTGTCATCTAGCATGAAGGGGACAACCATGTATAGAACATGTCAGCTGTTCATGAATAAACCCTGTTGGAACCAGAGAATGAACCTTATGAGTAGGTGACATGATGTTAAAATCAACTTGTCCCTGTCTACACTGATTTAAAAGTCATGTTTAGCATCAGGTTCATAAACATGATGCCTCAAAATTGCATTTTAACTCAATTTAATTTTCTAGTGAAGATGACCTGCTCTCACTTTTGTGTGAAGTGCCATTGCATCTTGAATGACTAAAGCTGCTTGGGCCCTTTGTAAACAGAACTAACTGCATATTCATTTCAAATAACATTCATTTTGGATTTGGTCCTTTTTCCTTGTTTATCAGATCATGCACAAATTGGTTCTGATTTTCTGTGAATGCAGAACTTAAGTACTTCGTAGGCCTGGTCAGAACTCAGTGTTTCCATTCGGTGGGAAATCCTGAAAAGAGAATGAATTGTTCTGCATCAGAATGAAAGCTCAGACTTTTGTAATTTCCTGAGGAACGGGGGCAGTCCAGAATTTTCATTTTGAAAAATCAAAATGGCATTTCATTTTGACTTTTTAAAAATGAAATCGCTGAGGCTCCCCACGCTTCAGCTGCCCATCTGGCAGCCTGCCAAAAAACAGGGAGCCTGGAAGCCCCGACAACCTCAGTCCACGATGGGTCTTCTGGGGTCACTGCTCTGTGGCAGCCCTCAATGCGAGCAAGTGGGCAAGAAACCAGGCGGAAACCTGCCCGATGTCCTTCAGAAGATTTGGCAAAATGGACAGATTCTCATGAATAGTTCTGATGGTAAAATGTTCCACTGGCAAATTTCTGACCAGCTGTAGCACTTAGGCGTTAGGTTAGCATTTTACTTTCAATGGGACTCAGGTCCCTAAATATTTTAAGTGACTTTTGAAAATAGGATTTAAGCTCTGAAGTCACTTAAATGCTTTAATAGGAAGTAAAATCTAGCTACATCTGCTTTGCTTGATAGAAGAATGTGATCTGACATTAAAGCCTGGTCTACACTAGGAATTTACTTTAGTATAGCTAAGTCTCTCAGGGATGTGCTCTAGATTGATGGAAGAATTCTTCATTCGACTTATCAACTGCCCTTTGGGGAGGTGGATTACCTAGGCCTGGTCTACCCTACATGGTTAGGTTAATGTAAACTGCCTTGCATCGACCCAGCTGTGGAAGTGTCTTCACTTAAATTTGACTCCTGCTGACATAAGTGCCACTCTATGCCTATTTAGTAACACCACCTCCTGGAGCATTGTAGAGTCACGGTCAATGCAATTAGGTTGATGCAGTGTCAATGTAGACACCGTGTTGCTTACGTCGATTGTTACTGGCTTTCAGGAGCCGTCCCACAATGCCCTACGCTGACAATACAATTGATACATGCGCTCCTGGTGAAGACAACCCAAGGAGCCAAATGTGCACACACACAAGCAGTGTAATAACTGCGGTGCCCGTGTGCTGACGTAAGTTAGGTCAACATCATTTTGTAGTGCGGACATGGCCCCACTCCGCCTGG
Organism: Caretta caretta; assembly: GCF_965140235.1. NCBI lineage: Eukaryota > Metazoa > Chordata > Testudines > Cheloniidae > Caretta > Caretta caretta. Next base: position 118,330,950 of record NC_134207.1, on the reverse strand, counting down.
AGAATCCCTCCTGCTGGCGTAGGTAGCGTCCCCAGGAAAGCATACAGCCCTCCGCTTTTCTATACTGCACTTGCCATTTAAGCTCTGACCTCTGTCCTATATATATATATATGTGTCCTATATGTGATCCATATCTTAGGTCTTGTTTACACTTAAAATGCTGCATTTTAAGTGTAAACAAGACCTAAGATATGGATCACATATAGGACACATATATATATATATAGGACAGAGGTCAGAGCTTAAATGGCAAGTGCAATATAGAAAAGCGGAGGGGTGTGATTGTAAAGCCCAGTTGTCCGCACTGGCGAAAGAGCTGCAGGCACTGGTGTAAGCAGTGTGACCCAGTGGGCTGGGGCACTGGGCCGCGAGTCAGGAGACAGAGGTTCTGCTCCACTGGTGCCACTGACCTGCTGTGTGGCCTTGGGCAAGTTGCTTTTCTTTTTCTCTCCCCCCCCTTTGAACAATACTTGCCTGACTTTGTTCAGCACTTAGAGAGCTGCAGGTGCGAAGTTGCTAGCGAAGAGTTAATTATTACCATGCAATTAATGAGGCGGGTCAATGATTACCGCAGCACATCCCAATCGCACAGGTACAAACTACCGTATCTGGTACAATACTGTGAGAAGGGTTATCTGGGAAACAGGCACGTGAATTCAGCCGGTTGCCATGGTGACAGCATCGCTTAATGCCACAAGAAAAGAGAAGAGCAATATATTGTGCAAGGGATAACTTTCTGTATCCAGGCTGCACTTTGAAATATCTCTGACTTTCTGGGTTCCTGTGACACCAACACACGTAGCTGAGCTCTCAGTTTTGCTTGGTTTAATTCTGTTCTCCATCTCATCTAAGATGAACAAATATCTGCTAGAAGATAAAAGTTCCTGATAGGGTGTAATAGGAAATACTGTGGGCTGAATGGTCTCTGGTTCTTTTGGGGGTGCCATGAACAAGAGGGAGTTTAAGGAGTTTCCCCTTCTCTGATCGCCCTCCTCGTCCCCCCGGGCCAGATGTTAAGAGCAGATGAGCGCCATCTACTGACACATTATTTAGTAAGCCTCAGATCCACAAAGATATTTAGGCTCCTAAATTCCACTGATTTCAACAGAAGTTCGGAACTTATGTGCCTTTGTAGACCAGAGCCTAACTCTTTACATGTATTCAGATGTAGAGCACCCCTGTCACACAATTACAGGCCCTGTTCTCTGGGATGCGCAGGGACTGCTCCCTCCAATCACCTCGGGGCACAAACTATCCCAAAAGCATTGAAGGGGAAGCAGGGAGGGAGCCCCTCTTCCCCTGCACTGGCCAGTAGAATTAGTCGGACACACAGAGGCTGTTGCACCATCCTAAGGCATGATGTGGTATACATGTTCCCCATGGGCTTGTTACAAAGCCCATTGATGTTGGTGCCTTTTGATTGACGCCAGTAGGCTTTGGGTCAGGCTCCATGTGCACCAGGGGGAAAGATGCTTCCTGAGGCAAATTCCCACCTATGGGGTGGTGCAACTTCACATCTTCTCTGATGTGGCCCAGGGTGCCCAATCTGGCCCTGGAGAGAATCAAATCTCAGATTAAACATGAGGAATGTGTCCCACATCAAAGAGAGATGGGTAGGCAGGATCTCAAATCAGGTACCTCCACACAGAAAGAATTCTAGAAACAATGGTAGACCAAACGCTGAAGGCCTGATCAAACATACAGCAGTTACCAAGGAAACTTCACTCTGTAACTGATTAAAAAACTATGAATTTCTGCTGGCTACATTGGTGGTAAGAGTTCAAAGAGGGTTCAAAAGGCAATTTAACTACTATGCTATGGAATCAGAGCTGCACTTTCTAGTCGGTGTCCTCTTGCATTGGGCTTTGGTAGCTTGTTTCCACTTAAAAGCATGCCCGTATTTTCTCTTTTGATTCTAGGTAGCCTGTGGAGTGTCAAATGTGTCAGCTGTGCACTCTCAACGGGGCCCTGATGACAGATCAGGCTGAGTCATCACAGGATGAATATTGTGACTGCATAGAAAGTAGAAACATAAAGTCTTAAGCCTACACGCTTAACATGCCATATGACTGTTGATGCCAGTCAAAGGATTTCAGAGCCTTTCAAATCCTCAAACTATATGCTACATGTGTCCCATATGTCATAAAATGACATCCCAGCTTCTCCGATTTACATCACGCACAGTAGGTGTGTCAGTGCTTTATACGTCAGCCTAATCTCTCTGGCTGGATCTCTGCCAATAGACTATTGCTGAGCTCACACTGAGGTATCACCAGCCCCGGGGATTATTCTTTAGAAAACATAGTAGACTCTTGCTGATGATGTCATAATTGTCCAATGCTGCATTCTGATTGGCCAGCTGGATCTTTAGCATGAAAGCCACAGCCATGAACAATCTCCCAGAGGGACACGGTGGGAAGTCATTACTGTGGGGGGAAAATCCCGATGCCTTTTATGTTAAATTGTGGGGCTCAGGTTGGATGACGTAGGTGATAACAGCTGCCTTTGGAGAAGAGTCCTGGAGAGGCCGTTGTGAGGGTGGTGAGGAAAGTGAGGGGTTGAAAGAGAAACAGTGACTATTTTATATTGCTCATGCTCCCCAAAGTCTCAAGGTCTCCACTGCTTTTATTTCACTTTCTAGTGTGAAAACTGCATGCCAAATTTAGGCCCCAACCCTGCAACAGGGTTTGCATGGGCAGATTCCTGTTGAACTCGATGAAGCTCTGTGTGGGTTGCAGGACTGGAGCCTTAGTTTTTACAAACTAAGGGGAAAGTGAGGGGAAAGTGTCTGAAGCACAGATTGCTGTAACTAAACTTCTGAAAGATGGTGTTACCTGCACAAAAATCTCTGTTATTCACACACTCTAGGGGCACTGACCTTTACCTAGTTGCTAGGGCTCAAGGCGGAACCCTCTTAATTTAGGCACCCACCCTTACCTTCTGTGAGCTCAGACTCTAAGGCACCCACCCTTAACCTGTTCCTAGGGCTCAGGGCATAATTTTCTGCGGGTTTGCAGGACCTTTTACCAGTGAAAGAGCATTACACAGTAATATCCTCATTCTCTATTTATTGACAATTACCAAGCAGAATACACATGCTAAGCATACAATGCTATGCTCACCAATTCTGATCAGGTAGACGAACTTTCCCTGTTGGCCAAGCAAGGTCAGTCTCATCTGCATTCTGGTTGCTGCACATCATGGTCATGCAGAGGATTCTTCGCAGCTCTGATGTTAGGCTGTGTCTTGGAGGTGAGTTCTTCTTCTTCCAGGTCTTTACTTCTTATCATTCTTCTGTTCCTTCTCTTCCAGTCTCCTTTTTGGACCCCAGTTTATATAGTGACATTTGAGTCCTGCTTAGCTGTACTTTAATAAATTATTTTACTAAAATTTCACTAACCAATCCTAACAAAATTCTCGAGCCAATCATACTCCACCACCTTAATTAATTTACACGTAGCAAAATTAATTATGTAACAGACAGAAACAACCAAAGAACCAGACAGAAATCATACAGACAAACAATAGGGAAGCGAGGACCATAATGACAAAACAATAAAGAAATGAGAATTTCATAACCACAACTATTGATAAGTGATTTCTTGCCAGACAGGATGCTAGCAAACTAAGTTTTCTTTAACCATCTTAAGATCTGTTTCTTTATCTGGTGATAGAGGGTGCTATTAGGACTGGGTCTCCTTCTTAACAGCCTATTACATTGTTTTAATGTAATTTAGATGGAATGTGAGGATGTGACTTCCTGCTTCTCAGCTAATGGCTGCTGCTCTTTTAACCAGGCTGCAGACAAAGGCCTTAGGATTTAGGCCTTGCAATATGACTACAGACAAAGGTCTTATCTTTACAATGGGAGAAGGGGTTTGGGCAACCCTAACAAAATGGGTGGGACTTAGGGCACTTTAACAAAAGAGGCAGGGTCTAGCTTATAAGAAAAACAGGATTAAGTTGATGAGAAAGATGTATATATATTATGCAAATAGTACAAAATAGTGGGGAAATGGTCTTCATAACTTTTATTTTTCAGCACTATTTTCTCTTATTTTTCTAGCAACTTATTTTGACCATGGATGAATATATTGCACAAAACTCACTGACACTTTTTCTTTAAAGCTAAAAAGCAATTAAGTTAAGAAGCCATAATCTAATAGCAAGAGATCATCAGAGATGTGCAATTAGTAGGTTATTGTCGTACTTTCTGGATGGCTGATGGCCGAACATACTTGCGGTATGCACCAGTACTGCACCATGGTGTTGCCATGACCCTGGGATCATTTTAATTGTTGGAATACTACTTAGACAGTAGGATTGTTTCATTTTAGACCTATCAGTCCATTTGGATGTGGCTCTAGTATTTGCTTTGCTTTTGTAATAGTGTAGTCTGCATTTCTCAAGGTGTAATGCTATAGTCAAAACTGGTCTTTAATTTGTTTCATCATGAAAGATCAGAAACATAATGACCATCTTTAAAAAGATCTTGGTTGCCCTTGCTCTCAGTTTGATTGAACTTCATGACTCAAGGCAAAATTGTAATCAACTTTCTTCGCATTGAAAACCTGAGCTGAGGCCTACTCCTTAATTTTTGATGTCTTCTGGTCAGTCCGGTAGCCTGAATTCTCCATCCTAACATCTTTATGGGAAGGAGCCCACCAGCTGATTCCAAAATAAAGTTGATTCATTACATCCCTGTCCCAGTCATACTGACAAAAAAATATCTGTTGCTATATTTGTGCCTGGCCTTAACGGTCAGGAAATTCTTGCATGCAAGAGAAAATAATTACAATTTATAGTTAGCAATGGAATTTGTACTAGTGGATTTTTTGCTAAAGGCAAAATAATTCATAAGTACCCTTTCCTTCCCTTCTAGCCTTCTCTTTTAGCTGCAGAAAGCTAGTGATTTTGTGGGTGAAGATGTATGAAAAATGCTTTTATTGTGCTTTTAGGAAATGGATTTACAGAGCTCTGCTAAACCAAGATTCTAGTGTAAATGGCATCATAGCTGGTCATACAGATAGCATGGCATAGGAAAATAAATAGTATTTATTGAATGGCTTTGCAATTTATCACATGAATATTGCCACCACATGTTTAATAGATTACGCAGATTTCTCCCATGTGTGAGAGAGAAATGTATCTACTCTTATTTATATATCTACAGTCCGCTTTGAGATGCATGCATCTGTCACTGATGTCCATATAAGCCATAAAAACACATCTGAGAGCGGAATTTGGCCCACAGACCGAAAGATGTTATGAAATACACACAAAGCACATGAGAAAATATGTTAAATGAAACATACAATATGCTCCACAAAGGGTTACAGATGATTAAAGGTTGTTTTCCTTTGGCTGAAGAAATCTTCTCCTAGAGACAGCCTATGAAACATCACAGTTAATGATAGAACTTGATCTGGCATTAAGGAGATAATTATGCACCTGAGGGTTGGGATCTGTGAGCCCTTTGGCTACCAGGATATTTTCCAAGCCACCATAATAACAAAACAACAGAAAGGTACCAAAAATTAGTATGTCAAGTGATAAACAACAAGGACGCTCAAATGCTCTTACTCATGAAATGTATTCTTACCCTATGTCAGTCATTTTAAACAAAAAGTTTTGGTACTAAAGAGAGGAATTGGAACAATTCCTTTTCTACCCCAGTTATTTCTGTATCACTTTAACCCCTTATGCCCCCATGCTTTGGATAGTCTCCACTAGCTCGTTATTCATGGAGGATAATAAGGCCCCAATCCAGCAAAGTCCTTTAGCACATCCTGTTGATCATAGTGAGACTAGTGGGGCACTGAGCTGATATCAATGGGACAACTCATGCTTAAAGACATGCATGTGGTTTGCTGGATTGGAGCCAGTGTCCTGTGAATTACTGTGTATATCTGCAGTGCATGTCTCTAAACAGTGTTATACAGAGATAGCTTTACGTACATTTTATCTGTGTATATTTGTGTGTATATATATATTATAGGTGTATGATATTTTTTACAATCTTGTATTGATTTTTTTAGTTGGGGGGGGGGAAAGTGGGTCTTGAACTTAGTCCAAAACAATACCTCTGCAGCGTAAGGATATCAAGCAAGAAAAACGGAGACTGCAGAAGTAAAAGGAGAGAATGAAAGTTGCTGTAGGGACAGAGCTATACAAATTCAGTTATGAGTGGGTTAGGCTGAGTGTTATCAGTGATGATGAAACATGGCTGACTGTGGTAATGAAATATTTATGAATGGGGAAATGATACTGCATTCTGCAGTGGAGCACAGGGGAAAGTGAAATTTCACGAATACTGTCATAGCAAAGCCCTCCATTAATTATCAGAAGCAAGCTGTAATGCTGGTTACTATGGCAACAGTGTCCCCTATGAATTTTGCACCATTTTGGGGGGCCTGCTCCCAATTTACTGTGGTTCACTGTATTTATTTTCTGCAAGGATTTTTGTTGTTGATCTTGTCTCGCCTAGCCTGTGAATGCTGTGCATAACCAACAAGAAAGGATTTGGTTAATTTAAGATTATAGGATTATTGGATAAAAGATAGGGAAAGGCTTTAATTAGTACTATTAGGACCATCTTTTATTCTGCACAGAAATAGAGGTGTCCCTTTCTAGGAAGATTCCTGTACACAGAGCAGGATATTAATAATAATACATAGGTCTGGTCTACACTACAAAGTTAGATCAATGTAAGCAGCCTTTCATTGACCTCTTTATGCATGTGGCTACACTTAAACTTGTCTCCCACTGATGTAAGTGCCTTGTTATGGTGACGCAGTCACATCGCCTCCCTGAGTGGCGTAGAGCCATGGGTGATGTGCTGAGGTTGATGCGGCGTGAGTATAGACACTCTATTACTTATGTCAACCCTAACAGTCCTCCAGCAGCTGTCCCATAATGCTTGACACTCACCGCTCTGGTCACAGTTGTGAACTCCACTGCCCACAGGTCACAGATACTGGAAGCCAAAAACCCCTGCCCTTCAAAAATCCCACAAAATGTTGAAATGCCTCTTCCTGATTGCCCAGCCTGGTGACCACACCTAGAAGCTCTCCCATGTTGTGTGCCACAAGTCAGGACTTGTTTGATATTCTACTGCAGTCCAGTCAGTCCCAGCAGCTGAGCAAGGGCGAGCCCGATGACAGGGAAGGAACCTGAGGTAAGTGTGTGAATGCATTTTCCATTACAATGTTTAAATGTACAGACGGTGCCTGACCCCAAGTTAGCAGGACACAGGTATCGATTTTTCATTCATGTACTTGTATTAGAAGCGGGACAACAAACAGAGATAGAGCTGTTATTTGCTTTTCATTCCCATTCATTAGGTGGAGGCGAAGAGAGGAGCAGTTTGTGTATGTAACCAGGATGTCCCTTGAATCCTCCTGAGAGACGTCAATGAAACTTTCTTGGAGATACTCTGCAATCCTCTCCTGAAGGTTTCTAGGGAGGGCAGCCTTATTCCTTCCTCCACAGCAGGACAATCAGTCTGCAATGACTCTGGCAGGTACCACTGCAATAAACAGCCTAGCGGCATATGGATCCTGGCAGCTTCAGCACGCCAGCAGCAGCTGTGCTCTCTGTGCCTTTGTTACCCTCAGGAATGAGCTAGCTATAATCACCACCGCCTGCGGAAAATAGTGCCACTATTTAGTGCCCTGTACTTGTACCCATGGAAATAGGGACTGAAATTTTACTGTTACATGTAAACAAATCATTTCTTTCTCATTTCCCCACCCCCTTGCCCCTGGCAGGCCACACTCTCTATGACTGTGACTGGAGAGCGGTGCTGACATGTCAGTAAGCATGTCTTGTTTAAAACTTTTGGGGGACAAGGGAACGGAGTTCTGAAGCTTAACTTTCACTTTCCATTATGACTATACATACAACGGTACCTCTGTGTGTTTTATCTGCTGCTGTTGTGGCCTTGAGGGCCCCCCTTCACACCCCCGGAATCCCTGACCATGATAAGGAGGAGAAAGAAAAGGATTTGAGAGGACATGTTCTCTGAGATCCTGCAAGCCACTCCTGCATTGGACTGTGAACAGATGGCCTGGAGGGTGAGTATTTCAGACAGCCTTGCCCTCTGTTCACAGTCCGATGCAAGAGGGCAAGAGCTACAGGAGAAAGGCCCAGGAGTCCCAGCAGGAAAAGAAGAGGGAGATGCACCAGAACATAATGGGGCTTCTCCAACAGCAAACACTGATGCTGCTGACTCTGTTTGACCTACACGTTCAACAAGCATGGGCTCAACTCTCTTTGCAGTCAATGGAAAACTTTATTTTAGCACCTCCCTACATCCCCCCCCAACATTCAACGTGGCATCAGGGGCCACAGCCCTACCCCTACCACTCAACACCAGGGGACAGTAAGGACAACCACAGCTTCCTGTGAGAACTTCAGTTGCTATATGTGTAGCCAAAATGGATTAACATGGTGTCATAAATATAAAGGGAAGGGTAAACACCTTTAAAATCCCTCCTGGCCAGAGGAAAAACCCTTTCACCTGTAAAGGGTTAAGAAGCTAGGATAACCTCGCTGGCACCTGACCAAAATGACCAGTGAGGAGATAAGATACTTTCAAAAGCTGGAGGGGGGGAGAAACAAAGGCTCTCTCTGTCTGTGTGATGATTTTGCCGGGAACAGAAAGGAATGGTCTCTTAGAACTTAGTAAGTAATCTAGCTAGATATGCGTTAGATTCTGTTTGTTTAAATGGCTGAGAAAATAAGCTGTGCTGAATGGAATGGATATTCCTGTTTTTGTGTCTTTTTGTAACTTTAGGTTTTGCCTAGAGGGATTCTCTATGTTTTGAATCTAATTACCCTGTAAGGTATTTACCATCCTGATTTTACAGAGATGATTCTTTTACTTTTTCTTCTATTAAAATTCTTCTTTTAAGAACCTGATTGCTTTTTCATTGTTCTTAAGATCCAAGGGTTTGGGTCTGTGTTCACCTATGCAAATTGGTGAGGATTTTTATCAAGCCTTCCCCAGGAAAGGGGGTGTAAGGTTTGGGGAGGATTTTGGGGGGAAAGACGTTTCCAAGTGGGCTCTTTCCCGGTTATATATCTGTTAGATGCTTGGTGATGGCAGCAATAAAGTCCAAGGGAAAAAGGAAAATAGTTTGTACCTTGGGAAAGTTTTAACCTAAGCTGGTAAAAATAAGCTTAGGAGGTTTTCATGCAGGTCCCCACATCTGTACCCTAGAGTTCAGAGGGGGGAAGGAACCTTGACACATGGACTTCAGTGTTCTTTCCCCTTAAGAATATAAGACTGGATCAGACAAAGGGTCCATCTCGCCCAGTATCCTGCTTTCGGACAGTGACTGATGCCAGGTGCCCCAGAGGGAATGAACACAACAGGTAATCAACAAGTGATCCATCCCCTGTCTCCCATTCCCTTGTTAAGTTCTATTCCATTAATTTCTTTTAATTGCACATAGGTTTTTTGCACTGGTTTTGGTATGCAATAAAAATCTGTTTTTTGGAAAATAATTAATCTGTATTACTTCACAACAAATGCTGCAGAATGTTTAGCACTCCAGAACGCACAGGGTCAGTGACAAACACAGTGCAATAATTATACATGTACAGCAAGCACTGCAAAATTAATAGGTGCATTAACAGTCAGTGTTATAGTCATAAATGTGCACTAAGCACCATACAATTCCTAACAGCTGTCCACCCCCCAAAAGAAAAAACAGCAACTTCAGGGCCAGGTAAACACGGCCCACAATACCACACTACTGTGACTGACTGCTGAAGTGCCTTTTAAGGCCTCCTTCAGCCACACACCTCTGTGCTGAGCTTTCTCCCTTTGCCTCACAGATATTATGCAGCGCACAACAGGCAGCTATAACCATTGACTCTCAGTGAGAAAAATATCCCAGTCTTGTGAGTGAACAACTCCAGTGTCCCTTCAATCTACCAAAAGCGCATTCAACTGGCATTCTGCTGAGCCTGTAATTGAATCTTTCCTTGGTGCCATCAAGGTGGCCGGTGTACGGCTTCATGAGCCAGGGATAGGCTGGGTGCCCCAGGATCATGATTGGCATTTCAACATTCCCAATGGTAATCCGTCAATCGGGAGAGAATATTCTTTCTTGCAGCTTTCTGTACAGTTCTATGTTCTTAAAGATACATGCGTCATGTAACTTCCCTGACCAGTCAACTCTGCTGTGGTGAAACTTCATTGGTGATCTTTCAACATTTGCACAGCCAGAGAAAAGTGGCCCTTTCTATTGATGTACTCTGTGGCAAGGCGGTCTGGTGTCAAAATAGGGACGTGCATTCCATGTATCGCCCCACCGCAGTTCTGTAATCCCATTGCTGCAAATCCAGCCACTACGTCCTGCCCGTTACTGAGAATCACAGTCCTGCATAACAAGAGACAATTAACTGCCCGGCACGACACTGTGGATTTTCCAACTCCAAAATGGTTTCCCACTGACTAGCAGCACTCCAGCATCACAAACTTCCACAGTGCGATTGCCGCTCGCTTTGCCACTGTTCAGTGTTCATTCTGGTGTCTCTGTGCCACAGTGCTGGGGCGAGCTCAACTCACAAAGCAAGGAATACGACCTTGCACGTCCAAAAGTTCTGCAGCCACTGCTCATCATTCCAAACCTTCATTACAATGTGATCCCACCAGTCAGTGCTTGTTTCTCAGGCCCAGAAGCAACTGTTCACCATATGCTCCATGAATGCCACCAGCTTTTGCTATGTCCCACAGCATCCTGTCCTCCACTAAATCATCACATTCCCCACTGAAGTGGTTCTTCTTGTGGCATTGCAAAAACCAGAAGATCATTCACCCTGTGTTTGTAATTTTCAGGACAATAATGCCGTGCTGTGCGGGCTCCGTGCTTCTGTCAGAGATGGCGGGCAAAGAGAAGCGCAGCATGGGTTCATGGGATTTCAAAAAAGATGCCAAAATTATGGATGTGGATGGCATTATGGGATAGAGAACTTTCATGATGGGAACTTGGCCCCTTGCTCCCACTCACCACTGCGTGACTCATTTCTGACCCACCATGTGTTGCTAAAATTTCCCATACAATGGCAGGTTGCGCACTGGGATACCTACACTGGGATACCTACCCACAGTGCACTGCACTGTGCAGTGACAAGCACTTCGGGGGCCTATGCACAGTGCTGGCACAAGGAGTCAGTATGCAGGCACACAAGTGATATACTAACTGCGGCGGCTTTACACCAAAATATCTTGCATTGACCAAAGGTTTGGTATAGACATGGCTTTAGAGTAGGACATCTACTGCATTGAGCATTTCATCTTCAAAGCATTTTAGAAGCCATAACTGAAGTGTTGATATTGCAATCTTAAGCCCATGAACACAGTTCAGATTTTGAAAGATTATGTACAATCTATATACTCACCTTTAAACTTTCACTTTGGATCACGTTGTGGCTTTCAGTCATAGCCAATGTTAGGTGAGGTAGGGGGGTGGAAGCCATGCTATGGCAAGAGCCTCTGGCAGAATTCCTGAGGACTCGACTAGAATTCCTCTGAGGGCTTTGCCCACATGTACTGTAGTGGCAGCTCCACTAGCCTTTGAAAGGATACAACATGTACTTCCACCTGTGCCCTGTCCTTTTTGTAATAGTCAGACTTAAGGCTCATGTAGCACTTTACATCAGGCAAAGTGCCTTGCAAATATATTATTAATGGCTACTTTACAGGCAGGGAAACTGAGGCACAGATAAGTTACATTAGTTGCCCAAGGTGCTGTAGCAGATCAGTGTCAGTCATGCCAGGAATAGAACCCAGGGCTTCTGCATCCCACTCCACTACCCTGTCCACTGGCACACAATGCATTCCCTAGACCTTAGCTTTTTCAGGAAAAAATACACTACAGATACTAAGGAGAACTGGTTGAGCACTTGCAGTGTGAATGCAGTTTTCAAAAATGTTTGTATTTGGTTATATATGTTAGATATTCTTAAATAACATACCATTCAGCCAAAATAGCTAGCTGTCTGAGTCCTAGCCACCTTGGGAAGATCTACAGTGGAGAAATTCTCTAACTGGTTTGGAAACTGGTTCAGTAAAAAGAAAAGGAGGACTTGTGGCACCTTAGAGACTAACCAATTTATTTGAGCATGAGCTTTCGTGAGCTACAGCTCACTTCATCGGATGCATACCGTGGAAACTGCAGAAGACATTATATACACAGAGACCATGAAACAATACCTCCTCCCACCCCACTCTCCTGCTGGTAATAGCTTATCTAAAGTGATCACTCTCCTTACAATGTGTATGATAATCAAGTTGGGCCATTTCCAGCACAAATCCAGGTTTTCTCACCCTCCGCCCCCCCCACTCACAAACTCACTCTCCTGCTGGTACTAGCCCATCCAAAGTGACCACTCTCTTTACAATGTATATGATAATCAAGGTGGGCCATTTCCAGCACAAATCCAGGTTTTCTCAAAACTGGGTCTATGTTAAAGCTCTAACCTGTTTTAAAACCTGTTAGAAAATTTCCCCAGTGCAGCCAGACTCCTAAAGTCAGTTTCTGGATCAGCATGCATGAATCATGTATGGGGAATTATCATGTGTTTATATAATTTACTGGAGTCTATGCCAGATACTATGTTGTCTGAAATGAATTTGATGAATAGATATAGAATCATAGGACTGGAAGGAACCTCGAGAGGTCATCTAGTCCAGTCCCCTGCACTGGTGGCAGGACTAAGTATTATCTAGACTATCCCTGACAGGGGTTTATCCAACCTGCTCTTTAAAATCCCCAATGATGTAGATTCCACAGCCTCCCTTGGCAGTTTATTCCGGTGCTTAACCACCCTGACAGGAATTTTTTTCTAATGTCCAACCCAAACCTCCCTTGCTGCAATTTAAGCCCGTTGCTTCGTGTTCTATCCTCAGAGGTTAAGAAGAACAATTTTTCTCCCTCCTCCTTGTAACAACCTTTTATGTACTTGAAAACTGTTATCATGTCCCCTCTCAGTCTTCTCTTCTCCAGACTAAGCAAACCCAATTTTTTCAATCTTCCCTCATAGGTCATGTTTTCTAAACCTTTAATCATTTTTGTTGCTCTTCTCTGGACTTTCTTCAATTTTGCCACATCTTTCCTGAAATGTGGCGCCCAGAACTGGACAATACTCCAGCTGAGGCCTAATCAGTGTGGAGTAGAGCAGAAAAATTACTTCTCATGTCTTGTTTACAACACTCCTGCTAATACATCCCAGAATGATGTTCACTGTTTTTGCAACAGTGTTACACTGTTGACTCATATTTAGCTTGTGATCCACTATGACCCCCAGATCCCTTTCCGCAGTACTCCTTCCTAGGCAGTCATTTCCCATTTTGTATATGTGAAACTGATTGTTCCTTCCTAAGTGGAGTACTTTGCATTTGTCCCTATTGGATTTCATCCTATTTACTTCAGATCATTTCTCCAGTTTTCCAGATCATTTTGAATTATAATCCTATCCTCGAAAGCATTTACAACCGCTCCCAGCTTGGTATCGTCCACAAACTTTATAAGTGTACTCTCTATGCCATTATCTAAATCACTGAGGAAGATATTGAACAGAACTGGACCCAGAACTGATCCCTGTGGGACCCCACTCGTTATGCCCTTCCAGCAGGACTGTGAACCACTGATAGCTACTCTCTGGGAATCATTTTCCAACCAGCTGTGCACCCACCTTATAGTAGCTCCAGCTAGGTGGCATTTCCCTAGTTTGTTTATGATAAGGTCATGTGAGACAGTATCAAAAGCTGTATTAATATCAAGATATGCCACATCTACCACTTCCCCCCTATTCACAAGGCTTGTTACCCCATCAAAGAAAGCTATCAGGTTGGTGTGACACAATTTATTCTTGACAAATCCATGCTGACTGCTACTTATCACCTTATTCTCTTCTAGATGTTTGCAACTTGATTGCTGAATTATTATATATAAATATATGATAATCAATTCAGTATTTTCGTAAGCACACACTTCACCTTCTTCCCCACACCCGCAAATTAAATCCCGGTTATGATTTCATCTTTGCTCAGATATCTTACGGCCATTTAAAGGCATAACTAAATTGACTTGACTTGGGTCAGGGCTAAATCTAGGAGTCCTGCTTGCTCTCTAGTAGCCTGTTGTTCATAAAATAGGAGTCGTGCTTGCCCTTCTGAAGCCTAGTCTTCCTAGTTTTACCTAGCCTTTTTGAATGATGGTATTTTGGTGAGCAATAAACAACAGAGTAGCACAGTGCAGCCTTCAGGCGGCTGATGAATGGCTGAACTAACACAGCAGCAAAGTGAAGGCTGAGGCTGTCTCAAAGGAGTGACAACAGTGTGAGAATTCCTTTTCTTGACTTCCAGGCTTGAGCCCTCCAAGGTCTGCACAAGTTCTGCCTTGATGTCATAGAGATGATTCAACCTCCTTGACTAGTTGGTATAGCTTGCCACATCCCGTCCACTGAAAGTCCCCCTCCGCTCACTCCAAGCCTGCCTAATACCTACTTTTGTGAAGCCCTCGGACATAGCCATCTCCATTATCAATACCCCTATCAATTCCACAGTTTGAACTGTACTGTGCAGCATGTGCATCTGCATTGCTTTGGAGCAAGGTCCCTGTCTTCTACAGGGCTCAGTGTTGCCCCCGAGAGGCTCAGCTCTGAGTATGGGTCAGTGCAGAGCCATGTTGTTGCAGCTGGAGCGTAGAGAGGTGTTGTGCCTCAAAGCAGCACAGTCCAGCACAGAATTCCTCAGTGCAAAGTGGAAGTGTGCCACTCCTAACCCCCTTCAAAGAGTACAGCATATTCCCCCTATACAGCCAGCTCAACTGGCCAGTATAGAAAGAAATGGGTATAGAATTAGGACGTTGTCAAGGTTCCTCCCCCACTCTGAACTCTAGGATACAGATGTGGGGACCTGCATGAAAAACCTCCTAAGCTTATCTTTACCAGCTTAGGTCAAAACTTCCCCAAGGTACAAAATATTACACCCGTTATCCTTGGACTGGCCGCTACCACCACCAAACTAATACTGGTTACTGGGGAAGAGCTGTTTGGACACATCTTTCCCCCCAAAATACTTCCCAAAACCTTGCACCCCACTTCCTGGACAAGGTTTGGTAAAAAGCCTCACCAATTTGCCTAGGTGACTACAGACCCAGACCCTTGGATCTTAAGAACAATGAACAATCCTCCCAACACTTGCACCCCCCCTTTCCTGGGAAATGTTGGATAAAAAGCCTCACCAATTTGCATAGGTGACCACAGACCCAAACCCTTGGATCTGAGAACAATGAAAAAGCATTCAGTTTTCTTACAAGAAGACTTTTAATAAAAATAGAAGTAAATAGAAATAAAGAAATCCCCCCTATAAAATCAGGATGGTAGACATCTTACAGGGTAATTAGATTCAAAAACATAGAGAACCCCTCTAGGCAAAACCTTAAGTTACAAAAAAGATACACAGATAGAAATAGTTATTCTGTTCAGCACAATTCTTTTCTCAGCCATTTAAAGAAATCATAATCTAACACATACTTAGCTAGATTACTTACTAAAAGTTCTAAGACTCCATTCCTGATCTATCCCTGGCAGAAACCAGCATATAGACAGACACACAGACCCTTTGTTTCTCTCCCTCCTCCCAGCTTTTGAAAGTATCTTGTCTCCTCATTGGTCATTTTGGTCAGGTGCCAGCGAGGTTACCGTTAGCTTCTTAACCCTTTACAGGTGAGAGGAGCTTTCCCCTGGCCAGGAGGGATTTCAAAGGGGTTTACCCTTCCCTTTATATTTATGACAGATGTGATCCAAACCTCCTCACTCATGTGAGATTTTTACACTTTATTTCTTGATGCCGTCTTTTGTTCTCCTGAGATTCCATTTCCCATCTTGCTTTAGTTCTTAGTATATGTATCCATCCAGTAGAGTATAAGCCTATAAAAGGAACCCTATTTGCAGTAATGCTGTGAATGAAGGCACCTTGGCTCAACCTCTTCACCGTCTGTGGACCATTAAGCACCCAGAAGTCTATATTCACTGGAGTTTCTTTACCTAGTTAGTTAATTGTGAGTTAACTTGAGGTAGTTAACATGTTTGTAAAGGGTAGTCTGCACAGGCATCATCGTCACTAGGAAAAAGAGTATGTTTTAACATGTTAACTAAGGCCATGTCTACACTACAGACCTTACAATGGCACAGCTGTACCGCTGCAGCTGCGTTGTTGTAAGGTCTCCCATGTAGCTGCTCTATGCCGGCAGGAGAGAACTCTCCTATCGACATAATTAGACCACCCCCAACGAGCAGCAGTAGCTATATTGGCAGGAGAATGTCTCCTGCTGACGTAGTGCTGTCCACAAAGGTGCTTTTGTCGGTGAAACTTTTGTCAGTCGGGGTTTTGTTTTTTTTCACGCCTCTGACCAACAAAAGTCGTACTGACAAAAGTGCTAGTGTAGACAAAGCCTAAGAGGTGTTGACATCCTAGGGTAGACAGGGCAAGTTGTAGTTGAAATATGTCATCTGATTTATGGTTACCTTACTAGCTAATACATGTTAAATACAAATTGCCCTGACTACACTAGGATTGTAACTCATGTTAGTTAACACATGTTAAATCCAACTTTTGGATTCGGATGGACATAGCCCAGAGGTACCAGGCAACAAATGTTTAGAGTTTATCGTAGGGATCTATTTGGGATGAGCTATAGATGTTTGTATCATGTAACAAACATTTGGGAAGCGTCCAGGCTGGCCTTCGTAAGGGTTGTAACTACTGAGAGTTCACTGGCAATCTATTGACTCAAGTATAAACTCTAGTACATGCATATCCAGAGAGGCATGAGGAGAGAGCAGTCTCTTAGTTTAGGGAAGTGTGGGACTGTGATTTTACCTGGCTACCATGCAGAGGAACACAAGAAGAGAACCCTTCTGGTGCCTTGACCCTTTTGCACAGCCACTCAGTAGCTGGACACAGTCTAGCCCGATGTGCTTTGTAAAGCTCCAGACACATTAATAGCCCTCTAAATAATGAATAACAACAATATGACTGTATGAATTTAAAAGAATAGAAAGTATAGGTAAGGAATTAGGATTTGAACCCCACACTCACTTGAGTGAGATTTTGTACATGGTGCTGTCTTTCGTTTGCTAGAGATTCCATTTCCCTTCTCCTTGTTTTTGGTTCTGTTTAGTACGTGCACACGTCCAGTATGGTGTGATCCTCCAAAAGGAACACTGTTTGTACTCAATCTGTGAGTGAAGAAGCTTCCTTCATTAACTGAGGGATTTTATGTCTGTGCTTCTGCAGTTCCTTCTTTCTGGTGCAATTCTGTTCAGCCTCTGCAGAGATTACTGGGAGGCACAAGGGAACTGAAAAACCTTAGTCAAGGGCAGAAATATTTGGATGCCATCAGCAATAAAAGGAATCCCTGAAAATTACAGACATTTTCTGGAATAGCTGTTTCCTTTGTCTGCAGTGTTTCTTACGTTCTGTTCTGAATTCCCTCAAAGTGCAATTTAAAATACTTTAATATTTCAAACTGGACATCCTCTGCCTAAGGTTTTAATATTGTTCCTGGCTAGCTGTGATGGGAGGAGTTTATTCTCATTAGCATGCAAATCAGTAAGGTCTATTAACATTAATGCAAGTTCTTTCCCATCAAGATGCCGCTATACCCCTAAGAGCAAAAGAAGTCAAAGGTATTCATTAAGCCAGCCCCTATTCCCAAATTCCAAATAAGTGGTGCTGTTGCAACATTATACTTGTATGTCCTTATACAAATCATCCGAGCCCGCTGTGTCTGTGGGCTACTTGCAGGAATTTTATATAAACTCCTGTGGGAGGAGATAGAAAGCTAAGACTTCAGTTCTGCTTTTTTAAGTTCACTTTCATCCTTTTTCCAGAAGCAGGTTATAAGCCACAAACATTGAATGCAGAGCTAGGCTGGAGCCAAGTCATAAGATCTGATTTGGCTTTATGAGCTAAAACACGAGATGAGCTATTGGAGAAGACTATGTACACATGCCAAAAAAGTGCTACAGTGTGTAAGGTCACTGCGACTATCAGGGAGTGAAGAGATGCCAGCATATTCTGCCCTTGGCTCGTCCTTGGCTTCCTCAAGTTTTCACTTTTGCCCATATCTTTCTACTGAATTAGGTACGGGGGGTGTGTGTGTGCACATGCGCGTGCATACACACAAAAAGCTATGTTTAATAAGGTTGGATGATTTCTGGATCTGTAAGTGAACATTTAGATGAGGAATAATATTGCTATAAAACAGTGTGAACTTAGTTTAAAATGATGCTCAGACTGTTAGTCAATATGATTTTGTGTGCTGGCAAAATTCTGCTGGAGTGAATTATGAGGCACCTCAAATACCTGAAGCTTAGAGTACTAAGTGAGAGAGGCTACAAGTTGTCATACAGTTAGTTAGGAACAATGTCCTTTATGATCCTGTAATTCATGGGCAAGAAACCTCACATAATTCAGGGACATTTACAAAGCCATCTGGTGTCATTCTTCAAAGTTTCACGACAGCTACTTCAGTTTAACTCTGAGCAGCATTCTAACTTCAAGTCCAGCTATTAAATGGCATTGCCAGCTTTCTAGATCGTTGACTCAGCTGTTCCCATCTGTAATTAGTTATGTACTTACTGTTACTAATAAGGAAAATTCCTCTGTGATTTCTTTTTATTAGAAAAATTCATAATGACAGAAGCATAATCAGCATTAGAAACAAAAAATCCTGTTTGTTTCATCATCCCTGAAGCTTGACAAAGCCTCACCATGTCCCTTGCGGTTCTTTATTCTCTCAGAATTATGTCAATACCAGAGGTTGGTCCAAAGCAAAATCCCAGTACTTTATTTACCCAAAAGTAGGATCCAGACTGTGTGGCTGGGGGAGGGGCCCTGCTCTGTTCAAATGGAGGCGAAATGAAAAAGGATATAGGCCAAAATTTTGAAAAGTCACGAGTGATTTTGTTATGCCTCAATTTTTAGGTGTCACATTTAAGACACCCTTAAACCTGCTGAGCACTTGTCCTCTGAAAATCAGGCCCCTTTCTGGGGTCTCAAATTCACCCAGAATTGCTGCTTAGCCACTTTTGAAAATCTAATCCTATAGGCTGCTATGTTTCAGTTGTATTAGATATGAAGTACTTGCATTTAACTAAGTGATGAGAGTAGAAATTTGCAATATCAGTCCTTGCTCTCACTTGCATACCCTAACGTCCTCTCTCCCTAACAGAACATTTATTAGGGAGCTAACAGGATTAGCCAACTGATCTCTTTTTATAAGACACACTGGGTTTTTGGTACTGTTGTTGCATAATCACCTCTACCTCCTGCTGAAGGGTTCTTTCTTCAGAGCAAACATTGAGATGTTAAGCATTTTCTATAAAGAGCTATTTATTAACCAAAGAGAGCTATTTGTGTGTCTTGAGCTAGGAGTAAGTGCCTGGATTTTAGGGGAGGAAAAATCAAATCTTCCAAGGTTAAAATTAGCTGTTAGATTGCAAGGGAAAAACCACCTGAGGTTTCAGCCCTGCTGCTTTTAATGGGCAAATGAGATATTTCATGTGCAATTGCCTAAGTGACTATCGAAACAGATGCCATGTTCCAACGGCACCTTCGGCAGAACAAGTGACATCTCAGCAGGGAAAAGTAAAGCAGTATGGCTGGTGAAATTGCAGAGGAGAACAATGGATTCCTTCCATGATGCAGTGGAACACTTACAACAAAGTGAGTATTTCAGTTTAGCGTAAGTGCCCCTTCATTAACTATTCATTGTAATGTACTAGTCAGAAGGACCTCACTGGGCACTCGTGCACTTCCTCAGAAGTCCCATTGTACCTCAGATTCCCTGAAGCATTATCTGAGCTGAGTGCGGGGAGCTGAGACTCATGGTGCCTGTCAATATAGTAGTTGTGCTAAAGTGCTATAAAGTTCTAATGCACTTTCCTGTTGTCCATTAATCTCCTGCATTCTCTTTTAATTCTGTCTAAATCAGAATGGGAATTTTCCAATCATGTCTGTTCTAAATCACAAAGAACTAGTGAGGAAGGTATCCTAGCTCCTCTGAGTTTGACACACATGCCTTTGTTAGCGCGTAAGCCTTGAATGCTGCTGTACCGGCTATCCAATAAAACATGCCCCCACTCCGTGCCTCAGGCTTTGTCTACACTGAGGATTTACCATGTTTCCAGCCATTCAAGCACCAATGGATCTGCCCTAGTTCACACCTCTAGTATAAACTCTGGAAGTGGGATACGCTTCACCAGTGCAAATAGCAGCTTTGCCCATTCAAGGTAGGAGCTGCAAGCTGCAGTTACACCAGTGGCAGATCACTAATGGCTGTAACTGGGGTAAATCTCCAGTGTAGACAAGAACTTGCTGAATCCCCATCCTTTTCTAAAGCATATTAAAATCCACTCCTTTTCTATCATCTTAGAATCATAGAATATCAGGGTTGGAAGGGACCTCAGGAGGTCATCTAGTCCAACCCCTGCTCAAAGCAGGACCAATCCCCAATTTTTGCCCCAGATCCCTAAATGGCCCCCTCAAGGATTGAGCTCACACCCCTGGGTTTAGCAGGCCAATGCTCAAACCACTGAGCTATCCCTCCCCCCTCAGTAAACTGAAAACGAGGTCTTCTCACCTGTCCTATTGACAGTCTTTCATGTCCTTTACAGGTCTCCTGGTCTACTGGCACTACGTAGCCTCAGTTCTCTATGCTGTGTGTCCTTTGCATTGTTTTTAACCATATACCTTCTGACTGACTCATATGATTGAGTTGTTGTACAATTTAAAATGTATAGTTTTGTGCTGTTGCATTATGTACTCATCACATACCAGCAATAGGGCATAGGGCTCTCTGCAGAGCTGAAGTGGACAGGTACAGGTCAATAGCCAGGGCATATCATTCACTGGAGGTGTTTGTGAGCCAGCTGGCAAATATTAAACTTGTCCATACTGGAGCAAAGTGTCTCTTGCAGAGGACTGGATGTAGAGGTTAGAAATAGCTTATAGTGTTTTGCAAGGGCCACTGTATATAAGTCTGTGTATCTAAGCACTCATAGTGGTTGAGCACCTTACAATCGTGTAAAGCATTTATCCTCACAACACCCCTGTAAGCTAGGGCAGTGCAGTTATTCTCATTATTCCACAAGTGGGAAACTGAGACACAGAGTGACTAAAGTAACAGAAGAAACTTGTGTCAGAGCTGGAAGTTGAACCAAGATCTCCTGAGACCCAGTCCTGTGTCTCTAATAGTTTGTTCTTAAAGAAGATATTCAGATGAGTGACTGGGCATTATAAATGGAGACTGTGGCAGTGTTTAACTACTGGACAGGTGTCTGAGTTCCTAGAACCAGAAAACAAATAGTTCTTGGAGTCTTTGTCTGTGTGTATCCCACTGATGTTGCACATGCACTCTCTATGACTTGTGTGCAAACACACCATAAGTGGGATCCACACAGACAAAACATCTTGAAGAACAAGTTACTGGAAGGTAAGTAATTGTATATGGTTTCAACTCAGCTAACTGAAAATCTCTCCCATATCCTCCAGTGACTTCCAACCCCCCTCCCATGACCCCAATGAAAAGTATCAACACCCTTCAATTGCAAAAGAAAATGAAAGCTCCTACACTCTGTTTCCACGTGCCCCAATTCCTCAGCTCTTGAAACCCTCTTGCACTCACAGTGACAAGCACCTCATCTCTCCAGTGACAAACAACCTGACACCTTCCGTAGATGCCCAAATCCCCCATGATCTCCCTGAGCCCTGCACCCCAATTTGTTCTCAGTGTTTGCTACTGTGCCCCAGGTGCAGTTCAAGTATGTCTACCAAAGGATTTGCACATCTGGCTTTGCACAAGGCCTAGAATCTGACTGCACATGTTGCATGTGTACTGTATGAACTGTATACCTGACAGATTTATATAAGCCAAACAACTCCACTGCATACTTGAAGGGGGAAGATCACATTCCTGGTGTAATTCCACTGATGATAACAGGATTATGCCAGGGGTATATTTGGCAAAGAATTTAATCTGATGAGAGGACGAATGTCCGCTGCAAACAAGTGCTGAACTGAATTCTTAGGCAATCATGAAGGTTATATTTTGAGAGAGAAAGAGGGTTCTACATGACCTTCAAAAGCTACCTTCTATTCTATTTTTGAGGACTGGCTGTTTCATTTGGACTTGTGCTCTATTTGACTGTGTGGGTCTGCCCCGCCCTTCAAATAAATCCTGGTTTATTTGTATGCCAGGAGATTTGTGTAGAGGTTGGTTAGCCACGAAGTATGTCTTGTCTTTTGATGAAGCTTAGAGCTTCTCATTGGCTGTTATGCTAGAAGGGCATCCCTGATGAAGGTTCTAATTAGCTTAGAAAGGTGATTCCTAATTTTAGACACTATTGTTGCATGAATAATAATACTTCCATTTGACACAGTGCTTCTTATCCATAGATTGCCACACAATTTACAAAGGAAACTAGGTATCATTATACAAATGGGAAAACTGAGAGAAAGAGCAGAGTGACAAGCCCAAGGTCATATAGCAAGTCAGTAGCAGAGGTAGAAATAAATCCTATGTCTCCTGCCTCCCAGACCAGTGGCCTTTGCCCTGGGCCACTCTGGTTGTAAAAGATTTTATGTCCCACTCTTCTTTACTTGTTATGGTAGAATTACCAATGATGGTTATTTTTTTTTTTTAATTCTTGAAAAGTGTTCCTCTTTTCAACCTCAAATTTTGTCTTTGTTTTTCTTTCTGCCCATTCTCCATTTGTGCTTTGTTCATTGGTTTCAGTCCTTTAGCCCTGATGCTTGTACATCTCTTGACATTGCCATTGAGAAATTTCTATTGTGGTTTACCATTCTATTCCTTTCATTTGGGCGGGGTTTGTTAGACTGGATGAAACAGGAAATTTTGTTTTCAGGCATCTTTTTTTTAAAGGCTCTGTTACTCCAGTTCACTTTATTTAATTTCTCAACATTTTGCTTTTATGTATTTATTTTTATGGGCCTTGTTAACTGTACCCTATTTTTCTACCCAGATTGATCTCTTTCCTCCACACCTTCTGCTCAGAAAGAGCTTTCTACAGCATTGATCGCATTAGCGCTCTCAGCCCTCCAAGACCAACAGGTGTAATAAAGGTCTGTTATAATGTGTACCAAAGAAACTCTAAATGAGGAAAAAAACACAGAGAACAAAAGAGAAGGTTCAGTTAGGGCCATGTCTGCACTAGAAGCACTTGACCGATATAGGTTGTGACAGGGTCGGGCCAGATGGCTATAGGAGACTAATAGAAGGCAGATATATTAGCCCCAGGCTAAGTAGGTCCCTTTTCCCTGGGTAAGGTAACAGGGAAGGTCCCAGAACAATCAGGAACCTTCTGGAGACAATTAAGACAGGCTGATTAGAACACCTGCAGCCAATCAAGAAGCTGCTAGAATCCATTAAGGCAGGCTAATCAGGGCACCTGGGTTTTAAAAAGGAGCTCACTTCAGTTTGTGGTGTGCGTGTGAGGAGCTGGGAGCAAGAGGCACTAGGAGCTGAGAGTGAGAACGCGGACTGTTGGAGGACTGAGGAGTACAAGCATCATCAGACACCAGGAGGAAGGTCCTATGGTGAGGATAAAGAAGGTGATGGGACGAGGCCATGGGGAAGTAGCCCAGGGAGTTGCAGCTGTCACACAGCTGTTCCAGGAGGCACTTTAGACAGCTGCCTTCCACAGGGCCCTGGGCTGGAACCCGGAGTAGAGGGCAGGTCCGGGTTCCCCCCAAATCCTCCCAACTCCTGGTCAGACACAGGAGGAGTCGACCTGGACTGTGGGTTCAGAAAAACGGCCAAGCTGAGGACTGCCGTGAAGCTCCAAGGTGAGCAAATCTGCAGATAAGCGCAAGACCCACCAACGTAGAGCAGGAACTTTGTCACAAGGTATACTGGCATACTACACTGGCAAAGCACTCCTCGTGTGGATGCAGCTGTGCTTTTACTAGTGTAGCTTATTCCACCCCAGGGCCCAGTCTACATGAGCTGGGAATCACACCCCTTGCTGGAAGTGTAGATGTAGCCCAACTGATTTAGGAGCCCAAGTCCCATTGACTTTCTAAATCACTCTTAAAAATGGGGCATGGGCTCCTAAGTCACTTAGATGCTTTTGAAAATTTACCCTAGATCTTCAATGATGTAATCAGCATAACTCCTTTGAACTCACCCAAGTTAGGCCAATTTCTATAAACTGTGATGAAGGGTTCATGTAGCGTTCATGCACCTGGAAACAGTCAGGGCACACCCTGACTGTTGTGTAGGAGCAATGCACACATTGCTCTGTTCTGTCCAAGGACATGGACCATGAAAACATGGACCATCTGGGAAGTCAAAATAAGGACATCAGCCGTGGGAAGCTTCCTCGGCCGAAGCTCAAGGCCTGAGAATAAAGATTGTAGTAGATAGAGGCTAGTAAATAGGAATATTAATCAAAGTCATATTATTTCCTTTGTTGATGCCTTTTGCGGTCGGTTGGGGTATGTGATGCGCAGGGGGGGAGAGAAATAAAAGAGGTGGAAAAGCTGACAGGGGCAATCCCATCAGCAGACCAGCCTGCTTGTTTGCCTAAAGCCGTGTCCTGTCTTGTATTGAACCGCCACACTGGGACCTTACAGTACAGTACATGGTGCAATGCCACATAACCAGGGAGAGGGAGAGCTCTGAGACCTGTCACTTTTGGTTTTAAGTACTGTCAAGTATCATTGTAAATGTTGTTTAGAGGTCAGTGTATCACTGAATGTGAGGGTTTGTAAGCAGGTCCAGTGATACTAGCATGCCAAGTCCACATTCTACCTGCAAGTCTAGGTGGTATCACCCAGATCCTAGGAGTACTTGAGGTGATGGTGGCAGCAGCCATGGCACTGCGTAGAGCTGACCTCGTGGTGGTGTCATCTCCTTTGTCACGGACACCACTGGAAGAAGGGTTGATTTATTTTCTCCACTGTGGATGATACACTGAGCAGGAGATTGAAAATCTGTTTTAATGTCACTGAGCGGCATCAGGTGGATGTGAGGTGCCGTAGGAAGCAAGGCAATTAGAGCAGCTTCCCTCCACCTGATATTAGCGGAAGGATTTCCAGAAGTTGTGACAGATATAGATCCAAACCCTTGATTTTTTTGCACCTGTCCGAGTATATTATGATAAAGTAGATTTTTTTTAAAACAGAGTTGAGTTAGTGTAGCTTTGTGAAGTGCTGGTGATGTAGTCATCTGGGAGCTATCTAAGCACTGTGATATACCGATCACTAAAATTCATCCTATCTATTACAAATCGCTTTGGGCCAGCCAGCCAAAGCCTGGGTCTGTAAATGGGGTCACTTAGGTGAGGCCTGACACCATCCCAATTGCAGGGTCTGACTCCATTATGAAATAATTACTTCCATGTTCAGCGTACAGCTGAATTTCCTCATGGGACTGAGGGTGATGTAGACTCTAAGACAGAAAAAGGGCTGCAGAGGTGAATATGGAAGGGGTTTAGTAGAGAATAGTTACGAAAGGAAATCAGTGGGTGTGAGTAGAAACTTCTTGTGGCTGTAGAAAGCAGGAAGGGATAAATTGATTTGAGAAGAATCTGTAGTGGCTTGTGTCACCTCTTTGCATGTTTGGACAAACCTGGGAATTCATGGGTCAACAAAGAAGTCAACCTGCTGCAGATGCCTCCTGTGTCTTCCCAACATCCCTATTTATTTAAAGCTTTCGCTCAGTTTGGGTTATGAAAAGCAGAAAATCTTGATTTTTTCCCCACCATCCAGCTCCAGCAACATCCAGCTTCCCAAACCCAGCTGTCCTGGAGACACCCCTTTCCCTTCTTCTCAGATGCATGCCATTTCCTGTCAAGAGATCCTCCTGAAACTTTTACCTCCTTTCCTCCAGCTACAGCTGGATTGGCTTAGTGGCCTAAGCATGAAACTGGAGATATTTAGACTCCCTAGAACTAGAGGTGGGAATCCTGGCAGAGTCAACGAAACCTTTTACCTCTCTGAGGTAGATAACTCAAGTCCCATGCAGTTTACTGAACATTGGTGTTTATTGACCATAGTAGGTAAAATGTTTTGGAATCATTTATGCTGAAATGTACTGAATGAAAGATATTTGGCTCTGATTCTGAATTGATACCAATTTAATCATGAGTAAAATCATTGAAAACAATGGAGTCACTCCCACCTAAAACTAGGGTAAGTACAATCAGAATCAGGTCTATCATTATTATTATTATTATTATTATTATTATAACAATGAGCATACTTTCCTCCCAGGGCTCATAGTCTCTACTGACCTAGGAAGTGAGATATTTGACCTGAGAATAAAAACTTTCACATGACATCAGCGAGTGCTAACTAGAAGGGCCCACAACTGGCCTGCAAAATTTTTTGCAAACCTCAAATAAGCCAGAGCTGGTACAAATAGGAAAGATTCTTTTAAAAGATACTTTCAAATTTGTGTGACTAGATACAGAAGCCACTAATTTGGAAGCTAATGCCCTTGTGGTTACATCTGTGTAGTGTGCAATGTGAACTGGATAGAAATATCTCCTTATCTGCAATTTGGCGACTACATACTTAATATTCTTTGTAAAGGACTTTGGGATCGACAGATGAAATGCACAATATGAGTCTGATCCTGTATCCATTCAAGTCAATGACAACGTCCCCACTCCTTTAAATGGGTGCATGACTAAGAGCTAAAGATTATCATTTGTCTGTCTGCCTATAGTGGCCAAACAATCTTGTTATGTTGATTATACCGTTATATTTTTTTACAGACAATTCTACACTTTCCCCTACTCTTCCCCTTTCTAATTTTTACACCCATTCTATAAGTGTTCATAAAGGGAGGGGAGTTACAATAGCTGTGTGAATACGGTGGGCAATGAAACCCTATTCCTGTTGTTGCTCCCTGTAGTAACTTGCTCTAAATGGACCAGGTCATATACAAAATGAGACTGCATTAATGTATTTTATCAAGGCATGATACCACTTAGTACAGGATAATCTGGCATTCTGTATCAGTCTTTATTGTTATGACTGGTTTTCTGATGTATCAGTCTTTAATCACACTTAATTGCTTTGGTTGGGGAAACTCTCCTAACCTCTCCTGCACTCACAAGATTTCTTCCTTCCATATTAAATATTCCTTTGTATTTCATTTGAGTTTATAGACCCAGGAGTCTGTTATGTTCTCCAACCTAAACTCATTTGTTCTATTCTTGACAGCAGAGAACCTCTCTTCTTGTTTATTCTTTGAACTAGCTTTACGGATACATCTTAAAACCAGATAGTCTCTCTTCTTATAATGATTTGGAAAAGTAACTGGGGTCTAGTTGTGGTGTGAAGGGGGGGCCAGGTTTTTCTTGTCAGTTTGGCTCTGGAATGCAGGAAACACACTGCTGTAACCTTAATCTGTAAAAACCGTTAGCTCTTTGGCTTGTTCAGTAAGCGTCCTTTGCAGCATCCTCCACGTCTCAGTTACTAGCTTTATCAGACGTCTGTTTCCAGTCATTTACTTTTTTCTCATGTTGCCTACAGCGATAAGCCTGGACTTTTTAATGACACTATATTTACACCAGACAAGTGGACTAGACTAAGTCTTAAACTTCCTCAGTGTAATGCGGGCGCCGGGGAGAGGATCAAGAACAACGCCACTACCACCACATTTTGGGCTTTATTGGGATCTGTATAAAATGCACAAAAATGGGTATTAAGGACTGCAACGATGTCAGCCCTACCGGGGAAACTCCTTCATTTGCTGTGGGAGTCTCCCAGTTATGAGGAGACTTTTGGAGAAAAGTCTGAACCAGAATTAGCCAGGAAGCTGACTGTTACTGTGAGGTACCCCTATACTCCTAGGGAGGCTGATTCACAAGGAAGTTGTGCAAAATGGTCTACTTTGGCAGCAAAGAAAATCACTCACTAGTGACTGAAGACTACCACAGTGCCATTTGTATGGTCTGGCATCAGTGGAGAATGTACCTTACAAAAAAAAGAACTTACCCCTAACCTTATAAATAGTTTTACTTTATTTCTTGATTTCTATAACTAGTAAAAGGAACTGGATATCATATCCCATAATCTTTATAATCACCAGAAATATACATGGACAGTGAACTCTTACACCTGGTTTCTCCACATCTCCTGGACATCTTTTCTGTCTCCCTCTAGGTTTACCCCCTCTCCCTTTTTCCAGCCATCTTCCTACTTTTTTTCTTTCTGAAAACAATTATTATTAGTTATTATCTGTATTATCATAGGGCCTAGAAGCCCTAGTCACGGACCAGGACCTCATTGTGCTAGGTCCTGTTCAAACACAGAATAAAAGACAGTCCCTGCCCCCAAAGAGTTTATAAGATAAGTGCTAACAGAGGGATACAGACAGACGCGGGAGAACAAGGAAACAATAAGACAATATTGGTCAGCTTGATAGGCTGTGCTCTCAGCAGACCAGCAGCCGAATGGTTGTCAAGTTTTTTGTTGGTCTTATGGCAAAGGATAGTTTTAAGGAGGGATTTGAAGAAGAACAGTTAAGTGGCTTTGTAGGGAGCTCCTCCCAAGCATGAAGGGCAGCATGGGAGAAAGCACAAAAGTTCTTGTTTGAAAATTTGATAGGTGGGTGATGGAGGCTGGTTTTATGGGCCAGCTGGAGGCAGGAGTTGACCTTTTGATACTGAATGAGAGATGATAGGTAGGGAGGAGTATGGGGTGAAATAAGTAGCTCATGTTTGATACAACAGCGAAGAGGGAGCCGGTGAAGAGATGTAAAGGGAGGGATGACATGGTCGCATATCATGGATAATTACACAATGCATAAGTTGTCATATGTCGTGGGTTCTCAGACTGGGGGTCGGGATCTGCAAGGGGATTGTCAAGGCAGAGGACAGGAAGTTGCATTTCTCAGGTTGTTCATTGGGATGGTGTTCCAGTTAGTTGGAAGCAAGATGTTAATACTAGGGCTGCCAATTAATCACAGTTAACTTACATGATTAACTCAAAAAACTTAATCGTGATTAAAAATATTAATCGTGATTAATGGCACTTATAACAATAGAATACCAATTGAAATTTATTAAATATTTTTGGATGTTTTTCTACATTTTCAACATTGATTTCAATTACAACACAGAATACAAAGTGCACAGTGCTCATTTTATGTTATTATTTTGATTACAACTATATGCACTGTAAAATGATAAACAAAAGAAATAATATTTTTCACCTCATACAAGTACTGAAGTGCAATCTCTTTTTCGTGAAAGTGTAACTTACAAATGCAGATTTTTTTGGTTATGTAACTGCACTCAAAAACAAAACAGTGTGAAACTTAGCGCCTACAAGTCCACTCAGTCCTACTTCTTATTCTGCTAATCGCTAAGACATACAAGTTTGTTTACATTGACGGGAGATACTGCTGTCTGCTTCTTATTTATGTCACCTGAAAGTTAGAACAGGCATTCGCATGGCACTTTTGTAGCCGGTGTTGAAAGGTATTTACGTGCCAAATATTCGTATGCCCCTTCATGCTTCGGCCACAATTCCAGAGGACATGCTTCCATGCTGATGATGCTCGTTAAAAAAAAAAGCATCAATTACATTTGTGACTGTACTCCTTGGGGGGAGAATTGTATGTCTTCTGCTCTGTTTTACCCACATTCTGCCATATATTTCATGTTATAGCAGACTCGGATGATGACCCAGCACAAGTTCATTTTAAGAACACTTTCTCAGCAGATTTGACAAAATGCAAAGAAGGTACCAATGTGAGATTTCTAAAAATATCTACAGCACTCGACCCAAAGTTTAAGAATGTGAAGTGCCTTCCAAAATCTGAGAGGGACAAGGTGTGGTGCATGCTTTTAGAAGTCTTGAAAGAACAACATTCTCATGTGGAAACTACAGAACCCAAACCACCAAAAAAGAAAATCAATCTTCTGTTGGTGGCATCTGACTCAGAAGATGAAGATGAACATATGTCAGTCCGCACTGCTTTGGATCATTTTCAAGCAGAACACATCATCACCATGGACAAATGTTCTCTGGAATGGTGGTTGAAGCATGAAGTGACTTATGAATCTTTCTGGCACGTAAATATCTTCCAGTGCCAGCTACAACAGTGCCATATGAACATCTGTTCTCACTTTCAGGTGACATTATAAACAAGAAACAGGCAGCATTATCTCCTGCAAATTGTAACCAACCTTGTTTGTTTGGGTGATTGGATGACCAAGAAGTAGGACTGAGTGGACTTGTAGGCTCTAAAATTTCACATTTTTTATTTTTGAATGCAGTTATTTTTGTACATAATTCTACATTTGTAAGTTCAACTTTCATGATGAAGAGATTGCACTACAGTACTTGTCTGAGGTCAATTGAAAACTAAAATTTTTTTGTTTTTTACAGTGCAAATATTTGTAATAAAAAATAAAGATAAAGTGAGCACTGTACACTTTGTATTATGTGTAGTAATTGAAATTAATATGTTTGAAAATGTAGTAAACATCCAAAAATATACAAAATAAATAGTATTCTGTTGTTGTTTAACAGCGCGATTAATCTCTATTACTTTTTTTAATTGCTTGACAGCCCTAGTTAATACACCAAAGGCTGAGAACCACTAGGTTTTGGAACAAGAGTAACCATGATTTAAAAGAAAAGGAGTACTTGTGGCACCTTAGAGACTAACCAATTTATTTGAGCATATATGCTCAAATAAATTGGTTAGTCTCTAAGGTGCCACAAGTACTCCTTTTCTTTTTGTGAATACAGACTAACACGGCTGTTACTCTGAAATCATGATTTAAAAGGACTACCATTTTCTAAAGTTCTGGTTCAAAGTGCTTTAGTTAACCAGAGTGCTTTTGCATTGTTTGTGTGATTACTGTGGTACCACGGAAAGTAATATGTACAGAGGCTACCCAGTCAACAATAAGGAACTTATATATTGCTGGACTGTTTGGCTGGTGTTATCAATGCAGATTGAATTTTGAAAGTTATGAGCAGCTGTGTTGCAATATGAGAAATATAATAAGATTGTCTGGTGAAAATATTTGAGTTCAGGTGTTCTCAATAAGTAGGACAATGCTGCTTTTAAACATTATGTTGTCTGCTGATCCGTATGCTTTGTGGTGAATGGTTACAGCCTTCGCTCTGCAGGTGCACTGAACCTGGAAGCAGCATTACAAGACTCTATAAAAGAGCACAGGGCCAAGGATGTTGTTCTTTTAATTTAACTAATACCTAATCGTTCAGAAGAGCTATCTTATTAGAGAGACATTTTTAAGGTGTGGATGCTGTCAGCATTCACTCGAGTGCCATGGGGCGAAAAAGGTTAAGACCAACAAGTGGGCGTAACAACAGCTGGGTACCTGGGCTATGGGAATATTGGAAACCTTCCTGCTACTTTTGCTTTCTGCCTGTAGATTCACAGATTAAATTGAAAGTTATAATTTGAACAGTTAAATCCCTAATTGGTATTGGGTCTCATGTTTTCACTGAGCTGTTACCATCCTGCATACCATTTTGCCCTACTAGGTCTGAAAGAACAGGGCTGGTTACTAGTTCCAGAGGCTCCAAAAGGATCCCCATATTTTTTCAATGGCTTTTGGGGTGCCCATTCTTGTTGGCTCAGAAGTGTCATACATTTAGAATATTGGCTTTGCTTGTAAACCCTTTTGGGCAAATGCTGTCTTTTTACAACATGTGTCTATAGCACATAGCATGACGGCACCCTGATCCTTGGGTGGGAGCTCTGGGTGCTCCTGCAATACAAATTAACAATAATTAATATGTGTCTTTGTTTGTTAAAATGTAGTCGGTTTGTTTGTTTTTTAATTGCAGAGCAGGTAGTTCATCTATCACCACAGAAAGGATGCAGCACAGACAGCAGCAATGCAAACTTCCTTACCAACATGCTTGGATCCCGAGCTGAGGGAGTCACCTCTGGAGCCCAGAGGGCCATTTAGTCCCCATGCCCAATTCTGCCTTTCACTTGTCAATCAAGACTTTCAGCAAAGATGCTGGTTGTGAAGGTGGCTCTTTTGCATGGCCACTAGAAACTGAACAGAGACTGCACAAGTATTTTTCATTGCATATTGAACAGCCATCTGCGGTTCAATATTGAGAGCTACCTAGATAGGTGCTATGTACTACCCACCCTCTGAGACACTGGGTCCTCAGTCCTTGGTATATTATTATACTTTATATATGTTTTATAAGGCACCATGTAATTGAAACATACGATTTTTTTGGGTCACATTTTATAGAGAAAAGAAGAAATTGTAAGTTTCTCAGGGCAGGGACTGTCTTTGCTGGTATCTTCTACATCACCATACACATTACAGGGAGTTAACTACTGATAATTAATTCATTAATTGATAAATAATATGAAGCAGACAGTACCCAGAAAGTGATAGACTTCTTCATGCTTATGGAAAAGTCCTATAAAATGTAATAGTGAGTAAAGGCTCATTGACTACAATGGCAAAACTCCCATTAACTTCAACAGTGCAGGAGCAGGTCTTAATTCTATAAGGTTCTACAGAAACGTATAATAAAAATCACTCTAAGAACCAGTGGAAACTCTAAACTTTTTATAGTTCCTATTTTTAACCATCCCATAGAATTACACAGCAGGAATGGGTTAATTTTCTGTTCAATTCTGAAGGGTAGTCCAAACAAAGAAGATACAAATTATGATAGAACTTTTCCATAGGCAGGCAATTTTTACCCTACAGGAAGAAGAGCACAGAGCTTTCAGGCCACGAGTGTTGAAGTTGGCAAACACTTGTGTATCAGACTCTATCTCTTAAAAAATTAAGCCATACTTAGAACTCTCCTTTGCAGTAAGGTGGCTGGTGTGGAATTTCTCTGAATGTCTTATCAACCAGCTGCTGTTGCATGAATGCTGTCCAGCATGACAACATATAGTCAGCATAAGAAATATGTGATCACATTATGAGTAGAGCCAAAATACATATTGCTTTATAGATACCACTGCCAATAATAGATCTGTAATGTCTGTAGATAGCACTCTCACAAATGCTAATGTGTAATAATGCATGCTATATAAAAATATATTATTTTGAAGTATTTCTAATTACACAATTAGTCAAGTAAACTCAAGCCTTCTAATATTTAAAAGTGATCCAGAAAGGGGGGAAAAAAAGTAGTGCCCTTTTTTACTTGTTTATGATGTATTAAAAACCCCTTGAATTTTTTTTTATGTTTTTTCTGCTTGATGTTTTACCTAATAAATATCTGGAATATTAAGTCCAGCTTTCCCTGTTTTGGCTGGAAGATTTGTTGGGTGGCACATAGATGTGAACTGCTGGTTTTCTCTGCCATTAGTTTTTGAAGGGACAGAAGTGTGGGATCCTTAATGAAAAAGAGCCTTTCTCCTAAGTGTTTGAGTTAAATAGGTGTGAGCAAAAATAAAAGAGTTTTGAACAGTCTAAATGAAAATCTGGTAGCATTTCCAGGGTATTTTTGAGGTCAGAAACCTACTAGTTCTCCAGTGCTTAAAAGGCAGCATGGGCTGGTTCTATAGAAAGGTCGCTTGTTATCTGCCCTATAGCTTAGCAGCTGAATCCTGTTCCTTGCTACTTTTTGTTTCTGAGGAATGAGCTCACTGCTGTAAATTTTGGGCACCAGGCTGTCAGGCATTTCTCATGAGACGTAAACACTTTTGTCATTTTTAAATAAAACAAGAGATGGCTCCAAAGTGACCATACCAGGTCAGTGTTGTGCCCTGTCACTGATATGTTTCTACACCACATAATATGCATTTATGTTCTATTGTCCCTCTCAGGCCATATCTACACTATGGGCGCTACAGTGGATAGCTATGGCACTGCTGTAATCCCACAGTGTAGATGCAGACTACAGCCATGGGAGGGGTTTTTCCATCTCTGTAGGAACTTCACCTCCGAGGGCAATGGTAGCTAGGTCGATGGAAGCATTCTTTTGTCGACCTAGTTGTGTCTACGCTGGGGTTAGTCAGCATAGCTAAGGCACTCCGGGGTGTGAATTTTTCACACCCCTGAGTGCTGTAGCTATGTTGACCTAAGTTTTAAGTGTTTTGAGTTGTGTCAGCAACTCCTATGAGCCTAACAAACTCACTACTTTGAACATAGGTAGTGTCATAGGACATTGCTGTCATAGGATTTTTCTGTAAAGAAGGTCATGTGAGGTATCAAATGAAAGCTTATACTATACTGGTCATCATAAGTAAGGCTAAGATTTTGTCACGCATATTTTTAGTAAAAATCACTGACAGGTCATGGGCAATAAAGAAAAATTAATGGATGCCTGTGACCTATCCATGACTTTTACTAAAAATATGAATGACAAAATGGGGAGCTGTGGGGTCTTCATACCACCCCTAAGGCCCCCAGCTGGGAGCTGTGGGGCATCCCTGTCACCCATGGCTCTCAACTGCAGGGCACGCCTGTGGCGGCCAGGAGCTCTGGGGCACCCTGACCACCTGCAGCGGCTCTGAGCTCCAGGGGTGTCCCAGCCACCCATGGTGGCTTCGAGCTTCCAGGGGCCCCGTGGTGGCTGGGAGCTCGAGGTCCCGCAGTTCCCAGCCACCACAGGTGATGGGGGTACCCTTCAGTTCCCAGGTGCTGCAGGCTCAAGTCATGGAAGTCTCTGGAAGTCAGGGATCCATGACCTCTGTTACAAAATCGTAGCCCTAATCATAAGCATTGTGTGATGTACGTACGGGTGATCATTAAGAAGTTGTTTGTATGTACTAAAAATATGTTTAAACCATGTAACCAGGCAGAGTTGATAAAGAAGTTTGTCCTAGAGAAAGGAATGTTGAATTACCTTCCTGCCTAGATCTCTGAGGTAAATCAAGCAACGTAAAAACCAAAACACATGTAAAACAACACGAAAAGCCAGGTTGACAGAGGAGAAGTGAAATCAGCGTGGGAAGACACCAGAGGCTAAAACCACAGGGGTTTGGCATGTCTCTGAGGTCAAAACAATGAGTTTGGGGAAAATATAAGGAGAAGCAAAAGGACAATTTGTTATCTATTTCACTGAGCAACACTCTTGGCAGAGGGGAGTGATTCATCATGACCATTATGGATCCTGGTTTTGACTGAAAACCAACAGGCTCTTCAGCCAGACAGGAGAGTGAAGAAACTGCTTTAGCCAAAGAAGTGAGGCCTGCTAAAGTTATGGTTAGTCTCTTAGCAGCATGTTTTTCTTTTGTAACCAATTCTGTTTGCTCTATCTTTACTCAGTATCACCTAAATCTCTGTACTTTATTAATAAACTTGTTCTTGCTTTTATTATAAATTCATTTCAGTGCTGTAATGGTAAGTAAAGTGTGAACCCTCAGCTGAACCTAATAGGCTAGCATGCACACTGTTTCTTTGGAGACAGCGAACCTGGTAATTTCTGAGAGTATCCAGTGCTAGGGCTGGATACGACAGGGGAATGCTCTTCAAGGAGGCTTGGTGATTGGGGTGCACATAAAGTTAACCTGCAAGGCAAAGTAAAGGCTGGCCGAGCTTCCGAGGAGAGTGTTTGAGTGGCTAACAGTCTGGAGTGACAGGGAGCTGACATCCAGTTTAGCACCAGCAAGTCTCTCTCTCTTGCTGAGGCAGCGGGGGTAACAACGTGACTCAATCATGGGTGCCCCAAGATAATGTCATGGTGTGTTCTCTTGATCCACAGCTTGAGACTGCTGCAACGCACCAGGCCACAGTACTGCTTAATAGAAATCCTGCTTCCCTCCCCTAGCCCAGCCACAGCACTTTGCTCCATCTCTGTCAGAAATGTATTAATGGACCAAATAAATAAATTCCCAGGGGTGCCCTAATGCTATTTTAATATGGCTTTTTAATTTTAAATTCCACTTTTACCCAGTATGGTGTAAATTCAAAGTTTATAAAAATTCCCCTTTGCAGAATTATAATGCTAGCCAGGAAACTGCTCTCCTTGGAGATGCATTGTGGTACATTTATCCAGGCTGAGAGAAATGGAAAATGTTTGAAAAAGTAAAGCACATACACCACTGACAAGAACATTCAGAACAATGATTCCAAGTCCTGTCTGTTTAACATTCTCAACTGATGTTATAGCAGGGGTATTTAATGTGTATTTTAATGAACATATTTCCATTTGGCAAGTGAACATCAACGCTCAATAGATGTTAATTAAAATTACATAAAGTATGACCTTGTGAAGATTAACTGATGTTAGTGAAAGCTTAGATTTCTTTCTTTCTTTCTCTTTTTTGTTGTTGTGACTTGCCTAAGTCCACAAAAGGATGCTGTAGCTTTTAAAGACAGCTCATTAAATGTGAGGTTTTCTCTATGTCAGCATTTTACTTTTGTAAATAAAGACCTTGACCCTAGGAAATGAGTTGTTTGAATAGTAAAATAAAAATAGGGTGAGATTTTCAAAAGCACCAAAATGACTTAGGAGCACAAGTCCCATTGAAAGTCAAGAAGACTTGTGCTCCTAAGTCATTTACCCACCAGGACTATCCAAGATCGGGTGGCTAGCCTGCACCTTTGCTGGTGCCACAACATCCACACTGCTATTTTTAGTGTGCTGCCTTGAGCAGAGCTAGTGCGTGTCTGGTTACCTGTGCAGGGCTGGGAGGCTTGCTCTGAGCTGCAGCATCAACTTTTATCCTGAGTCCCTGTGACAGGATTCCTGGGTTCTCCCTCGATGTGGAGAGGACACAAACTAGCCTTGGTAAACTGAGCTGAGATTTCGCAAGCACTTCAACAAAAATGCACTGTTTTATGTAAAATATAAAACAGATTTATTAACTATAGAAAGATAGATTTTAAGTGATTATAAGTACTAGGCACAAAAGGTCAGAGATAGTTACCAAAGAAAAAAAAAAGGTAAGTGCACAGTCTAAATCTTAAACCTTATTAGACTGGGCAGTATTTGGACAAGCAGTTTTCTCATCACACTAGATGTTACAGTTCTTAATACATAGGCTTCCCCTTTAAGCCTGGGACCAGTCTCCTCAGTTTTGGTCTTTGTCTTTCCAGCGTTCTTATTGCTTCCAGCATATGTGGAGAAGGATAAGGGCCAAAGCATGATGCCACTGTCCCCCATTTTATATCTTCAGTCCATGTGCTTGGAAAACACTAGCCCAGACATGCCCTGGAGGGCTTTGCTGAGTCACAGGGTTGAGCAATCCCCTATTGTGTATGCTTCTCTTACAGAATTGTAAATCCATTGTTTACAACTCCCCTGCTGATTAAGGGTCACTTAACACCCTCCTGGGAGTGGATCACCACCCTTGCTGTCCCTGGGGAACCAGCAGTAGAGACTCTCAAACCTCAACCTATTTCAGTAACAACCATATTGCAAAATCTCATAACTTCATACACACGAATGATATACACATTTGGACATAACAATGGTTTTCAGCAGATCATGACTTTTCATATGATATCTTACATGGCATATGTTGTATGAAATATATCATAATTATACAATGGGGGGAATATGGAGGTTCCAGGGTGTTGCTT
Organism: Caretta caretta; assembly: GCF_965140235.1. Classification (NCBI taxonomy): domain Eukaryota; kingdom Metazoa; phylum Chordata; order Testudines; family Cheloniidae; genus Caretta; species Caretta caretta. Next base: position 118,293,387 of record NC_134207.1, on the reverse strand, counting down.
TGAGTGGCACAGTCCCACAGACATACAGGAGGATCAGGGCTTTGCTGAGAGAATGTAAGGTGGTTCTGTTCTGTTCCTGTAACTTAAGATGAAAGCCTATCTAACTTAGCTTGTAGCAAACTCGCAGAAGCTACTAGATCGCACGCCCTGGTTCTCATGAGTGACTTTAATTTTCCTGATATCTGCTGGGAGAGCAATACAGCTCCCTATAACCAAATACCACTTCTTTAACCAACTCAGGACACTAGATTTAAGAGAGACTGGTTTATGCTTCTATGCTTCCATCTGGGGCACATTGCCTTGCTCTTCTGATACTTTTTAGGCTTCTTAGCTGCATTGTTGACAAAGGAAATAAAAATAACGTAAGAACAAAACGAAGCAAAAACAATTTAAGAACACTCCAGTGGGTTTATCTAATAACGTCCAACCGCAGAACAAAACATTGAAATAAATATTAGCGACAGGAACTGAAAGCAGGTGCAGTATTTCTCTTATACTACTTATAGGATAGTAGCTGTTGTTGCTTCTGGAGCCTTCCAATTTTCTAGACTAAGAGGAACAAGTCATCAAGCCCACCACCCTTACAGTCACAGGGAGCTCATAAAATGAGCTTTGCCCATCTGATCTAAATGGATGATCTTGTCCAATGCTTAATTCACAAAGAGTGAGACCTTCACTCCCGCTCCTTTATGTGGTGTAAAAGGGTCAGAGTCATGTAAAAGAGGCCTGAAAACCCCCATGTCCATCCCAGGAAGTATTTCCTAGCAGACAGGTACTCATAGATTCCAAGGCCAGAGGGGACTGTTGTGATCATGCAATCTGACCTCCTGTATAGCACAGGCCAGAGAACTGCCCCAACATCATTCCTAGAGCTGATCTTAGAAAAACATCCAATTTTGATTTAAAACTTTTCAGTGATGGAAAATCCACCACAATCCTTGGTAAATTTTTCCAGTGGTTAATTACCCCCGCATGTTAAAAATGTACACTTTATTTCTAGTCTGAATTTGTCTAGCTTCAACTTCCGGCCAGCGGATCGTGTCACATCTTTCTCTGCTAGACTGAGGAGCCAATATTTGCTCCCCATGTTGGTACTTATAGAGTGTAATCAAGTCACCCCTTAACCTTCTCTTTGTTAACCTAAATAGATCAAGCTCCTTGAGTCTATCACTGTATGGCATGTTGTGTAATCCTTGAACCTATGCCTCTTGAGGACGCCTTTCCAGGACCACGTGTAGGGGGTATTATTGAGGTCAGCAGCACAGATTTTCAGCCCAAGGTCCATTATAATATTTTATGGAGGAAAAAATTACGATCCCATTGCTCAGGGCCTTATTACAAAGGAAGCAAAAATTCTGGGCTAAATACAGAATAAGGGGCTGATTAATGGGACTATTCACTGTGTGTGAAGTTAAGCATGCTCCTAAATCTTTGCAGGATCAGGTCCTAATCATTAATATCTCAAGTATAGAGTCTTTTGCCATAAATTTGCTGCAGCACCAGATTTACCCCGTGCAAAAATTGTTCTGTTTTAGTGCACAGTATCATGGGACCTATTCCCAGGAATTTGCTGGCCCATTAATTGTTTAAAAATACAACAGTCCAGCAGATAGGACAGCAGTAGGAAATTATTTTAGACCTTATGAGTCTGAATCAGCAAAATGTGCTGGGTCAGACAATCTAAAGATGTAATAAAATCCTTTTTTACAAATATATGTGTGTGTGTATATATATAAATATATCAACTCACTGTCTACAATTCTTCCTACTTTTCTATGGTCACCTCTATACTGTCTAAAGCAGGAATGGGCAAACTTTTTGTCCTGAAGGCCACATCTGGGTTTGGAAATTGTACGGCGGGCCATGAATGCTCACAAAATTGGGGTTGGGGTGCGGGAGGGGGTGTGGGCTCTGGCTGGGGATATTGGCTCTGGGGTGGGGCCAGAAATGAGGAGTTCAGGGTGCTGGAGGGGGCTCCGGGCTGGGGTGGGGAGGGTGGCAAGGTGGGAGAAGTGAAGGCTCCAGTTGGGGGTGCGGGCTCTGGGGTGGGGCTGGGGATGAGGGGTTTGGGGTAGAGGAGGGTGCTCCAGGCTAGGACCGAGGGGTTTGGAGGGCAGGAGGGGGATCAGAGCTGGGGCAGGGGGTTGGGGTGCTGGAGGAGCTCAGGGGTGCAGGCTCCAGGTGGCACTTACCTCAAGCATCTCTCGGAAGCAGCAGCGTGCCCCTCTCCCTGTCTCCTACATGGAGGTGTGACCAGGTGGCTCTGCACGCTGCCCCATCCGCAGGCGCCACCTCTGCAGCTCCCATTGGCCACAGTTCCCGACCAATGAGAGCTGCGGGGGTGGCACGTGGGGTGAGGGCAGCATGTGGAGCAGAGTCCCCTGGCTGCCCCTATGCATAGGAGCCTGAGGGGGGACATGCCCCTTCTTCTGGGAGCTGCGCGGAGTGGCCCCCAACCCTGCTCCCTAGCTGAAGCACCAGAGCAGGGCAAGCCCCAGACCCCGCTCCGCAGCAGGAGTTTGAGGGCTGGATTAAAATGGCTGTCGGGCTGGATGTGGCCTGTGGGCCATAGTTTGCCCACCCTTGGTCTAAAGAAAGAGGCAGAAATGGACCCACACCTTTGAGAAAAGAGAAATATGTAAGAAGCATTAAAAATATGCATAGATTTAGGGGGTTATTGTGTGGGGTTTTCTTCCAGTGTATTCAATACAGTGCTGCATTTCAGCAGACTGATTTAAAGTTCAGTATATCATATGGTAGCTCCAAAGGCTAACTTGAACATTTCCCCAAGGGCAGGGAGTTTGCTTTTCCTCAGAATTCACACACCACCTGGCAGAATACAGTTATCAAGAATGTGGAGACTCACTTACGGTAGGATCATTCATTATCTGATACATCTTATAAGGCTACATCTGGCAGGTTAAGAGAGGGAAGAGAGTACTATGAATTACAGAATTTCCAGCTGAGTAATGGACTCGGGAAGAGTCTTTAACAACCAAAGATGGGCCCAAACCAAAACCCCAGATCAAGGCAAGCCCAGTCTTGGCAGAAGCTCAGATTTGATCCAACATTTGCAGTTTGGGCCTATCTCTAATTCTAACAGACTCCTGAATTTGAGGTCCTCTCTCACACACTTGAAAATCAAATGATTAAAATAATTAATAATATTTTACATTTATATACAGCCTTTCAGTCAGGAGACTCCCTACCTGCATTATCCAGCCAGTTAGGAATTGTCTCCCTGCCACTCCTGAAATAGAGACATTGCAGAGGAATGTGCTCAGTCCCGTGTAGCTGGACTGTATCCTTCAAAACAGTTCGGGAGAAGTGAGGATAAATATTCAATCCATTTTGAAAGCACTGGGAGGCTTTAGAAAGAGAGAGGGGAGCTTCCTCATTTTTGCCCCTAGATTTTTTTTCATGGGAGTAGGCAGTCTGTGCCTAGTTTTGGAGCATTTACAGCATCACTTCAAACTCTCATTGGCTGATTTACCCAGAGGTCATGAGACTTGTATTAATTTAGATGGAATATATGGGCCAAAGATGTTAACATAACCCAGTCACTGTCACCATTAAACAGTTCTAAACAAGGTTTGGGGTTTGGTATACAGAGACCTCAGCCTGCTTAATATGTTAGCAACCACACCATTACGAATCCTTTTATTAAAGATACAGAAAAGAAGGAAAAAACAGGTAAAGCATTTGCAATGTAAGGTATTAAATAGGGCTTTCATTTTAACATCATCCCTTGTTCCCTTTCCCTTTAGCTGGAGAGAGATTTTAGAAGGAAAGGAACCCTTATTTGACAGTCTTTTAGGTGGTATTAAAGATGGTAATAACCGTCCTTTGGAGGAAAAGAGAAGATATTAGTTGAGATGGACTGGAGTTGCTGGTGTTTAAGTTTGATCACATTTCCTCAGAAGAAAACAAATATACACAAAAGGGGAGAGAAAAGAACAGCAAAGATAGAAAATGAAGTTTCTGTCTCTGATATTGACTCTCTTGCAACCTCATAGCTGGAAATGGTCTTGTCATAGCACAGCAAATGGTCTTATCAACTACTCCGAGACCTGGCAAACTCGTATCAGTATCAGGCTGTTTAGGACGTTGCTTTTAGTTGCCTCATTCTGGTCACAGGCTCACGGCAGTGCTGCAAAATATAAAGTCTTGGCTGGCTAAGCCAGACTCGTATTAGACAGATGGAAAAAGCTGAGAGCTAGGAAAGAGAAGAAATAAGGTGGGGAAGGGAAAGGATACATGGTGGGGAGGGAACACAGGGAGGAGAGACAAAGTTTCATGTCCCAGGAGGCGTTCAGGATATAGCTGGAGCTGTTGGAAATGGTCATCTGGGTCCCTCTCTCTGGCCCAGTCTGGTTAGCACATCTCTCATGATCAGGATGACAAAGGCCGGAGGTTCCAGGAGATGGTGTGGGTAGCAGCCATGATGGTGAAGCTAGGTACAGTAGACAATTTTTCTCCCAAAGTTCCTTTCTTTAAGGACCCCAAAAAGGAGTTATAGGTGGAATAGCCCATCCACTCATTATTTTGTCCACCAGTTAGGTCTAGGTTCTGACACACCAATTTTGGTTCACCAGTGTCTGGTCTCATACTGTTCTTGTTTACCAAGCATGATCTTAAAATAGGCTTTGAGTTGTATCAGGAGGCTCTTTATTTTGGACTAATTCAGTCTTTCTACCTCCCTTTCCCACCAACAATTGTTATAAGGGGTTATTGTGACATCTTACCGTCTTTAAAAATGAGGAGCAGCTGTGACAAGTGGGTGACAACTCTTTTTAAGCAATAAACCCATGAGATGTTACTCTTACCCTGAAGATTTAAAAAAATTAACTGTCATTATTTGGTTTGAATCTGCTTTACACAAACCAAACAGAGCTTAATCCAGCAGGCTCTGTTTTCAGTATATTCTGCTATTCACTATAGACAGCACTTAGCTGAGATAGCAGGCAATTCTTCTCTACAGGAGCTACAAAATCAAATTCCATGCTGACAGTCAAGTGCTTGCCTAGAGCTAATTTATCAAAGAAAACAATTGCTGTGAGGTATTAGTGGGTAGTGAAGCCTCACTCAACCTTCCCTTTTTATGTTTTTATTCAGTGTGAAAACCAAGGGACCATCGCAGTTGCTGCTTGTCTTTAGGCCATACAAATCTTGTTTTCTGTGGCATTAGCCACATTGTCTACAATTGGAGTTAAATGTCTGGAAGCCAGGAAACATGCCTCGGAGAAATAGTTTACAGGGTAAGTGCAAACACTAAAAAAAATAAAGCCTATGATATGAAGTCATATGATGATTATAAGGCGGAGTCGTGAAGCCCCTTGTGTAGGATGCCGTTACGGACATCAGCACTCTTACTTACACATACACATCATCATCCCTGTTGCATGTTACAATCAGTTCATTCCTTTGTTTTGAGAATAATGAGTCAGAAATTTGGAAGACGGTACATCAGTTTCTTTTAAAATAGAAAATCTAAACTAAAATCATAGAACCAACCAGCCAGGGGTTAACTTTAGTACTTTAGCCCAGGAATTCTTAAGCTGGAGGTCACAAACAGATATCAGGGGGTCAATGACCGTCCTGCCCTTCCCATATTGCTAAATGGGAAGGAAGTGGTGTGAGTGAGATCCTGGCTACCTGGGTGGGAAGTCCTGGTATGAAAAATGTCAAGAACTGCTGCTTTGTCACTTTGTTTGTCATTGTTCCCAATTCCCCAGCCCTCATCTGTAAATTATCACCATTATACTGATCCTGCAAGCTTGCTAAGCACCGCTGAAGACAATAGCCATAACAGACTCTTGGTGCTACAGAAACAAATTAATCTTAATTGCTTATAGTAAAACAAGGTGAGCCTGGTTTAAATTAATTAGGGTCAGCTTCTCCAGGATGATGGGTGGTCTGCAGTAGACACAGCAGTTGACTTTATACTTGTGTGTAGAAGATGTCTTTTTATTCTGTCGATACGCACACGCATAATTCCTATTCGTAGTGCCTGAACTGGGATTGGAAGCTAGAGGGCAAAGTGATGACGTTCTCCCTAGAAGTGATGGCCTGACAACGTTTTCTCTGCCTCCTTTTTCCAGCTGAGAGATGTGAAAATGGTGGCATGGCACAGACACCTATTAGTACCCCAGCCCCAAATTCAAGCGCTTGATGCTTATTAAGTTAGACCCCTTTTATTTTCTAACCAGAGATATGAAAAATATACAATATATCCGTCATGAACATTTACAACATACCTGTCATAAGCATTTAAAATGCCCATTTTCAAGGTAGTACAATAGCATTCGTTTTATTGTTTCTGCAGAAGTAAGCTCGGAAATGAATGGTTTGTATGGAGATTCTAGTCTTGTAAGAAAGTTGATTGATTCTATTCATCCTCCAACACATGCCGCAGCAAAAGAGTTTCCTCTTAATTAAGCAATATGATGTAAATTACATGGTGGATGATTTAATAAGGGAAGAGATGTGCAAACCAAGAGCAACAAAAATCCTTTAAGAATAGAAGCATGATTCTCCTGAAAATAACAGCTAAGTGAAGAGTTCCTTACAACATGGTGTTAGGTGGCACTGTGCTGCTGGAAGAGCTTTTTTGGGGTGGGGTGAGGGGAGAGACTTAAAACAGAGGTCTTAACCATTTGAGACCTTTAAAAAAAAAGGGACATTTTTATTTTTTCTTCTGAAATGGTCCTTTTATCTGTTGGAAAACTGGAAAAGTTCCATGAGAATGTTTGAAAGACATCCTCCCCACCAAATAATTGTTTCTTTTTGATACTTTTGCAGAAAATATGAAATCATGAGCATAAGCTGCAATTCACAAAACCCCCAAACCCATTCATTCTATTAATTATTTTGGAAATGGAAAGGTCCAGAATCTTTTCCCCTGGACAGAAGGATGTGTTCTCCTTATCACCCATCAGTATGTTGATGCCAGTGGAAGTTGCATCCTCAAATGGAAGGTAACTCTGATCAGATAGAAAGTTTAAAATGTTTGCAAAGCAACCTTTTTGGCTTGTAGTCAATAAAATACTAATATGTGACCCTCATCATTTTCATTCTCCATTAAAAACCTCAGGACATTTGAACAAAGTTATTTAAAACCATTTAGATTTCCTGTAAGCTCATGGACAAAATGCATCATGTTTATGACACATTCAATCTACCTTTGTCATTAGTTGGTACTGCCTTACCAACAAAAGTCCTTTTTAAAATACACCCAATTTATATGCAAGACATGTTGCTTACACTAGGTAACACCTTGTGACAGGATCAGACCAGATGGCTACAGGAGAGTAATAGAAGGCAGATATATTAGCCCCGGGTTAAGTAGGTCCCTTTTCCCTGGGTAAGGTAACAGGGAAGGTTCCAGAAGAATCAGGAACTTTCTGGAAGCAATTAAGGCAGACAGGCTGATTAGAACAACTGCAGCCAATCAAGAAGCTGCCAGAATCAATTAAGACAGGCAGGTTAATCAGGGCACCTGGGTTTAAAAAGGAGCTCACTTCAGTTTGTGGCATGCATGCAAGGAGCTGGGAGCAAGAAGCTGAGAGTGAGAAGGCGTACTACTGGAAGACTGAGAAGTACAAGCATTATCAGACATCAGGAGGAAGGTCCTTTGGTAAGAATAAAGAAGGTGTTGGGAGGAGGCCATCGGGAAATAGCCCAGGGAGTTGTAGCTGTCACGCGAGCCACTGTAGACAGCTGCAATCCACAGGGCCCTGGGCTGGAACCCGGAATAGAGGGCTGGCCCAGGTTCCCCCCATCTGTCCATTCCCCCAACTCCCTACTTGATACCGGAGGAGTTGAACTGGATTGTGGGTTTCACCAGAGGGGAAGGTCTCTGGCCTGTTCCCCGATCCACTAGGTGGATCAGTAGAGACTGCGGGATTGTTCTTCTTCCTTTCCCCATGCTGGCCAGTGATGAGGCTAACTGAGTGAATGGCAGATTTGAGCCACTAAAGTGGCCAAACTGAGTGCTGCCGTGAACCTCTGAGGCGAGCAAATCATCAATAAGTGCAGGACCCACCAAGGCAGAGGAGGAACTTTGTCACAACCTGCACTAGACTTCTGTTCTCTATGGGTATGTCTACACTACCAAAAAACCCCAAAACCTCAAACAAAAACCCCATAACAACAAGTCTTAGAACCCAGGTCTAGAGACTCGGGCTTGTGGGGCTGACACTATGGTGCTAAAAATAGCTGTGTAGACAGTCCCGCTTAGGCTTTGAAACCCGGTGGAAAGCATGTGGCTTAGACCCTGAGCTCCAGCACGAGCGGGAATTTCTACACTGTTGTTTTTAGCACCGAAGTGTGAGCCTGAGTCTGTAGACCCAGCTTCTGAGTCTCACCCCTGTGGTTTTTTAAATTCTTTTTGCAGTGTAGATGTACCTCAAATGTCCAAGAGACTTTCCTCTCTAGTGGCAAAGAGACTAGAGGCTCTTCTTGTTTCATCCATACCTTTGTAACCTGTGCATTAAACTACTGCTACAAACTCTACCTGGGACTACCAGTGAAAGCTGGGAAGAAGTTAACAGGATGGAGCCACCTGCTTAATGAGTGCGCTGAGCTACTGTTAGGCTTAATATATTTTATTTCCTTTACAGTTTTATGTTGGCTTGTGAAATGGGGTGGGGGGGTGTTAAACATACCAAATATTTAACCAGGATACATTTTATTTTTATACTGAAAGTTGAGAGACCTATATTATATTCTCAGCTCTGCCACCGTGTGATCTTGGGCAAGTCATTTAATCTCTGTGTCTGGGTTCCCAATCTTCTGCAATGCATGTTGAATCACTTTCTGCCACTATTTGTTCTGTTAGTCTATCAAGATTGTAGGCTCTTCAGAGCAGGGACTGGTTCAAATTCCATGTGATTGTGCATATCTAGCATGGTGGGGCCTGATCTTGGTTGTAGCCAATGTAATACAGATAATAATACAAATAATAATGACAATGAAGAGGTGCGAGAAGTCAGCTTGTTTATTGTATATATGTGTACATCTGTAAGCCTGTAGATGCTTAAGGTGAAATCCTGGCCCCAGTGAAGTCAGTGAGAGATTTGCAATTCAGCTTTGGCAGAATTTCACCCGTAAACACCTTTAGTAGCTTTTCTCCCATGAGTAGTCCTTCTGAGTTCAATAGTCCTGCTTATCTGAGTAAAATTATTCCCTTGCCTAATATTTTCAGGATTGCGCCCCATGTTGTTCTTGATTATGTGATCCCAAGCCTTTTATCTTTAAGATTTTATTTTAATTTTAAGCTTGATTAGTGCCCAGAGGCCTTCAAGCAGAGGGTATTGTAGCAATAAAGAATGGTTATTGTTGTTGAATTAGATTTGGTTGTCCTTCCAGTTAATAATAGCATATGTACAACCATAATTTCATCAATTATCTCTTTTTCTGCATTTATTTTTTTAGAATAAGTGTTTTTTTCCCCTAGTTTACTTCCCAGTAGGTTATCCTGCTACTTTATATCCTGTACTAGGAGCCTTACCCTGCCGATATTACTCAGGCAAAACTATCACTTGACCAGCACATGAACAAACTGGAAGTGGGAACACAGGTAGCAATTCTTCCAGCATCACCTCTGTGGTTTTGGGATGAGATTAACTTTTGGTGAATGTTAAGATCTCCTGAATAAAATCTGCAGGATTGTGCCCTGTATCTGATTGTGACCCCGGAACCTCATTGTCTCAACTGGCAGCGGGCATAGTGGGTGCTTAGAGTTGGATGTATGCATAATATCTCACTAAAGGATGAGAGCTCTGCTTAGAGCCAGTCATAATCACTGTGAAATGAATGTACAGATAACATTTAAGAAGTTATGTGTCTGTCCTGAAAATTATGTTGTTAAGGCAGGTAACCAGGAGGTGAGTAAAGGGTAATAGATGTATTTCTTGCTGGCTGGTCATATGTGTATCGTGTGTCTCACAATGTAAATCTGTTTGCATATTGAGCCTGATGCTAATCAAAAGATTGCAAAACTGAAAAAAGAGGAAACCAATAAGTAGGGTGTGTCCAGATGTCCAGATTGTGGAAAAGAACAAAGGACTGTCCTGATATATCTAAAATCTACCAAGAGACACACTGAATCTTTCACCAAGGAAGCAAGCTGACAGTGTGACTCGTCTCATAAATGGAAGATCACAGCCACGTCTGGCTGTAAAACACTGGAAGGATTTGGGACGAGTATTGCTCTATTAGGCAGAAAAGTATCTAGTTAAGTAAAGTCTAGGTATGTGTATTATTTTATATGTAACCATTTGTTTCCAACACTTCTACTTTCTATTGCTTGAATCTCTAATGAATAAAAAGTAAACTTTTATTTTTTTTCACTGTAAACATACTTCTGTGTTCAGTGGAGCAGTGATTGGAGGTGGAACTGGTAAGCTGGGGTGTACTGTTTCTTTGGAAGCGATGAATCTGTGAATACTGTGCGTGTCCAATGGAACAGGGACTGCCCACTCCAGGGAGCCACTCGGAGGGCTTGGGGTTGGAGTGTGCCTACCGCTAACCTGGAGAGAGATAGCCTGGCCTGCTTAGGCCTAGAGGGGAGTGCTTGCGTGGCCTGTAGTTGACAGAGGTTGGGAGCTGACCTTGGCAGGCACAGACAAGGCTTCCTCACACCAAGGGCAGGTGGTAGCGAGGTGCCTCACACCCCTGGCTACCTCCCCGGGAAATGTGACCGTGATCCACAAATAGGCTTTTTGTTGTCAACAGGTTAGTTTCTGTCTGCTTACAGCTGACAATGTGGTAGCATTTTACACCCACACTGCCCACTAGTTTAAATAGTGGCAAAAAATGCTTGGCAATAGGACCACTTGGGTGCCATAGTCGTGATCCATTTTGGTCCCTGGTTACTGGGAACGCATAAGGAACTAGCATGAGGCTAATAAAGAAATTGTTCCTGCATGGTCTCTTTAGAAAAAGAGGAGATTTTATAGCTTTTTTTTTTCTTTGCATCTTTACTAAAAGATGCCCTTGGTGATGTCTGTAAAAAAATACTGCTTTTATTATTAGTAGCATTACAGTAGCATTCAACCAATCATTTCTACTAAATGGTTACACACATTTATGTGTGTGTGTGAGATAGAAAGAGCGAGAGAGAAATATGACACACATAAAATGTCCTGTCCAGAGCTGTATCCAATTAGTGTTTGAAGATTGCTAATAGATTTAGTTGTACTCTTTGTTGGTGCTCTGATTTTGTAGCTGAATTGTTTTGCAATAGGATAAACCCACTAACTGTACACCTAAATGAAACTGAATGCTAAGAAATTGAATACCTTTTATTCTACCTTGGATGATAAATTATTGCCACAAATAAAATTCCTTAATTAAATTTGGCATAGCCAGGTCTGTTGATGCTATATGTTAAACCATTGTGCCACGTGGCTTTAATGATTATTTTTCATTTCAGAACAATGTCTTGCTATTCTTAGATTAAATTGTGTTTACTAAGGACGGTAGAGCCCGTGAGTTATTTCAGTTCCAGAGTTCTTTAGGATCCCACGGAGATTTCGAATAGAGCTTCTCTGAAGAAGTACTATTTACTTATAAGTCCTCATTAAATAATCGGAGATTGAAACCCATTGTTGTTGTCCTGGAAATTGATGCCCCCATTCAGGAGTATCCATACCAGAATCTGAAAAATAGAAGGAGAGTGAGGAGGACAGCAGTACATTTATCACTATCACTCAGAGTTTGGATCCTGATCAAGCTGAAAGTGGATTTTTTTTAAATGAAAAATAGCTACAGTATTGTTATCACTCTCAGGGGAAAGTGAGGGCTGAGGGGTTCAGTTATGGCTCCCGAGAGGCTGAGCTGAGCTAAGGGAGAAGGCAGGGAAAGGCTACTTCTGCAACAAAGGGAGCCAGTTGTCTTCCTAGCTCAGCCATCGTGATGATTAGGATGTATCAGGGCCATGGCGCCATTCTGACACCGTTAGGACACCCCTTTCTGGGATATTAGTCCTTGTGCCTGCACTGTTGTGCTGAGCACAGAGAAGCTTCCTTGTGCCCTCTCACCACTCTAGTATGCCCACCTTATAAATTTACCTCAAGGGCACAACATATCTAACCAGTAAAACCAAAGCAAGTGTCTTGAAAGGCCATAAGTGTGTCTAAGGAGTTATATGTTTCTCTTGAAAAACACATGCCATTCCCACTAATTATAGGCTTGTCAATTTTGCACAGAAATTTTTGACTTTTTAAAAGACGTTTTTCACAAAAAAAAGTCAATTTTTTCTGCAGACAACAGACTCTGTGAAAATTTCCGTTGAGTTCAAAACCCAATTTTCAGTCAAAGAAACAAAGTTTTGATGGAAATTTTTGGCTAGCTGCAAATGCAGCTCCAGTGTATCACAGGGGGATGGGCCCCTTTAGGAAGGAGTGGAGGGATCCAGTGTAGGTGAGTCTCAGAGTTAGTCAGTGGCAGGTGAAAGCTGCCTGAGGGCAAAGGGCTGCAGGAGACCTGAAGTAGAGTAGTAACTGGAAACAGCTGATGAAAAATTCTGAGGAAAGATGTTAGGAGGACTGGCTAGAGCTGGGGTTCCCTGTGGAGTTTGATTTGGGCGGAGGCTCCTCAGAATGAGGGGAAGAATCAGCTTGATCAGTGCAAGCTGGGCCCAGAAGCAAGGGGCTAATTCTGGAGGGAGGGTCCCCTGGAGCAGGGGTAGTATGCCTTGTCAAAGAGGCCTGGGGAGTGTAACGATGCAGGGAGTTCTCTGGCAGAAGAGCTGATGGAGAGGGCTGCGGGAGGAGCCCAGGAACAAGGGCTTGGTCTGGGAGAGAGTTCTTCTGAGTACTGGCAGGACTCACTGGTGAGGAGTCCTGGTGAGTGGAACACGGAGGGGAGCCCTCTGGTGGAAGACCTGATTGGGGCTGCAGGAGACGAGTTGAAGGAGAGCAGGGTCTTGGAACTCATGTTGGATAGTCTTGAGAGTGGGGCCCTGGAACTGCAGCTAAAGGACCTTGGGACATAAAAGTTAATGACTCTCGGGTAGGTGACTTGGGAATGGTGACCATTGAGTTGGATTGAAGAGCTGCTGCACTGTGTTCTTATTTTACTTTGTGAGGAATTTTTTTTACTGTGATGGAGCTGGATTGTGGAAGGAATAGCTCAGTGGTTTGTGCATTGGCCTGCTAAACCCAGGGTTGTGAGTTCAATCCTTGAGGGGGCCATTTAGGGATCTGGGGCAAAAATTTGGGGATTGGTCCTGCTTTGAGCAGGGGGTTGGACTAGATGACCTCCTGAGGTCCCTTCCAGCCCTGATATTCTATTCTATGTGAACTTTCTACAAATAAAAGGGGTTGGATTTGCCACTGACAGATAAAATATGCCTTTGCATGGGTGGAAGAAGGAGAAACTGAAGTAGGTCACACATGTGTTGCCAAGGTTAGCCACAGGTGGCTTTGAGGTTTCCTAATAACACAGTGCAATGCTGCATCATAGTGACAACATATGGGACCAGGAAGTTATGTTAAGCTCCTTTAAAATCTTGCAAGTTGATCTACAGTTCATGGGTTCACCCTGTATAAAATGGGACAATGCTTAAATAATGTGGATTGGGGCCAGCCAAGTTTCCTTCCCATTTACCCCCAGGTACTAATAATACTTTGTACACATTTCATCCTAGGAACTCAGAGTTTAATGAACACTAATGAAGTCAACCTCACAACATCCCTGTGAAATAGGTAGGTGGTAGTGTCCCTATTTTCTAGCACAGTAAGAGACAAATTATAACCCATGTTTTCTGACTCTCAGCCCAGTGCTTTACCATGAAGGCCAAGCTGCTACCCCTTCATTCTTGTGAGTGCAGTCCCTTTCTCTTTCTCATGCACTCCTGCTCTGATTCCTGTTTAAAGCTGTGTGACTAATTGATTTATCAGGTCACTGGCTGTTTTGAAAATGAAAAAGAAAAATAATTTTGGGTCAACTTGAAATAAAAATGTTTCAATTTTTTTTTTTGGAGAACTGATCAGTCAAGAAAAAAATATCTTTGTATGGCCTGAAATGAAAAGTTTTGTTTCATTTTTGAGCTTTAAAAGCCATTTATTTATTTTTTTGAAAATGAATTTGAAATAAATTCTGAAACAGTCATTTCAAATTGAAAAACTTAAGCATTTTATTTAGAAAGTGTCACAACAAAGTGCTCAGATTTTTTCTATTTTTTCCCCATTTTTTAACCAAAACGATGTTGTGAATTTAACACAAATTCATGAAATGTTTCAGCTGACAGAATGCATTTTTAGTGGAAAAAAAGCTTCTGCCAAAAAATTTCATCCAGCTCTCTTCCTATTTTCATTCCTGTTCCTTCTCATTCACTCCATTATTCACTCACACTTATTCAGTCATTCACTATCAGTCACCATCTCATTTGCTTACCTCAGGAGATGCAGCAAGTGGTTCTCGTCAGTAGGCACAGCAGGACAGGAAGGCTGCTGTGGAACTGCTGCTAAGTGGCATTAAAGTTCTGCATGGTGTCTGCCTGATGTGGCCATGCAAATACATGACACGTAGAGGTGACAGGTGGCATCAATACCTGCTTAGCCTCTCTCTCATGTCTCACCCTGTCACCCTGTGTCCAGAAGGAAATCTTAAATATCATATGGAGAATGGGTGTAATTTTTTGCATTGCTTTTAGTGTATTTTTAAATGGGATATGTAATTACATTTGGCAGTAGGATGGAGTAAAGAATAGGAATAAAGCCATAAGCTGGGCTGCCCAAGACAACAACTTGTTGTGAGCTTATTGCTTTGACATTCTCTCTCTCTCTCTCTCTTATTTTTTAAGACTACAACACATTGAATTTGATTGCTTTGGCCACTCTCACTCTTTGTTGCTGGCTCCTTGCCTAGCTTCTGGAATACACAGCCCTGCTTGTATATGTGCCAAGTTCACTGTCACAGGCCAATGGAACGCACCAGTACCGTCCACACGATGTGAAAATCTGTATCCTCTGCTAGGTAAATGGTGCCTGAAGAGGGCCTAATATGGAAAGGTAGGACCACAAAATCCAAGTGTGAGTTAAAGGAGCATTAAAGGCCAAGAAACATGGTAAATGCCTTATCCCACATGCCCCCCCCCAACCCCTAAAAGCAAAAGATTTCACATGCAGAAAAAGAGACCAATAAAAACCTCATGTTTCCCAAAATGATTGTTATAGGAAGTTTATATTAAGACACCACTTACCATGACCTACTACCACCACTTATTAAGACATCACTTACCATGCCTTGCTCCGGATTTTTAAAAAGCAGCCAGTGGACACCCAATGTGTGAGTGTCAGCTGTTCACGCCTGTTGACACCTGCTTCAGGCACTATTGGTTCAAACTGTCCACAGATATGTAAACTGACCTGATTTTCATAATAGAGTTGGTTCTGAAACCTAGAGTCATCACTGCTATTTCATTAATGGTCATATTTACAGCATCATCTAGCTAGTGTGTTTATCCACCACTTTGTGAAGAGGTGAGTAGTGGGGCATGAGCAGCTGGGTACTTGCAAGGACTGAGGAAGAGATAAAAGAGGAGTTGAGCATTTAAAGGAACCTCTGTCGTTCCCCCCCCACTAGGGGGGAAGAATGGTCACAACCTCCTGACATCTGTTTGTGACACTCCCAGATGTCATGATCCTCCAGGCTGAGGACCCCTGTTCTAGAGGGGAAACAAGTTTTGTTTAGAGATGAAATGTTGCTTTATATGATCGTCAGTTTTGAATGCCTTGATTTGTTTTCGGTGCGAAAGGGACACTCACAATAGCTGATTTCCTAGAATATGTACAGTTGCGTGAGGAAAAAGTGTTTCTCCAGGAATAATCGTCACTGTTATTACTATTGCTACTGCAGTGAAGCTGGGAATCAGGGACCTACTACTTAAAGTAGGCACTTGTACACATAGAAAACCCTTCTTCCAAGAGCTTATAAACTAAATAGAGTCCCAGTGGCTTCCACCCATGGGGAAAGGCTCCATTAGAGCCAGGGAGAAGCTGGAGAATCCTTCAGTGCAGATTGCCCAGCAGCCCTAGCCTTATGGAAGGTATAGATCATGCCTACCACCATGAAACCTTTCTCTAGAAGCATCACTGTAGATGTTGCTAGGTTATTTGAAGCTGCAGTAAATGAACATGAGCTATAAGAATGCAGTTTAATTTTATGAATGCAAATGATGGGTCCCCATCCTATGAGTCTTTACTCAGCAAAAGGTTACATCCTTTCCACTCATGCTCCCACTCATAAAGAGAATAAGGGTCCATCACTCAAATCCAATAGATTCCTCCAGATTTGTATGAGTCTCAGTGCTCAGCCAAGATTGCAGGCCATCTGCATAGGGATATAAAGTCATGCTGCCAGAGCCGTTGGAACCTTTCTTGGTAGCAGGGGCATGAGCAGGAATAAAAATTTGACCCCTTTTGGAGGCGCACTTTCTCTGTCTACGCCCCAGCCCCAGGGCCAGAGGAGCTCATTCTCCCTGCCCCGGCCCCGGTTGAGCTCGCTCTTCCTGCTCCAGTACCAGGCCGGAGGAGTTCTGTGCCCCTGCCAATTATTGGGGGGGCCTGGCCTCTGCTTGCCACTCCCCTTGTGCATGTCCCTGCTTGGTCCAGAGAGATGGCTCCTGAACCTGTATTAACTTTCTGAAGGACTTCCCTCTGGTTGCCAGAAGTAATAATGTGTGTCCCAGCAGACCCAATTTCTCTCTCCTTCTTCTCTCCACACACAAGTTCCAAGATCCATGAGATCCTTTTCCAGATCCATGGATGGGGTGGGTGGTGAGGCCCTCTCTCTTTGATTTCCATCCTGGAAGGGACAGATAGATATGTGGAAGGTCCCTGACCTGACCTATAGGTTGTGAAAAAAGTTGTATTGAATGTGCATGTGGTGTTTAGGTAATTTTATCACACATTTTCTGGTTAGGCTGGAACAGGTGCAGAGAAGGACTACTAGGATGATCCGAGGAATGGAAAACCTGTCTTATGAGAGGAGACTCAAGGAGCTTGACTTGTTTAGCCTAACTAAAAGAAAGCTGAGGGGAGATATGATTGCTCTCTATAAATATATCAGAGGGATAAATACCAGAGAGGGAGAAGAATTATTTAAGCTCTGTACCAATGTGGACACAAGAACAAATGGATATAAACTGGTCATTGGGAAGTTTAGACTTGAAATTAGATGAAGGTTTCTAACCATCAGAGGAGTGAAGTTTTGGAATAGCCTTTCAAGGGAAGCAGTGGGGGCAAAAGACCTATCTGGCTTTAAGATTAAACTGGATAAGTTTATGGAGGAGATGGTATGATGGGATAACATGATTTTGGTAATTAATTGATCTTTAAATATTCATGGTAAATAGGCCAAATGGCCTGTGATGGGATGTTAGATGGGGTGGGATCTGAGTTACTACAGAAAATTCTTTCCTGGGTATCTGGCTGGTGAATCTTGCCCATATGCTCAGGGTTTAGCTGATCGCCATATTTGGGGTCAGGAAGGAATTTTCCTCCAGGGCAGATTGGCAGAGGCCCTGGAGGTTTTTCGCCTTCCTCTGTAGCATGGGGCATGGGTCACTTGCTGGAGGATTCTCTGCTCCTTGAAGTCTTTAAACCACGATTTGAGGACTTCAATAGCTCAGATATAGGTGAGAGGTTTTTCGCAGGAGTGGGTGGGTGAGATTCTGTGGCCTTCGTTGTGCAGGAGGTCAGACTAGATGATCATAATGGTCCCTTCTGACCTTAGTATCTATAAATCTATGAATCTAAGTATGGAGTAAGGTGCAGTGACTCAAACAGCGACAATAGCAAAGATGGATAGTTGCATGGTTAAAGCATTTGGCTGGGAATTAAGAGATCCTGGTTCTGCCACAGTCTTTGTTTACGACCTTGAATTTAGGCTGCTTTCAGTGCCTCAGTTTCACATGTATCTAGTGGGGATAACAATACCTTTCTACCTCACAGGGATGCTCATAAATGAGACTCAATTTATTAATATGAATATGGGGGAGTGATAAATTAAGAGGATAGGTCATGGGATCTGGCTTGCGTGAGAAACTGGGCACAAACAATATGGCCACACGTCAAGTCATACATCTTGGAACATAGAAGAATCAAATGCATAACTCAGTGGTGGGCAACTTGCGGCCCACCAGGGTAATCTGATTGCGGGCTGAAAGACATTTTGCTGACAGTGACTGTCCGAAGGCACCACCCCCCGCAGCTCCCAGTGGCCGTGGTTCTCTGTTCCCGGCCAATGGGAACAACGGGAAGCAGCGGCCAGCATGTTAAGGCGAGGTTAGATAAACACTTTTCAGGGATGGTCTAGGTATACTTGGTCTTGCCTCAGCACAGGGGGTTGGATTAGATGACCTGTTGAGGTCCTTTCTAGCCCTACAGTTTTATGATTCTAAGTAGGCCATATTTACAAGATGAGGACTCTATCCTGGGAACCTGTGACTCTGAAAAGGACTTGTGGAGGTCATTGCGGATAATCAGCAGAACGTGAGCTTCCAGTGTGACACTGTGGCCAGTGAAATCCTTGGATATACAGGAGAATCTTGAATAGGAGTAGAGAGGTTATATTACCACTGTATTTGGTACTGGTGCAACCGTTTTTGGAATACTGTGTCCATTCTAGTGTCCACAATTCAAGAAAACTGTTGATAAGTTAGAGATGGTTCAGAGAAGAACCATGGTCAGCATTTCTGGATGTCTTGTTAAACAATTATAACATTTTTGCCTTTCTTTTTGTCTATACATTTGTTAAAAATTAATACAAGAACCACTTGCATTAAAGAGACACAGTACCTGCACATCTACCAATGTGATATATGCCATCATGTGCCAGCAATGCCCCTCTGCCATGTACATTGGCCAAACTGGACAGTCTCTACGTAAAAGAATAAATAGACACAAATCAGACGTCAAGAATTATAACATTCAAAAACCAGTCGGAGAACACTTCAATCTCTCTGGTCACTCGATTACAGACCTAAAAGTGGCAATTCTTCAACAAAAAACCATCAGAAACAGACTCCAATGAGAGACTGCTGAATTGGAATTAATTTGCAAACTGAATACAATTAATTTAGGCTTGAATAGAGACTGGGAGTGGATGGGTCATTACACAAAGTAAAACTATTTCCCCATGTTTATTCCCCCCCACCACCCACTGTTCCTCAGACATTCTTCAATAGCACAGATATAGGTGTGAGGTTTTTTGCAGGAGTGGTGGGTGAAATTCTGTGGCCTGCGTTGTGCAGGAGGTCAGACTAGATGATCATAATAGTCCCTTCTGATCTAAATATCTATGAATCTATGAAATGGCCCACCTTGATTATCACTACAAAAGGTTCCCCATCTCTCCCCACACCCCCCTGCTCTCCTTACTGGTAATAGCTCACTTTACCTGATCACTCTTGTTACAGTGTGTATGGTAACACCCATTGTTTCATGTTCTCTGTGTATATAAATCTCCCCACTGTATTTTCCACTGAATGCATCTGATGAAGTGAGCTGTAGCTGATGAAAGGTTATGCTCAAATAAATTTGTTAGTCTCTAAGGTGCCACAAGTACTCCTTTTCTTTTTGTGGATACAGACTAACACGGCTGCTACTCTGAAACTAGAAACTGAATTCATTTTTCATATTTGACTGAAGGGGTTTCAGGTCCCAAAACTTACTTTGAGCCATCTGCTAATTTTTCTGATTTTGCAACCATATTTTCCCTATCTTTAAGGGCCCAATCATTCAAGCTGCTAAGCAACTCCTGAAGGTGCTGGATGTTTTCAGCTTCTCATCACTGGAGTTGTTCAGCACTTGGCAAAACCAGGCCTCCAAAGTGCTGTCAAATATACAGCATAAACTGGCTGTCTAAATGCAGAAGAATGTTCAGACGGAAGTGTGATTTTTGTATTGATGGTGTCCCTTCAGTGTTTACACTAGCCCTTTCTAATAAAATGAAAGCAAATGAAGCACATATGGACATTTCACAGAGATTCACCAATGCTAAATATTTCTATTGTTGTTTTAGACACCAGTCTCTGTAATGGTCTTCATTCTAAACATTGTTTATTATATTTCGTTAATTGTAAATATGAAATGGAATTAACATGAAGTGTGTGTAGAATTAGCAGATGTCATGATCTTGCACTGTTGTAGCCCTCTATCTAAGATACTTCTACGGCCATCATCATCACAATATCTGAGCACCTCATAATCTTTAATGTATTCATCCTCACAACACCACCCCTATGAGGTAGGGAAGTACTATGACCCCCATTTTACATATAGAACAGAGACATGGGGGGGGGCTAAGTTACTTGCCTAAGATCACAGAGGAAGTCAGTGGCAGGGTATGAACTTGCACCTATGTCTCTCAAGTTCTAGTCTAATTCCCTAACCACTGGGCTGTCCCATAACTGCTAACCTCTATCCTTTGATTGTTTTCATCTCTTACTATGCTATGTCTAATTTTAGGGCCAAATCCTTCTCACCTTATCCCTATAAGTAATGAATCAGTGGGACTACTGGCATAAAAGGAGCAAGCTTTGGCCCCAATTCCACAAGCATTTGTGCATGTGCTTGACTTGTTGCACATGAGTTGTCAGATGAATGTCAATGGTGTAGTCCTATTGTTATCAATGGGACTACTCATGCATGTAAATGTAAGCACATGAGCAAGGATTTGCAGGATCAGGGCTTTGATTGTAAAGTCCTCAGGGCTGGGATCTGCCATTTTTCATTTGTCTGGGAAGCATAATGCAGAGCTATGGAACTGTATCAGTACTACATAATAGGCATAATAATATTTTCTGTGTACCTCCCCACAAAAGAAAAATGTGTTGCTGATCATTAAAACTCACTGAAATCTTCCATTACTGAAATGACTAGGTGATACAATGTAGCAGCTGAGAATCAGCAGGATTCTGGTTGGCTTCATTTTTCTATGTATGCACCTACAACAAATTGATTTGCTACAACCCAGTTCCAGACATCACCTTATTTCAAGTACAGTTACCTAGGAAACCACAGTATACTGCTGGGACAAGCTGCCCACTTCTGTTCCTGTGTAAGCTATTAAAACATCAACTCTCTCTGTCCAAGAAGAGCAGCACACTGATTATTTCAACTTCTAGCAATTTCATAATTTATTTTATATCAATACAGTTTAATTATTTATATACCTGTGTGTGTGTGTGTACACACACACACACACACACACACACACACATACCTATCTATATTATATAATATAGGTTGTACCATTGACTGTGGGACTACTGATATTGTGTGTGTATACATATCTATTATATGTACATACACACATGCACTAGCTTGTATACTTATGTATATATACATATAGATAGACACTGTGTGTGTGTGTGTATATATACTCATGCATGCGTATGAGTACTACTCACATAAGCTGCTAAAGAACACAAAGCCATGGCAGCAAGTTAATAACTGATCTTTTTAGCCTGTTGTTTGAAGAGCATTTTTCCAGGCCCCTCCTTCAGCTACCAGAAAGTTTTCAGAGTCAGTGGATGGGCTTAATGCTTCCTTTTACAGAGATGAGAGAATGAATGGGCATCCCACAGATGGGAAGACAAACCCTGCAATGTAAATCTCCCAGACTATTTTGCTCTGTACCATAACTTGTGTTGCCACGTGCAGGTTTTGGCTGGACTTTTGTCCCCATCTGTGATAAATGAAGGGGAGGGGGGTAGCTCCCTTTTATGGACACCCAGCAAGTTAGCTACAATATACCTGTTAGTAACTGTTCTCTACTTGCTTTATCTGTAAAAGGTTAAAAAAGCCCATAGGTAAAAGGAAGGGAGTGGGCACCTGACCAAAAGAGCCAATGGGAGGGCTAGAACTTTTTGAAATATTTCCCTTTGTCTGTCTGTGGTTGTTCTCCCGGAGAGCAGGGACAGGGCTGGGACTATGCTGTAAGAAGCTTTAAGCCAGGTATGAAATACCATCCAATCATACATAGAAACTACTTATTAAAAACTCCAGATATGTAAGTAGATGAGGGAATGTCTAGGAAGATGTGATTAGGTTTATCTCTTTTGTTTCTTTATGGCTTGTGGACTCCTCTGTGCTAACTCCAGGTGCTTTTGTTTTGCTTATAACCTTTAAGCTGGACCTCAAGAAAACCATTCTTGATGCTTAATTATTATATTTGCTCTTTTTAAATCTAGCAATAGCCTAAGTTCCAGATGTATTTTCTTTCTTTTTGTTTTTAATAAAATTTACCTTTTTTTAAGAACAGGATTGGGTTTGTGAGTCCTAAGAGGTTTGTGCACATGTTGTTGAATTAGCTGGTGGCAACAGCTGATTTCCTTTGTTTTCTTTCTCAGCTCTTCCCTGGAGAGCAGGGGTGGGTGGGTGAAAGGGCTTGAGGGTACCCCACAGGGAGGAATTCCCAAGTGCGCCTACCTGGGTCCGAAGGGGTTAGGGTTAGGGCAGCATCTACTGCTCCAAAGTCAGAGAAAAGCTGTAACCTTGGGAGTTTAATACCAGCCTGGAGTGGCCTTGACACCATTTTTCATCAACAAAAAATATTTTGATTTTTCAGCAGAAAAAACAAAACAAAACAAAAGTCCAACCATTTCCTTTTAGAGATGGAAATAGGCTAAGAAGCTGCCCTCAGTCAACAAAGGGGGAGACCTCTAGCATAATGCAAAGCTATGCTTGTGGAGATAGCTCAATGTCTACCCTGAAGGTTACTTGATGGAAAAGATCATAAGTATCTGATCCTTTTTACCACCCTAGCTAGAAGCCAAATAAGTATCAAGGCTAAAATGCAGGGAAATAGGGGCAGGAGGGGAGTGAAATCTACCCCTATAATCTACCGCTATAGCAATGCAGCTGCACCATTTTCATAGGGTGTTAGGAGTCACTGCACCAGTATAAGTATGGATCCGACGGCTGTTCCCCTACCCTGACCTGCACCCATCGCCACGCTCTGTGCTGGCTTATGTATGGCTAATTTATAGACTCTGTGGCAGATAGAGTGTGCAAAGAAACTCACAGTTGTGACTTACCCACTGTTGCCTACCTCTCCCCCTATCCCAGGAAGCTGCCTAATGTGGCTTAACGGGTGAAGAGAGTCTTGTGTGACCCTTTCCATCAAGGAAAATTTGACCCCAAATGGAGAATAAGGCACAGAATGGCAGTAAAGTGCTTTTAAAGCTGCAGCCGATTTTGACATTCATACTCTCACAGCCTGCTCTTCGAATTGCACATCCATCAGGAATATTTACAATCACTGTGGAAGGTTTAATTGAGACATGATCTCGCTGCCTTGACTTAGTAATTTGCTGCCTGAAATGGCTCCTGGATGGTTACTAAGTTCTCACTGAGAAGCCATTGTGAAGTATATCTGCCTTGCCAATTACGTGTAACATCACATATTAATTTAATTTTTTTTCTCTGCTTCAGCAGCTTCTTTAGCATATAAACGAGCAAGTCCACCAGGTGGCATTCTCCTGTTTCATTTTATGTTATGGTAGGTCACTGGACAGCAGCAGGTGCTGAAAGATTTTTGTGTGTGCAATCAGCCCCCAGCCCCCACCATTGCTTTTTCAGGACATCACTTAAGCATGTACAGAAGTTCTGTTGTGAATTGGGGCCTGATCCCAAAAAACGCTGAGCTCTCTCAACTCCTTCTGAGATGCACAGGAGTGAGAACAATGAGGATCAGGACTTAAACCCACATAGATTGTTTTGTCCACAAACAGGTGTCATGCCGCAAGTCACTACCAAGAAAGCTGGATTTGTATGTGAAAGACACAACATGGCAGTAGCCCCACCATTTTTTTTTAAAGCTTTCACTAGATTGGCCCTTTTCATGTTCTGGGATGCAGTCCAGACCAGTGAGGGGTTGTGTCATCACCTGCCCAATAACCCTGCTGGGGTAATGCTCTGCCGCTGCATCTCCCTTGTCTGGATGCTCCCAGCCAGCATATGAGCATGCACAAAGTATCTGTGTGACAAGCAATCCTGGGACAGCAGCTCTGAGTCCGGTAGCCTGGTTGTCATACCACAGTCACACTCTGGAATCAGATTTGGTTACACCTGGCAAAATGACCCCAACACCTCCTAGTCCCGAATTTTCCCAAAATTTGCAATGTCCAGCCCTCTTCTGGACCCCTCAGAGGAATAAGGTTTGTTTGTGTCTCAAGAAACAACCTGCACAGCTTATCATTTTAGCTGGCTTTACCTATCACTTCAATTCAAACACAGCACTGGGTTGGTTTAGATTAAAAATGAAACAAGTTTATTAACCAAAGGAGATGGGATTTTAAATGAATTCAAGGATAAACGATAGAGTTAGACATGGTTACATGCAAATAAAAGTGAAAAATAATTTATAGAAACCAAAACTTAACAAAACTACAGTCTCGGGTCAAGGTAAGATTCTTATCACACTTCCTTCCAGCAGGAGGATTGACTATCCCTTGGGTCAGGATCTTCCATAAAGCCTAAAGTGCTTTGTTCCTTTGTCTCCTTAGGTGAAAGATCACTTGGGGTTCTTTGCCCCTCTCTCTCATAGTCCAGTGAATCTTTGAAATGGATTCTTCTAAATGCTGCTCCTCAAAGTAAAGCACATTCAAGCTATGAGGAAGGAGACCTGGAGTCTGTTGGTGAAGGACGTTCCATGCTGGTTTCTTCCCCCGCTGGTGTTTGCTAAAATGAAAATTGATCATTTTCCTGCAGTCTCCTCCCTCCCTCTTCCCCCCTGCCACAATGCTGAGTGGTTATCTCCTCCCTTTGTTGGCTTGATTGTTTTGTTTACCTTTTATGTAAATTGTATTTCCATTGTCTCTTAATGCACATTGGAAGTACCTTTATGGTGGCAGAGCCACATTCCTTTGTCTAGGGTGGGGTAACTTCAGCCCTGCCTGGCAAGCACATTTTAAGAACATAATTCCCAGTATGTTTGTAATTTTGAATTTGTCCTCCATACATACACCATGCAATAATGCTAATGATCAGTGTGTTATTAGGTTTCTATTGATACCTTACTGGACACTTTTAAATACAGGTTATGATTGTAGTGAGTTGGTATTGTACAGTGACCTGAAACTCACTACCAGATGCCAGTGAGCCCCTTTCCCTCTCGCATTGGGATTCTGTTGGGGTCACAGCCCTGTTATTCAATTCACATCATATGGGGATTAAGCTGCATGGCTCCCATTAAAATTAATGGAAACCATGCAGCTAAATCTCAGAATCCCTTGTTGGAAAGTTATCCCTTTGAATCCTGGAGAAAGATACTTATGGGTGTGTCACTGAATTGCTACTTTAACTGCTCCACATATTAGGTTCCCTTGCTGTCGTGTGGGCTTTCCTATGTGATGCAGAGTTCTGCCTGGACTGTGCATAGGGTAGTGGAGTTTGCAGTGCCACTCAGCACTGGTGATTAGTGAAACTATTCCTAAACAGCAGTGCTGCTCATGTTGTCAGTGACTCTGACTACAGGCCCACATCAGTGGAGAAAAGTATAAATAAATACGTATATGAAGTCATGTGAATCGTATAACCTCTTTCATCGCAAAGGAGTCCCCACATGCCTTAAAACCGAAGCAAACTACTATGCAAGCTATACACATGCGTCCTTTCACTCTCCACCTCTAGGATGAAAAATGGCATTTTTTAACAGCTCACAACAGTTTAGTATAGGACAAGAACAATACCTTATCCAGTCAAAACCTCTGCAATGCATTCCTCATTTGTTGGGACAAAGATTCATTCAGCTAAGGGATTTTCTTTTATGAAGGATGTCCCTAGAAAGAATTGCTAATCCTGGCTATAGTAACTGCATCAATTCCTGGGACTAGTCAATGGAAACGGATGTAGCACACATTCAAATTGAATTTTTGAATGGCTCTGTGCATTGCTTTCCTGGCTAATAATACTTGCAAGGCTGTTTTGATTCTTCCATACATGTGTCTTGGAAGATAGTGTGTTTACGCTGATGGATTACTCATTAAAGATATTGTAAGTGATTGAAAGAAGGGCCCTGGCAATAGCTAAACTTCTGACAGTTCCCTGAGATGTAAAAGCAACTGATGGCTGAGAGAAATATTGATGATAGCTGCATTTGTGCCTCAACATCATTAAAGCTTGATTGCTTTTTTGGCACAATTATAAAATTAGTGGAGGAAGGAAAGCGGTAAGTAGCGAACACTTATATTTCAGTAAAACATTTACTTCATTGATAAGTTGATTCAACACTACTTTGATATGAACAGCTTGAATACTGGCCAAAATGGAGTAACATTTGTGAACACGTTTTTTTCTCAGTTGCTGACATTGTGTTGGTGACAATAAAATAAAATGAAACCCACACTGCACATTGCCACTTGTGGAAACTATTTTGTTCAAGGGTGGGGTTTGTGCTCCTCTTCCCTTGAAATGGGCATAGAGTTTGGCTCCCTGAACTAATAGACGTCCTGGTTTCTGTGGGAACCCTTGGTCTCTAAGCAGATCTCATCATGAGTGAAGGTCCAAGCTCTTTAAATGGTGTATAATTACCGGTATTATAGATAAAATTGGTAGCACTGCATTTTTTCACCCTGTTTTCAGACATTTATAACTTTACTAAAATTTGTTTGGTCTGAAATTTTCCATGTCAGGTGACTTCCTCAAGATGAATCCTTTCAGAAAGTTTCAGAAAAAAATGGTTCAGCCATTTCTGATAGGAGTTTCGGGGAAAATATCTTGTTCTGCCCCTGTTTAAAAAAAAATCTTATATCCATTTAACTGAGAGGCTCTGGCCTCTACATGCTTTGAAGCAGGGACCTGAAATTTGTTTTTTGATAGTTTTTTTGATGTAATTTCCTAATTTAAAAAAAATGTTAAAAGAACATTAAGGTTGAAAAATCAAGCCCTGAAAAGTTAGAATTAAAGTTTGTGCAAACCTTAGTTCAGAGTTTCTGTGTCTATGCATTATAATACAATCTTTCATTACATGATTACATTGTATTTTTTCCACAGGATCACTGCCTCATTCAGTGCACAGGCAGGATCTGCTCTCTGGATGAATCAGGTTTTGTAGTGAAGGAGACTGTAAGATTCCTGCCTCATTTGTTGCAGAAGTTGGAAGGTATGTAGTGAATGAGGCAGGGAACAGCAGAAAGAGAAAGGGTTGTCTCATGGTTCATGCAGTTAAATAATGCCATGGGTAATTGCATTGTATCCCTGTCTCTGCCACCAAATTCCTATGTGATGCTTGGGCAAGTCATTTAAACCAGACTTTTCCAGGTGGTCAGTAATTGTGCATTCCTCATGTTCTGGGTGCCCAACATAAGACATTTGGGGCCAGATTTGCGAAGTGCTGAGCTCCCACAGCAGAAAATGAAGTTGATGGAGCTGGACTTTGAAATCAAGCATCAAGTCCTCTGAAAAATCAAATCATACATGCCTCAAGTTGGAGACCCAAAATTATTGGTGATTTGACAGTTTGGCCTTAATCTCTCTGTACCTCACTTCCTTATCTATAAAGTGGGAATAATAATCTCACCTGTTCTCACAGGAGCATTGTGAAGCTAAATGTTTGTGAAGCACTCATACTCTAGTGATGAGTACTGTAGAAATACCCATGAAAAAGTTAATAATTTTGTGTTCAGTACAGGATTTGAGTAATGTACATTAATTAAGACCTAGGGCCTTATTTATTCTCATTCAAAGAAACGTTGATTAATGGCCCTTTCATTGAATGAGGAGGAGGTCCTGTGGAAAAAAATAGGATATGATCATGTAATTAAAGACTATTGTAATTCAGATGGGTAAATAATGGATTTTTGGGTTTGGCTATTAAAAAAAAAAAGTTTTGGGTTGACCCAAGAATGAAGTTATTTCAAATGTTTTGTTGAATCAGAGTTTTCTTTAAAAAAATTGCTTTTGGTTGAATGAAATGTTTCATTTTATCCCTATTTTGTCTGACCCAATGCATTTCATTTTAATTTTGAGCATTTTAAAAAATGTTTTAAACAATTAAATTAATTCAAAGGAAATTTCTAAATGAAATTTCATATCCAAAAGTTTCATTTTGAAAATGGTGAAACAAAACATTTTATTTTTCAGATTTTTTTTTTTACCAAAATAACTTGGTGAAATTGACATGAATTCACAAAATGCTTTGGCATAGCCAAATCTGCACTTTTTGCCTAAAAAAGTTTCAGTTAAATAATTTTGCACCCAGTTCTAATCGGAATACACATATACAAGCCAGCCAGATTAATTCTGACACCTCCTAACTTTTGAACGCTTGACTTTGTAATCTCAACTTTCTTTTAATGTAGCTTTATTGGTTGTAATAATACCTAGGTGCATGGAGGCCTTTAAGAATGCTTAATCAAAATCACCTACTATTTCCTCTAAAAATAATTGTAAGCTACGACAGTAGCAGGTAGAAAAATTAGCTAGCAGGTGTCCTGACCAAAATTAAGAGAAGCATACTACTAGTTATACTTTATAATATCGATCTGCATGTGCTGATGCCACTAAGTATTTAGGGAATTTAATCATTAATAACTTTCTCATTCCTAAACCAGCACTTTTCAAATCCATGTCACATGCTCTTGCCCTCACTGAGGATTAACTGTAAGGCATGTTTAAATTTTTAAAGAGTGCTAGTTTTGAGGTTATGAGAGAGCAGAGAAAAAAGAAGAGAACCATTTTTTCCAAAACAAAAACCTGCAAATATTTCCATGGACTCATAATTGAAAACCCTCTTGCCTGATTTTTTTTAAGACTCTGCCCCTGCCCCCCATGACCTCTGGATTGGATCAGGGAGAATATTTCATATCAGTCATTTGTTGTATGGCATTTTGCCTCCTTTTCTGTTAATCATTCTTGAACTATGAATTGTTTGTGAGCAATTAGTTGTATTAGTAATTTGAGCTGTTTTGACTGGACACAGGTTACATGGTATAGCTCTGTTCCTTGATTGGGTGAGGGTAGAACCAATTAGCAGGCCTTTGGTGTGAATCCTCACAACTACTAATTCAAAATTCAATTTCTGCAAATAGTCACAAATATTAATTTAACAATAATTGTTTCAGCAAACCGTCTTGGGAGTAAATTTATACTCCAGAAAACAAATGGAGAGTGAAAGCCTCCCTTGTGCACCTCTTAAGTCCCTCTTAAGCCCTATTTTAATGGATAGTAGACCTTCTGTTGGCTCTCCACACAGGGAGAGCCAGCTTTCATTCAGAAAGCAAACAGAAAAGGGATGAAATAGCAATCAGTACATTGTTTTTAAATGAATCATTTGCAAATTTGTGTAAGTTTGTTGCAGTATTTGTCTGTCCATAGGCTGGATTAAAAATAAGCATTTGAATTTTCAGCCTGAATAAAGCTTCTTTATGAAAGTTAGAAGGATGTTGTTTGTTACTAGAATTCTGTAATGATATGATTTGTTGCCATTACAAAGACTTCAGCTGCCAGGATTTGTGCTACCAAGAGGTCAATCTCCTTTGCTGTCCACCAACATGGTACAGACACTCCTAAATTCTTAATGATGAAAACTCAAATTCATCAATAAATACACAAATCCAGTTTATATAGCAGTTTATATAGTCGCTCCATCCAAAGAGCTGACATCCAAATGGGTCCCCTTTTTTTACTGAAAAATGTACTGATAGTCAGTTTTCTTTTTTGTTTTTAAACTGATTGTCAGTAAAAGTTTGCTGATGGTTAGTACCCTGGCCAAAAATACCCATCAGCCTTGGCTGGCAACCCAGCCTGAGTCATCTTTGCCTTATACATGAAAAGTATGAATGTATTTGCTTTAATACTCAGTTTACTTTTTAAAACCATATATGCTTGTGCCCAAGACATAATTTCTTCCTGATAGAAATTCAGCAGTTCTTGAGTTAACTTCATCTTGCCCTGCTCCTCCCTTGCTCGGAGGGAAGGAGGGCCAGTCATATGCTACTGGTAACAGATTAGTCCCAGAATTGTCACCCCCGTAACCCTGCCCCTGCTCAGCTGTGCTGGTCAGTATGTTGGAAGGTTGGAGCCAAGACCCCGTCCACTCTCTGTCCCTTTCCACCTACTCCTAGACCCAGGAATTAGGGAAGTGGCTATGCAGGGATGTGGGCTGGGGAGCCTTACTCCCACTTGCTCCTTCACGGCAATGATCTGGCCCTGAACCATTTTCTTCTCCCATTTCTGAGACTTCTCATTCTAGCTCCATTTCCACTTGCTTCCCCTTTCTTCATATTGGCCACCTTCCTCTGGCTGATGCTGCTTTTTCCATTGTAGAAATATACCTCATGTGAGCCCACATTATACTGCCTGTATGAGCCTGCTGCTAACACTTGGCAGTCATTTCACGGTGAGAGCTGTGGGGAACCTCCATCTCTGTGCAGCCATCTGAACCTCATTTTAAGGATCCCCAAGGCCCTTGCAAGGCTTGTTTCTTATTAGCCCCATTTCTCTCTCTTGTGGCTGATTTTGAAGATAAAGGATCCTATTTAAAATTCACATGTTACTATCTGGGACACAAAGTCTAGTGTGGAGTAACACAAATATTTCTTTGTCACACTTTCATACAACAAGAATTCATTTTACTTTATACCAACTCGATAAGCAGAGCTGAACTAAATTTTAACATGTGGTGGAGGGTAGACATCTGTTACATTAAAGATGTCATATGTGGATCTAGGATATTTTACTAAAAAGATTCGCAAGGCTCTTTCTGGCATCACAAATTACCCTGATGTTCATGCTGTGGAAGTGCTTCTTGTTCCCAGTGTAGCTGCTCCTCCTACCACTGTAACATGAGCACAGAGCAACAGCCCTACAACAGTGGAGGAAACAGTAAATGTCACAGAAACCTTTCCAGAATTTCTGTTTGCAGTGCTGTTGCAGCCCTGTCAGTCCCAGGATATTAGAGAGAGAAGGTGGGTGAGGTAATACCTTTGATTGGACCACTAATGTTGATGAAGAGAAATGGGGCTCTTTCACCAACATTAGCTGGTCCAATCAAAGATATTACCTCACCCACCTTGTCTCTCAGAATTTCTGTGGCATTGGGGGTATATTTGGAAGCTGTGTGTGCGCTTGAATGTCTTGTAACACAGTATCCAGAAATGGAATATAAATGGCACCTGAACTCATCTGCGTGACATCCACCTGCCACACAGACCAATTTCTGCAGTGGAGGGATAGAGTGTCTTTGGCTTCTTCTACTCTACAGCAACCCAAGAGAGAAGACAGCAAAGTTCTAAAGACCAGGGACCATATTAGGCCATCAATTTTTAAACAGAATTGTTAAAAACCAAATCTTATTAGAGCCACATACAAAAAAACAGGATTAAAATATAGTGGCACAATGTGGCCCTTGATGTGCTTCTCATCCATCAATTCTGATCATTTGTTTGTGGTCAATACACTTTGCTCCTATTTCCTCAGCATTGAAACCCCCCTGAGAAGTATAATATTGACTAGAACTAATTGAACTATTCACTGTGAACAATATATTAATCTGACTTGTCCCTTTTTCCTCCTTGTCAATTGGCCAGGATCAGCTAACTTGTTTGGCCAGACCAACATAATTGGGCCTTTAGCACAGTGTTTTTCAAACCATGGGTTGTGACCCAGTACTGGGTCATGGAATGTAAGGCACTGGGTCGCTTTGCTCTGGTCAGCACTGCCAACCGAGACATTAAAAGTCCCGTTGGCGGTGCTGCCAAACTAAGGCAAGTTAGTGCCTACTTTTTCCAACACCATGCTGTGCCCTGGAAGTGGCCAGCAGTGGGTCCAGCTTCTAGGCAGGGGGGCCATGGTGCTCTGCGCGCTGCCCCCGCCTCGAGCACCGGCTCTGCACTCCCACTGGCTGGTTTCCGGCCAATGGGAGCTGGGGGGGCCGTGCCTGTGGGTGAGACTCACTCTAAGCCGCTTGTGGGCCTCTACCTAGGAGCTGGACCTGTTGCTGGCTGCTTCCGGGGCACAGTGCGGTCCGTGGTGCCAGGACAGGTGGGAAACCTGCCTCTGCACCCCAGCTGTGCCACTGACCAGGAGATGCCGGAGGTAAGTCCGCGCCCCAACCCCAATCCCCTGTCCCAGCCCTGAGCCCCCTCCAAACCCGGAGCCCCTCCTGCACCCCAAACCCCTCATCCCTGGCCCCACTCCAGAGCCTGCCCCCCCAGCCTAGAGCCCTGACCCCATCCCGCACCCCAAACCCCTGCCCCAGCCCAGAGCTCCCTCCCACACCCCAAACCCCTCATTCCCAGCCCCACCCTGAAGCCCTCACCCTTGCACCCCAGCCCTGAACCCCTTCCACACCCCAAACCCCTCATCCCCAGCTCCGCTGGGTTGCGGGCATCAAAAATTTTCTTCAACTGGGTCCCCAGAAAAAAAGTTTGAAAACCACAGCTATAGCCTGTTCATGAAGTGTGTGTAGTGAGTGTTCTTTTAAATATTCAGTATTTGGAATTTAGGGACTGAATTATAAGAATGGTCACTTAAGTGACATTGTGTGGTTTCAGTTCCCTGCTTGGGTACCCTGACTTTTTAAAGCAGCAATAGTGCCTGATGAAATAACTAGGGCATTGAATCTCTCAGCGTGTGTGTGTGGACTGTAACTGTGGGTGTCCATTAAAGGTTTCAGGCTACATAATAAGCATGGAGACAGTTGAAGGTGAAATCTGTGGCAGCCCAATATCCCTCTGGGATAAGAAAACAGTGAAAGGACAAAAGTTACCTGGGAACATAGAAAGTACCATGCAGAATTACACTTAAGGCAGCTTCCTTCAACCTATCTTTCTAATGTAGACCAGGCCTAAGTCGACCTGTTAATGTCTACGCTACCGGGTCCTTTATGCTGACCTAAGTCGCCTGTAATGTCGACTTCTGTAATCCATCTCTGTGAGAGGAGTAGTGCTTAATTCAATTTTCATGGGTCAACTGCAAGGTAGTGCAGATGCAGCATTGTGTAATTCGACTTAATTGGCCTCCAGGTGGAGTCCCACTATGCTCATCTGTGACCGCTCTGGAGATCATTCTCAATTCTGCTGCACTGCAGCCAGGTCCACAGGAAACAGCCCCTTCCCTGCTAAAGCCCCAGGAATTTTGGATTTCCCATTTCCTGTTTGATCAGCATTGGGAGTGTGCCAGCTTGAGCCTAGCTGATCATGTAGACTACACACCCCAAACGCGCTCCAGCCTGGTCTGCACAGGAGGTGGTGGAGCTCATCGCTGTGCGGGGAGAGGAGTCTGTGCAGGCAGACCTCTGATCCAACAGAAGAAATGCTGACATCTATGCAAAGGTTGCTCGTGGAATGGGGGAAAAGAGCTACACGAGAGACACACAGCAGTGCCGGGCGAAAATAAAAGAACTTCACTAAGCGCACCAGAAGGCAAGGGAGGAGAACAGTCATTCTGGTACTGAACTCCACACATGCCAGTTCTACAATGAGCTGCATGTGATTTTTGGGGTGACCCTACCAGCACCCCCACAAGCAACATGGACATCTCACAGGTGTGTGAGTCTAGGGACAACAAAAAGGACATATGGTGGATGAGGAAGAGGACGAGAATGGGAGACAGGCGAGTGGTGGATCCATTCTCCCCAAGAACCAGGAAATATTCTTAACCCTGGAGTCCTGTGGGTCACAGGATATCACAGTGGCTGACCGTGATCCCGGGGAAGGCACCTCTGGTGAGTATACAGTTACAATCAAAGTCCAGTTAAACTTTAGTGGGCAAACACATTCGGTGGTATTGCATGTTTACTGTGAAGAAAAAGCGAGGTGCTGTGGTTCTCTGCTTACAAGAGACCGCTACTGCTACTCAGAGGGTGGCCCCCGGAAAAGATTGTTTGTGTGGACTGGGATAGCCTGGGAATCCTCCATGGATATTTCTAGGAAACTTTCATGGAGGTACTCTGCAATCCTTTGCAGAAGGTTTCTGGGCAGGGCAGTCTTATTTCTTCCACCATGGTAGGACACTTTCCCACGCAACACCTGAATTAATTCTGCTGGCATCATTGCGGTACACAGCAAAGCAACATAAGGACCGGGTCTATACCCAGATGCTTGCACCATCTCCTTCCTTTCCACCTCTGTTCTCCTCAGGAGACTGATATCAGATAAGGTCGCCTAGGGGAAATGGGGGAAGTTCTCATTAAAAGTGCTCTTATGAGAAAAAAAGGGCATGTAGACCCACCCAATATCCCCCCAACCCCATTCTGGATCGCCAAACCATTCGGCTGCTAATGTGCCTTTTCTGTGCTCAGAATGGGTCGACAAGTAGTTTAAAGTGGCTGATGGGGGACTGGGGCCCCACATGAGAGATTCCGCAATTTGGGAGTGAAAACATTCCCGCCACACACACACACCCCATTGGTAAACAACTTCCTGTGGTGCTATGGGGAAGGACCATTGTTCGACTAGCTACCTCTGCTCCTGACATGAGCCTGCCATAAATTTCATTAAAAGTGTGGTCACCCGTGACTTGCGGGGACCTACTCACCACGGCTGGAGCAGCAAAGCAACACAGTGAACGGTTACGGATTCTGATTATGTTATGGCTTGCACCTAGTGTAATAAGGGGTTGTTGTTTTTATGAAAAAGGTCTTGCTATGGAAACATATATTCATGTACAATAGCGCCTTTATTTTTTCCCATGACTGACAGCTGGAAGTGTGTCCTCCACCATGTCATCAACACCTGAAAGCTGACTTTTGCTGATTAGAAGGGGGAGAAAGAGAAGGCGGGAGGACACGTTCACTGAGATAATGAACACCTCCGGACAGCTGACAGCATGGAGGATTTCACTGTCCGAAAAGTTAGACATGGATATGGAGAGCAGGAAAGCTTCCAATAAGCAAGAGCATGCGGCGCAGGATGAGATGCTTCAGATTATGAGGGACCAAGCAGACCTGTTGAGGCATCTGGTTGAGCTGCAGGAACAAAAGCAGGAGGGTAGAGGCCCTCTGCAGACCCTGGTGGACAGCCAGCCAGTCAGCATTGCCTGGCACAGAATCATCCTCCCCCAAGCGTTCCATGAGGTGTGGGCAAAAAGTCCATTATCCCTTTCACTTGACTCCCTTTCACTTAACTGCAAGGATCAGAAGGCTCCCATACACAGACCTTTGATGGTCTGGAATGCGGTGTTATGTTACACAGCTGAAAATCTTTCTCCCGTTCCAACTTTACAACCCCTTTTCCCCACAGTTACCTTTTTTTTCTGTTCTCCCTCTTTCCTTATGTTTGTTAAATAAAGTAAATGGATTTGAGAAATAAATGTTCTTTATTGAGTAGAAGCAGTGGGCTTGAGCGGGGGGTTGGCTTTAAAGGGACAGTGGTACAAGCCAGGTGAAGGTTTGGGAAAACCCAATGCAGACAGCCAGCTCACATTACTGTGACTCATTACTGAAATGGCTTTTCAAAGCCTTGTGGATACACAGAGCCCCTTGCTGTGCTCTTCTTATTGCCCTGGTGGCTGGCTGCTCAAAAATGACTGCCAGGCGATCTGTTTCAGCTGCCCACCCCTGTGGAAAATTTCACCCCTTTTTTTCACAGATATTATGGAGCACACAGCAGGCAGCTATAACCATGGATATGTTCTCTTCACTAAGGCCCAACCTTGTTAGTAAACTTCTCCAGCACCCTTTCAAAAGACCAAAGGCATATTCAACCACCATTCTGCGCTTGCTGAGCCTATAGTTGAACAGTTCCTTACTGCTGTCCAGATGGCTCGTGAATGGCTTCATGAACCATGGGTACAAAGGGTAGGCTGGGTCCCTCAGGATAACTATAGACATCTCAACATTGTCAATGTTCATTCTGTGGTCTGGAAAGAGAGTCCCATATTGTAGCTTTTTGAACAGACCTGAGTTCCTAAAGATGCGCATGTCATGAACCTTTCCCGACAATCCTACGTTGATGTCAGTGAAATGCCTCCTGTGATCCACCAGCACTTGCAACACCTCTGAAACTTATCCCTTTCACTTTATGTACTCTGGCAAGGTGGTCTGGTGTCAAGATGGGGATATGTGTGCCGTCTATCGCCCCACCACAATTAGGGAACCCCATCCAGCAAAACCATCCACTATGTCTTGCACATTTTCCAGACTCACTACCCTTCATAGCATAAGTCGATTAATGGCCCTGCATGCTTGGAGCACAACAGCTCCCATTGGTGATTTACCTATTCCAAATTGATTCCCCACTGACTGGTAACTGTCTGGTGTTGCAAGCTTCCAAATAGCGATTGGCACTCACTTCTCCACTGTCAGAGCAGCTCTCATTTTTGTGTTGCTGAACTGCAGGGCAGGGGAAAGCTCTGCACAAAGGTGGCCTTCCGCATTCAAAAGTTCTGCAGCCACTGCTCGTCATCCCATACCTGCAAAATGATGTGGTCCCACCTGTCAGTGCTTGTTTCACAGGACCAGAAACGGCGCTCAACAGAGTGCAGCTGCTTTGTGACTGCCAGCAGCAACTGTGAGTTGTTGTTTTTTCAGTGGCTTGCAGCAGGGCTGCTTGCAGGACATTGCTAAGTTCCACGCGGCGGATCCTACTTCAGCTCTGGAAACACTGCAGGAGAAAGCACAAGGTGTTTGAGATGCTCTGAGCAGGAGTGCACAACTGAGCAGGTTCCATGCTTCTGGGGTTATGGCATATGCACAAAGGTTTTAAGGCACAAAAACCACTGGGTTGTTTGCCATTGAGCACAGTGCATCATGGAATGCTGATGCTATGTTCCCATTGTCCCCTGCAACAGTGTTTTGGTCCCATGAGGCATTGCACAAACTTCCCAAAACACACTGTGGCAAGTTGCATTTTGGGATAGCTACCCACTATGCACTGCTTTGAGTATCGATGCAGGCACTGCTAGTGAGGACGCACTCCATCGAGACAATGAGCATAGTGTTGCCACGCACAATCGACTTAATTAATTCAGAGTCTTGAGGTTGAATTAGATAAAATTGGCTTAATTTTGTAGTGTAGACAAGCCCTTAGAGTGGAAAGGTTTTTTTGAACATGACTCATCCCTCAAAAACCAGTTATAGCAATTCACATTTATATAATGTGAAGAAGGCAAACAGCAGTCAATTTGTGAACAAAAAAGATGCAGAGGGGAACAAATTACTGCAACAAACTCTCTGGCTCCCTTGAAACTGTGGCATTGGCACATTCTTCCCTACCCTGGTCCTCATGGGGGAAAGGCCAAAAAAAAAAAGGCAGTGGAGGCCGAAAAGCTATGGGGATTCAAGCCCAAAGATTCTGGCCAGTGTCTCCCACTTAGTTCTCCACTGCAGCACCCCCTACCCACTGCAGAACCAGTAGCCGTGTTGCTGTTGGCTTCTCTGTTCTGTGACTGTGAAAGGAGGACAGAGAGAGAAGAGCAATGACTTATGCTGTGGAAGCATTAATTGTGTGACTTCTCTGTGGTTTTGAGGGGTGCTGCTGATAGCTTAGTGAAGATCCTGCCCCTCTGCCAGCCTACTTCTTCCTGAGCCTGAGCCACACAGATATTTTGCAGAGGGGAAAGGTTGAAGAAGAGGGAAGGGGCTGTTTTCCACTTCGCTCATTTCCTCTTCCCAATGGGCCCCCCCAAAGCTTTCTCTGGATATTTGCTCCTCTGTATGGTGCAGGTTTGGAATTGTGGGGACGGAAAGTAGAAGTAAAGGACATGGGGCCCGCAGTTACTTCATTACTTGTGGGTAGCCTATCTTCAATCTCACTGATGGATCTATAACCTGGTAATCGCTCTTTCTCATTCATTGGCTTGAATGATATCTACTGTAGACATACACATGTGCATTTATAGGTATCTCTGCATATCACACAAACACACAGAGCACTGTGCTGTTTATATCACTGGGCCCTTCATTTGTCCCTTTTGGTCTCCTTTCACTTTTCCCCCTTTAAAATGCAATGTTGCTATAGAAATTGATGACAGTGCGATGGCACAGAGCTTTACAATAGTCCATCTATAGAAACAATGGTGTAAACAGGTGTTTTCCCCAACCTGTTCCACAAATACAGTCTACACAGTATATAAACTCCCAGTTTACCCCCTTGCCTTTGGTTTCATTAACAAAATTAATAAATAATTCAGCACAAACCTTCTCCCCTGGTTTAACTGTGCAGAAAGTTCCTCCCTTAGGACTGCTCAGCCAACACTTTAAATCCTGTTTCCCTCAGTGAGCCACTCCCATATATGTAAGCTAGGGTAATGAGTGTCCTACCTCAGGGCTTGTCTACACTTGAAGGTTAATGAACATTAAGATAGAATGTGAATTTAAAGTGCAATTGCTATTCCTGAATAATTCCCTGGATGGACACTCTTATTTTGGATATGAGTGTCTACATATGGAGTCAGTCAGGAACAACTGTGTGTCACTGACCCTCAGTGAATCAGCAGAAGCCACATAACCTTTTCCCCAAAGGATCAACTCCTGCTGATAGCAGTAGGGTGTTTCAGGAAAATAATGGCAACATGTTACAAATGGTTTGAAATGTACAGGTTCCGAACATAAAGAATGGCCATACTGGGTCAGACCAATGGTCCATCTATCCCAGTATCCTGTCTTCCGACAGCGGCCAAAGCCAGGTGACCCAGAGGGAATGAACATAACAGGCAATCACCAAGTGATCCACTGCCGCCCATTCCCAGCCTCTGGAAAACAAAGGTTAGGGATACCATCCCTGCCCATCTTGCCTAATAGCCATCGATGGACCTATCCTCCATGAACGTATCTTGTTACCCTGTTTTAGTCTTGGCCTTCACAACATCCACTGACAAAGAGCTCCACAGGCTGAGTGTGCGTTGTGTGAAGAAATACTTCCTTTTGTTTGTTTGAAACCTGCTCCCTATCAATTGCATTTAGTGACTCCTCGTTCTTGTGTTATGAGAAGGAATAAATAACACTTCCTGATTTACTTTCTCCATACCAGGCATGATTTATAGACCTCTATCATATCCCAACTTAGTTGTCTCTTTTCCAAGCTGAAAAGTCCCTTTCTAATCTTTCCTCATACGGAAGCCGTTCCATACCCCTAATAATTTTTGTTGCCCTTTTCTGTACCTTTTCCAATTCCAATATATCTTTTTAGAGATGGGGCACAGTATTCAAGATGTGGGCGTACCATGGATTTATATAGAGGCAATATGATATTTTCAGTCAGATTATCTATCCCGTTCTTAATGATTCCCAACATTCTTTTTGCTTTTTTTGACTGCCGCTGTGCGTTGAGTGGATGTTTTCAGAGAACTATCCACAATGACTCCAACAGCTCTCTCGAGTGGTAACAGGTCATTTAGACCCCATCATTTTATAAGTATAGTTGAGATTATGTTTTCCAATGTGCATTACTTTGCAATTATCAACAGTGAATTTCTGCCATTTTGTTGCCCAGTCACCCAGTTTTGTGAGATCTCTTTGTAACTCTTCGCAGTCTGATTTGGACTTAACTATCTTGAGTAATTTTGTATCATCCTCAAATTTTGCCACCTCAATGTTTCCCCCTTTTTCCAGATCATTTATGAATATGTTGACTAGTACAGGTCCCAGTACAGACCCCTGGGGGACACTACTATTTACCTCTTTCCATTCTGAAAACTGACCATTTATTCCCCTTTGTTTCCTTATCTTTTTTGAATTTCTACCATGATTTGAGAAATGGTAAGTAATGGTTATGGTGATCAAATTATTGGTAAAAATATATTTGTACCACACCAGTGCTGGATAACATCTAAAAATAAATCCTAGTATGTTCTGAGAGAAAGTCAGCAAATTAAAATGTATCTGACATACCACTTCTGCTGCAAATGAAAAGATGAAAACAAAAAGCTAGTTCAGACTTGTCCATAATCTCACGTGACCTGTAATTACATTGCTGCTTGTCCAAGTTGTTAGGCAGTATAGATACAAGAGAACACCTATCCGGTTGGAAATCCTCTTCTTATTCATTTTTGGTTTGTTAAATGATACACAGGATAAAATGCCGTTATCCTGCAATTACCACTGATGAAGGCACATGTTCAACAATCCGTCCAGGAGTGTCCTTCATTTCATAGCCTCACACTTGACTGGCAAAGCAGTTAGCCTCTTTTGACTTTTGTCTACTCATAACGCACCAAAGGGTAGTACCATCTGATTCACAGATGCATTTGAGCATGGCACTCTTAAAAAAGAATAGAATTTGACTTTTCTATAACTGTCATGCTCTCGGTATGTCCCAAAGCAGTTAAAGATAATGGGTATCTTAACAAGGAAAGAAGTGAGCAGAAATAGGTCTCTGATCTTTTGTCCAAACACTGCAAGAAAAATGTCTCACCAGGTTTAGTTGTGACTATTTTGCACTTGATCCTATCAGCTGGCTTAATGAAAGACTTAAAGCAAACTCCTCTGTCTACTAAGCAGTCATGTCCACATTTGGCTGAAGTTGCAAAGGAGAGATAACTACCAACAGGAGTCTGGCTAGAACACTAGCTAATGAAGAGCAACAGGTTTTAGAGAATACAGCTACCTGTTGCCTGAAAAATAAAATCATATTTGATATAATTAAGCATATCTTCATATCAAAGAGAAGGGATATGCACATCAGTGTTTATTCATCTTCACAACATTTGGAAAGAGCATTAAAGCCCCAGTTCTTCCTCCCAAAATGGTCTAATATAATATCCCACAAGTTTTTTTTCCTTTGCAATCACTATTACACTCATTCTGCTTCAAAAGTAGCCATGAGATCTCCACAAATCTAAACATCACCATATTTTGAAAAAATTCACAGTTGGGTGAGGTTCTGTGGCCTGTAATGTGCAGGAGGTCAGACTAGAGGAGCACGATGGTCTCTTCTGACCTTGAAGTCTATGAACCTGGGTCTAAAATTTGCAGTTAGCCTCTGTCTGCACAATGGGCCAACCCCAAAACGTTAGGTTTGTGTCTCCATACCGGGAATCCCTCCATGGCTCTGGAAGGCTGAGCAACCCTCCTCCATCTGAAGGCAATGCAAACAGCATCTTTGAAAATCAAGTGCACAGGGACGCAAAATCCTCCAGGGAGTGCCACAAATCCAAGTAAAGTTCCTGACTGCTACGTTTTGCATTGGGATGTAGAAAAAATGTGTATAGCCAGACAGCTTGCTAATGGTCATTCAAATCCAGGTGCATAGACTACAGAACATGATTTTTTCCAGATGTGATCAATATTAACTTATGCTCAAAATGTACCCTCCAGAGGTGTATTTCTCTGATGATATAGCCTTACATACAGTTGTATTTTTATGAGCCTAAGTACTTTCATTCACACTACTTGCCTTAACAGGTGGCTCTGGAGACTGACTCTATTATGGGACAGTATCATAGCAGTGGAGCTGAACTGTGCTGCAGAAACAGTGGCTAGGTGCGTAAATAAATAAATGATGCCACATTTCAGGGTTCCACAGCGTGGAACCAAGGACTTTATTCTCTGAATGCCCAATATACAGTGTGGCTAAATCAATTTTGCCCACAGCTTCAGTGGGTGAGTTGCTGAATCAACATTTAAAACCAAATTCTGTTTACACTGGAAATTGTGGAGGATCTCTGTATGCCACTAGACGGCTTCACTGTACAGTGGATGGAAACATTCTGTATAAGCAATTGCCTTTCTCTTGTGTTCCTTCACACATGGGTTTCTGAAGCAGTTACCGTAAATAATCTGAGAGAGATAGGATTAAGATTCTATACCTGTCAGCGGTGAAAATACTACAGCTACACAGCACTGTAATCATCTCTTTGTGGATACCCTAGCCCTGCAGAAAGCATTGTCAGCATACAGGATGGCCCCAAGTGCTGGATTTTTACATTGGGGTCTTTGAGTCAACTGAAAATTGTTTTATAAACACATGTACGTGAGAGTGCAATTTACAAATCAAAAGGAGTTAGAAGAAGGGAACTTTTGGGAGCGGAGCCTGATTGTCATGGGATTGGAGACTTTGTTCTGGCATGGCAAGAAACCAAGAAGGAACTCACCCATCACTTAGAAATGGGAAGGCACTGCCTCCCCTCGTGTCATCCCCCAGGGTCTAGCTGCCATGTAGAGTAGTCAGGGGTCAGAGCCTTGCATCCCATCTCAGGAGAGGGAGTGGTTGTGCAGCTGGCAGACAGGGCCAGCTTTTCTCTGGTGATGCCCTCATTTCTGCAGAATTTAAGCTTTCATTTAAAAAAATGAAGTTCCTGAACCCTCATCTGAGATAAATCCTTAATGCAGGGCTGTTGATAGGATCAATGAGTCTGATTCTCCCCTGTGATATGTGGCTCCTTTGCCATAAAGCCAGTGGATCCAGCCAGATGGGGATTCACTGAGGTAGAGGAGTCCCCATGTTATGCGAGCTCTCTGTTTCAGTTCCTTCTTGGCTTCTACTGTGGGAACTGTGGCCATGAGAAAGGAGGATGGTGTGCCACTCTGCTCCTGCAATCTGCAACTGGCATAATGTCCCTTTGGGGCCATAAGCCAGACATCGTAGTTCAGAATTGACCTTAGGCTGCTCTAAACTAAACCAGAGACCAGCCTCAGGATTGGCTTCTTTGGTGTACACCCTCTGCTCCTGTGTGTCCTAGGCTGTGCCTAGGATATATTGGATACAGCTAAGAATTTAGCACAATAAGTCTGAGAAGTATAAATTTCTCCCATTCCTTTCAGTCGGGTGTGGACTCTGAAGCCTAACCGTGGCAAGTTAAATGACAACATTAACTATTTCAGTACAGATCACGTCAGCTAAAATCATAGAATCATAGAATATCTGTCCAGCTGTCCTGAGTTTGCGAGCAGTGTCTGGCTTGTGGGCAGAAAACTATTTATTTTTTTCATCACTCCATCCCCTAATTAATGTTCATAGTATTCTTAAAACAGGCACACACATATTTACTTTGTACAAATCTTTGCCCCGATCCATAATTTAAATCAGCTGACTCTTCACTGGCCACGTAGCATTTAGACATTTATTTCAAGCTTCCAATGTGAATAATGAACCACTCACGGGACATATTTGTTATTGTTCAAAGAATATGTGATTTTACTTAAGTAAACTCTATTATCTGTTCATATACCTGTAACATCACTGGCAACTAATTTGAGAACATTTATATTCATAAGTAATAATTCTGCTCCTGTCCCACTTAAAAATGGAGAAATGGTTAAATTTGATAGGTAGCCAAGCTGGTTAGAGCTGGGTCCCACGTTATATCTGCTTCAACTCTTAAGACTTGTCTTCACTACTGGAGTAAGTCGACCTAAGTTACGCTACTCCAGCTATGTGAATAACGTAACCTGAATCGAGGTAGCTTAGGTCAACTTACCCCAGTGTCTTCACTGTGCTGAGTCAATGGGAGACGGTCTCTGGTCGACTTCCCTTACTCTTCTCAGAGAGCTGTAGTACCGGGGTCGACCGGAGAGCGCTCTGCCATCGATTTAGTAAAGTGAAGACCCGCTAAATTGACCCCTGCTGCCTCGATTGCAGCAGCGACCGTAGTGAAGACAAGCTCTTAGACAGTGCTTGGCACAGTAGGTGCCTAGGTGCTGCTACTGCAATACAAACACATTTATAATAATTAATCATGAAACATAGAAATGACCGCGAAGGCAACTACCTTAACAAGGTAACTCCTAATACTGTGAAAGCTTATTTGAAAATGTCACAACCATTTCCGATTCATGGCCTGATTTCGTTCTCCTTGTGAACATTAAAGTTCCTATTGACATGATTGTAGCCCACCGGGGAGTTTTGAGTCTGCAAGGGATGCAGGCCTGAGCCCTCAGTGAGGCAAATATTTGCCTTTTGCTTTGAAGTGAGAATCGAAAAGGAAGTTCTCAATGTTTTTTTTTAATGAAAGTGCTCAGAGTTCACAATCAAATCTGAACAGCCCCATCAACTGAAATGATTGACCTGTCCTGAAACCTGTTACCTTTCTGCCTCACTTTGCCATTGTGCATTCCACTGTGTCTCTCACACCTGACTGCTTTCTAGTCACTTTTTATGATAAAGGAAACTCAGCCACCTTTCACTCGGTGCTCTGCTTCTCGGACGGTCCTGATTATTAAAGCTTACCAGATACATTATAACATCCAGG
This sequence comes from Caretta caretta, assembly GCF_965140235.1. NCBI lineage: Eukaryota > Metazoa > Chordata > Testudines > Cheloniidae > Caretta > Caretta caretta. Next base: position 118,249,300 of record NC_134207.1, on the reverse strand, counting down.
TTGTGGTGAGTCCAAACATATTATGTAAAAACAACAGGAAAAATAAAAGTTTTATATTGATCTTGTATTTCAGTAGGGAGAAATACAAGGGCCTGGTTTACTTGCTCTATGCCATTCATTATTTATAACTAGCTGTCATATCTCCCATTATTCATGTCCTCTATACATTAAACAATTGTGCTATACTTCGCAATCTCTCCTCACATGGAAGTCCCTCACTGGGAATTTTGTCTGAGTATGGACTTAAGGATAGAACTTCAGCTGTGGAGAAGTAAACATGGTCAGAGGGAAATTACTCTCTTCATTCCTGCACATGACAGTCTTTAAGCGGGATGGTGAGTTCTCCTGTATAATTTTTTTTAGTATTAATAACTGTAGGAATCTTTTTTTCTTGAGGTTACTCTTATTTTATTAAGATGTAATTCTTTTGACTCCTCAGTGAAGGGTCTTTTTCTGTTATTTTTTTGCTTTTCCTCCACTACAGTATTTCTGTGGAAGCCCTTAACTCCTCGATCTTTACTCCAAACAAGTGCACATGATAACAAGGACTTGATTTTCAATAATCAGAAACCAGAGGCTCTCTGCAAAAAATGGGTGTGCAAGTGTGTGCTTAATTTCTGCCCACAGTTACTGTGCTACATCATCAGCTGGTGTGAATTGAGCTGCATCATTTATACCAGGAGGGGATTGGGTCCACTCAGTCTGGGTATATGAATGGCCAGATGCCTAATTGGTCATTTGTACATGCACATATGAGCTTTGCATGCACAGTCAGGGTTTGTCTAGCCAAGAATGTTAAGACAGTTTAATTAAAGGTGCAGTTTTAAACCAATTTAGTTAAACTGGTGCAAAAGCCTATGTTGGACACTCTTATTTCAGTTTAAACGAGGCTTATTTTGGTTTACTCAAAGTCATTTAGGAACAGCTTTAAAGCTAAACTGATAGAAACCACTCTGAAACTAAAATGAGAGTAACTATGTAGCAGGTAATACCAGTTTAATTAAACAGGTACAAGTTTGTGTGTAGACAATGCCTCAGCATCTGCTCCCAGAAATTAGGCATTCAGTTGCCCATACATTTCTGTACATGTCTGTGAGCTTCTGACACTTAGAAAATCAAGTCCCAAACATCCTAAAAATGAAACAATAAAATGAAGCAGCTTTTGAATGGAACCTGCATTCTTTGTACAGCCAGAGTTTCGAGTCAGTGAAAGTTGTGGCCCTTTTTTTCTTATCTGCAATATGCATATAATTTAATGGGGAAAAGGATGAGTGAAGAGTAAAGTAACACTGAAATCTGTAGAAATACAAAAGAGCTCAGTAACCAAATGACAGTAATTGTATCAGGTGTAAAAGTACAATTAGTGACATTACATTACTGACACTAAATAGCAGCTTTGAATAATATATACTATAATACTTTTGACAGTAGTAAATGTGATGAGATATAAAATAACACGGGAAGGTAAATATTGAACTTGTAAAGAAGTGGTATTAAAATCACTAAAATTTGATTAAGGGATTTTGTAACATAAAATTAAAGAACAGGGAGTTTTTGAGAACACTGGAGGACTAAAAGAGCCCCAATGCAGCCATGAATACATTGTTGGGTATTCAAGTACATGCCAACCCTCCTAAAAACATACCACAGTAGTACACAAAGTAATAGCTTCAAGCTCTACTGTAGCGCTATCAGTAGCAGGCATTACTGTAGAATACATATGGGGGAGAGTGGTGACAAATGCAACACTGTTCTCAGTGAATTCCTGGTCCCTATGAACTTTTGTGTGAGGGTTTGCTATCTTCTAGGAATTGTTTTTCTCAGCAAGCTTTGTGGGGCAGGTTCTTTAAACTGGGCAGAGCCCAGGGTCTGCAGCCTTCAAGTGGCCATTTTATAACAGGATAATTGCATCTTTCTCTCTGCCAGCTGGTAAGTTCACACCCCCGCCCCCCCCAATTTTCCAATTTTTGTTGCTGAAGTGATGGCACCGTAGTATATGTTAATAAGAGAAATTAGTTTAATGCCCTTTCTATATAGCAACATTAGAGCTAGTTACTAGTTCTCACAAATGGATGTGTTCACTCTCACCCCTGTGCCCCTGGAGAGAGCCTTTGATTTAACGAGGACTCTATGTGGGTGTTGACTCCATTTGCAGCATCTAGACCAGACGCAGGGGCTAGCTGTGAATTGGTGTAGCTCCACTGTAGTCAAGAGTCAGCGTACACCACCTGAAGCTCTGGTCCACCATTTTTGCTTTGGTTTCTTAGGCTTTGTCTACATTACACTTACTACTTATGTTTCAGTGTGTGTTAACGCAGTTGTAAATTGTAGCACAGATAAGGAACAAATATAGGGTGAATCCAGTGCATGGGCTGGTCCTTGGCTATTCTTGCTGTAACTTCTTAACAAAATGAATTTTTCAGCTGTCTAAGGACCCCGAACACTGGCTTCCTTGTTAACACTAGAAGTAGATAAATTGTTATGCAAGTGAGAGAGATTGCAATCCCACATTATATTAAGTTGATGTATCACTGTGGGCTAGGGATTGTATGCAACTCCAGGACGGGAGGGTTGCCACAACTCCTCCAGGAACTAAAAAGTGTGTGTGTGTGTGGGGGGGTGATTAAGGTGAATCGCTTATGTTGTAAGCACCTCCAGAGAGGTACCACCCCTTAGGGAGGCTTGCATCTAGTGGTTCAGACTGGGTTTTCAGAGAACAACAGCCAGAAGAAAGGTTTTTGGCATGAAAAAGACTGTGTTTGAACTGACCCAGGGCCATCTTTCTGACCCAGCAAATGGACAAGGCCTTCTTTCCAAAGGGGTCCCAACCCTCACACAAGGATTGGAAGGACTTTGGCCTGCTAGAGTTCATGAGTGACGCCTGGTATGTTCTTATGTTTTCTCTGTGATACCTTTACCGTAAGAATTAACATGCTTGCTTAGAAAGAGCTGGGTGGTAACTGCTGGCCATACACTGATCATAAGCATCTCCGAGAGAAAGCAAAGTGCAGGTGTTGGCCTTTTGGCAGATTGGCTTGCTGGGAATATCACACTGTCAGGCAGGGAGCTGTGCAGCCTTAAAAACCCAGATCACAAGGGAGTTGGATAAAGGTTGGATAAACTGCCCAGAGACAGTTGATGGCTGGAGACCTGACTGGGAACTCTTGGAGTGGACCACAGAAGTGTATGTGGAAGAATACAGGTGTAGTTACCCTGAAACTGTGACAATGCTCCCAGGCCACCATGTTCAAATATTCAATGTCAGGCACCCAGATCCCTATTTAGACACCTAAATGAATGGCTGGATTTTTAGAAAGTCTGAGCACTTGCAACTCCTATTGAAGTCAGCAGCAGCTGTGGATACTCAGCCCTTCTGAGAATCAGGTCACTCTAATAGGTGTCCAAATGTAGCTTTATGTATCTAGTGTAAGGCACCCACGTTTGAAAAAACAATTGACCCCAGCTGAAATGAAGAAAGGAAACAGACATACCAGTGATGTTACTGCACTGTGTAATATTGATGCTTGTCTTTTTTCCCCTTTCCAAGTCACTGAATTAGCTGGAGACAGCACAAATCACTGGCACTTTAAAAAATAAAATAACCTTTGGTACACAACCAAATAAAGAGATCACCAATAGTGAAATGAAATTTCTGAAGATGGATTGAGTTTCTGTAAGAAGATGCCACAACGTGTCTATTGCAAGCAAATCAATGACATAGGGTGAAATTGGCCCCTGAGCTGAAGGCCAGCACCACATCTACGTTTCACTTAATTTCAGAATAAGACTTTGGTGAGATAGAAGTGGTATATGGACCTTGTGCTGGTCTTCTGCACAGATGAATAGCATCCAAATGGCCGTATATTGTTTTCTGTTTTGTCCCAAGTACGATTAAAAAAAATCTATGAAGAGGCATCCTTCATCTTTTGTTTCTGGGTGCCCCTTCAGCACCAGAAAGAAACTGGAGTTCAAGTCTTGAAGCAGAATTAACAACAATATCTATATCTAGCTTCTTAAATAGGGCTTTTCATCCATAGATCTCAAAGTACTTTACAAAGTACTTTACAAAAGTACTTCACAGATGGGGAAAATGAGCAAGGAAGCTGAAGTCAAAAGTGGAACCAGAGTCATCTGTCTATCACTGCCCTGCTGCCTGGTAAGGAAATTGAGGAACATGAGCATAAATGAAAAGCAGAATTTGCTTTGCATTATTTGCAACAAATTTGCTTGTGCACTGGGACACTGTCTGGTAGGTTAGATCCTAAAATAAAATTTTGTTACAGAAACAAAAGTTTACAAAACTCATGACTAATAGAAATATATTCATGACTAAATACTTTTTCTGCTAACTTTAATCTATCTTGGGGTAGGGTGGGGTGTTGTGATGGGAGAATTGTTATTGTTTTGCTTGAAACATTCCCTTGCAGAGCAGCGGCCAGTGCAGGAGAACCAAAAAATGAAGCTGACCTAAAGCCACAGTGAAACAGATTACTAGACTCTTTTTGGTGGCCAATCTGAATGAAGTGCAAAAAGATCATAAATACAAAAAAGTCAATTCTATTTAAATTTTTTTTTTCACTTTTAATAATCTCAGGGGTTACTAATAGCACAGGTGAGGACAGGTGGTGTATTATAAACATATGTGATGTGACGGTGCCCTTTTAAGAAAAGAATGTGGTGGGGCTAGAAATTGTTCCTACCAGAGGCTGAAGAAAAGCCTGTTGGTGGATACTACACTGAAGAGATGGTTCAAGGACAGGTAACTGTGATGAAAAAATTACTGCCAAGGTTAGTGTCTGTCTTTGTGGTGGTGGTGGTGGTGTTTAGCCCTGCCTAGCAGAGCGGTGAGCTTGCATATTCAACATTTTCCAAAGTGTCCTGAGCTTGATATTGCTGAAGGACTGTCAAACTTCTCCTCACATGCTGATTCTGCATCAGAGTCTCTCATTTCCTGGCAAGAAACCCATCCTGATGAATACAAAATTGACCTTCATTACATAAATAAGTGCCTCTTTGTACATTTTTCATGTTACCTAATGGAGCAGAAACATAATTTATGAGAGAATTAAATCCTAGAGGTCAAATATCATAGAAAAGATAAAAAGGACCTACAGACATTTAAAACATTGAGGTTCCTGATCCTGGAGTCTTTGCTTGGGTAAAATTCCCACACCTCAAAGCCTAAATGCTTACATAGGCAAAACTCACATTGGCTTCATGGGAAGCTTTGCCTGAGGAAGGGCTTGGTAAGGACATCAGGATTGGTCCCTTAATCTCTGCAGCAGTTCTGAGTCCCTTTCTACTTCAAGAGACAGCACCTGTGGGCAGTAATCTCTATTGTCTGATGCAGCAGGCAGTCAATCTTCTCAAATTAATAGTCTCAGATTGACATCAGAAACTGTTGACTCTGACTTCCCTTGTCTTGCTTTTGCCTCAGGAGGAGGCACGGACTTTCATAATTTAAACAAAACACTTTTTAACTAAATTCTCTATATCACAATGGAGGTGAAATTCATCCCAGTGTGTCCAGCCCATACAAAGGCCCTATGCTCCACTTATTCAATGCTTCACATGGATGCATGGGGCCTTGTGTGGGCCTTCTGCTTTGGTGAGTAAAATTAATCCCTGTGCACAATGGACAAGATACCTATCCAGCACTTATGTCTTGCTTAGCACCCTCCCAATAGAATTTCCTTGAGTTGAGTGGTGTGTAGGCCTCTGCACGGCGGTGAATTTCATCCTGAGGTAAATTTTGCTCTGAATGAACAACTCCAACTACCTTTTCTTTATTAGGCTTCAAGGGATTGAAGGATGTCTACCAATTTAGTAGAGCAACCACTATCCAACAGCTAAAACATATTCCATTTTTGTCTTGCTGACATACTCCCTTTGCTTTGCCATTCCTCACTCTTTCCACCAGCTGTCTGGCTGTTATAGTGATCTGGAGTGGTCCATTTTATCCATTCATGCCATGCAAATGAGTTCTTTTATTTTCCATACAAAATATTGAGTATGAAATGTCCCAGACATTAAAACTCTGTCCAATAAGTGATATATCCAGGTGATGATTCAGGCAGCTGGTATTAGTCAAAGTAATTTATCATCAGGGTGACAACATACTGATGACACATAATATTAATAGAACACCAGACCAATTGATTCAGATGCCAATGATGTACTTTTCAATCTAAGCCCTGTGAATAGGAACTTCTGAAACCTGGTACATTTCCAGTGCATTCAACAGATGGAAAACAGGCGTCTGTCCATTGGAGCAGTGAGGGTAGAAAATACAAGTTAACATAGAAATGTTTCACAACTTATCCCCATGCTCAGTGCCTTGGTACTTGTTCTTTAGTATCCTGGTTTGAGGATTATTATGAGTCTGTTTCTAATGCTGCTTGTCTCTAAGAATATGTCTACGCTACGAAATTAGGTCGAATTTATAGAAGTCGTTTTTTTAGAAATCGGTTTTATATATTCGAGTGTGTGTGTCCCCACAGAAAATGCTCTAAGTGCAGTAAGTGCATTAACTCGGCGGAGTGCTTCCACAGTACCGAGGCTAGAGTCGACTTCCGGAGCGTTGCACTGTGGGTAGCTATCCCACAGTTCTTGCAGTCTCCGCTGCCCATTGGAATTCTGGGTTGAGATCCCAATGCCTGATGGGGCTAAAACATTGTCGCGGGTGGTTCTGGGTACATATCGTCAGGCCCCCATTCCCTCCCTCCCTCCGTGAAAGCAAGGGCAGACAATCGTTTCACGCCTTTTTTCCTGAGTTACCTGTGCAGACGCCATACCACGGCAAACATGGAGCCCGCTCAGCTCACTGTCACCGTATGTCTCCTGGGTGCTGGCAGATGCGGTACTGCATTGCTACACAGCAGCAGCAACCCATTGCCTTGTGGCAGCAGACGGTGCAATAGGAGTGGTAGCCGTCATCGTCATGTCCGAGGTGCTTCTGGTCGCCTGTGTGAGGTCGATCAGGAGCATTTGAGCAGACATAGGTGCAGGGACTAAATTTGGAGTGACTTGATCAGGTCATTCTCTTTAGTCCTGCAGTCAGTCCTATTGAACCATCTTATGGTGAGCAGGCAGGTGATACGGATTGCTAGCAGTCCTATTGCATCATCTTCTGCCGGGCAGGCAAGAGATGAGGATGGCTAGCAGTCCTATTGTACCATCTTCTGCCAAGCAGCCCTGAGATGTGGATGGCATGCTTCTGCACCATCTGCTGCCAGCCAAAGCTGTAAAAGATAGATGGAGTGTATCAAAATAAGAAATAGACCAGATTTGTTTTGTACTCATTTGCAACACCCCCTTGGCCCCCCGTCTAGGGGGCTCATTCCTCTAGGTCACACTGCAGTCACTCACAGAGAAGGTGCAGCGAGGTAAATCTAGCCATGTATCAATCAGAGGCCAGACTAACCTCCTCGTTCCAATAAGAACAATAACTTAGGGGCACCATTTCTTATTGGAACCCTCCGTGAAGTCCTGCCTGAAATACTCCTTGATGTAAAGCCACCCCCTTTGTTGATTTTAACTCCCTGTAAGCCAACCCTGTAAGCCGTGTCCTCAGTCGCCCCTCCCTGCGTCAGAGCAACGGCAAACAATCATGCATCTGAGTTGAGAGTGCTGTCCAGAGCAGTCACAATGGAGCACTTTGGAATAGCTCCCGGAGGCCAATACCGTCGAATTGTGTCCACAGTACCCCAAATTTCGACCCGGCAAGGCCGATTTAAGCGCTAATCCACTTGTCAGGGGTGGAGTAAGGAAATCGATTTTAAGAGCCCTTTAAGTCGAAATAAAGGGCTTCATCGTGTGGACGGGTGCAGGTTTACATCGATTTAACGCTGCTAAATTCAACCTAAAGTCCTAGTGTAGACCAGGGCTAAGCAAGGATGTAAACAGACTTTAGGTTCACCTGTATCTCTCTCCCTCTCACAAAGGCACACACATGCCGTCTTGTAATTTTATTGGGTCAGATAACACTGTGCAAATCATGATGTTACAGGTTATTATTCAATCATGTAATATCACAGTTACAAAATCTGATGTCTTACACATGGTTTACAAGACAGGTCACTGAAGTGCTCTATTTTCAGGTGTAGGGCTGTATCCCCACAGCGTGGAATTCATCCCTGTACAGAGGTGCGGCACAAGGCTCATGCACCACTGAAGTCCCAGGGCTTAAGTGGGATTTCAGTGGGATCATTGGTCCTGTGTAGGCCCTCTGCACAGGAGGGAATTACACCCATAATGACTGCTGGTTTGTTTCCCTTGGTTGCCTCCTTTTTTTTTTTTTCCAGCGCAGACACATGTCAATCACACTCTGTCATCAGAGACTTACTTCCTGTTAAGCCAAAAGCATCAGCTGATCAGGAGAAGGACACCTGACCCAAGATAATACAGCACTGCTTGCTGGAAAACCACTCCAAGGGCCTGGTGTGACTGTCACTCAGGTGGCCACTGGCTCCAGCTGAGGTGATTATGGCACACCCAGTTACCAGACCCTGATGGCCAAACCTAGCCCACTTCCTCACCTCAAATTCCTTTGGATTCATGTAGTGTAAATAGGCTGGGTTACCCAAGACCAAATACTCCTCATCCCCGTCAAAATGTGTTTTCACCCTGCACTCACTGGGAAGAAGACGACAGCTTGATGCCTCCTCAGGCTATTATCTACACAGTCCTCTCCCCAGCCTCCTGCAAGCTGCGCTTAATTTGTAATGAAAGAGGTGCTGGGGCTCTCAAGTAATTAGGTGCTGGGGCTCAAGCAAGTTTTTGACTTTCATAACTGACATGGCAAGTGCAGAGATGCTGGCGCTATGAACTGCCAAGCCTAGAGGTGACGGGGCTCAGCCCTGGCAAGCCCTGGCACAAAATAAACATGGCCTGCAAATAGGAAGAGCAGCTAAAGCAGGACAGCTGCAGATAACAGGAGAGAACAGGAAGAGCCAGAGGCAAAAAGAGGTTGCATATCTGAAAAGCTTGGCTGGACTCATCACTATGTTACTCCAGCTTTACACCTTTGTAGCTCCGTTAAAACTAGTGACTTTATATTAGCATAAGACTGGAGTAACACAGTAGTGAATCAGGCCCTTTTACTTAAAATGTTCAGTTCCCTTCAGCGGGGATCTCTAGGCCCCACTGGCATACAAATAATATTATGAATTAATCAATAAATACAGGCCTGATTTTGCCACTCCTACTCAGGCTGCTTCCTCTGCTTGTAGCGCCACTGCTTTCACTAGGGCTGCTCTCAGAGCATGAGAACAGCTCATTGGTTTAAACAGGGCTATGTGGGAATTAAGGTAAGTAAGAGGGGCAGAATCCCAACCTTAATTATTAATAATACTGTGAACAAACAGGTCAATGTACCCTGCACTCAGACAGCCTTGCATTCAAATGTTGTTGATGATTACCTGTTCTGTTCATTTCCTCTGGGGCACCTGGCATTGGCCACTGTCGGAAGACAGGATTCTGGTCTAGATGGACCTTTGGTCTGACCCAGCATGGCTGTTCTTATGTTCTTATTCTGAGTAATGGACATATACCACATTTCCCAGTTCATTCCCCACGTGCTAGCAGGCTGGCTTTGCAACGTTGCACGTCCATCTTTCTCTCTGTCTTTGCATCATGGAGGCAGATGGAGAGGTAACCGATGCATTTTTTAACTCTGGCTCAATCTTCCATCTTTCTAAGGTGATCCGAGGCAAATCTGAATAGGAATTTGAGTGCTCAGGTGGCTGGTTAAAAGGTGGAAGTTGGCGAGGATTATTCAGTGGAGCAGCCTGTTACTAAACACGAGTTTATCCAGAATTCATAAGGAAGGAGACAAGCTTCAGTGAGTCTCAGGGGACAGCAGCCTGCAGGTCTGATGTTGCTCACAGACTGAACTAGGACAAGGATTAGGGCCTGTAGATCTGCTCTGACAATGAAAATAGTGGCACCAGCTTCTGTTAACTCCATTTACCTTGCAGTTTAGCAAAGAAGGGCACTTGCTGGGTTATTTCTGTCCCTTTCGGTTTGAATGAGCATTTGAACTCCTTTGTTTGGACTTGAAATTTTCCAGCTCCTGTTTGCCTGGGGGCTGGAATATGGTGTGAGGTTCTGGAGAATTGGACACCTGCAGCTTTGAAAGAAATCTGCTTACTGGGGAGTGGGACCAGTGCAGCAGAGAGCATGGCTGGTTTCTTCTTGGCCTCTCCTCTCTTCTCTTTTTATCACTTCTATTATCCTAACCACAAAGCCTTCCGGAGCTGGTGGGCACAGAGAGACGAGGTTAAACAAACCTGGTTCGCTTAGTCCTTTTCACCAGGTTTGGGTCATTTATTTTTCTGCTCTGTTTGGACACAGCTGAGGAGAAAAACTCTGGAAACACATGGCAGTATAGTCATTTCTGGATTAAAAAGCAAACAGAAAATAGAAGAATAACATCCAGGGGATTCAAGACCCTTAAAATTTTCATAACCTTAAACACTGAGAAGGCTTTAGCCCTGCCACCATAATTTGAGACTATGTTGTGCCGTTTGAAGATCCATAGAGCAGGGTTTTGATCAGCAATCAGTAATTAAATGAGGCCAGAGATGATTTGTTAACACATTATGTAAAATATGTATATTTTAAAGTGTCCAATAAATTCAGTTCCCACCTCCTATTTTTTAGTTTGTTTTGTAAGAAACAAACAAATATTTGTGGAGCAAAAGACTGCTGCAAATGCGCTAACACAATACAAATAATAAATAGCCACGGGAAGAATACTGAGATTGAAATCCAGTTCTGCTGCTACTCCTCTAATCTTCAAGACAGTTACAGAGATGGAAGCTTAACTATTCTCTCTATAAAAAAGCCTGGTGCTAGTTCATTTACAAACTCCTTGTCTCCTCATTTGCACACCTTAACTGATATCAGCTATGTCTAGTACAGTAATTCCCAGCTCCCTGGAAAATCAGAGGGGGAGTTAGTCATTTTGCGCCTGGCCTTTTCTTTAATTGTAAGTGGAAAACAAATGAAACCATCTAGGCTGAGAAGTTACAGGCTGATCTTGCTCCCACTGAAGTCAGTGTCAAAACTCCCAATGGTTTCAGCAGGGGGAAGATCCCATTTTGAAAGAATAGTTATGTGGTCATTCAAATCCATTCCTTATTCCATGCCACTTTGGTGGATGCCTTTGGTGGGTCTTTATTAGCTTATTTTGCAGTCTCCTCTCTCTGATTTGGGTTGTTGTTTCTTCTTTCTGTCAGAAGGTTGTGTGGGTGGCTTATACATTTATGGAAAAGAAAGCTGGGTAAGTCATTATTTATAGCCCGGTTGCTGTGTATATAAAATAAATATAGGCGATGCAATGTAGACTTATGTATAACATATGCATCCTTGTTCATCTTATTGCCTGGAATTACCCTGTCATTAGACAGTGATTTCGGAAAGCAGGCGTTTGTCAATTAGAAAGGCACATCTGCATGCTGGTGCATTTGGAATAACACCAGGATGGGAGATTTCCCGTGAGATTTTGCTTCTATTGAACAAATCCTTTCCTTTCTAAAACTCTAAGAAGATTGATATTAAAATCGAAACAATTTGCAATACCCCAGGAGAAAAAAAATTCAGATGAAATAACCTAGCATCCTTGTCTCTCACTGGCTCAGCCACTAACTTAAAAAAAACATGCTTATGATTCCATCAGCCCTCTGTCTGCCGTCTCGTCGCCATGTAGAACGACTTTGTGTATTTGCTAAATATAGAGAGATTATTTATTATTCATTCATTCTAATTTGAAAATCTCTTGAACGCACTACTGAGATGGAAACCGATCCCCTTACCAAAGAGTTTGAGATTGCTTTATACAGTTAAGACAAAGCCACTATTGTTTAAAACAAAATCTGGAAATAGAAAGAACTAAGAAGCCATTTTAATCCAGATTCAATTTGTATTTCTGTAATAGAATGGCACATCTTTGGCGTTTGGTCCTGCATTCCTTATACAGACAAAACCTCTCTCACAAAATGGAATCCGATCTATTTTCTTCAGTGGAAGTTTTATTGAGTAAGGACTACCGGATTGGGGACTTTAAACTAGACTCACGTGACCACATCCTGCTTGGGAGAGAAAGTCAGTGGGATTGCTACAGGTAACAGGATTTGACCACGTGTAAAGTCAGCAGGATTTAGCTCCTTACGGAAATGGATTTAACTACTAGCAGTAAAACAAACAAACAAACAAAAACCATCCTCCTTACACGGGCAAATTTTCAGTGGGACTTTGGCCCGAAGAAGGACCCGATTCTCCTCATGGGAGTTTTGCTGTTCGCTTCAGTGGGAACTCTAGCGGGTGCTAAAGCAGTGCAGGGTCTGCCTGAACTCTCCCATTCCCTTTCCCCCTCTCTTGCAGCTGTCAATTGGTGCTAAAATAAATAGCAACGTGTGATGTCATGATTATTTTTAATAGCGATCTAAATTTTGATCGTCTGGGAAAAGCCATTCGCAGAAAGCCCACGGTTCCCTGGCAGTGCCAATGTGGGAAAGAAGGGAAGGGAAGGTGGGAAAATGCCCACGAAATGAGGCTGAGCTTTGCATAGATTGGTGATTCCCCCCTCCCCCCAATGTATTTTATCATTAAAAATCAACATCGCTTGCAGTGCTAAAGGCTGCTGGCTTCAGTTCCGGGGCCCATTTGTTGCTGGGATTCAATACGTTTGGGAAATGCAGATTGGATTGCAACCCACTGTTTGATTTATGAACGGGTACGTTTGCTATTGCTTACACATTACATTTCAGACTTTACAGACCTTTGGGGGGGGGGAAGAGAATAATGATATGTTGGAGAAGGGGGATTATTACATCCCCCTCCCGCACCAGAATAAATAATGTGTATGACTAGAATTGCAGGATCAAAATTAAACTCTGACCCCTCCTTCCCTTCCTCCAGCTTCCTCCCTCTCAGCAGGGCTCTCATCTTATAGGTAGAAAGGATGTGTTTATTCCTTGATGTTTACTTCTCCATAAAGGCATCAAAATCCTATAAATAGACAAGGTTACAGCAGCTTCTGCTGCTAAATCAATAGGGCCCAGTCTCCTGGCTATTTCAGCCGAGCTGTCTTATTAATTATGAAAGGACTCATCTGATCTCAGGCAGCCGCTTTCTGTCCCTCCTTTGCAGCATCTTAATGGTGGTTGCTTTCTCTCCCCTCCACAGCTATAAACAGGCTCCTTTTCAGCAAAATAGGTTTATTTTTATTTTTTTTTAAATCTCTAAATAGGTTTGGAAAGAATATAGCTGTAAATAGTCTGCCTATAAGGCCGTCAGCAATTGCTGTGCCAGCAAAACCGGCGCGTGTGGATAAAGGGAAGAATAACCGGGGCGGATTTTTGACAAATTGCTCCAAATGCAGCCGTGCTAGACCTGTGAGCCCGTCCTGCATTGCTCGGGTACCCCGAGTTCCCACTGACATCTGGCACTCACTTTGGCTGGCGGGGGCTGGTTCCCTCTGTAAGCAGTCACAGAAGAGGAGTCCCACGTTTTAGAAAAGGAGTATTGTGTACTGTTTTTAGGGAGAGTTTTATAGCATTATTTTTCAAGGGCTCTGTTAATTAGTTTAGAAATTCTATATTTCTTTGCACCAAGATGAGGATGTTAATTAATTTAGCAGCTCTGCATTTAGCCGCCATTATATTAAAAGCCTGTCCAGTTAAATAGATATATACCATGCATATTTTACAAATAAAACGACACCCTCATTTCAAACAATACTTTTTATTTTATACTTCTTTCTATACTTGTAGCAAATTTTTTTTTGCTGAATTAGCTTTATAATAAACTTTTTTAAATTACATCTTTTCTTTTAAAATCAAGGTTCTTTTTTTGTCAAAATCAATATGCTGTATTTTTAGGTTTACATTTAAGCCCCCTTTTTGTAATCTATACTGTTGGATATTCAGGTATTTTACGGTATGTGTAACATCTAAAACAAGAGAGGAGGAGGGAAATTAAAGGCAGTGAACTCGGAAAGATGCTTCCACAACACCAAGTAAAGCTAAACTCTCAGCAATCTTAGCAGCATTCAATCCTTCAGTCATTAGAGACAATCTCTTTCCTTCCTTCTTTTTCTTTAGCTGTCCATTTCTTTCGTTTTTCCCCTCGAGGAAATTTATTTTTGCAGTGGAATGATCAAAAAACAAGCGACTGTGGAGGAAAGATGATAGATTGTGAGTTATTCACCATATGCTTCACACGTGGATATCAATCTTGGATTCATTTCCAGTGCCTTTTTTCTCAACTCATCGTTTTCTTTCATATTATAAGAGGAGCCCGTCTTTTGTTGTTGTTGTTGTGGTTGTTATTATTATTATTTATTAAGATTATTAATATTAGGTGGCCCAAAGCCATTCCTGAGATTCTTTTGCACAAAGGGCTCGGGTTTTCTATTTTTATTTGAAGAGACACTAAAGCTGAGGTCCGATTTTGGCTGTTTGTTGCTCATTGTTTGGTAACATTTGGCAAATAAAACACAAAATAAAGAGAGAACGTTTCCACAATCCTATATGGATGTTTCATCATCACAGATCATCACAACGGTCCCCAAACAACGGATGGACACTTCCTCTATAAATCCAGTATATGGAAGGTGTGTGTGTGTGGGGGGGTATGTGTGGTCTACCAGGAGAGACCTCCTAGAAGGAGAGCCAGGTCACTAGCGCTGCAGAGAGAGCCAGCAGGAGCAGGGGGAAGGCAGGGAGGAGGAGTAGGGAAGGAGCTGACCCGTTGCTTCCTCCGCATAGTTCAAATAAGCTGCCTTGAAAATCGAGGTTTTTGGATTCCCTTTTCAGTTTTTCCCAAAGATCTGTCGCGCCTTCCTGGCAATCCGTGAGGGCTGTGAGGGTGCAGGAGTGGAAATCATCCCAGTACCTGGGGAAGAAGCAAACACAGAGGACAAGCGCCAGGTCACTGGCTGCACAAGATGGTCCAACAACCTGCCAGCCCCACGCCTGATTCTCCCTCCCCCCCACACACGCTCCCCTTCCAACCCCGCCCCTCCCAACAGCTTCAAATGTGTGTAGCGATGACGGGTGCCCAACCCCCCAGTTATGCGAATCAGGCCCCTGCAAGAAGTTTCCCCCTTTGGGGGCTGCAAAATTGAGGCCCCTAAAATCAACAGTCGCTTTTTCAAAACCTTGGCCCTTGCTGCCTTCCGAATTGCAACCTTAGTAGAAGCAGCCCTACGCACAACCGGCTCGTTTTGCGCCGAGGCTCGGCTCCTGCTCCCAGTTAAACCACTGGGGGCGGGGCCGTTGATTTCAATGAGAGCAGGATCAAGCCTTCAGTCAATAGCTCTGGCTCAGGGTTCCCTCAGGAGCGACTGCAATCTTAATCCCCAAACGCCCCCTAAGCGGGCGGCTTGCTTCCATTCTGAAGAAGCAAGGCGGCTACACCCAGCAAGCTTATTCTGTATTTACGCGGTAACGTTTTGGTTTAGGCTTTTGCAAGGAGTCAGAAATCGAAATCTCAGCCTTTGAAGGGAGAGCGGCTAGGGTCCAACGCATAGCTCCATAAATCCTAGGCAGGGGTAGAAGGTGTGCCTTTTGCGTTCACAGAATAGATGGACATCTTCCGGGGGGAAATAGCCACAAAAAGCCTATTATTAACCTTCCTTAACTGTCTGACTTTATTAAGGAGGGTGTTTCTTAGCTGTGATGATTATCATGATTATATTTATTTATTGCTTAGCATGATTATTGTTGGAGGGTCTTATTTGTTGTTGATGCTGATGAACCGTATTATTGTGCAGTGAGCTTTGCTTTTACTCTTCCAGAACGATGGAATCGGCCAAAGTTTAAAGCTCCTAAAACAAAGTTACTTGACAGGAAAGCACCACGTTGGTGATCCCATCTAGGAAAACCTTCCACCGACTTCAGAGGGCTTTAGCTCGAGCCCTCATTGCACAGAAAACCAGCCACCTCTCTGCAGAATGCTTTGGATCAGGCGCCAGGTCAGTGATTCTGAAATTACAGGGACAGTATTCCTGTAATTTCAGAATCATAACCTGATCCAAAGCCCCGCTGGAGACAAAGGGGAAGTCTGTCCAGTGATTTAAGTGAGCCCAGGATCCTTCAGAGTTTAAAATAAGAAATTACTCACCCTCTTGGAAAATTTTCCAATATTCCTAAATTGCTTTCCCATTTTTCTCACTCAAACCAAAAGCAGATTTCGAGGCTAAATCTATACTCCAAGCAGGATTGTCTCATTTCAGAGGAGACTGGCAGATCTCAGTGTAGTAGTCTAGGTTATCTAAAATCAGTGTGGCCCCTGTGACCGTTCTCTGGTTTGGTCTGGTTTTTCAGGCAGGCGCTCAGTTTTCGGTTGTTTTTTTTAAGCAGTCCTGCAGCCTCTAATTTATGAGCACTCTACACTGGTTGTAGACTCCAGTGTTTGCTACATTTGTAATAAATAATGAGATATTGAGATGCCAAGAAGGCTGAGAGTGTGCCTCTCCTGCAGTATTTCTGCTATAATTGCATCTCCCAAAGGAAAATTAAATCTTCCTTGATCTTCTTTCAATACACATACTGGCATAGAGAAAGGGAGAGAGAAACCTTTAAAGAAATCAGGCATAGGGAGGTGGCACTGGACAAGAAGCTAACTCCTGAACAGTATCTAGGACAAAGGCTTCAGATTAGAATGCTAGGGCCCTTATTTATGTATTTATTCTACTTGCAGCACAGCGGGTACATTGCAGCTGGCCACTCAAGCCACGTACCGGCATAGTAGACGCTGCAGATAGCAGCCTACTGTCGATCAGAAATATATAGACAGAAAGAGAAGTCACATGGGTTTCACAACATAATCTTTTGGGTTAACATGTCTTGATTTAAAAAAAAAATGTTTCCGTTTAATGTACATTGTTTTCGGACTCCTTTTTTATGTTTCAAGAAAGACGTTACACTCCAATGACACCGCATTGGCTTCTAAATATGACTATTTTGCCGGATATTTCAGGATTATGCAGGAAAACAGCAATTAGGGAAATCCTATAAACGGATTTTTAAAAAAATTAAATTAAAATGCAAACGGTGCCTTACTATCTTCAGACAAAGAACCCCTTAATGGACAGTTCTTAGAAATGAAGCATTAGCTCTTATCCTTCTATTCTCACCAACAATCTTCATATGTCCCTAGTAAAGAGTCAGGAATGGGAGACAACGCTTTTTTAATGTGGGCGAAATGAATCACGATTCAACATTTCTTTAAGCAATGGACCCTACCAGGCGCTTAGTCTGGAGTCGAAGCAAAACTCTGCAATGACTTCTATGGAAAGTTGTGCTTAAGAACTCCCTGCCCGGTCTGGCCCAGTGTTCCTTCCGCAAGGACTGAAAGTTTGGCAGAGAAACCATCCCAGCGTCTCAGCCTGCAGAGATCATTTCAGTGCCAGTCCCTCTTCAGACACCAGTGTTTCTATACAAGCCCAAGTCATTATTCACGCCTTATATAAGCAATAATGTTATTAACTCTAAAAATGAAACTAACTAGATCTGAATGATCGTGGAGAAATACCTCTCTCTAATAAGGCGGCAAGGTGCTATTTATTATTAATTATTATTATTATTTCACAGTATACTCGATTGCATTGTTGTCATCTTA
Source organism: Caretta caretta (assembly GCF_965140235.1). Lineage (NCBI taxonomy): Eukaryota > Metazoa > Chordata > Testudines > Cheloniidae > Caretta > Caretta caretta. Next base: position 118,231,672 of record NC_134207.1, on the reverse strand, counting down.
ATTTATTTTGTTTCATTCCGGGGCCAGATTCTGATCTCTTTACTCGTGTTGTTTAGTAGCAGACTTAAAAAACAGTCCCACATTTCTAGAGTAAGGAAATCAGAACTCGACCCACAACAAATAAAGAATCGGAAGAGTCAATGAAGAACAAGACTAGCCCTAGAATTTCGCTGCTTAGGGGGTTTGCAAAAACGATCCTGTTTTAGGCAACTCGTTAGCTACAAAACCGGCCTTTAAGAAGAGCCAGGGCCAGCCAAATGTTGCCAACCCCAGGCTGGATTTCCGACCTTCATTTTTATTTGCACCGGCACCACCCATGTAAATGACTATTTGCATTGACAGCTAACGCTGGATGGCACACCTGGGGCCTTGAACTGATCAACTGGGAAGGGACCATCGGCGTTAAAAAAAAATGCATAGGGCAAGAAAAAGAGAAGAGAAGCCAAAGGAATACATAGTCAGCGGGGAAACGAACTGAATGGCTCAGCTGGCGCGCAGGTTAAATCTTTCCTCGCAGTACAGTTTTGCTCTGATTGGCGCTTCAGCCTGCGGGGCAATAAGGACGGAGGTAAGGCCAGCTCAGGGCAGGGACAACTGCAAATAGGGCAGCGCCTTGCAGCTCTGTACAAGCCCTTTCTTTTTACGCAGAGAGACACAGCCACAGCAGCAAACCGAGCGGGATTTTCAGCCCGGCCAGTGACATTTCCTTTTCAAATAACCGGGTCGAATAACCACCCCGCATGTAACCCTCGCGATCCGTGACGAGGAATAACAACGAAATAGGAAGACCTACGAGCAGATCGTTTGGAGATTTCTCTTGTCGTCCAGGTCCTGCGGGTAGTTGGCCATGTTATCGCCCAGTCTGAGCAAACAGTCCGAGAAGCCCCTAAAGACCGCATCGCACTTCCCCGCGGCTCTCACCGCCTGCACCAGGTACGCTGGGGAACAGAGCAGCACCACATCAGCCCGGACACATCCCAACACAAGTAACACCGTGCAGCACCCAACCCCCACATGTCTGTGAGCTCCATTCAACCTCCTCCCTCCCCCCCCCCCCCCCACCACCATATATTAGGGATCAAAGTCGTGGACAGGAAGAGCTCCCATTCTTGTGCACCCGCCAGGTTGCAAACCGCCTTGCTTCCTTCTCAGCACAAAAAGCCAGTTTTCCTGTTTGGGCATTTTCACCAGCAGACGGGATTCATTTTGAATGAGGGTAAGTGTGTTGAGAACAACAGGTTTAGAGTCAAAGGCATTCAGGGAGCGGGTTTGTGCCTTCGATTTGTGTGCGCCCGCGTCAGTTCTTATTCCATCTCTCTCTCCCGTTGCATGTTTGAGTTTAGTTTACAGTAGCGTGGCCCACTACAGTCCTGATTACCGTTAGGTTGTTTATTAAAGGCAATTTTCAATTGAATTCTTTCCTTTCCCGGGATGCGTTTCATTGTTATAACATTCTGCTTCCGAACCCACACATACACACGGACACTCTGTTAAGGGCACTTCATTATTTCAGGGGAAATAGCTGCGAAAAAATGAAACCTCTCTGAGAGGAAAAGGAAAACATTCACAAACCACGCAAAGGGCCTCCAACTGAAACGGCTCACGTAGATTTCTCCCTCCGATGGTGCAACAGCGTGGGGTGGGAATGAAAAGGTTTTGGGTTGCAATCGCTAGTAAGAGAAATGAATTTTTCCACCGTTGAAATCTTTTCCTGGTTATATTTCCCATGTTGCACCTTTCGGATTTTGCTATTCACTGGCACACACTGAGACCCTCCCACTGTTTAAAAAAATGAAAATGCCCTCCTGTGTAATCCACCGATGGACTGAGTGTTAGAGTTACAGACTCTGTGTGTGTGTGTGTGTGTGTGTGTGTGTGTGTGTGTGTGAAATTACTCCTCACCTATGTCGTAGTTTTGCAGCTAGATGGGTGCCAGAGAGACGCCTGTGGTTTATATGTCAGACTGTGTGTCTCTGGACATGTTCATAGCCAGATGGATCGACGTGGAGACACAAGAGCATCATTTACCTCACTTCACCTCAGCTCCTCTCTGTACCACTCTGCCTAGAGGGCTAGAAGTTTCTGAAAACTGTCTAGCTACAGCTTAGTCCATCAACCAGGCGCTCAGTCTCTAGCCACACACAAAACTGACCCTGCTGGGAAGAAGGTGCTCCCTCCCGATCTCTTCCCCTTGCAATGAAATCCACACAGTGCTGAGGGATCTAGTGGATTTTCATGCAAGGGGAAGCCAGGCTGTCTTGCTGGGAGGATTTTCTGTAAATACCTTTTAAGTGATGTTATTTCTAAAATCCCTCCCAGCCACTAGCCTCTCCAGTTGCAGTGGTGCTGAGGGAGGTTTGGGGTGTCACCATGGTTTGCTCGCTCTCTCTCTCTCTCTCTCTGCTCGCCTGCATGGTCAGGACTCACTCAATTGATTTGTCTGTTTGAAAAAAACACCACCACCAGATACAATTTCTAGCTGACAGGCTGGGATTCGCTAGCATACGGGCTATTTATCCCTATCAATCCCTCTGCAAATGAAAGGGAATTAGAGGCTTGTTGGTTTAATTGATCACTGGCTTGATCCTGAACAACAGAGCTCAGGGCTCTCGGCTGCTCCCCCCTCCCCCCATGCCTAGGACATTTTAGCCACCTACAGTAATCGGGTGAAGGGAGCTGCCATTTTCACATGCTGCTTTCAGGAGCCTGCCCCAAGTGCTGGGGGCACACACTGGGTCGGGAGCCTGGGATTGCAACGGTAAGAAAGTCTACCCTAGAGATTCCCCTGGGGGACGTGGCTGCTTCTTTTTAAGGTGCTCCCATTACCAAGTAAATGGCTGGTTCCAAAAGGCTCCGTTTCAACTCAGAAACCCCGTCACCCCTCCCCGTTTGATTCATCATTAACCTGACTTAGTAACCACACCCCTCACCACCACCGCCCACCCGCACGTCAAAACACGCCGGGGAGGGGGGGGGGGCAGACATTGGCTACGGTACAAAACATGCAAACAAATCGGAGAGCTGAGCACATCCCGAGAGAGAGAGAGATCCTACAAAAGCCATCGCGATCCCTCCATGCAAGCCGATGAGGAGGGCGAAAACGCCACTTCCAAGCGGCAAAATGCTACAAGTCACTCTTGAAAACACAGGCTCCCAAATGATCTGCCCTATGAATCGACTCCTCCCGGGCGCCAAGATGCGATGGCAACAATAATAATTCGTAAGTGCCATTGTACTGCCTTCGTGCTCGGAAGGAGAGGCCTGCTCAAAGCACACGCGGGCAAGAGAGCGAAATGACGTGCAGCTAATTGCATGGTTAGCATGCTGTCGCTGTCAGCGGCTTTGGGGGCAATTGTGCTCTAAGAAACGAGACTGGGTTTCTCCCGAATTACCCAACAATGGGATTTCTCTTGAATTAGGTCGTTTGAAAGAGAAAGGGGAAAGTGCCGCCCATCTGCAACGCATAAGGGCGAAAGGGTCCATCCATAATTGATCCTTTTTGCATTCCTTAATTTTGCTGCTTATTCTCTACGTTTAATATTCTTTAGCTCCGTCTACTCCCCGCGTCATTTGTCTTTCTGTCTCACCTTCCTTCCTTCCAAGCTCCTGCAATCCCCGCTTCCCTCCCTCAGCCACCTTTCTTGTCAAAGTGTCAGTGGTTTCGGACAGCTTCCAGCCATGAATTCATAAGGACCAAGGCATTGGTGCAAAGATATACATACATTGTGGGGGACACCAAACTAATGCGACAAACTTCCATTTCATAGGAAACCTTTAGTAATTCACCAGCAGAGGTAAATACAACTCTACACTGGATGTGGCATTTATTCTCTTTACAAAACAGAGGTGGCACCTTATTTCAATATAGTAATAAAGACTTCGGAGTAAAATAAAATCAAACTGCTCACCGAAGAGACTATAAGATCCGAAAATTCATCCCTTTCCTCACTCCCCCCAAAATATCTACACTTTAATAATATTTGAGGTCTGCAGCACTGTTTTTATCTGAACTTTCCAAATTCCTGCACGTTTTCGAACGATCTAGTGCATATAAAGTGCCAAGAACATGTAAAATTCACGGCGAAAAAATGCCTCTCTTGGTAAAATTTCCTATCCTCACATCCTCCCCCAATCAAATAAATAAATACATTTAAAAAATAGGAAATGTAGTTTTAAAAAGGCCATATGTCCTGAAAAATGACATCCTTTGAAATTATTCTGTTTGAAATATGACATGAATTTTGAGGTTTGCAAATTCTAGCCACATTTTCCCGAGTTCAGTGTTTCGTCTCTAGGGTTTCCTCCCCGCCCCCCTACCCCATCGATGCGAAATTTATTTCCATCGCGTTTTGCCTTTTCTCCACTCTCCCCCCGCCCCAATGCTGCAGAGACCGGCTAGCTAGGAAAGCGACAGAGCGAAATGATTTTTAAACAGCAAAATTGAGTATTTTTATTATGACAGAATTCCTTTGCAGAAAATCTTTTCAAGGGTTTCTCTTGTAATCTGCCAATGTATCGATAAAGGATGTGTTTTAATTATTTTTTAATCCAAGATCTTTTTTTTTTTTTTTGGATAATGCTAGGGAATTTCTTTTGGGCTTTTTTGGGTTATTAGTGCCTCATGCAGAATCAAAGGAGTGGCAAACTTTAAAGCTGTTCTAATGTTTGTAACTGTGAAAATATTTTCATCGGAAACACTGAACAAAATTAATCTAATAAACAAACAAAACCCAGCAACAACAAAATCCCAAACAACAGCAAGAAGAAATGCACACGCACACACACACATACATATATACACACAAACCAGGGTGGAGGGAAATCTGTGCTATTGTAAGTAACTCCCTTTCAAAGAATAGGCATTTTGCACCTGTGCTTCCGTGACAGGTTCTCTTAGTTTATACAAAATTAATGCTCAGGCAAGAAGATTTAGATTTTGGTTTTGTTTCACCATCCCACTTAACAAAAAATTTCACGGCAGCTGGGAGAGCCCTGACATTCCAAAAGACAGCATTGCCACCCCTTTGCACCTCCCTGATTGCCTGCAAATAAACTTTCCAGCTGGACCGCTCTCTAGCCATTTTGTTCCATTTCTCATCTCTCCCTGCCCCTCTAGGGAAGAAATAAATGTCCTTGCATTGGAACCACTGAATTGTCGGCGGCATAGATCTAGGAAGAAATACGTATGTAATCGTTCCCGGGGAGGAGGGAAAGAAAAAGAAAGCAACCTAACCATTAACGAGCATTTCATCCGTCTGGTTTGCAATAAGGAAGAGCAAAAGTGGTTCAAGACGAAAAAGAATTCGTTCCCTTTCCTGCGGAAAAGCTGTTCTTTCAGCACTTGGCATCCTGAATAAACACGAAAATTGTCGTTAAAAAGAGCCAGCGAGGAGAGCACATAGCCTGGTCCCTTTCGCCACAAACCATGCCAATCATTTCAGGTTATTTAGACATTCCGTTTCTGCATGCATCAAATGGGGTTTGGTGCAGACAACTTGAGACACAATTTGGCGGTCCACTTACCTATCTGTACAGCAAGGATCAGAGAAATATATCTGCCGTTCAACTTAAGTCCCATCCTACATTTAGTAAAACCATTTGCGACTGCAGATCTTTAAATAGTTACTTTGGAAAACGTGGGGGGAAGCTGAAAAACAGGCATTGCCAACAAGTTCCCAGCAGCGGAGACCTTGCAGACGAGGGGGAGATGGAGAAGAAGGGGAGAAAGAGGGAGAAGGGAGAGCTGGGAATGGTTCACTCCATTAGCAGGGGGCGGAGGAAGTACAGCCCCACGCCCACCACCAGCCCTGACGTGGGGGAATGACACTGACGGATTCTTTTTCTTTCTTTCTCTCTCTCTCTCTTTTTTTTTTTTTTTTTTTAGTGTGCACCTTGGAAGGAGAAACGCCATTTATAGGCATCCCAGCCTGGATTTAGCCCGCTCTCTGCCATTAATCGCCACGAAATCTCCTCCCCTCCGTGAAATTCCCCCGGGCTGCTGGCGTGACCCTGCAGGACTTTAGGGGAACCCTGGATTCTCCACGCGCCTGCAACAGCGCCGACAACAAACAAAAGCCCACCAGAAGGAGCTGGCCCGGCAGGAACTCCTGCCATCGTTAGTAACACGTCCCCATGGCCAAACACCGCAGCAAGCGCCTGACAAGCAGAGCAGCTTCTGTTAAGCCTGGCGTGTGCCTCTCTCCCCCCCTCTCTCCTCACTGCACAGCTGCGTCCAGCTTCCCGCCTCACACTCTCTGTGCCTGGCACACACCGGCCGCTAGATGTGATCCTTGCGGGCTTGTCCTCACCCTGCAGAGCTGGCCGGTTCCTCAAGAGCAACAAGCGACCCGGGGGCTAAAGCTTGGCCTGGAACAGGCTGCCGGCATGCTGGGTTGGTTCTTTTGTGCTGAGCCTAAGCCACATAATAATAATTAGCCCTGATATAGAAGCAACCCGAAATCATTTGCATCGCTTTTGCATGGCGTTGCTTTTACTTAGGGCACTGCTGAGGAGCCAGGCTGCAAAATTGCCGCCCTCCCCCCTCTTTTTATTTTGGAATAACCTCTCCTCACGATTTTAACCCGCTCTCCCGCCCTCCAGGGGTTTTGGTTTTTTAACGTATTATAAAATACATGCCCCCCTGTGCTGTCTGAATCGATGCCGCTGCATTGCTGCTTTGTTACATAACGGACGGGGCTGCAACTGGCAAATAGATCGGGAAACTAGAAGTAGAGCCCAACGTTACATCTGATCCCTAGCCAGGCCCGTTGGGGCTTTCTGGGGATGCAGGCTGGCAGCACAAAGCCTCCAATGTTATTTTCGATGGGAGGGGCGTGACTGTGTGTTTCCTCTTTTTAGCCAGGAGATGCAAAAATAATACTTTCTAAGGCATGCAAATCCAATGAGGGGGCTGTTCGCAGACAGCGAACCTGTCTATCCCTCGAGCCCTCTCTCCTGCAGAGCAACAGGAGCGGCTAGTGAGAGATCTAGCCATCCATTTGGCACCAGGTGAGGATATTGAGGGGGCCCGAAAGGCTGTGGGGAGGTTTGCCGCGCTCCAGGAGACAGAAGGGAGGGGGGACAAGGAGGAGTACATCCTGCTGTGGAAGATTTCAGAGTAGCAGCCGTGTTAGCCTGTATAGTCAGCAAAAAGAAAAGGAGGACTTGTGGCACCTTAGAGACTAACCAATGTATTTGAGCATAAACGTTTGTGAGCTACAGCTCACTGCATCTCTCTCCCTCCCTGCCTGGGTGGGGATAGCACGGAAGAAAGCCTCCCCCCCAACCCTTTGCAGCAGCGGGGGTGGGAGACTGGCTTTTGCTGGGTCTGTCCGGGTTGGCCCCTGCAGTGAGGAATGGGCGGAGGATTCAGGAGTCTCCCCCCGTCCCTCCCCTATCACGTCACCTGGATGAGGCTGGGGAGGGCTGCTGAGCTGGTTTATCTCTGCCAGGCTGCCTGCCCTGAATCCTGAGGGAGACCAGGGCCTGCCTGCCCCATCTGCCTTTTTCTTTCCTACTGTGTGTATTAGGGGCGGTGGCTGGGGCCTGAGGCAGATCAGAGCTGGGGGCTGCACAAACAGAAGTGGATGCTGCAGGTGCTGGTCTGACCAGCTCCTTATTCCAGCCTGAGCGGGGAGGGGGGGCTTTCCTGTCAGGCAGAGCAGGGATGCCCCCGCCAGACAATAAGGGAGCTGTCCAGGCAAACCAGTGCCCTTGCAGTGCCATCCTTTCCACCCCATCCCCACCCTCCCCTGGGGCCCTGAATGCTGCGCTGCCCTCACCACCCCAGGTGCAAGGCTCAAGGCATGAGGGCAAATTCGGTGGGAGTCTGTCAGCACCCCTGCCTGGCCTTAAGGGTTTTGAGCTCTGGCTCAGCTCAGTAGAGTGTGCATGTTGTTATCTTGGCTAACACACTGGGGACTGAACACTGACAGAACTGAAAACACCAGGCTTCACAGCTTGACCTAAAAAGCCCCTCTGTGGACTTAGGCCCAAAATGGGGGAAGTATAACATACACTTGATCCTGGGGGGTTACACATGTATCTTCCCCTAAGGGAGAGGGGGACCTGCTGCCAGCACTGGGGTAGGCTACATAGGTACCTGTCTGGGGCATTTACCAGATGGGACGCTTCTCAAGGGGGAGTGTTTCCCTTTTAAATGTGGCCCACTTGCCCTCAGGTAGCAGTAGCCACCACTAGGGTGCCAAAACGGCTAGTGCTGGCTCTGGCTAATGCAAACTGAGACCCTGTGTCTGCAGAGGGAGCAAACACAAGCAGCTCATGGAGATGTTCTGCTGCTGTTGCCCACCAGGGTCTCCTTTCTGCCCTGCATTGCACCCTGTGTAGCCACACTGAACCCAGTGACCCTAAAGGTTTCACTTGCTTGTAATTACCAGTTCCTACCTACCTTCTCCCCACCACAGAGTAGCCACTCCCACTCAGGTGCTCCACCACAAAATTACCAACCCCTGCCCATGTCTTCCTACCACCCCTCTACTCGGCTCCTCTCCCCACAGAATAGCCACTCCTTCACCACCATAATTACTACCCCTCAGTCAGATCCAACCACAAAGTTACTGCCCCCAAATCAGCTCCTCCCACCCCTGTTTCAGGCTGGCTGATAGGCAATGTGAGGGCTGCTGCTGATTTTCAATCCCCCTGCTCCTAATGAGTAAATATAATTAAGTAGTTTTACTCTAGCAGCAGCAGTGAGTGCTGCACAGTGCAGCTCCTTATACCAGCAATGCCTGAGAAGCATCATTTAAAAAAGAACAGCCCTTCACTTCCCCATGGCCTGAAGGGAAGAGGACTAAGCAATACGCTTAGAAGTAAGAGGGTGGGAGACATGACCGTCTACAAGGGTCTGAAGGTCACGGAGAAGGGAGAGGGATTATTTAGGGTTAAGTGAGTCAGTACAACTAGGAGCAATTACATGAAATCAAGAGTAAGATGCAAAAACTCTTGATGGTGAGATCTGTTAATATGGTAATACTAACATGCAATTTACCCATTGCACTTATATAACACCCTTTTATCCATAGACTTCAAACTGATTAACAGAGGTAGATAAGCAGAATTATCTCTACTTTCCAGATAGGGACAAGGTAGGGGAAAGTGTCTTTTGTCAGGTCCCAAAGTGATTGCATGGCAGAATTAAGGATAGAATCAGGTCTCTAGACTGCTGGGGAAAGCTCAAGTCCCTACATCACAGGAAGAAAAGGAGTACTTGTGGCACCTTAGAGACTAACCAATTTATACTCTGAAGATGTTAAATAGTCTCTCAAGTGACGTGATAGAAGCTCCCTCCAGTAGGGATATTTGAATCTAAACTGGATTTAAGGCAAAAAAGGTAACACAGTGTCTGGCGTTCAAATGTGGTAATGGCTGCTCTAGAATTACTGCCAACAGACAGAGATAGATATACCATAGGGTAGAATTCTGCCATTGTCCCTGCAAAGATCAGTGAGGTGACCCAGTAGGTCTTTTGCATCTTTGATTTAGTGCATTAGCAGCAAATAAAAGGGGATGGATGGGTGGGCTGTAGGCTCAAGGTGCTTGAATGGAAACATTGTACATGCTGGTCAGCCTGCAGCTGGGCTGTTGGTATTTTAGTCAGTTTGTGAAAGCACCCTTGGAAAAGCACCATGATCGAAGGGAAGTGACAAGTTCAAGAGTACAAGTACTGAGAGAGCTGCAGCAGGAGGAATTTTCATTTCACTCCCATGCCATGCTGATAAAGGTTTGTGGTGGTGGTTGTTTTTTTTATCATACTTGTGTCTCCTACTTTTTCCTAAGGGTAAACAAGGTCTAGCTGCAAGTTAGGGCTTAGCTAGTATGAGATGGCGTGTCTTGAACTTACTTTTGACCATAGCACATGTAAAACTTGCTTTGAAATTGACTATATGACAATTTCCAACATGCAAATCAAACAGATTGTAGAGTTTTGATTTGTTTAACATTTCAGATCCATGTTTAACAGTTCAGAGGTATCTGAACCTCTGACAAACTAGGTCAAAAATCTCTTGAGAGCAGGCTTTTCTATGGGATTTCTGCTTCTGGAACACAAGAGCAGTGGCTTTGGTGGTGTTCCAGCTAGAAATTATCCTAAACTAAACCACCTCTGGATAACCTTGAACTTTGGGGAAGTTCAGCTGTATCCGGTGTTAAGGGGTAGCAAGCAGAGCAATTGCCCAGGGCCCCACACCACAAGGGCCCCCGCCAAACTAAGTTGTTTGGACTTCGGCTTCAGCCCCGGGGGCAGCAGGGCTTGGACTTCAGCTTTCCACCCTGGGTCCCAGTGAGTCTAATGCCGGCCCTGCTTTCCGGTTTATTTTGGCGGACCCCTTCAAACCAACCCTGCCCCACAGGGGGATCCGGACCCCTGGTTGTCACTGAACCATTGCCTTAAGACATTTTCATTATCAACAACTCTTTTCAATGTTTCTTAGGGTAAAGATCTCTTCAGCATTTCTTTCTGCCCATTGCAATTACTGTTTTTGCTGTAGGCACATGCTTAGCATGTTATCATTGGCAATGGTGTAAATCTGTTAAGTAAATGTATTCCTCAGTTAGCCTTAGGCTTACCATCATGACTAAATCTACCAGAGACTATCATCAAAAGAGGCAGTTTGGTCCAGCTGGTTGGGGACTGGCCTGGAATTCAGGAGATCTAGGATGTATTCCCAGCTCTACCATTGGCCACCTGTGTAACTGCGGACAAGACACTTCCTCTGTTTCCCCTTCCACGCTTTGTCTATCCAAACTGTTCAAATTGAAAGCTTTCAGGGTGGCGATTATCTCCCAGTATTGCCTAGCCCAAAGGGTTCCTGATCTCAGTGAAGCTGCTACTGTTAATGCAAGTAAGTAATCATCATAATCTCTGACAGTATCACTCAGAAGTTGGGTCAGGTAATAATCACAGCACTGATTAAAATGCTTGCAGTATCACCTCCTGTGGGGCATCTCCCTCTGGGATGGGGGAGCAGTCCCTGTGCTCAGTTCAGCCTGGCACTTACATGATCTGCGTAAGAGGTGAGGAAATTTCCTTTTGCCCTCTGTGCTTGAATCATAACAGTGTAAGGGCCAGACAAAATCTGGCCCTAGATGAAGACTAGAACAAACAGGAATAGATGCCACGATTCTGACACCTTACACAAATTGCCCCATGAGTGGGACTGACGCTCGTGGAGGGGGAAGAAGCTGTGCCCTGTAAAGTGGTTTTAGTAGTACTTGCAGTCCGTCTGCATGCTCTGGAGGTCAAGGAGGAATTCTGCTTTCCATTGTTCCTTGTGGAGCCCTGTTTCTGACATGTGCCATAGAGGTATGACCTAGCCCTTAGACTGGAAGCTCCTCAGGTCAGGAATCCATCTTTATCTGTGTTACAAAAAGCTGTGCTTGTTGGCAACTCTATCTGATAAAATACTATTACTAATTGCATTCCGTACTGGATTACCACAGACTAGAAAGGACATATCTGTTGACAGCAAGCCATAGATAGTGAGGTTCATAACCTCCAGCTAGCTCTGTTGTTAGAGGAAGATGGCCAGAGACAAAAAATACAAACCAATATTGATGCCCAGTTGAAATTACCCCAATCCATTGTGAGAGCCTGAAGACTTTATTTAAGTAGAAAAAGAGCACGAACACACTGAAAATGTGACAGGTGGGGTTTAAGGAACACCTTCTAGTTGGGGGTGCAGTGGAATTGTCTGGTCGCATATTTTAGGATTTATGTTACTAGCCAATCTTCTAAAAATGAATTGAAAGTCCTGGGTAACCACAGGTCTAGTTTTACCCTTGGATGTGTATGACTTGTATTGAACAGGAGTCAGGTAGGCATGTGCATCTGAGGGAAGAATTTGACCCTAATCTACATTAAAGTTGTGTCACAATATGAAATTACAGTATGCGCGTGTGTATACACTGTAAATCATACAAATGGAAATCATTGTTAGCTAAATGAATTTTTATGAATGTAAACTGTTGTGGTGATTCAAAATGCAAAGCTGGGGAAAGTAGTGGGGAACTGAGGACTAAGAGTAGAATTTAAAGTATTGGGATTGTTTTACAGAATGCTTTGAAAAGATAAGGATATTGGATAAGATCTTTTGCAAAATATTTGGCTTAGAGAACAATGATCTAATTTAAGTTTACCAAATTAGTGAAATAATGAAATCTTTATTGTCTATGCCTGGGATGATCAAAGGGATAAAGATCCGAAGAACAAGATCCTCAAAGGTATTTAGGCACTTTATTTCCATTGAAATAAACTAGTTCAATGAGAGTTAGGCACCTAAATATCTTTGAGGAGCTGGGCCTGATCACCTAACTCCATTAGGCTCCTTGGAAAAGCTCAGCCTACATGTATGTTTGTACTTTTTGAAATGCCTTTTGAAAATAAATTCTGACTGACAAAATCTCACTTGACCACCATCAAATTTTTGCCAGCCATGGTTGTAAGGAAAATAATGTCTCTCTTAAAAATATGATCATTCACAGCCAATCAGCAGTTCTCTTTGATACATGTGGAAAACAGAAAATTCCAAGCAGGGATTGTTAATTTTGTTATCTGAAGGATGTTGCTTCTCACCAGCCCATCCACTTCTTAATACAGCGTTGTAATGAGGGTGTTGTTGATGAGCAAAACCGAGCTCAGAAATGTTCCATCCAGATGGAGAACACACCCACTTCCATTATGTTTGGCACACAAGATATTATTTCAGGTGCCCATGGATGTTGCTAGGAGTGGGCTGGCTTCCAAAAAGCTGTCCCGTTGGAAAACTGTGTCTCTGTCATCCTAGCTGGGTGTTTTCTTTCAAGGGACATATTCTCATCCATGGTATATAAAGGATCTATGGATGAGGTGAGCCCCAGTACTTTCATCACAGACCTGAATGGCATAGGTGGTGCTGGGAAAGAACTGAAGTCCCAAACTGGATATTTTGTCTTAGTCAGCAAAATCCAGGTAGGGTATAGGATATGGAAATTTGGTGAGTTGAATGCATCCTGCCTCCGTTTGACATCCTTCTGCCACTATGAATAGATCTTGTGGGCCAGCTATAGATCTCAATCACTTGAATGTAACTCTGCGGTAACTCCATTGACACCAGTGTTAAACAGTTTGGAGTTACTTCAGATTTACGCTAGAGTAACTGAGGTCAGACTCTGGCCCACAATGACATTTCCATTACAGGAGCTAGCTGCACAAGGTCTGTAACTGCACTATATATCAATAACAATCCCACATAGGGCTTGCTGCTACTTCCACTGAGGTCAATGGCCAAACTCCTATTGACTGCAGTGGGAACAGGGATCCCTTAGTGGATTAGTATTCTGTTTCTTTTATTTATTTTATTGATTTGAAGAATATCTATTGCCATAGCAGCTATTGGCCTTCAGTTAAAATAGGAATTCAGTAACTGAAATTCCATTCTGAGTTTTCTTTACAACAGTCAATATGATTCCTTCTAGAAACACATTAAAATAACCAGCTTTATCTGATGCCAGCTGTCATGAAAACCTACACTTATGCTCTTCTAAATTTTAATTTTTCACTTCATCAGCCCTTAGTAACATAACCAGTTACAAAGGAACTTCAGAGCTGGAAAAAAAATCCATGTGTTAATTAGTTATGTGTAGTTTGAGGAGAGCACAGGCAATTTAGATTACCATGTGTGGGGGGGAGGGATAGCTCAGTGGTTTGAGCATTGGCCTGCTAAACCCAGGGTTGTGAGTTCAATCCTTGAGGGGGCCATTTAAGGATCTGGGGCAAAAATTGGGGATTGGTCCTGCTTTGAGCAGGGGGTTGGACTAGATGACCTCCTGAGGTCCCTTCCAACCCTGATATTCTATGTATGCATCTCAATGAACTTAAATGAGATAGTCATTGCCAGAAAAGTGCTAAATCTAGTGAGGAAAAATATATAAGGTAGAATTTTGCCCTGTGATGTACTAATGCATATCTTGAAAGAGATGAGTAAATAGTCTACAGTGTATGATGCTCTCTAGAATTATCATAGAATCATATCTACTTTGGGAATCTATGATGGATCTAGAGGAACACTAATACCCTGATTTTCAGAGGTGTTGAGTTCTGTAGCAGCTGCCATTGGCTTCAGACACATCTGGGAAGATATAACTCATAAAGGGACAGATCTAGGTCCCAATTAAGTCAATGGAAAGCCTCTCATTGACTTGAACAGGAGTTGGGTGAAGCTCCAAGTGAGTGTGGCTTGACCAAAAGTGGACATTCCAAATGGAAAAGGAATGTCCCCTTTGTTACTCTACCAAAAACGATCATTGTTCAGAAGCTGTATTTGGGTACAGTTATGTTCTATGTATTTGGGTACATCATTCTATGTAGGATGTGGAACAATGACTGGACCAAATGGGTATGCATTTGTGTAGGCAAAAAGTAGCAGCATACCGTGCTACTTGTTCAGTGACACAGTACTAAAGATGCATGACTCAACAGTCCAGAAAGGAAGGTCATCTGTCTAAGAGAAGGTAGCTGTTGATCACCATCACCTTGTATTCTCTCTCTCAGCTAGATATTCCATGTAGTCAGTCATGCACACATTTACTAGTCATGCACATGTCAAAATCTTTTCTCCCTCTCCAGCATCTCTCTATCCTTGTTTCCGGCTAACCATGAGTTTCTGAAACATCATAGTGAAAACATGGCAGCTGCTGCTTAGCAGGTTGCAATTAGAAATATCAAGAACACTTCTGTGGGATTATGCCGTTCTCTTTCCTAGATGGGTATGGCGTCTAAATAGTCAGACAGCCTCTTTGGGGTCTTGCCTTGAGAATCATGCCCCAGGGAGTGAATTAGTGTTGTAATCCTGTGAGGGGATGAACATAGACATGGGTGGCAGGGGGCTGTGAGATTTTTGTTAAATGTTGTGCATTTAATCACTTCCATGAGCTAATGTACATGTGAAAACCATGGCTGCCTTTGCCAAGGGCATTAATGTGCTGAGCGCCCATAGGATATGCTGCCATGGGAGTTGAGGGTGCTCCTCACTTTAGAGGAGCTTTCCGCACCATCCAGGACTAACCAGCCGATCAAACAGCTAGAGGTGGAAAATACACATTGCCATGAACATTTTGTTCCCTTGAGCTTTCCTTCCTAGGCACGGTGGGGCCTGATCCAAAGCTGACTGGGGTCAATGAGAATCATTCTATCAACTCTGATGGGCTCTGAATCAGGTCATTTAGCTGCTAAGACCAAAGGGTCATAAAACCAAAATATGTATTGCAGCTATTTCTCAGGGAGACACCAAGGAGAGAGAAATTTTTACTGAAGGGTAAAAAAGACAGCAGTAATTTTGACATCTAAATAAACTGACTCATTTTGAAAGCTGCCCTAAGTCCCCTCCCCCTCATTCTGACATCCTCACCTGAAGGCCAATGATTTATGACAGCATATTTCATTGGTTCCTATAAGGAATCTTTTTCAGAGCAAACTGCCATCGCCTGCCAAAGAGTGGCTTGTGCAGGTCCAGACGGAGGGAGGTAAGCTGCTAAAAGGTAGTGATTGCAGCACTGATCTCTTGCAGGCTCTGCAGTGTGAGGAGGTGGTTCTGCATCACAATGAACTTAATTGAACGAGAAATGCCATTGATTTTCTTTTCAACCCTCCCCACTGCTCACAGCACCAGTGCTCAGAACTCTCTGCTCATGCCAACCAGCAGAGTCGCACAGTGAGCAGAGAAAGACGATTTTTGTTCTTGCTGCAATTAGCATTTTTTGGGAGTGAAAACAAAATGTAAGTTCTCTGGGCTTGGAGCTATTGGTTTGGAAAAGCATTGCCTGTATAATAACAGCTTCAGGAGAGGGAGGAAGTGGGTTAGGTGAGAAATCTTAGCTTACTTTACACTCCTTTGGTCATGAAGTGAAATTGTTCTCAGCTTTACCTGTTTGTTGAAAGTTGTGAAATGACACAATTACCAAACTATTGAAGGGCTCCTAAAAGGTCATTCTGTACTTAGACAGCTAAAGGTGCATTAACTGCCTCAAGTCTTTAGGGAACGAGAAAGGAAAACATTCCATACTTTGATAATTGAATCATTGCCCTTTTTTCCCCCTCTTTGTTAGGAAGGTATGTTAACACATAATTGCACATTTGAACAGCTAGTAATTTTCTACAGAATTTATTAGACGCACCACAGAATATTATGCTGTTGCTGTTATTTGTAACAATATAGCAAGTAGTATTTTTTGTTTTTTGTCCACCTGTGAAACTTAGTTGTTTTTTTAATTACAATTTAGGAAGAACATTGGAATATTCTGCCAAATCCAACCCAGAGAGCATTCCAAAATCAAAACTCCCAACCCCAACACTGCAATAGCCTCTTTGCAAAGCACAGCTTGTCTTGTTTCTTATGTCACAGATTATAAGGTCCTCATAGCAGTGACTGTGAGCAGCATTCTCAGTGTAAAGGGGCCATAAAACTGATCTACCCACTCTGCTGAGGATCCCCTCTGTAAACAAAGGGAATGTCCAGGTGGTATAGAATTCCTCATCAACCCACTCCCAGCATTAGCACAGAGAGAGTTCCCCTATGCTGGCTCTATTGATCCCTGGCTGCCAGAACAAGCTTGTGGAGCTATGGGCAATTGGGTGCAGTTTAGAGCAACCTTGCTACTGGAGTTGGGCCTTGGGCTCAAGATTTGGCCTGTGCTGCAGAGTTTGGGAAATGTACCTTTCTGTTCAGTTTATGGTTTCCTGCAGTCTGAGAAGTAGTTAAGTAGATAAAGAGTATATATCTGCTGTCATAGAAGTTTTGTCATTGACTTCAATGGGAGCCGGATCTGGTTCATATATAGTCAATCTAATTCATGAACGTCGCACAGATACTGTGAGCAGTATCTCTTATTGTAATGCTGTACGTTTGTATAGCCATGTTGCTATGATACATGCACTCTATGTAAGTGGGAAAATGCACTGAAGACTTGTTATTTAAAATGGATGGCGAGCTTTACGTCCGGTTGTATTTCAAACAGACTTTCAGCTAATAGACTTGTCATTAAAGAGCTGAAATTTAAGAGAATGGTAATATTATTGCTGGCATTTCTATGAAGATACGCAGACCTGGCTTGAACATTATATGTAAACCTTTCATACTATTTTTCTGATGACTGTCCACATTTGGAAAACATTTAAAAAAAAACAACCCAGATCTGAAGTTCACATAGGTCAAAACGAGCTGTTTGATAATTGATCCTAACTGAACTTGAATGCTTAATAATTCAGCTATTCAAATAAGAGAAAACATGATTAGTGATGACAATACGTTTGAAAACTCTTTCTGAAGTTCTAATTTGATGATTGCCACAAGTATATTTCTGTTTCCTACAGGTGAAATTTACAAGTGTATAGGCTACTAACATGGTTTAAATAGGACTGGAATTTACCACTCTGAACTCAGGGGCAGAATGTTGGGTATTTGCTCAAACAGGCAGCCATTTACTGTAGTAGCACCACGATTCTCTGTGTACCTCATGTTCTGGAGGGTTTATTAAGGTCAGCAGATCTATGTTGTTTGCAGTCAGTCCCCTGGCCACGTCCCACAGCTCAGATCCCTTGGTCCCGGGGAGAAAGCTGCTTTGAGGCTGAGGTCCAAGGCACGCAGGAGGCTAGTGTTCAGATACATGGTGAACTACGTTCACCAGAATACATTGGCTGCTTTGCCTCACTCTGACAATGCAAGGCAACTGGAATGCTGGCTTTGTGGATGCTCAGTGTCATCAGAATTTTGCTGGCAAGAAATAAAATGAACTGATTTTCTTTCCTGACCCATCATGTGACCAGGGTAGTATCACTCTGAATTTTCCTACAAGCTATTGGTATTGCTGAGATATCAGAGAGGGTGAAATCTACATCTACATCCAGGCCAATGTGGGCTGCAGGAAGTGGCATGGGCCAAGGGATGTGCTGGCCACCGCTTCCTGGAGCCCCCCATTGGCCTGGAGCGGTGAACCACGGCCAGTGGGAGCCGCAATCGCTGAACCTGCAGATGCGGCAGGTAAATAAACTGGCCCGTCTCCATCAGGGGGCTTACCCAGGTGGGCCTCAGGCCAAAGGTTGCCGGTCCCTGGGATAGAACCACCTTGAAAATCTCAAAAGTCTGATCACTATTCAGATATAATAGAACTAAAAGAGCTAACAGTTTCCACTCTACTGTTTGTCAAAAAAGCTCTCGGTGACATCACCAATAGTGTCTACAAGTCTCTAGCAGTTTGACCGTCTTGAAATGAAATAAAGTGAAATGGTGAGGCAGAGCTTAAAAATAAAAATGTCCAATATGTTATGGAACCTGTAGTGATTCCATAGTGAGATTTGCAACTAGTTTTCCATTGTAAGCCCAATTTTTCTAACTTTCTGCAAAGAAGTTGCTTTCCCGCTGCAAATTCTCAATTATTTTCTCTAGGCAGAAGAGGATTTTTGTGTGTGGAAAGTTTGAAGTTAATTATAAAAGGAGTCTTGGAGATAAGTCTAAAAATGAGAAGGATGTTTTGGGTTTGGTTTTGTTTTTTTTTTTTTTTTTTTTGAGTGTCTTATCTCAAAATTGGCTAGATGTAGAAACTTGGGATAGGATTATTCAGCTTTCCTTAACAAAAACTTATTCCCTTTAATTGTTTTTATCAGGGTTATTGGTTAATTGTTAAGAGTCATGAACTATGGGAGTGGCTGAGGGAACTGGGTTTATTTAGTCTGCAGGAGAGAAGAGTGAGTGGGGATTTGTTAGCAGCCTTCAACTACTTGAAGGGGGGGTTCCAAAGAGGATGGAGCTAGGCTGTTCTCAGTGGTGGCAGATAACAGAACAAGGAGCAATGGTCTCAAGTTGTGGTGGGGGAGGTGTAGGTTGGATATTAAGAAAAACTATTTCACTAGGAGGGTGGTGCAGCCCTGGAATGGGTTACCTAAGGAAGTGGTGGAATCTCCATCCTTAGAGGTTTTTAAGGCCCGGCCTGACAAAGCCCTGGCTGTGATGATTTAGTTGGGGTTGGCCCTGCTTTGAGCAGGGGGTTGGATTAGATGACCTCCTTAAGTCTCTTCCAGCCCTAATCTTCTATGATTTGAACTTTTAGAAACTCTGCTCTGGGCAGAGCTTTTGATCTGTTGGATGTCAGTAATTATGTAAACTTCCATTTTAAAAATAACAGTTCTAGCTGTGATAGGTGCTATCTCTTTAAGGAAGAGCATGCTGGGAAACCCTCACCAGACTATAAAATAAAAGAGGACAAGTGAAAAAGTAGTAACGGGCAAGTCCTGGTGAAGAAAAGACATGCAGGGCTCTTACGACCTACTAAGAGAACCAATTTTAGAGGTATAGCTGGTTTCTTTGTATGTTTCTTGTTGCTAATTAACTGGATTTCTAGATCAGTACTTATATGGCTACCATCAGCATAATATCTCAATGCCTTGTAGTTATTAATGGATTTTATCCTCACAGCATCCATTTGAAGCAGGGACATACTAGCTCCATTTTACAGATATGGAACTGAGGCACCAAGAGTAAGTGATTTACCCAAGGTCACACAGGAAGTCTGAATTGAACTCAGATTTCTTGAGTCCCAGTCTAGTGCCCTTCTCACTCGACCGTCCTTCTACTTTGTATTTGGCTTCATTTGGCCATGTATTCCTGGAGCCCTTGCAGTTCTTTGTCTAGAGAATTCAGAAGAGCATGTATCACATTGGACCTCTTTGTTACAAAGCTATTGTTACCCCTTTTGACGCAAATGGTTAGCCAAACTTTGGGGTCTTGTGCGTTGTTTCCATTAGAAGGAGAAATTGATCATGGAGTCAGGTATTGCTGTAGTGCAGTGTTGTTTATTTACAAAGGAAGTACATAAAGTTCTGTTTCCCTGAACCCCAGAGGACTCCAACAGTAGGAGACAGCGCCTCTGCTCACAGTTCCAAGCCTCTTTCCAGCCAGGGAGTTTGTTTGGGGTAAAATGCTATCTCCACTTTCTCTCAGGACTGTGTTTTCAGTACTTTTCTTGACGCCTGCTTGGCTTTTTTGGCTGCTTCTCTCTGCCTGTTCTCTAGTTGCTTCTGAGTGCTTCTGTTTGCAGACATATTCACCTCCGTCAAACAATACCTAGTGAAACCCCTCCGCCCACAAAGCTCAGTTTCTGACACCACTTGAGTGTGGCCTGTGTTGGGTGGTGACTCCTATTGTTTCATGTGTCACTCCAAAAAGGAGCTTAACTGTTTCTTACATTACCCTGAATGAAGAGCATCTATTCGACCACCAGCTTCAGCCCTAACTCATAACAGTATCCTCTAATTGCTAAGGCTGAACATTTAGTAGGTTCCCCCCCCCCCCCACCCCCGCATTATGGGCTATTAGTAGATCTTCTTCAACCCTCTTCATAGTTGTGCTCCCTCCTGTGACAGCTACTAGCCATCCAAGCTTCCATCTCATGTTCCTCCTTGTCTCTGCTGACACCACCACATATGCACATCTATCTGCCTTCCATAGGGACACCTGGCATCTCCATCTGCTCATCGCTCTATGGACTGCACTCTGATGCCTGCTCTTTGATTCAGTAACTGCCCCATCAGTACTGCTAAATGGAATCCTCTTTCATTCAGAGATCTCAAAGCACTCTTCAAAGGCAGTCAGTAAGGTAAGAACCAGTGTTCATTTCCTTGTAGAAAAGGTCAAGAAATTAAAGTAGTAAGGACTGAAATGTACATAAAAATGATGATGAAGAATCTGTAGATACAAAGATTTAAAAGTGAGCAATCCAGAAACAATTGCGTGAATATAACAGCAGATTTTGAGGCTATGATATTACTTAGTGTAAGTGTGTGTCTGTCTGTCTGTCTCTCTCTCTCTCTCACACACACACACACAATATCGTGTGTATTCTATTCTAGATCCTTGAATGTAGATGACGGTCTGGAAATCACTAGGCAAAGTACTCTGAGTATTATTAGCCTGAAATTGCTTCCTGAGAAAGTGATTGAACTTAAAAAGTCAGAGGGGAGAATTCCACTGAGGAGTTACAGAGCTGATGAGGGATGAAACAGCATTATTACTCCTTGGGTCTGAGGAAAATTAGGCAGAAGTAGAGAGTCTATGTTGAACCACATCCTGAACATCTGAGGCACTAAGAGAAATTTGTACCAAATAGAAAAGGAGTACTTGTGGCACCTTAGAGACTAGCCAATTTATTTGAGCATAAGCTTTCGTGAGGAAGTGAGCTGTAGCTCACAAAAGCTTATGCTCAAATAAATTGGTTAGTCTCTAAGGTGCCACAAGTACTCCTTTTCTTTTTGCGAATACAGACTAACACGGCTGTTACTCTGAATCTTGTACCAAATAGATAACACGCTGAGCCTTACTTAAAGGGGAAGAAAACTGTGTAAACACCTAGGATTTGGAGGGTATTTCTTAAGAAGAAATCCAGAGTAGGAACAGCCGGATAAGTTTAGGTGAAAAACAAGTCTGAGAAGAGAGGAAATGCACCTTCATGATCTTTGGCCCCTTAGGGATTGGTCTGGTCCCTGATGCAAATTAGCTGCTCTAAGTTGGTCTCCAGTTGGCTGTTCTGGCAACTGTGGTTAGAAAATGTAATGTTTGCAGGGGAAAGTGAAGGGAGGGTCTGTGATAGTTAGGGATACCCAGGCCTGTGAGTCACCTTGTTACCCTCCTGCTGCTAGCACGAGGGAGTCTTGCTTGTGGTAGCTAAATGTTAGCTTCCTGCCACCACCAGCCTGTCAGCTACTTAAGCACTCTCCTTCAGGCTACACCAGCCCTGCCCTTGCCCTGCAGGTTAGCAATAGGGGCACTTCAGTCCCTGGGACCCCTTGAAATGTTCCCCTGTGATATCCAGACCCTGACACTGGCTGCTCACAGAAATCCTCGATCCTCTGCTCTCAAAGGAGCAGTGTACCCCAGTTTTATCTTAAATCACTGCTCCTGCATAACATACAGCAATCAGGAGCACTTGTAATAAAACAAAAGAAGGTTTACTTAAGAAAGAATGGAGGTTCCACTAGAAACAAGAGAATGATGGGAACAGATGGTTACAGTAAAAAACAAAATAATAAAATGTGAACTAGGCCTACGCTTATTAATAGTTACCTTTTCCTATCTAATAGAGTAGGTTTTCCCCACAAAGTTCAGTCTGTTGTAGAGCTGGCCGGCTTCACAGAAGCCAGGATTCAATCTTTCATGACATCCCTCCTCAGTTGTCGCCTCAGTTAATGGATACAGAGTATCGGTCTCCACTGTGTAATATACCGAATCTGTCTTTTTGTCTTTATTCCCGGACAGGGCGATCCCCTGTCTGATATATCATTCTTTTTTACTTCTAAGTGGTTTCAGTGTTTATCTTTGATGGTTTTCCACTGACTTTTCTGGGTTGTTGCAACGGTGGACAACTGAGCAATACATTATGTAATCGGCTAGCTAGGGATGGGTGATAACTCCCTCCCACTTGAATGGGCCATCACTCAGACATATAATTCCCTGGTGACCCACTTTCACTCCAAGACCATTAGGGTGTAATTTAATATACATCGGAGCCTTGCTAGAACACAGGATTTGGGATCCATGTGCGGTACTGCGTTAACACGGGGACCACATTATAATGAATTACAATTAAAGTAATTAAATTTGGGATCCATGGCTGCGACCGCGTTATATGCGAATTTCCGCTATATAGACACGTGTTTTAGTGAGGGTCCGGTGTAGTTACATTGTTCCTTAAATATTACCCAGACACACACCCCACAGTGACTGAGTACTGATAAGTTAGAAGCTTTCAGTAGTTCTCTCACATGCTACCTTCCATGGATAAATACCATGAAAGTGGTGTATTAGGTGTAGTGAGTTTGTCAGGTCTGAGACAGGAGTTGCTTGTAAAGAACAGTGAACCCTTTGTCTGTCAGCCCCATGGACCTCTGTGTCACAGAGTCATTAAAAAAAGATGTACCCTGAGCTAAATTCTGCCTGTTGAAGCACATGTGTTGGCAACGAAGCATAAGATGTTAATAAAACCCTTGTTTACTGTTATAAGACTATAGTAAAGTGTAGTGCAGTATCTCGCATCAAGTTATCACTGGGTTTCTCCCATTATAACCATCATTACAAATCTTTGGGATGTCTTCCAGGATCAGGAAGAAGGCCAAATGGTGTCTTGGTGGATCCTGGGATCCTAGGAGATGTCAGCCATAATGGTAGCTTTCTCTTTCCAGTCCATCCAAACTCTTCCAGTGACCTTCAGATAAACAGTGCCCAAGAAGGGTGGCAGCCTCATCCCATGAACACAAACCAATTTACCAAAGCACATTTTGGTGATTTCAGTTATAAATGTTTCCTCCTGTTTCTCAGGTCTTTCAGCTTATTGTCATGTCAACCTGGGATTTCAGCAGGAGCCTTGAAGACCTCTTATCACAGTTCCTTTAACTAAAACAATCCAGTTTGTACCAGTATATTTGTCTCCAACTTTCACTGTCTTTCATAAACAATTTTATGCAACAGACTTGAGTTGAGCCTGTGTTACCTTGGACAACTTAGAGTACAGGCCTCTCCACAATGGTGTACACACACCCACCCCTCCCACTGAAGCCGGTATGAGCCCCATGTGTACATTAAGACTGGTCTAAACACAAAGTTGCACCACTCTAACAATAAGATGCGACTCCAGTAAACTTTCCAATTCTTCTATTGGATACTCCATAATTGTGGGATCCATCTAATTGATGTTGAGATTGTCAGTCTTGAGTTTCCCAATGGTCATGGGCCTCCTCTCTCCAGGCCTGTTTTAGACAGTAAAACAAATCAAGGTTACACATTCATTGTAAAGTGAATGTAATTGGATTGCAAGTGAATTTAGGCTTGTGCCGCGTACCACAGTGAGAACTCAGGAGACTGAAGTGAGACCGCGTACCACAGTGAGAAGTCAGGAGACTATTCCCACAGTCGGGATGATTCAGGCAGCTATAGTACAAGCTTTCCAGCATTGTCCCTCGTTGCTTGCCCCACAATGTGCCTCCGCTATCAGCTCCCCTCTTGTGGAGGTGGATTACCTACACGGATGAGAGAATCCCTCCCGTCGACTTAGGCATGATTCTGTACTGAAGCTGAGCCACTGTAGTGTTTTAAGTGTAGGCAGGCCCTTTCAGTCACTTCTGCCTTGGGCTGGATTTGAACTGGTGATATAGAATTGACATGCTGTGAATCCCACCACTGATGCCCTGAGATGTTCAGTCCATCCGTTCGAGGATGGGCAGGGATGGTGTCCTTAGCCTTTGTTTGCCAGAAGCTGGTAATGGGTTACAGGGGCTGGATTACTGGATGATTACCTGTTCTGTTTATTCCCTCTGGGGCACCTGGCATTGGCCACTGTCGGAAGACAGGATACTGGGTTAGATGGACTTCTGGTCTGACCCAGTATGGCCATTCTTATGTTCACTTCCAGGGAAATCACAGAGGTAACAAAGTTATTGCCTTGAAACAACACCAGCCCCAGGACAAAACCCCTAGAGCTCCCTGTAGCTTTAAATATGGGACCTGATAGCATTCCTAGTGGAGCTCTGCAATCCAAGGGGATATGGCCAAGGTCCTGCCTCCATTGTGGCTGCCTGTG
Organism: Caretta caretta; assembly: GCF_965140235.1. Classification (NCBI taxonomy): domain Eukaryota; kingdom Metazoa; phylum Chordata; order Testudines; family Cheloniidae; genus Caretta; species Caretta caretta. The sequence goes on along the minus strand of NC_134207.1, from coordinate 118,207,060 downwards.
TCTTGTTATGGGACAGCATTTTGTACCTTTCTGCGCACTCCTCCTCAGAGCTCCCTGTAGGCAGGGTTCCTCAGGTTACCGCCATTTGGCTGCTACATCTCTGCACTCCTCAGAAGAACTGCATGGCATCAATTTGCTCTTTGTTCTCCTGTCCAAATGCGCTTTTAATCTAATAAAGAGACTACTGCAGGAATTACAAACAATAAAATGTGGCAATTTTTTTCCTTCTGACATCCTATAACATTGCCCTTCACTCTGGCTGCCAAGAGCCAGCATCTGCTTCTCTCGTTCCCCTGCCGTTTCCTGGGTATGCTGAAGGAGGCCCTGCTTTTTGATTGCTGGGAGCACTTCCCCCTCTCCTGCACCTGCATCGTACTTCTTCCATGTTACTGCCCTTGCTACATTCTACAAACCCTGACTTAGAAAGGGATGGGAGAATTAACTCTTTCCTTGCTGACTGTTCGCACACTAGCTGAGTTGGTGGGATTATGTCATAAGTAGTCTGCATCCTCCTCATCTTTATTCTCCTTCCCCCATCCTCTTTTCCTTTCATTCTCCAACACTTCTTCCTTCCCCGTCTCACCTCTTCCCTTCATCTCTCTCCTTCTCAGCCCCTTCCTTCTTTCAGGCTTATATCTTCTGCAGTCAGCACCCACAGCCATTCGAGGATGATATGATCCCACACACCTGGCCAGGTGTGACAGTGACACACTTTCAGCAAAAGGCAGTGGTTGGCAGGACATCCCACAACCATATTTTTAACTCTGAAGTCTCTGTGCACCACTAAAGTAGTGCATCGGGAACAGCTCAAAGGTTGCAGCTCTGATTGTTTTGCATCCCCTTATCTTCACTGAGCTGGCTCTCATCATCCAGTTCTGCGGCTCCTCAACATTTACCCCTGCCTCCTAGCTCTTCACTCCTCCATAACATCCTCTGGGATACACAGCCAGCATGTAACTGCAGCCCCTTCCCTGCGGTAACTAGCACAGCTGCTAAACATACGCTGGTCATATTAACCAAGACCAAATGGCCCCTGGGGTCTAAAGCAAACCCTTCCCACAACATCCACAAACTGAACTTACTGCAATAAACTGCCAATGAAAAGCTTAATCTCAAAGGAGCTAGGAATGTTAACTCTCAGTTTCTCCTCAATTTGAGACCGCAGCTAGTTTCTCCTTCCGTGCTGTGTGTAATATCCTGGCTTGCAAGCAGTCCCATTGCAATCAATGGGACTATATCAGAGACAAGGCACTGTTATTCACTGTGAGTAATAGTGTCAGGATCTGGCCATAAGGCTTCTATTTAGCACTAAAACTGATGTCCAGAATCTTTGGCCTCTAAGTACACAGCTATGTGATGCAGCTGTAATTAGGCCTGAATATCGGTAATTAGGTACTGAATATCGACACGCCTTCCTATCAGTTAAGCTGGAAGAACCATTCATTTCGGCTGTAAGTATCTTGACTTTTAAAGAATACAGTTTAATTATTGAATCTGGGTGAAATTCAGCCCACTTGAGAAATGAATTCTTATCACCCTGATGGGCTGAATAAACTTCTTTCCCCTTAACGAGTTCTGTGACTGACTGATTTTATTTATTGTGTGTGTGCGGGGTGCCTGATGGTTGGTTACAAAGCAATTTTTCTTTACCTTAATTCTAACCATGTAGAATCCTATTTGTTGACAGCATTCCTCCCATTAGCTACCGGTATCAGTGCTGGTGGTGCATCTAACTCATTTGAGGTGAACTTCACCTCTAAATGATGTGATATTATTTGGTGGGCCACTATACAAGAATTTGGATAATTAGCTAGACTTATTTTAATCAAAGAGAGTAGCCTTTGAGCAGTAAAGGGAAGCTTTAATAGCAATCATGCACATACCCCCCCCTTTTAAATACATATCCAGCCTCCTAAATGCAACTTTTCTATGTATGGGAAACACAGAATAAAACAGTTTAATTGAGCAAAATCACTCCTCCACACATCCGTCATGAGGATGCTATGGCTAGAATAGCTGAGACGATTAGGGCAAACCCGAGCCTACATACAAAAGACCTCTCTGACCACTCAAGAGCATGCTTGTTGTCAAGACAGCCATTGTGGGCCCTCTTGCCCTTCCCAGATTTTTCTGTGACGTCGATGTGCCAAGAAGAATATTCTGCAGCTGATGTCAGAAACCAGTCTCTTTTAACAGACCTGACCATGCATGTACCCAGCTTTGATTTGTTCATGGGGCCTTCTGAACTGATTTCAAGTGGGCCAGGATCAATGCACAGCCACTCTTCACACCTGGGGCCAATGAGAGGATCCCATGTGTGGCTGGGGCCAAAGACGGATGTCACACATCACTGACCACTGCCCTCTGACCAGATTGCTGGTGGTCTGAGGGCTCTGCACTTTGCTGATGAGGCCACCGCAAATTGGCTTGGCAAGTTCCACATCCGATAAGAAGACTGAACCTCAAAGCACTGTAGGACAGACAGATTAACATTGGCAGGACATATAGATTACTTTTTCCTGCTTAAATTAGGGATGTCCTATACTGGCAGCTATACGTGAGATGAGGCCACTTTCCTTAGCTGCTTAGAGTTGGTTGCAAATTTTCAAATTTAAAAGTGTGATTTTTGAAACTTACACATATTGGTTTTAGATTTTAAGTGGGGAAAATATTTCTAAATTTTTTTTTAAATCATAATATTTTCCCTTGACCAGCTCTAATCCTGCTGTTTTGGCCCCCAAAACTCTCATTTCAATCAGCAATCAAACTTTCTGTAATGCAATTTACAACTACCCAACAGCTGCTGTAAACTGGTGCAGCTCCATTGAAATCAATGGAGCTATGCCTTGTCACGCTAACTGAATAAATGGCTGATTTGTCTCTTAGCACCTGATTCCACCCCCACTGGAGTCAATGGAAACTGTCATAGACCTTGGTGGGAGCTGGATCACGCTGTTAGATAGCAGCATACAACACTGAAATTATTGTCATTTTTGTAATGCCCTACCCAAGAAACATAATGATGGAAATATTCTTGGCTAAAATCCAATAAGCAGAGCTGGTGATTTTAGATCACCTTAATTTCTCCAACCTGACCAACTCTATAAAAAAATTAATTTATTTTAACACGATAGCTACTAATACCAAGCACCATTATTAATTTCCAAATGCCAAACACTTGACCAGAGGGAAATCTAATAAAACTGAATGATGATCTTTGATGGGAGGAGGGGGGTGAAATCTCCACTTTAAACTTTGTCCTTTCCTCTACTCATCAGCCCACACTGAATGAATGTAAAACATTCCATGATTTGCACTCAACAGAAAGAGGAAAATGACTTGTGCCAATGAGTCACCCGAGGCAAACGTCACTATCCGATAAATAAAGCAATTTATTTTTGGGAGGCAAAGTGCCTTTTAACTGGTAGGATGTGCACTACAGCTGCATGTTTCCAATTGTGTGGGTCCCTGGAGGGAATGTATTCTAAGAACACCAGTTACTGGTACGAAACCTAGTTCTCTTATGCTTCAGATCACATGCTCTTTTTACCAGCATCTCTGTCACAGCAAAGCAGGAAAATCACAGGATGTGCACATACTTATAAAGCTGTTCTCCTGTGATTCTGACCCAAGGATTCCAACCTAAGACCTTGGATTGCTCAGTTATGGGCTTACGATGCCCTCAATCAGTCCTACAGATAAACACAAGAGAGAGGGATTGTTGTTAATAAGAGGTCCTGAATTAGAAACCTTGTGATATGCTGCTAGCTCAGAAAGTACATCGCAACCTTGTCAGCCCTGTTAATAAACTTCAGCCACAGTGCTGACCTGCTGACAAGCTTGACAAGCTGCAGATGTCTTGCAGCTTTTGAATGAGGATTGGATGGAGTGGAATTCGCCTTCAGAGCAGGCAATCTCCTTCAGGGCAAGTGAAACGATTAATGATTATTATTGCCTTTGCACCTACAGATCCCAGTCATAGAGCAGGGCCCCATTGTGCTAAGTGGTGTTCAAACAGAGAACAAAAAGATGTTTCCCTGCCCCAAAGAGTTTACAATCAAAGCATAAGGCAAGAGACACCAGATGGATGCAGACAGATAGGGGAGTACAAAGAAATGAGACAGTATTGGTTAGCATGATAGTCTGTGGTCTCAGCACACACAAGCAGCCTAATCACAGTCAAGGTTTTTGTTGGCATCATGGTAGAGGAGAGTTTTAAGGGGGGATTTGAAAGGGGACAATGAGGTGGCTTTGCAGATGTTTATGGGATGTTCCTCCCATGAAGGAGGAAGCAGGAGGGTGCTTGCCTGAAATTACCGTATAAGGTGCCAAGATTATTTTATATTGAAAAATTAATTTAGCCTTAAAAATGTATATGTAAAACTATGTACAAATAATAACACTTATTTATTAAAGTAGGTACAACCTGTGGTGCTTGCACAAAAGGTATGAACTACCCTAGCTAAGAGGCACTGATTTCATTCTAGCCTTCATGCAGAAAGGCCTATTATGGGCAATTGGGGAAAAACCTATAATTTGGAAGGATTAGCTGAGCAGAGGTGGCATTTGGATTTCCCAATTAGTCAATGGTGAGGGCTTTGTCCCTCTTCTACTGCAGAGTGGCAGTATTTACAACTAAGGGTATATCTATACTGCAATTAAAAACCCACGGCTGGCCTGTGCCAGCTGACTGAGGCTGGTAGGGCTCAGGCTGCAGGGATGTTTAATTGCACTGTAGACTTCTGGGCTAGGGCTGCAGCCTGAGCTCTGAGACCCACTCACCCGACAGGATCCTAGAGCCCATGGTCCAGCCCTCCTCTGGAAGTCTCCGCTGCAATTAAACAGCCCCTTAGCCCAAGCCCTGTGAGCCTGTGTCAGCTAGCATGGGCCAGCTGCAGGTGTCTGATTGAAGTGTAGTCATAGTCTGACACTTGTTAACATATCAGCTTAGTCTGGACATCTAGGACTGTCAGAGGCTCCAGAACTTCTGGGAGTTTTAGGAACATTTTATGAACTCCCCAAGTCCATGTCCACTCTGTATGTTTTGTTACTGAAGAGGAACTCCATTAGTCGGGCATTCTTTGTGAAAGCTTGGGAAGGGGATTGATCACAGCCCTTAACAGAATCCCAGTGCCAGAGAATATTGTATCATGTTAAAAATGCCTCTGCTCAATCCTCTGATGTCTGTTTGGTGTCATAATAAAGAAAAAAGGGACCCTGATGCATATGCCATGGGATTATCCAACAGTAGGCAGCAGTGGAGAGAGGTGGACATAAGAGTTACTATGGTGTTTGACTTCTGCAGCCAAACCTCTGCTGAAAATTATATTTTAGGATACTTACCTGTGAAATTAATTTTAACTCCACCCAAAGACTATAGTTCTTGGAGGCTGCAGTGTTCACTAAAGTGCATGATTTTACAAAGATGGAAGAGTAAGCTTATATCTAGAATAGAGCAGTGGTATTCATAGTTAGCAGCCAACTATGTAGAGTGTACAAATGTAGAGATCAGTTGTATGAATTTGAAGATATTTGTATTGTATTTCTATATACACTTGGATAGATCTAATACTATGCCACTCCTTTTCCCTCTGCTCTGGTCCCCTCCTTCTGTCTTCTCCTTATTCATGTACATCTTCTATTTTATTACTGCAACACCCACCCTAACGTGTTATGTCTATGCAGCGTTGTCTTGTATTTGTCTAACTGTGACGAGATCCCATGATGCACACAGTATTTGGAAACATAGGCAAGATATGTCTTTTTCCTCTTTGTACTTGTTATTGCTTGTTTCTTCACAAAAATCAATAAAATAATCACCAAAAAATGCACAACCTAAGGCGTTGGATTCTGGCCTCATTTATACTAGCTTTTCACCATTAAACTCCATGGACTTAACTGACATTACTCCTGCTTTACACTTATATAAGAAAAAGGATCGAGCTCATTGTTTTTTAATTTTTTGCTTACATTCCCATATAGCAGTAAACACTGTGTGTGTGTGTGGGGGGAGACATTGGTAATGATGTGGAATGAGAGTAGCTATTATTTGATTATGACATCACCTTGGTATCTGAATTTTACAGACCAATGTAAAACTAAAAATGTTTTCAATAGAAACATTCTAACATTACATTATAAACCAACATGCCACAGTGTGATGCAAAGAAATCTGATTTTTGCAGTTCCACTGACAACTCATTTGTGCTCCGCTCCCATGTTTTTGTATCACTGAGGATTATATCCTCATGCTACATAGCTGCTGTCAAGGCTGATTCCCCACTCTGGCACTTTGAATGCAGAAGGTGGGGGCCTGCAAGGATTCTAAAAATTAATACTGGCCACTCCAGGCTTGTATTAAACTCCCAAGAGTATAGCTTCTCTCTGACCTTGCCACCACCCAAGTGCAAAAAAACCCTTGGGACCCAGGAAGGCGCACTTGGAAATTCCTCCCTGTGAAGTACCCTTAAGCCCTTTCATCCCACCTCCAGGGAAGAGCTGAGAAAGAAAACAAAGGAAATCAGCTGTTGCCTCCAGCTAATTAAACAACATGTGCACAAACCTCTTAGGACACACAAACCCAATCCTGTTCTTAAAAAAGATAAATTTTATTAAAAACAAAAAGAAAGAAAATACATCTGGAACTTAGGCTATTGCTAGATTTAAAAAGAGCAAATATAATAATTAAGCATCAGGAATAGTTTCCCTGAGGCCCAGCTTAATGGTTACAAGCAAAACAAAAGCATTTGGGGGTTAGCACAGAGGAGTCCACAAGCCACAAAGAAATAAAAGAAATAAACCTAATCGCATCTTCCTAGACATTCCCTGATCTACTTACATATCTGGGGTTTTAAATAAGTAGTCTCTAGGTATGATCTGATGATTTTTCATACCTGGCTTAAAGCTTCTTACAGCATAGTCCCAGCCTGTCCCTGCTCTCCGGGAGAACAACCACTGACAGACAAAGGGAAAGATTTTAAAAAGTTCTAGCCCTCCCATTGGCTCTTTTGGTCAGGTGCCCACTCCCTTCCTTCTACCTATGGGCTTTTTAAATTCTTTACAGGTAAAGCAAGTAGAGGACAGCTACTCACAGGGATTTTGTAGCTAACTGGCTGGCTGGGTGTCCATAAAATGGAGCTACCCCTCCCTCTTCATTTATCACATGCCCCCCAAATCACAGATGGTGCTGGCCAGCCTGAATCAGTTCGGGTCCACACTAGCTGGGATTTCTTCCTGGAGATTTAAGAAACAGAGTTAATAGGATACAATCACCTCTAATTTTACTACTAATTACATGAAGAACTAAACAGTATTTTTCACATTTCAAGGACTACAATGACTTAGAATACAGGGACATTTTTACCTGCTGATTCTGGGAAACCTTCCCAGGAGAGTGCATCAGCCACTTTATTAGAGGCTCCTGAAATGTGTTGTATTTCAAAATCAAAATTTTGAAGAGAGAAGTTTTTTGTTGGCTTCACATAGTCAAAGACTACTTCAGTGCAGCATGGTCAGTCTGCAGGTGGAAATGCTGTCCCCAAATGGACAGGCATAGCTTCTCCAGAGCATACACAATGGCGTAACGTTCTTTTTCTGAGATTGACCACTTGCTTTCCCTCTCAGAAAGATTTTTGCTGAGACACATGACAGGATGGAATTGTTGATCTGGTCCTTCCTGCATTAAAACTGCTCCTACAACACGCTTGGACGCATCTGTGGTTACGACAAAAGGTTGGTCACAGTCCGGGGCCCTTAGTACAGGGTCAGACGTAAGGGCTGTCTTAAGCTGGTTAAAGGCTTTTTGACACGTTTCAGTCCACTGAACTGCATTTGGCTGTTTTTTCCTGGTTAGGTCTGTCAGTGGGGTGGCAATTTAGCTGTAGTGTGGTACAAATCGTCGGTAATACCCAGCCAAGCCCAAGAAAGATTGGACCTGTTTCTTTGACTTAGGGACAGGCCAATTTTGGATAGCATTTATTTTAGCCTGTAGGGGGTTGATAGTTCCTTGACCCACCTGCTATCCAAGATACGTTACCCTGTTTAAGCCTATTTGACACTTTTTGGCCTTAACAGTTAATCCTGCCTCCCTTATGCACTGGAAGATAGCTTGGAGGTGTTCTACCCATGAATCTGAGACCATAGCTATATTGTCAAGATAGGCAACTGCAAATTCCCCAAATCCAGCCAGAAGGTTATCTACCAGTCTCTGGAAGGTGGCGGGTACATTTCGAAGTTCGAAAGGGAGCACATTAAATTCATACAGCCCTACATGGCTTATGAAGGCTGACCTTTCCTTAGCTGGGTCATCTAGTGGCACTTGCCAGTATCGCTTAGTTAAGTCTAAGGTGGAGATGAACTGGGCACATCCCAGTTTCTCCAATAGCTCATCTGTGCATGGTATTGGATAGTTTTCTGGGTAAGTTACAGCATTTAGCTTATGGTAGTCCATGCAAAAGTGGATTTCCCCATCGGGTTTGGGAACCAGAACCACTGGAGAGGCCCATGCACTCTCAGAGGGGCGAATCACATCCATCTGTAACATGTCTTTGATCTCCCTTTCTATTGCGGTTTTGGCTTGAGGAGCCATCCGGGAGAGTTGGGCTCTATGTGGGCGAGCATCATCTGTGTCAATGGAGTGATATGCCCGTTCTGTCTGTCCTGGGGTGGCTGAAAACATTGGCGTGAAGCTGGTGCACAGCTTCTGGATTTGGTATTGCTGCTTATGCCCCAGGGTGATGGAAAGGCTCACCGCTTTTTTGCTACTGTTGCTTTTTCCTTCATAGTAGACTCCTTCAGGCCACTCAGCATTGTCTCTCTCCTGGGCTGTAAACTGGAGAACCTTGATTTCTCGGGAATAAAAGGGCTTTAGAGTATTAACATGGTATACTTTAGGTTTTAAGGTAGGGTCTAGGAACGCTATGAGGTAATTAACAGCTTCCATACACTCTCGGACCATAAATGGCCCCTCCCACGATGCTTCCATCTTACTGGCCTTGAGGGCTTTCAGGACCATGGCTCGTTCACCGACTTTGAAGGAACGCTCTCTGTCATGTTTATCATACCAGGCCTTTGCTCTTGTTAAGCATCCTGTAGGTTTTCTCAAGCAAGGGCTAGAGAGGGTGTTTTGCAGGTTGATTACAAAGTCCAAAATGTTAGTTCCTGGAGAAGATGTAACCCGCTCCCATTGCTGTTTCACCAACAGTAATGGCCATAAATGAGTTCAAAAGGGTGAAAATACCAAACTGGGATGTGGTATAGCTCTGTAGGCAAAGAGCAACTGATGCAACACTAGGTCCCAATCACTGGTGTGCTCATTCATGAATTTACATATCATGGCCCCCAAAGTCCCATTAAACTCCACTAGGCCATTCATTTGATGGTGGTAAGGTGTGGCAACCAAGTGGTTTAGCTACTATTATCATTATCTTTAATTCAAAGTCTTCTCTTGTTTAAATATAAACAGCTTCACTATACGAGTAATCTACTGTTACACAGGAGTTTTATAGCAAGCATCTTTAAAATACATTTTTTTTGTCTGGCATTATGGGCTTGGTCCAATGACTATTGAAGTCAATGTGAACCTTATGTTGCCTAATTAAAGGGATGCATATAAGGTGGCCAAAAATCTAAGCTTTGGAGAAGCATTTGTTTTACAAACTGTAACATTGTTAACCTTTTAATATTCATGTTCTAAATGAAAAGGTTTTTGTTAAATTTAAATGTTCCCCTTCAGGGTTGGACAACTCCAAGATCATGAGAACTGTAACGTGAACGTGATCAGAAAGAAAAATTAAGCTGACATTTCTTTAAAATGGTGAAATGTGTGAATAGTTATAAGCAAATTAGATTGTTAAAGGGTCTGATTCTTAGCTGAGACTAATTTGGTTTCAGTGGGATTCTGCTGACACACAAGCTGAGAATCTACCTCTTAAAATTTTCTCAGCAGTAATAAGGTCTTAGGTTGGTAACACAAGAAAGTGAATTTAAAAAAAATATATATTAACCTGACAGTGGTCCTTTAACACCATGATTCATAACCACAAGTGAATGTCAGCTTCCTTTCCCATCCATGTCTTGAGGACAAATTCTTTGCTTCACAAAATTTTGGCAAGTGCTTTTCTGCTTGGTATTACAAACTCTGTCGTGAATACAGACTAACACAGCTGTTACTCTGAAACCTGTCTAATGGATGTGGGCACTGGAGATGATTCTGTTTGTTATGAATGAATACTGCTTTATTTGTTTCTATTCAGGAAGTTTGGTGCACTTTCTCTACCGATGAGTAAGAAGGCTCCATTTCTGCGTCAGGATCTGCATTTCAGTGGGACCCTCAGATCTGCTTTAGTGATTCAGACACAGGATAGGGACTTATACATGTGAAAAGCAGCAATAGTCCGGTTACGCCTTCTCTGCCCCCTACTGGCCATACCCTCACAAAAAGCACACAGTATTGTGTTTCAGTGATATGGTTTTGTCAGGCTTTTATCTGACTCAAATCACTGCTGCAGTGTTAATGCAAGTTTTTGTTCCAGCCTATTGTATATTGATTATTGTAATTATGCCCTTTTTGGACTTTCCCAAACTACATTACACACAATTATTGCTGGTTGAAAATACCATTACACTGTGTGTGTCCTGGTATCAGGAAAATAAAGGAGACTCATTCTGGAGAGCGGGCCTGTACTTCCAGGAAGGTCTTTTATGGATTAGAAAGCCTGGCAGCCAGGGCCGGTGCAAGGATATTTTACGCCCTGGACGAAACTTCCACCTTTCGCCACCCCCTTTCCCCCAAGCATCGCTTATTAAAAACTTTCAAAATGAATACTGCATAATGATTAAGAGATCAAGATTACTTTTCCTTAAAATTAAGCAATGTTGATTGTAATTGGAAATACACACTTTTTAGTCATGTATATTTCCTTCCTTCATTCTTTCATATCAAAATCTACTACATTTTATTCTACCTTTAGACTATCCAATTATTGTTATTAATAACATTTATAAAATCAGAATGGCGGATACTCCGTCATACAACAGCAACTGACAATATCAATATGACAAATTTCAACAACCTACACATGCATATTCACACATGATAAACATATACACTCAAATACTGAACATACACACACAATTGACACAAAGTATCCGTGAAACGATGCAGCAGCAATTGCCAGTCTTAGATTTGAAACAACTCAACAAAAATAGTTAGCCTCAGCCGACAACCTCCGAAAACTAGTGAACGTAGCATGATAAACAGCCTGTCGGAACGGGCGAGGGCTGCGCGCAACGAGAAAAATGACGTCATTGCCACTTTTTATGAGAGAACGACAAGTTAAAATGCAAGTTCAACGACGTTTCTCTTTTCTTTCTTTATTCATTCGTTTTCCAGCAATAGTATAAAAAAAATTTGGGGGCACTGCTTTTTGGCTCCCCCAAATCTTGGCACCCTAGGCGGCCGCCTGGTTCGCCTAGTGGTTTCACCAGCCCTGCTTATTAAACAGTAATGAACCGATTGTAGTCTTACTGTGGGGTCTGGAGTTATTAATGTAAGACACTGGAAGAGTTGAAAAAATCATTTGTTGTATATTGTCAGAAAATGACACAGAACTTTGAAAAAGTGCAAGCAAGTAGTAGTTCCCATAAGGGAGTCCACCAGGACCATGAAGCTGCATGGCAGTGGTCTTGGGAAGCCATTTGAGAGCAGGCATATCAGCCATTCTCACATTCCTTGATAGGCTGTGTAGGATACACAGGGGATACACAGCTCCTGAGATGCCAAGGGCTGTAATGATGACTTGGAAGGAGTCTGGTGACTGTTCTTTTTGATAAAAAATAAACACTCTTTTTCTCTTAGTTCTTGTTTCTTCCTTCACAGAGGAGGAATAGAAACTGGTGCTTGGTTCTTCTGGCCTCTGGGCTGCATTCTGGGGCCCCTAATGTAAAAAATTGCTTTGCCTGGTTTCTCTAGCTGTCAGTTTTCATAAGTGTGTCCTGCATGCAGCTGCCTGTGCTGCCAGTGGAAGCCACACTGAGCCCCTGTGGTGATGGGTGCTGACAGGAGCCCAGGGGTGAACCTACTGCTGTGATAGCTGGTGAGGATGAAGTGCAGAGGGTTTGTGGACTTTGTGTGGATGTGAGAATGGGGTACATGTGTAGCGGCTCTCGGAGCACGGGGGCAGAGGGCGTACCCCCAGCCCATCAGATCTGTCCATTTGGCCATTGCTTCCTTGCCCAGAGAGCCCAGGCCTTGGCTGTAGTGGGGCAGTGAGAAGGAGAGGTAGGGTTGAGGAGGCAATATCCTCATACCCTGAGGTGGGGTTGGGAGGTGCAGAGAACCCCTCACCTCACACCCTGGGACAGGGCAAGCTGCGATGGGGCTGAGATCCCACTCACATCCTGGGGTGGGGCAAGCGGGGGCTGGGCAGAGACTCCCTTTGTACCCTGGGGTGGGACAGAGAACCCCCCTCACGCCCTGGGGTGGGGCTGGGACTCCCCCCCCCCCCCTTGGGACAGGTCAAGGTGGGGCAGGACAGAGAACTCCCTTTGTGCCCTGGGGTGGGCCCAACAGCATAGAAATCCCGCCCCCACATGGCTGGCTTCTCTCCCTCCCTCCTTCCCCCTTCTTGTGCTCACCCTTGCCCTGCCCTCATGAATATTCATGAGCTGCGCCCCCTCCACCCACCGCATGGTGCTGCGGTGGCCGTTCCACCCTTCGTGCCTCTAACCAGCGGGCACGGCACGTGGCAGGGCGGCTATGGGCTCGCCGGAGCGCGGTTGGACCAAGCGGGACACCGCCTGCCTGGCACACAGCGTGAGTGGGACTGGCCCAGCCCCGCGGGAGTCAGCTCCGGGGCCCCTTAACCGTTATCCCGTCCTGTCCCACTCAGTCCTTGTTACCCTGTCTCCCTTCCAGCAATAGTGTAAAAAATGTTCTAATCCGATGCTTCGTTCATTGAGTGGATTTCTACACTGAACCCTTGGACCCAGTTTTGAAAATGGAGGGTGAAATCCTGGCCCCACTGAAGTCAATGGGAGTTTTGCCATTGATTTCAATGGGGCCAGGATTTCACCAAGCATGGGAGACAAGAGGAATGTTCCTCAATGGGAACTAAACGCGTGCTTACCTTGTAGATATGGGAGAGTTGTCCGAGATATTTTTTTTTCCAGGTTAATTGGCTGTAATTTGTTTGGTCAAATGCTTGTTTAACCCAGTTTGCCTGGAACCTAAGTGCAGTTTTTAGGACCCAATTCTGCAGTTCTTACTCAGCCTGGGAGAAACTCCCCCCCCCCCCTGCAAAGGGCCAGTGCATGGCTTAAAGCCTTGAGTTCAGTGAATGTAAGCAAGTGCCTATGTCTTGTGTTGGCCTCCTGCACAGGGGTGAATTTCACCCGCTTTACTGAGGTAAAACTCCCATAGACTTCAATGGTATTTTGGGCTGTACTTTCCCCAGCTTTATGCTGATCCATCAGGTGTGTAGCAAAGTCACACCCCAGTAAGCATAATGTTTTCGTATGGACATGGTACCTGGAGTTTAAGATCTTGATTCAGCAAGGTCTTTAAGCACGGACATAACATTAAGAATGTGCTTCATCTTGTTGAAATGTAGAGAACTATTGCCTGGTTAAAGTTTAGCAGGTGCTTAAGTGCCTTGCTGAATCAGGGCCTAGATGCATATAAGGATCAGTGTAGCACTGTCCTCTGTAACACAATGTGAAGTTCTTCCCTGTGCTAAATGGCTGGACTAGGTCCAGCAGACTGATTCCATGTGCCGTGAATGAGTCTCCGTTACCCATCCCTCTTAGTTTCATGCTAGCTACTTTCTACTTTTTGGTCTGATCCTGTGAGGTGGTGAACACCTTCCACTGACTTCTTGAGATCAGGCTCTTTGTTTCTAGCACCTGCAATGTCAAATCTGTCTGGCATCTGATTTGCTAGACAGAGGCCCTGGCACAGCACAGTTTGCAGCACTGATGGTTCCTGCTGAGGAGGTGAGAGTAGAGGAGAAACAGGCCTGGAGTGTTCAACTGCCAGCTGGACTGAACCTCATGGTTTAAAAATAAGACCCCCTCTCCCCACCAGTTATCAATCTATTCATTCCAATAGTGAAGATCATCCCCGAACTTCACAGCATTCTGTGCATATTATTAAGCAGTAAGAATAAAATTCACACCTTCGCAGAGAGCCAGCAACAGTTCATTGCACTACCTAAATAAAAAGTTCTGTGCACAATATTTTAAAATTCTGCAAATTTTATTTGGCAAAATAACACTCCATAATCATGCCAGTTCCATTTATTGTGGTAATTTATTTCAAAATACCTGTCAGCAAGTATGTCTGTAACAATACAGACATACACAAAATTTCCCCCAGGAGTAGAGAGTTAAAGAACCCCCTATAACAACCCCGTTCCTGTTTCTCTGTCCCCTTCCCTCCCCCCAGAGCCCGGCTGTGTGGCCAGACACCCACAACCCCTCCCCCCAGGGCCCACCTGCAGGGCCGCCCCACCAATAGACTCACACCCCTTTCCCCCCCCCTTGCCCAGACACTCATTTCCCCCTCCCCCAAGCCAGGGATCCAGAGGGAGAAACAGCCTGATGCTTGGTCCCAGGCTTGCATGGAGTTTCCTGCACATGGCCCTCTCCTTCCCTCAGGGCGTGCTGGGAACTGCAGCTGCCAGGAACTCTCTAGCTCCCTCCTCCTCCCCCCAGCAGTGTCTTCTATGTGCAAGCTGGGCTCTGCTGAGTCCAGTGGCTCCTAGTGGTGGCTAGCAGCACTGCAGCCCATTTCTGCGGGGGAAAGGAAATTCTGCAGGCACAACATTAATTTCTGCAAAATTCTGCATTGTGCAGTGGCACAGAACTCCCCCAGGAGTAACTACCCCAGTCTCACTGATATTCATCTGGTGGGTCTGTTCTCTGATTGTCTGGCTGCTGTATCCAACCAATGACAGCACATTTCTCAAACTGGTATGTAAAACTCAACATTGGCACAATTGTTGGCTGGTTTTTCAATCTGTAATTCACCTTCAGTGAATATTTATGCTTATAATTGGCTTAAGGGTCGGATCTCAAGCCCGCTGTGTCCATGGAGACTTTCCATTGACTTCAATGGGCTTTGGATCAGGCCCTTGTTGATTATTCATGCTAGCAAAGATCATTCACCAGAATATTCAATGAAATGAAAAAAGGGGTGCAGACCCATATGAAGCAAATGCATTAAACAATTTGAATGAATATTCATATATCTTTTTCTGTGTTCTTCCAGCACTACTACAGTAGCTGCTACTATAGTAGTGGTAGAAGAGATTTCTGCATGCAAATAAACCATGTTGCAAATTCATTAGTGTAACTACTGCTCAGTTGCTAGCTGAGTTGCTGGCTCTGATTTAGGGCATTGGGACACTTAACAACAAACTCAGCTTTACTGAGCAGGTGGCTGAGCCAAAATAGTTCAGGAGTTAGTAGTTAGCTGAAATAATAACAAGCAAATAGCTGTCAGAATAGTCCTCTTTGTTTATTTGTTAAAGCAGCCTGGGGGAAGATCACCTGTGAACCAGGTACTCCCACATGACATCAGATCAAAATACACTCAATCCAGATCTATTCCTCTGCACAGACAGGAAAGTGCTCTCATGTTAAGATGATATCCGAGTTTGACAAATAGACGAGTTACCTGTGGCACTGGAGAACTCATTTGTGTGTCTTGCCTGTTCAGTGGCTCTTTAACAAGTCAATCCTCAAGTCCCACAGCAGCACTTGGGCCTCAGGCTGCCCACTGCATCTGTTGCACTTGGTCTGCCCTCACTTCAAGATCTACAGTGCTGTGCTGGCCTTGTGGAGCGGGTTTTTTGACTGACTGGGAGGCAGTGGCCTGGTTCTTAGGTTGGTCTGTGGGAAGGTTTGTACCCACTCTGTTATTCTGGGGGCCTCATTTCCCTCTTTCCCATTCACACAGATGAAATTCACCCTTGTGCAGAGGGGCAGATAACGGGGATGGGTTGAGAAAAAATCATCCCACTTTTGAGGGCTTAAGTGGTATACAGTCTTCGTGCTTGTCCCCGGCCTAACAATGACTATTAGCTAGGCATGGTAACTTCTACACCCCTGCACAAAACATGTTGCAGAGAGCGGACAGCCTGGAGCTGCAGGAGTGCTGCAAGATGCCCCAAAGTGTCACAGCCTTTACATTCTCCCCAGGGGACTATCGCGCCGCTCCTGCTAGAAGATGATCACCTGACGTGCTCGAGTACAAGAGAACTAGATTCAAGCAGTAGCAGAGCCAGCATCTAATAACAAAGTTAAGCATATCTGGCACTATATATTCAGTTGTATGCTGTCTTTGTTACTTGCTGTTTTGTTTACAGTATGGGTTTCTGGGCTAAAGGTTAGAGGGGAATCAGAAGGTCTGGATTCAGATCTCTGCCATTCAGTTATGTGGCCTTGAGTAAGCCACTTATCACTTTTCTGTGCCTCTGCAAAATGTGGATAGTAATACATATTTGTCATGAGGATTAGCACTTGTGAGGCTTACAATATGTTTGAAGCACGTTGAGATAACTGGCTGAAAGCTTAGCGATCATACAAAAGTGAGGGTGGGCTGGTGCAGTAGCGAATACAGCTGACTACGGGCACTAGGAGCAGCTGTGCTGGTGATCTATACTCTTGGTGGTAAATTCTGACTGCCATGGAGATCCCCGGTGCAAAGACTGTGTACCTGGCCTTTGGACTAGGCCAAGTTTTTCATCCGTGACTTATGATTTTTGGGCAGCCAACTTGAGCCACCTGAAAATCAACTTGAGCCACCAGCCTGATTTTCAAAGGGCAGGTGCTCAGCACTTTCTGAGAATCAGGACTTTTTTCAAAGGGGTCTCAAGTTGGGCACCCAAAATCACCAGCCACATTTGAAAATGTTGACGCTTTGTGTTTACAAAGTGCTGCATAAGTGCTAAGCATCATTATTATTTCCACAACAAATCAATTGTGATAACTCAGAGGATTATGATTTCAAGTAGGGAACAACAGCAGGAGCTGTGCGTGGCCCTTTTTTAATAGAAATGCCATTACCCATTATCAGTATATCACGGGGAAGGCAAATATAGAAGACATGACAAGGGTGAATAGTCTGCTTTGGTTATTTTAAGTTTTCCATTAGACGTAAGCAAGTCTTTAAACTCAGTCAGGCATCCACATCACATGCACCAGGGCAGGGAATTCAACCAATGAGCCGAGAATCCAAAGGGCCAAATCCCAGGTGATGAGATGATTCACATCATGCAAGGAATATTCAAGTGTTCTGTTGAAGCTGAGCACAGAGATCAAGCAGGGACACAGGCAGCAGTAGCACTCCTAAGAAAGAGGGAAGAAGGCTGTGCAAAGTCTCCTAGAGATATTAGGGATAATGAACCAAATCTAACCCTGTTGTAAGTGGGGACAGCATAATTTTGCTTACATCAGGGCTGCATTTGGCCACCGCTAGCTATTCATTTGTATGGATTTTTAGCAGCAGCACTTTCCATTTTCCAAGTGCAATAAAAAAAAATATAGCAGTTACCCCTCACCACACCTATGTGAGGAAAGTGGGTGTTATTCTCCCCAGAGGACAGAGGGGGGAGGGGAGATAAGTGAGGCATACGGCAGTTAAGACCTATATTTTCAAAAGTGGCCTCTGATTTTGTGTGCTTCAGTTTTTGTGGCCCCCAAATGGAGATATCTTAAAGTGGCCTAAACTTCAGAGGGCACGTATGCAACACTCTCTGAAAATGAGGATCGTTTCAGGTATCTCAAGGTAGCTATCCAAAAACTCAAGCATGAAAAATTTAATTATATGTGTTACACTAGTGCCTGGAGTTCTCAGGTGAGTCTGGGCCTGCATTGTGCTAGCACCAAGCCCCAGAGAGCTTACAGTCTACATAGATAAGACAAGGGGAAGAGAGGCATAGAGAGGTGAAGTGAAAAACTTAGTGTAGTGTAGAGAGCCTGGAGTTAGCAGCATCTATCCTGGCCCCTCTATTTGCATCTGTCTGGGAAAGGGAAAAAGTGTCAGATGAGTAGACCAATGGGGTTAAAGTGAAGATACTAAAGAAAGGAACTCTAAGTGATTGTAATAACGGGCATGGTAGCACATAATAGAACAATGCTTAGAATGGCAACGGCAACTCTACATAAACTTTATAGACTTTGAGAAGGCTTTTGATAGCATTCACAGGACCAGGCTGTGGGACATTCTGCAGGCATATGTAATCCCTCTCCATATAATCAACATCATCAAAAGCTTCTGTTCCAACTTTACATGCAGTGTTGATCACAGTGATCTCAGTTTTGAGTCAAAACAGGAGTATGTCAGGGGTGTGTCATGTCTGCAAAAATCTTCAATATTGCCGTCAACTGGGTAACACAGCGTACAACAGAAGACATGCCAAGAGGCATTAAATGGACACCCTTTTCATCCCTTGAAGACCTGGACTTCGCAGATGCTCTCGCTCTCCTAACACATACCCAGCACCATATACAAGAAAAAACAACTCGATTCAGCACATTCAGCCAGCAAATTGGATTAAAAATCAACCACAATAAGACAGATATCATGACCTTTAATATTGCCTCACCATCACCAGTACGGATAGAAGATCATATTCTCACCAATGTAGAAACATTCACGTATTTGGGCAGCACCATCAGCCAGGATGGTGGAACAAGCCAGGACATCCGGAAGAGAATCAATAAATCCAGAAACACCTTCAGGAGCTTAAATACAGACTGGAAATCATCAAAATACAACACCAAAACCAAAACTCAAGATTTATCAGAGCTGTGTACTTTCAACACTACTTTATAGTGCAGAATGCTGGGGAATGAGAAAGTCTGACATGTCCAAACTGTCTTCATTCCATACAACCTGCCTCAGAAAAATCCCCCATATCTTTTGACCCGGAACAATCTCAAACCAAGTTCTAGGATTCTATGACATAGAATCATAGAATCATAGAATATCAGGGTTGGAAGGGACCCCTGAAGGTCATCTAGTCCAACCCCCTGCTCGAAGCAGGACCAATTCCCAGTTAAATCATCCCAGCCAGGGCTTTGTCAAGCCTGACCTTAAAAACCTCTAAGGACGGAGATTCTACCACCTCCGTAGGTAACGCATTCCAGTGTTTCACCACCCTCTTAGTGAAAAAGTTTTTCCTAATATCCAATCTAAACCTCCCCCACTGCAACTTGAGACCATTACTCCTCGTTCTGTCATCTGCTACCATTGAGAACAGTCTAGAGCCATCCTCTTTGGAACCCCCTTTCAGGTAGTTGAAAGCAGCTATCAAATCCCCCCTCATTCTTCTCTTCTGCAGGCTAAACAATCCCAGCTCCTTCAGCCTCTCCTCATAAGTCATGTGTTCTAGACCCCTAATCATTTTTGTTGCCCTTCACTGGACTCTCTCCAATTTATCCACATCCTTCTTGTAGTGTGGGGCCCAAAACTGGACACAGTACTCCAGATGAGGCCTCACCAATGTCGAATAGAGGGGAACGATCAGTCCCTCGATCTGCTCGCTATGCCCCTACTTATACATCCCAAAATGCCATTGGCCTTCTTGGCAACAAGGGCACACTGCTGACTCATATCCAGCTTCTCGTCCACTGTCACCCCTAGGTCCTTTTCCGCAGAACTGCTGCCTAGCCATTCGGTCCCTAGTCTTTAGCGGTGCATTGGATTCTTCCATCCTAAGTGCAGGACCCTGCACTTATCCTTATTGATCCTCATCAGATTTCTTTTGACATAGTGCAGCCAGGAGGATATGAGCACCATCATTGCCAGGAGGTGTTGGAGATGGATTGGTCATGTGCTTTGGATGGAAAATGATTCCATCACCAGAGTAGCAATAAGATGGACACCTGAAGGCAAGCGAAAACAGGGCTGCCCGAAAACAACATGGCGAAGAGCTGTGGAAGCTGAGCTGAAAAACCTGGGGCACAGCTGGGGAACCATTGAAAAACTTGCCAGAAACAGACAGGAGTGGAGGACCTTCGTCGCTGCCCTAAATGCCAGAGGTGTAATGGGAACATGATGATGATGATGAGTGCAGATACATCCCAATCTAGTACAAGATAAAATGGTCTGAGAAAATAATGAATAGGGTTGTTTTATCCAAGATATCAGGAACAAGGGGAGGTAACAAACACGTAAGGTGTTGTGTAAGTTGTGTATTCCAGTTGTTAGGCTCAGCCTATAAATGTCAGGGTACTTCACCTTAATCCTTTGTCCAGCCTAGGGGGCAGCGGAAAGTCCCACCACTGACTGAGCTGAGCCCATTGTAATGAGCATACATGTATTAGTGTAACTGTAGACATTGACCCAGGGAGCTAGTATTGTGCTTTGTTGACGATAAAGCTGGCCAAATGCCCTCGCCACCGAACCGTAACATTGAGGTCTTCTGAACTAACATGCTGCACTATCGACTAATAGCTTGACCTAATCCATAAATTTGTGAATTAATTTTAAGGTTTAATTTCTTATTATTTGCAGACTTCGGTTCACAGCCCCTGGTTCAGGCCTCAGACCTTGCACCAGGCACAGTGCTCCAGACTTTCTCTACTCTACTGAGAACCAATAGAAAACAGCCAAGACTGGCGGGATAGGATAAAACAAACTAACCTGGGTGTAGCATATGCTGCAGAGGTTTGCATGTAATTTAGAGGAATTAAAAATGTTTGGGGGAAATACAGGTCAAAGGTGTTCCAGGGACCAAAGCATAAGCAAAAGTGTTCATCTCCTGCAGTGTAAGCATTGGTAGGAATATGGAAACATTCTTTCAGTATTCTAAGACATTTTGATGATCAACTGACGTACTACTTAAGTGAAATTTCTGAGTTAAAGATAACACAATAGTGTCTGAGTTGAGCTTCCACAGCTGGAATCAAATTAAATGTATCAAAGATACAGTTAGACATCTGGGAATTGATTCTGGACTAATCAAAAGCAGATATATTTTCTGGCATTTGGCTGGTACTGCTTAGTCAATAAAATGCAGGAGGCCAAATTCAGTCCTGGTGTCAGCAGGTTCAACTCTGACTTCAGTAGAATTACAGGTGCTTGACCTGGGTCTGAATTAGGCCCAGGATATTGTAGTCAACTGTTGTAATTTTTTTTTAAAAAGGTGTTTAATTTAGAAAGCATCATATTAACCATGCAGTTGTTATGCATTACGACCTGAACTGGCCAGGTGCTAAGAATCTCTTGAGAGGTTTTGGGGCTTCCTCAGCTCTCTTCGAAGTCAACAGGAGTTGGGAGTGTTGATTGCTGAGCACCTTTCAGGAGGTGTTTTATCATTTGACAGGACTGAGTCATAAAACAGCAACCACCTGACGGTGCTTAGTGCAGCTAGTATACAGAGAATAAAGTGAATTACTTTACTTACCTACGTGTTAGAGAGAGACTTTTGTAACAATCTGTGCTAGGCTCTAACCTTCTGCAGGAGGCCAGCCTAGATTATCACAATGGTAACTTTTGGCTTTACACCATTGCACGTCCATAGATTGTAACTGAGATGGGGACTGGGCTGAGTGTCCCCGTCACAAAGCTCTTACCATTGCGAGTGTCTAATATAAAGCCATGCTTTCCTCACTGTGAATTCTATGTAGAACAGGTCCCCATAAGCCTGAAATGGAGTCAGTGTAGAATCTTCCCATTCTAATGCCTAGGAGTATATCAATGCAGATGCTCAGCAGACGTGGTGGGCCAGATGGCCAGATTCTTCTCTCATCTACACCAGTGTACAGCTGGAGAAACAAACTGGATTTTGTCAAAGGTACAGAGGAACAGCCGTGTTAGTCTGTATTCGCAAAAAGAAAAGGAGTACTTGTGGCACCTTAGAGACTAACCAATTTATTTGAGCATGAGCTTTCGTGAGCTACAGCTCACTTCATCAGATGTATACCGTGGAAACTGCAGCAGACTTTATATACACACAGAGAATATGAAACAATACCTCCTCCCACCCCACTGTCCTGCTGGTAATAGCTTATCTAAAGTGACCACCTGTTGGTCACTTTAGATAAGCTATTACCAGCAGGACAGTGGGGTGGGAGGAGGTATTGTTTCATATTCTCTGTGTGTATATAAAGTCTGCTGCAGTTTCCACGGTATACATCTGATGAAGTGAGCTGTAGCTCACGAAAGCTCATGCTCAAATAAATTGGTTAGTCTCTAAGGTGCCACAAGTACTCCTTTTCTTTTTGTCAAAGGTACAGTTAGCGACATCCACATTTGAATTTGGGGCTGCGTACCCCCAATTTACACTTGTGTAAATGACAGCAGATTTTTATCCCTACATGTGTAGTATCTGAGCCCTGTGTGGATGTAAGAACAGCTTGCATGCATTTATAAACTGTGGAACTTGTATCACTAGAGCTCACCGCCTCTCTCTTTATGGTCTAATCCCTGTAATATATAAGGTATTAGTGACGTGACAACATTTTATTTAATGTGCCGTGTGAGTCAATCTTGTGGCCAAAGACTCTTTAGCTCCATCCTTGGATGGGTACTGCTGCCACCACCAAGTGAGCTAGACAAAATTCAGGAAAAGGACCACTTGGAGTTCCTGTTTCCCCAAAATATCCCCCCAAGCCCATCTAGTGGCAAGAGAACTGAGAAATACTCTACATGCCACCAGGGGCACCAAGATGAACAAAGACCCCATCAGGGTCATAGGTACTAAAGTAGGAAGCAGTGATGCTTAATACTTTCCAGCACATTTGAATCTGAAACTGTGCTTCTTGGGGTGTAGGAGCCTGATCCTGTGGGGTGCTGAGCATCTTCAGTTTATACTGAATTGAAATAAATAGGAGTCCCGGGTGCAGTACTTTGCAGGATCAGCATGGCAGAGATCAGTGCATTTGGGTTCATGGCAACTAAGGGAGCCAACGGTCACAAGCAAACGGAGGTGATAAACTAGCTTTCTGTGAACTATGTGACATATACAGAACACATGATCATATTGTGTGCTACAAAGGTTTTACTGGCACATGCCTGGGATGACCTGGTGTCTGTGATAGACCCAACCCAGTTGGATACGCAGAGTAGTCTTATTGGGATTCAGGAATTGGGTGGGCAAAGCCCGCCCACTGCTAAAGGATCCCCCCAAGCCTAAGGGGGGGATCCACATGACCTGGGAAACCAAATAATTACGTGGGACAACTAATGAACAACAGGGACGGGAGTGCGGTCAAAGGGTCAAACAAAGGGAACCGGACGGGGACACCAAGCAGAAAACCCCGGACAGCGCCCACTGCTCCTCGAAGGCATCAAGGGAGTCAGTGGACATTGCCCAGAGGAACTCTGCCCGGAGGCGTGAATGGACGGAGGATCGGAAATAGGCCCCACAATCACAGGAGACTCCATTGGCCAGCCTCCTCACCCTGGTTTTATAGATGGCCATTTAAGCCAGGGCCAGGAGGAGGTTGACCAGGAGGTCCCGCGACTTTGTGGGGCCACGGATAGGGAGTGCATAGATAAGGAGGTGAGGGGAAGAGTGCAACCGAAGGTACAGCAGAGAAGCAGAAGTCAGATATACCGGCCACTGGATTAACAGTTTTCTGTTCCCTGACTGACCAGAACAGGGGCTGCTCCAGGCTAATGAGAAAACTTGACTCCAATTAACCTGCAAAGAGTCAGGTGAGGCCATTAAGCTAA